>NC_136415.1:155030178-156352678 GCF_051521515.1 Lactuca serriola
GAGTTAGCAAAAAATATCATTTGTAAAGATCTTGAAACAACAAGGATCATTTATGAGGCTTTTGAACTTAGAGACTATTCACCATATTTTTAGAAAAAACAATGACCATTTATGATGTTTTTTCTAGTTATTTTTAACTAATTTTTCCTTATCTATCTAAAATGTTTTGATAAAACTCCATCATTTAGTTAGTTATTTTTTTAGCATACATTATATATTAATAGAGAATGAATGCTACAAAGAAACAAAACTAGAAATACAACTGCCTCGAGCCTTCATTTATAAACGAAAAATACAAAAACTTTAATGTGTCATAGTTATAAATAAATGGAAAATATTATGTAATTTTTATAAATTTATACTTCAAAAAACAAATGTTATCGAATATTTAATATGAACAATTAATTAGTAAATAAATATAAAATTTTAGATAAAATATAATGAAAAGGGCAAAATGAAAATGATGAAATGATATTCAGTGAGTGTTATTACGAATGAAGCATCAATAAAATTAAATACAGTATAATTTTTAAATTAATGTGCTATGATTAATTACTTTAAAAAAACTTATTTGACTGTACCTATTAATATTATTAAATATAAATCTATATTTAGAGTTACTTTTAATTATTGTAAAAAAAATTTCAAAATTACATATATGGGCCCATATTTAAGTTCGATCATGATATTTTATAGATATCAATCGTTATTTTTAATCTAACCTCATGTAATTTACATTTTTATTTTACTGTTTTTTACTTATATTATTCTAAATTAAGTCATTTTTAAAACAAAAAATAATTATTAAAAAATATATAAGTACTTATTATTATATATGAAAAGAATGTTTAGATACGAAAAGTTAATATTCAAATTAAAATAATAAATGAATGGTTAAAATAAAAGTGTTATATATATATATATATATATATATATATATATATATATATATATATATATATATATATATATATATATATATATATATATATATATATATATATATATATATATATATATGGGAAAAGGGAATATATGGCTGTCATGTATATATGCTTAGGTATAAAACCTTTTAATACTACATCGTTTTGTGAAAAATCCTTAAAATCTCGTTCGTTTTTTTTACATGCATATCGTTTCTTTCCTTCACCAGCGATCGGTAATCCGAAACCCTAAACAAACCTGCAATCGTAATTATCATAATCTCTAATCTCAAATATCTAAGTCGAATCTTCAAATAGATAGGTGGTTATCCACGAACAATGAAATTGATTTAAGGTAAACATCGTTGCTTCTCTATTTTGGTTAGTATGGACATGAAATTTAAGCTAATTATGAAATAAGTACATTTAATTTATGTTTTGGTTTCGTTGATTAGGACTCAAATGGAATCAACATACAAAAAGATAGTTTTTTTTGTCATTATCGTCAATACGATTCTAATTCTATCTGTTGGGCTGAAGATCTGTTTAATATTGCGTCATTGGGCTCGGCTATTAGTCCGATTATTTTGTACTCCGGTTTGGGCCTGTCCAACCGAGAGCCTTTTAGGTTAATTATATAAGTATATGCTTGCATGCATATTTGGTTAACGATTTAGATTACAAATACAGAATTACGATTACATTTATTTTCTTTATCGTTCCTGTAAACCTACTAATCCTCTACAGTTGATGTTCTTGATCGAGCTCTTCTGAGGGTTATTTTATAATCATTCGACACGTTTGATTCATTCTTGACTTGTTCTTATTTTCGTGTTCTTGCTGTTTTATATTTACTTACCTGTTTAAGATCTAATCAATCTTCAAGATTAAGTTTTAATCTCATCAATTGGTATCAGAGCAGGAGGCTGTGTAATCGATACACATCTTTTCTGTGAAAAGGTTTCAATTAGGGTTTTTCCGCAATAACGGATATTTATTGAGCCGTCATCTCATTCTTGACGTATCTTGATATTTATTGTTTTGCCCTAATCTGATTTATTACAAGTCTGATCTTTAAACAGGTTTTTCGATCATAATGGACGAGTCTCAATCAAACCCCATCAATATTTCCAACAGCATCGGTTCAACCACGAAGATTCCAATCCTATATACCCATGATTATGAAGTCTGGGCGCATCACTTCGAAGACTACGTTATAGGATCTGAAGATAATGGATACCTCATATGGGAAGCAATTATCAATGGACCGTTTTCTCACTCTGCAACGTCAAGGATTATCAAAACTCAAAAGGAGTACAATGATCTGCTGAAGGATGTTAAAGATATTGCACAAGATGAAAAGGATAAATTCCAGTGCAATATCAAGGCGCTAAGATTGATCAGATTTGCCCTTCAGTCCGACACTTTCAGGTTGGTCAGCTCATGCACGACGGCAAAGGAAGTTTGGGATAGACTTCGCGAACTGTACTCTACAGACAAGGATCTTGAACATTCTATCCAAACCTTGCTCTTATCTGAGTTTGGAGAATTCAGGCAAGGAGCCGAAGAAACTGTGACCCAGACGTTCGATCGCTTCAATCATCTTCTCAGCAGGATGATCAAACATGACATCGAAAGAAAGCTTATCGAGCAGAAGGTTACGTTCTTAAATGGTCTAAGGTCAGAATGGAGAGCAGTGGTGTCAACGGTTAAAGCCCATGAGTAGTTTAAATCATACTCTTTGGCGAAACTGGTGGGTATTCTCAAGTCCCAGGAGAAGATTGTGTTGCAGGAAAAGAACGTTGTTTCAAGCCTAGGTTCGCTGGCCCTCCTGTCAAAAAGTAAAGCTGTGATGGAAGATGAAGACCTCAACTTGGAGGAGTATGACCTCACGTCTGAGGATTATGCTATGATGGTGTCTAACCCCAAGAGGTTCATTAAGAAGAGATTCCCCAGCAACAAAAACCGAAACTGGCAGGGGAGTTATAGTTCAGAAAAAGTTAACAATGAACCAAAGGTTGAAGAGCCCAAGAAGGAACCGAAGGCAGATGGTGATTCTGGAGTAAGCTGTTACTACTGTGGTAGGAAAAATCACTATGCTAAGGATTGTGTCCTCAAAAAGATGGCTGAAAAAGATGAGGAAAAGGATGAGGAAGCCTTGTTGCAGAAAAGGCTTGACGAGATGAGAAAGAAGAAATCTACCGCTAACCCTTCCATGAATGCTCTAATTGTGCAGGGTTCGGTTGCTGACGAGTTCGGTAGCGTGGAAGTTCGGTCAACCAACTCAGAAGACGATGAAGTGAGGAAGCCTTCTCATGGAAAGGCTTATGTGGCAAAGGAGGAAAGCAGTGGAGGAAGATGCTTCATGGTGTCCGATGTATCTCAGATGAGGGGATACAACACTGATGGTGGAAGCAATGAACCGAAGGAGCAGCAGGATATGTGCTTTACGGCCAAACCGCTCAGCGTGCAGTTCAACGAGCTTGATGAACTGATCAAGAAGGTACAATCGGTTTTTGTTTCATTTAAAGTACCACAATCCTCATATGAGAAAGAACTAAAAAATGTTAATACAAGAATTTCTCATCTAGATAGTAGCTTAACTCAAACTCGAGTCACCAATTCTAACCTAACCGATCAATTAAGCAGCGTGTCTTCGAAGAGTGAGGAGCGGCGCATGTCGATCGAGTTGAAGGAGTCTGAATTAGTTAAAATTAAAGACGAAAACATTTATTTGCAAAGAGACAATTTAAAGTTGTTAAAACAGCGGAATGTTTTTTGTTTAATTGCAAAACGTCTTTATTATAATATTACTCAGCTTCACTTGGACTGTGAAATAGGCCAAAAGATCCATCGCATGATTTTGCCCTTCCTTGAGTTTAAGGAGGATGAAATCGATGCTGAAGCTTATAATTGTGAGAGTGTGATATCATCTGATGACGTCAATCCGACCTATATGTATGGACTGGACAAAATTGAATCTTTCATTAAATCCAAGGACCACAAGGACATGCTCAAAAACCTTTTGGATGAAAATGATAGACTTAAACTGAGAACCGAAACCATACAAAAATTTGACTCTTTAAACGCCAACTTGAGCTCAGAAAACAAAATTGATGTTGAAAATGCATCTGAGCTTAATGAGGATGACAACATGAGTGAAATTTCTGTAGAGGACACGGTTGACTGCTCAGAATTTGTAAAAAACGAACCTGAAAACCACAAGAATCTAATTTCTGAAAATTCAGTGGAGTTCGCTCGATTGTCCCAACAAAAGTCTCCGATCTTAGTAGAGAAAGCGGTTGTATATCAAAAGGTCAGGACCACTCCAAATCAAGTGTACAAGGTCACTGGAGTAACCGAACATCAGACCGCTGAACTCACAGCTATTGTAAACGAAGACAATGCTGATGGCTGCGATGAGCACTTCTGGTCAGCTCCAATAGATAATGCAAACGAAACGGTAGGCTTATCAGAAAGAACCTCATGGATGAGTAAAGGTAGATACATACCAGAACCCTTGAATAAGCCAGATAATTTCGATGAGCCAAGCACTAGTGGTACGAAAGACATTCCTCAAGAGAATGGTAGTTCGGCAAAAGAAGACATTCCCTCTAGTTCTTCAGCTCAAAGTGAAACTCCCACAGTTCAAAGTGAACCAGCTAAGGAGAAACCGAAAATGAAAGCCAATATTCATCATCAACCGAAGCAGATGAGGAATAAGAAGCGTGAAAGGAACCAGAGATACAGGAAGAATATCTCTGAAAGGAAACAATTTTGGCAATCCCAGAATGCATATTTCTCACACCAAGACAAGAATCTGAAGTTTGAGAACAATCCTGTCAAAAAGCATGAGAGCCACAACAACCGAAAGCCAAGGTTCGGTTCGGAAGAGAATACCAACCGAAAGCAAAGGTTCGGTTCTGAGGATGACTTCAACCGAAAGAAAAGGTTCGGTTCACAGAACGATTCCAACCGAAAGCATAGGTTCGTTTCTGAAGTCAAAAGAGATCAAAACTCTAAGGTCAGTCCCACCAATGATCAAAAGCAAAAGGGTCACCTAGAGTCTCCAGCTAAGAAGTCATCTCAATCTAATCCCACTCCTTCTCATTCATCTAATTCTTCTAATTCTTCCAATTCATCTCCATCTTGCTCTAAAGCTCATTCTGTTCGTTCTCAAAAATCTCATTCGTCAGCTGAACAAAAAGGCAAACAGAAGGTTTCTGCGTCCACACCAGAGTCTAAACCGAACACTCCCAATCCTAATAAAATCAAAGTTTTTACCATTAAAAAGAAAGATGAAACAAATCTTATAAAACGAACATATCTTGTTGACA
The DNA here is from genome assembly GCF_051521515.1 of Lactuca serriola. Lineage (NCBI taxonomy): Eukaryota > Viridiplantae > Streptophyta > Magnoliopsida > Asterales > Asteraceae > Lactuca > Lactuca serriola. The sequence continues at coordinate 155,035,439 of NC_136415.1, forward strand.
TCTCTCTTACTATTTCTGTTCCTATGAAAAGCTCACGAGGACCCAAGAAACTTTGGGTTCCTAAATCTGCTTAATTTTTGCAGGTTATAAGTGACGAGCAGTTCGACGAAGAATGGTATATCGACAGTGGCTGCTCACGTCACATGACAGGGAGGAAAGAAGAGCTCAGGGAATACAGGTCTCTTTCAAATGGTGGCAACGTCAAGTTTGGAAACAATTCTTTCGGCACCATAAAGGGATACGGAATGATAACTAATGGTGATTTTACTGTAAGGAAGGTGGCTTATGTGGAAGGACTACAACACAACCTCATCAGTGTATCTCAGCTTGTTGGAGGTACAGGTCTCAAAGTCTCATTCGACGATGAAGGTTCTGAAATTATTGAGAAGAAGACAAAGAAAGTGATTCTCAAGTCAGAGCGTAAGGGTGAAATGTTTCCTCTAAACCTTAAACCCATCAAAGGAAACCCAGCTATATGCTTGTTATCAAAAGCACAATCTGACGAAAGCTGGTTGTGGCACCGAAGACTCTCTCATCTCAACTTTAAAGATATCAACAAACTTGTCACTGGAGGTCATGTTCGGGGCCTTCCATTGCTCAAGTTCGACAGAGATCATTTGTGTGCTGCATGCGAAATGGGGAAGCAGAGTCGTCAAAGTCATCCATCTGTAATTAACACAAAATTTGTTGAACCACTCGAATTACTTCATATTGATTTGTGTGGTCCATCATCTATCGAAAGCATCGGTGGTAGCAAGTATATTCTTATTATTGTTGATGACTTTTCACGATTTACATGGGTGTTCTTTCTAAAGCTCAAATCTGAAGCGACTCATAAGCTGAAAGTGTTCATCAAGCAGATTGAAGTACAGCTCAAGAAGGTCGTTCGCAACATCAGGAGCGACAATGGTCTGGAATTCAAGAACAGGGAGTTTGAAGAATTTCTAGCAGAAAAGGGAATAAGTCACAACTTCTCAGCTCCCTACACACCTCAACAGAACGGAATTGTCGAAAGACGAAACCGATCTTTGTGTGAAGCTGCCCGAACTATGCTAAGTTTCGCTTCTTTACCTCTTTATTTTTGGGCTGATGCTATTTCTGCTGCTTGTTTTACACAAAACAGGTCCTATCTCAACAAACGATTCACGCTCACACCATACGAGATTCTCAACAACAGAAAGCCCAATGTGAAATTTTTCCATGTGTTCGGCTCACGGTGTTTCATCTTTAACTCTAAAGAACACCGCAACAAGTTCGATGTCAAAGCCGACGAGGGAATCTTTCTGGGCTACTCTCTCACATCCAAAGCATACAGGGTCCTAAACAAGCGTTCGAGAAAAATCGAAGAGACCTATTACGTGACTTTTGACGATAGCTATGTCAAAAAGCTACATGCCAAAGAAGACACAGCTGGGGAAATCTTTCCTCAAACTGGCCAAGTCACAGTCTCGATCGCTAATCTATACGAGAAATTTCTGGAGCTATTTGACGAACCAGAGAAAGCTACTCTCTCAGAAGCAGGTGCAGCAGACAACAAGGTAGACCACATGAAGCAAATTGTCGAAGAATCTGCCAGGAGAATGAATGAAGGAGGATCGAATTCTGATGAACCTCCATCCAATGATGCTTCAGTCGAGGGGGAGCCAAGCTCTACAACTGCTACCGAAAGTCCAACTGCAACCGAAAGTGCTTCTCCAACCGAAGGTGCATTAACACCTGAAAGTCCAGCACCACAAGAAACCTCTGAACCTCAAGTTTCTCATTGCTCATCAATCGAGGGGGAGCATGGTGATATGACGCTCGACTACGAAAGCCAATCCGAGCCAGAAGAAATGATCAATGCTGAACTAGACCCAACCTTTGATCCAAACTATCCTCCTCTTACCAAATGGACCAGAGATCATCTTATCTCTCAAGTGGTTGGTGATGTCTCCGAAAAGGTTCTGACCCGATCACAACTGAAGGCAAAACAGACATCCTTATTTTCAAAGGTTGAGTTTTGTATGTTTAACTCATTCGTATCAAAAGTTGAACCGAAGACAGTTAACACTGCTCTCGATCACTCCGATTGGGTTCAAGCAATGCAAGATGAACTGAACGAATTTGAAAGGAACAAAGTCTGGCGCCTCATTCCAACACCTCCAGATGCCTCGGTTGTTGGTCTCAAATGGGTCTTTAGGAATAAAATGGACAAGGAAGGGAATGTTATAAGGAACAAAGCTCGTCTGGTAGTAAAGGGATATTTTCAGGAGGAAGGGATTGATTATGAAGAGACTTTCGCTCCCGTAGCTAGGCTGGAATCTGTCAGAATATTTCTTGCTTACGCTGCCCACAAAAACTTTGAAGTTTTCCAAATGGACGTCAAGTGTGCATTTCTTAATGGAGAACTCGAAGAAACCGTGTATGTGGAGCAACCTCCTGGGTTTGTGAACGAAAAATATCCAAATCATTGCTACATTCTGGATAAAGCTGTGTATGGTCTCAAACAAGCTCCGAGAGCCTGGTATGAAACGCTAACTAAATTCTTAAAGATGTATAAATTCAAACAAGGTTCGGTTGACCCAACCTTCTTTCGCAAAAAGGAAGGTAACCACCTTATGATAGTTCAAATTTATGTCGATGACATCATCTTTGGTTCAACGAATCCCGGCCTAACAGCTGAATTCAGAAAGTTGATGGAGACTAAATTTGAAATGAGCTCAATGGGTCCTATTAACTTTATCCTTGGTTTAAATATTAGACAGGGACCCGAAGGCATCTTTATTAATCAGGAAGCTTACACGAAGACTCTCCTAGCAAAGTTTGGTATGATGGGAGACTCCAAAGTCAAAGTCCCAATGGCATTCGGCACCAAGCTAATTCCATCTCTAGACAAACCTGCTGTTGATATCACGCTCTTGATGGGTTTTGAGCATTCTAACACTTCCTAAGTGTACATGCAACCCTAATAACCTTAGATCTATGTTTGTCTAATTATCATGCAAAGTTGAATTCCAAGGTTATATTCCTATCTAGCATACATGGGGAACAATTTTTAACTTGAATCATAGATAGAATAACTTACCTTGTTGTTGCTTGTGTTCCTTGAAACCTTGTGAGCCTAGCACCCCAAGTGTGATGCCTCAAATGCTTCACACAACACCAAATGCTCTTGGAAAGACTCTTGAGATAACACACACTTCTCAAAATCGGCCAAGCCCTCTAGTTTCTTAGTGTTCAACTTGTGTTGCCAATTTTGTGGAGAATGGGACTCTTATATAGTGTTGGCACATCTAGGGTTACACCATGTAAACCCTAATGTGTCATGACTCTTCATTTCCATGACCCATGGGTTTGTAACTCCCATGGAGCATCCTATGGGTAGAACCCAACTTGATAATCCATGGAGCCTCTTAGCCCACTATACAAGATATGGATGATTTACATAATCAACCCATATATTTAATTAGTTATCCTTTGATCACTTAATTAATTCCAAATTAATTCTTTGATCAACTAATTAAATAATATTATTAATATATTAGAACTTATAATATATTAATAATCTCCAAGTGTTATTTCTCTCATTTAGTCTATCCAATTGCATGGTGCCATGCAACCCAAATGGACCATGCCAGGTCGGGTCAAGTACAAGCCCGAAATAGTTATGGACTTAGACACCTTATCCAACAGTCTCCCACTTGGATAAGTCTAATAACTATATCTCTAGTACTTCAGGAACCGACCGGCAATCGTAGCTCTTTCAAGGTCTCTCGGAACTGAGAAGATTATGATACGCCATTTAAGATAAGTGATCATATAATCCTCTGTTCTAGATATCAGCCAGACAAATACATGGAACATGTCTTGCTTATTGTCCAGCATTTGTTTCCCGATTTCCGATTTGTTTGACATAGAACTTAATTGAACACATCAACTTAGTTCTGACCGGGCCCGGTACATGGGTCAAAACAAAATCATCGAGGGGCCCATATATCAGCTTCTAATCCAAGAAGGAACAGATAAACTTCGACTCATATGTTTGTTCTACCACTCATTGAATTACACACAAAAGTACGTTTTATAACATCGAGTTACCAATGCGGTTTCGTACAGTCAATGCATAACCAACTTGTAAGTAACAAATCATATCTCTAGGTTTGAAGACTTATATGATATTACCGTCTCACGATCACTCGAGATAGAATTCCATGAAGTGATTCCAGTGAGCGTGGGTTGAGTCCAATGCTCAGAACTTATGAGCACTCATGATTGTTGTAGCCTTGTCCAAGACCTCTACAACCAACCATGACAGCCTTGATTCATATCTACTTCCAACATATGACCGACTGTGGAGGTTTGAATAATATGTTATACCAAACAAAATTATTCTGGAAGTCAAAACATGCAAAAGAAATATAGTAAACGATCGACAAGAGATAGCAACACTTTACTCATAAATAAAACATCTTTTATTCATCATCTAATGTCAATTATACTTTACAAATTTCTGGGTTATCTAACTACTAAATCTAATATCATCCTTCAGCCCTATGCTCCGAGCATGCTGGAGATGCTTAACCCGAGTCAGTCCCTTTGTGAGGGGATCTGCCGGATTCTCATCTGATGATACCCTCTTTGCCACGAAGTGTCCTTCTTCGATCCGATGTCTAATGAAATGGTATTTTCTGTCGATGTGTCTGGATCTCCCATGATCCCTTGGTTCCTTGGCTAAGGCAACAACACTTTCACTATCACAGAAAATTTCCATTGGCTCTTTAATAGCTGGTACAACTCCAAGGTCTCCAATGAAGTTCTTCAGCCATATCGCCTCCTTTGCTGCTTCACTAGCTGCAATATACTCTGATTCACAAGTAGAATCTGCCACTGTCTCTTGCTTGGAACTCTTCCAAGAAATTGCTCCTCCGTTTAGGGTAAAGACCCAGCCCGACTGAGAGCGGAAATTATCCCTATCAGTCTGGAAGCTAGCATCACTATACCCTATAACTCTCAAGTCATCACTCCCACCGAGGGTAAGAACCCAGTCCTTAGTCCTCCGCAGGTACTTGAGGATATTCTTTACCGCAGTCCAGTGTGCCTTGCAAGGGTTCACCTGATACCTGCTAACCATGCTCAAGGCAAAAGCTACATCGGGTCGAGTACACGTCATAGCATACATGATCGATCCTACAGCCGAAGCATAAGGTGTTCGACTCATTTCTGCTATCTCAGCCTCAGTGCTAGGGCTTTGTGTCTTACTCAATCTGGTGTTACTCTGGATGGGTAACTCTCCTTTCTTGGAATCCTGCATGCTGAATCTCTTCAGCACCTTATCCAAGTAGGTACTCTGACTAAGTCCAATTAGTCTTTTACTCCGATCTCTCAAGATCCTTATCCCTAGAATATAGGCAGCTTCACCAAGGTCCTTCATAGCGAAACACTTCCCAAGCCAGGACTTTACTTCCTGCAGGGTTGGAATGTCGTTTCCTATGAGTAGTATGTCATCCACATACAATACCAAAAAGCTAACTATACTCCCACTAGCCTTGACATACACACAAGATTCATCTTCACTCCTAGAAAAGCCAAATTCCTTGACCTTTTCATCAAAGCAAAGATTCCATCTGCGAGGTGCTTGCTTCAATCCATAAATGGATTTCTCAAGCTTACACACTCTATTAGGGTACTCGTTGCTGACAAAACCCTCTGGCTGACTCATGTAAACATCTTCAGCCAACTTTCCATTAAGGAAAGCGGTTTTGACATCCATCTGCCATATTTCATAGTCATGAAATGCAGCTATGGCTAACAGAACCCGAATAGACTTAATCTTGGCTACCGGAGAAAAGGTCTCATCATAACCCACTCCAGGAATTTGAGAGAAGCCCTTTGCAACCAGTCTAGCCTTATAAGTGTGTACTTTACCATCCATGTCGGTCTTCTTCTTGAACACCCATTTGCACCCTACTGTCTTACGACCTGGTACATTTTCAACCAAGTTCCAAACTTGATTGTCATACATGGATTGTATCTCGCTATCCATAGCCTCTTTCCATTTAGCAGACTCGGGGCCTGCCATGGCTTCCTCGTAGTTGTTAGGGTCATCTTGACTTACTAGTGTCCCATCACTAATAAGTGTCTCACCTTCTGCAGTAATATGGAATCCATAGTAATGCTCAGGTGCACTCCTAACTCTCGTGGAACGTCTCAGAGGTACAGATTTGTCAATTGGCTCAACAGGAGTTTCCTCCTCAAGTTGAGGGCTAGAGTTTGAAGTTCCTTCACCGCTTGATTCTTGAATTTCTTCAAGATCAATTTGCCTCCCACTGTCTCCTTGGCTTATAAACTCTCTTTCTCGAAAGACTCCTCTTCTTGCTACAAAGACCACATTGTCACTAGGTCTGTAGAAGAGGTAACAAAAGGATCGTTGTGGGTAACCGATGAAAATACACCTCTCGCTTCGAGGTTCGAGCTTATCATGAGTCTCGCGTCTCACGAAAGCCTCGCAACCCCAAATCTTGATGTGGTCTAGTTTAGGTACTTTACCAGTCCACATCTCGTGAGGAGTTTTGGCAACTTTCTTTGTAGGGACTAGATTAAGAATATGGGCGGCAGTCTCTAAGGCATACCCCCAGAATGAGATTGGTAGCGTAGCTCGACTCATCATGGAACGAACCATATCTAACAAGGTTCGATTACGCCTCTCAGCCACACCATTCAACTGTGGTGTCCTGGGAGGTGTCAATTGTGAGACTATCCCACATTCCCTTAGATAGTCGAGGAACTCTGAACTAAGATACTCACCACCACGATCGGATCGAAGCATCTTAATGTTCCTGCCCAATTGATTCTCGACTTCCTGTTTAAATTCCTTAAACCTCTTGAAAGTCTCTGACTTATGCTTGATCAAGTAGGCATATCCATATCTACTATAATCGTCAGTAAAAGTCAAATAATAACGATTAGCATCCCTTGTGGCATGTTTGAATGGTCCACACACATCCGTGTGTATAAGGTCCAACAAACCTTCACCCCTCTCACACGAACCTGTGAAGGGTGACTTTGTCATTTTTCCAAGTAAGCATGATTCGCAACTATCATCTGACTTTAGGTCAAACGACTCCAAGACTCCATCCTTTTGGAGTTGGCCTATGCGTTTCTTGCTTATATGTCCAAGACGACAATGCCATAAAGATGCTTTATCCAAGTTATTATTAGTAGAATCAATACACAAAACATTATTTCCTAAGTTATCTACAACAGATACAGCTTCATACACACCATCACAAGGTAATGCTTTAAAATAAAGAACATTATTAAAGAAAGCATCAATAGAACCAACTTCATTATTAAATGAAAAGGTAAACCCTTGTTTGTACAAAGCATGAAAGGAAATAATATTTCTTGCCATTCCTGGCGAATAACAACACTTATTCAAATCTAAACTAAACCCACTACTTAGCGATAAAGTATAAACTCCAATCTTGGTAACAGGTATAGCTTTCCTATTCCCCATGATCAAGTTTATCCTTCCTTGCTCCACATCCTCACTTCTTCTTAGTCCCTGCAAGTCACAACAAATATGAATACCACAACCGGTATCAAGGACCCAAGAATTAGAATGGGGTGAGTTATTAGAAATGATAGTGTAAATACCTGCATGGTTGGGTTTAACTTTCCCATCCTTCACATCTTGCTGGTATTTTGGGCAGTTCCGCTTCCAATGAGCTTTTTCATGGCAATAGAAGCATTCAGCCTCTTTTGGGTCAGAAGAAGGAGTAATGAAACCTTTCTTGGTTCCACTTGAAGAAGAGCCATCAAGGGTCTGAGCCTTGGTACCCTTAGAAGAGCTCTTTCTCTTCCTCCCTCGACTTTTCCCGATTGCCAAAACTGGAGTAGAGTTTTGAGTAGGAGTGATAGCAACCGACTTCCCCTTAAGACCTGATTCTGCGGTCTTGAGAAGTCCCTGAAGTTTGCTGAGGGTGACTTCTTCCTTGTTCATGTGATATGTCATGCGGAATTGATCATAGCACGATGGTAAGGAATGCAAAATAATATCTATTGCAAGATCCTCCGGGAAGTTCACATTAAGCTTCAGCAAACAATCCACATACCTTTGCATTTTCTGCATGTGGCTCGTGACGGATTCCCCGTCCTTCATCATGGTTGTTATCATGGAGCAGATGATTTCATACCTCTCTTGTCTTGCACTTTGATGGTATCTTTCCATCAAATCTTGGTGCATGTCATAAGGGTAGAAATCCTCATAAGACTTTTGGAGTTCCGCTGTCATCGTGGCCATCATGATGCAAGCCACTTTCGTAGCATCCCTTTCATGTGCCCGAAATGCAGCGATCTCCTGAGGAGTTGCAGTGGACTCATCAATCTCCTTAAGCTCCTTGTCAAGGACATATTCTTTGTCCTCGTAGCGGGTAATCATCCTGATGTTTCTGATCCACTCATTGAAGTTGGATCCATCAAAGGTGACTTTCCCACACAAGTTCATAAGGGTAAAGGAGCCATTAGGATTAGAGCCAGAAGCATTGTTGAAAGACATCTGAAGGAAAGAGGACAAGATTAGTTTAGATATAAGAGAGTCCTTAATAAAACACCCAAATGTAATATTAAGGCTAGGATCCAATCACAATATAATATAACTTAGAAGAGGTATGCCGTAATCTAAGCTATATCATATTTGAAAGGTAGGTGAATGACGATTCACCAATTTCCACCACGAAAACCGCAATATTTTAGTATTAGGTTTTTGAATGGTTCTTAGAAATTCCTAGATTCTTTCAGATTCAATGAACTTTTCAAAGGCATGTTTCAATCTCGAGTGTGCCCTCCAAGTTTTGTGACTGGGATACCGAGGATCACAAAACGAGGTGTGAAGTAACCATGCAAATCACTTGGTACCCTTAAAGTTTATCACTCAATCGATGTGCCGGTTAACCACACACGCTCCATCGATACTATAATAAACCCTAAGTCACCCTTTACCTACCTTGTTAAGTCCAAGTTAGTGTGCCGGTTAACCACACACGCTCCACCAACGACTTAATCAAAGTGTAAAGTGTAATTTCATGGAATAGCACCTTATTCACATTTTTCCTAAAGTAACTAAGATTGGGAATTTAATAAAACATTTAGTTACTTTATAATATTCATCATACTTTGAATGAGAATTAATAAGTCCTTGTCTTACCCGTTCGGCTAACGACCCTCCACCGATCAAGCAAGCGGTGGGTGAGAGTGGACACCCATTAAGTCACCATTTTATAGGCAACAACCTTATACCCACCTTATAGACCGGCTTCGTGAATGAGGCGTACTAGCGGTAAGACGACTTTGTTCTTATACATATATATATAATTATTAAATCATAATAATATAAGTATAAGGGTTGAATTTTAACTTTTAAAATTCTAGGGGTTGGAACTAAAGTTTTAACTTAACTTTACTTGTTCCAAAACTTGAGGGCAAGTTTTGTAAACTTTCAAAACTTTTCATTCCTTGTAACTTATGAGTTTAATAGAGTAATAAAATGAGGACTTTTCATTTTTCCTAACTCTTGTGTTCTTTTAATGGTTTTTAATCCAAGAGACTTTTGGTTTTCCATAACTTGAGGACAAGTTATGGACTCCATTAAACCACATTATGATCATGAATTAATCTACCACATAGGTTACAAATAATTCCTATGATCATCTAAACTTCATAAGAACAAGAATATGAATATGAACACTTTCAAGAATCAAAATCACATTTAATCTTTGTAATTTTGATAACTAGTTGTTGTAAATGAGTTAGAAAAGACATTACACCTTCTAAAACAAGTTTTCAAGTACCAAAACATTTTAGGGTAATGATTCTAATTCATTTCCAGCAACTCAAGTCGAAATTCTGCACTCTGTCGACCCTACTCGCCGAGTGCATAAACCTACTCGCCGAGTAGGTTGAAGATACACATGAACTCGACGAGTCCTCCCCATGGACTCGCCGAGTCCATCAGTCAGACAGCAGAATTTTCGACTTTCTTCAACTTTTAAGCACAAATAACAAACAAACAAGCCTAGGCTCTGATACCACTGATGGGTTTTGAGCATTCTAACACTTCCTAAGTGTACATGCAACCCTAATAACCTTAGATCTATGTTTGTCTAATTATCATGCAAAGTTGAATTCCAAGGTTATATTCCTATCTAGCATACATGGGGAACAATTTTTAACTTGAATCATAGATAGAATAACTTACCTTGTTGTTGCTTGTGTTCCTTGAAACCTTGTGAGCCTAGCACCCCAAGTGTGATGCCTCAAATGCTTCACACAACACCAAATGCTCTTGGAAAGACTCTTGAGATAACACACACTTCTCAAAATCGGCCAAGCCCTCTAGTTTCTTAGTGTTCAACTTGTGTTGCCAATTTTGTGGAGAATGGGACTCTTATATAGTGTTGGCACATCTAGGGTTACACCATGTAAACCCTAATGTGTCATGACTCTTCATTTCCATGACCCATGGGTTTGTAACTCCCATGGAGCATCCTATGGGTAGAACCCAACTTGATAATCCATGGAGCCTCTTAGCCCACTATACAAGATATGGATGATTTACATAATCAACCCATATATTTAATTAGTTATCCTTTGATCACTTAATTAATTCCAAATTAATTCTTTGATCAACTAATTAAATAACATTATTAATATATTAGAACTTATAATATATTAATAATCTCCAAGTGTTATTTCTCTCATTTAGTCTATCCAATTGCATGGTGCCATGCAACCCAAATGGACCATGCCAGGTCGGGTCAAGTACAAGCCCGAAATAGTTATGGACTTAGACACCTTATCCAACAGCTCTATCGTCAAATAATTGGCTCACTAATGTATCTTACTGCTAGCAGGCCTGACATCATGTTTTCTGTATGTTATTGTGCTCGATTTCAGGCAAACCCACGTGAACCTCACATGCTTGCAGTGAAGAACATTTTACGCTATCTCAAGCGAACCTCCTCCTTAGGTCTATGGTATCCTTCCAACTCAGGCTTCTTCGTTCAATCCTATTCAGATACTGACCTTGGAGGATGTGGACTCGACAGAAAAAGCACCACTGGCGGCTGTCAATTCCTTGACGGGAAGTTGGTTAGCTGGGAATCCAAGAAACAAACGTGCGTGTCGTTATCTACTGCCGAAGCGGAATACATAGCCGCTGCATCCTGCACCTCTCAAGTGATTTGGATCCAAAATCAACTTCGAGACTATGGACTCAATATGAAGAAGATCCCACTATATTGTGACTCTGAAAGTGCAATTAGGATCTGTCATAACCCAGTGCAACACTCTAAAACCAAACACATAGCACTGAGGTATCACTTCATCAAAGATCACGTGGAAGATGGAAACGTCGAAGTTCACTTCGTAAGAACCACTGATCAACTGGCTGACGTCTTTACCAAAGCTCTTCCTGAAGCATCATTCAACAGAATATTGCAAGGGCTAGGTATGATGGAATCAGAGTCAGTACCTCACACTACCTCTCAACTTCAAACATAAGAAGCGAAATTGACCGAACGTTCAGGTTCGGTTAAATCATCTGACTCGCTCATCACTTCTAAGGTAGTTTTCTTGGTTGTATATTTTTTGTACAATGTTGTTTATCTTATTGTTAAAAGTATTTTCTGATTGCATGTCTAAATTCCTTGGTTTTCTCAAAATTTTCCAAAACCGAAACCTACCGAAGGTTCGGGTTCGGTTTTTCAAAATTCTCTTGAACCGAAACCAACCGAACGCTCGGGTTCGGTTTTTCAAAATTTTCTTGAACCGAAACCAACCGAACGCTCGGGTTCGGTTTTTCAAAATTCTCTTGAACCGAAACCAACCGAACGCTCGGGTTCGGTTTTTCAAAATTTTCTTGAACCGAAACCAACCGAACGCTCGGGTTCGGTTTTTCAAAATTCTCTTGAACCAAAACCAACCGAACGCTCGGGTTCGGTTTTTCAAAATTTTCTTGAACCGAAACCAACCGAACGCTCGGGTTCGGTTTTTCAAAATTCTCTTGAACCAAAACCAACCGAACGCTCGGGTTCGGTTTTTCAAAATTTTCTTAAACCGAAACCAACCGAACACTCGGGTTCGGTTTTTCAAATTTTTCCCAACCGAAACCAACCGAACGTTCGGGTTCGGTTTTTCAAAGTTTTCCAAAGTTTTTTTTTACTCTTTTCAAGTCTTATTTTCTTTGCTTATTTTTTTTTCTCTTTTAAATTTTTTTATTTATCTATTTCAAAAACTCCAAAAATATTTTTCTCTTTTAATTTTATTTGTGTTTGTTCGTTTATGGGGATATAATTGTTGGATTACTTAAGTGTCCCTAGAAGCATGCTGCTGTATGTGTCCTAAGCCTCATAAGATTTTGAATAATAGCCTTCATGACCTGGTATAAACAAACCTTGTCTTCCCAATAAGGCTACCACATTTATTCTAATCGTGAGCTACCTCACTCTCTTCTCACATGAGATAAGAGTTTTCTGCTTGGTCCTTAATTTCGCAGCAGAGGTACTTTATTTTCTTACACCATCTCCATTACATTTCTCCATTACATTCGTTTCATCAACGTAACCCTTGAGACTCTCAGAACTTACCACTGAGGTTTATGGTTACACAACATCTGTGTTGATGATCTTAGTTTCGTGCCACTACGAGCTGAGTGAAACCCAAAATTCAACACCAAATCTGTATTGACGGTGAACAATTAATTTGCTCCAGTTTTCACCAAAGAATTGACGAATGTACCTTCATGAAATCTCCTATTTTTATTTTGTGTGATTCCTATGAAATTGTTAAAAACCATAACATTTCTTCCCTTGGGATCCATTTTTTAATTTTTTTTTGAGATTTTACATTTTCCAAGCCAACTTAAACTTAATTCCTACCTACTTGTTCAACAGACTACACCGGTCTCACAAGTACTTTGTTCACTTTCTTTCTTATTTCAAGATTAGAATTGCTGAATCAAAGCGAAAGCCACCCTGAAGTAGCCTAATTAAAAGAAGCCTTTCAACATTTATTAATAAGTGTTTGATCGTAATTCAACGGGAATCCACATTAACACTTTAAGGTCTCTCTTGACCTTGAAGGAAGAGATTCGTGCCCGGGATCATTTGTTTCATGTCATTATTGACATCACAGTCATTCCTAAAAAGAGTTGCTTTATTTCTTTTCTTTTTACACTCTTCGCACGAAAATCTTTGATTTTCCAAAATTCCGTTACTAATTATTACAGGTTGTATTATTACTTTGGTGGTTAATTATCAAGCTGTGGTCAAAAATCATCCACGTGGGCAGTTTATTCAAAAGATGTGATTCAAAAGATAAGACGAAGGGTTGCTGACTCAGGCGGGAAATAAAAGGATTGAATTTCAACCGGTGGTTAAAAAGGGGCGCGTGTGAATTTGAAACGCCCATTCTTTTCCTGACCTCATGGACGCGTGTGCGAATTTCAAGCGACACCCCTCTGGCACTTAAAGGCGCGTGAGGATTTGAAACGGTATGTTCTGAAACGGCGCTTGTTGGGCGGCGTGATCCTAGGAATCTGACACTCTCTCTCCTACGTGATCATCGCATGCCTTAACTGTCACGCATCTGTCATTCCGGAAACCTTTTCGTATTTCCATAGAAGATTTGAAACGATTTTTCTCTCTCCTTTCACCCACTATAAAAGGCAGTCTTCACTACCATTTACCTCTTTACTGCTTCAGAATTTACAAGAGAGCAAAAACTCGAAAAAGCTTTACTGTTCATCTTCTTCTTCCTACCTTCAACAATGGCAGAATCATCTTCCGTCCATGCTACCTCACACATCCTTCCCATTCGTCCTCAACAGTGCCTGGTGATTGACCTAACACCTCAGGCGTATGATTCTTACATGTTTCCGATCATCGAGTTCAAGTCTTATTTTCTTTGCTTATTTTTTTTTCTCTTTTAAATTTTTTTATTTATCTATTTCAAAAACTCCAAAAATATTTTTCTCTTTTAATTTTATTTGTGTTTGTTCGTTTATGGGGATATAATTGTTGGATTACTTAAGTGTCCCTAGAAGCATGCTGCTGTATGTGTCCTAAGCCTCATAAGATTTTGAATAATAGCCTTCATGACCTGGTATAAACAAACCTTGTCTTCCCAATAAGGCTACCACATTTATTCTAATCGTGAGCTACCTCACTCTCTTCTCACATGAGATAAGAGTTTTCTGCTTGGTCCTTAATTTCGCAGCAGAGGTACTTTATTTTCTTACACCATCTCCATTACATTTCTCCATTACATTCGTTTCATCAACGTAACCCTTGAGACTCTCAGAACTTACCACTGAGGTTTATGGTTACACAACATCTGTGTTGATGATCTTAGTTTCGTGCCACTACGAGCTGAGTGAAACCCAAAATTCAACACCAAATCTGTATTGACGGTGAACAATTAATTTGCTCCAGTTTTCACCAAAGAATTGACGAATGTACCTTCATGAAATCTCCTATTTTTATTTTGTGTGATTCCTATGAAATTGTTAAAAACCATAACATTTCTTCCCTTGGGATCCATTTTTTAATTTTTTTTTGAGATTTTACATTTTCCAAGCCAACTTAAACTTAATTCCTACCTACTTGTTCAACAGACTACACCGGTCTCACAAGTACTTTGTTCACTTTCTTTCTTATTTCAAGATTAGAATTGCTGAATCAAAGCGAAAGCCACCCTGAAGTAGCCTAATTAAAAGAAGCCTTTCAACATTTATTAATAAGTGTTTGATCGTAATTCAACGGGAATCCACATTAACACTTTAAGGTCTCTCTTGACCTTGAAGGAAGAGATTCGTGCCCGGGATCATTTGTTTCATGTCATTATTGACATCACAGTCATTCCTAAAAAGAGTTGCTTTATTTCTTTTCTTTTTACACTCTTCGCACGAAAATCTTTGATTTTCCAAAATTCCGTTACTAATTATTACAGGTTGTATTATTACTTTGGTGG
This sequence comes from Lactuca serriola, assembly GCF_051521515.1. Taxonomy (NCBI): domain Eukaryota; kingdom Viridiplantae; phylum Streptophyta; class Magnoliopsida; order Asterales; family Asteraceae; genus Lactuca; species Lactuca serriola. The sequence goes on from NC_136415.1 coordinate 155,050,445, forward strand.
TTAATTATCAAGCTGTGGTCAAAAATCATCCACGTGGGCAGTTTATTCAAAAGATGTGATTCAAAAGATAAGACGAAGGGTTGCTGACTCAGGCGGGAAATAAAAGGATTGAATTTCAACCGGTGGTTAAAAAGGGGCGCGTGTGAATTTGAAACGCCCATTCTTTTCCTGACCTCATGGACGCGTGTGCGAATTTCAAGCGACACCCCTCTGGCACTTAAAGGCGCGTGAGGATTTGAAACGGTATGTTCTGAAACGGCGCTTGTTGGGCGGCGTGATCCTAGGAATCTGACACTCTCTCTCCTACGTGATCATCGCATGCCTTAACTGTCACGCATCTGTCATTCCGGAAACCTTTTCGTATTTCCATAGAAGATTTGAAACGATTTTTCTCTCTCCTTTCACCCACTATAAAAGGCAGTCTTCACTACCATTTACCTCTTTACTGCTTCAGAATTTACAAGAGAGCAAAAACTCGAAAAAGCTTTACTGTTCATCTTCTTCTTCCTACCTTCAACAATGGCAGAATCATCTTCCGTCCATGCTACCTCACACATCCTTCCCATTCGTCCTCAACAGTGCCTGGTGATTGACCTAACACCTCAGGCGTATGATTCTTACATGTTTCCGATCATCGAGTTCAAGTCTTATTTTCTTTGCTTATTTTTTTTTCTCTTTTAAATTTTTTTATTTATCTATTTCAAAAACTCCAAAAATATTTTTCTCTTTTAATTTTATTTGTGTTTGTTCGTTTATGGGGATATAATTGTTGGATTACTTAAGTGTCCCTAGAAGCATGCTGCTGTATGTGTCCTAAGCCTCATAAGATTTTGAATAATAGCCTTCATGACCTGGTATAAACAAACCTTGTCTTCCCAATAAGGCTACCACATTTATTCTAATCGTGAGCTACCTCACTCTCTTCTCACATGAGATAAGAGTTTTCTGCTTGGTCCTTAATTTCGCAGCAGAGGTACTTTATTTTCTTACACCATCTCCATTACATTTCTCCATTACATTCGTTTCATCAACGTAACCCTTGAGACTCTCAGAACTTACCACTGAGGTTTATGGTTACACAACATCTGTGTTGATGATCTTAGTTTCGTGCCACTACGAGCTGAGTGAAACCCAAAATTCAACACCAAATCTGTATTGACGGTGAACAATTAATTTGCTCCAGTTTTCACCAAAGAATTGACGAATGTACCTTCATGAAATCTCCTATTTTTATTTTGTGTGATTCCTATGAAATTGTTAAAAACCATAACATTTCTTCCCTTGGGATCCATTTTTTAATTTTTTTTTGAGATTTTACATTTTCCAAGCCAACTTAAACTTAATTCCTACCTACTTGTTCAACAGACTACACCGGTCTCACAAGTACTTTGTTCACTTTCTTTCTTATTTCAAGATTAGAATTGCTGAATCAAAGCGAAAGCCACCCTGAAGTAGCCTAATTAAAAGAAGCCTTTCAACATTTATTAATAAGTGTTTGATCGTAATTCAACGGGAATCCACATTAACACTTTAAGGTCTCTCTTGACCTTGAAGGAAGAGATTCGTGCCCGGGATCATTTGTTTCATGTCATTATTGACATCACAGTCATTCCTAAAAAGAGTTGCTTTATTTCTTTTCTTTTTACACTCTTCGCACGAAAATCTTTGATTTTCCAAAATTCCGTTACTAATTATTACAGGTTGTATTATTACTTTGGTGGTTAATTATCAAGCTGTGGTCAAAAATCATCCACGTGGGCAGTTTATTCAAAAGATGTGATTCAAAAGATAAGACGAAGGGTTGCTGACTCAGGCGGGAAATAAAAGGATTGAATTTCAACCGGTGGTTAAAAAGGGGCGCGTGTGAATTTGAAACGCCCATTCTTTTCCTGACCTCATGGACGCGTGTGCGAATTTCAAGCGACACCCCTCTGGCACTTAAAGGCGCGTGAGGATTTGAAACGGTATGTTCTGAAACGGCGCTTGTTGGGCGGCGTGATCCTAGGAATCTGACACTCTCTCTCCTACGTGATCATCGCATGCCTTAACTGTCACGCATCTGTCATTCCGGAAACCTTTTCGTATTTCCATAGAAGATTTGAAACGATTTTTCTCTCTCCTTTCACCCACTATAAAAGGCAGTCTTCACTACCATTTACCTCTTTACTGCTTCAGAATTTACAAGAGAGCAAAAACTCGAAAAAGCTTTACTGTTCATCTTCTTCTTCCTACCTTCAACAATGGCAGAATCATCTTCCGTCCATGCTACCTCACACATCCTTCCCATTCGTCCTCAACAGTGCCTGGTGATTGACCTAACACCTCAGGCGTATGATTCTTACATGTTTCCGATCATCGAGTTCCTGAAGTACTCGCAAATCGCTCCTGCACTATCTCGTGTTGAGTCTGTGCCCATGGTGCTCCTATTGCAGGTGTATGCCACTGCTCATTACGATAAAGCAGTTGACAGGGTGTTCTTCGAGGTGTCTGATCACAAGACCTCGATTTCAAGGCAACGATTTGGTACACTGCTAGGGCTTGCTACTGACCCTTCAAGAATCAATCCGGAGACAATTCCGGTGGGCCATCTTTACAACATGTTTTACAATATGGGGTATACGGAGGTGCTCACCTCCGTCGCAAAGTTCAAGAAATCCTGCTTGCCGCCGCAGTGGAACGGCATGTTCACAGTCCTCTTCAAGGGCTTATCTGAACGGAGCTCAGGATCCGATGGTGCTAGTCGACTATTCTTGTCGATTATGTATGCAGTTTACAACGGAGTCAACTTAGACTTTGGGTTGGTCCTCTGGCAACAGCTCATCCAGAGCCTTTCTTCTTCATCACGACATTCTGAGGTGTCGTATGCCCGGTTCTGGATTCTTATCACAAAGTGGGCAATGGATAAGTTCGACGTCCCCACTGCTGCAGGTGCATCGATGTCTTCGATCGGCACGTTTCATACCAAGAAGATCATCGTCTCTGATGCATCCAAGTTCTCTTTCATTAGCTCTATTCCGGAGACAATGTTTGGCGATGTTCCTTCTGACAGCAGGATCATCAGGACGATTAAGGAGTTCAAACAGTCAGGACCGAGGGAACTTACACCGAAAATGCTAAAGTCCATCCACGATGCTGACAAACCGGTGAACAGGGGCAAAAAGGCGGAAAAAGGGAAGCAAGTGACCAAAGCTCCTGAAGGTCCTTCTCCCAGGAAGAGGAAACAAACAAAACCTACCCAGTCACCACAGCCGAAGAGAAGGAAGACTCAACCGAAGCGAAAGCTTGTCATCCCTTCTTCTTCAAGTGACTCAGAAGGCGAGAGTTCGGATTTGGACGGCTCTCAACGAGGCGAAACCCCTCAAAGAGGCAACACCCCACCCCGATCTCCTAACCCAAACATGGAAATCCATCATTCACCCATTCCTTCACCCACTCAAACAATCCCTACTTCCATTCCCACCATAACCCCCACTACCACCATTCCACCAACCTCTTTCCCTATACCACCACCCATTTTCACAGATACAACTACAACCATTGAAAAGGTTACAACCAACGTATCTGATACGGGGGTTCATACCAGTGCAACCGAAACACCACCTATAACCGAAACCCCACCCGTAACCGAACCACCTCAAACCGAAACCCAGCATACAACCGAACCTACCCACACTCAACCACCACCCGAAACCACCCCACCCCACACTCAACCTGAACCTACCCAAACCACTACACCCCCAGCTTCACCACCCCCACCATCTCCAGATCATGCCTCTGATGGAGATAACCCGTTCCTTGGCGGTGACAACATGACCTTCGATTCGGTCTACTTCAGTCCGTTTCAGGTTCAAAGTGACGAAGAGGATGATGCTCCAGTGACAAAGAAACATCTTAAGGAGCTAAACGAGAAGGTTGATCTACTTCTTGCCTCATCTTCAAACACTCAGTCATCTCTCTCTGAAGCCGCTCTTCAGAAGATTGTTGATGCCTTCTCCAGGGCTCAGCATGATTCTGTAGCTTCAGCCACTGCCGCCATAGACGCCTCTACCAAAGCCTGTGAGCCTGCGACCGCAAAATTCGATAAACTACTCTCAGACGCTTCTAACCTGTTGAAGTCCTTACAGGAGAGCGCTGATGCCACGAAGACAACTTTGGAGCCAATCGTTCAGCAATTGGCAAAGTTCGTCTCAACGGAGTTGACATCGTTCGCTACCCTTCGCCAAACCATAAGCGACGACAACTCGGCCCTTCGTGCCTCCATTGATAAGCGCCTCGCTAAGCTTCAAGAGGATCTCGCAGCTGAAAACTCATTGATGGACGTTCTGGCAAGCAAAACCACCACCCTAAAGGTCAAGAGCACTGAACTTTCAAACTCACAGCAACAGCTTGAAGCTCTTCGATCCGAACGGGAGGTTATAAAAACATGTGTTTCGGATGTACACGCTGCCCTATCTAACATCCTAGAAGCACACGATCCGATTCTCAATCATTCCGTGAGGCGAACCCTTGCTGAAAAACTTGCTCCTGCCATGGACCTTCTCAGCAAAATCGAAGGCTTACCTAGTTTCGTGTCCGATCCGAAACAAGGGGGAGAAGTAAAGTCCGGATCGAAACCACCTCCTTCCTCCAAAGCTACTCACACAACCGAACCACCTCCGACGGGTCAAGCTTCGGGTTCGGGTGTGAAGGATAAAGGGAAAAACATAGCTGAGGAAGAAGATGAGGATGAAGATGATGAAACCATTGCGGACTTGTTGAAACGAAAAAACAGTCGCAATGTTGATGATGATGTCAATCGTGTGGCGCGAGAGGCTGAAGAAGCCGAACGCAAGCAGAAAGAAGCCCACGATCTCCTTGAGAGTAGGAAGACTCTCTTCCCTGCCTGGACTCGGGAGCGAATGATTAAGGAGGCCATAGATACTCCCAGCATCCTATGGCTCGAGCCGGTGATCTCTTTCGACTGCTATAATTCTGTCGATTCGCAGTTCGACATGCCATTGACTCGAAAGACGTTTATCTTCCACGCCTTCTCTAATATTTTTGAAGTCCCTCATCCGAACCCTGAGGTTGATAGGGAACTGATCGATTTCTATCTGAAGGCTGCTCGTCCTCAGTATCAAACATGGAGCGCCCAGAAGATAATGAATGTTCGGGTATTGAAGCCTTATACCGAAGGAAGATTCATCAATGTTCGGTTCAGAGTGATTCAGGGGTCTGCAAAAACTGAACATCTTATATCCCTGGCAGATCTACCGAACCTAAATCCTCATGATTGGATTGTTCTGCATAACATCCTCTTGACGAATGAAGCTGAATATGGTCCAATTATAGACCATCTCAAAAGGATGTTAGTATGTTACATCATGGAGGTAGCCCTAATGGATCAGGAGGTTGCCACTGTCTTCAAGAAGAAACCGAAGATAGCTCCTGTGGGATCGGCCAGTGATCTCAATCAAATGAAGATGGGCAAGATCGACCCGAGACGCAATTCGGTCATGTTCACTAGAGCAGAAGGACAGAAATGTCTCTTTGCTTTAGCTGACAAACATCTTTACACCACTGCTTGTCTAGAGCATGTGTTGTCAATCATCCGAAGGTGTAAAGAGAATACAGCGGACGATGTCAAGTACTTCAACGACATGATCCAATGGTACATCAGGTTTAGATAGACGATACTGGCTCTTATCTCGCGTCTGTTTAACACCGTGAAGAAGAAAGTACCTGTCTCCGCTGCTGGCCCAAGTAACAAGTGAAGATCTCGCTCCAATTGACGCAAAGGGGGAGATTGTTGGGCTGATGATCTGTTTAATATTGCGTCATTGGGCTCGGCTATTAGTCCGATTATTTTGTACTCCGGTTTGGGCCTGTCCAACCGAGAGCCTTTTAGGTTAATTATATAAGTATATGCTTGCATGCATATTTGGTTAACGATCTAGATTACAGATACAGAATTACGATTACATTTATTTTCTTTATCGTTCCTGTAAACCTACTAATCCTCTACAGTTGATGTTCTTGATCGAGCTCTTCTGAGGGTTATTTTATAATCATTCGACACGTTTGATTCATTCTTGACTTGTTCTTATTTTCGTGTTCTTGCTGTTTTATATTTACTTACCTGTTTAAGATCTAATCGATCTTCAAGATTAAGTTTTAATCTCATCACTATCCATATATGAAAACACATACCACATGTAAAGCCAACAAATTACAAAAGCTTATTAAAAGTGATTGGTGAGTCAACGCTTCAGAAAACCAATAAGCAGAATTCCAATGAAGTCACAATACTTGTCAACCACTAAAATTATAGCTTGGTAAATCGAAGATGGAGAAGGACAAGATTGAAATTGACGAATAGTTTGGGGGAAATTAACAAGGAATAGGGATGAGAACCAAATTAGTTTTGTCGGAAGTTTGGGGTAAAATAGGCCTTGATTGCAACAAAAATGGTGAAAGACGTTTGCAGTAATTGAGAAAGGAGAATGACAATGAGGAAAACTGAAGTTAAGAAAGTCATAGAATTTAATAACAAAATGGCTGCGATTTTTTATTAAAAAGATTCAAAAAAAATTGTGATCTCTAATGAATTTTTTTATGCATTTTTATTACTTTTAGGGTTTTTTTATAGTTTTTTGTTTTCCATAGAGCCTAAACCTCTCTCTCTCTCTCTCTCTCTCTATATATATATATATATATATATATATATATATATATATATATATATATATATATAAGTTTATAACCTATGGTAACCACTGTTAAAAATTAATTAAATTTTAATAGTAAAAACTCAAAATTATTAATCAATTATTTTAAACAAATTATTAATTAATTAAGAGATATTTTTAAGTTATATAAATTATAATCGTCGATTTAAATAAATATGTGACTTTATAATATATATTGATTTTAGTTTACGGGGAAATAATTATTTGATTTTAATCTTAGTTATTATGTATAGAAAGGTTACGTTTTTTAAAAAAAAATACTTATATTTGTATTTTCTATTTACATATTTGATGTTATTAATTAATCGTTGTCTAGTTTAAGAATATAAACTAATTTATACACATTAATTTAATATTTTAAAATTATTATTTTGCTCCAAATTAGAATTTTTAATGCCTTTCCTTAATGTGTGTATTTCTAGTGAGAGAGAGAGAGAGAGAGAGAGATAGAGACAGAGAGATTGCACACGTTTCAACATCAAAGTTAATTGACATTATTACGTTATATTCACAGAGTTAACGTTATTACTTTATATTCACACAATTGTATTAAATTGATTACAATATACTCTTCTGATACTATAAATTGGTTCAAAGATAGGTTGAAAACCATCACTTACTTCATTCAAGAATAAACAAAACGTTAAATACAATGGTTTCAACTCCTTTTGTTGCCTTTGTCATCTTTTTTGTAAATATATCTTCTTGTTTGTGTGCTGTCTTTCCTAGCAATAGTACTTTCGCAAGCAAAATGTTTTCGGCTGGTTTGGCAACATGGTATGGGGATGAAACTGGTGCCGGAAGCGGTAATGCAATGAAATTTTCACGTTAAAATGTTATAAATATCTTTTTCATAATTCTATTAGTTTGTCATTTCACTACTCTTATTGATTTCTGTTTTGTGATAATTAGTAGGAGGAGCTTGTGGATGGAAGGATGATGTGAAGAATCCCCCGTTATCATCAATGATAGCAGCAGGAAACGCCAACATCTTTTTATCAGGCAGAGGATGTGGACATTGTTTTCAAGTATGTACAGTTGGTTATTTCATCTAAGTCTTGTTTCGTTTTGTTCCTTTGATCACTTAACATGAAACAAAATGCTTAGTCTTGATGAAGAATTGCAAATGTATACGCAGATAGTATGTCATCAACCACCATACTGCTCAGGTAAACCAATCACTGTAACCATTAGCGATGAGTGTCCTGGATGTAGCGATGCACCTTTCCATTTTGATATGAGTGGGTTTGCTTTTGGTGCAATGGCTAATCCTGGCCAAGATCACAATCTACGACAACTTGGCAAACTTATGGTGCAATATCAAAGGTGAGTATATACTCAATGAATTATATAAGTTATTATATGATTAATTACATTTTTTATTGTTGAAACAAGCCATGTGTCGTGTGATAGGGTGCCATGCAGTTATAGAAATACCAACATTGCATTCAAAGTTGATGAGGGTAGTACCAAATATTGGTTCGCCGCAGCAATAGAGTATGCAGATGGGAATGGTGATTTTAAATCTGTGGAGATGGCACCAAGTGGAAGTACGAATTTTGTTTCCATGGATAACTTATGGGGTACAATTTGGAAAATAAACATTAATCCATCATTCCAAGCTCCATATTCTTTCCGGCTGACATCTAGTGATGGGGAGACCATTATAGCAAGCGATGTGATTCCTCAAAATTTTGTAGTTGGGCAAAAGTACTTATCACATGTAAATTTTTAAGTAATAAGGTTAGATTATGAGATCCTAGAGGTCTTTAACAATTGTGAATTAAAAATACATCAAATAAATAAAACTTGAGATTTGGTGTCCAAAAAGTTTTTAAAAGAGATCTACCGACTTATAACCATAACTATCTAAGAGCATGTTTTGTCTATTGGTGGTCTTTGTCGGGTCCTTGCATAGTTGGTTCAGGGCCTTCCCTCTCCTTCCATGGCTCCCCCAAACCGGTTTTTTAATTTTATATAAACGACTAATAAAAATACAAATTATTTAATTGTTTTACATCAATCGAATAAGTATAAATTCTCTACTTTATTATAAAACTAAAGGAAAATAGTATGAAACTTAATTGTAATTATCGTCCTACCACCTTAAATGGTATTGTTTATAAAATTGTAGCCGATGATTTAGATCATACACTAAAATAGATGATCCATAAGGTTGTGAGTAGACAAGTTCTAGATGACCCTTTAATTTTCAACGGAAATTTAGCTTGGTATAAATCATGATATTTAAAGTGGATATGGAAAGCTAACATGAAAAGAAAAAACTAGAGAGAAGATACGAGGCATAAAACTGGAATAGAAAACAAAATACAAAAATACAAAGAAAATAAACTAAAGTTAGGATCATCGCACCATTTAGCCCATCTAAGAGATTTACCCTTTCGCTTCCTCGCATTAATACAAATATTGTACCTCATAGACCATCACCGAATGAGATTTGACACATAAGATTGTACCTCATAGACCATCATTGAATGAGAAAGACAAAGATTGTACCTCATAGACAATCATCGAATGAGATTTGACACATAAGAAGTGAGCCTTCAAGTTTTGAAAGTTCCAAACCACCCTTATAAACACCAGTACAATCACTTCGTGACTGGTTGGTATCCTTTTCTAACCACCCAACTGTTTTTTAATTTAGAAGATTCGAAACCGTGGGGAATATAAAATCTAGTAAACGTCATCGACTAGAAACTCTCTGTCAGACTTCCTTTATTGTCTCACTTTTAACAAAAAAAATATGGTTCTTGGTTTCTGGAGCACCACAGATCCTACATAAGTTAGATGTTCTGAAACTTTCTAGCAAGTAGCAAGATCGAAACCTAAAAAGTCTATAGATACGCATAACATCAAAACATTTAATCAATTTAACTTAATGCCAACAACATATTTGTCTTATCTGAAATTAGATCCTATTTTTGCATTACTTATGCAATACATATGTCTCTGCAAAAAACCTACACATTATCAAATATTTTACACTTTTACCAAAGACAAACCATGATCATTATTAAAGCATCATATATGAATTATGGCATGTTCAAGCACACATAAATTGTTTCGTTCACATAAACTTAACTTTTAAACACAACCATGTTATTATTTATGGTTGTGTCATGTCATACAAAGTTAGGTAATGAGTTTGTTAGCTTGTTTTGTTAAGTAGTTCAAACAGTTAGTGGCTATTTTACTATATATTGTTAAGGGTTTATATTGTTCTTCATCCAGTTAATTGCAATGTTTCAACAATCTTGCTCAACTTCTCTCTCTCTCTCTCTCTATATATATATATATATATATTGTTGTGATTATTTTGGAGAGGAGTGAGTTGGGACAGTAGATGAGATCCATGCAGGTATCTTCTCCTGATATCATAGTACAAAAGAGAGAGAGAGATGACCGTTATCTGATGTCCGAGAGGAGTTCCCGGGACGAAGCTTCGACGATCAAGTTAGTATGAGATCTGAGAGAGATTATAGAAGATTACAGGAAAAAAAATTCCGTCCCCTTCTTCGTGAGGAAGAAGGATCCATTTATATTTGGTCGAGAAACGTGCCCCTTAACTGATTCTGTTGATCATTCCCTCGTAAGGTGCGACGTAGCGGACTGATATTGGAGGGTCATCTGTCACGTCTTTTGCCTCATTCCATCATTCGCTAGAGGGGGATCTTATAATTTTTATGAGGATCGTGGCTATCATCTAATGGGCAAGTGAGACTCTCTGATTTCTCCCACGTTTGTCGGGATGTAACTTCATGGAGAAGAGGTTAAGTCGCGACTGTACACCTTAACCGCCATACTAGTGATCTTCACGTTGGCGAAGGTCTGGACTTGGCTTTAGACTAGGTTCTAATCAGGCCAATCCCGGTGTTAGTTTGACTTCTCCTTTTAAAATTGTCATTTTGATCTAAATTAAATTCTTAAATGACTTCCTTAACAAGAGAGAGAGAGAGAGAGAGAGAGAGAGAGCACGTTTCAACATCAAAGTTAATTGACATTATTACGTTATATTAACGGAGTTGACGTTATTACTTTATATTCACACAATGGTATTCACTTGATTACAATATACTCTTCTGATACTATAAATTGGTTCAAAGATAGGTTGAAAACCATCACTTACTTCATTCAAGAATAAACAAAACGTTAAATACAATGGTTTCAACTCCTTTTGTTGCCTTTGTCATCTTTTTTGTAAATATATCTTCTTGTTTGTGTGCTGTCTTTCCTAGCAATAGTACTTTCGCAAGCAAAATGTTTTCGGTTGGTTTGGCAACATGGTATGGGGATGAAACTGGTGCCGGAAGCGGTAATGCAATGAAAGTTTCACGTTAAAATGTTATAAATATCTTTTTCATAATTCTATTAATTTGTCATTTCACTACTCTTATTGATTTCTGTTTTGTGATAATTAGTAGGAGGAGCTTGTGGATGGAAGGATGATGTGAAGAATCCCCCGTTATCATCAATGATAGCAGCAGGAAACGCCAACATCTTTTTATCAGGCAGAGGATGTGGACATTGTTTTCAAGTATGTACAGTTGGTTATTTCATCTAAGTCTTGTTTCGTTTTGTTCCTTTGATCACTTAACATGAAACAAAATGCTTAGTCTTGATGAAGAATTGCAAATGTATACGCAGATAGTGTGTCATCAACCACCATACTGCTCAGGTAAACCAATCACTGTAACCATTAGCGATGAGTGTCCTGGATGTAGCGATGCACCTTTCCATTTTGATATGAGTGGGTTTGCTTTTGGTGCAATGGCTAATCCTGGCCAAGATCACAATCTACGACAACTTGGCAAACTTATGGTGCAATATCAAAGGTGAGTACATACTCAATGAATTACATAAGTTATTATATAATTAATTACATTTTTTATACAATTGAAACAAGCCATGTGTCGTGTGATAGGGTTCCATGCAGTTATAGAAATACCAACATTGCATTCAAAGTTGATGAGGGTAGTACCAAATATTGGTTCGCCGCAGCAATAGAGTATGCAGATGGGAATGGTGATTTTAAATCTGTGGAGATGGCACCAAGTGGAAGTACGAATTTTGTTTCCATGGATAACTTATGGGGTACAATTTGGAAAATAAACATTAATCCATCATTCCAAGCTCCATATTCTTTCCGGCTGACATCTAGTGATGGGGAGACCATTATAGCAAGCAATGTGATTCCTCAAAATTTTGTAGTTGGGCAAAAGTACTTATCACATGTAAATTTTTAAGTAATAAGGTTCGATTACGAGATCCTAGAGATCTTTAACAAGTGTGAATTAAAAATACATTAAATAAAAAAAAAAGTTGTGGAACTTCCATGGCTTAGTTTTGAGCGCACACATATACCAACTTTGATATTGAACTGGGAGTTCGAGATTTGTTGTCCAAAAAGTTTTTAAAAAGAGATCTACCGACTATTACCTTAACTATCTAAGAGCATGTTTGGTCTATAGGTAGTCTTTTTCGGGTCTTTGCATAGCTGGTCCAAGGCCTTCCCTGGCTCCACCAAATCGGTTTTTTAATTTTATATAAATGACTAATAAAAATACAAATTCTTTAATTGTTTTACACCAATCGAATAAGTATAAATTTTCTACTTAATTATAAAACTAAAGGAAAAATAGTATGAAACTTAATTGTATTTATCATCCTATCACCTTAAATGGTATTGTTTATAAAATTGTAGCCGATGATTTAGATCATACACTAAAAAAGATGATCCATAAGGTTGTGAGTAGACAAGTTCTAGATGACCCTTTAATTTTCAACGGAAATTTAGCTTGGTATAAATCATGATATTTAAAGTGGATATTAATCGAGAAGATTTTTTTTACTGTTATTAATTATGATTCTTTGCACAAACGAAATGGTAATTACCTAATTGGAAATTTTATATAGACTTATTCGTCATCCTAGATATTTTTTTCTTTTTTAAGAATGGCAAGCTAACATGAAAAGAAAAAACTAGAGAGAGGATACGAGGCATAAAACTAGAAAAGAAAACAAAATACAAAAATACAAAGAAAATAAACTAAAGTTAGGATCATCGCACCATTTAGTCCGTCTAAGAGATTTACCCTTTCGCTTCCACGCATTAATACAAAAGAAAGACAAAGATTGTACCTCATAGACCATCACCGAATGAGATTTGACACATAAGGAGTGAGCCTTCAAGTTTCGAAAGTTCCAAACCACCCTTATAAACACTAGCACAATCACTTTGTGACTGGTTGGTAGCCTTTTCTAACCACCCAACTATTTTTTACAATTTAGAAGATTTGAAACTGCGGGGAATATAAAATCTAGTAAACGACACCGACTAGAAACTCTCTGTCAGACTTCCTTTATTGTCTCACTTTTAACAAAAAAAAATGTGGTTCTTGGTTTCTGGAGCTCCACCACAGATCCTACATAAGTTAGATGTTCTGAAACTTTCTAGCAAGTAGCAAGATCGAAACCTAAAAAGTCTATAGATACGCATAACATCAAAACATTTAATCGATTTAACTTAATGCCAACAACATACTTGTCTTATCTGAAATTAGATCTTATTTTTGCATTACTAATGCAATACATATGTCTCTACCAAAAACCTACACATTATATAATATTTTACACTTTTACCAAACACAAACCATGATCATTATTAAAGCATCATATATGAATTGTGGCATGTTCAAGGACACATAAATTGTTTCGTTCACATAAACTCAGCTTTTAAACAAAACCATGTTATTATTTATGGCTGTGCCACGTCATATAAAGTTAGATAATGAGTTTGTTAGTTCGTTTTGTTAAGTAGTTGAAATAGTGAGTGGTTATTTTCATGTATATTTGTAAAGGGTCTATATTATTCTTCATTCAGTTAATTGCAATGTTTCAATAATCTTGTTCTCCTTCTCTCTCTCTCTCTCTCTCTCTCTATATATATATATATATATATATATTGTTGTGATATTTTGGAGAGGAGTAAGTTGGGACAGTAGATGAGATCTGTGCAAGTATCTTCCCCTGATATCACAGTAAAAAAGAGAGAGATATGACCGCTAGCCGACGTCCGGGAGGAGTTCCCAGGATGAAGCTCTGACGATCAAGTTAGTATGAGATCTGAGACAGATTATAGAAGATCACAGGAAAAAGTGAATTTTGTCTCCTTCTTCGTGAGGAAGAAGGGTCCTTTTATACCTGTTCGAGAAACGTGTCCCTCAACTGATTCGGTTGAGCATTCCCTCATGAGGTGCGATGTGGCAGAGCCATATTGGAGGGTCCTCTGTCACGTCTTTTGCCCCATTCCCTTATTGGCTAGAGGGGGATCTTTTAATTGTTATGAAGATCATGGCTATCATCTAATGGGCAATTGGGACTCTCTAACTGGTCCAACATTTGCCGAGATGTAACTTACTGGAGAAGAGGTTAAGGCGTAGCTCTACACCTTAATCGACATACCAGTGATCTCCGTGTTGTCGAAGGCCTGGACTTGGCTTTAGATTAGGTTCTTACTAGGCCAAGCCCGACGTTAGTTTGACTTCTCCTTTTTTGATGTTCTCCCTGAGGGATACGTTAACAAGTCCCTTAGGCTTGTTGGTGTATTCGTTGGTTTGACATCGTCGTCGTTTGAGTCTATATTTCAACATGTGTATGTCTGGGATTATCTCTAGTATTTGACAGACTTTAGACAGCGTCGTCAATGTGTGTCAGTTCCACGATGAAACGGTTCGTGATGCCGGTTTCGCCTTTAAAATCCCCCCTTTTCCTTAGGATTTCCATCCTCACATCCTCACTTTGATTTTTTGGTATCAATTCGGGCATTCTGTTAATTTCCCTTTTAGATTGCTCATCTTTTTTCGACAATGGACCGTTATGGTAGAGTCCCTACTTCAGAGGGATTTAGACTTATGCAGGATCGCTTCGGCTTCGTACCAGAGCATGGTGTAATGATTCCGGCAAAGGGGTGTCGATTTATGATTGCCCTCAAGAGAAGATGGGAGTTTTGATCCCTTTATTCAAATCGGGGTTGTGCATGCCGACATCCGATTTCTTTAACATGATTGTGGATCACTATGGCTTTTCCGTCGACGAGTTGACCCCGAGCGTTGTTAATAAGATCGCAGGTTTTGAACTGATTTGTCGGTCTTTGGGTTGTATACCCACCTTCTAGATCTTCAGTTACTTTTTTTGTTCAACTACGAATTCTGGTGTTCGTACTTTGGCAAAAAGGCGGGGCATTCATTAGTTAACCTCTGAACAAGATGCTCCGAAGAAAAATTAGCAGAGGCAATGGCTATGGGTTAATCGAAACGTTGTGGGGTGTGGGTTTCACAAAACATGAGACTTTCCTGACCGCCTTCCTAAATTGTTCGGGAGTAACCTGACTCTCAGTAAACGACTAGGAAACATTATTGTTGTTGGGGAGAACTGGGAAGATTATGTTCTTGCTGCGGCCAGTATGAGTGCCGCCTGGAGAGCTCGTGGGAAGATGGCGCAATTATACTTCGTGAGATGTGGTATCTACTCATCTCCTTCTCCCCCGCCCCCTCTTTTTTTTAAAAATGAAAATGGGGTAGGAACAGGGTATCTTGTTGGCTTATGAGTTCTTATATTTGACATTTATTTGCGCAAGTGTTGAATCTGATATTTCTTTGGAGATGGCCCTGAGCGGTCACTACCGGGGTAAGCTTTATCATCGAGAGATCGATCTTGTAAAGGCTCTTCCTCATCATGCATCTGAAAGACACATGGACGAGCTTGTTGGATTTCTCTTGGTGGAAGGGGTAAATGTTGGTTCTAGTGGACCTGCTTCGCCTTCACGGACAATCGGTGGGGTCGTTTCCCCAGTTCGTTCATCGATTCCTACTCCTTCTGGTTTGCCTGCAGGGGTACAAGCAGAAAAAGGTAATGCCCCTATTCAGAAGAGGAGAAGTTTATGTGTGGTGCCATCGTCATACGAGGAGACTGAGTCCGATGATGCGGGTCTCCGTCCTCGTAAGGTGCGTAGGACTGTGCTCGTGGCCAAGCTTCTTGGTTGTATCGGGGGTATTCTTGGTAGTGAGTTTTCTGTGCCCGAGAAGAAAGAGGGTGTGGTGGTGCCTAGTTCTTCAATGACACGTCCTTCGTCATTTACCGGTTCAATCTCAGTTGATCCTGATTCTGTCTTCGTGCTTGAGGGTGCACTTGGCTCACCTAGAGGTCATTTCCAGCCGGGGAAGCCTTCCCTGGTTGGCGATACAAGAATTTCATCTCACCACTTATCTTCTGAGGCCTATGCCCCGGACTGGGCGATTGGTAGGGATTCCTTACTATCAGAAGACATTGCCGCCCAGGAGTGGAGTCGTTCTCACCCCTCGGCCACAATGAATTCGCTTGCGAGCCAGTCAAGCTCCCGTATGGCTGGTGACCTTCGTTATGTTGCGGCTCAGACTTTTGCCATTATGGTTGTTGCCGCTGACCGGGTTTGCCGTGCTAGCGTGAATGAAAAACAATTGAAAACTTTTCAGGGTGTCATGGCAAGCATAAGGGAGGAACTCCATGATTCAGAGGCTGAGCGGCAACCCCTTTCTGAGCAGAATTTTATTGTGGCCTGTGATAAGGCCGCTTTGGAAGATCATATGACCACTTTGGATGACCGATTAGAGCGACTTGAAAGCCAAGGGAGTTCTCTTACTTGGGAGAAAGGTGTGCTAGTGAGTGACTTGTCCATGTGTCAACGTCAACTGGCTCGTGCTCGTTTTGATGGTGTTGTCGCCCGAGGTGGTTTGCAATGGATGTTGGAGAAGGGGGTGGTTCGTGTAATTGATAAAGTTATCGAGAGCGCATAATTTGCCAGCGGGATCCAGGGTGTTCGTGAGCATGTGAGGCCCTTGGGTTTGAAAAGGGGAAACAACTAGGTGGTTGTTCCACAATTACCGGTGAGCCTGAAGTCCCAGATCATGGATGTGTCGCGAGAAGGGCTAAATAAGTGGATGCTGCTCTAGCATCCCTTGCTGAGACGGATTTCGCGGGCCTCTTTCGCTTGGGGGAGCTAGATTATGGCGGTTTCCGCTAGTTTTGTCGCATGCCGAGTCCGGGAGGCTCTTCCTTAGACTCTGAGGGTTGATTTGTGTTTGTCCATTTTAATCGTTCTGTAATGTAGTTGCGTTTATATGTATAGTGAAAAACACTGGTTGTTGTTAACTATGAACTTTGCGTTTGGCTTTGTACTTGGCATGGAAGTGTTCTCTTCCCCTTTTTTTGTTTTATATGTATACACATATTTTGAATTGTCCTGTGGTATCTTTGAGGATGGGTTGTTCGACGATTCTATTGTAATTCTTTTATACACACTCCTTATTCTAGGGTTTGCATTAATCGGCTAATGTGTGCTTTAGACGTCATGTAGTTGCTGCTTATTGAGCTATGTTTTGTTGGCTCGTATGTTTAATTAGGCTTATTATGTTAAGCTGTGAAATGTTAGTCAATGTTGTGGAGTGTACTGTATGGTTTGGGTGCCAATACATAGGCCAAGTTCTTCACCTCAAGACCTTTTACTGTTGTATTATCAGGGGAAAAGTTATGAATCTTTTAGAACCTCTTTTTCTGCGCCATTAGTTGGGATTTGTATATTCTCTGCTCTGAGATGCTATTGGCACATTGTAGGTAAAGATTATGAATGAAACTTACCAAAACGGATAGAATCAGTCCATTCCATCAGGAAAAATAAACATCCTATTTTCATTCCATTGTAATTAACCATTCCAATTCCATTACACAAAAAGCTACTTAAAGTTCAAGTTTGCAAGCCTTTGGAAGACACCATTCTTCCCTGAAATTCATAAGCTTTGAGAAACATATGAACATAACCATATGTACCTTTTATCCTTTCAGATCGGATTGCTTGATTGCAACCACCTGTTGTACACAATTAATTCGGAGAGGAACACCGTGTGTCGGTGAATTAATTGAAATTGTCTCGGCGGTGGTGATCAAAGAGAATGAGGGAAAGAGTTGATTGGGAAAGAAACTGGGGACGAAGAAGGGTTTATCGTCGCTGACTTTTAGCAGCGACGACTTCAGTGGCGCCGTCTGGACATTTGCGGCGACATAACGGAGGAAAAACAACGCAGGAGTTCCTACGTCTTCCTAGTCATTGGATCGTCGCTTAAATCGACGGATGAGGTTGACATGACGCAGATCGTCAGCATCGGCCTTTAGCGGCGACACCAGACGTATTAGTTTGATGTAGCCGCTAAAGATATCGATGATATTGCATGTTATTCTTGTAGTGAAAGTTTTCTAATAATATACCATTTGTTTTTTTTTCTTTGAAAATTTTATTAAGGCGAGAGACTAATTAATATTACAACAAGGTGAGACAGGCCTCTCTATAGTACTTGGTTCTGTTAGAAGCTCTGCACCTCCTTACACAAAATCCATCTTTTCCCCGCAATATATATCATTTATTTCAATACCTCTGAAAATAGAAATTTATTGTATTTTGATTTTAATTATCTTATATCTTGTAGGTATTTTGAATAGATGTACATTATAGTCATTAATACTGGAAATATATGTGCTATATGTTTATGTAAACTAGCTTTGTGAGTTGTGACACGAAATTTATTCTTATATGATGTAGAAAGTAACCTGATAACATGTAGTTAGGTATATATAGAGCAGAAACATACTGAGCTGACGTCTTGCCTTTTAACTGATTTGGTATAGGGGTCTTGGTTTCTATAGTGTTCATGTCCAAAGTATAACACCCTTTATAAATGACTAAATTTATTTGAATATCCTAAAAATTTTATACACTGTTTATATACGTTTATGATCATTGATTTAATGATTATAACTTCGGTTTTTATTTAATTGTCTTAATAAATTCCTTTAAATTTATTGTTTGTCGACCAACACATATAAATACAAACAAATTGTTATCACAATTTATATAATCATTGTTATGTAATTAAAGACACGAGAAATGTACAATTATATCAATACATACATAAAAAATAATAAATAAATAACCTTAAATTACACCAATACATATATGCATATGCATTATACATACAATTTTCTTACGTGATAAACACCAACTCGATCATGTACGCTATACATGCAAAATCAAATACACTCATGTGGTGCTATAAATTGCCTCAAAGTTTCTTAAAAACACCTCGCATCCATTTCATTTTATTAGTAAAAGAAGATGTTAAGTATAACTCCTTTTATTGTTACAATTATTTTAGTAAACTTCTCTTCTTGTTTATATTCTGTCCTTGGCGCCGATAACACTGGTTTGGCAACATGGTATGGGACAGAAACCGGTTCCGGAAAAGGTAACGAACCAAAAATTCACGTTACAAGAATGATCATTCGATAATGGTTATTGGTCCTACATATTTAGTCTTAGTCAATCAAATAGGATAACATAAGATTATGTTATGATTCATCTTATTCTATATATGTTCTCTTGTCATTCTATTTATTCTATGTGACATCATTATATATAGTTTACATTGTTCATTACTGATTTTTATTTTGTGATTATGAGCAGCTGCTGCTTGTGGATGGGATGACGATTCTAAAGATCCCCCATTCTCATCCATGATAGCAGCAGGAAATGCTAAATTCTTTCTTAAAGGCCAGGGATGCGGACATTGCTTTGAGGCATGTTGGTTATTTCATTTATTCTAAAGATTATTTCTCTATAACATTAAACAAAAGATTTACACTATATATTGACACGTTGCAAATACATACGTATATACCCAGGTATTTTGTTCGCGTAAACCATATTGCACAGGTAAACCAATTAAAATCACGATCACTGATGAGTGTCCTGGAAAATGTAACGATATACCTTACCATTTTGATTTAAGTGGCCATGCTTTTGGTGCTATGGGACCTCCTGGCCAAGAGCATGCTCTACGAATGCTAGGCCAAGTCGACATTCAGTTCAAAAAGTGAGTCATTAGAGTCTTGTCGGTGTTCTAAAAAAAATAAAAGGTTTGGTTTTTTTCGCTGCTTTTTTATTGCTGAAAATTAACAAGCTCGATCGTTGCCATGTGATATATATATAGGGTGCCATGCAGCTATGGAAGTACGAAGATCGCCTTCAAAATTGACAAGAAAACCAACCAATACTGGTTTGCTACAGCAATAGAATATGTTAATGGGGATGGTGCTTTAAGTAAAGTGGAAATGGCATCATCTGGTTCTCCACTTTTTACTCCAATGAAAAACATATGGGGTGCAGTTTGGCAAAAAGACACGGCTGTATTATTCAAACCTCCATATTCTTTCAAGCTGACGTCAGGTGATGGGAAAACCATTACAGCTAGTAATGCGGTTCCTGCAAACTATAAACCTGGTCAAAAGTACTCATCAACTGTAAACTTTTAAGTAGTTAGGCTGGATTTCGTGAACCATAAGAATCCTAGAGGTTTTAACGATGCCAGCTTTAATTATTGAAGACAAAACCATGCATATACATAGGAATAAGCTTAATTGGACATAATTCTTTGTTACAGAGAATGGATTTAACATTACACATAATATAGTATCGCACTTGTCATGCACAGATTAATGTAACTTGATATACATCACTAATTTGACGGCTGAAGCAATAAACTTATACCGATAGCCTAGAAAAAGTTAAGAAATAAACAGAAATATATCAAGCCTAAGAACTTTTTACAAATAGACCGTGTACATGAGAAGTTAAATTACATCCTACATTTTATTCCTACAATTATTCCTACCCATTAAAATTATGACAAATCATCATTCAATTTAATTTTATTTGATATATTCCTAATATAGTTTTAATGATTTAGTTAAAAAAATATGAAAAAATGACACTTATCATAATTTTATTAGGCAGGAACATTTGTAGGAATAAAAAGTAGGAATCAATTTAATTTCTCGTAAGTAATATTGGAGTGCCTTTTTAGCAACAATGTTAGATTGGATAAGTAAATGACTTAATTTAACAACGATTTTGTAAACAATAACAAGAGACATGAATTTGTTAATAACTATTAGATAAACTTTATTTTATAAATAATACTTAGCAGTAATAAGTAACTCTTAAGAAGTTTCTTGTATAGATATAACATTATGATCAATGCGAAAGGAATGAAATTAATCTCAAAACAATATGTGGCATCGGAGTCGGTTAACAAGTAACCTTACCACCATTAGCCATCCTCTCTACCATCGGAGACGGTGGTGCGAATAATCAAGAAACTATTGGTCTTCCGTTCTTGAATCATTTTTAGGGTTATTTATTGTTGGGTAATCTTGATTAAACTGGGTCATCAGATTAAAGTATGCATGTTTGTTTTTTAATAATAAAGAACTGGGTAAAAGTTATGACCTAATATTAGGGGCACATTGGGTAGAAGGAGTAAGCCTGTAACATCCCGAAATCCAGGTAAAGCTATTATATCCTTCCATTTTGCCAAGTTGTCAAAAGTGGTCCTTTGTAAGAGTTCTTGTAGCAAATGAGTACGCTGGGCATACTGGGGAGTACGCTGCGCGTACTTATGCGCTTAATTTGGACGCGGACTCACCTGGGTACGCTGGGCGTACCCAGGGTTACGCTGGGCGTAATGGGTCCAGATGCAAACCCTAATATTTGACTTGTGCACTATATAATGGATGCTAAGGCTCATTTCTCAGCCTCCATATCAGTGAGTAAAACCCTAAGAGAGCCACCCAATCGTCCTTAGCTTGAGAGTGAGTGTTTTGGAGCTAAAAGTGCCTTGGTGTGTTAGTGAAGAAGAAGGAGAGGAGCTTGTGGAGGCTAGAGCTTGAAGTGAAAGTTTGGATCTGAGATCTACAGAGGAAGGAGCTACATTTGGAGGTATAAAGTTCAAAACTTTCTCTTCATTTTGGTTTGATGTTTCATGGACCATTTTAGGGTTAAAAGTCCCAAAGGTAGAGACTTTATGAGTGTAATGTGCTCCATGGACCTAGATCTGTCCCATTTCAGTGGTATTTGTGTTATAAATCCATAAAGTTTCCATCTTGGTCGTGGATATGAGGTTATGCATGAATATTGAGCTTTCTAGTGTTAGGAAGTGGAGTATTATGGGTGTTAGTGACTTGTCCAGCCATGCAAAGGCTTAAAGTCGCCGACTTTATGGATTAAGAGGGTTATAAATGGTCAGATCTAGAAGTTGGACGTGGGTCTTAATGGATTAAGACCCCAAAATGCTTAGAGTCTGAAACTGGGAGTTACGCTGGGCATAATCCCAGTACACGCGGCGTGAGGGGTCGCGTACCCCGCTTTCTATGAAGACACCGGGTACGCCCAACGTACATGTGTGGTACGCGCAGCGTAACCCGGGGAGTTGACTTTTGTTGACTTTTAGGGTTTGGTCAACTTTAGGGTCTTTGAGCCATGAGAGGGGTAAAATGGTCTTTTACCCTTCTAAGAGTACTAAGAGGAGGTATAGTCTAGCCTTAAGAGATGTATTGATTTAGAGTGTTTATTTCATATGATTAGGCAGAGGCTAGATCGGATTTTACAGAGTTCGAGATTTTACCAAGTTACCCGAGGTGAGTCTTCTCACTATACTTTACCTAGAGTGGTAATTAGAGTTATGTGACAGAGTATTTTGTATGCTTTTGCATGATGTGATTTCTATGTGATTTATGCTATGTATGTGCCAGAGTTTTCAGAATTAGGATCGTAAGGTCCACAGAGTTAGGGCCAGAGGGCCCACAGAGTTATAGGACTGGAGGGTCCCACTGAGACACATTGACCAGAGGGTCAAACAGAGTTTTAGCCTCTAGTGGCTAATATGTATTGTGTCTGGTATTTTGGGGAACTCACTAAGCATTTATGCTTATAGGGTTGTGTTATGTGTTTCAGGTACCAGTGAGGATCACGGAAAGGCGTCGGCTTGATCAGTACACACATGAGGAGTTTTTATATTTTGATCTTGGGATGTGATGTTATGTTTTGACTATGTGATACAATGGTGTTTTTATAACAATTATGAATGAAAATGTGTTTTATAAAATGTGAAAATTTATTTTGAAAATTTGGGTGTTACAAAGCCACTTACCTAGTCTTTAGGTAGAATCAGTATTTATTAATTTCCACATGTTTTGTCTGGCTATAAATACAGCCATCTACGTATGAATGAAAAAGTGCAGTTTTTTGAGTCAAGATTACTTCTTCTTCTCTCTATATATTTCCCATATATTAACCTGTAGGTATTTTTCTTTAGTTTTGTATGGGAGCATTGAGGGCCTGATTTCCAACACTTGGTATCTGAGCGAAGGTTGAAGAGGGTAGGTTTAAGAGTCGATTTTTGAATGAGGGAGGAGCCTTTGGTTGTAGGGCAGAAAGAGTAACAGAAGCAGCGGGCCATCAACTGTTTTGGAGGAAAAAGTCAGAAAGATGGTCTGACTGGCAGCAATTGAAAGAAAGAGATGAGGAAAGAAGCAAGAAAATCAAGTAGTATGTAGCAAGTAGCAGACAAGAAAGAAAGCAAGAATGAAAGATAAGTAGCAAGGAAGATCATGTTTGTTAATCAGAAGAAAGATGCAGCAGCAGAAGTTTGTTGTTTGTTAGCAGGTAAGAAAGAAGAAGCAAGCAACAAGTGATTAAGAAGTAGGAGAGGGTCAGTTGCAAACAAGATAGCAAGCAAGAGGTTTGTAGCATGTAGCAAACCAGAAGTCTGTAGCAAGTAGCAGCAAAATCACAAGTAACAGTCAACAAACATAAGAAAGAAAGCAAGAAAGCAAGCAGCAAGATGATGCAAGCAGGAAGGTAAAGCAATCAGTAAGGTTGATCACATTTTGGGAATGAAAAAGGCATGAGACAGCAAGAAGTCTGAGCAAGGTTATAGCAAGAGAAGCAAGATCAAGATCATCAAGATTAAGGGGGTGAATGTTGGGTAATCTCGATTAAATTGGGTTATCTTCATGGGTCATTAGATTAAATTATGCATGTTTTTATTAATAATAAAGAACTAGGTAAAAGCTATGACCGGATATTAGGGGCACATTAGGTAGAAGGAGTAGCCACTTACCTAGTCTTTTTGGTAGAATCAGTATTTTATTAATTTCCACATGTTTTGTTCGGCTAAAAATATAGCCATCTACGTATGAATGAAAAAGTATAGTTTTTTAGTCAAGATTACTTCTTCTTATCTCTATATATTTCTCACATATTAACAAGAGGGTGTGTTTCTTTAGTTTTGTGAGGGAGCATTGAGGGTCTGATTTCCAACATTTATGATACATACGGACAAAAAAAGATGAAATAAATAAATAACACAAGTATTAGCATGGTCCATATGATTGGAGTCATCGCGATACATCAACATGCTACCTTGAGGAGTATCTTATTAATTTCGGAATAATCCAATCTTATGGTTTACATTGCATTTAGTCATCATATCTCATGTTGGTAACAGTTTTAGGATGTTGTAAGGAAACAGTTGATCAAGTTTCATGAAGAATGGAGCTAATATGCAAAATTAAAAAAAATTAAAGAATTCGGATATTCCAGATAGTTACAGTCGAGTTACACGATGTATAGCGTTTGACTCGGTTAATTCCATAAAAAAAACACCATTGTGGGTGCCAAGAGAAATGACTCAATCGATTCAAGTTTGCCTTGAGTTTAACTCGGTCGATTCAAATTGTGTAGGGTTTGACTCGGTCAATTCCATCAAATAACACGATTGCGAGTCCCAAAAGAAGTGACTCAGTCGAATCAACTTTGCCTTGATTTTGACTCGGCCGAAACGGGGTAAAAAATGCTCATAAAGTCAATATTACTATTCTGGTTAAGTGACTCGATTAAGTCAAAGTAAACTTGGTTCCCAAATGTTTTCTAACTTATAAACATAAACCCCAATTATTACCTTGACATATTTGGTTTTTGGACAAGAACAACTTTTGGAGCAAGGAAACGGTGAAAAACACAACTTGAGCGTTGTAATTCGGTAATTTAATCATTTAATTCGTAGAAACACTTGTTAATTTACATCAATCCATGATCAGTTGCATATAGTTAAATAGAACATGTAACAGAAATTGTCTCAAAATCTATTTTTGCGTAAATATCTCGTCATTACTTTCTTTTTGTTATCGTTTGTTATGCTTAGTGTAAAGAGGTATTTTATGATAGTTCTGTGTCCATCTGGATAGTATCCGCTCTTTAAGATATTTCGTCCTCGAAATCTTTTCTTAACGTCTATATCCATTTTCTCATTTTATGGCTCATTTCTAAGGTTATTTTCTTCTTTAACCTCACAACCCAACATATCAATCTACTATCTATTTACATGCATTTTCAATGCAATTGGTAAGCTCTATTTATCAATCCATTGACGATGGAGGATATGGGACAACTACTACCATATCAACTCTTATGCAAACACATTGCATACTTAACACTAACTTTCATCTTTTGTCCTACTTAACATAAACTATAACCAAACACTTATATTTTTCATTCTTTTACTCATAAGTGTGGTTACAAACCAAGACACTCCTTGCCTATTTATTCTCAAGTAGGTTACAAATGAACACACTCGTTGTGATCATGTTCATCATTACCATTATTGTCATCAGCGTGGACAAGCTCTTCATTATTATAAGTGGGCTAAACATTCTTTGCAGGAAGATATTCATCATGCCCTTCAAGTTTGTGACTGGGATACCGAAGATCACAAACAAGGTGCACATGCAACCCGCTGTGAAACTCTGACCCAGTCAGTGACGCGTTCTTTAGATAAGGGATCATATAGTCCTCTGTTCTTCAAGATATCATCCTTACAAATACATGGAACAAAGTCATACTTATTGTCCAGCAGTTTGTTTCTCAATTTCCGATTTTTTTTACAGAGAACTTAATTGAACACATCAATTTAGTCCCGACCGGGCCCGGCACATAAGTCAAACCAAATCATTGAGGGGCCCAAGATATCACTTTTAATCCTCCAAGTATTAAAAGGAACAGATAAACTTCGACATTATATGTATGTACTAACTATTTGTTAAATTATACACAACAGTGTGTTTTATAACATCAAGTTACTGATGCGTTTTTGCACTATCAATGTACAACCAACTCATAGTCAACAACTCATATATCAGGTTTGAAGACTTATATGATATTAGCGTCTCACGATCACTCGTGATAAATTTCATGAAGTGATTCAAGTGAGCGTGGGTTTAATCCAATACTCAGACCTTATGAGCACTCATGAATGTTGTAGCAATCTCTTGTTATGTCTAAAACACTTCAGACAATCTACAAGCCAAATTCATGACAATCTTTCCTCAATACCTACTTCCAAAGTATGATCGACTGTGGACAGGTTGAATAATATAATTATTCTGGAAGTCAAAACATGCAAAATGAAACAATAGTAAACAATTGACACAAGATAGTAACTTTACTCATAAATAAAACACTTTTTATTTAATCATCAAATGTCAATTACATTTTATCTATTACAAGTTCCAAAATAGCTATCTAATCATTAAAAATAATATCGTCCTTCAGCCCAATGCTCCTCGTATGTTACAAATGCTTAACCCTACTCAGTCCCATTGTGAGGGGATCTGTTAGGTTCTCATCTGATGATACCCTCTTTACCACAAGGAGTCCTTATTCCACCCGATGTCTTATGAAGTGATATTTCCTGTCAATGTGCCTGGATCTGCCATGTTCCCTTGGTTCCTTGGTTAAGGCAACCGCACCCTCATTGTCACAGAAAATCTCCATAGGCTCCTTTATAGCTGGTACAACTCCAAGGTCTTCGATGAAGTTCTTCAGCCATATCGCCTCCTTCGACGCTTCGCTTGCTGCTATGTACTCTGATTCGCATGTTGAATCAGCCACAATCTCCTGTTTGGAACTTTTCCAAGTTAGTGCTCCTCCATTCAGGGTACAAACCCAGCCCGAATGAGAGCAGAAATTATCTTTGTCAGTCTAAAAGTTGGTGTCACTATACCCTGTGACTCTTAAGTCATCACTCCCACCAAGAGTAAGGACTCAGTCCTTAGTCTTGCGTAGGTACTTAAGAATATTCTTTACCGTAGTCCAGTGAGCTTTACCAGGATTCCCTTGATATCTATTGACCATGCTTAAGGCAAAGGCCACATTAGGGCGAGTACAAGTCATAGCATACATGATCGAGCCAACTGCGGAAGCATATGGTACTCGACTTATCTCAGCTATTTCAACCTCTGTACTCAGACTCTGAGTCTTACTCAGTTTGGTATTGCCTTGGATGGGTAAGTCACCTCTCTTGGATTTCTCTATGCTGAACCGTTTCAACACCTTGTCCAATTAGGTACTTTGACTAAGTCCAATTAGTCTTTTACTCCTGTTTCTCAATATCCTTATCCCTAGGATGTAAGCAACTTCTCCAAGATCCTTCATAGCGAAGAACTTCCCAAGCCAAGACTTAACCTCCTGCAAGGTTGGAATGTCATTTCCTATAAGTAGTATGTCATCCACATACAACACCAAAAAGCTAAATGTACTCCCACTAGCCTTGACATACACATAGGAATCATCCTCTCTTCTCGAAAATCCAAACTCTTTTGACTTTCTCATCGAAACAAAGATTCCATCTGCGAGATGCTTGTTTCAATCCATAAATATATTTCTCAAGCTTACACACTCTATTAGGGTACTTTGCATTGACAAAACCCTCTAGCTGACTCATGTAAATATCAGCCAACTTCCCATTAAGGAAAACGGTTTTGACATCCATTTGCCATATTTCATAGTCATGAAATGCAGCTGTGGATAACATAACCCTAATAGATTTAATCTTTCATACTTGTGAGAAGGTCTCATCATAGTCAACTCCATGAGTTTGAGTAAAGCCCTTCGCAACCAGTCGTGCCTTATATGTGTGTACTTTCCCATCCATGTCGGTCTTCTTCTTGAAAATCCATTTGCACCCGACTGTCTTACGAACCGGTACATTGTCAACCAAGTTCCAAACTTGATTGGCATACATGGACTGAATCTCGTTGTCTATAGCCTCTTTCCACTTTGAAGACTCGGGGCCTGCCATGGCTTCCTTGTAATTGTTAGGTTTATCCAAATTTACCAGTGTGCTATCACTGATAAATGTATCACCCTCAGATGTTGTATGGAAACCATATAACACAGGTGGAACACTAACTCTACTGGAGCGCCTCAAATGTACGGATTCGTCAACTGGTTCAACAGGAGTTTCCTCCTCAGGTTGATTGCTAGTGTTTGAGGTTCCTTCACTGCTTGACTCTTAAAGCTCTTCAAGGTCAATTTGCCTCCCACTGTCCCCTTGGCCTATGAGTTCCCTCTCATGAAAGACTCATATCCTCGCAACGAAGACTACATTGTCACTTAATCTATAGAAGAGATATCCAAAGGATTTATGTGGGTAGCCGATGAAAATACACCGCTCACTACAAGGTTCGAGATTGTCGTGAGTCTCGTCTCTCACGAAAGCCTCGCAACCCAAAACCTTGATGTGTGCTAACGAAGGAACCTTCCATGTCCACATCTCGTGAGGTGTTTTGGCAACCTTCTTAGTTGGTGTTAGATTAAGGATATGGGTCGCAGTCTCTAAGGCATACCCCCCAAAATGAGATAGGTAACGAAGCTCGACTCATCATGGAATGAACCATGTCCAACAAGGTTCGATTGCGCCTCTCAGCCACACCATTAAGTTGTGGTGTTCTAAGTGGTGTCAATTGTAAAACAATCCCACATTCCTTAAGATAGTCTTGGAACTCGATACTAAGATACTTACCACCCCTATCAGATCAGAGCATCTTTATCCTCCTGCCCAGCTGATTCTCTACTTCTTGTTTAAACTCTTTGAATTTTTCAAAGGTTTCTGACTTATCTTTGATTAAGTAGATATAGCCATATCTGCTGTAATCCTCAATAAAAGTCACATAGAAGCGGTTAGCATCCCTTGTGGCGGTTCTGAAGGGTCCACACCAATTTCATTATCAAATGAAAAACTAAAACCTTGTTTGTACAAACCATGAAAGAAAATAATATTTCTCGCCATATCAGACGAGTAGCAACAATTATTCAAATCTAATTCCAATCCACTACTAAGCAATAAAGAATAAACTCCAATCTTGGTGACATGCAACATTTTCCTATTCCCGTTGATCAAGTTCTTCTTCTCGTGCTCGACGTCCTTACTTCTTTTTAGTCCCTACAAATCAAAACAAATTTGAAATCCACAACCTGTATCAAGGACCCAAGAACAAGAATGTGATGAGTTTTTAGATAGAATAGTATAAATACCTGCATGGGCTGCCTTAACCTTACCATCCTTGACATCCTGCAAGTATTTGGGGTAGCTTCGCATCCAGTGCCCTTTATCATGACAATAAAAGCACTCTGCTTCTTTCGGGTTGGTAGAGGGATTAGCATAACCAACTTTGGTCCTACTGGAAGAGGATCCATCAAGAGACTTTCCCTTGCGGCTCTTAGAGGGAGCCTTCCTCTTCTTCCCTTTCCCATGCCCAATTGCCAAGACAGGGGTAATAGCAGTAGGAGTAGAAACAACATATTTACCTTTGAGACTACTTTCAACAGTTCTTAAAAGGCCTTGAAGCTTGCTTAGAGTGGCCCCCTCCTTGTTCATATGATAGGTCATACAGAACTGATCATAACATGGAGGTAAAGAGTGTAGAATGATATCTATGGCAAACTCTTCATCAAAGTTCACATTCAACTTCAGCAAGCGGTCCACAAACCTTTGCATTTTCTGCAAGTGGGTCGTGATGGATTCTACATCCTTCATCTTTGTTGTTATCATGGAGGCAATGATTTCATACCTCTCTTGACGAGCACTCTGATGGTATCTCTCCATCAGGTCTTGGTGTATCTAAAAAGGGTAATAGTCCTCATAGGACTTTTAGAGTTCAGTTGTCATAGTGGCCAACATGATACAAGACACCTTGGTGGCATCCTTCTCATGAGTCCTATACTCAGCAATCTCCTCAGGAGTAGCAGACGAATCATCAATTTCCTTAATCTTTTTGTTGAGGACATATTCCTTGTCCTCGTAACGAGTAACCATCCTGATATTCCTGATCCAATCATTGAATTTGGAACCATCAAAGATAACTCTCCCACAAAACTTCATGAGAGAGAAAGAGCCAGTAGAGTTTGAGCCAGAAGCAATGTTGGAAGACATCTGGAAAAAAAAAGACAAAGTTTAGATTAGATAAAGAATCCTTATTATAACACCTAAATGAAATATTAAGGCTAGGACCCAACACAATATTTTACAATTTGGAAGAGGGATGGTGTAATCCAATTGCAAAATATTTTAAGGTAAGTAAATGACGATTTACAAATTTCCACCATGAAAAACGAAATTGATTATTAGGTTTTAAATGAATTGAAATTCCTATATTCCTTTGATATTCATTGAACTTTTCAATGGCATGTTTAAATCTCGATTATGCCCTTCAAGTTTGTGATTGGGATACCGAGGATCACAAACAAGGTGCACACTCTAACAACCTTATGGTGCACTTGCAACCCTAGATGCTTTGGATCTATGTTTTCTCTAATTATACATGTAGTTTGATTTTCCAAAGCATACATCCTAACTAGCATACATTTGACAACTGAACAATATAACTCGTTAGATAACTTACCTCTTCGTAGGAATTCTAGTTCTTGGCCTTCAAAAGCTTTAGCACCTCAAATGTGATGCCTCTAATGTGTCACAAACACCAAGTGCAAAAGGGAGCTTGAGAGAATAAGTTATTTAGCACAAAATCGGTTCACACTCTCCAAGAATGTATGTGCAACCGATTCTAGCTCTAGGGAGTTCCTTTTATAGTGTGACAAGTGCTAGGGTTACATCCATGCAAACCCTAATGCACCATGACCCTTCATATTACTCAGGCTCCATGGGTTGTTTTCTCTAATTATACATGTAGTTTGATTTTCCAAAGCATACATCCTAACTAGCATACATTTGACAACTGAACAATATAACTCGTTAGATAACTTACCTCTTCGTAGGAATTGTAGTTCTTGGCCTTCAAAAGCTTTAGCACCTCAAATGTGATGCCTCTAATGTGTCACAAACACCAAGTGCAAAAGGGAGCTTGAGAGAATAAGTTATTTAGCACAAAATCGGTTCACACTCTCCAAGAATGTATGTGCAACCGATTCTAGCTCTAGGGAGTTCCTTTTATAGTGTGACAAGTGCTAGGGTTACATCCATGCAAACCCTAATGCACCATGACCCTTCATATTACTCAGGCTCCATGGGTTGAACCTCTTGTTGGATTAATGTCTAAGTCCATAACTATATTTGGTATGTACTTGACCCGACCTGGCATGGTCCATTTGGGTTGCACTTCACCGACACAATTTATATGGATAATCTTTTGAGAATAGTATGTTTATGATTAATATTAATATATTATAAGTTCTAATATATTAATATGGAATCATATTATTTAATTAGTATTGATCAAGAATTAATTTATAATTAATTAAGTGATCAAAAGGAACTAATTAAATATGGACTCTTATATATATGGAATGGGCCAAGTTCATTTAGGTTGGGCTAAGCTTTCATGGATAGTCCATGGAGTGTTTAACCCATGGATCATATGAAATGAAAGGTCATGGGCTTAACCCTAGTCTCTATACTATATAAAGATGTCATTGGTTGGTGAAATTGGCACTAGTGTGGTACACTAAGAAGGGCTAGCCAATTTCACTAGAGAGAACCAAGTATCCATATTCTTTAAAGTCTTCCAAGGTGTCTTGGTGATTTGTGATTCCACTTGAGGCTTCCACACTATTGGGGCTAAGCTCTTAAAGCTTGAAGACATCAAGCTACATCAAAAGAGGTATGTATTCTATCTTGCTAAGTCATTGTTTTGTATGCTAGATTAGGATAATACCTTGGAAGTTCTTATTTGCATGTATAATAGAGAAAACATAGATCCAAGGTATTTAGGGTTGCATGTACACTTAGGAGTGTTAGAATGCTCAAAAACCAACAGTGGTATCAGAGCCAGGTTTGTTTTCAATTATACTTGATGCAAATTGCTGAAAAATGCTGAAAAACTCGATTTTCTGGCTTTCTGGGCACTGGACTCGTCGAGTCCACTGATGAACTCGCCGAGTCCATGAGTAAAATCATCCTACTCGCCGAGTAGGTTCATGCACTCGACGAGTAGGAGCCCCAGACAGCATATATTCGACTTTTTTGGCTGGAATTGGACTAGGAATATTACCCAAAGATGTTTTGGACTTATAAACTTGTTTTTGATGTGGTAATGTTCATGCTAATCCAATTTTAAAGATAATTGTCAATAGATTCATGTTTTGTATTAGTTTAAAGTGTTACTCTAATTACATGGAAAAGTTTGATTTGAATTATCTTGTTTATATGAGTTGCTTAGATTAATAGAAATTATGTGAAATTGTTGTTTTCAATCCAAATTAATCTAAGAGTTGATTCTAAAATGTGTTTTTGTAACTTGTCCTAAAGTTATATGAAAAGTCACATTTAAGTTTCATAAAACTCATAAAAGTTGGCAATGGTTACAAAAGATGAAGAGTCTTGTCCTTAAATTATGGAGGTTCAAGAGTCACTTCATTAATAAATAAATAAATAAAGTGTAACCTTAATTAATTTCATAAGTTATAAAATAAAGAAAAGTTAATTCTTTTATTAGTTTAAAGTCTTCCATAACTTGTCCTCAAGTTATGGAACTTGAAGAGTTTTTGGATTAAAACTACTTTAAACACATAAGTTATGGAATTAATTAGTTTTGAATAGTTTCAAAACTTGCCCTCAAGTTTTGGAATTTGAAAAGTTTTCACTTATGAATACTTTAATTCCAAGTTAGCCCTTAGAATTTTAAAGATTTAAAATTCAACCCTTATACTTTATAATATTATAAGTTAATAATATATATATATATATATATATATATATGTATATATATATATATATATATATATATATATATATGTGTGTGTGTGTGTATAAGAGTAAAGTCAGTCTTACCGCTAATACGCCTCATTCACGAAGCCGGTCTATAAGGTGGGTATAAGGTTGTTGCCTATAAAATGGCAACTTAATGGGTGTCCACTCTCACCCACCGCTTGCTTGACTGGTGGAGGGTCGTTAGCCGAACGGGTTTGACAGGACTATAATTCTCCTTTCATTAAAAGTATTAATGATAAATACTAAGTAACTAAACTCTTAATAATACCCAATCTTAGTTACTTAGGAAAATGTGAATAAGGTGCTAATCCATGAAATTACACTTTACACTTTGTCTAAGTCGTTAGTGGAGCGTGTGTGGTTAACCGGCACACTAACCTGGACTTAACAAGGTAGGTAAAGGGTGACTTAATATTTATCATAGTATCGATGGAGCGTGTGTGGTTTACCGGCACATCGATTGAGGGGTAATTTATTAAGGGTACCAAGTGATTTGCATGGTTACTTCACACCTTGTTTTGTGATCCTCGGCATCCCAGTCACAAAACCTGAAGGGCACACTCGAGATTGAAACATGCCTTTGAACAGTTCAATGAATCTCAAAGATCTAGGAGTTTCAAAACCAATTAAAACCTAATAATACATTTCGTTTATCTTGGTGGAAATTGGTGAATCGTCATTCACCTACCTTCAAATATTTTATAGCTTGGATTACGGCATACCTCTTCTAAGTTATAAAATAGTTTGTTGGGTCCTAGCCTTAATATTTCATATTGGGTGTCATATTAAGGACTTAAGATCAACTATCTTGAATGTCTCCCAAAAGATGTCTGGTTTAGACATTTATGATCTTCCCAAATCTCTTGAAACAAGCTTTCCTAAATGAAGATGATGTCCCTAGGAAATCATACTTCTTTCACCTCCTCCAATTATTCTCCCAAACCCACAAGTTGTTGAAAAGTTTAAGGTCACTCAGGCCCTATTAGCAAGGCAAGGTCTAGGTGTGATCACATCTTGGAGATGTAGTCACATATTGATAAGCCGGGAGAGTTGGGTGTCAAAGTCTTGAGAAAGTTAGTGGTTCAATCACTTTCTAAGTCACATAGTGAGTTCCTTTGGGACACCTATGAAACAGGCTATGACAAGACCCTTAATGATCTTATCTATTTGTTAAGATCAACTTCCTTAAAACTTGATGGACATTGACAATAGTGACACAGGAAATCCCGGAAAGCATTCTCTTCCCAATGGAATGGGATCGGCCATAGTCAACTCGGTTGACCAAATGGTAAAGAGAAAAGCTAAGTCTGTGATAGTCCCGTGGACCATTATCAAAGGGTCCATATGTTTATATTGCCAAAGGAAGGGGCATTGGTTGCATAGCTGCCAAATTTACCTAAGGAAGTTAAAGTCAATAAGTTTGACTCTACTTCAGGTAAAGTCCACTATCTAACTCTGCTAAGTTTCGATTCTGAGATTCCTGATACATGATGTGACTGGGTCACATGGTGATGTTTTAAGAATCAAAGAAAGGTGAAGAAACTTAAAGAAAGAATATGTTGAATCTGATAGCGTAGATGGATTTCTATCGCATAGTTTGAAGATCGGATTCTTGAGCTACTTCTTAGGAGTTATGAGATATTGCTTAGGAGTAGATAACAACAAGTTTTCATATGGATTGTAAGGATAAGTTTTTCTGCAAAGTTTTAAAATAAAAGAAAATTTTTGATTTTATTTATTTTAAAATATCCTTACAATGGCATTTGAGGGAAAATTGTTGCTTATATGATTCCATTAATAGCAAGAGTGGAAATATGAAATTGATTCTTTCATTTGTGGTAATGTCTAAATTTACCAAATAAGGAAAGATTCTCATCACCCAAGTCTCAATTGGACCGGAACTTGGAATCATGCAAGCTGTATAGCATGATGAATGAGAACTTTCAAGTTTTGGAAAATTAAGACTAATTACTTGTTCACATGGATGTGTGAGTCAAGTAAAGGACTAAGGGATCGAGTACACATTCTTGTGCACTGATTAAGTCCACTACAAAAGTTTGATAAGACTATTCGTCATAGTTTACTAAAGCTCAGTAAATATGATTATACTTACAAGCTTAAGTGTAACTCTAAGACATTGGAAAAAGGTTCCAATGTAAGGCAGAGCGAATAAGAAGAATCAAATTAGGCAGAAGGATAAAAGTTTCTCAAATCTGAAAAGATGGGAGAGTACTTTAGTATCAGTTTTTGTGATCATCTTAATGATTAAGAAACCATAGCACAATTAGTTCTCTAAGGAAATCTTAGTGCATTCTTATGACTAAGAAGAGGAACTTGAATTGTTGAAATGGTTAAATCATGAAGATGAGTCATACTTCGTTCCAAAAACAATTTTGAGAGTCATACTCCAAGATTGTAACTTGAGTGACATGTCTTAAAGAAGGTTTAAAACACTTGTCAAATGTAAGAGTAAAAGTTTTCTACTCTTGTACATTTGAAATTGGTAAGTTGTGATGTTTTGGATAAAACAAAGACCAACTAATACCAATTGTGTGAAGTGTTTGTCTTGATTAGAATCCACACTATCTCTTGGATATTTGACAAGGGAGTCTTATAGGTCAAGAGGACAGTGGGAGTCTTAAAGGTCTTGAAAGTCTCAAGAACTAATAAAGAATAGAACCTGAAGTTCTTCACTAGCACACGACTTGCGGTTTATAACCTATCGTGTTGACATATTCTGTGCCCATTCCAGTTAAAGTTGGCTTTGCATATGAGTTCTTAGAGTTCTCAATTTGTTGAACAACAACTTGGAAGCAATGGCAGGCCCTTGAGCTGCCAGGTGGCAAGAAATTAAGATTGAGTTCAATCCATATGAGTTTGGATTTGTCATTATCCTTGTCTTGCGACTATGGTTTTGATAATTCACATGGATAAGAACACATACACCATTAAATCTAAGTGTTATAAGGTTTCTCTCCGATTCATGAAAATGATGGTGAGGAAACACTTTCACTAAGTAGATTTTAGCTAGATAGCAATTGTGATATTTTCATTCTCAAAGTCGTTAGTGGAGCGTGTGTGGTTAACCGGCACACTAACCTGGACTTGTGAGAAGTAGCAAAAAGGTCTAACCATTATGATTACGGAATCCCTCTTCATAATTGTTTAGACACACAAGTGTGCTATCTAAGGGAAGGTGTATGATTTTGATAAAGTTTTATCAAAACAATCTAGTATCAGAAATCTGAACTTTGGTAAGAAAGTCACCTGATTTCTGAGTACATGTCAAAGCTAGTGGGAGCATAAGTGTTATGCTAATAATCATCATGTTAGTGGGAGCATGATAATTATGATAAGTATTGCAAGTTAGCAATGTTAATTATAGAAAACAAAAGTTTCAATTGGGAAAGAGTTGTTTTGCTATAATTAAGGGAGAGGAAATTATACTTCATCTCAAATCTATAAGCTTAGATCGTGAGGTTTTAATCATTTAGTCAAGGATATATATGAATTTCATGTTGGAATGGCTCAACATAAGGAAATTTTGTATATGGGTCCATTATTTGCGTTCTAAAATTCGATTATGATTACGGCATCCCTTTTCATAATCTTAATTATGAGAACTTGGCAAATTGAAATGGAAATGTTATAGCAAAAGACTGGTTTAGTCTTTATGTGAGACATCATGAATCGATTCCCATATGCTTCGGATATAGGATCGATTACATGTGCTATATTCATCCTTTCTAAAATTTTCCAAATGCCTGGGGCATTAAGAAGAGAAAAGATTTAGAACTGGATATGACTAAAAGGATTAAACAATTGTCGAGGACAATCTAAGGTTTACCAAAGATTGGTTGCTCAAGGACAGTTGGAAGTATAGTGATAATTCTGGAAGGACCATATTGACATAATCTGTAAGGAGTCAACTCTTGTTCAAAAGTGATAGTCAAAATGGAATATGGAAATGTTTCAAAGTTAGAAATTATTCAATCTGTGTAAGATTAGGAAACTTAATGCAAGAAGGATGTTTCCAAGGAGCTGATCTCCTTTGAAATACTCTGTAATGATTGTTGTCAAGTCTTTCTGACTTTGTGCATAATCATTACAAGGGGATCAATGCATATAAGTTTAGAATCTAACAGATTTCAGTAAATGGCATGAATTTGGAATTCTTGTATTTGCAGTAAGGATTTGGGAGTGTGAAAAGAGAATCATTGAAGTTATGTTCAATGGATCTACTTCACAAAGTAAAGATCATAGACAAACATAGTATGCATACTTGGTGTATGGCATGACTAGTGTTTAGAAAAAACATAGTGTACATGCTTGGAGTATGGGACAACTATTGTTTTAAATTCAAGAATAAAGTTGATAGCTGAAACAGTATACAATGAATAATGTGTAATCATATGGTGATAAATAAAAGGTGTTTTATTTATGTTCATAGGGTTTGATACCATATTGGATTCAATTATTATTGTGTTTCACCTTGCATGTTTTGACTTCCCGAATAAACTAGGTTATTCTACCGGAATGACTAAGTTATTCAAACCATCCACAGTCGGTCATATGTAGGAAGTAGATATGAATTAAGACTGTCATGGGTTGGCTTGTAGAGGTCTAAGGTGTTGGACAAAGGGCTACAACACTCATGAGTGCTCATAAGTTCTGAGTATTGGATTTAACCCGCGCTCATTGGAATCACTTCATGGATTTTATCACGAGTGATCATGAGACGATAATATCTTATATTCTTCAAACCTAGAGATATGAGTTGTTACTATGAGTTGGTTGTACATTGATTGCACGAAAACACATTTGGTAACTCGGTGCTATAAAACGTGCCTTTGTGTATGATTCAACAAGTAGTAGAACAAGCCATATGAGTCGAAGTTTATCTGTTCCTTTTACCTTCGGGATAAAAGCGATATCTGTGGGCCCCTCAATGATTTGATGATGACAAATGGAAGTGCTCGGCCAGGCCAAGACTGATTTGATTTGTTCAATTAGTCAGTCATCATAAATCGGAAATCGGGAAACAACAAATGGACAGAGAGAATGATTATAATCCATGTCTCAGTCCATATGATATCTAGAATGGAGGAATATATGATCCCTTATCTAATGGACAAGTTCGTTGACAAGATCAGAGTTCGACAGCGGCTTTAAGAGCTACGATTGCCAGTTAGGTTTGAAGTCATACGCAATAATAGTTTTAGACTTATCCAAGTGGGAGACTGTTGGATTAATGTCTAAGTCCATAACTATATTTGGTATGTACTTGACCCGACCTGGCATGGTCCATTTGGGTTGCACTTCACCGACACAATTTATATGGATAATCTTTTGAGAATAGTATGTTTATGATTAATATTAATATATTATAAGTTCTAATATATTAATATGGAATCATATTATTTAATTAGTATTGATCAAGAATTAATTTATAATTAATTAAGTGATCAAAAGGAACTAATTAAATATGGACTCTTATATATATGGAATGGGCCAAGTTCATTTAGGTTGGGCTAAGCTTTCATGGATAGTCCATGGAGTGTTTAACCCATGGATCATATGAAATGAAAGGTCATGGGCTTAACCCTAGTCTCTATACTATATAAAGATGTCATTGGTTGGTGAAATTGGCACTAGTGTGGTACACTAAGAAGGGCTAGCCAATTTCACTAGAGAGAACCAAGTATCCATATTCTCTAAAGTCTTCCAAGGTGTCTTGGTGATTTGTGATTCCACTTGAGGCTTCCACACTATTGGGGCTAAGCTCTTAAAGCTTGAAGACATCAAGCTACATCAAAAGAGGTATGTATTCTATCTTGCTAAGTCATTGTTTTGTATGCTAGATTAGGATAATACCTTGGAAGTTCTTATTTGCATGTATAATAGAGAAAACATAGATCCAAGGTATTTAGGGTTGCATGTACACTTAGGAGTGTTAGAATGCTCAAAACCCAACACCTCTATGGACTATCCATGTTGGTTTAGCCCATCCTAATTAACCATGGATCATTGGCCCACACTATAAGAATCATTGATTTACTTAATCATTCCCTGGATATTTAGTTAGTTTCTTTTGATCACTAAATTAATTTCAAATTAATTCTTGATTAATACTAATTAAATAATATGATTTCATATTAATATATTATACTTGTAATATATTAATAAATCACAAATAACCTTATTCTCAACAGTCCATCCTATCAAATTGCATTGGTGAAGGCAACCCAAAAGGACCATGTTACTCTCGGGTCAAGTACATACCAATTATAGTTATGGGCTTAGACACCTAATCCAACACATACTACCTTGCACATCTATCTGTACTTTCCTCAAGGAGTGCCTTAACTCAACCAAGTTACTTTACATCTAACAATTCCTTTACAGATAAGGCTCCCATCACTAAATCTCATCCTAGGTTTTCCTAGGGCAAACTCTACACCATTTTCCGCCATCAGGTGCAGAAGGAACTCCCGCTAACTTCCTCTAACTAGCCCACAAATACGATTACATATTACAAAAAATAGATAATTCTTCGAATGAAAGGTCTCACTATAACGGTTGGACTCAAACAAGAGTTGTGCAATAAAGTTAAAACCTAACCCTCTAAAATTATTTAGTTCCCATAATATGTAAATTAGCATATTCATTTACTAGTTAGCTAAAGCTTGTTAGAACTCCTAAAAGAACAAAGCAAGCAGCATTCGAGCATGAAGTAATTAGAACTTGCATAATCTAATTAGGCCATCCTACTAATGACTGATTAGTACTAGCATGCAAATCTATAAGCTCATACAACAGGCATACAAAGGCATCTCTCCTAGATCCTTAGGCCTAATCTAGCATGCGATTCACAGATTCACAATTCAAAACATATCATAAACATGTACGAATATTTTGGGAAAACTTAATTGAGCTCGGCTGATTGCATGCACTACACCATTTATTATGTTAGAAAAACTTATCCTGAAATATGTTTCTTTTTGAAAACTTTACCAAATCCTTAGTTTGAGTTCAAACACACCTGGGAGTGTGCACAGATCCCTCAAACTAAGGCTCTGATACCAACTTGAAACATCCAAAAATTATGACCCAAAAATTCCATTTTTGATTTAAGTAAAAACAGTATTCCACAACATTGTTTATACATCCGAATCAAATCAATATGTCAACATCATGAAAATTAGAGTATGTCCCATAAACAAAATCCATATGGTATGTGCGATGCAGTCAATCCGAGCTCTCCCCCTTAGAACCGGAAGTACCTGAATCATAAACTAAAAACCGTAAGCACAAAGCTTAGTGAATTCCCCAAGATATCGCATACCAAACATATCACATAGCAGGCCCCACCCAAAGAGATACGGGCCCCGCCCATACTCTCATAACGGGCCCCGCCCCATGAGATACGG
This sequence comes from Lactuca serriola, assembly GCF_051521515.1. NCBI lineage: Eukaryota > Viridiplantae > Streptophyta > Magnoliopsida > Asterales > Asteraceae > Lactuca > Lactuca serriola. Next base: position 155,090,609 of record NC_136415.1, read on the forward strand.
GCCATGCTCACACTCACATAAAGGTCCCAGCCCATACTCACAATATAGGCCCCGCCCAATAAACATACATATACAAGCACATACAAGTATCACACAGACAACAAGTATATCATCATAATCAATCAAGGGTCGGCCTTAGTGCCTTATACCCGCTAAACCCAGTGAGGAAACTCACATCGAAAAGCTGAATGACAACGAATGACCCTGGATACTGGTCCTACAGCTCCTCGAGCTATCAATTGCCACATAAAAACTAATCAACATTTGGGATCTACATCATAACCAAAAATCTCTTCTTGGGGTAAAAATATCATTTTACCCCTACCCTAGTTTGGCCCAAGAATGGAGCCCATAACCACAATCCAATGGGCCCAAAAGTTAAACAATCCATCAAGGCCCAAAATATGGCCCAATTTCTAATTTGGCCCAACTCCTTCACATGGACATTAGCCAAATGCCCAATAATAAGCCTGGCCAAAAAACTACTAAAATTAGATGGCCTAACTAACCCTAACCTTTCAAGCCCAAACCTAGGTCCAAACCGAAAAAACATTATCGAAAAGCCATCAAACTGAGTACGTTGGGCGTACTCAGCAGGTACGCTAAGCGTACTGCATCAAGGGCTTGTACGCTGCACAAACAAGATTGTACGCCCAATGTACTCAACCAATTCAACCAACTTCAAGATTAAGCTCCTAACCTATTAAGACTTTGTTCCAGAATGTAGATCAGGCCCCTTTAAGCTGAAATACCACGTAAATTGCTGACTTTACGTCCATGCATGACCATAAGAAGCTCTAAACCTCAAAAAGGACCTAATGAAGGACTTAATGGATGCATGAAGCCACTAACTCCATAAAGTTGGCACCTTTATGCTAAATAAGTCCATGAAGACCTTGGATCTGAAAGAATAAGCCTTTGGGACGTCCTAATCCCAACATCCATCCAAACCATGGCTAAAAACATAACTATTTAACCAAAAAGGAGATCTAAACATTTACCAATCAAGATAAGAACATAATATCTCAAACTTCTTGCAAAATGGGTAAAGGTTAAGGATCTAATACCTCCTCTTCAGGTTAAGCAACTTCTAGCTTCCTTAACTCCTTCAAAATGCACAAAAATGAGCACCAAAAGCTCTCCAAAATCTCACACACTCAACAATGGAAGATAGGACTCGATTTTAGGATTTTTGGACATAAGAGGCTGATAAGGAGGCTAACACTTGGGACTTAATGACATTATATAGGGCTTGAACCCTAAAATTAGGGGTTTTGGGGTCTAACCATGTATGCAGAGCATACCACCTTGTACGATGCGCGTATGTGCATGCCTCTGCGATCCTTTTGATTCGTCTACGCCCCACGTACACCAGGCTTACGCCCAGCGTATGGCCTCAGCGAAGCCCACTCATGATGGCCCAATCCTCAGAGCCCAACAATATCTTACATGATTAAAATAATTACAGGAATGATTAAAAATGAATAATACCTTAGAACCATCGGGCGTTACAAATATATATATATCGATATAAACACGCCTCTCTCTCTTTCTCTCTCTCTCTCTCTTTATGTGTGTGTGTGTGTGTATATATATATATATATATATATATATATATATATATATTTATATATAATTTTAGTGTGTAATAAATATAGATAATATAGATATTAGTATATTTTTATACGAATTTTAAATATTTTTAAATGAATTTATACATTTTTTAAAAAGAAGTTATTTTATTTTTATAGGTATAAATATATATTTATTATATATAAGAATAATAATACAAAATTAAATACGTTAAAAAATATTGTCATTTTTGCACATTAAAGAATATGTTTTTTATACGTTTAAACATTAGGAAAAATACGTTTTAGATTAATACATAAATTATTATCATTTATATTATTACTAATTATATTATTATTACCAACGGGGTTGTAGCCCAGCGGTATCAGGTGGTGCCCTCCCTTTTTGAGGTCGAGGGTTCAAGTCCCGTCGTGGACATAGGTGGAATAAGTGTTGTTAGCTTAGGAGTAGATTAGATTTGCCGGTTCAAAAAAGAAATTATATTATTATTATCATTGTTGTTGTAGAAGTTTTTACATTTTATATATAGGACTTCAGCAATAAGACTAGAAAAGACGATCTAGTATAGTGGCATGCGTGTTACCCATATGTTGAGTAGACCGGGGTTCCAATCTAGCTATCAACATTTTTCTCATACATCAACACATTTTTTAATCAAGGAAATATATGCTGACATGGCTAGCCATTTCAGCCCCTTGTCAGCAAAATGCCCAGTCAGCATGTCATCTAAGCCGAAATTACCTGTTGTATATAGGGAAACCTGATAAATGGTCATTGTGAATAAAAGTTTAAAAATATTTGGCATAATGAACCTAAAATCGTCAATGGGACAAAATCAACAAAAAAAATACAAAATTTAGGGTCTTTTATCTCAAAAGTGTAAGAATAATGATCCGTACCCCAATTGGGAGTAGGAGACTTGAGCTTACTAACCAAAATTAAAAGAGTACAAGATTTACAAGGGATAAATACATGGTCATTGTGAATAAAAGTTTAAAAATATTTGGCATAATGAACCTAAAATCGTCAATGGGACAAAATCAACAAAAAAAATACAAAATTTAGGGTCTTTTATCTCAAAAGTGTAAGAATAATGATCTGTACCCCAATTGGGAGTAGGAGACTTGAGCTTACTAACCAAAATTAAAAGAGTACAAGATTTACAAGGGATAAATACAGAGAGATAAATAAGCAAAAGATACTTTATCTAAAAATATACATAATCTATATCATTGTGCATAATCGTGCTTATCTTATGGAATATTCCCAATACCCCCCCTCAAGCGAATCGTGGGATTTGGTCTAACGCCGAGCTTGGAACGAAATATCGTAAACAGCGGTTTGGGAAGAATTTTTGTAAATACATTAGCAACATTGAGATGTGAAGGGATAAATTGGGTACGAAGTTTCCCGGCCTAAACAAGTTCCCTTGTAAAATGATAATCCATTTCAATATGCTTGGAACGTTTATGTGAAACAGGATTGTCACTAATGAAGACAACGCCTTTTTTGTCACATAAAAGAAGTGGACATGATTTTAAGGAGACATGCAAATCAACAAGAAGATGTGTAATCCAGATAACATCTACAGCAGCATTAGCAAGAGAGTGATACTCTGACTCACAACTTGAACGAGACATGGTCGGCTAATTCTTGGAGCTCCATAACACAAGACTAGAACCAAGAAAAATTGAGTAGCCGAAAGTGGACCGTCTAGTGTCAAGACAAGATGCCCAATCAGCATCAGAATATGCTAGTAAATGTGGATTAGAACAAGCATAATAAATTCCATAGTGAGATGTGCCTTTGATATATCGCAAGATGCATTTTACAGCAAGGAAGTGATCATCGGTTGGATTTTGTAAGAGCTAGCTGACATGGTTGACTGCAACTGAAATTTGGACGAGTGATAGTTAGGTACTGCAAAACACCAACCAGAGAGCGGTAAAGTGTAGGATCAGGAAACGGGTTTCCCTGACGCTGCAATTGTTGACTAGAAATCATCGGTGTTGCAAGAGGGTTGCTCTCATGAAGCTGAGCAAGAAGAGGTATATTAGAAGCATACTTAGACTGACTTAGAAATAGACCGTCTGGAGTGTAGCTCACTTCCAGACCAAGAAAATAGTTGGGCCTGCCTAAATCTTTAATTTCAAAAGTGGAATGCATTTGAGATATCAAGGATGCAATCATGGACTCATTATTTCCTGTGAGAATTATGTCATCGACATAAACAAGTTAGTATAATAAGGTGGTACCCTTTTTGAGAACAAATAAGGAAGTGTCTGCATGACTACACGCAAACCCAAGACGAGTTACAAAGTCACTGAAACGTTGAAACTGGGCACGCAGTGCTTGTTTTAATCCATATAACTCTTTCAGAAGACGACATATATGGTTGGGATAACGAGAATCCACAAAGCCGAGTGGTTGTTCCATAAAAATTGTTTCTGCGAGAAAACCATTTAGAAACGCATTCTTAACATCAAGTTGATGTAAAATCCAGTTTCTCAAGACTGCTAAGCTAAGAACAATGTGTATTGTAGATGCTTTAATAACAGGACTGAAAATCGAATTAAAATCAAAATTGGGTACCTGGGTATATCCTTGGGAAACAAGGTGCCCTTTGAGGCGGTCCACAGACCTATCTGCATGAAACTTGGTACGATACACCTATTTTGAGCCAACTACATTAACATTTTGAGGGCGTGGAACAAGGTCCTAAATGTGGTTATCGCGTAAGGCACTGATCTCATCATTCATTGGAGTAACCCAACCTGGAGATTTAGAAGCAGATTTCAAACCTTTAGACTCAGATATTTTCAACAAAGTAGTAAGAAGATCCGATCCATTTATCATTGTAGCAAGTGCAGGGTATTGAGGATTAGGTTGGAAAACACCACGTTGAGCTCTTGTAACTGGAGTTGTTGAATTCGGATTAGACATATTTGAAGGTTGAAGTGGTGTTGGACTGTCATCGGAGGGAGAGACCAAGGAAGCATCCGGTTATGGAATAGAAAAACCCCCCAGATCTTGAAGAAGGGGCAGAGTGAGTAGAGTCCGGGCAAAGAGAACATGGACTGGTATACATATCAGATTTCTTAGATACTTTAGTAGAAGTAGATCCTGGTGTTTTGTTTACTGTGCATGTAGATGAAGGATCAGTGAAACTAGAAAAATCCAAGTGTCGCTTGGGTTGGGACAAGCCATCATAAGGAAAATATAACTCGTCAAATTGTGTGTGTCGTGTAATATAAATACGACCTGTTGTTGGATCAAGGCAGTGAAATCCTTTGTAGTTGACATTGTATCCAATAAAGATACATGGTTTACTTTGTGGTTCAAGTTTATGGGTTGTATAGTCACAAAGGCATGGGAAAACTCGGCAACCAAATGGTCGAAACATGCCATAATCAGGATTGGCACCATAGATTAGTTCAAAAGGGCACTTGTGATCAAGGAGAGGTGATGGCATGTGGTTGATTATATAAACAACAGTACAGAAAGCATCAAACCAATATTTTGCATGCAAGTTAGCCGGAAACAACATGGTCAAACCCGTTTCAATAACATGGCGGTGTTTGCGTTTAGCCCGCCCATTCTGTGATGGAGTATATGGACATGAGAGTTGATGATGAATGTCATGCGTTTGTAAGGGTTCCTTAAAAGGTACACTGATAAACTCTCCACCACCATCGCTTTGAAATATTTGCATTTTTCGAGAGAACTGGTTCTCGACTAGAGCTTGAAAACTCTTAAAAATGCCCAAAAATTCGGATTTTGATTTCAGCGGATACAACCAATAGAAACGGGAAAAATCATCAACAAATAATGCAAAAAAACGATAACCATTGTATGAAGTAACAGGGGCAGGTCCCCATAGATCACAATGAATTAAACCAAGAACATGTGTAAATCGTTTTTCATTTAAATAAAAAGGAGTATGGTGGCTTTTTCCAAATTGACAAGGTGCACAGATACGCGAGTCTGGCGATAAAGATAAAAGTACTTTCTTATTTAAAATAGAAATAACATAGTGCCCAACGTGACCGAACCGAACATGCCAAAGAGAAAACGAGCCATGGAGTCTTTTTCGTCTAAGTGTTGTTGAGAGTGTCGAGTGAGCTCGATGAAGCACATATAAGTTACCTTCAAGTCACCCTTGAGCCAGAGGTGTTCCTGTCTTTCGGTTCTGAATAAGAAAGTGTTTATCAGAAAAAAGAACATCAACTTTGTAGTCACGAGTAAGGCGACTGATAGACATGAGATTTCTTGTTAAATGTGGAACAACTAAAACATAAAGTAATTTTAGATTAGGTGTAATTTGACAAGATCCAACACGCGAGACATGAAGAGATGTGTCATTACCACCAATTACTTTAGAATCACCTATGTATGTAGATGAAGTGTCAAGATTTGAAGGTTGAGGCGTCATATGAGCGGCGACACCCTTATCAACATACCAATCAACAACATTGTTCATGGAGCATGAATTTGCAAAAGTCTCAGCAAGGTTTGTAGTATTTTGATGATTTTCAGAAGCATATCTTTGAGGGAAAGATAGAGCTTTGTGGCCTTCTATGCCACATATTTGACAACGAGGAATATAAGTGCATTTTCCACCACGACCATTTCAAGAATACCCCCACGGTTAGAATTAGAGGAGTGACCACGACCACCAGCATGACTAGTGTTGCGTTGCTGTTGATTTGAACGAGTAGAAGCAGCGGGTCTGGTGTTTCTATAAAACACCACCTGGGTGGGAGAGCAAGCTGCCATTGACGAGTGAAAGCTTTCAAAACTGATACCTTTTGAAACCATTTCCTCAAAACTGGGTAGAGGAGTGAGAGATAAGTGGGTAAAAGGAAACTAGGTAAAGGACTCACCTAAACCACGCAAGAACCAGTGCCGTTTATCAGTGGCATCAATTGCATGACCCATGGCAGCTAATTGGTCACATAAGTTTTTAAACTTCTTAGAGAAATCAGCAACCACTTGATCTCCTTGGCGAAGAGATTGAAGTTCATCTTTAAGTTGAATTTCATGCCTTTTAGATGCATGACTGAAGGTTGCTTGAAGAGTGGTCCGTATTTGGTGAGAAGTATGACAACCAACAACAATAGACACAACTTCGAGTATAAGGGAGGCATGTAGTAAGGTACGAACCCTCTGATCTGCTCGAACCCATTCTCAATTGGTGGAGCAATAAACGTGCCGTCACAAAATTGGAATAAGTCAGAACAAATTAAAATAGGTTCAACTTGATTGAACCAGATCAAGTAGTTGGTGGCATCTAGTTTATGATTATTACCGGATGAACCATACTGTTGAAGGAGAGAAAATCATCAGTTCCATTTGTGGAGACGGTAGAGGTTGTAGAGGTTGTGTCAGAGGAAACGGAGGTAGGTGACATAAGGATCGAGGAAAGGTTAAAGGTGACCTAATGGTGTCCTGATACCATGTAAGAATAATGATTTGTACCCCAATTGGGAGTAGGAGACTTGAATTTATACACCAAAATTAACAGATTACAAGATTTACAAGGGATAAATACAGAGTGATAAATAAGCAAAAGATAATGTATCTAAAAATATACATAATCTATATCATTGTGCAGAATCATACTTATCTTCTAGAATATTCCCAACAAAAAGTCCTTTTAAGAACCACTTTGATACCTTATACAAAACGATAACATAGAGAGAAAAAAAACTTTATTAACACTAATCAAGAGCTTAAATAGCCTCATGTGTAAAAGCTAAGAAAGAAAGAACACGATAAATACAATCAAAAGATCAATATCTTATCAATTTAATCTATCAAAATCCAATAAATGTCCAATGAGATTCAAAGTGTTGATTGGTTTATTCATCATCATCATTCCAAATTTCCAGTGACATTTTTCAGTTTGTTGTTTTGTTGCTATTGTCTTTCATTGTCATTTTCAATACCATGGCAAAACCTTTTGTTTTGTTATTTTTTTTAAGAAATATCATTTTTAATTGATAAAACTGCAGAAATGGATCATGTGGTTTGTCGATTTCTTTGGATAAGGTCCAAAAAAAGTTTATTAGCAAAAAATATCATTATTTTGTGGTTTAGTTGTGGTTTTGATATCTATTTCGTTAACTTTAACACTTGGTTGTTAATTTTTTTTAAAATGACAATTTTACCTTTAAGAATCATTTCTTTAGTTCTATCTTTTAGCTAAACTCAAAGGACCATTTCTGTAATTCTTTTTTTATATTGAATTATTATACATTAAATCTTCATATTTTAATTATACTGAATTATTATACATTAATTCATTTCTTAATTTTAATTATATTGGATTAAACTTTTTTATTTGATTATAATATATTAATTAATACTATTTTTAATATATAATATTTAAATATTAATAATATCACATTATTATATTATTATTTTCTTATAATTATTTTTTTCTTGGATTAATCTTTTAATTTTTTTATTAGATTAATTTTTTTATTCAATTATTACATTTAATTTATAATTTTCTTTATATAATCAATATTATTTTATTGGATCAGGTACTAAGAAAAGAAACGGTTCAATTATTATCAGTTTTATGCATATTTCCGAACCAGAACGAACCGTTTGGTTTTTACAAAAACACAGTTGAACAGATGAAATTGAATAAAAACACATGGAAAAAACCATTTTGTATAATAAAATTTGGTGGTCTTTTTCACAACTATTTACATTTATCTAAAAAAAAACTTATGATAAAAACTTATAGTAATGTTATGAAGTTTTATGATGCATTTGTATTCATCTAAAATTATATTTTGTTTCGATATTATACTTTATTTTCTTTTTAATGTATGTGGATTAATAATAGTTATATGTTTAATTTAATGTATTTGGATTGATCTACAATTTGTTTTTATGTGTATTTTTAATGTTTGAACTGACGGATTGTGAAGAGGTTTATGTCGGTGTCTTCAGGCAGCGTAAGGTAGAAGAGGTTGAGGCCCCGTTTGATAAGCATCTTTCCAGGTCCAAACAGATCTTTCTGGCTGAATAGACCGGAAAGACTATTTGATTTGCACAAAAGAATGGGTCTTTCCCGGTAAGATATGTCTTTCCCAGAAAGCCCCAAAATCATATCTTTCTGGCTGAATAGGCTGGAAAGACAATTATACATCAAACCCTGCCTCTTTCTTTCTTTATTGGATTATTAATTTTTTAAATAACTTTTTTAAAATTTATTTTTTTATTGAATTATTACTTTTTTTTATCATTCAGCACAGTCAATCAGATATACAATCAAACATTATGGTTTCTTTTCCAGTCAGAAAACTTTCTCAGACAGCACTTTACCAGACAACACTTTCTCAGACAGAAACTATCAAACGGGACCTGATAGTGTTTCCGTCGGACCTCCGATGAAGGTGATTGGCAGTGCTCCTACCGATTTTCAATGATAGCATACACCGTTTTTGCGTAATTAAACAACATTGTGGTAGAACCAATAAAATTAAAAAGAATTAATATTATACATTAAAAATTATTGATCCAATAAAATAATATTTACTATATATAAAAATAATTAATTAAAAGTAATAATCCAATAAAAATAGTTAATCCAATAAAAAAAAATTTAAAATATTTAAAATAAATTAAAACTCCAATTAAATAATATTTATTAATATATAATTATTATATATTAAAAATAATATCTAGTAATATATAATAATCCAATAAAAAGAATTAATCAAATAAAAAAGAAATTAAAAATAATAATAATAATCAATAAAATTAATAATCTAATAAATTAATATTTGTATTTATTAATATATAAATATAATATATTAATAATAATACTTATTAATATATAATAATCTAATAATCAAATAATCCAATAAAAAAGAAATTAAAAAGAATTAATAAAAGAATTAGTGTGTATTAGGTCAAGAAAATTAAACGGGAAAAATTGTAGAAATGGTAGTAAAAAGATACAACTATAAAAATAGTCCTTAGAAATAAAAATGTCATTTTCAAAAAATTAACAACCAAATTGTTAAATTTAAGGTGATAGAGACAAAAACCATATATGATTCAATTGTGTTAGAAATTCCATTTGTTTTACTACAAACTTAAAAATATCTAGATTTTAATTTATTTATCTCCTTTATAAAAGCACCACTAACTTAAAACAAATGATTGCCGTCAACTATTTTAAGAATACTTAATTCATACATGCATACACCACTATATGACAATTATCATACTCCATGAGATTAAAAAACATTACTACTACTTAATTCAAATTCAACTGAGATTATTTATGTCCATACTCGTAGGATAGTATCTAAAGTCAATTAAAGGCGTTACATCTAAAGAAAAATATATATATACATTTTCTATTGCAAACTACTAAGCTCATTGAAGGAAGCTATATGAATCTTGGTTCTTAATTAGTACACATCCTCTTAAGGGACTCATAGGTTGTGATCATTGTAGTCGCAGAAATCGACATCGAAGCCCATCTTGGCCCCAACCCTCGGTAACAACCACTCAATCCACCTTCCTTCACCAAATCCCTCACACTCTGCGTCACAAACGCCCTCCTGTTACCACCTTCACCATCTAAAACCTGCACTCTTGTCTTGATCGTATCCAGTGGCATTGTAACCAGTGCCGAAAACCCACTTGCTATAGTGGCGCTCAGCCCCTGCACCGCCACCACGGCAGCTGAATCCGACGTCAACCCACCTCCAACGCCAGTATGAGAAAGAACGCCACCCCAAATCCATCGATGTGCCATGGAGTAAGAACCCCACCACACTGCGTTTGAAGGAGCATATGTCAAGATTGAAATACCGAATCCCTTGTACAATCCCCTAACACCATCTTTTTGAATAATTTTCGAAAATGCATCGAAGCCTCCATTGTACATAACTGAACTTAAAGACCTCATGTTTGCTCCCTTTCCACCTTGAATCATTAATCTCTGACTCACGACATCAACTGGGGTCCATACCAACTGTGCAACCATGGCTGCACTTAACCCAGCTGCAGTGTTCGCAATAGCAGCTGCTTTCACCTCCGAAAGTCCCAGTTTGACAGCAGTACAACTAAGATTACTCTTGGTCATTTCTAAAGCACCCATGTAAAGAGCTCTAGCCGGAATAGTACCCATTAATGAAGTCCCAAACCCTCTGTATAAACCTCTAAAACCCTCATGTCGTAGAATCGAAGAAGCCATCTTGAAGCAAGGTGTGTCCTTCAAAAGAACTTGTTGCCGTGTTTTCAAGACAACAACTGGATATAGCATGGCTGAAACACCGGAAAACAAGCCGGCACCAAGGAAGAAAAACTTGGATTTATCCAGCATCTCCCAATGAATATTGTCAGCAGGAAGATGTATTTGGATCCGTGAATCGTCCTCCGCCACTCTCAAACTCATCCTCGAGACTTCTCTGGTGGCGGAGTATACGGCGGCAGTGAGATCAGTGGTGGGAAGGAATGAGGAGTTTCGTACTTTTGTTACGTTGTGTAGAGAGTAAAAGATTCATGGTTTGAGTTTGGGGAGTTGTGTGTGGATATAAATAAAAGTGGGGGCGGAAATGGAGTTCGCGGCCAAGCGATTATGGCTATTTGGTATGGAAGGGGTCAGTTAACAATTGGAGGGCATATTGAAGGGTCGATTTGATCCTTCGATTTTCTTGTTTTCTTTTATCATATGATAAAACATAGCATTCAGATTTGTACACTAAATTAAGGAATCGAGGTTTTACATTATCATATTTCTTATTCGAACCTATAAATTGTTTTTTAATAGTTTGATGGAATGTAGATACTCGTAAAAACTATAATAGCATCTAGACAAGTTCCATAAGAAAATATAATATCTAACATATTAATAACACTTCACAAAAAAAAATTATACACAGTTAAACTTCTATATATTAATCAAAAAATATTACTCTCAATGACTATTTTAGGTTTTTGTCATTTTAAGTTTTATTATTTTAGGTTTTGTTGTATACATCTAACATTTGAACTTATTAATTATATACGTTTAATCATTAATCTTTTTTATTTTGTACGCATTAAAACAAATCTTTTTTTTTTGAACAACAGAACTTTATTAAAAACTAACAAAAGTCTAAAAAACATATATTACAATGAAATAGGCGTTAAAATTAGGTTATGCACCCAAGTAACCTAAATTGAGACTAACTTCCTTAGCTTTATTGGAAATCCAAAAATATGATCTATCAACCACGTCGTTGAAAATACACGATTTCTTAGGTACCACCGTCCTAAAAATAATAGAATTGAATTTCTAAAATTCCAAGTACACTAAAAAAAAAGTCACCACCACGGCCTGCAACGCCTTTCTTTGACAACTTGTCAACCTAATATATAGAATCCGACCACATAAGTAAGGAATGAATGGAAATTAGGTTAATAATCTGAATCCCCCACCAAACCGCAACCTGGCCCCATATATCTATGAGCTCCACACAACCTGTGAAAATATGATCGATCGTCTCAACTGCTTAGGAACAAACATTATAGAAGATCAAATCCAAAAGGATATCCCTATAGGAAAGTCTCTCTCTAGTAGGTATGCTATGAAGTCTCATCCTCCATAAAAAAATATTCAACTTAATTGGAACCAGTTATTCCAATAACTTCTCATACCCTCTATGACAAGCATACCACTATCCAAAAAACTGATAAGCTGATGACACTGAAAAAGAATCATAAATGTTGAGCAACCAACCCAAGTGATATGAAGAAAAGTCCAAACGAACCTCCTGTAGTAGCAGACTCAGAAGATCATCCCACTAGGATTGCTCAATACCTCGTCTCAGGGGGGGAGGGGGGGGCACCGTAAAGACTCCAGACTCCGACCAATCAAACCTGATCTCTAACTGAAAAGTTCTATGAGTATCTAACGCAAAAATCTTGTGATATCTAAAGCAACCAATCAACACAAATCTTATATAACATAAATATATATAGTATTACACATTAATATAATATGTATAAATATTTATATATAAATAAAATATTTTTACAAATAAATACATATATCTTTTTTTTTTGTGTGTATATATATATATATATACACACACACACACACTTGAACAAGGCGTGCTAAGCACAGCCCACGAGTGGTGTAAGATTTTAGTTAGGGTGGAGATCAAGAAAGAATCACACTGAAAGTAACTTGCTATTATGGGTAATAAAGTTGAAATACATTGCTATAATGGGTAAAAATCAAGGTACATTAGCTGCAATATTTTTGTTAGAAGTATCATGCATTATCAATAAGAAATGATAGCGGAAATCAAGGGGAGAATCCAAGTAAAGTAAATTGCTATTATAGGTAAGAAAGTCGATTGCAACTACCCATTTTTTAATATCAGCCACTTTTAAAAGAAATAACAAAAAAATCCATTTTTATAATAATCCAAATATAAACCTACTATACCATTCTGGTTGTACTTTAATCAAATACAACTATAAAAATAATAAGTGTAGCAGTGTAATGCTCCTTTCAAGTTGACTAATGTTAGAAAGGCATGTTCCCTCGAAATGGATGATTGATCTACATTAAAAACTTGCAATCCACTTCATTTTAGTATTACAGGTCATTGCAGTAAAAGAAAATTATATTATAACATTTAGCACAAACTTTTGGCTCAAGAAAGTATTTGAGTGTTTACCTTGATCAATTGAAAATAAGTGTTTGGTTGCAAAATGAATTGCCCAGTGGTAGGGGCCTGTAATGTTTGGTCCTCCAATAGTTTGGTAAGATTCAGATTATTATCTTTTACATGAACCAATTAAAGAATACATTCACAGTAAATAACAAATGTAAATATGTTTACTTAGGCTGCATTCCAGAGAAACTCTAATAAACGTAAACAACTCAAGAACTTTCCAACATCATCATTCATTCACTATGAAACAGATGGTTTACATCAACATATTACACCTGAAACCTCACTACATATCACACTCACACTCATATTACAAATCAACTAGAAATTTGTACATCAAACACGATTTATGAACAAACCCTAGATAGAAGACCCTAATCTACAGACGAAAGGGATGGGAGAGTTTGTGAATGAAAAATGTAATATGAATTACTGTAGAAAGGTCCATGGATATGACCCAAAGTCCGTGTACAAACTCGACTTCATGCATAAAAGATACACGAACACCCCCCCACATATATACACTTATACATAACTTACCCAATAATTTATAAATTAATGTTTAAGTTTGTCTATGAAAAAATATTAACCTTTTAACAGGCCCCCTCAAACTAAACATTAATTTGATAGAGCATATAAGCAATTAATTTCTTTTAAAAACATAAACCATATTAAGACGATTTACAATATTTGCATTTTGATTAGAAGATTCAGTTTTATTCACTTTTAAAATTTCATTTTCAATCTTTTCCCTGACAAAATGAAGATCAACTTCCAAATGTTTTATTTTTTCATGAAATACAGGATTCAAAACCAATTTGATTGCTAACTCATTATTACAAAAAATATCAATCGGTAAATGAGACTTTATACACAAATCATGATGTAATTTTAAAATCCAAATCATTTCACATGTAATACAACCCAATGTTATGTATTCTAACTATGTGGAGGAGCGAGAAACAATACTTTGTTTCTTGCTCTTCCAAGAAACAATAGACCCACCTAAGTAGACAAGATAACCAGTAACAGACCTACGACTAAACAAATATGTAGCCCAGTCAGCATCAACAAACCCAATCAAATCAAAAGAACTAGATTTGGTTAAATGAACACCCATACCTAGACTGTTTTTCAAATACCTCAACAACCTAAAAGCAATATTAACATGAGATTTATATGGTTTATGCATATACTGACTTAATAACTAAACCACATGTGAAATATCAGGTCGTGTGATTGTTAGATAAATCAATTTACTAATAAGCTTCTGATACTCTATTATATTAACCAAATAATCTAAATTATCTAAATCACACTCTCGTTTAATGATCAATTAGACTTAAGAGGATTTTTGCCAGGCTTACATGCAAGCATGCCAAACTCATGAAGTAACTCTGTGCAATATTTTCTTTGATTAAGACAAACACCATTATCAGTTCTTAAAACTTCTATGCCTAAAAAGTATTTCAAATCCTTCAGATCCTTGATTAAGAACTAGGACTTAAGAAATTTTTTGACATTATATAACTCAACTTTGTTATTTTCAATTATAATGATATCGTCTACATAAACAAGAAGCACAACAACTGTATTTTGAAAATTCCTAATAAACAAAGAATAATCATTTATACTCTGTTTGAACCCAAAAATGGAAAGAGAGGAACATAATTTCTCATTCCACTTTCTAGAGGCTTGCTTAAGTCCATAAATAAATTTTAACAATCTACAAACCTTGATATCATCCTTTGAATGATATCCTTTAGGTACTTATATAAACACTTTTAGAAAGATTTCCATACAAAAAAAGCATTGTTGATGTCAAGTTGATAAAGAGGCCATGAATTATAAACAGCTAAAGAAATAACAAAGCGAATAGTTACTATTTTATCCACATGAGAAAAGGTCTCCTCATAACCAATACCTTCCATTTGGTTATAACCTTTATCCACAAGTCTGGCTTTATACCTTTCTATATCACAATTGGATTTATATTTGATTTTATAAATCCAACGACAACCCATGACTTTTCTTCATTTAGGAAGATTAGTAATTTCCCAGGTATTATTTCTATAAAGAGCTTCCATTTCTTCGGTCATAGCTTTAAACCAATTTGGATCTAAAGTTGCTTCACTATAACTTTTTGGCTCAACAGTTTTATTAAGACTTGAAATAAAACAAAGATTATTAATATTAAGAGTTGAATAGCTAACAGAATGCTTAATTCCATATTTGTGTTTTCCTTCTACAACATAATCACTAAATCTAACTAGCATCTGAACATTACGTCCAGATTTAGTAACCCTAGTTGACAAACTGTCTGTAGGATTAGAATTAGTTAAATCATTTTCCTCAGTCAAAGTAGAAGAACTTGGAAGCATCTCACCAGAAGGAGGCACATGTACCTCAACAGTCCGGTTGCTGACATTAGAGGGACAAGTCTCATACGGTTCATGGTCTACACTAGCACCATCCAACTGATGGTCACTTCTCAAGTTTTATAACCTAGTATTATCAAGAAGAATACTAGAATCCAATGACTTTTCATAGGAAAACAGGTCACTTGAATTCAAAGGGACATTGGATTTATCAGTCAAAGATGAAGACTTAAGCTTGAAAGGAAACACTGATTCATAAAATTTTACATCGCTAGAAACAAAAACAAGATGTCTGATGTAAAATACCTTTTGACTCTATTAACTGTCTCATTTTGTTGTTTAAAAATTCAGTACCATTATGTAACCTAAATTTAATTTAATACAAAATTGATTAAGTAAAATATTAAAGAAATTAAATAAGAACACAATCATAAACTTCATCTTTTGAATTCAACATATAGACCCAAGTTGCCCTAGTGTAATCATCTACAATAGTAAAAAAAAAAAGACCTAAATACTTCTGCAGTTGTCACTCTATAGGGTCCACGGACATCTAGATGAATTAACTCACCAAGTTTAGAAGAAGTATGTTGACTAATTGGAAACGGTTCTCTTGTTTTTTTAGCTTTATGACAGACATCACAAGGTCGAAGAACTTCATTACCAATTTTAAGTTTGTTTTTTAAGGAACCCAAGGCTTGATCAGAAGGATGACCAAGTGTATTGTGCCAAATTAGTTTAGACACACAACAAACAGAAGAGTGGTAAGCAAAACTAGATGTATTACCTGAAGGTACACTATTTATGTAATAGAGACCTCCAGACTCTCTACCACTCCCCACTATTATCTTTGATTGTAAACCGTGAATTTTACAACTATGCTCATTAAAAACAACCTCACAATTACTGTCTTTGCAAACCTTATGAACAGACAACAAATTAACATTGAAATCAGGAATAGCAAACACATCAAATAGAGTTAAACAATCAGATAAATTCATATTACCATTTTTTTTCTATTTTAGTCGAAGTAGCATTAGGGTGACTGGCTAGTAGATCTAACTTAGACACATCCACAGTGTCATGAAGTAGTGACTCAGAACCAGTTATATGTTAATTAGCTCTTGAGTCAACAATCCACTTTTGAAAATTAACAGAGGCATTAAAGGATTGAAATAAGCAAGTACCTGCCATATTAGCACTAGCAGATGCTTCCTCATTGACTTGCCTATCACCAATAAGTTGTAAAAATTTGATGTATTGATCCTTAGTAAGTTAGTGAAGCTCAGAATCACCAATAGAATCAGAGAAATTAGAAGTACTTGAACTTCCAGAAGAAATAGTAGTGAAGTTGGCAGAAAATTTTTTTACCAAAATTATTCCGATTATTTGATCCATTTCTTGATTTGAAATCCTTAGGATAACCAATTAACTTGTAACACTTTTCTATAGACCTTTAATACCACAGTTCTTACACTGAACAATTTGATTATTGTTCTTATTAGTGTTATGTCTCTTGTTAATCTTGTTATTAAAAGCAGTAGACCAAGACTTAGACACAGACTGCCATGACTGAAGAGAAGTAAAAGAGCCATTTATTTGAAGAAACTCTTCTTTTGACACAATTGAGAAAGCAGTTTTCATATTAGGTAAAGGATCCATTAATAAAATGTGACTTTTGATTTGATTATATGAGTCATCAAGTCCAGACAAAAGTTGTGTAAGTTTCATGAGATTAGAATGATCTTTGAGTTTAATAAAAGCCTCACAGGTACACTTAGTTAAACTAGTAAGACCATCAAATTCTTTTGATAAAGAATCAAACTTATTGAAGTAATCTGAGAAAGAAATACCATTTTGTTTAAGAGAATTAATTTTTTGGTGAATGTTAAACACAACAGAACCATCAGACTTATTATAGGTTTCAATAATATTTTCCCAGATATTCTCAGCAGCTTCAAAATAAGCTTGACTATGATAAATGGAGTCAGAAATAGAGGACAAAAGCCAAGAAAAAACAACAACATTGGTTGTATCCCATTTAGTCTTTTTTTGACTCATCAACATTGTTTTTTTAAAAATTTCATCAATAAAACCTAACTTGTTTTTAGCCTTAAGGGCCCTAGAAATAGAACTTCTCCACAACCTAAAGTTTTCATTACCAGTTAACTTGGTCGTAACAATTAAAGTAACAACATTATCAGATGGGTGGATGTAGAGAGGGTCATCAAAATTAATCTGATCATCCTTCCCACTTCCACTAGGTGGATCAGTAGAACCACCAACCATAAAGAACGGATAAAAGACAACCAAGAAATATCAAGAAAGAAAACAAACCCCTGCACTGATCTTATGTCTAGATGGTCACCACATATGTTTAGGGCCCAAGACAAACAGTACAGAGGCAAGGAACACCAAACATATATCACAAAACAAAAAAGTAACTAGTGTACACAAGACAACCAAGATCTCCTAGATCAGAATAATAGCAAAGGAGAAAGGAACAAGAAGATCCTCACAAAACTTTTGGAGAACAAAGCAAGAAGGAATCTACTTTCTTTATCCATTCCCTACAAGGTTTTATCGGTGATGAAATCCGACCCCTAGAGAGTTATTTCAGACAATGAGATTAATCGACGAAGTTTCAACCAATGATGACAGCAACCTAATCGACGAAACTCACCACAACAGAAACCTGCAAGATCATAAAACAACCTCGTAGTACCATGATCTAAAAAGTAAAACACAGATATTCGTTTAGATTTCACGGAGTAACAGAAGAAAACCCTAAATCGAAACAAATAATCGATAAATCACAGTTTGCGAACTAAGAAACTAAGAGTTCAGAAGAACCCTTGGATCGATCAACAACTATGACAATTGAACAAAAAACTAAGGAAGAAAAAAAGAGATTCAGAAAATACCTCAACAATCGAGAGAAAAACAAGTCTTAACGAGCGTCGTAAGAACAAAATCGGAGCCTAAAGCTCTGATACCATCTAAAAAACGTAAACAGCTCAAGAACTTCTCAACATCATCATTTCATTCACTATGAAACATATGGTTTACATCAACAAGTTACACCTGAAACCTCGCTACATATCACACTCACACTCATATTACAAATCAACTAGAAATTTGTACATCAAACACGATTTATGAACAAACCCTAGATAGAAAACCCTAATCTACAAACGAGAGGGATGAGAGAGTTTGTGAATAAAAAATGTAATCTGAATGACTCAATCACTCAGCTACAACACTTAAGTACTTCGGGTAGAAAGGTTCATGGATATGACCGGAAGTCCGCATACAAACTCGACTTCATGCATAAAAGATACACAAACACACCCCCACAAATATACACTTATACATACTTACCCCAATAATCTATAAATTAATGTTTAAGTTTGTTTATGAAAAATGTTAACCTTTTAACAGAAACCATACTTTGGATAATAGAACTAAAACCTAGTAATTAAAAAAATCTCAAGATAAAGATTTGGTTAATGAAATTCAATAAAACAAATTCATGAAGTTTTAGAATTGGTATCGATTTTTAAATATGAAATTAGCTCATTCGGAATCTAGGTGAATTGTACTTCTCAGCGATAATACTACAATTTCATAAACAAAAACAAACATATAGTAAAACATGATAAATTGATTTAAAACATTAGCCAAGAATTTATGTTTTAAAAATACTTCCACCATGACTCTTCCTTAATATAGCAAGCACAATCTATTAGGTATATACTAATTGAAAAGTTATATTTAAAATGTACATTACAGTAAAAACAAATTTGATGTTTTTGGAGGAACTAATGTTCTCCTAGTAATACATAAAATATACATAAAATATATATAGTAAACAATAGCTTCGTAAATTAGTAAATTAACATTTCTATTTTCTACCCTTTTCATGCTTACATTTCTGTTGTGTTTCACCATCATATTTTTATTAATGTAAAAAATTGTAAATAAACATGGAAGTCATCATTAAAACCTAATTGGCACAATATTAAATGCAATATATAATATATTTTTAATATTTATATACGGTATACTATATCTTTGTTTACCAAAGATCACACCATATGACTTTGTTTACCAAAATCTACATGTGGGCTACACTAAAATATATTGGACAAGAATATGATTGGATTTAAGAGGCAACCAAATTTGCAATTAGAATACACATGGATCAAGTAAAGCTTATTCCTGGTATATATCTCATTGCTCAATGGCTTCAGTTTGTCAAGACGTTTGTTTCATCTAAAACATGAAAAAATCTCATTGTCTGAACTAAGAAAAACATAAAGTAAGTCTTTTGTGACATAAATATACAATTCATCAAAAACAGTTTATCCATGTTCACAGTCCAATTTCTATAAGTCCTACACTATAAGTCCTACAGATTAAAAAAATCCAAAATTTAAAATTTCAATGTTCCTATAAAAAGAATCTCAAATTCATCAATTACTAACCATTGATGTAGTAGACCTTGGTGACGAAGTACAAACCATCGTTAGCTCGACTGCCTGGGAAAAATAATCACTTCAAAATTCAATTTGATTGAAAGATTGAGGAATATGTTTTTTGAAACGAAAAATCTAATCTATTCTTATCTAAACTACTCCTTAATTTCACATATGTTCATGACGGAGTTTGAACCTTCAACCTCAATAAGAGAGGAAAACACAAGATACTGCTAGGCTAGAAGTCTTTTGGTACAAAATGTATATGTAAAAAGATAACTTAAATATTTCAACATTTTTTTCTTACATATTCTTTTATTCTTTTTAAATGACGACATTTATTATCGTATAAAAATATAACTATTTTCATTAAATATGCTACATGTTATAATTTAAGATGAGCAAGAGAATATGTAAGAAGAAAATATAGATAGAAAAAATCAACAACATATGTAAATGTGTAGGGATAATGTATTTTTGTTGCTAATTTTTTATTAACATAATTTACAAATGATTCAATAGTATTAAATTATATAAAAATGTTGACTTCATTGCTGAAAAATTTAAATTATGTATCATCTAATACTTTAAATAATTTATTTTTATTAATAAACCAACTAAAAAAAGAAAACAATTAGATTAATGAGACACATAAAGAGTATAAATTGATAAGCGGTTTTTTTTTCGGGCACCCCCACAATTCCTATTTATACCCTACCTTTTGTTTTTTTTTTAATCTTTTTTACTATTTTTTTTGTCTTTTGTTGTTGTTTTTTATTTTTTTTGTTGTTTTTTTGTTATTTTGTTATTTTTAATATTTTTAATAAATACATATTATTATTATTATTATCATTATTATTATTATTATTAAAATTAAAAAAATTGATCGCACTATTTTTGCGTTATTTTTTTTCATTCAAACTATCACTATGTTATTTTTTCGATCGGGCTATCCATATATTATTTTTCCATTCGAATTATCCTCATGTTATTTTTTTCCATTCCGACTATCTCTGTGTTATTTTTTCCGTTCCGACTATCTCTGTGTTATATTCCGTTTAGACTATTCATATATTATTTTTTTTCCGTTCAGATTTTTTTTTTCTTTCATTTAGACTATTAAAGAGACATTAAATCAAATCAATTATTTAAAATAATAATAATAATATTAATAATAATTACAGAAATAATAATAATAATAATAATAATAATAATAATAATAATAATAATAATAAATAAATAAATAAAAAATAACATAAAATAAAACAAAAATACTAAAACCAAAAACACCAAAAATATAAATTATATGAAATCAAAATGAGTTTTTAAGATGATAAAGAAAACAAAAGAGAAGTATATGGAGAAATGCCATGGATGAAGGAGGATATAATATTTTTCCAGAAACTTGGGCCGAATCAAAATTCGAATTTAGCCCAATTTAAACCTGATAATAACATATTTCCCGAAACTTGGGCCCAATCAGAATATCAGATCAAATCAATTAACTGTCATCTTTCCCCCCTTAATAAAAACCTAAAATTGCCGGAATCGCCGACGCAACTCGGAAGAGCATTCTCCCTCCATTCTCCTACGGCCATCATCTGCCTTTTCACTCTTTCAGGTACCGTATATCACATCTCTCTCTGCTCTCTTGTACTATTTATTGCTGCATTATTGAGTACAAAAAAAATTCGATGTATTTTTCTGTGTTTTGTTGCAGATCTGTAATTTTGGCATTTGGTCGTAAATTTTTTCTTAAAGTTTTATAACAATATGTAATTTCAAATGTCTTATCGTGCAGTTTCGGTTATACTTGGATTTGTGATTTGCTAATCTGCGAGATAAGAAAATGGCGTCGAAATTTTGGAGTAATCAGGTTTGTTTGCCACTGGATAGTGATTTTCTTGTCAATGATTTTTATTCGTGAATCAAAAGCTTAATAAAGAAACAGTCTCATTGTTTCGTTCGTGTAGTTGTTGAAATTTTGATAATGTGATCTCATTACTTTATATTTCCACAGGGCGATAGTGACACTGAAGATGAAGTTACTGATTCAGAACAGGATGATGTTAACGAGGGGCAAGAAGCTGCTATCAGTGCCCCTGGCGCTAACAAATATCTTGACAATAGCGATAGTGATAGTGAAGATGGAGATAGTCATAAGCGTGTTATCAAATCTGCAAAGGACAAACGGTTTGAGGAGTTGTCTGCAACTATTGATCAGATGAAGAATGCAATGAAGATAAACGACTGGGTGAGTCTTCAAGAGAGCTTCGACAAGATCAACAGGCAGCTAGAAAAAGTCATGAGAGTTACAGAATCTGATAAGGTCCCTAACAACTATGTCAAAGCTTTAGTCATGTTAGAAGACTTCTTGAATCAAGCCATGGCAAACAAGGAGGCAAAGAAGAAGATGAGTAGTAGCAACGCCAAAGCTTTGAATTCAATGAAGCAGAAACTTAAGAAGAACAATAAGCAGTATGAGGAGTTGATTAATAAGTGTAGAGAGACTCCCGAAAGCTTTGAAGATCAAGAGGATGTAGAAGAGGTGTCTGAGGAAGAAGATGAAGATGAATCCGGTTCTGAGATTGATGACCCAACAAATGCAGAATCAGAATCAGAATCTGGGGACGATGAAGATGAAGAAGAGGAAGAAGATGAACCTGGTTGGGAGAAAAAGATGAATAAGAAAGATAAGTTAATGGAGAAACAGTTCAAAGATCCAAACCAAGTCACTTGGGATACAGTCAACAAAAAGTTTAAAGAAATCGTTGCAGCTCGTGGAAGAAAAGGAACAGGAAGACTCGAACTTGTTGAGCAGTTGACTTTCTTGACCAGGGTAGCGAAAACCCCTGCACAAAAGCTTGAAATCCTATTCAGTGTTGTATCTGCACAATTCGATGTCAACCCAGGTTTGAGTGGACACATGCCAATCAACGTATGGAAGAAATGTGTCCAGAATCTTCTAGTAATCCTTGATATTCTTGCTCAATATCCAAACATTCTAGTTGATGATTCAGTTGAACCTGAAGAAAACGAGACCCAAAAAGGAACAGACTTTGATGGGACTATTCGTATATGGGGTAACCTTGCAGCTTTTCTTGAAAAAGTAGATGTTGAATTCTTTAAAAGCTTACAATGCATTGATCCACACACACGTGAGTATGTTGAAAGACTCCAAGATGAGCCTTTGTTTTTTGTTCTTGCTCAAAACATTGGAGAGTATTTAGAACGTGTTGGGGATCACAAAGCTTCAGCTAAAGTAGGATTAAGAGTTGTTGAACTTGTTTATTACAAACCACAAGAAGTATATGATGCTATGCGAAAACTCTCTGAACAAGATTTAGAGAATGAAGAAGAGCCAAAAGCTATGGGTCAGGGTCCAATTTCATTTGTGACAACTCCTGAAATTGTGTCAAGAAAGCCGAGTTTTCCTGAAAGTAGTAGGGAATTGATGGATTCATGTGTTTCTCATATTTATAAACATGGAGATGAAAGGACGAAAGCGCGTGCGATGTTGTGTGATATTTACCATCATGCCATTTTGGATGAGTTTTCAATTGCGAGAGATTTGTTGCTTATGAGTCACTTACAGGATAATGTTCAGCACATGGATATTTCAACTCAGATATTGTTTAATAGATCCATGGCTCAACTTGGGCTTTGTGCATTTAGAGCTGGACTTATTGCTGAAGGGCATGGATGTCTTTCTGAATTGTACTCTGGTGGGAGAGTCAAAGAATTACTTGCTCAAGGTGTCTCTCAAAGTCGCTATCACGAGAAGACTCCTGAACAGGTAATTTCTCAACAATTTCTTCTTTTTATGATCTCATTTATTAAGTAAGTTACATTTTTGGTCCCTGTGCTTAGATGTTTTATTAGTTTGTTCTTAAAACAAATCTTTGTTAGTTTTTGGATCTTATTTCGCAGTTTTACAATCAAATGTAGTTTTAAGCCTGTGAGTTGTGGCAAGAGGGACAATTTCTGTAATTTTGTTATACCGGGGCCATTTTTTTAATTGTCTTACACATAAGGACCATTTTTGTAAATTTTTCTCAATAGGAACCATTTCTGTAACTTTATTACAGAGGGACCATTTCTGTAACTTTTTCTCTATAGGGACCAATTCTGTAACTTTGTCTGTTTCCTACAGAGGGACTATTTCTGTAATTTTGTCCTATATGGGGATCATTTCTATAAATTTGTTACAAAAGGGACTATCTCTGTAATTTTTTCTCACAATGGGACCATTTCTGTCATTTTGTCTATTATAAAACTACAAGGACCAAAACTGCAAAAAAATAAAAATAAACTACAGTCGCTATGATTTTAACCATAAGAACAGTTGCAAGTTTGCAACCATTTTGGTAAACGTTATATAAGGTGATGCCATTGAATTTATGTAAAATGACAATTTTGCCCTTACACAGGAACGTCTGGAAAGGAGAAGACAGATGCCATACCACATGCACATCAACCTGGAGCTTCTAGAAGCCGTGCACTTAATCTGTGCGATGCTTCTAGAAGTCCCAAACATGGCGGCCAACACCCATGACGCCCGCCGGAAAGTCATCAGCAAAACCCTCCGCCGCCTGCTGGAAGTCAACGAGCGGCAGACATTCACCGGACCACCAGAAAACGTCCGGGACCACGTCATGGCCGCCACACAGGCCCTCACAAAAGGCGACTTCCAAAAATCATTTGATGTCATCAACTCCCTTGACGTCTGGCGGCTCCTTAAAAACCGCAAAAACGTTCTAGAAATGTTACAAGACAAAATCAAAGAAGAAGCTTTACGGACGTATCTTTTCACCTACTCTTCATGTTATGAAACCCTAAAACTTGACCAGTTATCGGAGATGTTTGACCTTTCGAGTGGTCAAACTCGTTGTACAGTCAGCAAAATGATGATTAATGATGAGTTGCGTGCCAGCTGGGATCAACCGAGTGAGTGTATTGTGTTCCATGAGGTGGAGCATAGTAGGGTTCAGGGTTTGGCGTTTCAGTTTATTGAGAAGGTGGCGGTGTTGGCAGAGAGTAACGAGAGGGCGGTGGAGGCGAGGTTGGGTGGCGGTGGGTTGGAGGGTTTGCCGGCGAGGAGGCGGGAGGGGCAGGATTATGCGGGGGTGGCTGGTGGTAACAAGTGGGAAGGGAATATGGGGTATGGTGGAAGGGCGGGGAGTGGCGGTGGTGGAAGGGCGGGGTATGGCGGTGGTGGGAGGGTGTTTGGGCCGGGACAGGGGTATCAAAGGAATCAATCGAGAGGTGGGAGTGGGTATCAGGGGTCAAGGTATCATGATGGTGTTTATGGTGGGGGAGGGGGGCGGAGTTCGGTGGTTAGAGGTGGTCAGATGGATGGGTCTACTCGTATGGTGAGTCTGAATAGGGGAATTCGTGCTTAAGGAAAAAATATTCTTTTTGGCTTTGAGATTTTGATCGCAGTTTTGTTTTTGGGTGAAAGAACACGTGGGGTTTAGACGTTGTATGGATACTGTTTCTCATTTTGAATATTTATGGAAAATGTAATGTTATCTTTCTTCTTTAGTTGCTGTTGATTATCGATTCTTCATGTCTATGGAAAGTACTATATTTAAATTTTGCATTTAAGATTCCATGACATGGTTTCTCATTCCGAGTGTTCATAGAAATGCCATTTTCTTTAATAGTTGCTCGAGACTTCTTTTTCTTGGTATAGATACATGCTAGGTGTGTATGTTTCATCTTACTAGTCAAAATGTTCTATAATACATTCTTTAATACTACTCTTATCTGTATGAAAGAACAGCAATCTAAACTATTGGCCTTTTTTGGACATGACCATGCATCTCTTTCATAATTTCTTCAATTTTCGGTTATATGTGCTACTCCTAATGAGTTTTTGTAGTTGCATTTGGTATGCTATTCAACAATATTTTACCACAAATCTACCTCAACATCCTTGTTTCTACTAATTTCATCTTCCTCTTGTGGATTTTAGTCGGCCAATATTCAAATTCATAGAATATGACATGTGTAATAACTATACTATAAACTTTTTCCTTCAATTTAACTAACTAGATGCCACCATTTACTTTAACTAATCTGTCTTTACACGATGGGTGACTCTACTTCCACTCTTCCTCCTTTATGGACCATAAACCCTAGATACTTGAAACTCTCATTCGAGATAAAAGTTTGTTTCCTTAAGCTTACATCTACTCTTTCACCATACCTCTCCTTGTTCAAATCACACCAAATATACTTTTTGTTTCAAGGGTGTTGATTTGTAGCCCTTTTTATTCTTATGTCGCCCTCTATGTGTCCAACCGAACATTCAACTCAACCCTGGACACAACCACCAAAAAAATATCATTGGCAAAAGCATACACCAAAACACTCCCTTAGGAACTCGCAAGATATTTCGTCTATATACATGTTGATAGCTAAACCCTATAGAGCCCAAATTCCATCGAGAATGATATGTGTCTGGGTCCGAACATATATAGTAGACTGACAATACATATTAAGAATAGCTACAATGTAACTAACGAGGGACCGTTTAGCTTCCAATGTCCTTAAAATCGTCTCTTGTGGAATGTTATCATATGTCTTCTCAAGGTCGATAAAGACCATATGAAGACCCTTATTGATTTTTCTATATTTCTCCATATGATGTCTAAGGAGGTGGATTGCCTTAGTTGTCGACGTCACAAACATGAAAATGAAATGTTTTTTTTTAACATCCATGATGATATGCAACCTAGCCTTAAGAATTGTCTCCTACGGTTTCATTGTATGACTAAGTAACTTATACCTCTACAGTTCTTGAGGCTTTAGGCTTCACCTTTACACCCCATTCCCGAGTTGAACTTAAACGAGAGAAAGGAAAGGAAATAGGTGTAAATGAGAAGAAAATAATAGAAATTGGTGTTTCCGAGTTTCATTAAAGGAAGGAAGTGGAGGGAAATGGAATGATCACTTTCCCTCCTATCTTTCCTTCCGATTTGGGAGGATTTGGAAGGAAAGAAGAAAATGATTAATTTTCTTTCTACTTCTCTCCAAGTCGGGAACACAAAAGAAAATTTTGTTTTCCTTTTCTTTCTCTTCTTTTCTCTCGTGACTTTCTTTTCTCTTCTTTTCTTTTCTTTTGATAAACTCGGGAACGGGGTGTTATTCTTATAGTTTGAGATCATAGTACTTAATCTACATTCCTCAAGCATCTTGGCGGTCATTAGGATAAAGTTAAATAAGCTTGTCAGTTACTCACCTAACTCCTTCCCTAAGACATTGACATACATTAATTGATACAGACCTACAACTTTGTTCCGTCCCATCTTCCTCAAAGTCATCTTCACTTCCATCATACTAATCCGTAAGCAAGAACCCTCTCCTTCAGTTTGGCACCTCCCCAAAACGTCTTCTATAATCCTGTTCATCACAATCAAAGAACCATCATTATATAAATAATGAAAACATGACCCCATTTCCTCTAAATATCCTCACCATTTACTAGAACTTGGTAATTGTCATCCTTAATATACCTAACATTCCATAAGTCTCTTTGTCTTCTTTCTAGCAATTTAGCTAGCTGGTATATTCCATGCTCGTTTTCTTTTGTGTCCAATCTTCTATACATTTCTTCATATGTCATGGCCTTGGCTATAATTATAGTTTTCTTCTCATCATGATTGACCTCTTTGTATATTTCTTTCACCTTACGTTTTTATTCTTCCCTACTAGACTCAAGAAACTCCTTAAAGCAAGCATGTTTAACTTTGACCTTCGCTTGGACCTCTTCACTCCGCTATCATATTCTCTACGATCTTTCGACTTCTCTAAAGACATCCCAAGAGTCTCTATAGCTACCTCTATGATAGATTTGTCCATATTATTCCATAAATAATATGCACTTCTTGCAAGGCCAATATAACCTTCCACCTCAACAACTACCTTACTCCAAAAGGCCTTAGTTGTTGCCTCATTCAAGTTTTTTCTAAAATAAAAAAAAAAATCATTGGTACTTCCTTTAAGCCTCATTCTCATTCTCAGGAAGAGATGCATAACCAATGATCTTTGTTGCAATGAACATGTGCCACCTAGTATCACCATGCCATCTTTGTATACCCTAAGATTTCGTCTCTGCAACAACATAAGGCATAAGGTTGTCGATCTGGTATTATGTCCCCTTCCCCTCAAAAGGTAATCAAATGACCATCGCTTACTCTAAAGAAGGAGTTTACGATCACCACATCGTACTTCATACCAAAATCTAGTAGAGAGGCACCCATTTATCTTCCTGATACCAAAACCAAAGCCCATAAGAACACAGAACATAGGTACCTATTTGTCCTTCTTCATATATCAATCAAAATCTCCCTTAACACCACACATTGATCATATGTAATGTTCCAACCATTTCATCCGATGCATCCTATAAATTCTTTTATCCGCTTTACCTTGCCCATAATGTGGGCATAAGCATACACTATGCTCCCCACATCCCCATTACCACAACTTTGCTCACCAAGATCCGATCACCAAGATACCTACTTCATTCCTTGCGTTATCTAGACTCGCATACCATAGCTTATACTCGGTATACTCAGTTTTTGCACCCTTCCACCTTGTCTCTTGAATACACGCAATATCTACCTTCATTTCCTTAAAATCCTCATACGGTCCAACAACTTGACATTAAGGGAACTTACATTTAGGGAACATATTCTCAACCTAGATTCTTTCATATCCCTCCCACTCCTCTCCCACTAGACCCCCTTGACTCCCTAGTAGTGCCCCTCCTTGAAACCCTTGTCTCCCTGCTAGGAGGACATGGCCTCAATCTATCGTGGATACCTTACTAGTTACTTAGCTATACTAGGTCGAACCTCACGCTAAACATGAAAGTGAGCGGTACTCAGATAGAGTGTGTGGGTGGAACAAAGGACCTCCTTTTTTATAAATTACTCAATACTATTTGTAATCATTAATATATAATTATTAAAATTATAAAGTTATATCATATAATCCTTTATTATGAATGATTTGAAGAAAAAATTGATTTGATGATATAAGTTGGAATTAAAAAAAGTCGACTACTTAAAGTAATGCGAAGGAGCAAATCAAACAACAAGTTGCCATTTTATAACCTTAACAATCAAATAAACATATCCTACAACATATGAAAAATTAGCAACTACAATGTGGAACTCCAAACCTACAATAGGGAAAGATGATTTGCAAAGCTATTTTTGGTTCAATAAACATCATTCATTCTTCAATCGTTATCTTTGTTCATCTCAAACCATTTTTGGTTCATTAAATCAATTGAAGGCCTACATCCGCTTATTTTTCTGCAAAAATGTTACTTTTCTAGCAAACCTTAAACTCGTCCACATTGTTGTGCCTCATCATGTGAAAGGTAGATAAGATACAAAGTGATCCGCTAGGTAGCTGATAAAGTCCTAAGGACTACATAGGGATACAAATTCACATTGGTATTAAACTCATATACTATAGTTGTTGCGACTCAAACCCTTTGACTTTTTCTATATTATACAAGCTATGCCCTAGGGGAAAACATCTTGGTGCAAGCACACAAACTTTTCAAACAACAGAAAAACCCTTCATGTTCATCACAAAACCCTTATCAACCATTTCTTGACACACCCGTTTCACCATTTCCTCATTTCCATCATCCCTATATCCTTCCATCAAACAACCATACATCATACCATCAAGATCAAAACCATTTTCAACCATCTCCTTCACAACCCCTTCAACCACCTTCATTCTCCCTTTACCCCTAACAAGACCACAAATCACAACACTATACGATAAAAAATTTGGTCTACAACCCATTTTCACCATTTGGCTAAGAACATACACAGCTCTATCCACGTGCCCTAACTCCACAAGAACTTTAAGCACTCTATTAAAACTATAAGCATGAGGACGAATTCCATGCCCATTCATTTCTCTCAAAAGACCAATAGCATCATTTGGGCAACCAAGTTTACAAAACTCATTCACTAAAACCTCATAACATTTGGAATCTGGTTTAATTCCACGAGTAATTAAGTTCTTGAAATGTTTAAAAGCTTCATCTGATTTCCCAGCTATGCAATATCCCTTTAGTAAACTTGTATGTGTGGTGATTGTATCTTTTAAACCGTTTAATCTCATCTTTGTCATCATTCTTTTTGCAGCATCAATGTCTCCACACACACAGAAGCCATTTATCAAAGCATTATATGTTAATTCATTAGGGTCAAGATTTCTTGTCACCATTTCATCGAATAATTTCTTTGCCTCTTTAAGATCTTTTATTTTGCAATACCCATCAATTAAAGTTGTGTAAGTCACTATATCTGGCAAGCAATCTTGAGTTTCTTTCATTCTCTCAACAAGTTTTAGTGCTGTATCTATTAAACCTTTTTTACACATTCCGCTAACCATAGTGTTGTAAGTATGAAGATTTGGGGTTGAAGGCATTTCGTCGAACAGCTTCTGTGCTTTCTCGATCCTACCCGTTTTACAAAACGCTTTGATCATTATAGTGCAAGTGGAAACATCTGGCTTGACAGTACCTTCGCTAGTCATCTGATCAAAATATTTCTCGGCCAAATCAACTTGATCTGCTCTCACCAAAACTCCCAAAATTGCGTTGTAAGAGAACAAGCAACGACATGAAGATCTAGTCTTGACGCGATGGAATAGATGCAGAGCCCAACGAATATGCCCCAGATCTCCGTGAGCTTTTATGAGCTTACCCACCATGAAATCCGACAACTTGTTGCTGGATTCGAGTAATTCAGTTGCTAGAGAGAATAAGTTTCGAGAAAGAAGGAGGTCGGTGATGGCAATGTAAGAGAAATGGTTGTGCGAGTAATTGTTGGGATTGGGGTTAGGATTTGAGGCCCAGTTAAAGAAGAAGAGGGCATGGTAAGGGTTTTGCTGGTTCTGTATAACGCGAATAACGAAATGAGGGTTTAAATGTGGGGAGAAGTGATTGAGAATTGAAGGGTTTGGATTCAGAGGGTGATTTGGGTGTTGTGGGTTTATGATTTGGAGGAGAGAGGTTATGGAGGAGATTGTTGCAAGGATCTGAGATGGGATTTCTGATAAAGATCTGCGGATCTTAGGAGATGCCATGGCCATGGCCGTCGTTGTTGAAGATCAAATTTTGAGAGATGATGAATTTTAACAAGCGGGAATGCTTAGACCACGAAATTATAAAATTTCTTAAAAATCCTTAATATTTTTAAATTTTATATAAAAGCTAGTTACTTTATTTTTACAAAATTGTAAAAATATCATTTTCTCGCCGAAACACACCGCCTTCTTCGTCGGAACACCGCCTCCTCGCCGGAACAAAACTATGAACAACCATCCACTTCTTCATCTCTATCTTTCTCCCATACTCTCGCCATTGTTTGTCGGACCGCCATCAGAAGCGTCACTTTCTCCAAATTTATTTGCCGAAGACCATCACCACTATTTACCATCACTACAAGAAAAAAGGGTATTACCGGCGACAAAAATCGCCGCTATTGCTCACGAAAGTCGCCGCTATTGAGTCGCCGCTACTGCTTTGTCGCTATTGCTCAAAAAGTCGCCGCTAATGCTCACCGTCGCCGCTAATGATAATGTCGCCGCTAATGATACGCGTCGCCGCTAATGATAATGTTGCCGCTAATGATCTATATCGCCGCTAATAGTGTCACTGCTATTGGCTTTTTTAATTTTTTTTAAACGCAGCCATTTCCGGTTGTCAAAAAACGGATACATAATAACGTTAAATGCAGAAAAACCGATACGTTAAATGCAGAAAAACGATTACATAACATCCAAGTTTTATAATACCATACATACACCAAAATAAATAACAAAATTCTTATAAATTTTTGTCGTACTACAATCTCTAATAAAAGATAAAACTAACACGACGTGTCGTCATCACCGCCACCCTCGTTCCCTCGTTCCCTCCTATAAGTTCCATAGTATTCTCCGAATTGTTGGACATTGGTAGAAGATTCTCCAACTACATAGTAAATAACAACATATAAACTTGTAATTTAACCTATTAACTTAAACCAACCTAAAAACTACCAAATGATAAGAAAACTACCGATTACTAATTTATCTATATATCAACAAGCTATCAAATTAACAAACCAACTAACTACATTAACCTTCTAAATTAAACCAACAATCAAACTAACAAACTAACAAACTAATAATTACCAATTTATTTACAAATACACATTACATAGGAACTATCATAGTAATTTACTTTAAATAACATTTTCAATAATAACATCCTACTTGTTTTTTGTTTTTTTTTCCATTATGACATTGTAGTTTACACATTGCATACAAATACACTCCAAATTGCATACAAATACACACATACATACATTATACACACATATACATACTTTTTATACACATAAAACAACCATCAACACACTACAAATTGCATACAAATACACACATACATACATTATACACATATATGCATACTTTTTATAAACATAAAACAACCATCAACACACTCCAAATTGTTTATAAATACATACATACATACATTATACACATATATACATACTTTTTATACACATAAAACAACATCAACACAATCCAAATTGCATACAAATGCATACATACATACATACATTATACACATATATACGTACATTTTATACATGCACATAGATGAAATACACACAATTTTCGCACACATATATGAAATACACATACATATAACATATTTCACACACATATATGAAATACACATATATATACACACAAAACACATATATAACAAATTACAAAAATGCACCTGTGGTGGTGGTGTAACTTAAGACAACAAAAACCAACAAAAAAAAAGAATTAGGTTTGGAATTCTGGTCAGAAGAGAAAGAGAAACAATTTTGTGCAACTAATCACAAATACAAGTAGAAATCGACATTAAAAGAGAAGGAAAAGAAGAAAAGAGGAACGAAAACACAAACCATAGAGGAAATCGACAGCAACAGTGCCAGAATTAATGTCACAGTTAAATCATCGGAGATGTGGAAGTGGGGAGTTTCCGGTGGTCTATAGGCGTCGCCGGTATGTCTTCTAGCATCTGGGAAACTCGATTGAGCAAAAATCTTCGAAGAGAATGGATAAAAACACAGACAAATGAAAGCTGTGAAAGCAGAAAGGGGTTGTTATTTGCGTCGACCTTTAGTGGCGACATCAATAACGGCGACAATTAGCCTTTAGCGGCGACAAAAGCCAATAGCGGCGACAACTAACGAGGGAACTTATGCCGCGTCTTTTTTTTTCGAGCTTTAGCAGCGACAAATTGTCGCCGGTATTGCTTTTGTGCGAAAACGATGCCCCAACCGTTGGATTATATACTCGATCGGACGGCTAAGGTTTACCAGAAGGGGATAACGCGGATTCGGGCAACAAGGCATTAGCGGCGACACAATTAGCGGCGACATAGTATTGTGTCGCCGCTAAAAGTCTTTGTCGCCGCTAATTGTGTCGCCGCTAATGCCTTGATTTCTTGTAGTGCATCCAAGCTGCAGGCATCAGAGTCGAATCTGCCATCCTTCTACCCAAACGATTCAGGGTTTTCGCACCATAAAAGTTGTCGCCATCTATGTCGCCATGGAGGTTTTAGATCTGAAGATCATGTTGTTAGGGTTTGCATATCGGCAACGACTCACTCACTCACACACACTCTCTCTCTCTCTCTCTCTCTCTCTATATATATATATATATATATATATATATATATATATATATCAAAAAGCCGTGTGAACAAAAAGTGCCGACGAAGGTGGCACTAGGGTTACCGATGACGACAACGTTAGAGTTTTGATGCCTATGGTGGCGTTTGCATTTTGATGCTTTCGACAACAAACATATGGTGTGAACATGTGTTGGTACGACCAAGGGTGATGGCTCCGGTCGTTCGTGTCAGGTAGGTGGCGATTATTTTCGATGATAACGATGACGTTGACGATGGTTTTTAGCAAGACAGTGAAGAGAGATAGATGGAGTTGGTGTATGTTAAAGGAGGGGGATGGGGAGGGGTTGGGTGGTGTTAGTTTTTTTTTCATTTGAAAAATAATAAAGTAAATAAAAAATAGAAAAAGAAAATAATATGGATAAAATAATATTTTTCAAAGTTGCCTAGTATTGGGGTGTTTTGGATGACGGTTAAATCGATGGATCAAATTTGCATGAAACTTTCATTTTTAGAACGACCATACGACGAAAAAAAAGTTAGCCTCAAACTGCACTTTTTGATATATCAAATGAACCAAATTTACAATTTACTCTTCAAAGGAAATATGAAATTAGTGACCATCAAACTCTATAATCATCGGACAACCAATGGTGTTATGGGAAAAGAAATGACGTTTTAAAAACTTTTTGTAAATACAAATGAATTATTTTTCCAGACTTTAGAAATAATGAAATATAATTTAGTTTTATAAAATAACAAATTAAAAGACAAAAGTGAAAAATAGTCCTTTTTTTAACATCCCAAAATCTCAAGCTAAATTTTTCTTTTTTAAAATAATAACATCCATTTTTAATAAAACCACATTCAGAATACATCATTAGTTCATAAAGCATTATTTTGAAATCAGAGTTATAAAGAAAAAATGTGGAATCTTGATTCATAAAATTGTTAATGTGTGTGTACAGCCACACCTTCATCGTCCGATAAGTACCTGCAAAATAGTTAATCCACAACTGTAAGCACAAAGCTTAGCGAGTTCCTCTAAAATATCTCATACAACATCGGCATAACAATTAGCTATGGGTTAATTATCAGCAACCCTGGAGACTATCAACAATCTTAGTGGGCTAACAACACGCCCAGTGGATAAACAGCCCCCACCTGGGTTATCAGCAACCTGGGGACTGTCAGCAGTCTCATGGACCTTTAGCAGTCCAGGAGTTATCAACAACTCAATTCACATATAAAAGAAATCAACAGATAAGACCTAATTGGTCAACATGCACATACTACCACACATGCAAGTATAATGAGAGGACTCACCTCGTGAATAGCAGCCATGAATACAACAACTCTCACACTCAGAGTAGACAGGACCTATAAGACACCTAACAATAGTAAATTCATACCCTATCAGCCTACATCCTTTAAACCTTAGTTTAACCCAAAAAGTCAACCATGGTCAACTTCAGCCAACGGTCATGTCGTGACCACCCATAGGTCACGTCGTGATCAAACTCAGACAAAACAGTCGCGAATACTCTCTTCTCACGACGTGACATGCTACTCCTCATGTCATGAGATCCGCTCTGGACATCTTCCACACCTATCCATACATGTCCTAAGAATTATCTCAATGTCCCTAAGTCACTACACCAAACCACTATTAATCTCAAATACATGTGCCACCCCTGATACACACTATCGCTCATCATAGACTCTCTCCATCTAGGATTCTTCTTACGCATGAGCATGCACTAGGATGCTTTTATAGGAACTCTACTATTGCCAGGTGCTTAGAAAAGACACCACAACCGCCTAGATTCCCAACTCAGACTTCCCCATACGCAAGTGCTCACACTGACACACTATAACACTCTTCCAAGGCCACTTGTAACGTCCCATTTTCACAACATTTTTTTTCATTTTTATTAAGGTAAAACTTCCCAATTTATAAATCCATTATTAAGAAAACTATTTATTCCAAATTACATTTATTAAAAATCAGAGTATCATAGAAAACGTGGAATCCTCAATGTTGCTGATGACTGTGTACAATCCCGCCTTCGCTTTCCAATAGTCATCGATGATACCTGAAAAAATAAACAACTAGGTAAGCATAAAGCTTAGTGAGTTTCCCCCAAAATACTACCATAGAAACAGATAACATATACAATCAAACATGTTAGGTCCAATCAACCATTGGGTTGGAATACCCCAAGCCCAGTCAACCTCCGGGTCCAGTCATCCTCGGGATGGAATACCCTAGGTTGGA
The DNA here is from genome assembly GCF_051521515.1 of Lactuca serriola. NCBI lineage: Eukaryota > Viridiplantae > Streptophyta > Magnoliopsida > Asterales > Asteraceae > Lactuca > Lactuca serriola. Next base: position 155,126,761 of record NC_136415.1, read on the forward strand.
ATGCCAATATACAACGGGTCCAATCAGCCATCGGGCTGGAATACCCAGGGTTTGTTAGCATACCGCCTCAACCCTACCGCTCTTCCCGAGCCTCCGTGCCTACAAATTACAGTCGGCCCGCACTAGGTATCTTGGCCTACAACATTAAGCAAGACCGCCTCAACCCAAACCAAACACAACATGTCGAAATATAAACAATCAGGATCTAGTAGGCACATAATATAAGCAAACATCAATCATATAGCTCGCTACTGCCTACTAGTCCTCTCACAATATACAGTCCTTCTACCAGCTAACCTCCATAGAATGCGTAACCATAAGTAACCAGAGGTGAGATAACCACCCGAACAGATGATCCTACTCAAGAGCCACAACCAAACATGGAACGGGCAAGAGAGCCTAGACCAAGAGTTCTCAGGCTATCCTACATGACCACATACAGTCCATAAGGGCACTCCATATATGACAACCAACAAGTATAGATAACATACAATTCTACAGATTATTACCACAAAGCAACATACTCAATACTAGGAGACATATCTAAAAGATCACTACAACATAGCAACATACTTGATACCAGAACACAAATATAACATATCACTCCAGCATAACAGCATACTCAATACCAGAACACAGATCTAAAAGATCACTACAACATAGCATCATACTCAATAACAGAACACATATCTAACATAGCACCATACTAAATATCAATAATCCAAGGAATGCATGTTCGTATATACTCAGAGGTGAGATAGTTACCCAGACAGATGATCCTACTCTAAAACCACAACCAAACAAGGAACAGGTAAGAGAGCTTGGATCAAGAGTCCTTAGTCTATCCTACATGACTATAAACATTCGCTAAAGCATCCCTCTACTAACATATAACCAAAACTAGTGGGTCGACATTGGTGCCTTCGACTCACGGGTACAGCGAGGCGAAACTCACCTCAATATACGTGTAGTAACTACCGTAGCAATGAAGAACTCTACCAGCTTCAACTCACTTCCAATTACCTACATGAAGATACTATATTCAATACCCGATCATAGGTCACAGTCAATTGCAACAGTGACTATTTCACATGAAATGGCGATTAGGATTCCACATAAAATGACAATTAGGTTAAGTAAGAACATTTAACCCATTAAGGACTTAATCACCTAAAGGTAGGGCCGATTAAGATTTGACTTAGTCATTCTTGGGTGTAATAATAATCCAATCAATAGCCCAATTACACGCCCGATCATTGTCCAAAATAGAGCTCCCCGGTTCTAGGGTTTCCACATAAAATGATAACTAGGGTTAGTGTTCCATAATTAACCCCTTAAGGACTTACTTCATTAAGTCTAATATTGCATTAAATTAATTGTAGGTCATTATTAAGTATTATTTAAAGTTTAATTAACAGTTTTAACACGGGTCCCAAAAAATTCCAAAACTAGGGTTTTCTTGACGTTAGGGTTTTTCTAAACCCTAATTAGGGTTTCCAACCCCAAACTCGATCCACACGGACTAAAGTTAAGTGCTTAGGTAATTAAATGTTTAATAAATCGGGCACCACCCACTTCCATCTCGAGCAGTGGTGGTCGGCTACAGTCCATGGCGGCGAGGCGGCAACCACCATTTTTAATGGCGGGAGTTATAAATTTGTAGGTCCAAACACCACCCAAAGCCTCTCGGTTTACACGGGACGTTAATCCAACACTTACACATGCACACAACCACCCGAGGTAGCGCCTGGTGGTGGTAGAACGGTGGCAACCACTATGGTCGGCTGCCATGGTGGGTGCCTTTTCGATTTCCGGCCAACAAATTTAAACACACACACACACGCAACATCGACTGAAACATGCACACACATCAACATCTACTGAAATACATACACACACATCTGAAAATACCCATAAATGCCGCTGCAACCTCACCATCGGAAGAGGACGGCGGCCGGAGGGACGACGAAAGGGCAGTGGTGGCGCTAACGGATGGCGCTAGCGACGACGATGTAGCAACAGAAAAAATGGAGAAGAAGAGGTGCAAACGAGAAAAACAAAAACAACAACCACGACGTCGGCTTCGACGGTCCTTGGCTTCGTCGGCAGTAGCAGCGGTGACATTGGCTCGGTGGTTCACGACAACAACATGGAGGTGGCGGCTGGAGAGCAATCTAGGGTTAGGGTTTCGAGTGTGCATGAGACGAGGGGAAGGGAGGGGTGACGGGTTTAATTCTCCATCTCCCATTATACACTTGAATACATTTTTACAAGATCGGTCCCTGCTTCCACAATTCATTTTCAATTTAATCCGACTAATTACCAAACTGCCCTTACTTGACGAAATTCTTTACATTTCAAGGCCAAATGTCATAATATAGACCCCAAAATTCCAGATATTATAACATTTAACTCCTTATGGATAACACTTATAAATTATTACGGATTTAGGGCTAAAATAAAATAAAAAAAAAAATATAAAATACATCTCGGGGTCTTAGGGTTTATTTATTTAATTTTATTTATTTATTCATTTTAAACGGAATGTTACACCATTAGGAATACTCATCCCCGCACCGCTATCAGTTGCAAAAGGAACTTCTATCGATGCCAATTAACTATCTTACAAATACAATTACATACAACACAGATTAAATAGTCTTTCGACTAAAAGATCCTGTGACAACCCAAAATTTCCATTCTGAACAAACCGTTTGAAGCCAATAGAAGTAGAACAGTTACAGTGAAAACTCAGATTTTGAGTATAAGTTTGGCAGTTTTCAGGATTTTACACTTAAGGAGATATTAGGAGAGTGGATGCACTAGGGTTTTGTGCAACACTGTTATTCCAATACTCTAGGACATTAGATTTCGTTCCAGGAATAAAAATATTTTCTGCCAAAAATATCTCAGGACTATAAATAGAATTCTAAACCAAATTTGTTCATTAGTTGAATTCCAATTAGAGAAAAGCCAAAATTCTCTCTCACGGATCTAGGGTTTTTATCCCAAATTGTGAGTACTTCGATCTAGTTATTTTATATAGCTTAGATTGTGTTTAGAAACGCCAATTACATAGCAAATCTGCAAGATTCGGGAGTTCACCGCCCAAGAACGTTCTTGGGGAGTAAACTCCAAAAAGTGGCTTAAATGCTACCTAGTCCTTTTCCCGTGACTTGTAACTACCTTAGACTTGTATGCTAGTGTGTATACGACTAGAAAACATCGAAATCGGATTAATAACCCAAGATTTGGGAGTTTACCGCCCAAGAACACTTGGGGAGTAAACTCCAGTTTAAGGTCCTAAAGGGTTCCAATGACCCTCAAAGCTTTAGAACTCGAACTAGAAGCCTTCATTTCATATTTAGGACACCAAAATCATTTCAAAACATGGATGAAAATGAGTTCACGGCCAAGGAGCTTCTTGGGCCGTAAACTCCATGTTAAGTGCCCAAAATGCCTTCATTTAACCAAGAGACTAGCCTAGCACATTACCTTGATGTGTCTAAGACCCAAAACACTCAAAATACCAACACCTAGGGGTGTTCACGGCCGTAAACACATGGCCAATTGGTTCATGGGCCGAAAACTCTAAATAGGGGTGTTTTGATGCCACAAACACTTCCTAAGGCTTAGGCTTAAATTAGGACAAGTACCCTAAAGTGTTTAAAGCCTAGAAAACATAAGGAATAACATGTATTAAGGAGTTTACGGCCAAGAGTAGTTCTTGGGCCATAAACACCTATAAAGGGGTCAAATGACACCCTAACTCCTTCCTTATGCCTAGAACCCAACATAGATCATTACCTAGAAATGTTTGAGACTTGAAAACACCATAAAAACCCTCCCAAGGGAGTTTACGGCCGTAAACTCCAAGGGAATATGGTCTCTGGGCCGTAAACTCCCCAAAGGAGTTAATATGGCACCCAAACACTTGTTATAGCCTTGAAACAATTCACCACATGAGTTGTATAATTGTTAGACACCATTTAGGGACTTGGTTGAGAGTTTACGGCCAGGAGTTTACTCCCCTGGGCCGTAAACTCCAAAGAACATGGTCATTAGACCTTAAACGCCCATTTGAGGTATTGCACTCCTTTGTTGCAACCCATTAGCCTCCTAGCACTTGACCAAAAGTGTTTTCCTTGCGTTTAAATGTTTATACTTGTATAATTAGTGTTTTTAATCACTAATTATTTATATACATATGTCTTCATATGTAATTAGGATCATTGTGTGTGTCTAAAGTCTTCACTTGACACCGAGCACTTGCCCGATCCTTCCTTACGATAACAGTCCGTTCAATTCTAGTCACTTACTGCAGGTGAGTTCATATCCCTTAACTAATGTTTTAAACTATTTTTAAATGTTTTATGGGGGGGATACAAGTAGAATCATGCTACTTATTATATCAATCACATGTGATTAATAAGTAGAATTATGCTAGTTATTACATCAATCACATGTGATTAATATACAACATTTAAATGATTTGGCTACTCATTAGCTGTTTTACCTAACAATTTCCTTCAAATGATTTTTATAAACATTTTATATGTTTTAAACTCCTTATTACACTGTATATTTTACTCTGTATATCACATTTCAAACTTATTTACAATTGTGTTTCAAACAAATGCTTCTTTATACTAAACTGTTTTATCAAACCCATGCCTTCAAATTGTTTTATAGGTTGACATCAAGTCGATCTTTTCTTAAAATAATAATTATGTTTCAAATGTTTTACACAACTTATTTATGCTTTTATATTATAAATTGCATGCCTCTATATGTATAGTTATATAAGAAATGTTTAAAAGACTTAGGAAGGCTATCCACCCTATTTCCTTTTCGCGCTTGAGATGTGGTCTGGTGGGATATCGGGTACTCGTCCGAAGGTCGTTTAAATATTAATTATATATCATGTGTACATATATATTCATAAAAGGTCCTTCAAGTTCATCCCATGCCCTTGGGTAGCAAGGGTATACATCCATGTTCATACGTACCAGTTAGATTCTAGTAAACTACCATATGGGTAGTTTAGGAAGATACTAGAACAATTACTAGAACGCGATATCATACAATGAGTCAGTTCATTCATGAGTCAATACTTTCTAGAACATTACAGTACATTACATATACAACTATACTAGAATGATTACATTACTATACTTGCTAGGTAGAGAGCACGTACATTACAGCTAGAACAGTTCATTACATTACATATACAAGAATACGTTAATTATTGTGATTTAAATCGGAGCATGACTTAAATGTCATGACCCGAGTTGTAGCCAGAGTCTCTTGGAGGGAGAGCGTGAGTTTGCGTATAGATCTATACTGGATTGACAATCCTACACCTTGCTGCTAGCTACAGCCGGACCTGCAGGTCTGCGGGTGCCAAACGTCATTCCGTTATTACGACCCTTCGTATGTCGTTGTTATCAGTCGATAGTATGGTATAATTTATCACATAATGCCTTAATATAAATCCGGTTTAAGGTAATTAGTACAGCAGTAGTTCTTATAGCGCTACGATTTAGTACTACATTAATTTTCCCTGTACACATATTTAGTGATATTTTCAGTTAAACTATAAATGTAAAAACTATATTTTGATAATGATAGTTACACTTGGGAAAATTACACACTTTTACAAGAGACGAACATATAGAACAGTTAAGTCTTGGTAGAAGACTACATAGAGATCAATCAAGTCTTGGTAGAAGACTCCCTGTTATAATAGTAGGAATCATAGGGATTTCTAGGGTTTTTCAAACGTTTACAGTTGTTTTACAAACATTTTCATACTTACAGTTCATATACATTTTCAATACTTACAATTCAATTACTTACAAATTCTTACATACAAATTAAGACACTAAAATACTTATGATCTCACCAGCTTCAAAGCTGATACTCGATTTCAAAATTACTTGTATCCTCAGGTCATCATAGACAGGTACCGATGCAAGGAGAAAGGAAGATGGAGCTTGTTCAAGACTCATCTTTATTTTGATTTATGCTCTAGTGTTTATCAAAATTTGATAGAACATACTTGTATAATAATTCTATTATTAATGCAATGGATGATGTTGTTGCTTGTTTACTACTTTTCATTGTTGTGATACTGTACATGACGTCCTCCGCCCCAGAACGTTTCCGCCGTTCTTGGTTTTGGGGTGTGACAGATTGGTATCAGAGCATTGTTTATAGTGAATTAAGTATATCAACCCATAAAAGATATACTAACTATAAATACATAAGGGATTAAAAATACTCTGACCAAGAGTTTATACTTTAAATCATAAAATATTTAATAAAGTATACGTACCTGCATTCATACTAAAATCAGTGTCACTAGGACAGTACAAAAGAATTACGATTGTTGGGCAACACAGGTGGGCTTAGAGACATATGGTCAAAACTGGGAAGATATAGCCTGATCACCTATATTATCCGAGGGTTGACTAGCATGTGCCTAAGTTTAATTGTGTGGTTGCAACAATGCTAAAATCTTACCAACCCTACCACAATGAGAACAATAGAACATAACATTAAAATTAAAATACTATAGGAGTATTTGGTGTTACTATAAGTACTTTATACTTGAGAACTAAAACTGGATCTTCATTACTAAGTTGATAGTTGCTAAGTAGATACACTAAGGCTATATGTAATTAGGATGTTATAGACTTAGAATATGTGGAAATTTTGCCTTACCCCTATTCTGTGTGAATTTGGAATTAAGGTCACTTATTCGAAGTTCTATCCTGTTTAGATTACACATAGCTGGTATGCACTTCACAAATAGCGATGTAACTAATGAAGGTTTTCTAAATAATTATCTAGATAGTTCGTCTAATAATTATTCTCTTACCCTAAATTCTCGCATAGAAAACATAGCTGGACTCTATCCCCTCGGCAACCAGTACCTTCCGAGTGAGGTCATAACTGGTTGGTTTGGAGAAGAACCAGAGAATGATCATCCTATCCCCTTGAATGATCACCATGATGAAGACCTTTCGTATGATGCTAACTCCGAACCAGAGGTTGAGAACCTACCCCGAGCAGCTCCCTTTCCAATTCCTAACCCTCGTCCGGCTTTTCATGGCCCGACCCCCCTGAGTGAGTGGAATGCTTGGAAACATGGAGCCAAGGACAAGGACCAAAGCTTTTGTGACTTGAACAATGGGGGCTCAGCAGATAGAGTCTTGCCAATCTTGGTCCGCTGAGTGACCCGAAATGAGATTCAAAGCAGGACAGCCCTACATCAGATTACCGAAGTTGTCGCCAATGCGAGAATGCATACCCTCCACACCATTCATCTAGAAGATGCTCACGAGCGATCAGAGAGAAACCATGAAACCCTGCTGCAAACACTAGCTGAAACTCGATCCGAAGTCATAGAGCTCCGAGTACGCCAAAAGGTGTACGAAAGACACCTACTTGATGTAGAACGTCAATTGGCTGAACTGAGAGTTCACCAGAGGGGTGACCGTCGTCAGTAGTAGACTCTTTACTTTGCTTCCCTTGTTAGAAAGTAATCGTTTTCTGTCTTTTCCAGATGTGGCATTTTCCATGAAATTATCTTGTACTGTAAGTACTTTTAGTTAGGTCCTTATGCTGTCAGGAACTGTCTTCTATGGATATGATGTAGGACCTTTACAAGGTCATTTTTCCCGAATCTTTACGTCGTGAATATCCAAGATATTAACAGCCGGCTAACTTCTGTGTCATTCTTCATTCAAGTACTTTTGTCTTACTTTCATTGGAGTCTATCTGAATCATGCTTTAGTCAAGTCATTGGACTATAGTAATTTAGCTTCGGAGACATTTCCAGGTCTTTTCAGTGGTTGGATCTTGTTATTCACCAACCCACGATACCTCGGCTTGCACAGCAAACGTTTTGAGACCATTCTACGAACTTACTTCTACTCATTACTAGGACTGCATCATAGGGATGTAGGTCAAACCTTCGCGATCATACTTCCATTCTGTACTAGGACTGCATCATAGGGATGTAGGTCAACCTTTTGAGAACATACTCTTACTCTTTTCTTGAGCAATCTAAGTACATCTAGGGTCAACCTGAATCGCTCACAAATCCTTATCTTTTGTGTTACAGAATCATGTCGTCATCAGGAAACAATCAACCGAACAACGAAACCCCCATCCTCCATATCGACACCGTTACATTACAAGCTGCAGTAGCAGCTGCTGTGACAACTTTCCTTACACACATCAACTCAGGCAACACAAACAAGACTGAAAAAGGAGTCGAGAGTTTAGGTGGTAGTACCAAACCGGGAAACCAACAAATAGTAACAGTCACTGGCTCGCAAAGTCGAAAGACAGAGAACAAGAAATGGAAGTGTCAAGATAAGAGGGAACGCAAGAAATCCCAAAAACTTATTGTGCAACAACAACAAGTGGAAACCCCTGCCATCCCAGTACCGAGCAGTCCATACGAGGGAAAACTCCCGAAGAGTGATAAGTGTAGTTTCCATCACCATGGGGCTTGCCATGAGATGCAGTGTTGCAATTGCCTAAAAATAGGGCACCATGCTCGTGGCTGTGGAGCACCGGCACGACCCATCACTCAAGTCCCTTTCATCGGGACTAACCCTACACACAAGAGTAATTATAACGCCGAACGCTTTAGGAAGAAATTTTCAAAGTGGAGTAACGAGGAAGGCACTCGTGTCTACATAACATTGGCTAAACACCGCAATCCCGTCACCAAAGCTAGTACTAGCCAGTCATGCCACCAATGCGGTGAGATAGGGCACGTCAAGAAGGATTGCCCTATAGCAAAGAACTCTGGCGCAGATGGGAAAATTCTCAGGATCACAGCAGCAGGAGAGCCTACTCCGGAACCCTCGTTAATGTAACTTAGGCGTGTTGTTGTAACAGACTTATAAACTATCCAGGACTAGTGCAACTAGAGTCTTACCTTTTGTGAGATCTTGTCTGTATAGGGATTCTCGTACTGCGTATACTTGTCTTTTGTAGTATATCTTATTCGCAACAATAGTCTAGTGGTAAATCTGAAGTACTGTAACTCTGTTCATGATTGCACGGTTGTGTTTTGTCTGTAAAGCGTCTTATGTTCAAATCTAATGTCTTTAAGTTTTAGTATGATTCCGACATTACCATACGACTCGATTCAATTTGATCCTCACAAAAACAGCTTCATATGTACATCTCTTTCTTCTAGATCACTTTTCCAGCGAAGCCGTCATATCAGAACACCGAAGTACTCATGCCAGGAGTACCTCTTAGTTTTTTTCCAAAGAAACCCCCGAAGTACCACTCGTGCAGTACGTCAAGTTTAATCCAAGGAATCATGCGATTGATCTATCACTGAGGAAGGTATACATAAGATTGATATATAATCAAGCTTCTACATGTTTAGAATTGATGATTCCACTTTAACTTCTTTTTCCCCGATGGGATGTAAGCTTAAAGAAGAATCAGTTATTCGACTACCTTTTCAATCTTAATTATATACGACTCGTATACCCGAAGTTGTGATTGTGAAACCATGTATGAATTCTAATATGAACTTCAGGACGGAGAACTGCTTAAGACTATGAGTAATCACATCATCATGTGAACAAACTTAGAACCCAGTACGACTCCCGTAAACAGATCACCCTATAGTTTAAACACCTACCGAGATACAAGAACAGTCCGGACAACTTAGCGAACTACACAGAAATAGAATTAGAAGACTAGGTTTCTCACCCTAGAGAACCCCGGTCATATTCTTCCAGAGATCGACGGATCGCATAGTATGTACCTCGGTTATCGAGGACTCCGTCAAGATTTTTCATTAGAAATCGTTATCTCTGCCTCGCGTAGACGAAACGGTTGAGAAAATGCAAGGAAAGAAACTACTTCCAGTAATGGATCTGAGATCCGAATATCACTAGTTCGAGTGTTAGGAAAAGATGTCCGGAAGACTATCTCCTGAACTCGATGCGGACACTTCGAGTCCGTAGTGATACCCTTCGGATAGGACCAATACGCCCATAGTTTTCATGAGCTAAATGAATAGGGTTACGTCTTTCTTACTTGGACCAGTTCGTCATTTCCCCATGTAATGACTTACTTATCTACCTCGTAGTAAGAAGAAAACCCATGGAAACATTTCCTATAGAGGAACTTTAGCGAAGTTCTCTAGGCACGAGTTTTGAAATTGAAGAGTCAAATTTCTATGACACACTGTTAGTAATGTGGGAAATTTTGAGTACTCTTTCAATTTGTCAAAGCCGATGAGCATTTGTCGACGCCAGAGACGCCGACAGTCATTCGTCAAATTCTAGGTCTTACCGACCTACCGACTTAGTTCATTCAGAACTCCTTGCAAATTACAGAAACCCGTACGACTTTGACCCAGCAAGGGGTGGCCCTTGACTGGGAAGTTAAGCAAGAAGAGGAGCCTTTTGAATTCCAAGTGAGTGACCAAGCTCTTTAGGTTAACTCACTCTGGGAATGGCCTAATACGCTTTGTACCGCGTGGAAAGCTAAATCCAATATAGTTAGGACCTCCGAGATTCTCATCAGAATCGGTCCTGTGTCTCGCACAAACTAGACCTACTCCGCGAACTCAGTAACATACATCCTACTCTTCGCGTCTCGATCGTGGAACCATACCTTTCCATTAGGACTCTTGTAAGTCCACTTGTCAAGATCCTTGCCTTCGTATTAGAACCGTAGTGACCCTCGACCGAGAGGTCAAGCAGACGAAGCAACGCCCTCGCCAGTTAGTGAAGGTTCGTTGGAATGCCAACCGAGAACCCGATTTCACTAGGTGCGCTAGAACAAATCGATTAGGAAGTTTCCTCCTCACGACTCGATCATTCGTGCATACTTCCTTGCCTAAATTCTAATTTCGGGACGAAATTCCCTTCAACAGGGGGATGATGTGACAACCCGAAATTTCCATTCTGAACAAACCGTTTGAAGCCAATAGAAGTAGAACAGTTACAATGAAAACTCAGATTTCGAGTATAAGTTTGGCAGTTTTCAGGATTTTACACTTAAGGAGATATTAGGAGAGTGGACGCACTAGGGTTTTGTGCAACACTATTATTCCAATACTCTAGGACATTAGATTTCGTTCCAGGAATAAAAATATTTTTTGCCAAAAATATCTCAGGACTATAAATAGAATTCTGAACCAAATTGGTTCATTAGTTGAATTCCAATTAGAGAAAAGCCAAAATTCTCTCTCACGGATCTAGGGTTTTTATCCCAAATTGTGAGTACTTCGATCTAGTTATTTTATATAGCTTAGATTGTGTTTAGAAACGCCAATTACATAGCAAATCTGCAAGATTCGGGAGTTTACCGCCCAAGAACGTTCTTGGGGAGTAAACTCCAAAAAGTGGCTTAAATGCTACCTAGTCCTTTCCCCGTGACTTGTAACTACCTTAGACTTGTATGCTAGTGTGTATACGACTAGAAAACATCGAAATCGGATTAATAACCCAAGATTTGGGAGTTTACCGCCCAAGAACACTTGGGGAGTAAACTCCATTTTAAGGTCCTAAAGGGTTCCAATGACCCTCAAAGCTTTAGAACTCGAACTAGAAGCCTTCATTTCATATTTAGGACACCAAAATCATTTCAAAACATGGATGAAAATGAGTTCACGGCGAAGGAGCTTCTTGGGCCGTGAATTCTATGTTAAGTGCCCAAAATGCCTTCATTTAACCAAGAGACTAGCCTAGCACATTACCTTGATGTGTCTAAGACCCAAAACACTCAAAATACCAACACCTAGGGGTGTTCACGGCCGTAAACACATGGCCAATTGGTTCATGGGCTGAAAACTCTAAATAGGGGTGTTTTGATGCCACAAACACTTCCTAAGTCTTAGGCTTAAATTAGGACAAGTACCCTAAAGTGTTTAAAGCCTAGAAAACATAAGGAATAACATGTATTAAGGAGTTTACGGCCAAGAGTAGTTCTTGGGCCGTAAACACCTATAAAGGGGTCAAATGACACCCTAACTCCTTCCTTATGCCTAGAACCCAACATAGATCATTACCTAGAAATGTTTGAGACTTCAAAATACCATAAAAACCCTCCCAAGGGAGTTTAAGGCCGTAAACTCCAAGGGAATATGGTCTCTGGGCCGTAAACTCCCTAAAGGAGTTAATATGGCACCCAAACACTTGTTATAGCCTTGAAACAATTCACCACATGAGTTGTATAATTGTTAGACACCATTTAGGGACTTGGTTGAGAGTTTACGGCCAGGAGTTTACTCCCCTGGGCCATAAACTCCAAAGAACATGGTCATTAGACCTTAAACTCCCATTTGAGGTATTGCACTCCTTTGTTGCAACCCATTAGCCTCCTAGCACTTGACCAAAAGTGTTTTCCTCGCGTTTAAATTTTTATACTTGTATAATTAGTGTTTTTAATCACTAATTATTTATATACATATGTCTTCATATGTAATTAGGATCATTGTGTGTGTCTAAAGTCTTCACTTGACACCGAGCACTTGCCCGATCCTTCCTTACGATAACAGTCCGTTCAATTCCAGTCACTTACTGCAGGTGAGTTCATATCCCTTAACTAATGTTTTAAACTATTTTTAAATGTTTTATGGGGGGGGGGATACAAGTAGAATCATGCTACTTATTATATCAATCACATGTGATTAATAAGTAGAATTATGCTAGTTATTACATCAATCACATGTGATTAATATACAACATTTAAATGATTTGGCTACTCATTAGCTGTTTTACCTAACAATTTCCTTCAAATGATTTTTATAAACATTTTATATGTTTTAAACTCCTTATTACACTGTATATTTTACTCTGTATATCACATTTCAAACTTATTTACAATTGTGTTTCAAACAAATGCTTCTTTATACTAAACTGTTTTATCAAACCCATGCCTTCAAATTGTTTTATAGGTTGACATCAAGTCGATCTTTTCTTAAAATAATAATTATGTTTCAAATGTTTTACACAACTTATTTATGCTTTTATATTATAAATTGCATGCCTCTATATGTATAGTTATATAAGAAATGTTTAAAAGACTTAGGAAGGCTATCCACCCTATTTCCTTTTCGCGCTTGAGATGTGGTCTGGTGGGATATCGGGTACTCGTCCGAAGGTCGTTTAAATATTAATTATATATCATGTGTACATATATATTCATAAAAGGTCCTTCAAGTTCATCCCATGCCCTTGGGTAGCAAGGGTATACATCCATGTTCATACGTACCAGTTAGATTCTAGTAAACTACCATATGGGTAGTTTAGGAAGATACTAGAACAATTACTAGAACGCGATATCATACAATGAGTCAGTTCATTCATGAGTCAATACTTTCTAGAAAATTACAGTACATTACATATACAACTATACTAGAATGATTACATTACTATACTTGCTATGTAGAGAGCACGTACATTACAGCTAGAACAGTTCATTACATTACATATACAAGAATACGTTAATTATTGTGATTTAAATTGGAGCATGACTTAAATGTCATGACCCGAGTTGTAGCTAGAGTCTCTTGGAGGGAGAGCGTGAGTTTGCGTATAGATCTATACTGGATTGACAATCCTACACCTTGCTGCTAGCTATAGCCGGACCTGCAGGTCTGCGGGTGCCAAACGTCATTCCGTTATTACGACCCTTCGTATGTCGTTGTTATCAGTCGATAGTATGGTATAATTTATCACATAATGCCTTAATATAAATCCGGTTTAAGGTAATTAGTACAGCAGTAGTTCTTATAGCGCTACGATTTAGTACTACATTAATTTTCCCTGTACACATATTTAGTGATATTTTCAGTTAAACTATAAATGTAAAAACTATATTTTGATAATGATAGTTACACTTGGGAAAATTACACACTTTTACAAGAGACGAACATATAGAACAGTTAAGTCTTGGTAGAAGACTACATAGAGATCAGTCAAGTCTTGGTAGAAGACTCCCTGTTATAATAGTAGGAATCATAGGGATTTCTAGGGTTTTTCAAACGTTTACAGTTGTTTTACAAACATTTTCATACTTACAGTTCATATACATTTTCAATACTTACAATTCAATTACTTACAAATTCTTACATACAAATTAAGACACTAAAATACTTATGATCTCACCAGCTTCAAAGCTGATACCCGCTTTCAAAATTACTTGTATCGTCAGGTCATCATAGACAGGTACCGATGCAAGGAGAAAGGAAGATGGAGCTTGTTCAAGACTCATCTTTCATTTTGATTTATGCTTTAGTGTTTATCAAAATTTGATAGAACATACTTGTATAATAATTCTATTATTAATGCAATGGATGATGTTGTTGCTTGTTTACTACTTTTCATTGTTGTGATACTGTACATGACGTCCTCCGCCCCAGAACGTTTCCGCCGTTCTTGGTTTTGGGGTGTGACAAATCCTGCACTACAACGCTTGGAATCAAACTAGAGTTGCACAATAGGACAAATCAAACATTTTAAAACTATTTAATATTTATGGCATGTAACTGAACATGTTCGCTTAATAACTAATTTACATCAATATACGTTTCATATAGCACAAAGCAAGCAACATTCGAGCAGAAAACAATAGGCAAAAAGGCATCATAAGGATCCTTAGCCTATACACTATCATTCATCTCTAACAACTCATATCTCATACACAAAAATCATCTTCCCTAAGCAGGCACTATAACATAATTCATAACATGCACATCATACTATAGCACATATAACAACAATTCAGTCACAACATATAAAGCAAGTATGGATATTTTAGGAAATCACTTGTCAAGCTCCGACTGACTGTACACATCGCATCTTCTCTTGAAACGAATCTTTTACTAAAAAGTTTATGAAAATCTCAGATCCACAGTCTGAGTTTGTAATCCTATGAGTGTTCATCCAAATCCCTCGAACCAGGTGTAACAACTGCAAAAATAGGAATGGTCTTACTATGCAATATATTTAGTGTAAACAATATGAGTATTATCAATCAATGAGAGTCCAATGGGTTCTGAGGTTCACATTGCAATTTGGATCCATTGCAAGAATCACATCCAAGTTCGAGATTCACATCCAGTCATATCTGATCGCAATTTGATCTCCTTTCGCATCCACCACTTGTTCACATCTACCTGTAGCTCAAAAGTGGTTCGCATTCGCATCGGGTCCACTAGTGATTGTGAAGGCTTACGATCATTCGCGGTCAGTCGCATCCGATCACAACCAACACCCTTTCCCAATCAGTATCACTTTCGGATCCTATGGCCCATTCACACTCATCAGCTTGTTTGCATCCATAATCATCAGAGTGTGATTCATTACGACCGTTCACATCAGTTCGCATCCATTCGCACTCATCATTCCATTATGAGGCGTGATGTTTCCGAGGTGACTCTTAGACTTTTGAGGCCTCACATTCACATCCTAACTTCCCTAGATTGGAAATCGCTTCACATCCAATTTTCTTTTCACATCCTTCACTGCATTCGCACTCAACATCACTTCTACATTTAATACTACTTTTGAATCCACAACAATGCAACTCATTGTGACCGTTCACATCCAGTTGCAACCAGTCATAACTACTACCGTATTTCTGCCTTTTTGCAATCATATTCACACATTATACTTGCTCCTTACTCTTTCTCAAAATATCTTTTAACAAACTTCTATCTCTAAGTAACTAAACTATCTCCAAGTAACTAGACCTTATCCCCATGTCACTAGACATTCCACTTACAAGGTATATTTTATATTATCCTTGCAAGATATTTTCACTCCTTTCCTTCCCCTATAATATCAATGTCTCCCTCTTCCTTTTCCCCTTTTTCTTTACAACCCAAATTTTTCTCTCTTATTTCCTCATAATTTACTTAAGACCGAAGCCAAAAGAGGGTTGTTGCCTTCAAGGTTTTCCTGCCCATTTCATCCCTTTACACATTTTTTGCTTGGTATTTTCACCCCAATTAGCTTCTGAATTAGAGCACCATAAGACCTAAGAAAAGCTACCTTTCATTCACCAAAAGTCTTATGTCTCAACTCTTTTGGTCACCTACTTTTAGACCGAAGAAATAAACAAGGTAAACATTTTTTTTCTACTTGCTTTTTGTCATAAAATTTTCTTATGCTAAGTAAATCAAAACTTAGCAAAACTCTAACTTATTGTTAATGAATATCTTTATGTGTTAAGACCTCCCAAAAGGCAATCAAATCTCAAGATTCGGTGGAACTGGAAACTTCATTAATCTTCGTCGAACCAAACAACTTCCTGTGGCGAAAGTGAGTTTTACGGCCCCTTTTATCTTTCAAATCTTACCGCGCACACGCCCGCGGGGGGGGGGGGGGGGAGTATATGCAAACCTGGAGTTTAATTTTATGTTACGATTGACAAACTTTTACGGTTACCATTTTTAATCAAGTTATATATATATATATATATATATATATATATATATATATATATATATATATATATTTCATTTTATGTCACTTTGTTACATAAAATGATTATAGTTTATATATAAACACGTTTTATACACATGTATCAAACGAGATTTAAAAAAATGATTGAATTTTCTTTTCACATGCATTTTTACTATTATAGTTTAGATTGTTAAGATTTTGGTTGGTTTCACTTAAGTTAAAATCTAGTTTTAATCGAAACACAGTCGCTGTGCTGCTAAATCGTGGATAGGAAAACTTTGTAGCTTTACATGTTTATTAAGCTTTTCAAACAAAAGTTTCTGAACATAAACAATTGAGAATTGTAGCAAAAACTTGGATAGGAATTTTTTTGTAGCTTTACATGTTTATTAAGCTTTTCAACCAAAAGTTTTTCCAAACTTAAAACAATTGAGAATTGTTACTGAAACTATTGGGGGTCAGTAAGGGCATCGACCAAGTCCTCGCACGACGGCCTAGTCGCAATCGAATGTCTGGTCTTGGAGTGCTGAATGCGCTATATGGGTAAGGCTGCGCCCTTTCTAACACCAATTGGTTTTAGATCAACTGGTGTCGTTGATGTACAACAAGTGGTATCAGAGCTAGTGACGAGGGTTCAATTCTCTCAGGGAGCAATTTCTGAGGGGGGATTGTTGGGGGTCAGAAATGGCATCGACCAAGTCCTCTCATGATGACCTGGAGTGTCAAAATCGAATTCCTTGTCCTGGAGGACTGAATGCGCTATATAGGTAAGGTTGCGCCATTTCTAACACCAATTGGTTTTAGATCAACCGGTAGTGCTGATGTCCAAAAATAAACTAGAGATTGTTGTGGAAGTTTCTCATTCATCAACAATAAGAATCACCAACTTAGTGAAAAGTACTCTATAATAACCGTTAATCTGGTGTGAGTGAAGAATGTGTGTGTATGGATTTATACGGGTTGACCACCCTGTATGTTGGTTGCTAGCTACAGCCTTCGTCAGATGAAACAGACAACAACTTCTTGTTTTTATTTTTTATTATAATGTTGATGAATGCGTTATTAGGACACTTTCTTGTTTTTATCTAGCTCTTTTTATCACGACGTTGAAGCATGATTAGGACAACAAGCACTCAAGAGGATATTATGCTTCATAGAGGTAAAACTAGTCATAGTTCAATAATAAACTCCATAAAAGCCTGAATTTCTTTTCAAAAATGTTAATAAAAGTTAGAATGGAATTGTATACAGTATAAGGATTTACTCTTAGAGTAGGATTAAGTGTAGTGTTTTATTAAAATAAAAAAAAAACACTTAAAATACATAACACAAAATTTATGTTGACTTTAACTTATACTTCATAAGTGAATCAACATCCATAATTGTATGTGATTACAAGTACATTTACACTTAAGTCAGGGTGACACTCATCATTGATTGTTTTACCACTTTAAATTATAAAAGTAACATTTTTGTAATCTGATAACTGTTCACTCTTATATAAAAAAAATCCTTTCTTAACAAGACAAAAAGAGTCAAAACCTGTACGACTCGCCATGTAACACTCCAAAATAAGGTATTACTTTGAAACCCTTGAAGAAATCTAATGTTAGCATAATATCCCCTTAAGTACGTTGGGCGTACTTATGAGTACGCTTAGCGTACTGTGCTGGGATGATCGCGACGGGGCATCACGTACGCTGGGCGTACGTGTCGGATGACTTAACCCTAAGTTTCGGACGTCGGGCCTATTTAAACATCCTTAAGTCCCTTGGACTTAACCCTAGAGATCCTCCACAACCCTAGAACGTCCTTCTACTCCAGAGATAGCTTGTGAGACCATTTTTGAGCTTAAAAAGGGTGATGGTGGCCATTTTTAGTGACATTCAAGAAAGAGAAGCTGTCAAGGAAGCTTGGAGTGTCATTGGGCTTCAAAAATCTGCATCTAGGTCACCTTGAGAAGCTTCTGGAGGTATAAAGATTGAACCTTTCCATCTTAATCACTAGCTCTATCTAGGGTTTCTAGTTTTGTACCCTTTGTTGATTTTGGATCTCCTCTTGTGAATTAAGCAATTCCAGAGGATGGAAATGACATATCTGAGGTCCTTTGGTCCATTTGCAACCTAAAAATGGAGCCTTGGTGGGTGTTTTGACCTCATGCATGGGTTAAGAACATTAAAAAGGTCTTAATGGGGGTGTTGGGAACATATAAGTCATGCAAAGGCATAAAGTTGCCAACTTTATGCCCTAGATCGTCTTAATAAGCTTAGATATGACTTTTGGATGTAAGGAAATTAAGTATTAAGAACTTAATGGAGAAAGTGCTTGATCTGTTAGTACATTGGGCGTAACCTAGCGTACATTGCGCATACATCCCAGAGACCCAGTACACTGCACGTACCAGGGTGGTACGCTAAGCGTACGCACCACAGATGGGCTTGGATCTGTTTTGGGCCTTTGAACTGTTGGGCCTCATTTTGTTTTTGGACATTGTTGCATTTTGGGAATAATGGGCCATTTTATACGATTTTGGCCATTGATGTTATAGTAGGGCATTATTGGGCCAAGAGACCCATTAATGATTTTTGGACATAAACTTGGGCCCATTAACAAAGAAAGGATATTTGGGCCTTTATGGAAGGACTTGGGGTTCGGTTTCCCTTGATCATGTGATGTCCTAACATGGGTTAATATTATTATTCAGCACGGGAGGTTTCAGATAGTTAGGAGAGCAACATTGGATTCTTTAGACAGAGGTGAGTTTCTCACCATACTAATGGGTCTAAGGCACCAAGGCCGGCCCATTTTATCGTTTGTACAGATTGATAGTTGGTTATGTGATATGTAGCTAGGACATTTGTATGAAAGACCCCGAGAGGTTCCCATGTCAGTATATTAAGACCATGAGGAGGTTCCCATGGCATCTGGTATCAGTCCTTGGAGGGTTTCCATGGATTCTTAGTATGCTTATTTGTTTAGCTTGTATAATATATTTACAATTTGTGAAGACCACGTGGGGGTTCCCGCGACAATTAGCCAAGACCACGTAGGGGTTCCATTGGCGGCTAGTCAAGACCACATGGGGGTTTCCCGTGGCGTTTGGTGTAAGACCTTGGAAGGTTTCCATGGCTTCCCTATATGTTGTATGCATGGCTTATGTGGTTTGTGTAGATTTATAGCTACTATAGTATATGTGATTTATGTGGATTGTGTGAGGTATGCTCTGGGGAACGCATTAAGCATTAGCTTGCAATTTGTGGATTTGTTACAGGTGCATCTGCTCCCAAGGTCAAGGGCAAGGATTGATGGCACGACGTACACTCTCTCATCGATATTGTAATGGGACGCTCTGATGTTTTTTTTAAATGAAGTTGTAATGTATGTGGATTTGAAAACAATTGTTTTTGGATTTCATGATTTATGGAAATATGTTTGATTACTTTAAAATGAAAATTTTCTTTTGAAAATTTGGGTCGTTACAAGTTGGTATGAGAGCCTTGGTTTGAGGGATTCGGGCACACTCTCAGGTGTGTCAGGACTCAAACTAAGGAAATGGTAAAAGTGTTTTCAAAAATAAAATGAAAATGCTTTTAAAGAAAGGAAAAGATGAGAGTGCAACGCGCGTGATCAGTCGAGCCAAGTAAGTAGTTTCCTATTGTGTTAGCCACGTTATACTGATATTTGAGCTTTGATGATTGTATGGAATTTGCTATGTGTATTCTTTTAAAAATGTATACGGTTAGGAGCTTATAGCCTTAGAATGATTGATTTGACCTTATTTCCTATTCATTTTATGGTTGTGGTCCTAATGTAGAATCTTTTATTCGAAAGTCTATTTGATCCTTATCTGTGTATAATTTGCATGCATGAAGGTAACCTATTATGATTGGTCAGATTGATGTGAGTATAGAAAATCTTAGGACATCCTAGGATTTGAGATATACGGTTATCTGTGGGATATGGTTTATTTTGGGACAAATTGGAGTTATCATGTAGAGCTTTGGGGAAGGTACGGGTAGGTGTGGAAGGTAGTATTGGGCCCGTACTACTGAAAGCACATGACTTGTACCCAAACCAACGTTAGACCTGGGAGATCTAATGAGAACCAGTGTGGAAAGATCCCTATATAGACAATTAGACATCCTAATCATTATATTTTATGGTATTGTAGTAAAGTATGGTGGTGACACGACATGGGGCTGGGGGATCAGGATCCGGATCTGGATCTGGGGCTGGATCAGGCAACTCTACCAATGTCATTGACGAGTGGTTGTGTGAGCTCATTGAAACCGAGGTTATGAGGGGCATCCTTGATGCTAACCTAGTCATCTTTGGGACAGTCAAGGAGGGTATGATGGAGATTATGGAGGAGAGGCTCAGGGCATTCAGAGCCGAGATTGATGCAGGGCAGGTTGGGGCCCGAACTCCTTCATTCTAGGAGTTCAAGGCGAGCGGGGCGCCAGAGTTTTTTGGGGCCAGGGACCCCTTGTTAGCCGACACTGGGTGGCGGATATCGAGAACGCTCAACGCACGAGTTTTTCCCCGGATGTGGAAAATGTGGGATTTGCTTTTTGCATGCTGAGAGACAAAGCCCGAGATTGGTGGGGGTGAGGTTACTAGCCAGGTGGGCCCAGCCGGTGTGGTTGAGATGACACGGGCCGAGTTTGTTCGACGATTTGACTTGGAGTTTGCACCATCCATTGAGGTGCAACGACTTGTGAGGGAGTTTCAAGACCTTCAGCAGACCACCGAGACTGTGGCGGAGATCACCGCCAAGTTTCGGGAACGAGCTTTGTTGATCCTACGGTACGCTACCGATGAGGACATAAGGAGGAAATGATATCATTCCATGATGAGGGTTGATATCCAGGAGTTTGTGAGCTTCACAGGGTGCAAGACCCTGAACGAGATGGTGGAGAAGGCCCGTGAGTGGAAGATAAAGTTAAACTTCTGCACCAAGCGGAAGCCTGAGCAGGCACAAACACCAGTGGGTCAGGCTAAAAAGCCTAAGACCTTAGATTCATCCAGTAAAGGCCAGCAGGGCCATGGTCGGCGTGCCAAGTGCGGGAAACCGTACAGTGGGAGCTGCCAAGGGTTGGGCCCGGTATGCTATATTTATATACAGTCGGGCCACATGAATAAGGATTGCCCCAAGAAGGGCTTGATATGTTTTCACTTCGACCAGGCTGGCCATAAAAAGGCCGATTGTCCGAAGTTGCAGGAGGGAGGGAGAGCAGTGGCAAAGCCTATGCCTGCCACCTTGAGGATTACTGAGGGCCTCCCTATTAAGGTGGAGACTCCAACGGTGAAGAGCCAAGCCTTTCAGATGACTACCGAGGAGGCTCGGGTGGAGTCGGACGTTGTGGTCGGTACGCATTCATTCTTCTCAACTTTATGTTTATCAGTAATTGCTTATATGTACGTTGTGCTTGTATAGGGACCTTTTTGGTCAATGGTATGTCGACTCATGTTTTGTTTGATTCGGGTGATACACGATCATTCGTGTCTCTTGTGCTTAGCAAGAAGTTCCGGGACGCGCCGGGAACTTTGGATTCCCCGCTCGAGGTAGAGATTGCAGATGACTGCACTGTGAGTGCCGCGAGGGTGTATCGGGACTATGTCCTGAATGTGCTTGGCGAGAGGTGTCGCGTTGATGTAGTCCCGATACCGTTACGAGGACTGAAGGTGATTATCGGGATGGATTGGTTGGGGGCCAACAGGGCCATGATCGATTGTGAGCGACAGTTAGTGAGGGTTCGAACCCCAAGTGGGGGAGAACTGGTTATACATGGTGAGAGGGCATCACAGGGGCCTACTCTCTATTCGGATGCGAGGGCTAGGAGGTTTCTGCAGCAAGTATGTACGAGATTTATGGCTTATATCCCAGATATGAGGGTTGAGACCACGACGAATGTGGGCAATGTGCCGGTTGTATAAGAATTTTGGGATGTCATTCCCAAAGAGTTACCAGGAGTGCCTCCGGAGAGGCAGGTGGAGTTTCACATTGAGTTAGTGTTAGGTTACACTCCGATAGCGAAGGCACCATACCGGTTGGCACCACCTGAGATGCAGTAATTATCTGCGCAACTTCAGGAGCTGCTAGACCGAGGGTTCATCCATTCGAGCAGTTCCCCGTGGGGAGCACCGATCCTGTTCGTGAAAAATAATGATGGATCACACATGATGTGAATTGATTAGTGAGAGATGAACAAACTAATGATGAAGAACCGTTATCCGTTGCCAAGGATCGATGATTAGTTCGATCAGTTGCAGGGTGCGTCTTGGTTTTCCAAGATTGATCTTCGGCCGGTGTACCATCATATAAGGATTCGGGATGAGGACATACCGAAGACAGCTTTCAGGACTCGGTATGGGCATTATGATTTTGTGGTGATGCCGTTTGGGCACCAATGCCCCAACAATGTTCATGGATCTCATGAACAGGGTGTGTAGACCGATGCTGGATCGGTCGGTGATCATTTTTATTGATGATATCTTGGTCTATTCTAAGACCAGGGAGCAGCATGAGCATCATTTGAGGGAAGTACTGGAGACCTTGAGGGCGGAGAAGCTTTACGCGAAGTTCTCCAAGTGTGATTTCTGGCTACGAGAGGTACAATTTTTGGGGCATATCATCAATCAGGAGGGAATTTCGGTTGATCCAGCCAAGGTTGAGGCTGTAATGCAGTGGGAAGTACCGAAGAAGGCATTAGAGATTCATAGCTTCTTTGGTTTAGCGGGATATTATCAGAGATTTATCCAATATTTCTCCAAGATTGATGTGCCATTGACCCGCTTAACCAAGAAGAATGTGACCTTTCGGTGGGGCACGGATCAACAGATGGCTTTTGAGACCCTGAGATGGAGGTTATGCGAGGCTCCAATCCTAGTACTACCCGATGGGTTAGACAATTTGGTGGTGTACTGTGACACATCGATTTCAGGGTTAAGTGCGGTTCTGATGCAGATGGGGCATGTGATAGCTTACACCTCGAGGCAGTTGAAGCCTCATGAGGCGAATTATCCTACTCATGACCTGGAACTAGGGGCAGTGGTGTTTGACCTCAAGATTTGGAGGCACTATTTGTACAAAGTGTGGTGCACCATTTATATAGATCACAAGAGTTGAAAGTATTTGATGGATCAGCAGAACCTCAACATGCGACAGAGGAGGTGGCTGGATGTGCTGAAGGATTATGATTGTGAGATCCTATACCATCTAGGGAAGGCCAACGTGGTGGCCGATGCATTGAGCCGCAAGATGGCAGGATCCCCGATTAGGAACATTTGTATGAGGATGATGGTGATTTCTCCTTTGTTGAATTTGATCAAGGAGGCCCATGTCGAGGGAGTGAAGAAAGAGAATTGGAAGATATACAGAATCCAGGGACAATATCCTCTATTTGTTAAGGATAGTCGTGGCCTTTTGACGCAGTGTGGCCGGGTGTGGATATTGGTGACTAGAGGAATGAGGTAGAGGATATTAGAGGAGGCGAACAAGTCCAAGTTCTCTATACATCCAGGGACTACGAAAATGTATAAGGACTTGAGATTGAGTTATTGGTGGCCCTGCATGAAGCGGGAGATCACCTGGTTCATGGAACGGTGCTTGACCTGCAAGAAGGTCAAGGCCAAGCATCAACGGCCTCATGGCAAGGTACAACCATTAACCATTCCCATGTGGAAATGGGAAGAGATCGCTATGGACTTCATCACGATGTTACCTAGGACGACGAGAGGTGTAGATGCCATATGGGTGATCGTGGACAGACTGACGAAGAGTGCCCACTTCATTTCGATTTCAGAGAGTATATCCACTGAAAAGTTGGTGGATATTTATGTTTGAGAGGTGGTGGCTAGGCACGGGGTGCCAGTATCGTAGTCTCTGACCGGGATGTCCAGTTTACATCCAGATTCTGGAAGAAGTTCCACGAGGAACTGGGCACTCAACTACATTTTAGCATGGCGTACCACCCCAGACTGATGGCCAAAGCAAGAGGACGATCCAGACACCGGAGGACATGCTTCGAGCATGTGTGTTGGATTTTGGAGGTAGTTGGGACACGTATCTCCCACTGACAGAGTTTTCACACAATAACAGTTATCATGATAGTATCGACCGATCTCCATTCGAGATGTTATATGGTCGGAGGTGTCTAACCCTGGTTTGTTGGGACAAGGTTGGACACCGGGTCATGGGGAACACTGAAGTAGTGCTCAAGACTACCAGACTTATTCAGCAGGTGCGCGATCGCTTACGGGTCACGCAAAGCCGTCCGAAAATTTATGCTGACCGACGACGATCAGATCTCGAGTTTCAGGTGGGGGATTTCGTGTTGCTGAAGGTGTCGCCCTAGAAGGGGATTATCAGGTTTCGGAAGAGGGGCAAGCTGGGGCCTTAGTATATAGGCCCGTTCAGGATCACGGCCCGGGTGGTCAAGGTACATATCGCCTGGATCTGTTGGAGGAGCTTAGTCAGATTCACAACACCTTCCATGTGTCTCAGCTTCGGAAGTGTGTCACTGACGAGTCCTCAGTCGTATCATTGGATGATATTTAGGTGGATGGGAGCTTGAAATACATCGAGAGGTCGGTTTCTATCTTAGATAGGAAGACGAAGGGTGTTAAGAACAAGGAGGTGAAGCCGGTAAAGGTGCAATGGCAGCACCGAAGGGGCTCCGAATGGACTTGGGAGCCGGAGGAGGAGATGCGAGAGCATTATCCCGATTTATTCACAGCTACGGACTTCGAGGACGAAGTCTAGTTCAAGTGGGGAGAGTTGTAACACTTCAAAATCAGGTATTACTTTGAAACCCTTGAAGAAATCTAATGTTAGCATAATAGCCCCTTAAGTACGTTGGGCGTACTTATAAGTACGCTTAGCATAATATGCTGGGATGATCGTGAAGGAGCAACACGTACGCTGGGAATATGCGCCAGATGACCAAACCCTAATTTTCGGACGTGAGGCCTATTTAAACGTCCTTAAGTCCCTTGGACTAAACCCTAAAGAGCCTTTACAGCCTTAGAACGTCCTTATACTCCAAAGAGAGCATGTGAGAGCATTTTTGAGCTTAGAAAGGGTGTTGGTGGCCATTTTTAGTGACATTTAAGAAAGAGAAGTTGTCAAGGAAGCTTGGAGTGTCATTAGGCTTTAAGAATCTACATCTAGGTCACCTTGAGAAGCTTTAGGAGGTATAAAGCTTGAACCTTTCCATCTTAATTACTAGATCTCGCTAGGGTTTTCTATTTTTGTCCTCTTTGTTGATTTTGGATCTCCTCTTGTGAGTTGAGCAATTCCAGAGGATGGAAATGACAGATCTAAGGTCCTTTGGTCCTTTTGCAACATAAAAATGGAGTCTTGGTGGGTGTTTTGACCTCATGCATGGGTTAAGAACCTTAAAAAGGTCTTAATGGGGGAGTTGGGAACATATGAGTCATGCAAAGGCATAAAGTTGCCAACTTTATGCCCTAGGTCGTCTTAATAAGCTTAGATCTGACTTTTGGACGTAAGGGAATTGAGTATTAATCACTTAATGGAGAAAGTGCTTAATCTATTAGTACGATGGGCGTAACCTAGCGTATGTTGCGCGTACGTCCCAGAGACCTAGTACGATGCGCGTACCAGGGCGGTACACTAAGCTTACGCTCCACATATGGGCTTGGATCTGTTTTGGGCCTGTGAGCTGTTGGGTCTCATTTGGTTATTTAACTTTGTTGCATTTTGGGAATAGTGGGCATTTTTATATGTTTTGGGCCATTGATGTTATGGTAGGGCCTTATTGGGCCAAGAGGCCCATTAATGATTTTTGGACATGGACTTGGACCCATTAACAAAGAAAGGATATTTGGGCCTTTATGGAAGGACTTGGGGTTGGGTTTCCCTTGATCATGTGATGTCCTAACATGGGTTAATATTATTATCCAGCACGGGAGGTTTTAGACATTTAAAAGAGCAACTTTTGGATTCTTCAGATAGAGGTGAGTTTCTCACCATACTAATGGGTCTAAGGCACCAAGGGCGACCCATTTATCGTTTGTACGGATTGATAGTTGGTTATGTGATATGTTGCTAGGACATTTGTATGAAAGACCCCAGGAGGTTCCCATGGCAGTATATTAAGACCATGAGGAGGTTCCCATGGCATCTGGTATCAGTCCTTGGAGGGTTTCCATGGATTCTTAGTATGCTTATTTGTTTAGCTCGTATAATATGTTCATGACTTGTGAAGACCGCGTGGGGGTTCCCGTGGCAATTAGCCAAAACCACGTGGGGGTTCCAGTGGCGGCTAGTCAAGACCACGTGGGGGGTTTCCATGGCATTTGAGTAAGACCTTGGAAGGTTTCCACAGCTTCCCTATATGTTGTATGCATGGCTTATGTGGTTTGTGTAGCTTTATATCTACTATAGTATATGCCATTTATGTGGATTATGTGGAATATGCTCTGGGGAACTCACTAAGCATTAACTTACGGTTTATAGATTTGTTACAGGTACATCTGAGCCCAAGGGCAAGGGCAAGGCTTGATGGTGCGGCGTGCAAACTCTCATCGATATTGTAATAGGACGCTCTGATGTTTTTTTAAATGAAGTTGTAATGAATGTTGATTTGAAAACAATTGTTTTGGGATTTCATGATTTATGGAAATATGTTTGATTAGTTTAAAATGAAAATTTTCTTTTGAAAAATTGGGTCGTTACACGCTAAGAAAAATTTGTTGACGTATTTTCACGTGCATTCTCAAGGAAATAGAAGCTGGATTTCAAGCCTCGTGAGTTGGAATAACCTATCTTGTCATTGTTAGCCAACTTGTTCAAGCCTTTTTGTTTTTGTTAAATTACGCCTTATGAACTAGTTCTATAAACTCACATTTCCAAAGTTTGAATCAATGTAATCCTTGTATTCAAATCTATGAAGACATGTAATGTTATTCAAGTCTTGTACTTTTCAATATATGTTTGTTAACTATGATCCAATTGTAAACATCGCAACCTCACCGTTTCCGCCGTTGATTGGGGTGTGATGTAACGACCAAAAATTTCAACCAATTTAAAATTTTCGAAAACAATCCGATTCCATTAAAGTTATTACAAAAAGGTTTTCAATACAATTTATTTTAAGTATTCCCAGAATCTCGTCACGACATAAACACGAGGAGCGGTACGATCACGCCTTCGCCTTGCCACGGTCTCCTGAAGAACCTAAAAAACATAAAACCACAACTGTAAGCCCGAAAGCTTAGTGAGATATCCCCAAAATACCAACCACATATACCATACACGCATAACATGCCATAACATATCCGATCACAGAACAACCATGCACTTCGGGTCTACTGTGTGACTGGTCCGCCGCACCGGCCAACAGTCCACCTGGTCCACCCTCCGAATCTAGCCATATATCTCGAGTCTGCAGTGTGATTGGTCCGCCCGCACCGGGCCTTCAATCCACCTGGTCCACTCTCTGAGTCTACAATATGACTGGTCCGCCCGCATCGGGCCTTCAGTCGGCCTGGTCCACTCTCCGAGCCTCGGCACGTCTGGTCCGCCCTCTTGGGGCCTACAACCTATCCGGACCGCTCGCTGCGCCTTCAGGACAACCGGTCCTCCCTGGGTATCTTGGCCTACAACACAAAGCAGGACCCGCCTCAACCCATCCCCAGTCCAAATAACCATGTGCACATAAACATACAATCATATAGCAATTCACAGTCAACAAGCCGATCAAACAGATCACATAACATATCATCATCCTAACCAGGATACCGGCCTAACCGGTCACTAGCATAGCATCACCCTACATCTCAGAATACAGATCTCAATCAGGTCTCTAGCACATACCATCCTAGCTATCAGGATGCAACATATCAAAGCAATAACATAACAACAAATACCCGGATCTCAATCCGATAAGGGTCGGCCTTGGTGCCTTAGACCCTGTTGATATAGTGAGGATAACTCACCTCGAAACGGCCGACTAAACAGATAACCCAAGCTGCCCCGATCACTGATACGATCTACACCACTAGACAACCACCAAGGCACTGAACTCAAAACAATAACCAACAATTACCAAAATGTCCCTGGAAACCACTGGTCAACCCTTGGTCAAAGTCAACCCCTGACTGACTCTACTCGCTGAGTCCCCATGCTCAGAAATTCCCCAATCTGCGACTCAACTCGCCGAGTCACCCCGAGACTCATCGAGTTCAACAACTCTGAGTCCACTCACACACAACTCACCGAGTCATCCCCTTGACTCACCGATTCACTACTCAACCAGAAAAGATTGGGACTCTTCGACAAGACTCGCCGAGTCCAAGAACAGACTCGTCGAGTCTAAGGCTATCTTCATCCTACTCGCCGAGTTGTTCTTCCAACTCGTCGAGTTCCAGGCCATCTTCATCCAACTCGCCGAGTTGTTCTTCCAATTCGTCGAGTTCCAGCCTATCTTCAAGCAACTCGCCGAGTCCACCCATGTGACTCGCCGAGTACCACCAGGTCTGAATCCATACAGAGGCTTTCCAAGCCATGCAGATGATCCAAACCATAGATCTACCTTTCCTAAGGCCATCCATCACGTAAAGTGGCAAACTTTACGTGAATCCAAGGAGATCTATGCATTTTCTCTATAGGGTTTGGGTTAGGGACAAGATAGCTCCATCAATCACTCACAATCAGGGACTTTCATGCATTCCAACCCTTCTCCAATCCAGATCTGCGGTAGCAACCTCAGATCTAACCTCTAAACTCCAATTCATCAAAAGATATGATCTCTAACACCCCCAAAATGATGAATCTAGATACTAACAACTCAAACAATGAAATAATACCTCAAAAGGAAGCTCCAAGAGAAGATTAACCCGAATCCTTGCAAAGCACTTTGATCCAAGTCTCTTACCTTCAAGATCTCTTCAACAACCACCTCTCCAAGCTCCAATTCACTCAACAATGGGGTTTCTCCACGAAATTAGGGTTTCTGGAACTCAAGGGATGATAAGGAGGCTGGGGAGGAAACATAATGTTCTTTATATAGGGCTCAACCTCCAGATTTAGGGTTTTCTCCACTCAGCACCAACTCGCCGAGTCCAATCCACTGACTTGCCGAGTCGGCCACTTGACACGCGACCAAGTCACGACTCTACTCGCCGAGTCCACCCATGGACTTGCTGAGTCGCTCTTTCCCATATTACTCTTTTAGCCCTTCAACTTTACTCTTGCTATTCCGGGATGTTACATGTGACATTAGGGCTCTGACACCAACTTGTAATATCCCAAAACCTTAGACTAAAATTTTCATTTTTAAAATAATAACATCCACTTTTAATAAAAACATGTCCAGAGTACACCATTTGCTCATAAACCACTATTTAGAAATCAGAGTTATAATGAAGATAATGTGGAATCTCGATTCATAGTCATGCCTTCGCCGACTAATAAGTACCTAGAAAATAGTTAATCCACAACTGTAAGCACAAAGCTTAGTGAATTCCCCAAAAATATCTCATATAGCAAAACATAACAATCATTTATGAGTTATCAACAACCCTGGGGACTATCAACAATTCTAGTGGGCTAACAACATGCCCTATGGAATAACAACACCCACCTGGGTGATCAACAACCCTGGGTACTATCAGTAGTCCTATGGACTTTCAACAGTCCATGAGTTATCAGCAACTCAGTTCACATATAGCAGAAATCAATAAATAAGAACCAGTTAGTCAACATGCACATACTACTACACATGCAAGTGCAGTGAAAGGACTCACCTTGCAAATAACAACCATGAATACAACAACTCTTACATAGAGGGTAGACAGGAGCAACAAGACACCTAACAATAGTAAATTCATACCCTATTATCCTACATCCTTAGACATTAGTTTAACCCAAAAGTCAACCTTTATCAAAAAGTCAACCATTATCAACTTCAGCCAACAGTCACATCGTGACCGAACCCGAAGAAAACAATCTTGAATACTCTATTCTCACGATATGACATGCTACTCTTCACGTTATGAGAACTGCTTTGGACAACTTTGAGCATTAAGCTCTTAGTCCCTTAAGCCACTCCTTGAGACTTTCGAGAGGGCCTTCCCTAACCCCAAGGACCATAAAAATCGTGGAAAAGTGAAATCAAGATGCATGCTTGGAGTCTAAAACCAACACCAAACCTCATATCTAAAATTTATACTAAAGAAAATTCCTCAATGATCCATAAAGTTGCTAACTTTATGGATCCCATGCATGCTATGAAACCCTATTGTGAAGAGAAAAGAACAAATCTTAGATCTAGCATGCATAAAGATAAAGGCAAGAGCTTTAGGGCTTACAACGGTCCAAATGCACTTAAAGATAATGACGAAGGGACTTACTTGACAAAAGTGATGCACCCAAGGAGTCTTTTTTCTTCTTCAAAGAGCCGAAACTACCAAATGAGTTCTTCAAGGTTACCAATGGAGGCTAAAAATGATTTGGGCAAGAAGGAGGTGATGGAGGCTAAGGGTTTCCAAACCTTAGCCTCACACTTCTCTTAAATAGGGAACAAAACACGGAATTAAGGTTAGCATGATCTCACTACGTGAACACCTATGTGTCACGTCGTGAGCCTCAAAATGGTCATGCGATTTAGCCTGAATGTCACATTGTAAGAGATCCTCTCCCATAGTGTGACCCTCTATAACTTGGGGTTTTTCATTCCTATTAATTCCACACAATTGTTGGATTAGATGTCTAAGCCCATAACTATTATTGGTATGTACTTGATCCGAGAGTAGCATGGTCCACTTGGGTTGCATATCATCAGGACAATTTGTTAGGATGGACTCTTGAGAGAAGGTTATATATGATTTATTAATATATTATAAGTACTAATATATTAATATGAAATCATATGGTTTTAATTAGTATTGATCAAGAATTAATTTAGAATAGATTTAGTGATCAAAAAGAGACTAATTAAATCTATGGGGACTAATTATGTTAATTAGTTATATTCATGTGTGTTGGGCTTGTGATCCATGTTGGACCAAGTTTATGTATGGATACATAAAGAGTTGGGCCACATGAACCATGGATCATGAGACCCATGGGTATGGATTTGGGTTATATCCATGACCCTAGAAATCCCACATATAAATACATACTTCATTCCCCAAAATCGACACTTGTGTATTCTTGGAGTTCATGATGGTTTTGGGTGCATGAAGATCCTCTCTCAAGTTCCTGCTTTGTCCATGATGTGTTGTGATTCCACTTGAGGCTTCCACACTATTGGGGCTAAGCTCTTAAGGCTAGGTACATTAAGACTTCAATCTCCACCATAAGGTATGTTATCCTAACTAGATTCTTGTGTGGTATATGACAATTGTATGCTAGTTATAGGTTTAATACCCTGGAAACACCATTGCATGTATAATTAGTGAAAACATAGATCCAAGGTATTTAGGGTTGCATGAACACCTTAGGAGTCTTAGAATGCTCAAAACCCATCAACAATGAGAAATCGAGTACCTGCATTAGATGTTACAGCTTATCAAAAATTGATATTCTAGTCCAAATGGTTTTGGACTAGCACAAATGGTCCAAAATAAGTTTTTTATGGTGCTTTTCGTTAAATCCCACATGTGGGATACACGTGGTGGACATTTTCGTCACTTCATATATTCTTAGTTCTTTTACCACCAACCTGTGTCCCGATTGCATAACTAATCCTTAATTATTAGTTGTCCCCTTGTTACCCTCATTGAAATAGCTCGATTCTCCTGCCTCGCTAAAACCCTAATCGAGCTTAATCACATGGTCGTCTTCCTTGTCTATAAGCTTCAAAATATGACAATTTTCGACTTGGAAAAATGAATAAAATGAATAAGTATATCATCTTCTTTTCTTAATTTGTAAAAAATGAATAAAAATTAATCTAACCTTCTTTTAAAGTGTTTTGAAGATGGAATGCCTTCTTTGTTCACCTTCAAACCATATCATGATAGTAGTTCATTACTTTTTTCATCTGATGCAAATAATGGGATCCACCACATTGTTTACGTTCATTGCTTGGTTGATACTGAAAATCTAGATTTGTTTATTTGTTTTAATTAGAGTTTTAAGCATTACAAAAGAATCTGGAATCTTTGTAATTGTATAAATATTTTAAAAAGAAGAGTTAAATTATCATTGGATTATGATGGTCATTCGTCACGAAACTTCCCATCACCATACCATAAACCCTTGTATCCGTCGCAAGCTTAGCTGATCCATCTCTATACAGTCTGTCGGTAAAAGTTCGCCATCAATCCGTGACAAATCTATCGTATTGGTTTTTTAAACTTTGGTTTTGTGGTTGTTGGAAAACATAATCTGCCATTTAGAGACACATTTCTTTGTGTCGCCTAATGTATTTGCTAAAATGCTTGACACATCGGTGGGTGATGGAACTGCCCATATGTGAAAGTCGGTTTTGTTACAATGATCCTTTTTGTGAAGACAAGGATTTAAAGACTTGTATACTGTTAGAAATTGGGAGAATGTTAGTGGAAATGTTCTTGAAGTGTACCAGAAAATGACCAAAAACGAGTATATAGTTTTCTGTGTGAAAATTATCACATGACAATTTCAAACTATCACCAAACCAACAAAAGTGTCATAAAAAACTGATTTTAGGATAAGGGTCAAAGTAAGTCAATTTTCCAAAAAGCCGGATTTTAATGCATTTTTTGATATAGCAACATAACCCAAATAAAAAATTTCTACAGTTGGACCCCAACCAAGGGCTCTACCCATTGGACCCCGCCAGGGGCTGGGTGTACCGTCCATTGGACCCAGCTCCCAAGGGTGTTGCCCTCACACCCTGTTCGTTTAGGAGTTACGTCCTTAAATGTCAGTCTACTTTGAATCTTTATAAATTTAAACAAGTGTGCACTTGACACCTTCCTTATTTATTTAATATTCATCAAGATTGATTTTGGTCAACAAATCAATCAATTACACTTAAATACAATTAGTAAAACAATTCACCCACATATATTTATGTTGTCATTCTTCAAAAGATAACATGTAGGATTCAAAACTAAACTCCATCCAACATGTCAATCCATTTCAGCTGAGAGTTAGGGGGTTCTCAGTCAACTATTTTTATGAAGGTATCCAGACAACTAATTGTATGATATTCCTTTAAATTATTTAAATATCTTATAGTTTTTAAAACTGTGTAACCATATCAAAGCAATCATTATATATATTTGATTTTTCTATTGATAATCAGATATATATTTTTTATTCCACAAAACTAATTGTTCTTTGTAAAATTTTAGGCAAAAATGTTCATATTTTAGATATACAAAAGTTCGTTTGAGGTTTTTTCATATATGATGGTTTTTTCAACTTAAATTGATATCATATACCAAGACTAATTAAAAATTCATTATAGAGTATAAAACAAAGTATTTCTCGGTGAAAACGATGATATGTACATTAACTTTTCAAGGAAAAAAATTATTTGCATGAAGAATTATGTAGTTGTTGAATACTCGAACAACCAATTAATTGAACATTCATATACCAACCAATCAATTATTAACAAGAATCTTTGTATTTAAGACATAAATAACAAGTTCTTGGTTTTGAGTGATTGAGTTATTATGTTATGAATTACTTTGTAAGAATAAATAATCAATTCGATAAATATATAAAACAAAGTTCTAATATATATTTATCATCTAGTAAAACACCAAATAAATAAACGGAATTAAGTCTTGCTGTCTCATATAGTGTGGGGAAAAAAACTTAATTTATAAGGTTGTTGATAGAGTTTGGTCATTTAGTTTATCTAGTATTAAAACTTAAGGATAGATGGAAGTACCGGGTAATTAGAGCTGGACCGGATTTACTTTAACGACTTGGTTAGCCGTTCCTCGTATTGTCAATATTCAGTCCTAGTTTTAAGACCGTTTCAGTCCATCAAAACCCGATTAACATACAAAAACTGGACCGATATTTTTTCTCGTGTTTTAGCAACTTATTTATTTTGTTCTATTTTTTAACATATGTATATTTATTTTGTTTTGTTTGTTTAACATACGTACAACTTACTCGTATGAAATCAGAATTATTTGATTTTTTCTCACCATGTAATTTGGTGTTTGTAGTTCATTTTAGATTGTAAGAACACATATTTTCGTTACATATTGAATTAGTTACAGAACTCGGAAGACATCATATCAACGGTACGTGTTTTATGTTTCAACATTTTTTATATTTTGCTCCGTTTGTTTTAAATACATATAACTCACTTGTATGAATTTGGAATTACATGATATTTGTTACAACATATAATTTGGTATATATAGTTTATTTTAGACTATAAAAACACCTATTTTCAGTGCAAATCAAGAATCGGGTTCCATTATGAAAAAAAAGAACCGAAAAACCGACACCGACATTGACACCGATAGTCCGAATCTCAGTATATATAATTTGACAAATTCACTTCCGGTCAAAAGCTGGTTCTATTCCGTCCGGTTCAAAGTTCATCCGTAATAAATTGATAATATTAAAGTTTTAGTGATTTACACATGGTTCTTATAATTTCTTATAATGAAGACATTATTATCAAAAACTACTCAAATAAGTCATTAATTAAATAGTAAATGTATCAAAATTTGATGATTTAAATCAATAAATGTTTATAAAATCCTTTTATTTAAACATTTAATACTCTTTATTATCACTATCAATTTTCAAGTCATAATAGATCAATAAATATTTCAAATAAACAATCTCAAAATACCTAAAAATTAAGTGAGATGTGGTACATAACGAATCTTATTCTAAATTAAATTTTATTATGACGATTTTGTCATTCTAGATTTCTAGTTTGTGTTGTTCTCCTAAAGGGAATTTCATGACCAAAATCGATTTTTATATATAGGATGAAATGATCTTACGTTGTTACGATTAACCTTAGGGAATAAGTAAATTGTTCATCGTGAGATCAGAGATGCTTTTTAAGTTATATTTTAATAAATACCGTTGGCAATCAAATTTGTAGAAAAAGAAAGAATTATGTGATTTAAGTAAAGTCGTAATCAAATGACCTTCTTTAAAGAATTTTCCGATCACTTGCCACCATGCACGCGTCTCTTTCTGTCTTTATCTCCTATAAAATCGTCTCTTACACCCTGTTCACAGTCTCATTTCACTTTCTCTCTCTAAATATTCAATCATTTTCCATTCTCTCTCTCTATACACACTTTTCGATTCTCCTTCTCTTTCGTTGTCACTTGTCATATCAAAGATCCGTCGAAGACAAACGACAATGTATCGTTGGAGTCATAAATCAGTCAAAGAAGAGAAACCGAGAAAAAACACACCAAACCCATCTTTTTCGTCAAGCCTTCTTGATGAAATCTACCGTTCCATGGACGGCGACGACGTCAAATCCGGCCGAGAAGAGAAAACTTCAAAGAAACAAAGCATCAGCAGCGGCGGCAGTGGCGGCAGACCAAAAGCGAGCAGTGCAGTGGAGGACGAAGCAGTGGCGAGTCTCCGGCGAGCTATTTTGGTAGAGAAATGGATGAATATGAAACAAAACGAAAAAAACATAAACACTCGAACG
This sequence comes from Lactuca serriola, assembly GCF_051521515.1. Classification (NCBI taxonomy): domain Eukaryota; kingdom Viridiplantae; phylum Streptophyta; class Magnoliopsida; order Asterales; family Asteraceae; genus Lactuca; species Lactuca serriola. The sequence goes on from NC_136415.1 coordinate 155,162,843, forward strand.
AGGCCTTCATCAATACCCGACGTCTACCGGAAACCAGTCATTGATAACGACCCTTTTTTCTTCAGTTCGGGGACGAGCTCTTCTGATTCGAGCTATGGAATATGGTTCTCTGAACCAGAAAGTTTCCGTGGCTCCAGGTTTCATAAACCTTCTTGTTTTGGACCTTTCAGTAGGCCAGAATCCGTAAAAACTAACGGGTTTTCGAAAAAGCATCAGCAGATGGAGTTCTACTACTGTTCGGATGATCATCAAACAAATGGAATCGATCGTGGGGCTTTAATCAAATCAAAAGCTCGAGCATTGAAGATTTACGCGAACCTGAAGAAGATAAAGCAACCAATCTCACCTGGAGGTCGACTCACGACGTTCCTCACATCTCTTTTCGCAAATGGCCAAGTCAAGAACCCGAAAGATTTGAATCCACCATGTTTCGATCATAAAAAGAGTGAAAGAACATCAAAATCGACACATGGGTCTACATGTTCATCAGCTTCTTCATTTACAAGGTCATGTTTGAGCAAAAATTCTCCAAGATCAAGGGAGAAGAAGCTCAACAATGGAATCCGAAGAACTGTTAGATTTTACCCGGTGAGTGTAATCATCGACGAAGATTCACGTCCCTGTGGCCAAAAGTTCATTTATGATACACAAGATTTAACGAAGGATGAAGATTACAACTCTTATGATGATGATGATGATGATGATACCAAAAGTGATTCAAGTTCAGATTTGTTCGAACTTGATCACTTGTTAGCTTTGAAGGAGTGTGAAGAGCTTCCTGTATATGAAACGACACATTTTGGCAAGAATCGTGCAATTGCTAATGGGTTAATTTGCTAATTTTGTTCGACAAATTTTATGAAATTGAATTATACATTTGTTTTTGAGGTTTGAATATGTTTCATATACTTTTGTGCAATGATTACATGGAAGAAGTAATTATAAATAATATGATACTATAAAATATAAAGTTAAGGGAAGGAAGAAACATGTGGTAATGTGGTGCTTTTGAGGCAATTCTTAAAATGGTAAGAGTTGTACATATTTGAAATAAAATGATAAAAAGATGGGAAAGGACAAATTCTTGAAAAGAAGGGAGGGATGTTTCATGTTTGTTTCTTTTGGTTTTGGTTGATCCCAAGTTGATGGATGGATGGATGGATGGATGGATGGATTGGAGAGTGACAGTTTGTGAAATGATAAAGTAAAAGGGCTGTATTGGGAAAAGGGAAGAAAGGAGGGGTGGAAGTGAAAATTAAGATACCCATATCGGGATTAGAAGCAACGATAAAGAGGATGATGATTGATGAATGGATGGATTGAAGAGTGACAGTTTGTGAGTTAAAAAGGTAAAAGAAGGGGGTATATTTCGAAAGGGAAAGAAAGGAGGGGTGGAAGTGAAAATCAAGATACTCATTTCGGGATTAGAAGCAAAGATAAAGAGGATGAATGGATGGAATGGAGATTGGAGAGTGACAGTTTGCGAGTTAAAAAAAAAAGTAAAAGAAGGGGGGATTTTGGGAAAAGGAAAAGAAAGGAGGGGAGAAAGTGAAAATTAAGATTCTAAGATCAGAATTAGAAGGAAAGATAAAGAGGAGACAGAAGAACCGCATCTTTTGCTTTCCTTGGTTCAAACAACTATGACCATAGGAAAACAAAAGTTAAGTATGTTTTGTATGTACCAAGTTAAAGCCGATGAAATTTAAAAAAAAATATTATTATTATTAAGGGATGTTAATAAAACTGACCATATTTAAAGCAAATTTTAAAAGATATAATCAATAAGTAAGTGCTTTTAAAAAATGTCCAATATTTTCCGAATGAGTCATTTTGGATCCGATAATGGTCCTATTTATATATAGTTTTTGGAATATCTCCCAACCCTTCCCCCTCCCCCACTAGGTCAAGACACTCTCATTTTTTTATGACGAGGTTATCCTATTATGGTAATATTATCTCTATTTTGTATATCTTGTTAACATTTCATCGATTTAGATAGTTTAAAATCATTACTTAAAATGGAAAAACATTGTCAGGAATACTCGGAACGGATAAACATTGTCAGGAATACAGTCATTGTGTTTGGAACACAAAAACTTGTCCAGGACTTCATGAACTTAAGGTCAAATACATAGTTTTGATTAATCGTTAATAGTTAGCTTAGCTTATGATGAACTTAAGGCCAAATACATAGTTTTGATTAATGGTTAATAGTTAGCTTAGTTGGAAATGATAATGAGGATAAGTAGCATATTTTTTTTGTAGAACTTTGTGTTTGGAACACGAAAAGCTTCTTAAGAACACAAATAACCAATCTAGAATACGTAAAATTTTGTTTCTCAACTGCTCCATGATATTTTAAGATAACTTGTTTTAATGTTATTTCAGCATGACCATGTATATGAAGCGGTGTTGTAAAATTCGGTCTACTCGATCAAGTATTTGGAATCAGATATGTATCGAGGCGTTTTTGTGAAAATCGATCAAAAAAATCGGAATCGATCAAACTCGGAGCAAATCAGTCCAACTCAGCTATCACGGCCAACTTGGAAAAACTTGGTCAAATCAGCCGGACTTACGAATTTTGATTTTTTTCAATTAACAACTATAATTGTTAAGTAATTAATTTAACATACATCATATATTTAGTTATTCATTAAACATTTTGTTGTTTTGTTATATATAGTTTTTCCAAAATTAATTTCTTTATAATTTACCCAATTTGAATACTTCTCAAGTTCGTTACTCTCTAGTCAATCGACACAGGAATGCCTAATGACTTTTTCAACATTGATATGAAGTTGTACCGATGAAGACTTGCAACCTGACTTGGGTTGGGGCATTCTTACAAGGTTACGACCTACCCCAACACTAGAGGCACTTTTCGGGGTGCCCTGTTTTGGGAGGTGGGTTGATGCCCTGATGGGTGTGGAATGGCATCCCTTGCTCGCCCATCACATGCTTTGCAAAAATGTTATTACAAATCCACGGTCCGATATATGGATGAACTAATGTTTCAACGTGGTGACTACAAGCTCTACTTTGATAAAAGAGTATTATGCCCTATAACGAGTTTACGACTCAATGACTATTTCACGGCTTGTCTGACTGTGACGTAGAACTGTCATGGTGAAGGTTGGTAATGCAAAGGACGTCTCCAATAACTGACTTGATGAGTTATCTGAAGTAAATTACTTATTTCCATTTTGGATGGTGTAACACTTGGTTCAGGTATAAATCATTTCTTAAATATTTGGAATTATTGCTGGAACTCGACGAGTTGGGGAGCTCTAACTCATCGTGTTGAGAAGGGTTGTGGCCGCGGGTTTTAATGATCAAACTTCGCGAGTAAGGATGTCCCAACTCGAAGTTGGCGGCTGTGAATAAAACCCTAATGTTAGGGTTGTACACCCTATTTAAAGACCTTAAACCCCCTTGGTTGGCCTCCTTACCAACCTCCCCTATCCAGAAACCCTAGATACATGTTTTAGCTTACAAGATTGAGTGTGTGAGCTTGTGTGAGCTTGGAAAGTTGATTTTGGTGATTCTTTGGAATGAGCTTTGAAGTTGGAAGTACCTAGCTTGGAAGGAGGACCTTGGATCCAGAAAATCTTCTTCATTAGCAGTCTTTTTGAGGTACAAATTCGACATCTTGCTTTGTTATCATCTAGATCTCTTTAATGGAAGATTTAGCATGATTTTGGGATTTTGGTTGGGCTAGCCAAGATGTTGAAGGTTCCAGGGGTTATTATGTTAGATCTAACCCCTTCATGACTTCTCATGGCTAAAAGTTGCAAACTTTATTAGTTCCAAGCCCCAATCATGCAATAAGTCCCTCATTAAGTCCTTATTAAGCTCTAGAGTGTATTTCTAGCTTGCATGGACTTAAAGTTGGAAACTTTACGTGATTATCCGACGTTTGGACTCTAGATATGTGTTTTGGAACTATATATGGAGAGTTCAAGGGCTTAATGGATTAAGACTCACTCTAAAGAGCCTAGGGTTTGGGTTTGCTTCTTATTGGATGGTTCTTAAGGGTAAAGTTGGAAACTTCACCCTTCTAGACATTATTTTGGAAGAGATCTGAGTTTTGGAGTTCCTGGTTTCGATGGAATCAGCTTAATGCATTAAGAGGTTGGATTTCTGGCCAACTCGACGAGTTTATTAGTGAGCTCGACGAGTTGATGGGATTTTTCCCAATCTGTACGGATGATGGAGAAACTCGACGAGTTGAGGGACAACACGGCAAGTTGGGTCAACTCAGGCCATTGACTTTGACCTTTGACCTTAGTCTTTGACCAAGTTTGACCTTTAAGGGGGTTTGGGGCATTTTGAGTTGTATTTAAGAAATCGTTACTGTTATAGAGTAGTGTAGAGTGGATATTTGGAGTCCCGACCTAGTCAGCTACCTTTCAGTATTGAGGTGAGTCTTCTCACCATACTCATGGGTCGCAGGCACCAAGGCCGACCCATTAACTGATATGATATGATTAGTATTAGAATGTGTAATGGTTTGCTATTTGATCTATGTATGGGTTTATGTGAAGACCATGGGAGGAGCCCATAGCACGTGATAGAAGACCATGGGGGTAGCCCATGGTATTCCATTAAAGACCATGGAAGGAGTCCATGGCAACTTGTATGTATATGTATCAACATGACATTATGTGATTATATGATTTGTGTGGTTGGGAAACTCACTAAGCTTGTGCTTACATTTTTATTGAATGTTTCAAATACATCTATTGATAAGGGCAAGGGCCCGGCTTGATGACATGGCGTGCATTCTCCAGTGTTTTCACATTTAGCTTTTTGTACTCTGAATTCACAAATAATATGGATATGTATTGGGATTTTTGTACTTCCTATAGATGACGTTTATGAAACTAAATGTCTAAAAAATTTCTGAAAATTGGGTTGTTACAGATGGATTTCACTTTATATCACACATATGTGTGAATTAATCTAAAGGGTTTGTTCGTCCTTTGAATAGGCATGAATGATTATCATCCTTTAGATGTGTAACGCCCCAATTTCAAGAACAAAATGTTTCATTTTAAAAATAGAATAAACATTCATTTTCGTAAAAATACATCCAAGTCAAAACCATTTGTTCAAGACCATAATTCAATATCAGAGTTATAAGGGAAAACAACGCGAAATCTCAAATCATAAAACTGTTGATACATGTGTGTACAGTCCCGCTTACGCATCTCCACGAACAGATAAAGTAACGAAAAAACATTTAATCAACAACTGTAAATACATTGCTTAATGAGTTCTCCAAAATACCCCACACTATGGACGAGAAAAGCAGGTACCCAGTCAGATTTATTGGAACTAGAACCGACGGTTCCTAGGATCTTAAAACTGGGACCGAAACGGTCGGGACCGAAACCGGTTCCAGGTACCCACTTGTTAAAAACTTCTAAACTAATTTAAAGCAAATGTTACATTTAGCAATTGTGTATATAGGGACCTCATATTTTATGTTGATCTCCCTCCTATGTATATGACTACATGGTCACATAACTGATGTTAGATTGGATACTAACATTCTACAACCTGTTAATCGAGTTTTCTTTATACTTCCTTTCCTTCACTTTCGTTTATGGAGGGGTCGATGTGGGATGGTGTTTGTATTACAAATATAATTTCATAAAAAGACATTTTAGTCGGAGTAATTGGGGCTTAAAAACGACAAGTAGAATTATCATTTTTAAAGTTTTAATTAAAGATTTTTAAAGAAAGAGATGGAATGCAAATTTATAATAATGATGGACATGGAGTAGGATCAAATGAGAACACCTAAAAGGTTGAGAACGCGAGAACACATCTGAACCATTTAAAAAACTAAATCTAAGGCTATTATTGAATGGGCCATTCATGTAAATTCTTAAAATTACAGGAATTAAAGTGTAACTTTAAAACTGTCATAAGGGTAAAATGGTAATTGATTGTTTACCTATGTTTAGCAATTCCTACAATCTCTCTCTCTCTCTCTCTCTCTCTCTCTCTCTCTCTCTCGTATCTCTCCCTCTATATCCCTGCTTCTGCATTTTCCATAACCCTAGGGCCTCTTCTTATTCCAGCCGCCGCTGGGCGTGAAGAAGCAGCGAAGTTTTGCTCATCTCTTCCGGCTATGAGGTGTGAGTCGTCGGTCTTGGTGGGTGCTTTGCTCCAGTCGATAGAAGATGAGCGGATGGGTCTTCGGTTTCTTGCCTGATCGAAGGGACGAAGATAAACGGAAGCAGCCGGCTAACATGTAGCCTTCTTGTTTCATTTTTTTTGTTTGTGTCGACTTGTATCGATAATGAACTGGGATGTTTTCTTTTGATTATTTTGATTGAAAATTGATGAATGTTTGGGTTGAGGCTGATTTGTTTAAATGGTCCAAACAAGTGGTTGGATCCGATTCTTGGTTGATTAATGGGTGGAAAGAAGCACCATTTGTGCTCTTGCTGTCGAGGGGAGAAGAAAGAGGAAGGCAACTGGGTAGCCGGATACTGTTACAACATTCAATGGGGTGTTTGGTTGATTTGTTTGGACAAAGAAGGAAGAAGCCAATGGAAGAGTTAAAGGAATTCAGTTTATATTTCGATGTACTTTTATTTGTTCTTGAAGATCAAATAAAATCTGGCCATATCAATTTTTAGATGTGAAGGATGTGATTTTGATTGTACCAAATTGATTGTGAATTGAAATGGTTCTTGTATGTAAAATTGGGTGAAGAAATTGTCCAATCATAAGAAAGAGTGCAAGGTTGTGTTAGCCAATTGGTGTGAATATTTAGTGATTTGGTTTACTGGATGATATATAATTGGATTTCTTTGTATTAATGTTTGCTTGAGTGTTCAGGAGGTAGAATGGTTGCAATGAGAGGACCAACTGGAAAAATTTCTGAAGAACAGAGGCAAAGAAAGAAAAAAAATCCTAATTTTCGAATTTTTTGGTAATAATTTCTTGAAGGGGGTGCGTGAATGGTTGTATTTATTTATGAATAGCACATGTATTCATTTATGAATAACATAGTAGTTATGTGTGAATGGTTGTATTTATTTATGAATAGCATGTGTATTCATTTATGATAGAATGTGTATTAATTTATAAATAACAGTGTATTCATTTTTGAATTGCAATGTATTCGTATGTGAATGATTGTATTTATTTATGAATAGTAGTGTATTCATGCGAATGAGTATATTTATTTATGATTAGAGGTATTCATTTTATGAAAAAAAAATGATAATTTTTACACTATTTTTTATTTTCAATTTATGAAAAATACATTGAATTATTTGTAATTTGATGTGTTTTCATTTTTGATTGGAAGTGTATTGATTTGGGATTGAATTTCTATTCATTTTTTTTGAAAAACAAAAACATGAAATAGTAGAAAATAACATTTTTTTTAAGATTTTCTTTTCAGATTTAAAATTAAAGGAAATATTAATTTTTTTAGGTAATTTTTTTGAAACGGTCATAAATATTTTCTGGGAAAAATCATAAAAAAAACATTTATATATATTTCAATAACTAAAAGGAAATATTAATTTTGTTAGGTAATTAAAATCATTATCCCTAGATTTTAGGAAATCATTAATATTAATATTTATATAAAGTTACTAATATACCCTTATAAAATGATTGGTCCAGAACTGTTCTTAAGTTCTCAACCTTTTAGGTGTTCTCATTTGATCCTCTCCCTGATGGACATAGTATAAAAGTATATTTTGTTGATTATATTTCAAAAATGTATCTTATTTGGTTATATTACAAAAATGTTCATTGTAGAATATAAAATGGGTTCTGTTGGACGTATTTATAACATGAGTGAAAATAATATCATCAATTGCTTCATTAATATTGTTGTTACAATATATATATATATATATATATATATATATATATATATATATATATACACACACACACACACATACACACAAACCGGTTTCGATGGGTACCCAACAAGTAGCGGTTCCGGAAAAATGAAAACCGAAACTAGAACTGCTTAAGGTGGTTCCAAGGTTGTTCCTATTCCAGAAGTGGTTACCATGTTCCATTGCTCACCCCTACCTCACACAACAATACACATACAATACATGCAGTCAAGGCCTACAACACAAAGATGGACCACCTCCCGAGCCTACCTTCTATGGTTGGACAACTCTATTTAGGCCTACACCACAAAGTTGGACCGCCCTATAGGTCTTCAACATACAATTGGACTGCCTTCCGGAGCCTACAATATCATGTTGGACTGCTCCCTTAGGGCCTACAGTAATGAACTGGACTGCCCGGGCCTCTTAACCTTCAGCACACAACTGGACTACCTCAACCCAACCACAACATGTTGACATGTGCATATACAATAACAAGCAAACACATGTAATCATAACAGGTCTACTAATCTAACAAATCACTACAGCATACCAACATCCTAACACACAAATGATACATACTGCAATACAAAGTATAGTGAGAAACCTCACCTGAGCTAACCAACATAAACTCAACAGCAAACCTTGGCAATAGAACAACTAACACAACTACTTAATCTCAAACTGAGACCAATCCTTAGTCAATTACTCCATTCTACCCAGGTTTGACCAAAATTCAAACTAGTCAAAGTCTACCTTAGCTGGATGTCATGTCGTGTCCGAGTATAAGCCACATTGTAGCATTCTCACAACAAAACAGACGCGAGAAACCCTTCCACCACGTCGTGGTGAGCACACCACCACGTCATGGAATTTGTTCTATACCTTTTAATGGATTAAGCCCTTAATCTATTAAGCATCATACTCACCCTTTCCAAAAGGCTTCCTTACACTGATAACCATCATAAAAATTGTTTCTTTATGGACATGCATTTCCAATGCATGTCATACACTCAAGTTAGGTCAAAATGAGAAGGAAGAGGTCAAAATCCCATGCATGAAACCAAAACTTCATAATACTTCAGATCTAGAACATATTACCACATAGAGACCTCAAGGATCTATACAGTTGCCAACTTTATGGGATCTATCCACTCTAAACCAGACAAACTTGAAGAAACATCCTTAAAAACATAGATATAGAAGAGTTGGACAAATATATAGGAACTTGTGGATTTAATTGTTGGATTAATGTCTAAGTCCATAACTATAATTGGTAAGACTTGACCCGACACGGCATGGTCCATTTGGGTTGCATGGCATCATGCACTTGGATAGACTAAAATGAGAGAAATAACACTTAAGGTTTATTAATATATTATAAGTTCTAATATATTAATAAGGTTATTTAATTAGTTATGATCAAGAATTAATTTGGAATTAATTAAGTGATCAAAAGGAGACTAATTAAATATATGGGTTGATTGTGTAAACCATTCATTCTTATATATGTGGGCTTGTGATCCAAGATTCCTTATGTTGGACTAAGTCCATGGGGTGACCCATGGATGCTCCATGGAGGTTAAAATCCATGGAGCATAAGGAATGGGTAAAGTCATGAGTTACATGGTGTAACCCTAATAGCCACCATATAAAAGAATCCCATGACTCAAGAAATCGTGCACTATGTGTGAGTGTGAGGGCTAAACGATTTCATGGAGTGTTCAAGTTTCTCTCAAGTTATTCCAAGTGTATTTGGTGTTGTGTGAACCATTTGAGGTGTCACACTTGGGGCACTAGGCACTCAAGCTTCATGAAGACAAGCACCAACAAAAGGTATGTTATTCTAACTTGTGTTATTCAAAGTTTTGTATGCTAGTATAGAACAATACCTTGGAAAGTTGATATTTGCATGTATAATAGAGAAAACATAGATCCAAGGTATTTAGGGTTGCATGTACACTTAGGAGTGTTAGATTGCTCAAAACCCAACAGTGGTATCAGAGCCTAGGCTTGTTTTCTTGTTGTACTTGCTTAAACTGCTTAAAAATCGACTTTTGGTGTTGTCTTCCCAACAGACTCGCCGAGTCCATGAAGGGAATCGACGATTCCAAGGCAAAATGCATCCAACTCGCCGAGTTTGTTCATGCACTCGACGAGTTGGACCCCCAGACAGCATATTTTCAAGTTTTGGTGCTGGAATTGGTCTAGAATCATTACCTTTGACTGTTTTGGGCTTATAAAACTTGTTTTGAATGTGGTAATGATTATGTTAAACCAATTTCAATGCTATAATAAAAGTTTCAAGTTTATATGTGTTCATGTTATTCTTGAAAATTGTTGATTATGAATGCTCATGCTTATGAGTTTTGCTAGATCATAGGAATTGTGTGCAAATTGTTTGTTGACATAATTTATGATCTTGTTGAAAATTGTATGGAGTTCATAACTTGTCCTCAAGTTATGAATTTTCAAGAATTTTATGTTTCCTTGATTTATGAGTTAGTTTAGATTAATAATGAAAAAAATTATGATTTAGTTGTTTTCAATCCATATTAGTCTAAAAGAAGTTCATAAAATATGTTTTTGTAACTTGTCTTCAAGTTATGTGAAAGGTCATATTTATGAATCTTAAAAACTCATAAAATTTTTTTAGGTTACATAAAATGTAAGGGTTATTTTTCATTAAATAGTTTAATGACTCCATAACTTGTCCTCAAGTTATGGATGTTGAAGAGACACTTCTTTAATGGTTTTTAAAGAATAAGGGGTTACATTAAAATGAAGAGTCTTCTTTTTAATGAACCATTAAACTCATAAGTTATGATTTAAAGAGTCTTGAAATAGTTTCAAAAACTTGCCCTCAAGTTTTGGAATTTGAAAAGTTACTCCTCATGTATACTTTAATTCCAAATTGAACATTGAAATTTTAAAAAGTTTAAAATTCAACCCTTATACTATTATTATAATTTTAAATTATATAGATATGTATAAGAGGAAGTCAATCTTACCGTTAGTAGGCCTCATTCACGAAGCCGGTCTATAAGGGGGGTATAAGGTTACTGCCTATAAAATGACAGTTTAATGGGTGTCCACTCTCACCCACCGCTTCCTTGACTGGTGGAGGGTCGTTAGCCGAACGAGTAGGAATGGACTATAATTCTCCCTTCATTAAAAGTATAATGAAAAAAATACTAAGTAACTAAACACTTATAAATTCCCAATCTTAGTTACTTAGGAAAATGTGAAAAGGTGCTAGCCCATAAAATTACACTTTGTACCTTACCAAGTCGTTAGTGGAGCGTGTGTGGTTAACCGGCACACTAACATGGACTAGTAAGAGTGGCAAAGGGTAACTTGACTTTATTATAGATCGGTGGAGCGTGTGTGGTTAACCGGCACATCGATTAGGTAATATTGTTAAGGGTACCAAGTCAATTTGTATGGTTATTCACACCTTGTTTGTGATCCTCGGCATCCCAGTCACAAATTTGAGAGGGCACAATCGAGATTCAAACATGCCATTGAAAAGTTCAATGTATCTCAAAAGATGTAGGAGTTTCAAAACCAATAAAACCTAATAATAAAATATTTCGTTATCATGGTGGAAATTGGTAAATCGTCATTTACCTACCTTCAACTATTTTATAATTTGGATTACGGCATCCCTCTTCCAGTTATAAATAGGTTGTTGGGTCCTAGCCTTAATATTTCATATTGGGTGTTATATTAAGGACTTTAAATCAACTAACTTGAATTTCTCCCATTATAGATGTCTAGTTTAGACAGCTATGGTCTTCCCAAATCTTTAGGAACAAGCTTCCTAATGAAGATGATATCCCAAATGGCAATCAAGGTGAAAGATTAATCCTTTTGTTGGGCATTTGTGGGACTAGAAATCATACTTCACTTCATCCGCCTCCTCCAATAAATCTCCCTATCCCACAAATTTTAAGACTTGAAAAGTTCTAAGTCACTCAATCCCTATTGGCAAGCAAAGTCTATATGTGCTTAGATCTTGGGGATTAAGCCACATATTGACAAGTCGGGAGAGTCGGGTGTCGAAGTCTCGAGGTAGCTGGCTGCTGACTTGGTTCTTCAGTCACTCCCTGATGACAGGTCGTGACAAGACCCTTAATGATCTTACCTATTTGCATGATGATGCTAAATCAGCAATGATTTGGAGCATAAGTAAAGCAAATTGGATTGGAAGATCTACTTTCCAAACCTATTTGGACATTGAAAATGGTGACATTGGAGGTCCAGGAAAAACTTTCTCTTCCAAATGGAAAGGGATCGGCCATAGTCAACTCGGTTGACGAAATGGTAAAGAGAAAGGTTAAGTCTGTGATAGTTCCATGTACCGTTTCCAAAAAGTCCATATGATTCAGTTGCCAAAGGAAAGACATTGGTTGCGAAGCTGCCAAATTTACCTGAAAAACCTTAAGGATGGTAAAGTCAATAGGTTTGACTCTACTTCAGGTAAAGTCCATTGTCTAACTCTATTAAGTTTCTATTCTGAGATTCTTATTGCATAATGTGACGAGGTCACATGTTGATGTTTTAAGAATCAAAGAAAAGTTAAAGAAACTTAAAGGAAGTATATGCTGATTCTGATCGCGAAGATGGATTTCTATCGCATGGTTTGGTGATCAGAATTTTGAGTTGTTACTTAAGAGTTATGATATATTGCTTAGGAATAGATAACAACAAGTTTTCCATATGGATTGTAAGGATAAATTTTTCCGCAAAGTTTTAAAATAAAAGAAAAATGGTTTTGATTTTATTAATTTTAAGTATCCTTACAATGGCATTTGTGAAAAATTGTTGATTATATGTTTCCATTGATAAGCAATATGGGTAAATGGATTTGATTCTTTCATTAGTGGAAGTGTCATAATTTACCAAATAAGGAAAGATTCTCATCACCCAAGTTTCAAATGGATAGAAACTTGGAATCATGCAACTTGTATTGTATGATCATGAGAATTTTTTATATATTTGGCAAATTAAGTCTAATTCCTTGTTCACATGTATATGTGAATCAAGTGAAGGACAAAGGGATCGGATACACTTGGGTGTGCGTTGATCAGGTCCACCACAAAGTTGATAAGATTATTCATTATGATTTACTAAAGTTTAGTAAATATGGTTATACTTACAAGTTTAAGTATAGTTCTGGATCATTGGAAAAGTTTCAATGATAGACATAATGAGTAAGAAGAATCAAATTAGGCAGAAAGATAAAAGTTTCTCTAATCTGAAGAGATGGGAGAGAACTTGAGTATCTTGTTTTATGATTATCTTAGTGATTATGGAACCATGTCACAATTGATCCTCTAAGGACACCTTAGTTCATTTTTGTTTGGCTAAGGAGAGGAATCGTGAATTGTTGAAATGGTTAGATCAAAAGATAAATTATACTTCGTTCCAAAATTAAATCTTAGAGTCATACTCCAAGATTAAGCCTTGAGTGACATAATCTTAAGAAAGGTTTAAAACGCTTGTTAAATGTAGAGTAAAATGTGTTCTTACTCTTGTACATTTGAAATAGGTAAGTTGTGATGTTTTGGATAAAACAAAGACCAACTAAGACCAATTGTGAGAAGTGTTTAACTTGATAAGAATCTGCACTAACTCTTGAATATTCGTTTTTGTCAAGGAATGGTTCTTGACAAAGAGAATCTTATATGTCAAGAAGTCAGTGGGAGTCTTAAAAGGATCTTAAGATAGATTCAAGAACTAATCAAGAGTTTTGTTAATCACTAGACCACGACTTGAGGTTTGTAACCTATTGTGTTGACATATTCTGTGCCCATTCCAGTTAAAGTTGGTTTTGCATTGGAGTTCTGAGAGTTCTCAACTGGTTGCATAACAACTTGGAAGCAATGGCAGGCCCTTGAGCTGCCAGGTGGCAAGAAATTAGATTGAGTTCAGTCCATATGAGTTTGAATTTGTCATTATCCTTGTCTTGTGACTATGGTTTTGACAATTCACATGGATAAGAACACATACACCATTAAATCTAAGTGTCATAAGGTTTCTCTCCGATTCATGAAAATGATAGTGAGAAAACTCTTTCACTAAGTAGATTTAAGTGGATAGCAAGTGTGTAGTTTGCATTCTCATGTCGTTAGTGGAGCGTGCGTGGTTAACCGGCACACTAACTAATGAGAATGGCAAAAGTTTAGACTCATATGTGAGCTATATAAGGAAAGGATTAGACTCCAGGTGTATGATTTGATAAAATCTAGTATCAGAAATCTGACTGATTTCTAGGTACATGTCAAAGCTAGTAGGAGCATAAAGTGTTATGCTAGTTAGATAATAATAATTATGCTAGTGGGAGCATGATGATTATGTTGCAAGTTAGCAGTGTTAATTATAGAAAACAAAAGTTTCAACTCGCTTTGAAAAAGTTGTTTTACTATAATTAAGGGAGAGAAATTTATACTTCATTCCAATTCTACAAGCTTATATTGAGATTTTAATCAACTTTAGTCAAGAATATATATGAATGTTATGTTGAAATGGTTCAACATAAGGAATTTCTATATATGTTGCTTTCTCAAAATTCGATTATGATTACGACATCCCTCTTCATAGTTCGAATTATGAGAACATGGCAAATAAAAATATTATAGCATGAATCATATCCCATATGCTTCGGATATAGGATCGGTTGCATGTGTTATAATATTCATCCATTCTAAACTTTCCTAATGGTTAGGGCGTTAAGAAGGGAAAATGGATTAGAACTGGATATGACTAAGATGATTAAGCAATTGTCGAGAACAATTTGGGGTTTTCCAAAGTTTGGTTACTCATGGACAATTGGAAGTATAGAGTAAGGATCATATTGACATATTTTGGAAAGAGGCAACTCTTGTTCAAAAGTGATGGTCAAGATGGGAATATGGAATTGTTTCCATAGGTGGAAGTTATTCTTTGAATCTGTGTAAGATTAAAGAACTTAATGCAAAGAAAGATGTTCAAAGGAATGTACTTTGAATTTGAGACTTCATCTCCATGGAATTGCTTTCCATTGGAATACTTTGTAATGTTTTTTGCCAAGTCTTTGTGACTTGTGTGAATATCATTACAAGAGGATCAATTGCATAGATTATGGTAAATGACAAGAACTTGGTATTCTTACATTTACAATAAGGATTGGGATTGTGAAATGAGAATCATTGAAGTCATGTTCAATTGATATATTTCACAAAGAGATGACCACTTGTAAACATAGTGTGCATACTTGGAGTATGGCATAGCTATTGTTTAGAGAAACATAGTATGCATGCTTGGAGCATGGCATCACTACTGTTTCAATTCAAGTATTAAGTTGATTAATCGAAACATGAATAATGAGTGATCAATATGGTGCTTAGATAAAAGGTGTTTTATTTACGCTCAAAGTGTTGAGGCCATATAGGACTAGTATTATTTTGTGTTTCACTTTGCATGTTTTGACTTCCAGAATAACTAGGTCATTCTCCCGAATAACCAAGTTATTCAAACCATCCACAGTCGGTCATATGTTGGAAGTAGATATGAATCAAGACTGTCATGAATTTGGCTTGTATGATTTGTATAAAGTGCTTTAGACAATGCAATAGTTGCTACAACGTTCATGAGTACCCATAAGGGCTGAGTATTGGATTCAATCCACGCTCATTTGGATTGACTTCATGGATTTTATCACGAGTGAATCATGAGACGATAATATCTTATATTCTTCAAACCTAGAGATATGAGTTGTTGACTATGAGTTGGTTATACATTGATTGCACGTAAACGCATTGGTAACTCGATGTTATAAAACATGCCTTTGTGTATGATTCAACAAATAGTTAGTACAAGCATATGAGTCGAAGTTTATCCATTCCTTTTACCTTCGGGTTAAAAGCGATATTTGTGGGCCCCTTGATGATTTGATGATGACAAATGGAAGTGCTCGGCCGGGCCAGGACTGATTTGATTTGTTCAATTAGTCAGTCGTCATAAATCAGAAATCGGGAAACAACAAATGGACAGAGAGAATGATTATAATCCATTTCTCAGTCCATATGATATCTAGAATGGAGGAATATATGATCCCTTATCTAATGGACAAGTCATTGACAAAGGTCAGAGTTCATCTACAAGGTCAGAGTTCGACAGAAGCTTGTGAGAGCTACGATTGCTAGTCGGGTTCTGAAGTCATACTTGCAATAATAGTTTTAGACTTATCCAAGTGGGAGACTATTGGATTAATGTCTAAGTCCATAACTATAATTGGTAAGACTTGACCCGACCCGGCATGGTCCATTTGGGTTGCATGGCATCATGCACTTGGATAGACTAAAATGAGAGAAATAACACTTAAGGTTTATTAATATATTATAAGTTCTAATATATTAATAAGGTTATTTAATTAGTATTGATCAAGAATTAATTTGGAATTAATTAAGTGATCAAAAGGAGACTAATTAAATATATGGGTTGATTGTGTAAATCATTCATTCTTATATATGTGGGCTTGTGATCCAAGATTCCTTATGTTGGACTAAGTCCATGGGGTGACCCATGGATGCTCCATGGAGGTTAAAATCCATGGAGCATAAGGAATGGGTAAAGTCATGAGTTACATGGTGTAACCCTAATAGACACCATATAAAAGAATCCCATGGCTCAAGAAATCGTGCACTATGTGTGAGTGTGAGGGCTAAACGATTTCATGGAGTGTTCAAGTTTCTCTCAAGTTATTCCAAGTGTATTTGGTGTTGTGTGAACCATTTGAGGTGTCACACTTGGGGCACTAGGCACTCAAGCTTCATGAAGACAAGCACCAACAAAAGGTATGTTATTCTAACTTGTGTTATTCAAAGTTTTGTATGCTAGAATAGAACAATACCTTGGAAAGTTGATATTTGCATGTATAATAGAGAAAACATAGATCCAAGGTATTTAGGGTTGCATGTACACTTAGGAGTGTTAGATTTCTCAAAACCGAACATTAATGAGGTCCAATTTATGCACTAGAAGGCAGTGAAGAACTTTACTTGATGAATCCTTGCACTTAAAGCACCTTTCTCCTTTCTTCAAGACCATAGAACACCACAATAAGCTTCAAGATAAACATAAGGAGGCTAGGGTTTGAATAAGGGATTAAGGGAGTGATAGAGGCTAAATAGGATGCCCTAAATATGGATTTAATGCCTTAAAATAAGGGAGAAACCCTAAAATCATGGGCTTGAGCTGCATTAGCAACCACGTCGTGGCCATCACCTTGCCACACTGTGGTTCTCACCGTACACAATGATTCATTTAATTAACAATGCCACGTTGTAACATCCCAAAATTTCAATTAAAATTTTCATTTTTAATTCATTTCAAAACATCCAGTAACCATGTCAAAAAAACCAAAAGTGTTTCATAGTAGAAAAACATGGGCAGATGTGGTGCAATCAAGCCATGCCCTTCCCTTTTGAACTGGAAGTACCTGAAACATATAATCATAACAATAAGTGTCACAAAGACATCAAGTAAATGCAGAAAAACAATATGAGAGTACAAATCCCAATATCACGTAAATGCAGAAAAACATGGGCAGATGTGGTGCAATCAAGCCATGCCCTTCCCTTTTGAACTGGAAGTACCTGAAGCATAAGCTGCAAACTATAAGCACAAAGCTTAGTAACTTCCCTCAAAATACCCTATTCCATACATATAAACAGTCAAAAATATATTGGGTCTATTTCACCCCCTTTGGTATCTTTCAATCGGTACTTGGTCTATTTCACCCGCTTCGGTATCTTTCAACTGGTACTAGGTCTATTTCACCCCCTTCGGGATATTTCAACCGGTACTGGGTCTATTTCACCTCCTTCGGTATCTTTCAACCGGTATCGGGTCTATTTCACCCCATTTGGTATCTTTCAAATGGTATCGAGTTTATTTCACCCTTACCACTAACACATATAATCATAACAATAAGTGTCACAAAGACATCAAGCATATACAAACATAACATGTAATTCTCACGAAGACAATCATCATATTACAAACATAATCTAGTATGTCGGTATTGGTGTCTTCGACCCATGGCTACAGTGAAGGAAACTGACCTGAGACTGAAGGTATCAAATCACACTTGAGCTGTTGCGAACACTGCTTGCACTTTAAACATAATCCAGAAACGACTCCAATTAATAACTAAGGTTTTATTCCATACCAAAGGTCCACTCATCCTTTATCATATTAAGGGCAAAACTCCATTTTTCCCCTTTCCCTACAAGACCCAACTAATCCAAGCCCAAAATCGTAAATGGCCCAAGGCCAAAAATTGATCCAATGGGTTTCTAAGAAAAATCCTAGCATCCACTCAATGATGGTTGGCATCCAAACACCCAACGTTCTAACCTGAATGCCTGGCGTAACCACAGAATCCCAAATCATTAACTAAGGTCTTAAGTTCTTAAGACTTAACGTTCAAACTTTAGACCCAATACTGAAAGAACATCTAAAGTCATAAAGCTACAACTTTATGACTTTGCATGGCTACAAAGAGCCCAACAACAAAATCTAACATAAATCACACTCCAAAGTTCCATAACTCTTGCATAAACGAGTATTAAGGTCCAAGCTTGCATTTTTATGATTCTAAATCCTCCAAAATGCTTGAAAGGATAGCCCAAACTTCTGGAGCAATCTAAACTCACAAAAGTCAAGTTCTTGGGACCAAAAGAACACAAAAGTCAAGTTCTTGAAGGACTCGGCGAGTAAGGTTGAAGTTTTTAGCATTCTAAGGATTATGAAGCTCGGCGAGTTGTTAGGTCAACTGGCGAGTTGAGTCAACTAGATGTTGATTTTGTCTAAGAGTTGACTTTGACCAAGGTGTTGACCTTGACTTTGACATTGACCTGAGTTGACCCTTGCAAGGGGTTAAGAGTATGAAATGGTAATTAAGGAAGATTATTATGTGTAGGAATTGAGAGGATTTGATCCTGGTAGCGAGGACAGTTCAGACACTTCACGACACTGAGGTGAGTTACCTTCCAGTAGAAGTGGGTCTAAGGCACCAAGGTCAACCCACTAGTAAGAGTTGTAGTATAGGTAAATGTCTTCGTGATAATTATATGGTATGTCGCTATCTGTTATGATTATGTGCTAGCCTGATATGATGTTATGTGATAGTAGGTAGTAGAGGGAATAATCCCCGTGTTATGGTCATAAGGACCAAAGGGTAGGTCAGGCATCCCAGATATGCTCGATAGTATGTTTATGCTATGTGATTATGTGGTAGTAGTAGGGGTGAAATAGTCCCTGTAGTCAGCTGGGTTGAACCGGAGGGTAGGTTGGCGCCCCAGAAATACTAGACAGGGAAGGTCGGCACCCTAGAAATTCCAGATAGGGTAGGTCGGCACCCCATAATTTCCAGACAGGGTAGGTCGGGCACCCCAGAATCGCCCGACGGTATGCTAGTTATGTGGTATGTGGTATGATGGGGGAACTCACTAAGCTTTGTGCTTATAGTTTTCAGTTTTGTTTCAGGTACCTCTTCAGCGATGGGGAAGGAGCCGGCGCACTATGACATTCTTGGGATTGTACTCTGATGATACTATCATTTGTATGATATGGTTTTGAGACATGTGATTATGTTTTTATGAAAGCATGTTAATCAGTGATATTTAAAAGTTTTATAAATCGCTCTATTAAAATGAAATTTTTGGTCTTGAAATTTGGGATGTTACAAGAATACTAAAAAATTAAAAGTTTTTAAAGGAGAGTATATGTAACGACCCAAATTTTACTAAATCAGATATTCTAAGGATTATCAGAGTTTTCCAAACAAATGCGGAACTCTAAAACTTCAAAACACTGTACATCCCAGACAATATTCGGTTAATAATAGAACCGTCAACACATATTAAAGCAACAAGGAATATACAAAAACTAAAACTACTCCTAATCTAAGTCCTTGTGCTCCTACTTTGCCTGTACAACGGAAAAGACCTGAAACTACAAAACATGAAAAATATCTACAACATTATACCAAATGTCTGTGGTCTGGTTAGTTATAGTCTAATTGTTTTCATCTTATCATATTCTTTCACTTATCTTTCTTTCTTTACATATTCTAACATTCTTTTCTATTCTTTCTCATACTCTGTAAAGCTAATCTCTCATTTCTCTTATCTTGCTCAATTATTCTTTCTCTCAACATACTCTTCTATTTTAATCCTGCTTTCTCATATCATATTCTTTCTTAGCCTCTTCTCATAATCGTCTCATACTATGTTCATATGATGTCCTCGCCTCTTATCATCTCTTCTCGCATCCTTCTCATACTTTGTTGTTCTCTATCTTTACCTCTCTCGTACTCTTCCTGCTTTATCTCTTTTCTTGTCCTTTTATCTTAACTCATCATGTGAAACATCCCAAAAATACAATCCAAAATTTTCATTTTAATTCATTAATAAAAACTATAAGTATCATTCATCATATAAAAGTCATCGATCATGTATCTCAAAAATATCATAACATTTGTCAATATATCAAAATAATATGTCAAAACACCAGAGTGAATCCTCCCAGGCTAAAAGTTGTAGTGTGTGTCATGCAGTCATCCCGAGCTCTTCCCCTTACTAGCGAAAGTACCTGAAACCAAAACTGAAAACTATAAGCATGAAGCTTAGTGAGTCTCCCCAAACTACCACATATCAAACACATAATCATTTAATAACATACATTAGGCCTTGCCCGCTACATCGGGCCCCGCCCGGCATTGGACCGAAATCCGGTATACATATAACATATTATCAAGCATATAACACAAGCTAATAACATAAACAAATAAACATTCCTCGGGCTTGCCCCGACATCGGACCGAAGCCTGGAACATATAAACATAACATATAAGCTAAACATTCCTCGGGCTTTCCCCGACATCGGACCGAAGCCCGAAACACATAAACAAAAACATTCAAGAATCACAAAGACATCGAGCATACAAACGTTCCTCGGGCTTTCCCCCGACATCAGACCGAAGTCCGGAAACTTATAGCCTACATCGGGCTAACCCCGGCATCAGACCTAAGTCCGACATATGCTAACATAAATAAATGGGTCGGCATTGGTGTCTTCGACCCGTTCCTAGTGGAGGAAAACTCACCTCACAAAGCTGGCTGTTGAATCTCTCGGTAAGGAATCTCTATCGGTGGCTCCCACGACTCCCCGAGCTACCATTACCAAATAACACTTAGTCAAAATCCAAACAATCCTTCTTAGGGCAAAATGACCATTTTACCCTTGATCTAAATGGACCCATGACCTAAGCCCGAATCCATAACATGAAGGCCTAAATCTATATATTCTCACCAAGCCCACTAATGGCCCAATTTTCTAAATTGGGCCTAACTTCTCAAATGGGCCTTCCCTCAAGTACAATATGCAAAAAATGCATTATCAGCCCAAAAGAATAATCCACTAAGGCCCATAATCAACTAGTCCAAGGAAATGGCCCAAAAAAGGCCCACTGTCACAACGAACGCAGGGCGTTCCCTTGTGGAATGTTGGGCATTCCTCTTTGCTTCAGACAGCGAGTCCTAGTGGGAACGCAGCGTGTTCCTAAGTCCTACGCAAGGCGTTCGCGTCCAGTTGTCAAAAACGGGCCATTAAGCACTCAATGCTTAAGCCATGCTATCCAATCACAGATCCAACCTATCTAGGACCTCTAAAATCGTAAAGTCACGAACTTGGAGACTTTGCATGACCCCATAATTCCAAATCCGAAGAAATAGCAATCAACTTCCATAAATGTGGTCCTAACTCTTGCATGAACCCATTAAGACCTCAAAGATTGAAACTTTACCGATGTAGGGACACCATTAGCATCAAGGGTGGCAATCCTAGGCCTATAAACGAATTTGAGTCATAAAGATCCATTATTAGGACTAAAAAGGTCCAAAACATCATTACATTAGATCTAAGCATACTTCAGGAAAATTGTGAACTTTATACCTTCAAGGAGTCCCAAATGATGATGCTATCTTGGATTTATGACCTCAAGATACTCAAGATCCTATTCACTAGCTTCTCTTTCCTTCTTTCAAGCTTTTAAGCTCTAAAACAAGCTTCTCAAGGCCAAACACACACAAGAATGAGAAAAAGAGGCTATCTAGGGTTTTTCTGAGGTTGAGAGGTTGGTAAGGAGGCCAAGGTTTAAGTCATAATGTTATGTATATAGGTACCAATCCCAAACCCTAAAAATTCGGGTTTGCATTCAGGGCGGGAACGAAGCGCATTCCTCAGGGGAATGCCCCGCTTTCGGGCTCCACCTCCAAAATCCAAAGATGGCAGAAATGGTCCCTCCTTCTTCCAAATTCCATAATAACAAGGTCCAAAATCAGTAATTCAATATATAAGGGACCAAAATGTAAATAATACTTGAACTGGGTGTTACATCATGTCTCTTTTCTTTTCTCATAACCTACACATGCTCCTCTTATATCCTTTACTATTAGCATGCTTCTCGTACTCTTCATACACATACCTCCCTGTTCTTACTTTTCATTCTTTAGAATTCTATTCTCAACTAGACCCAGTGGCCCAATCTCATACGATAGTCTCATTTATCATCTAAGGCAAACAACATCCCATTAAAGTTATTGGGTACACTCATCTGGAATTGCTCATTTCTCTTTTTATCACTCGTGGATCCTTAAACATTCTTCTTCTCTTGAACCCCTAACGAATTCCTTACTCTTAATCCATCACGGATCACATCTATGTTCTTTCAAAGAGCTCTCGTATCTTGTTACACTCATGGAACCCTCTACTCCTTCTAACCACCCTAATGTAACGACGTAAATTTTCAAAAGCAATTTTTCATTTTTAAATCATAATTTCAATCACCAAAACAATATCCAATAACTGTATCCAATGTCATCATAACAAAAAAATCCGAAGATCTCAAATACATAAATCCTCTCAGTGTGTACGTATCATGACGGCGCCTTCCCACGGTCCTCGCTAGTACCTGAAACACATATCACAACAATTGTAAGCATAAATGCTTAGTGAGTTCCCTAATATACCACATACAACACATACGCCACTCGAGGCTACAGTACGACCCTCCGGTCGATGTGTCTCAGCGGGACCCTCCAGTCCCGTAGCTCGTTGGACCCTCTGGTCCGGTCATAGCTTGTTGGACCCTTCGGTCCGGTCTATATCGTTGGACCCTCTGGTCTGGTCTATACAATCACATAGCATACATATATCACATTGTACATAATCTCATACATACACATATCACACAAGACCCTCCGGTCTACACATATATACCACTTTAGGTAATGTATAGTGAGAAGACTCACCTCGGGTAACTCGGCAAACCTCGAACTCTGAGATACTGCACTAGCCTCCGCCTAATCACATAAATAATTACTCTAATTAATACAACTTTTAAAGGCTAGGCTAACCCTTATCTATAAGTTCTCCAAGAAGCGTAAAAGACCATTCTACCCCTCTAATAGCTCATAAGTCCAAACACTGACTAAACCCTAAAAGTCAACAAAAGTCAACGGTCAACCTTTGACCCGACTCGTCGAGTGCACTCGTATGACTCGGCGAGTACAAGCGGGTCCTCTGAGTACTTCTAGCCTCTCTTGGCTCGTCGAGTCATCCTTCCACTCAACGGGTTCCTCCTGACACGAATCGCGGGGCAACCCCGACTCGACTCGTCGAGTCCACTTATGAACTCGGCGAGTTGCCTCCATGATCATACTCAAATGACCTTCTGAGGTCAGATCTGTTTCTCTAATCCATAGATCTGACCTTCCCAAGCATAATAATCATGTAAAGGTCGAATCTTGGTACACATGCAACAACCCCAAAGCTTCCTTTTGTAAAATAACTACTAAAAGGGCAACCCAAGTTCATTTCCTCCTTAAAACCAAATAAAGCAGGTTGGCTAAGGCTCTCTGGACCTCAAAACGTCCGGATCCAGAGTCTATTACTCATTGGGACAACGCAAGCATCAAATCAAGCCAATAAAGGGTATAGAAAACCCTAAAATTCAAGGATATCATACTAAACAGAAAAAAAGGATCGATTGTCTACCTCAAAGTTGCAGATCCAAGCTGGAAACCCGCATAATAGCAATCCCCTTGGCCTCCTCTTGCTGGAAACACTTTCTTCTTGGATAAGCCACACCAAAAATGATCAAAATAGCTCAATCTCTCTCACAGCTCGCTCAAGATCTATTAGGTTTCTCTCTCAGGACTAGTAGCCGCAAATGGAGGCCATAAAGGCCTTTAAATAGGGCACAAACCCCGAGAATTAGGGTTTCACTCCACAGCGCGGACTCATGGAGTCCACCCTTTCCGACTCGTCGAGTCCGTTCATTAATCCAGTCAGCAATCGCGGTCCTACTCGATGAGTCTATGACTCTACTCGTCGAGTCCCTCTCTTTTACTTAAAATAAATGATCAAACATAATACCTGGAAATCCGGATGTTACAATTCTCCCCCACTAGAATCAGACTTCGCCCCCGAAGTCTTGATCCGCAAACAACTCTGGATGCTGCTCTCGCATCTCCAACTCCGACTCCCAAGTTAGCTTGGACCCTCTCCGATGTTGCCACTGGACCTGAACGAGGGACACCTCCTTGTTCCTCAGAACCTTGATCTTCCGATCCCGGATCGCGATTGGCCTCTCAGCATAATTCAGGCTCACATCCACCTGAATATCCTCCAGCGGCACCACCACCGACTCGTCGGCTATACACTTCCTCAACTAAGACACGTGGAAGGTATCATGAATCTGGCTCAACTCCGCAGGTAGTTCCAACCGATATGCTACCCTGCCCACCCTCGCGGTTACCCTGAACGACCGAATATACCGGGGCCCCATCTTTCCCCTCTTCCTGAAACGAATCACTCCTTTCCAAGGAGACACTTTCAGGAGTACGAAGTTTTCGACCTGAAACTCGTGCTCGGATCGTCGCCTATCCGCATAATTCTTCTGGCGACTCTGAGCTGTCAACAACCTCTGTCTGACCTGTTGAATCTGCTCTGTCATCTGAAGCACTATCTCAGTGATGCCCATCACTCACTACCCTACCTCTCCCCAATAGATGGGAGTCCGACACCTCCTCCCATACAACAACTCGAAGGGAGGCATACCAATGCTCGAATGGTGACTGTTGTTATAGGAAAACTCAGCCAACGGCAAATACGTATCCCAACTCCCTCCGAAGTCCATCACACATGCCCGAAGCATGTCCTCGAGCGTCTGAATCGTCTGCTCACCCTGTCCGTCCGTCTGAGGGTGGTAAGCGGTACTGAAATGCAGCCTCGTGCCCAACTCCTCATGGAACTTCTTCCAGAACCTAGAAGTGAAACGGACGTCCCGATCTGATATAATTGAGATCGGCACTCCATGCCGCGATACCACCTCCCTCACATACAACTCCGCCAGCCTCTCAGCAGAAGAGCTCTCACTGATAGGAAGAAAGTGAGCGTTCTTCGTCAGCCGGTCGGCGATTACCCAAATTGCGTCGACACCCCTCGCGGTCCTTGGCAACTTGGTGATGAAATCCATAGAAATCTGTTCCCACTTCCATTGGGGAACCTCAAGTGGCTGCAACATGCCATGCGGACGCTGGTGCTTGGCCTTAACCCTGCGACAGGTTAAGAACCTCTCAACAAACCATGCTACATCCCTCTTCATACAGGGCCACCAATAGTCTTTCTTCAGATCCAAATACATCTTAGTGGCCCCGGGATGGATCGAAAATCTCGAGCGATGCGCCTCCTCCATCAAAGTAGTGCGCTCCCCGCCTGCATACGGCACCCAAATCCGACCATGAAAGGTCATAAGCCCGCGGCTATCGGTAATGAAATCTGGTACCTGCCCAATCACCCGCTCTCTCTTCTGGTTCTTCGATCTCACGGCCTCTACCTGGGCCTCCCGAATGGTGTCCAACACCGGAGTCATCTCTGTTAACCACATACAAATGTCTCGAATCAGGGCGCTCTCCGCCCTACGGCTCAGGGCATCAGCTACAATATTAGCCTTGCCCGGGTGGTACGGAATCTCACAATCGTAATCCTTTACCACGTCCAACCATCTCCTCTGGCGCATGTTCAAATTGGGCTGATCCATCAAATACTTCAAGCTCTTGTGGTCCGTGTAGATGGTACATCAAACCCCATACAAATACTGACGCCAGCTCTTAAGGGCGAACACCACTGCCCCTAAATCTAGATCGTGGGTGGGATACCTCGTCTCATGAGGCTTCAGCTGCCTCGATGCATACGCTATCACATGCCCCCTCTGCATAAGTACTGCACCCAACCCCGATATCGACGCGTCAGAATACACCACAAAATCCTCCATCCCTTCCGGGAGGGCTAGCACCAGGGCTTCGCACAACCTCTGGCGAAGTGTCTCAAACGAGGTCTGTTGCTCCGGACCCCAAGAAAAAGCAACACCCTTCCAGGTCAACCTGGTGAGAGGCACGGCGATCTTGGAGAAATCTCTGATAAATCTCCGATAATAGCCGGCCAAACCTAGAAAACTCCTGATCTCGGCACCTCCCACCTCATAACCGTCTCAATCTTGGCCGGATCGAACAAAATCCCATCCTGGTTAACGAGGTGTCCCAAGAACTGGACCTCTCGTACCAAAAAATTACACTTGGAGAATTTGGCATAAAGCCTCTCTGACCTCAATACCCCAAGAAGCTCTCTCAGATGCTCCTCGTGTTGTTCTCTAGATCTTGAATACACCAAAATATCATCGATGAACACAGTCACCGACCGATCAAACATCGTCTTGCACACCCTGTTCATGAGATCCATGAACGCTATCGGTGCATTGGTGAGCCCAAAAGGCATCACCACGAACTCGTAATGACCATAACGAGTTCTGATTTCCGTCTTCTGGATATCCTCATCCCGCACTCTCATCTGATGATATCCTGACCTCAGTTCAATCTTGGAGAACCAAGACACTCCCTGCAACTGATCAAACAAATCGTCGTTCCTCGGTAAAGGATAACGGTTCTTGACTGTCAACTTGTTCAACTCTCGGTAATCAATGCACATCCGGTGTGAAACATCCTTTTTCTTGACAAAAAGGATCGGCGCTCCCCATGGTGAGCTACTCGGTCTAATAAACCCACTCCCCAGCAGCTCCTGAAGCTGCAAGGATAACTCTTGCATCTCCGGCGGCGTAAGGCGATAAGGCGCTACCCCCGGAACCAAATCGATACGGAACTCTACCTGCCTCTCGGGGGCACACCTGGCAACTCTTTGGGAAAACCATCCGGGAACTCGCGCACTATCAGAACCTCCTCAATCGAACTTGGCCTCCTAGCGGCCACTCGTGTGTCCATCACATAGGCTACAAAGCCGTTGCAGCCCTGTTGTATACTCTGCCTTGCCCTGGCAGCCGAACAAACCGCTGACCCACAGCGGGTACCCTCGCCGTACACCAAAAGTACTCCCTCACTAGGGCCTCATATCGACACCGGTTGTCGCTCGCAATCTATAACAGCCCCAAATCGGCTCAACCAATCCATGCCCACTATAACACACACGTCCCCCATTGCAATCGGGACTAGATTTATCGGGAACTCAAAGCCAATGATCTCAAGTACACAACCACGAAGTACATCCGTAGCATACACCGCTCGTTCGTCAGCTATAGAAACTCGCGGAGGTCGACTCAACGCCTCTCGTTGAATACTGATGTGCTGACTAAATGCTAAGGACACAAATGACCGACTCGCACCCGAGTCGAATAACACCAAAGCAGGTATGGAATTCACAAGAAAAGTACCTACGCATTGTTGGGTTTTGAGCAATCTAACACTCCTAAGTGTACATGCAACCCTAAATACCTTGGATCTATGTTTTCTCTATTATACATGCAAATATCAACTTTCCAAGGTATTGTTCTATTCTAGCATACAAAACTTTGAATAACACAAGTTAGAATAACATACCTTTTGTTGGTGCTTGTCTTCATGAAGCTTGAGTGCCTAGTGCCCCAAGTGTGACACCTCAAATGGTTCACACAACACCATAAGCACTTGGAATAACTTAGAGAGAAATTAGAACACTTCAAGAATCGGCTTGCCCTCCATGCATATCTAGTGGCCGATTTCTCACATCAATAAGATGCTTATATAGTTGTTACAATTAGGGTAAACCCTAATTGTCATGGCTTTCCATTTCCTTGGATCCATGGGTTCAAATACACCATGGAGCATCCAATGGGTTTGAGCCCAACTTGATAATCCGTGGAGCATTAGCCCACTATATAAGTATGGATGATTTACACAATCAACCCATATATTTAATTAGTCTTCTTTTGATCACTTAATTAATTCTAGATTAATTCTTGATCAATACTAATTAAATAATCGCTATTAATATATTAGAACTTATAATATATTGATAAACCTTAAGTGTTATTTCTCTCATTTTAGTCTATCCAAGTGCATGATGCCATGCAACCCAAATGGACCATGCCGGGTCGGGTCAGGTCTTACCAATTATAGTTATGGACTTAGACATTAATCCAACACGCATATCATATTATAAGCACAATTTCTCAAATATCAAATAATTACATGAAAGAATACATACCAGCCACGACATCAGGCGCTGCACGGACCTCCTCTGTGGTCAACTGGAAGGCTCTCCCATGGGCCTTCGGTGCCTCGGCCTTCACTGGCCGGGTCTCGGTAGCTCTAGCAGCAGGTGCAGATCCCTGAAGTAGCTGAGGGCACTCGGCCTTTCGATGGCCGATCTAGTTGCAATGAAAGTAAACTGAGAATCCTTTGGGGCAATCCCTCGCGTAATGCCCCTCCTTCCCACACTTGTAACACACCCCAGCTCTGCACACCCGCTCATGACTGGGAAGTGCGGCCCTTAGGACCCCCAGATCTCGAATCAGTGGACTTTGCCCGCTTAGCTGCCCGCTGGGACTATGCCGATCCCTCCCCTGAGACTCCGCCTCCTCCCTGGCCTAAGTCTCTAGCTCGATCTCCCTCTTCCCAGCATTTGCCTGAAGTTCGGCAAATGTCTGGTATGTTGAGTTCGCCATGAACTCGCGAATATCTCTCCTCAGAATGCTCAGATATCGGCTCATGCGTGTCTGCTCGGTAGACACCTGCTTAGGGAAAAACATCGCCCTCTCATGGAACTTCCGGGTAATCATAGTAACAGAATCAGTACCCTGCTTGAGGGTCAAAAACTCCTGAGCCAGTCGTTCCCTCTCCACAGGGGGAATGTACTCATCACGAAACATAGTGGTGAACCTCTCCCAGGTCACCGCAGTAAGCTCAGTGGGGGTGAAATCTGCCGATACAAACTTCCACTAGTCCTTCGCCCCTAAGCGAAGCTGGTTCAACGCGAACCATAATTTCAAATGCTCCGAACACGAGCAAGTATAGAAACATCCCTCAATATCAGCAATCCACCTCATCACAACGATTGGATCCTACGTCCCATCAAACTCTGGTGGCTTTGTGTTGCTGAACTCTCGGTACAGCAACGAGTCACCTCCCTGTGGCCTAGCAGCAGCGACGATTGCGGTGGCCGCAACAACAGCAGCATCAGTAAGAGCGGTGTATCGCTCATCAAAAGTCTCGATCAATGTGGTCTTGATAGACCCGAACATCTCTGGTATCTCAGCTCAGATGGCCGCAACCACCTCCTCATGGATCAATCGGCAGATCTCCTCATCACCGACACTGCTCTCAGGTGTGTGGCTTGTCCCAACCATGATGTCTCACTGAAATAAAACATAAAACATCAGAGATCTGCTCGAGCGTACTCGCACTCGATAACACAACCCTACTTTTTCCCTGGTACCCTAAGGATTCTTACTTGGACCGTGCACTGAGACGGTGTCTTTGGTAGTATGGGCCCTTATACTACCGCCCACACCGCATCAGTATTCACCTCAAGTCCTCCTCCTTGGACCCCAGATCACAAGTACTCTACATCTCTCTACGCTTAGGCTACTCTTCGGTAGACTTCTCATAGGCTCCTCACTGCTACCTACTCACTCTCGAAACATCTCATAGCAGCAGTAATCCCCTAGGCTAAGGCATCACAAATCAGTCCACTCTAGTCCTAATATGAATACCTAGCCTACTCTAGCATGCATAACATATCATAACATTTCTTATAACACACAATGTAAGGGTATTTTGGGAAATCACCATTTGGGCGCTGGCTAATCGTACACAGTGCTCCATTCTGTCTTTCTCAAATCTTTTACTCTCTTAGAAAATTATTTATTTTATGAAAAACTTTCTCAAATCCTCAGTTTGAGTTCAGATACGTCCGAAGATGCACCCGAATCCCTCAAACCAAGGCTTTGACACCAACTTGTAACGACGTAAATTTTCAAAAGCAATTTTTCATTTTTAAATCATAATTTCAATCACCAAAATAATATCCAATAACTGTATCCAATTTCATCATAACAAACAAATCCCAAGATCTCAAATACATAAATCCTCTTAGTGTGTACGTATCATGCCGGCGCCTTCCCACGGTCCTCGTTAGTACCTGAAACACATATCACAACAACTATAAGCTTAAATGCTTAGTGAGTTCCCCAAAATACCACATACAACACATACACCACTCGAGGCTACAGTTCGACCCTCCGTTCGATCTGTCTCAGCGGGACCCTCCAGTCCCGTAGCTCGTTGGACCCTCTGGTCCGGTCATACCTCGTTGGACCCTTCGGTCCGGTCTATATCGTTGGACCCTCCGGTCCGGTCTATACAATCATATAGCATACATATCACATTGCACATAATCTCATACATACACATAGCACACAAGACCCTCCGGTCTACACATATATACCACTCTAGGTAATGTACAGTGAGAAGACTCACCTCGGGTAACTCGGTAAACCTCGAACTCTGAAATACTGCACTAGCCTCTCTTGGCTCGTCGAGTCATCCTTCCACTCAACGGGTTCCTCCTGACACGAATCGCGGGGCAACCCCGACTCGACTCGTCGAGTCCACTTATGAACTCGGCGAGTTGCCTCCATGATCATACTCAAATGACCTTCTGAGGTCAGATCTGTTTCTCTAATCCATAGATCTAACCTTCCCAAGCATAATAATCACGTAAAGGTCAAATCTTGGTACACATGCAACAACCCCAAAGCTTCCTTTGGTGAAATAACTTCTAAAAGGGCAACCCAAGTTCATTTCCTCCCTTAAACCAAATAAAGCAGGTTGGCTAAGGCTCTCTGGACCTCAAAAGGTCCGTATCCAGAGTCTATTACTCATTGGGACAACACAAGCATCAAATCAGGCCAATAAAGGGTATAGAAAACCCTAAAATTCAAGGATCTCATACTAAACAGAAAAAGGGATCGATTTTCTACCTCAAAGTTGTAGATCCAAGCTGGAAACCCGCAGAATAGCAATCCCCTTGGCCCCCTTTTGCTGGAAACACTTTCTTCTTGGCTAAACCACACCAAAAATGATCAAAATAGCTCAATCTCTCTCACAACTCGCTCAAGCTCTATAGTGTTTCTCTCTCAGGACTGGTAGCCGCAAATGGAGGCCATAAAGGCCTTTAAATAGGGCACAAACCCCTAGAATTAGGGTTTCACTCCACAGAGCGGACTCGTCGAGTCCACCCTTGCCGACTCGTCGAGTCCGTTCATTAATCCAGTCAGCAATCGCGGTCCTACTCGACGAGTCTACGACTCTACTCATCGAGTCCCTCTCTTTTACTTAAAATAAATAATCAAACATAATACCTAGAAATCCTAAAATATTGTTCTCAAGGGACCTATCCTAAGGATAATTGTAAGCAACGAGTAGACAATACTACTACGGGGATTTCATAGCAATATATGTCAATAAGGAAACCATGGGGGGGTAGAGTACACCGAATGAACATATAGTTCATTACAGCCACAAGTTGTGAGCATGCTAGCATTCCACTAGACTGTCTATTATAGTTTGTGGTCATCATCTATACTTTGTTAGATGACTAGTCACCCTTAGTAAAATGGTACCTCAATGGTCATGGCCTCACCTTTATTATTTCCCCTTTCCCAACCCTTTTCTACCCAATATATTAAAAGTACAATAAAATACATAAGTAAAATCATATCATATTATTTCATCTAAGACAAATATCGTGAACATAGATAATGAGCACATATAGTAGGTAATTATCTAAATATTTTATATCTATGTATAAGATGAAAGTAACTATGCAACCACTTATTAAAAGTGGATGGCCTCTCAAATGCCATAGGGTTCCGTTGAATACTTTTAAAATGTAGAGAAATTCGATAGTATAATCCCAGAAGAAATCATAGAGAAAGAGTTAGGGGTGTGGGAAATGGGTGCTTTGGAGCTACTATTTATAGAAGTTTAAAAGGGTGTGTCGCGCCAAAGCAACATTACTCCTGTGAGACGTTGCCACGTGTTCGGTTCTCATTCGTCCACATCACACCTTCTAGAACATCGCCAAATGTCCTTAAATCTTCAAATGCCATAACTTTTACATATGAACTCTGTTTTCGATGTTATTTATATCCCCAAAATCCTCTCGACGACCTCTACAACTTTCCTTTAGATCTCAACTGCTAGTTCTCACTCTATTTTGAAGTGGTTAAATTTTCTAAAAAGTGATACAGATAAACTAAAGATGTTACTTTTTTTAAATTGTTTCTTTTCTTTTGTTTATTGTTAGAACCAAAAAATGGGCAAACTCACAAGAAAACAATTTTATTCTTTTTGTCTCTTGTAAAAAACAGAATAACATTAAAGCACACAAAACACATGATTTTTCCCCTTTTTGTTTGTTGTCAAAACCAAAATAGCAGGAAATCACAAAAAAAAAGTCATATTTTTCCCATGAAAACCAAGTAAGAAACAGAAACCTAAGGTCCCTCTCTTTTGTAGCATTCATTATTGGGTGGTGAGGGATCTAAAAGACCACAAAAGCGCACAATGAAATCAATAAATGAATACTCTCATAAGCCTAAAACGGATCCATGATTAACCAAATTAATTGCAACTAAAAATACCATAGAAGGAATAAAGAAACATATCCTTGTAGTCATTTGAATTCTTCATTTTTCTCTTGACAAATAATGGATTGCTGAGATTCCAAAGTACAACTCATCTTCCAGATCACACCCAAGGAAAAGATCTGCAGCTTCCGATATCACTAAAACCAACGAACACCTTGAATGTTGATGTGTTTATTTGCACTAGCAATTTTAAATTTATAAGTCATGTCAAATCTAAACCAACTAAACACAAATAGACAGTGTACCTAGTCACGAAATAGTACAGTTAAGGTAAGACGGGTGTCAGACACTAGGGAAACGGGTATTATTTTAATGAAAAACTACTGCTACTAATTAAACAAAGAAATAACTATAAATTTGGGCGGAGGGGTATCAGATTTTGCATGTTTAGAAAAACTTAAGTTATCAACTAAAAAAAATTAAACTAGCATAACTACTTAGACTAAAGCAAACAAAACATAATCGATTTTAAATCAATATTAAAAAGCATTTTTGTTTAGCTTCGAATAACATTCTCCTTATGGTTGATTTCTTATGCAATAGATTATTTAGTTGGTTATTGAATTCTAAGTTACTAGTTATCTTGCTTTGATTTCCTAGTGTTTACCAATTCATGAGCTACCATTATAATGATCATGCAACAAGTGAACACCTAATTGGTTTAATAATAAGCTATGAATAACAACATCTAGTGATTTTATTATCTATGATCAAGACAATCAATCAAGCACATAACATGGATAATTAATGCTCTCTAACACAATCAAAGTTACTATTATTAATACTTAACCCTAGGGTTTGTTTAATGTCTAGATCTAACTATTTAATTATCATAAACAGTTAAATAACAAGTTAATGCAATTGGACTGATCATCTAACTACACATAACTTGAAGATAAGCAATAAAAATCAGAGCTTTAATATGCTAGGTTGTTGGTCTATCAAACAACAGTAAAAACCAACATAAATGATTCCGTATAAATCAAATCAACGCACAATATCAAGAATCGTCTATGCTAAACGAAAGCAAATGAGTATTAGCTCATAACTAAGTCATAAAAATAGGTAAAATCAATAAGAATTTCACTAAACAGGTTTAGGTAAGAAAATCGGATGATTATCGCATTCATCGTGTCTAGATTCCTCAATACTTGTTCTTCAATCAATCTCTTCCCCTATTAGGGTTTCTAAAAGGATTTTGGTCGTCTATAATTGTAGGTAATCACTACACACCTCTAGAATCTGACCTAATGATCATTTAAATATGTTTCCAGAAACACGTCAAGGCATAAATTTCGCCACGTCGTGGCACAAATCTCGCCACATCGTGGTGGACAGTTCTTTTACGTAGCCTCCACGTTTTTCGTGCAAACACCCCGGGAAGATTCTATAGTCTGACATGTCACCACTTCGTGGCATGATGTTGATTGCTACGTGGCAAATTTTTTTCGCACGTTTTCTTCTCCTTGATGAATGCTTGCAATTTCTCAGTTTCTAGGCAAGCATTTTGCTTCGTTTTCCTCGACAACGTCTTTTCTACTACAAAATAGATTTTAAGAGTAATAAGTATCAAATATATTTATAAATGGCTAAAATTCAGTTAAAATTACTTAAATATGGCATAAAATATATAACTAAATATAAAAATATCAAATGCCAAAGTCCGGTTCTGAACTGCAAAGAGACATGTTATGTCCTTCGGGAATTCTTAGGCTTTCGAGAATGAGAAGAGACTGCCAAATTTTAGGTTTGGTTTAGTGAAAGACTCATCATCAAATATGGCCAAACACCCCTCTATTTATAGGGAAGGGTTTTTGAACTCTTAGTAATAATAACTTGGTCACTAAGTTATTATCCTAAGTTTGGTAATTATCCTAAAAGATTTTACTTTCAAATATTTCAACTTTAAACCCCTTAAGTCAACAAGTTTCTTATTAATTAATTAATAAAATATACCCCAATAAAATTCTCATATCATTGGTTGCTTATTTATGTCCTCTTGTGTAACCCAAAGGCACCGTACTAATAACAGTAATATTACCAACTGTTGTGACTGTAGGAACTATCTTCAAACATTCGTTTTGTACAAAAAAATTGTTTTAAGTCTATTAGAAAAAGTATGACATTAATGTGAGAAAGAAACGAACATATTGAGTGTTTTTCAGGCCTATATTGAACACAGTGTCCTTAAAACTAAATATGCATGTTAGCGGGTGTTTGTCATGATACAATAGCTTGAAGGGATTCTTCAAGATTTTCTAAGCAAGTTCTACGTCATAGTTTACGTTAACAACAACAAGAAAAATATAAGCAAAATCGGAGGAGGAGAAGAGATGAGTTTCATTTGGTATGTCTAACCTGTTTCCAAAATGATGTATTTATACAACCAAAATCGTAATTGCGACACTACACTTGAACCCGTGTTTAATGCAAGTTTAGTAACTTAAAAATTAATAAATTTTAGACAAAACTACAAAATGGTCCTTATGGTATGCATTTTTTTGGAAAATGGTCTGAACCGTGAAAGTTTTGGATTGGTGGTCCTTTTGAGCATGTTTGTATGTGCTTTTGGTCCCTCCAAAAAATGAAATGACTAAGATGCCCATATTATATTTATTTTTCATTTTTTTTATTTATAAATTTATGTGTATACACAGACACACACACACACACACACACACACACATATATATATATATATATATATATATATATATATATATATATATAGAGAGAGAGAGAGAGAGAGAGAGGTTCAAATATTCTAACTAACCAGGTTATAACTCGTGTACTACATGGTTGACAAAATAAAATACATAGAGACAATAAAAATGATAATCACTAATCATGAATTTACATACAATTATTTTTATACAAAATTTGATGTTTTGTTTGTAAAATCTATCATTGTTATTACTTAATTAATCTCTAAAATTGTAATTTTTAATTAATATCTAAAATTATTTTAAACTTCAGAGTAATCAATACTACTGTATTACTTAAAAATCTTAAAATAATGTAACCTAACAAACATACATGAATAATAGACAACAAAATTCAAATCTATGTAGATAAATAAAACCTAAGCCATTAAAATCAAATAATATTTAGATTGGAAACCGATATTTGAGTTTGAGATCCAATTAAACCAAACCAATTTCGATTTCTCTTACTTAATTTGATTACACTACTTATGTATTATCCATTGATTAAAATATATAAAGTTGGCAGATGGTTCATAAATTATAAATTTTATCATTTAAAAAAAGAATATTGGAACATAAGTTAGATATTAGTCCAAAGAACATGAAGAAAACACTACATCAATAAAACCGTGTTATCCTTCAACACAAGATTTCGTTGCCTTTCTCGATAGTAAATACCATCTTGATTTTCTTATCTAATGTTTTATATAAAATCAAAAGTGTATGTCCACGAACAAAGTAGCATGGCAGATTTTCCTTTCAAAGAAAATTTCAAAATGACAAATTTGCCATATGTTCTTAAAAGGAAATGTTGACTTCATATCATAGCTACTAACATAATTGAATAGTATATTGGTTGAGTTGACCAGAAAGTCGTTGATTATAAAAGATATGCATATAATTTCATTTACAACCCTATGGCTCATATTTCGAGTCCTATACTTTGAGTCTTGTATAAGAAAAAACGACTAATAAATAAGTAATCAACTTGCTTTCAAGAATCATGTTACCACATATAAGTCTTTTCAAGGTGAATATTTATTCTGAAATTAGAGAAAATGATATAACATGATAAATGTATGTGCCTACCCTCCATCTACGTCCACATCAAGGTATAAATAGATCATACACGAGTCAAAGTACCTTCCTTTGACCAAAAGTTACCCATGCATTAAGAACTTTATGAGTTCACATAATGAAAGAACGACATTGAACATTTGATAGTAAAGTGCTATAATTGGGTAGCTTTGCAATCTTTAATTGTCCATACTCTTTATAGCTCATTACAAGATTACCATATACATAAGCGGTTAAAGCATCTAGAAAGTTCTATTCATAAGATCATGCAACGTGTGTAACATAAAACTATCATAAACAAAGGACATTGGGTGACAACTTGATGGGATAATGCTTTGGAGGGTTTGATAGGTGACATGAAAATTAATTCAAACAGTGGGTTATAACCAAAGCCAAATATCATAAACATAAAATATAGTTCAAACTGGTCCAATTAAATTTTCCCTAAAACATTTGATTACCTGTAAAAAAATGTCTATCAATAGTTTTTCCCAAATCAAAATTAGCCATTTATGACCTTTATCCATAGCGATGGCCACACATACTGGAATGATTTTTTCAAATTTAAGGGGAAAACATTCATTTTTCAATTAATAAAGTTATAGAAAAAGAAAAATAGTTCACAAATAGGTTCGTATGAAAGTGAAAAGTGCAAGAAATACATTTGGAATATAAATTAATTGAATTACCTTCGAATAACCATGGTGATTTTTCCAACATCCTCATCATGTTTCATTATCTTCTGATCCAAGCGTGCATATATTACTCAAAATCAGGAGTGACAGTTGAATACCACTAAATCAACCATTCAATCATACTCTCACAATACTCATTTGATAGTTTTAACTGCAACAACTCTGACTTTTCTCTTAAACATTTCACCAAACAAATTATGTGCATCAGAGAATCAAGCAGGAGAACTTACAATACAAGGGAAAGGGCCACTAAAAACGAATGTGTACACATTCTTTTAACTAACAATAGAATCCTCAGAAATTTCTTCAACAAAGAACTTGAAGCTAAAGATATTTTTTCTTAATTAAACAACACTACTAGATTAAAAGATTGATGTTATAATATCGAGAACAAACACAATCTAATTCTAAAAATTGAGCAGACGATGATCAAACCTTATCTAATTTTTGATATCTACATGAAAAAGAAGATCTTGTTCTTTGAATATATGAAGCCAAATTTAAAATTCATAAAATGAATATGAATGAAACACTTACATAAAGTTATTTTTGCAAAGAACATGACCGATGGTGGTGTGGGAAGATAAAATACGTTCGATCTTCTTCCAGATAAAGGCTTCGATACACTCTATGTGACATCCCTAAAATCACGGCCAAAAAAGACCGATTTCATTTATGCTTTTTAAAATAATTTCAGAGTATACCTTTTTGATTTAAAAGAGTTGCAGGAATTTGTTCCCAAAACAAAATATGATAAAATAATATTTATCAAAGCATTTCATCAAGAGATGCGTTTTCATTATATAATCAAAACTCGGGATGTCATGTTCCGAAACAGACCATAAAGCATAAACGATAACATTACAAGTCATTCAACAAATATATACATATACAGACTTGTAAACAAAACAACTCAATGATTCATCCATATTATGCCCTTGCACCACTTCCTGTAATACAAATAAACTGAGTGGGTCAGGCTTGGGAGCCTGGTGAGCATATAGGGTTTTCAACCCACAATAAATAATTATATTTAATTTCACCAACCAACAATAACCTGATTACCCATTCCCGTTATCCTCACTTTATGTCCCTAAAACAACATCTATCTCAAGGCACCTAATCTAGGATTTTCATCGAGACGAACATTACTGCTAAGGGGTTTCCTCAACAATAGATATCCTAAAGGCAACCATGAGGGGGATAAAGTACACCGGTTAACACATCGTTCACAACACCTACAGGTTATGAACCTGCTAGCATTCCACGGGACTGTCTAGAAAGAGTCTGTGGTCGTTATCCATAATCCGCTGAATAACTAGATCAACAACAACAACATCGAGGCCTCTCATCTGTTTATCACACATCGACTATCTACCCATGTTCTACCCAACATATTAGTAGATAAAAATATATATTTTTATACATAGTTTAAAACCTGTATAGCATTTTCATTCTATACATATTCCACATAACAGATGAGGCACCACACATAACACGTATTTCATAGAGAATAAATCATATCTATGAGATAGAAGAATGTGAATATACATTCACACATATAACAACAAAATATACACATAACATGCATTTCGTATAAAATACTTCATATTTATGCGTTAGAAGAAAGTAACTACAGACTCACTTGATCAGAAGATGATCAGACAGCACTACGGCTCTAAGAGTAGTATTCTTCGGTGAAATTGGGATCACTTCACACACCGGGATTCTCGCGGGTAGAGCTTCGGCTCGAAAACTCTTTTCTTCTCGGGATCTTCGAGCTTCGGGACTTGCTTCGGGTCTCGGGATGAACACCGGGGCTTCGGGGGGTTAAAATAGGGCTTAGAGAGAGTATCGGGGGTGGGAGAGAAGAGATGGAGCAACCAAAATCGGTTGCCCCTTGAATTCTATTTATAGGGCAAAATTTTCAGGCTCACCTCGTGAGTTTTTAATTCTCACCTCGTGAGTTTTGCAATTCTCACCTCGTGAGCTCGATATGTCATTGATTTCGTCATGGCCACTTGCCCTAGAAGACGTCCATCAACTACTCACCTCGTGAGTTTTGCAATTCTCACCTCGTGAGTCTGACACCACCTTGGCTTTCGCACCCCGAACTTCAGAAATTCATAACTTTCGCATACGAGCTCCGTTTTTGACGTTTTTATATCCACGCGTAGGTGAGATTATGCTCTACAACTCTTGTTTAGACTCCATTGGCTAATGTTGACATTAATTTTAATATATTATTAATATATTATTTTTAGTAGGTTGGGACAGGTAAACTCCGTTCGAAATTCATAACTCCTTCATCTGAACTCCGTTTTCGTCTGTCTTTTTATCGTTTCACTACTATCGATTAGATCTTCGATTCTCATTTAGATTGTTTCGACTAAAAATCACCCGATCTCAAATCGAGGATTCGGGCTGCATACTGCTAAGTCGAAACTTCGGAAAATCATAACTTCCTCATACGAAGTCAGATTTGGGCATTCTTTTTATGCACGCTCTCGGTTTAACGAACCCTACGAATTTATTTTAGATCACTAAGGCTAGATACCGCTTTATCTTAAATTCATATTTTACGTCATTCAGCGTCGTGCCGGTTCTGTCGCGAAACTTCGACAGGTCATAACTTATTCGTTATAACTCGGATTTCAACGTTCTTTATATCTTGGGAATCCTTGTTTCGACCACTACAACTTTATGTAAAAATATCGGGCTTATCTCACACTTTAATTTTGACTCTTATTTTTATCATTTATTAATTATATCTTTATAATTAAGTAATAAGCACACAAATACACATAATTCACATAATACTCAAATATTTCATCATTAATACTTAAAAAAGTTATAAGGGTTAACCTAGACTATTACATCAACGAAAATGCCTTGCTTGGAAACGCGGGCGTTACACTCTAGGTTGTGGTGGTGGTCGTCTGCTTTAAAGTGATCTAGGCCAGGGGAAAAGGAATGTCGTTTTAAATATAAACAAAATCTCCAAGATTTGGGGATTTGATGTATTTTAAAATTTGAACTAATGATTTGGTTCCCAAAACTATTGGAGAAATTGCAGAAGAAACGGTTGAACGATAGAAGGTTTCTAAATTTCTTGCTATTTTTTTTTGGATACTATCGATTTGAAACTATTGAAAAGAAGGAGTATATGTTTGACTATTGGGCAAATATGGAATTTCACTTAGACGTTGTGAGCGGGAAAATTAGATTGGGGAGGGTCTTAGCAATTGCCACGTGGTAATAGAAGTACTTATTTATTAGGATTAGGGATAAGGATTATTGTGTGGATGTAGGAATAATTATGGTCCAATAAAAATTAAATAAAAAATTAAACAATTAAATAAATTAATAAGGATAAATTAGTAATATTACATATAGGTATTAATTAATATCCAAAATTAAAAATCGATATCCTTTATTTAAGAGATCGGTTCCTTAAATCTCTTTTCCATCTCAATAAAACTAAACTACGACTTCATCCAGTCATTTTCGTGGCGCCAAATCAACCTCCACCGAGCCACCATCGTTGTCCACCTCCCCACTGGATTCAAATTCTATTTTCTGCATTTGATCCATCTAGTATGGCACGAATGTACTTATTCATATTTTTTTTTCATATTTATGTCTTCTTAAAGGATGTCATAAACTGTCATTCAAATAGAATAAAATCGATTATAATTAAAAATTACTTTAGAATTAATTAAAAAATCAAAATTTTAAATCAAGAGAATTAATTATCCCTAAAAATTTACAATTTTTTTTAATTTATCTCAATTGACTAAAATACTCTTATAGTGAAATTAGATGATATTTTTCAATTATTTTTAATTCAAAAATATTTATTAATCACTGTAACACCGAAAATTTCAAAACAATTTTTCATTTAAAAATAATCGTTTAATTCTTAAAAACACTTTGCTTAAAATATTATTCATAATCGAATTACAAAACATAACTCCATTTTCACTTGCATAATAAACCAGGATCCTCAAAACATGACTCTTTCTCTGGTGTGTACAATCGAGCCAGTGTCGTCCCGTGATCCTGAGAGAAACCTGAAACACATAACACAAAACACCGTAAGCACGAAGCTTAGTGAGTTCCCCAAAATACCACACATAACACATATTAGCTACTTGAGGCTATAACTCTGTGGGTCCGTGGACCCTACTCTGTGAACCTTCCGGTTCTAACACTGGGAACCTTCCGGTTCTAACTCTGTAAACAAGCACGGCATAAATCACATAGAAATAATGCAGTACAACACGTAACATACACAACATACAAATACTCTGTCACATAACTCTGGTTACCTACTCAAGGTAAAGTATAGTGAGAAGACTCACCTCGCGTATCTCGATACTCGCAAATCCCGAAAATCACTCGCGCTCGATCCTCCAAGCTATAATCCTCCTATAACACAATATATCTCTAATTAACACTTTCACAACTAAGGTTGACTACCCCTATCAAGTCAACACTGGTCAACTCTAGTCAACGGTCAACGATCAACTTTGACCGGACTCGGCGAGTGCACTAAAGCGACTCGGCGAGTCTATACATGTTCACTGACTCCCTAGGATCCTCTCTTGACACGTCGAGTACTTCCCTGACTCGACGAGTTCCACCTGGCATGAATCGCGGGGCCACCACGACTCAACTCGTCGAGTCTCAAGAACAACTCGGCGAGTTCCAGCTTGACTCAGTCCACCTGTCAACCTTCTCTGACTCTCCCTGAATCACTGAGTCAACCCTTAACTCGGTAAGACCACTCGCTGAGTGGTTATGGACAATCTTCATGCTACTCGCCGAGTCTGTTCTTTGGAGTCGGCGAGTCTAAGCCATGCATGAACTCAAACTCACTTCTGAGGTCAGATCCGTTCCAGTAACTCATAGATCCAGTCCTTCCAAGCACATTTATCACGTAAAGTTACAATCTTGGTGCTCATGCAAAGGTCCAAAGGCCTTATTTGATGATATGGTCTCTAGAATGCTATTCTAAGCTCATGGCCTCCATTAACACTCATAAAGCTTGAGGGAAAAGAGTCTCTGGACCTCTTTGGGTCCAGATCTAAAGCATCAACACAAAAAGAGGCCAATTACTCCATGAATCATTCCACAAAGAAGCCCTAACTCTAAGATTTACACCAAGGGCTGAGAAAGGAACGAATGGTTACCTCAAATGAAGTCTCTAGACTCAGGAATCACTGGATTAGCACCTCCTTTGGTCTCCTCTTGCCTTGATCCGCTTCTATATGCAAAATCACCCACAAATAATCAAGGATCTTCCTCTTTTCTCTCACAAAACGCTCAAGGACTCTTTTAGGGTTCTCTCTGGGGTTGGTGGCTGCAAATGACGGCCA
The DNA here is from genome assembly GCF_051521515.1 of Lactuca serriola. Taxonomy (NCBI): domain Eukaryota; kingdom Viridiplantae; phylum Streptophyta; class Magnoliopsida; order Asterales; family Asteraceae; genus Lactuca; species Lactuca serriola. Next base: position 155,205,677 of record NC_136415.1, read on the forward strand.
TAAGCCCCTTTAAATAGGTCTCATACACTGAAATTTAGGGTTTCATTAAACAGCATGGACTCGCCGAGTCCACCTTTTGGACTCGCCGAGTCCGGACGCGAACCCTTTCCCAAACCGCGATCATACTCGGCGAGTTTGAGCTCCAACTCGCCGAGTCTCCTCACAAAACACCAAAATTAAGAAGAATAAATAATATGTGGGAATTCGGGCTGTTACAATCACTTTCTTAAAATAACTAAACTGATTGGTCCACGATCAACTCTACATCCACATAATAGATAGTTAGAATACAATAACCTAACCCTATATATATATATATATATATATATATATATATATATATATATATATATATAAGATAAGGGCCAACATACCCCACATACCATCCCCATCCCACCTTTCTCTCTCTCTTTCTCTCTTTCCTCGTTGGCCTTAAGTACTCGGTGACATCTTCATAAATCTCCATCCCCATGATGTCTTCTTATCAACAACGCCACATTTTCATTTACTTAATTAGCAAGTTCAAAAAGACCATATATTATTCCCTAATGTCCAGTGGATTAAATCCAAAATTAATCAAATAAGAGTGAAGACATCAAATGGAAACAACACACATGAAGTACAAAGGATCCAAAACCATCAACACCATTAAGAACAAGAATTGGTTGACATCGAGTGAAATTTGCCCTCTCTAGATCCTCATATGTAGTCTCAATTGCAAGAGGAAGAGCAGCAGATTCTACAAACTTCTTTTACACCTGCAACTCCACCTGTCCTTCCTCTGTCCTAAAACCTGAAACTCAAACTGACATCACCATTGGAGAGTGTTGCCTCAAACCTACAACTGGATCGATAAACCCACTAGTCCTTTGATATGGAAATCCTCCAATCTAAAACCCTCAAACCATAGGAAAAAAACATGAGAAATCGCAGATAAAGCGTATAATTGGGGCAAATCAACGACATCAGGGCGAGGATTTTCCTTTTTCATAGTGTTAAAAGGTTTTTGTAAAAACTGTAGATCAAGCATATAATAGGGGAAAACAACTATGTCTATTAGATTGGAGAAATCATATGGAAAAAGACATGATCAACCATTAGATCTCAAATTTGAGAGCTGTAGATTTGACAGAGACAATACATTTGTGGACCTTAAAAATCAGATGCAGACCTGCAATTCCTTCTTCCTTGTCGATTTGGATGTGGAGCTTGAGTTTCTTCACATATCAGAAACATGTGCAGGTCCCTATGGTTTCCCAAAATCTGGGTTTTAGTCTTTAACTTTTTTGGTCTCATGGAAGGTCCTGGTTGTTTCAATTTTCATTGTGGTTGGTCTATGTGGTATTTTTACAAAATTGATCTAAAATTACTATTTTACCCATGATTAAGTTTTCATATTTTATATTTTAATTTTAGTTAATTATAAAACCCATTTTTATTACAAAAAAACAATAAAAAACTTATTAAACCTAAAACCCCTTTGTGTCTACCAATATTGCCACCACCATCCAACACCATCAACCTCCACCACCTCCACCACTATCCACCGCTACTCCACTCCCTTTTTGCATATCTTCTTACTACCACCATCCAACACCATGTGTGTGTGTATGTGTGTGTGTATATATATATATATATATATATATATATATATATATCCGACAATCACATGAAATCTATCTTCATCTTTCTTCCTTAGATTAGGAAGAAAATAAACCAAGAGAAAATCCATTTATCTCCAGAGCTCGATCTGGAAGACATTTAAAAAAAATGGTGATCCCTATGAGAAATCGAAGAAATTAAACTCAAAAATGAATTTTATAAACCATATCCTCAATCTGGAAAAAAAATCACAAATGATGGTGGAGGTGGAGGCGGGGGAAAGGGGCTCCAATGAGGGGCAATGATGATGTATCACACCGCTTCTGGAGTTCAAGAACAACCACATAGTTGCTCCGATCTATGTTTCAAAATAACTTCATAGTTAGTGATGGGGTTCCGGCGACACTACCTTCTCCAATCTTCTTTCTTGTTCTTCGATCAACCATTAACAATCACCCACCACTACCAGAAAATAAGAAATCAACCACCTAAAATTAATCGATCAATGACTTTCTCCTTCATTAGCATTCGAAAGTGAATGAGGTGGAAATGGTGGTGTAACATCCTAAAAACATTGATAGTGAAAATGGTCCCTATGGTAGAGAAATGAAAAAAATGTCATTCACTTAACAGACAAAACTTGACGGGGTGAGCAACAATGGACCTTTTGTTAAAAAATTTGAAACCACAAGGACCATCTATGAGGTTTTTTTTTTAATTTAAGGACTAAACTTTAGATTTTTGGGGTACCACAGGGACCGTTTATAGAAATTTCTCAAAAATTATTAAGGGAAAAAATCTTTTTATATGGGTGAGGGTCCAACCACTATAGGAATTGAAACCACATGGACCCTCCTTGAGGACAAAAAAAGTTAAGGATAAAAGCCCATATTTTAGGAAACCATAGACACCATTTATGAAGTTTTGTCAATTTTAATTATGAAAAAACATATTTGCAAAAAGGTGTATGAAGTTTTTTGATCAAATAGTGGTGCATTGTACCGACGTTCGCACACAATTTGAGTAAGACCAATATAATTCAGTTCACATTTTCACCCCTGCCTACACATACAAAAGAGAGCATTTATGTTATAAGTCTTACGATGTTTAGAATCGTTTTTAGTTATATATCCACTTCTTTTTCATTCCCCCAACTATGTGGGAGGATATAAGAACTCATTAAACTTCTTATAGCTTCATGCAACCCTTTTCATTTTAGTGATTAATTTCCCATTCATGTTATATTTGTGTGGGACGTGTGATTTACCAAAATGTATGTATGACGAAGAAGAAGATAATTATATAACCATATATTCATTTCAGTAATGTTTAAGGTTCGAACTTCATGTTTAAAAATAGAAAAACCTTTTGTTCTGGAATTGTTTTAATCAATTTTTCCAATAGTAAAAAGCTTTATGCAACTTTTCAATTTAATCTAAGAGTTTATTCATGTTAAATTAGTAAATTTACGTATAGTTAAAAAGATTATTTTAACTAAATGATTTGACAAGTAAAGTGACACTAAAGTTTATTAGTGTTGCTTAGTAACAACTTAGCTTAGGATTTAATTCATACATTATTCATAATTAACCTACATTATAGATGGATAGAATATGAAAATGGAATCGTTCCCCGATTTGATTTTTGAAATTTAGTTTGTTTTACTTGTCTTTATTATTAATCCTTTGAGTACAACCCCTCTTTTATTTATCTATTATCATTTGTCTACCATTGTCAAGACTTATCATTTGTTTACCATTGTCAAGACTTACATACTTTACGCAAAGAGGTATAAAACAACTGATATGTGTCATAATGTGGATTTGACCCATGGTTTTGTTATACTATCTTTCTATAACATCTGGAAAATTATGACGTAAAAATTCCATTTTTTATTCAACCAAAACATTAATCATCTTAAGTCAACATTCAATATCTTTTTTTTATTATTCAAAATTACTTTATAAGAAAACAATTATCAGAGTACAACTGAAAAATCATCTTAATGCGGAAACAGCGGTGGATGCGCTACGATCAAGTCGGACTCTTCCCTTTCGAACCGGAAGTTCCTGAAACCATCACCATAAAAACCGTAAGCACAAAGTTTAGTGAGTTCCCCAAAATACTATATACCATACATAATAAACACATACTGGGCCCCCGCCCGGCATCGCGTCTCACCCGGTCTCAGGCCCCACCTGGCATCGAGCCTCACTCGGTTTACAAACCTGTCAATTACCAGGCCCATCCTGACATTGGTCCCCGCCCGATACACATATAATCATATAAAAATATAATCATACTAGCACATGCGATAAGCACAAAGACAATAGCATACCATACAGTCATCGAGCCCCGCCCGACAACTGGTTTTGCCCGGTAAGCATAAAAACACATACTGATAACTAGCATACAATATACTCATCTGGCCCCGCCTGGCATCGGGCCTTTCCCAGTAAGCAAACCGACACATAACACATGTAAGAGTCACGAAGACATCTAACATCCTAACATAATAAACCATGGGTCGGCATTGGTGCCTTCGACCCGCTAAATACAATGAGGAAATTCACCTTAATCCGATAATAATCAAATAACTGCTCAGACCACCAAACCGAATAACCTCGCGCCAACTCTAAAATGTAGATCAAGATGCAACAAGTTTGGATCCAAAAGCTTCAAGCAATCTCACACTTCTCCAAGAAGGTTCTTCTTCCTTTATGAACACCAAAAAGCATGAAATACCACCAAAAGCTCAAAAACCACTCAAATGGGGGCTAGGCTTTCGATTATAGGGTTTAGAGGGATGGAGGGTGAAGATAATAGGTTTTGGTGGTGAGTTAAGAAGCTTAAATAGGGTCCAAGACCCTAAATTAGGGTTTGAATCTGACTGGAGTACGTCATGCGTACTTCTGGTACGCCCAACATACTCCATAAGGCATGCACATTTGCTTAGTACACCTAATGTATGCCCCGCATACTAGCCTTAGCACTAGTACACCATGCATACACTTGTGTACTCCCCGCATACTCGGTTTAACCCTAAAACCGCCAAACTTCCAAAGGCCATAACTTTTTCGTTATAAGTCTGTTTCCAACAATCCTTATATCCACGAAAAGCTAACGAGAAGCTCTATGCTTCTATCAACTCATACTTACCTTAAAACTTCCCGAACTAAAATCCAATTTCCATAAAAGCCCGAACTGGCACTTTACCAATATACCCTTGGCTCCGAAACACAAAACGAAATCCCAGATCATCTAAGTTACATTACCCACACCCAAATGGGTCTAAATCTATTTTCCACAAAGGCCCTAATCTCGATGATACCCGATCTTTGGCCGCCACCCCGCATTAGGAAACGATTTGGAATAGGACGCTACATTTTCGGTATAAATAGTAGTGTTTAACTTTCTTATTATGTCATTTCTTATTTGTTGATTTGACAACCAAACAATTCATTCAGGAAAATAAGAAGCACAATTCATAATTAGACAAGAGTACTCTAGATTAACCCCAAATTACATAAAAATCAATAAAGAAAAAGGTAATACTGAAAGAGGAAATAGTTATCTTTGTAAACGATAATGATTTGGGTGTTCAAGAAAGACCAAGCAGAAAATGTGAAAGCGTTTCGAGACGAGGCGACATGTTGGAGCTTGGAGATGTAGACTTACATTATTTTTCATACGAGTTATGGAGATGGTAAGGAATGGGTGCACATGGGAGGGGTTTTGCGATGTACGGAAGATGAAGGTTATAGGTGGTGAGGTTTAAGTTCGTTGGGGAGATATAGAAGTAAGGTTTGGAAAAAGTTTGGAGATAACTGGAGGTTGGAGAAGGTGCAAACCCCAAATTATGGGAGACGGTGATGGTGAGTCAAAACACAAATTAGTATGTGTCCACAAAAGTTTGTTCCATCTAGTTCCACCTTTCGGGTGGAACTAAAAATAAGATACCAAGCCTCAACTGACTGGGTCATTGTTTCTCTTTTTTTTTTTTGAGACGGCAAACATAGTAAACTATTTATAAATTATTTCATCTACACTAGACCCTACCCTAAATGATTCGGTGAACGTTTGTCTCATTTAGTCGTACGTATCAAATGATATCCTAACTAAAAACGAGATACAATATCTATTGTTTGAAAATATTTAAAATTATTTATTGAATCAATAAATGATTTAAAAAAAAAAAAAAAAAAAAAAAAAAAAAAAAAAAAAGCACGACCTAACAAAAGCTGTTCCAAAAACTATGAAAGAATTCATAGTCATTCATTTGAATAAAATCCAAAGAAATTCGTTGAAAACTTGCTTATCTAACTTATATTCGAAGTAAGCAATCATCAAAAGCTTATTTTGAGTAGCACCATTAAATTCAAACCCTAGGTAGGCAAGTACTACTTTCTTATGATTGCGATTCTCTTTTTCGAATTCTATATCTTTCATCTTTTAAGCAAGTTACTTTTAACAAAATTATCTATCAAATATTGTTTTATTCATATTAGAATAAACATGACAAGTGTTTTAAGATTTCCTTAAAATAGATATAATGTCTAGTAAGCTTATAATTTTATTATTTTCTACAAAGTACTCTTTATTAATAAAATACTGGTAACTTTAATCTTTTAAGTGCTATAATTCCTCTTATAAATAAAAACAATCAGCTAATAATTAGTATAGTTATAAAACCGTATATCAAATTAAATGATTTTCAATTTTCATACCCCTCTCGTAGGTTGCTTTGACATTATCTAGAGTGAATAAATAAAATAATAAGATATTTGATTTATCATTATCTTTTTATTAATTATATGCTCATAACATAGAAAAAGAGTAGTAAAAATGTCGGCAGCCTTTTAAAATGGTAGAAGATAGAATAAAAATAGGAAAAAAATAATTAATGACTAATTCTCCATCAAACATCAAAATACTGTCGCCTTTGTTTTCTTTTTCTTTATTGTCATCAATAGCCTCTATATGTAATTCATGCCTAAAGGCAAGTTGAACTAGTTGCATGAGTAAGATAATTGAATTCGTTTATCAATTATGTTAACATCTTATTTATAGATTTAATTATTTGATCGTTATTTCTTTTCATTTTTCAAATATCACTCTGAAACATTTTATGATCAATGTCTACTACATCCACGTGACGCTCTTTTTAACATCAACACATTTAGGCAAGACCGTTTTTTGCCAAATAAGCTTTGTTAGAGACCTTATTTGAGTCATTGTTGATCACCGGATTATTCTCTTATGCTATTTCTTTTAACGACGCACCACTTCAAGGTTGAAATAGTAAGATTCGAATCCGAAATCGTTCCATTCTGCAGTGTTTAATATCAAGTGATAAGACTATGTCATCTTGATATTGGTATTCATAAGCTAAATTTAATGTAAGTGAAGGTTTATATTCAAATATTTCATAAAATTTGATACTAATTAACAATTAAACATGATTAAGGTGGAGAGCATGCAAGGAAATTGAATAATGAAAGCGTCTCACTCCAAAGAATCTCTCTTTTTGGTCAATCTCCATTAAACTAACACTAGCAAATGATTACAACAAAAAGATTACTAAAATAAAATATTTACATACAAAAGAGGTATATATATATATATATATATATATATATATATATATATATATATATATATATATATATATATATATATATATAGTTAGGATCATGTGAGACCACTAGATTTTGTGAGACGGGAAGACCAAATCTTGACCACTCATCTTGAATAATCAAATGTTGATATTAATTTAGATTAAACCATAAAATAGGTGGTGGCAATTTTGTAAATTAATGGAACTTTGGGATTAGATCGAAAACACGGAGGGGCGGGAATGGAATTTTGCATTCTTTTTCGTTCAACACACAAAAACGCCCGGTATTCTTCCTAAAAACCCTAGATACGAACACTAAAACTCATTTGATCCAAATCTCGACCATTGTTCTGCTTCCAAATCTCGATCATTAGTTCAGACTCCTTATTCTAATTATACCTGAAATTCATCTCCGGATTCTTACAAGAAAACCCTCGATAATCAAGATTTTGGATTTGATATCGAATCAAATGGCTCATTCTACAGATTCTGATTCTAATTTTGTATCAACAGCTGTTCCAAGTAAGTATAATACTATAAACCTCTTGTTCTTATTCAATAAACCTATCTGTTCTTATTATAGAAAGTTTTTTCACTTTAAATTGTTGTGTATCTTCAATAAATGTCTAATAATCGAGATATTTCACTAGCGATTTATATGTCGAAGTCAGGATGTAATGGAATATAGCATTATAAAACATACAATTTAAACCTAAATCTCAGTGTGTGATTTATATAGACTCTATGTATCTAAATGTTAACTCTACATGTTATTCAAAAGTGTTCTAATTATTCCTCATTTCATTTGATATAAATATTCTTAATCAAAATCAGCAAATATGTTATGTTATTCTAACTAATTATTCATCATTTAATTGGATTTAGATCCATAAATTATCTAATACTATAGATTTTGGTAACATAAATCTCTTCTTATGATTGTAGTATAGTGTTTAGCCAAAAAAATATTTGTATTCTAGTGAATTTTATGTTGATTGATATTAAAATTTTGATGTTATGTATTTATAGAACTGTGACCAGATTATATATCCTCAACTAATATGAATTCTAATGGAATTTGTTGTTATTGATGCAGCTAAAAAAAGTGCAAAAAAATGCATCTGTAAGAAAAACAGGGAAATAAATTTATATAGATAAATGTATAAATTGTAATTACTTTTAGATTAAATACTATAATTGCTTTTAGTAACTTCTAAATGCTTTAATAAATATTCTAATTGTTTTTATTTTATAATTTTCTTCATATAGATTTAGGGGATCAAGATAGGGTTAAAAAATGTATGAACACACTTTCTTTCAAATAATTCATAAAAAAGCAAATATGTAATTTTGTTTATCAGATATTCTAATTGATTTTAATTGTTAAATTTCATGATAAATATTTGCAAATTGTAAATCAAAAGAAAAAGAAGGCAGATGAAGGAAAATCAAAGAAAAAAATTTAAAAAAAAATCGTTGTTACTTCTGAAAACGACTATGATTCTTCTTCTGATTCATCCTTACGGCATAGAAAAAGAATTAAAAAAGGTATCAACAATCATTCTTTAAAATACTTTAGATTTATTTTTTTCAGTTGATTATTATGAACATTCAAATTGATTAAAATAAATATTCTAATTTATTTCAATTTTTAAATTTCTTCATACAGCTAAAAACATAAAAAAGAAGAAAAGACTTGAAAAGAAAAAAAGACACTATGTTTCAGATTCTTCATCTTCACAGTCAGAGAGACATCAGAGTCAGAGACATCCACAATAGAGAGTGATGAATATGGTAAAATATGTTGTCTTTTATAATACATATGTTTACATCCAATAAAAGTATATTATATTCTTCTAATTGAATAATTATTGATGCAGATAAAGTAAATAAAAAGGAAAAAAAGAAAAGTCAAAAAACATTTCAAGCGTCATAGCAAATTAATCCATAATGATGTGAAGCACCAAAAGAAAAAGCATGTTTCTGATTCTTCAACAGAATCAGATACACAGTCAACGGGGGTAAAATAATCTAAACTTTTTTTTTTTTTCTGAAATATGATTTTATACTTTATAATTCCAATATTATGGAACAATAGAAATATTAGAGTGTTTCTAACAATAATTTTCATAGCCTATGTTTGATATGAATTGCTTATGGATCATAACTGAAATTCTAGATATTTTGATGTGAAAGTATTTTTCTAGTGTTTATTGATGTGAAAGTATGTTTCTATGATATGAAATGTTTATGGTTCATATTACACATTCTAGATATTATTATATCATAAATCATATAATACTTGATTTTTGTTGTTTTACTTAGCTGATATAGGATTCTGCAACATTTGAGTTTAATTTTTTATAAATAATATAATTTGAATAAATATCTACATTTTACTTAGATGATATAGTATTTTTGGATTAAATTTCATAGAATATTATGATATACTAAGTGTATATGTATAATATTCTGTTGGAATATTACTTTGTAATTACATGATATAGGATTTTTGGATTTTTTGTGGTGTTACTAACATTTATGATTGATATCATGAATTGGATGATGAATCTGATGAAGAAATCTATGTAAAAAAGAGAACCGGTGATAGAAAATATGTTAAAGGAGTGACAAAGATTAAAGAAGCAAAAAGGAAGAGGAATAGTGGGGACAATCGTGCAGCAATAAAGAAGCAAAAAACCGTGAAAGAGCAAAAGACTGTGAAAGATATATTGAAGGAGTTGCCTTCAATAAACACTAGATCAAAACCTGGATTGATGACAGATGTTGTAAGTTCTTTGACATCTAAACAAAAAGATTGGGTGAAACGGATGGGATTTAAAGCATTTTTGAAGATCAACATTAAGAGTATTCCCTTAAAACTTTGCCATTTTGTGCTTGGGCATTATGATGAAGGCACAAATAGTATTTTGATTAAAGGAAAAAGAATAAAGATCACAAAGGAAAAAATTCATAAAGTGTTTGGTTTACCCAAAACTAGAAAAAACTTATTTGACTTGGACATGGTTAGCGAAGATCATCAAGTGTTTGATGGATGGATGAAGGAACTTGAAGGTGGAAAGGCACATGCAACAAACTACAAGAAGATTATTCAAAAATCTGAACAAGTGGAAATGAATTTCAAGCTGGGTTTCATAGCTTTATTTGTTAATACGTTTGCAGAATCCATTCCTATGGGGACAAACAACTTAGTTCCAGTTAGAGCACTTGTTGAAGTAGATGACATTTCTAAAATCGATTGGTGTGCGTATTTGTTGTACTGTGTGAAAAAATCAAAAGGGAGATGGCATCCAGACAACCCCAAGTGTTATTACAGAGGCCCGATGTTGTTGCTATTGGTATGTTTTTTCATATACTTATTTTTTTCTTAAAAATGGATATCTAATATGATGTTGAAATAATGCAGCTAATTTACTGTGATGAAATTGAATGCAAGCTCCAAAAAATAGAGCGTAAAACGCCATTAGTTACGATGTGGACAGCAGATAAGTTGAAGGAAAGACAATCTTTTGAGATTGAAGCTGGTGGATTTGGGGTTGGAGATCTAATTGAACAAAGTTCAAATTTAGAACGTAAGAAGAATGAGAATCAGGACACACGTATTGAGGTATATTCTAAGTAGAATATATTATTAAATTATGTTTTAGAATATATTTTAATTATGTCCTAACTTAATATAAGAAAAATATTCTAATGTCTTTTTTCCCCAGGAGTATGAAGAAAAGTATGAAAAAAATTTCAACAATGTCTCAACTGAAAAGGTTAATATGGAAGATATTATTTTTCCTTGTCTATCGAAATTCCCTGAAGACAATAGAACGAAGGAGATGATAAGGAAGTTTAGAGACATATTTTCAACTACTCTTTTTTCTAGTCGAGAGAAATCAGAAACTATTAAGGAGAGAACTGAAGTCAAAGCAGATAGAGATGAAGAGCTTAATAAAACAAACATTTCTGATTTTGATGATGATAAAGATGAAGGAATGAATACAAAGTTGGTTATATTTTTAGCTGTTAAACCATTAACACAGAAGTTTCCAGAGAATGAAGAAAGACAAGAAGAAGATCAAGATATGAATGTCGACGACCCAATAAATTTGAGTTTAGAGAATAATATTGGCGAGGAAACTATTAGACATCCGCACAATCCAGAAAGAAAAATAGAATTTGAAGGCATAAATGTTAATGACAAAATAAATTTGGCTTTAGAGGTGAATAATATAGACGAGACTATTGGAAAGAAGAATTTAGAAGAGAATGTTGAGAGCAAAAATCTTGTTGAGGGTGGTGAAATGATTGGTGGGGAGAAGATTAGGGAGGGGAATATTATAGAGAAGGTGGTTGGAGACAGCATAGATGAGAGCTCAATTGTTACACCAAAACACGATCCAAAAGGTATGAAAATTGTAGACAAGATGATTGGAGACAACAACATAGGTGAGAGCTCAATTGTTACACCAAAACACAATCCAAAAGGAATATCTATTGATTTTTCCCCTTGGTCTGATTCATTCATAGAAAAATTAGATGAGGATTTGTTTAGAATATTCTCAAACAGAAATCCAGATTCAAATACAATTTCAAATCCCGCTGTCAAATCTCCTGTTCCAAAAAAAACTAACATTTGAAAATTCATAATTTCCTTCCTTTGATCTTCAAATAACCCAACTAATGAACGATGCAGAAATTGGTGATAATTCTGAGGGTAATGATGAAGATGGAGAGTTAGAAGGGAATGAAGAACATATTTTAGATGAGAAAGGGAAAAAGGGTCAGAATGTGAATGAAAGAGGGAAAAGGAAGGTGACTAATCCAGATAGTTTTAGATCACCTTTTGTGAATAGGGTAATTGACTTAAGTGAAAAAGTCAGTACTAGGCAAGAGATAATGGCGCAAATCATGTTTAGATGCGCTGGAGACAAAGATCCAATGTAAGTAAATTCACAATGTAGTAAATTTTTTTATTACATATGCATATTGTTGAAGAAATACTTTTATGAATTTAAGTATTGTGTAATATTCTTATTGGAATATTGTAACACTATTCAAAAGAAAATATTATTCTAATTAATTTACATTAGTTTTAGTTAAATAATATATTTTAACTACAATGCAATATTTTTGTTTGAAGGGAAATGTTGTTTGAAACCGAGTCTGGAGACATAATGGATAGGGTGCATTTTGAGGGTATACGTCCAAATCATAAGATACATCCTTTCGTTATTGATTGTTGGGCTGATGTTCTTAATTTTGAAGAAGAAAACCTGAGAAACAAAAAATCACCACCACGTATCTTCTTCAACATTCAAATTATGGTACTTAATTTTTAAATTTATTTTCTATATTGTAATTATAATTTATAACAATGTATTCTAATATTTCTATTGTTCTATATGTACAGACAGAAAAATTATTGGATTCTTTAATACCTTTTGTCAAAAGATTCCGACTTTTTGATGAGGCTGTAAACAATTACTTATATGACATCAAAAGAAAAGTGGATTTCAATTCTATTAATCTGGTATGTACTTTTGATTACAAGATAACATATTCATATTAAAATTTATAAAATTCATATGTATTTATGTTTGAACTACAAGTGTTTTTTCCAATACACAACCGTGGTCATTTTTATGGTCTTCTTTTCAACCTTACAAATCCAGAACATATAATCATTGACAACATAAGATACACCAAAAAAGTAGAAGATATCTATGGATAGATTCCTAAACTTGTGGTAAATGTTTCTTACATAAATCTAAAATTTTTATTTTAATCATAGTTGTTTACTTTAAAAAACCACTCTGTATAAGTAAATAAATTCTTATTAGAATATAAAACATAATATTTATATTCTTATAAGATTTATTTACTTAATATAGTTATAATTTTAGAAAAATAATGGTATTTTATTGATATATATTGCAACAAATGTACTTTTCAAAGTTTTTGGACAACAATCGGTGGGATAAAGTTTCTTTGTTTAAATTTGTGAAGCCAACAAAAATGAAAATGGCGTGACAAACAAAAGCTAAGACAAATGACGATGGTATATTTTTGATGAGGCACATGGAAAAATACATGGGTGAGAAAGAAGAAAAGTAGGATGTGGAATTGGGAGAATAAAGTGTTAGGACATCTAAAAAGATTGCAAAGTTGCATACATTTTATGTTGTTAAGCTAGCAAACCATAAAATTAACAAGCAGAGAAAATTGAATGTTGCAGAAGCATTGGAATTTTCAAAACAGGATAAGAAAACTAGGTGTATGTTGGTGAAAGAAGGGAGTGAAGCAAGAGGCATTCAGCGTCGTGCCGGTTTTGTCGTGGATCTTCGATTGGTCATAACTTCTTTGTTATAACTCGGATTTCGATGAGGTTTTCGCCTACACGTTTCTAACGAGATTATTTAAAAAATTTCAATAATAAAATTTTACTTATTTCAAATTTATATTTTCGCTAAATTTCACTATTTGGCTTTTAGTTGGAATTTCATAAGACTTCCAATATTTTCTGAGTGATTCTAAACATAGTTTTACTTCATTTCTAGTAAAAAACTATCTGTTAGAACTCAACACTCAATTTCACATAATATTTCATAATATTATTCACTTTTATGATTTACAACACACGATTTCAAAACGTGTATGTTACATGAATAACTTCCACTTATGGGAACATTTCCATATTCCCCTTTTTGACTATTACTCCTGAACAATAGTTGCCTCTTTTTAGAATATGTCAATATGGTCTTTTCAAAATTAACACTATACTTCCAACTGTCCCTAAGCAACCAATCTTTGGTAAACCTTAGATTGTCCTCAACAATTGCTTAATCAAATTAGTCATATCTAGTTCTAGTACTTTTTCCCTCTTAAGCATTTGGAAAAATTTAGAACAGATGAATATTATAGCACATGCAATCGATCCTATATCTGAAGCATATGTGACACGATGCATAAAGACATGATACTAGACCAGTCTTTTTCTATAATATTTCTATTTCTATTTGCCAAGTTCTCATAATTCAGATTACGAAAAAGGATGTCGTAATCATAATCGAATATTAGAATGCAAATAATGGAGCCATATATAGAACTTCCTTATGTTGAGCCATTCCTACATGAAATTCATATATATATATATATATATATATATATATATATATATATATATATATATATCCTTGACTAAATATGATTAAAACCTCAATCTAAGGTTTTAGAATTGAAGTGAAGTATAATTTCCTCTCCCTTAATTATAGCAAAACAAAATTTTCCCAATTGAAACCTTTTGTTTTCTATAATTAACATTGCTAACTTACAACACTTATTATAATTATCATGCTCCCGCTTGCATGATGATTATTAGCATGAAGCTTATGCTCCCACTAGCTTTGACATGTACTTAGAAATATGTTGGACTTCTAGAAATCAATACTTTATTGACCTTCTTACCAAAGTTCATATTTCTGATACGAGATGCTTTGATAAAACTTTATCAAAATCATACAGCTTTCCTTAGATAGCACACATGTGTGGCTAAACAATTTCAGAACTATGAAGAGGGATGGCGTAATCATATTCTCAATTGTTTAGACCTTTTCCGTTTCTCACAAGTCCATGTTAGTGTGCCGGTTAACCACACACGCTCCACTAACGACTTTGAGAATGCAAATATCACAATTGCTATCTAGTTAAAATCTACTTAGTGAAAGCGTTTCCTCACCATCATTTTCATGAATCGGAGAAAAACCTTATGATACTTAGATTTTCTGGTGTATGTGTTCCTATCCATATGAATTTGTCAAAACCATAATCACAAGACAACGTTAGTGACAAATCCAAACTCTTATGGATTGAACTTGTGCAGTCTTAACTTCTTGCCACCTGGCAGCACAAGGGCCTGCCATTGCTTCCAAGTTGTTATGCAACTAATTGTGAACTCTCGGAACTCATATGAAAAGCCAACTTTAACTCGAATGGGCACAGAAATAGAAATATGTCAACACGATAGGTTATAAACCTCAATCTGTGTACTAGTGATAAACTATAGGTTTTTCTGTTTGATTAGATCTGGAGGCCTTTTCAATATCTTTAGGACTCCCATTTTCCTCTTGACATATAAGACTCACTTGCCAAATATTCAAGAGATGGTGCGGATTCTTAACCAAGACAAACACTGCACACAATTGGCCTTAGTTGGTCTTTGTTTTATCCAAAACATCACAACTTACCAATTTTAAATGTACAAGAGTAGGACTCTTTTACTCTTACATTTCACAAGTGTTATAAACCTTTCTTTAAGATATATCACTCAAGTTACAATCTTGGAGTATGACTCTAAGACTTATTTTGGAGCGAAGTGTGACTCATCTTCTTGATTTAACCACTTCAACAATTCATGATTCCTCCTCTTAGCCATAAGAATGCACTAAGATGTCCTTAGAGGACCAATTGTGATATGGTTTCTTAATCATTAAGATGATCACTAAACATGATACTAAAGTCCTCTCCCATATTTTTAGATTTGAGAAACTTTTATCCTTCTGCCTAATTTGATTCTTCTCATTCGTCCTGCCATACATCGAAACTTTTCCAATGTTTCAAAATTATACTTAAAATTGTAAGTATAACCATATTTACTGAAACTTTAGTAAATCATGACGAATAATATTATCAATCTTTTGTAGTGGACTTGACCAGTGCACAAAAATGTGTACTCGATCCCTTAGTCCTTCACTTGACTCACATGAAAATGTGAACAAGGGATTAGTCTTAATTTTCCAAAATTGAAAGTTCTCATTCATCATACTATACAACTTGCATGATTCCAAGTTTCGGTCCAATTGAAATCTTGGTTGATGAAAATCTTTCCTTATTTGGTAATTTTAGACACTACCACAAACGAAGGAATCAAATTCATCTTTCCATTATTGCTAGAACCATACAAACATCAATTTTCCATAAATGCCATTGCAAGGAAATATAAAATAGAGTAAAACAAAATTTTATTTATTTAATAAACGCAGAAAAGTTTATCCTTACAATGCAACTTTAAATGAAAACTATGTTATTACATATTTTTCTAGCAATCTATCATAACTCTTAAGTAGTAGCTCAAGAATCCGATCTTCAAATCATGCGATTGAAATCCATCTTCGTGATGAGATTCAGCATACATTTCCTTTAAGTTTCCTTCCCTTTGCTTAATCCTGCCAAACACAAAAATGTAACCCAGTCACATTTTGTTTTATGAATCATCAATAAGGAACTTAACAGAGTTAGATAGTGGACTTACCTGAAGCAGAGTCAAATCCTCTTGATTTTTTTCTTCTCTCTTAGATCTTTCAGGTAGTTAGGGCAGTTTCGCAACCAATGCCCCTTATCTTGACAATAAAAACATATGGACTCTTTGGGAATGGTACACGGGACTATCACAGACTTAGCTTTTCCCTTTACCTTTTGGTCAACCGGGTTTACCAAGGCCGATCCCTTTCCATTGGGAAGAGAAAGCTTTTCTGGACTTTCAATGTTACCATTATCAAAGTCCACGGAAGTTTGAGAAATAGACCTTCCACCCATATTTGATTGACTTTTGCGCTAAATCATTGTTGATTCAGCAACAACAAGCAAATAAGAAAGATCTGTTAGGTTCATGTCGTGATCTGTCATATAGTAGTCTTTAATAAACTCACTATATGACTCAGGAAGTGACTGAAGAACCCATTCAATAGCAAACTTCCTTGAGATAACAGCACCCAAAATTATCAACCTGTCAATGTGTGACTTCATTCTTAAGACATGAGTGTGTGCAGGTCTTCCATCTTTATGTTTCATTTCTAGTAGGGCTTGAGTGACCTTGAACCTCTCAAGTCTTCGGGCTTGAGGGTCAGGGAGAATAAATGGAGGAGGTGGAGGTAGAGAAATATGATTTCCATGAGATTTGGGAAGATCACAGTTGTCTAAACCAGACATCTGCAATGGGAGATATTCAAGTTAGGTTATTTTAAGTACGTAATATAACACCCAATATGAAATAATACGGCTAGGACCCAACACAATATTTTATAACTTAGAAGAGGGATGTCGTAATCCAAGCTATAAAATATTTTAAAGTTGGTGAATGACGATTCACCAATTTCCACCATGAAAAACGAAATAAATTATTAAGTTTTAATTGGATTTGAAACTGCTACATCTTTTGAGATTCATTGAACTTTCAATGGCATGTTTCAATCTCGAGTGTGCCCTTCATGTTTTGTGACTGGGATACCGAGGATCACAAAACAAGGTGTGAAGTAACCATGCAACCTACTTGGTACCCTTAATGTTTTTCACTTAATCGATGTGCCGGTTAACCACAAGCGCTCCACCGACCTACGAGAAACCTTAATTCACCCTTTGCCTACCTTGTTAAGTTCAAGTTAGTGTGTCGGTTAACAACACACGCTCCACTAACCGACTTAAGTAAAGTGCAAAGTGTAATTTCATGGGTTAGCACCTTATTCACTTTTTTCTAAAGTAACTAAGATTGTGGATTAAAAAACTTTTAGTTACTTTGTATTCATCATTAATACTTTTAATGAGGGGAGAATTCTAGTCCTTTTCCTACCCATTCGGCTAACGACCCTCCACCGATCAAGGAAGTGGTGGGTGAGAGTGGACACCCATTAAGCTGCCATTTTATAGGCAGTAACCTTATACCCCCTTATAGATCAGCTTCGTGAATGAGGCCTACTAACGGTAAAACTGACTTGCTCTTATACATACATATATATATATATATATATATATACATATATATATATATATATATATATATATATATATATTATTAACTTATAATATTATAAAGTATAAGGGTTGAATTTTAACTTTTAAAATTCTATGGATTGGAACTAAAGTTTTAATGTGACTTTACATGTTCCAAAACTTGAGGGCAAGTTTTGTAACTTTCAAAACTTTTCATCTTTCAAAACATATGAGTTAAATGGTTTATTAAAATGAGTGACTTTTCATTTTATGTAACCTATGTGTTTCTTTAATCGACTTTAAAAGTGTGACTTTTGGTAATTCGTAACTTGAAGACAAATTATGGATTCCATTAAAACACATAATGATCAAGAATTAAACTAACAAGCAAGTTACAAATAATTTCTATGATCTTCTAAACTCATGAGTTCATGAACATGCATATCATCTATTTCAAGAATCATCAATTTAACCATATAAAAACTTGAAATTTTGATAATAGCTATTGAAAATGGATTAGCATGACCATTACCCCATCTAAAACAAGTTTTATAAGACCAAAACAGTTTAGGGTAATGTTTCTAGTCCATTTCCACCAGCAAAAGTCGAAAAACTGCATTCTGAGGCTCCTACTCGTCGAGTGCAAGAACCTACTCGACGAGTAGGATGAGTTTATGCTTGGACTCGTCGAGTCCCCCCATGGACTCGGCAAGTCCCCTGTGCAGACAGCAAGAAATTCGACTTTTTTACACTATTTTGCATCAAGTATCAACAAACAAGCCTAGTCTCTGATACCAGTATTGGGTTTTGAGCATTCTAACACTCCTAAGGTGTACATGCAACCCTATAAACCTTGGATCTCTGTTTGTCCAAAATACATGCAAAATTTTGATTTCCAAGGTTCTTAATCCTATCTAGCATACATGGGTAACTTTTAATCATAAAAGAAAGCTAGAAATACATACCTTGTAGTTATTGGATTCCTTGAAAACCTTGTGAGCCTAGCACCCCAAGTATGATGCCTCAAATGTCTCACACAACACCAAATACACTTGGATTAAACTTTGAGAGAGAATGTCACACTTAGAAAATCGGTTTGCCCTCAATCTTGCTTCTAGTCCTCTAGTGCCGATTTTGGTGAGCTTCATATCCTTTATATAGTGTGTTACAATTAGGGTTACACCATGTAAACCCTAATGTAACATGGCTCTACATTTCCATGACCCATGGGTTTGTAACTCCCATGGAGCATCCTATGGACCTTAGCCCGACTTGATAATCCATGGAGCCTTTAGCCACTATACAAGTTATGGATGATTTACATAATCAACCCATATATTTAATTAGTCATATTTTGATCACTTAATTAATACTAGATTAATTCTTAATCAAAACTAATTAAATAATATTATTAATATATTAGAACTTATAATATATTAATAAACCGTAAGTGTTATTTCTCTCATTTTAGTTTATCCAAATGCATGATGCCATGCAACCCAAATGGACCATGTTGATCGGGTCAAGTACATCCGAGAATAGTTATGAACTTAGACACCTAATCCAACCGTAACATCCCAAAATTTGAAGCCAAAAATTTCATTTTTAAATTAAGCAAGTCATAAAATATGTTGCCAAAACATTGTCGATATTACATCAGGTTTAAACCACAATTTCGTGTCTCAAAATCATAACATCAAAAGTGATGGGAATTAGAGTACAATCCCAGAAGCTCATTGCGGAAACCATGTGTGAATGTGTGATGCACTACTACACCGCCGGCTCCTTCCCTTTAGACGAAGAGGTACCTGAAACCAAAACTGAAACTGTAAGCACAAAGCTTAGTGAGTTCCCCCATCATACCACATACCATTTAATATCACCGGTATCTTTCAATCGGTAACTATCATCGGTATCTTTCAACCGGTATCTGTCATCGGTATCTTTCAACCGGTAACTATCATCGGTATCTTTCAACCGGTAACTACCATCTGTATCTTTCAATCGATAACTGGGGAATATTTCACCCCTACCATTATTATACAATAACAAAATATAATCATACAGTCACACATAACTGGGTACTGGCCTACCCCCTCTATCCTAAAGACCGATGTCAGGGAAAGACTAATCCCTACCATTACCATTAACACACATAAGATATCACACAAGCATATCTCATGACCAAAGCACATAACCATACCAAGATAACTATCACAAAGACAATTATCTACCAAATACCCTCATTGGTGGGCCGGCATTGTGGCCTTAGACCCACCCCTACTGGAAGGTAACTCACTTCGAACGAGCAGCTGTTGATAATCTGCGCGGGAAATCTCTATCTACTGCTGCTCCGGAAATCCTCCAGCTATAATCCCCACAAAACACTTAATCAGAGTCTGATATCTATTCTTAGGGTAAACTAACCATTTTACCCCTAACCAAGTCCAAGTCAAAGTCAAAGTCAACTTCCAGTTGACCTGACTCGCCGAGTTGGGCCGCCAACTCGTCGAGTCCCTAACCCTTTAATTGTCCTCACCCATATCTCTACTCGTCGAGTTTAGCAATGACTCGATGAGTTCTCCTTCTATATAAATCATCGAAGGATCCTTCATCCGACTTGCCGAGTTGTATGAACAACTCGCCGAGTTTATCCTCATCCTATGAACCAGTCCTGTCCTAGACTCGCCGAGTTGTAAAAACAACTCGTCGAGTTCATTTTCAAATGTTAGGAAGTTGCCTTGGACTCGCCGAGTCCTATGAACTCCAGGACTATGGCTCATCCCAATACGTTTGGGTCACTCCCCTGGACCCTCTAAAACCTTTCTAACACTCAACTGGGTCTCTTTGAACCATAACAGTAAAGGGGAGTCTAACCTCGGACTCGTCGAGTCCCAAGAACGACTCGTCGAGTCGATACTGTCCAAGTCTATTTCTTCGATTTTTGGTGTACAACTCTTGTCCAAATGATAGATCTATTTCCCTAAACTCGGTTTAGCACGTAAATTTACGAACTTTACGTGCATGCATGGGACTTTGAGCCTAAAAGGCTCTAAAATAGACTCTTAAGTTGCATGGGGGCTTCTATGGGTGCAAAAGCAGCCCTCTTCTGCCTTGTAACTCCTTCATGGACCTAGATCTGAAGCCTCAACCCCCAACCACGCTTGCAATCATGGTTGGTTACCAAAAATGGCTTATAAAAGCCCTAAATCCCCAAAAAGGGCTCTAGCAAATGAATAAGCAAGGTATCGACTTTATACCTTCTGGGAACTGCAAATGGTGCAAAAACCTGAACTCCCTTCATCTTCTCTTGATTCCTCTAGGCTTTTCCTTCTTCTGTGAGTTCAAAATCACCAAAAAGCACCACAAATGCCTTAGCTCTTTACACAAACGGTTAGGGTTTGATATGGGGGGGGGGGTTCTGCAAGAAATAGGGACGGAGGGTGGCTGGATGAGATGCTTAAATAGGGTGCAAACCCTTAGATTAGGGTTTTGTCCAGTCAGAGTCTACTCGTCGAGTCTGGAAGCCGACTCGACGAGTCCGTCATTTAAATCTTGTATCATATCCGCTCCTACTCGACGAGTTGGGCCTTCAACTCGTCGAGTCCCTGGCCAAAAATGCAAAAATACTTAAATAAAATACATACAAGGAACCAGGTGCTACACTCTCTCTCTCTCTCTCTCTCCATTGATGAAGATGTTGTGGGTTCTTATTGTACAAAATCACATCCCTAAATACTCTCATCCTTTTCATTTAGGTTCTAGATTGCAGGTGTGGTTTTAGAGAAAGACAAAAATGGTGCAAACCCAGATTCTGATATTTTGTATTTAATGTTTTCCCACCATGCTCAATAACACAAGAACTTATAAACCCAACAAAATCCAAAAAAAAATGTTAATGTGTTTAAAGAACCCATAAATCGATTGTGGAGTGTTTTGACGGGCTTACCAGGTTTGATTTTTCATGTTCATGAAATTTTCCAAATATCATATGGGTTTTCCATGTTCGATTTTCATGTTTAGGAATTATTTTAGATATGTGTTCTTAGTTCTGTGTTCTTGGGTCTGAAAATCCTTTTTGAGGTTTTGTTTTATGTATTTTGATGTTCAAAACTTTAAATCATCATAAATTAAGTTGGAGATCTGACTTCAGTTTTGATGAACAAGATGAGGATCTGACTTGAATTTTGATGAAACGATGAAGATCAGATTTGGGTTTGTTATTGAAATCTAGGTTTAACAACACACACACACTTAAACTTGAATACAAAATCAAATCTGAGCGTAAGATATATTAAATAAAACCTGAAATTGAGTCCATACACACACACATGAACTCGAATATGAAATCAAGTTGAATCTAAAATGGAGTTTGAAGATCGAAGAACATAGGAACCAAGAACATGAAATCATTTTTTGAAACCAAATTCAAAAGATCGAAGGACACAAGAACCACGAACAATAAATCATTTTTGGACATGATATATTGTAACACCGTGAAAATTTAAGACAATTTTTCATTTTTAAAATGTATACTCTTCATAACATATCTTATAAAAATCTCTTTTACAAGCACAACTCCATTATTAATCCAGGATCCACTTAACTCTTTCTCTGGTGTGTACAATCAAACCAGTGCCGTCCCGCGATCCAGATAAGAAAAACCTGAAACACATAACACGGTAAGTACGAAGCTTAGTAAGTTCCCCAAAATACCACATACAACACATATTAGCCACTAGAGGCTATAACTCTGTTTGACCCTTTGGTCAATGTGTCTCAGTGGGACCCTCCAGTCCCATAACTCTGTGGACCCTCTGGTCCTAACTCTGTGGGCCTTCCGGTCCTAACTCTGTAAACTCTGAAACATACATAGCATAAATCACATAGAAATAATGCAGTGTATCACATCATATAAATAGCATACAAAATACTCTGTCACATAACTCTAATTACCACTCTAGGTAAAGTATAGTGAGAAGACTCACCTCGGATGAAGAACAGCTCCTATAATCACTGCTGCTACGCACCGGACTCTAACTCTGTGAAAAAACCCACAATAATCTCAATTAGGAGCTAAGTCCAACCTCTCACTTATTGGGTCTAAAGATAGACCACCTTATAGTCCATTAATGCCCTAAGCCCATTGAGCCCACCAAAGCCCAATAATAAATGGGCCCTCACACGGCCCAATTCCCAACCAAAAAGGAAAGTCCCAACCAAAGGCCCAAAGCACATACATACACTTCTCTAGTCCAAGACTCTTTTATATGAGGTCCAAACTCCCGGCCCAACACTCAAGGCCCAACACAAAGCTTAGCCCAAAAACCCCCAGAAGGAGTTACGCGGGGCGTACCCCCTGGTACGCTCAGCGTACCCAAATGCTCAATAATTGATCGGGGACCTCAACCCAGTATGTGGGGCGTATTGGAATTACGTGGCGCGTACCCTCAGACTTGCTTAATCCGTTTTCTAGGTCTTAACCTGTTAATACCTTAGCTCAACTCTTGGATCTAGACTTCCTAACATCTCTTACTCCATAAAGTTAACAACTTTAAGCCTTTGCATGGCTGATAAGGTCACAACACATAAAAACTCTTACTTTCTTAACCCAAAATGCCCATAACTCATGCATGGGTAGATTCACACGATCAAGGCCTTATTTTTATGGTTCTCCACCACTAGAAACACTTAAAAGGACAGGTTATTCAGCTCTGGAGTGCATCAACTCATAAAGCCTCAAGCTTGGGACCAAAAACCCTAAAATGGACCCTAAAATGCACAAAACAAAAAGAGAGGGAAAGCTTGGAGCTTTATACCTTCAAATGATGCTCTAGCCCCAAGAAAGCTCAGATCCACAGTCGGTTCTTCAACTTCACTCCCTTCCATGCTCCTTCTTAACCCCCAAAAGCCGATAAGAACACAAACAAGCTCATCATGGCCACGAACAAGCTCAAGAATGGATATTAGGGTTTGAGAAGGTTTATTAACTGAGGAAGGTGGCCAGAAATGAGACCATCTCTTTCTTTATATAGGGGCACTTCATTTAATTAGGGTTTCCTTCTGTGCCTGGTACGCCCAGCGTACTAGGTGGCTCTTGCTTAAGAAACACACGCATCTGTACGCTAAGCGTACGCATACGTACGCCCAGCGTACTTCGCTGCCAAAAACCTCACTTAGGGACTTATCTTGCCAACTCTCCCAAACTTCCATAGCATCTTCGAAAAATTTGAATATCAAAAATCCTCATACCTACGGAAAGGTAATGAGATGTCCTACGCTTCTAGCAACTCGCCTCCACCCGAGACCGCCTAGCCCCCGACTCGCGGCCCATGAACCTTAATCATGGATAATCCGAAACTGGATGTTACATGTATGTTCAAGAACACATATGGGATTTTATGAACCCAAAGGATTTTCACTTTTTATAATGTTCATCCGAAACCCATAAGAGAGAGAGAGAGAGAGAGAGAGAGAGAGAGAGAGAGATAGAGAGACACGCCCTCTATTGTTTTTTAATTAATAAAATAATTAAATAAGTATTAAAACTAACAAAAACAAAAGAAAACAGAAAATAAATACACAAGGGTATTATAATAATTTTAGCTTTTGGAGGGACAAACCATATACAAGCATGATCAAAAGGATCATCAATCCAAAAAAGTTGGGGTTTGGACTAAAACCCGGAAAATTTGATTATCATAAGGACCATTTTTGCGGTTTTATCTTGTGTTTCTTTATGTATGTTCGATTATATTCATTTAGCATGTTCTCGAACATAAATGAACGAACATGAACAATATAATTTGTTAAACAAACGAACATTAACAAGAAAACTCATTTTTTATCCCTTTGTGTTCGTTTGTTTGTTCGGCTAACTTAAATGAACTAACATGAACAAGCCTTTGTTCGTGTTTGTTCGGTTCATTTACATCCCTACATGTGTATAAATGAATCATTGGCATATAAAATTTCACACCAACAATTCTATATATCAAGGTTTGTTTTGGTTTTATTTTAACATGTTATGTCAATGTCTTATATCATGTAATTGGGCTTTTTTAACCACCAAATTTTAGAACTAACAAGAAATTTAAAGAAAAAATTACAAATAATTGTCAAGATTAGGTTTTATAACCAAGAAATCAAACTGAACTTTTGTTTACAATATCTAAACACAAACCAATGAAAAGAGTTCATGATAATAGCATCTACCTACTCAACATAGACATAAGGTTTAAGAGGTTGGGGGAGGCCATGACCTAGGTTTTTTAGATTTTACTGTAATAAATAAAAAATCTTTTTTGTTACATGTCACACCCTAATATATTTTGCCACGTGTCATTTTATAGTTATTTTAAATTAAATTTTTTCCACATGTCATTTTATGGAGTTTTTTCAATTTATTAAACTTCATATAGTATTTAATTGTAATATATGTAATAATAAATTGATATCAATTTCATTCAACATTCTTTTTAATTTCAAAATTCATAAATTGAACTCCAGTTATTTTCTTTATTTATTTGTTTAAATTTAAAAGAGAAATGAACACTTCAATTTCAATAATTCAATATATTTCTCATTTGCCTTATAAATTCAAAATTTCTAAATGTTTAAACATTCATATTTACATAATTAAACTCATGTAATACATGGGCTTTGGGTCTCACAACTAGTGTGTGTGTGTGTGTATATATATATATATATATGGGTGTGTGTGTGTGTGTGTGTTCGTGTGTTAAATAGAATTTCGAATATAACCAACCCTTATTTGCTTTGAAACTTTGAAAAAGAAAATGAAATGTGAATCTGGAGCGACTGTTGTCCAAAATGAAAGGAACGGGAAGTTTATTTATGCACCCCACCAATATTTATTTCCATATAATTATCATAGCTAAATGTAACAATTTATTTGCATAGGTGATATGGGATCTAATAGACAAATTTTCATCTTTTGTTGTTTATTCCATATCGATTATTTGAGGGAGATATAAAAGCTCTTATCACTATAGATAACATATATTCTCCTTTTGTATTAACTATAACCCCACCAATTTCATTTTTACTTGAAATCTTGACTTTGAAAGTTTTTTATTATATATTTAATGCAAATGATACACGTGTTGATGCATGACTTGATGATTTCAGAACCAGTAGGAATGGAAGTATGATGACATCAACTACAAATCTGAAGAAGTGATCCAATAGCTCAGAATTGGACAAAATTGTAACATCCCATTTTCACGACCAAAATTTTTCATTTTTATTAAGGAAAAACTTTCCAATTTATTAATCCATTATTTAAGAAAACCATTTATTCCAAATTACATTTATTAAAAATCAGAGTATCATAGAAAATGTGGAATCTTCAATGTTGTTAATGAGTGTGTACAGTCCCTCCTTCTCCTTCCCGCAATCATCGATGATACCTGAAACCATAAACAACTAGGTAATCATAAATCTTAGTGAGTTTCCCCCAAAATACCCCATACGATAAACATACAAGCATGCATAATTGCTGCTCTTCGGCCTTCGGCCTAACTGGACCGCCTCGCAGGCCTTCAGTCTATCCGGGTCGGAATATCGGGGTTTGTTGGCCTACTGACTCAACCCAACCGCTCCTTCGAGCCTCCGCGCCTTGGGCTTACAACCGGCCCACACGGGGTATCTTGGCCTACAACACAAAGCATGACCGCCTCAACCCAACCCCACCATATGTCGACATATAAACAAACAAGGATCAAGCAGTCACATAAAATAGGCAAACATAAATCATATAGCTCACTCCCACCTACTAGTCCTCTCACAACACATAGTCCCTCTACCAACTAACCTCCATGAAAAGCGTAACCATAAGTACCCAGAGGTAAGATAGCCACCCGAACAGATGATCCTACTCTAGAGTCATAAGCCACAACCAAACAAGGAATAGGCAAGAGAGCCTAGACCAAGAGTTCTCAGGCTATCCTACATAACCATAGCCCGTCCCCAGGGCACTCCACCAGATGATTACCAGTAAGCACATATAACATACATATCCAACTATGCACTATAGCATAGCAACATCCTACATACCAAGATACCGATCTAACAGATCAATATAGCATAACAATATTCTCAATACCATAATATAGATCTAGCATATCACTACAGCATAACAATATACTCAATACCAGAATACAGATCTAGCAGATCACTAGAGCATAACAGCATTCTCGACACCCGAATACAGATCCAACAGATCACCACAGTCTCTCAGCATACTCAATACCAAAATACATATCTAATTGATCACTATAGCACAACGACATACCAAGTAGCAACAATCTAAGAAATTCCTGACTGCATATAATCAGAGGTGACATAGCCACCCAAACAGATGATCCTACCCTAGACCACAACCCAACAAGGAACAGGTAAGAGGGCCTAGATCAAGAAACCTCATTCTATCCTACGTGACTTCATACAGTCCCTAAGACATGCCTCTACTAACAGATAACTGAAAACTAGTGTGCCGGAATTGGTGCCTTCGACCCACAGTACAATAGGCAAAACTCACCTGAAATGAAGAAACCTGAGAATATCACGATCAATTCCCTGCTACACTACTTGCTCTTGTGGATCCACTAACAACAGAACCATATAAAATCTTATTCACCAATCCAAACCCTCAAGTTTTACCTAAAGTCAAACTTAGTCAAAAGTCAACGGAGTCAACAAAAGTCAAGGTCCAAGGCCAAACTTGTCAAAAATCCATAAGTCAACTAAGTCAACCCAGTCGGGCCAGCCCAGCCGAGTTGACACAGTGCATGTACACGGGGCATACTCCATCGTTGACCGCCATCGGGAGCCTTGTCCACGTATGCGCTGCGTACTCAGATTACGCACGGTGGACGCCCAGATCTCCCAAACTTCATTAAGTACTTAGTGCGATAATTCCTTACTTCCAACTTTCTGATCCAAATCTAAAATGTGACAACCCGAAATTTCCATTTTGTACGAACATTAACTATTCAATAGAAGCTAGTCCAGTTTCAATGAATTTCAGACTTTTCCGAATAAGTTTGTGTACATTAGGGTTTACGTTTAAGGAGATATCAGGAGAGTGGATGCTCATGGGTTTGTGAAACTTGAGCATTTCAAAACTTCTTAATGTTAGAGTCCAATTCCGGAATAAAAATATTTTCTGCCAAAAATATTTCAGGACTATAAATAGATTTCTGAACTAAATTCATTCATTATTCACATTTCCAACTAGAGAAAAGCCATTTTCTCTCTCACGGATCTTCGGGTTTTCATCCCAAATCGTGAGTACACTTCTTTAGTTGTTTTATAATGCTTGTTATATGCTTAATAATATAGATTACTTGTCAAATATATGTGATTCGGGAGTTTACCGCCCAAGAACGTTCTTGGGGAGTAAACTCCAAAATGAAGCTTAAAGGCCATCTAGTCCCATTTCCTTGTTAGGTAACTAGTTTAAGATAATATGTATGATCATTTGAGACTAGAAAACAATCAAGAACACATATCTTTAGGTGTTTACGGCCCAAGAGTTTCTTGGACCGTAAACACCAAATTCAAGGGCTTAAATGTGCCCTAATCACTCCTAAAGGCTTTAGACTTTAACCCTCAACTACTTCTAGCTAATATGGAGACATTAACACATCAAAAACACCCCTTAAAGGGAGTTTACGGCCAAGGAATACTCTTGGGCCGTAAACACCAAATAAGGGCACCAAAGTGTGCCTAGGGTCCTCCATAGCCTTAAACAAATGCCTAGAATTTATCCTAGTTGTGTTTGGGACTTGAAAGAATTAAAACACCCATCCCATGAGAGTTTACGGCCGTAAACTCTAAGGGATATGGCCATTAAGCCATAAACTCCTCAAAGGAGTATTATCTATGCCCTAAACTACCCAAAGGATTAAACCACCAAGTTAGGCTTATTCTAGAAATCAAATAACACTTCAAAACACACATTACCACCAAGATTGGAGTTCACGGCCGTAAACTCAAGGGTTTACGACCATAAACTCCTTGTGTGGGGTTTATTGGGTAGTAAACTCTTATATAAGGCCCTTTGATACATTAAACCCCTTTAGCCTTGTCCCATAACAACCTAGAAGCAACCCTTAGGACCTATAACACTTATACCAAGTGTTTACATGTTCCTGAGTGTCCCAACTTATTTCATTAAGTTATTATTTGGCTAATTAGTTATATATATGCTCATTATATGATAATTAGGCTCGTGCGTGTGAACAAGTCTCCGTTTGCCACCTAGCACGGTATCCGACACTTCAATCCAATCCACTCACCACAAGTGAGTTCATACCCCTTTAATTAACCTTTGAAATACTTTTAAATGTTTTAAATACTTTTATGGGGGGGGGGGGGGGAATACAAGTTAAATACTTATAGTTATTGCTTCAATCACATGTGATTACATCAATCACATGTGATTAATAACTAGAAAACCAATGATTTTATCACTGTTCAAACTGTTTATCAAACTGTTTTACTTCAAAATGTTTTACAAACTCTTGTACTTATCAAATGCTTTTATTAAACTTTGTTTTACTTCTTATAAATTGCATGCCCATAAATGTATAGATATATAAGCAATGTTTAAAGGGCTTAGGAAGGTCATCCGCCCTATTTCCTTTTTCTCGATTTGGATGTGGTCTGGTGGGATTTCGGGTAACCGTCCGAAGGTCGTTTCAATATTAGTTATATATCAAATATACATATATAGACATAAAAGTACTTCCATATTCATGCGTATCAGGCACATCATTAGTAAGTTACCATCGGGGTAACACAGGATCATACTACTACAATTTCTAGATCAATGAGTCAGTTCATTTATGAGTCTATACATTACATTACTATGAGAACATATACAACTATACTAGAAAGAGAACATATACAACTATACTAGAAAGAGAACATATACAACTATACTAGGAGGAGAACATATACAATTATACTAGAACGAGTAACATTACATTACATATACAAGAATACGTTAACAATTGTGATCCACTGTATCGGAGCATGCCTTAAATGTCATGGCCCGAGTTGTAGCCAGAATTCTCTTGGAGGGAGAGCGTGAGTTTGCATATAGATCTATACTGGATTGACTATCCTACACTTTGCTGCTAGCTACAGCCGGACCTGCAGGTCTGCGGGTGCCAAACGTCATTCCGTTATTACGACCATTCGTATGTCGTTGTTACCAGTCGATAGTATGGTGCAATTTATCACATAATACCTTAATATAAATCCGGTTTAAAGTAGTTAGTACAGCAGTAGTTCCTATAATACAACACTACAGTACTACAATGATTTACCCATTACATATTTTAGTGATTATTTCACTTAAACATTAATGTACAAACTATATTTTGGTAAATGATAGTTACACTTGGGAAATTACACACTTTTACAACAAACGAGCATACAAAACAGTTAAGCCTTGGTAGAAGGCTACTTTAATAGAAAATATAGGTTTTTCTGGGAAATTCAAACTTTTACAAACACTTACAAACATTTGCTTACATTTTACAACTTATACTTGAGACAGGTTCAAACGTTTTTGGTAACACACATCGACACTAAATTACTTATGAACTCACCAGCTTAATGCTGATAAACTCTTTCAAAATAACTTGTATTCTCAGGTCATCAGTAGACAGGTACCGAGACCAGCTTTTGAGAAGATGGAGCGCATCCAAGACTCATCTTATAATTTTGATTTACATTATTTTTGGTGTCTATAACTGTACAGAACACGCTTGTATTAAAATTATATATTTAATGCAATGGATGATGTTGTTTGCTTATTTACATTTACTGTGTTGTGATACTTTACATGACGTCCTCCGCCCCAGAACGTTTCCGTCGTTCTTGGTTTTGGGGTGTGACATAAAATACCCTCTATAATCATAAAGTTTCCAACTTTATGACTTTACATGTCCATTAAGAGCTTAACTCAACATCTTAATCCATTAAGACCCTCTAATTGATGTGTAGAGCATAACCAACCACTTAGATCCTATTTTTATGACTTAAGACCCTTTCTAAGGTCTGAAAGGACAGCTCAATGGGTCAAGAACATGCTATCTTCATGAAACATCACATTTGGGACAAAAAGAAACCAAAAACATGTTGGGTTTTGAGCATTCTCACACTCCTAAGGTGTACATGCAACCCTAGAAACCTTGGATCTATGTTTTTACTAAGATACATGCAAAATTGATTTTCTAAGGTTCATAACCTATCTAGCATACATGGGGAACTTTTAAACATAAAAGTTAGTAAGAAAGACATACCTTTTAGTTGCTTGGATTCCTTGAAAACCTTGTGAGCCTAGCACCTCAAGTGTGATGCCTCAAATGTCTCACACAACACCAAATACACTTGGAATAACCTTGAGAGAAATAGAACACTTCTAAAATCGGTTATGCCCTCTTGTTCTCACTAGTACCGATTTTGGTTGCTCACATATTCCTTTTATAGTGTGTCATAAGTAGGGTTTCACCATGTAAACCCTAACTTGACATGGCTCTTCATTTCCATGATCCATGGGTTCAAAGACACCATGGAGCATCCTATGGGTTTTAGCCTAACTTGATAATCCATGGAGCATTAGCCCACTATACAAGTAATGGGTGATTTACACAATCAACCCATATATTTAATAAGTCTTCTTTTGATCACTTAATTAATTCCAAATTAATTCTTGAGCGATACTAATTACATAATATTATTAATATATATTAGAACTTATAATATATTAATAAACCTTAAGTGTTATTTCTCTCATTTTGGTCTATCCAAATGCATGATGCCATGCAACCCAAATGGACCATGCTAATCGGGTCAAGTACATTCCAGAAATAGTTATGAACTTAGACACCTAATCCTACAGTCTCCCACTTGGATAAGTATAATAACTATATTTGCAATAATAACTTTAGGAAACGATCAACAATCGTAGCTCTTTCAAGGTCTTGTGGAACTGAGATCATGATGATACGCCATTTAAGATAAGTGATCATATAATCCTATGTTCTAGATATCAGCCGGAAAAATACATGGAACAATGTCTTACTTATTGTCCAGCAGTTTGTTTCCCGATTTCCGATTTGTTTGACATAGAACTTAAGTGAACAAATCAACTTAGTTCTGACCGGGCCCGGTACATGGGTCAACACAAAATCATCGAGGGGCCCATATATCGCTTCTAATCCAAGAAGGAACAGATAAACTTCGACTCATATGCTTGTTCTACTACTTGTTGAATATACACAAAGGCACATTTTATAACATCGAGTTACCAATGCGTTTACGTACAATCAATCTATAACCAACTTATAGGCAACAAGTCATATCTCTAGGTTTGAAGACTTATATGATATTACCATCTCACGATCACTCGAGATAAATTCCATGAAGTGATACCAGTGAGTGTGGGTAGAATACAATACTCAGAACTTATGAGCACTCATGAGTGTTGTAGCACCACTTTGTCCAATATCTTAGACCTCTACAAGCCAACCCATGACAGTCTTGATTAATATCTACTTCCAACATATGACCGAGTGTGGATGGTTTGAATAACTAAGTCATTCAGGAAGAGCGACTTAGTTATTCTGGAAGTCAAAACATGCAAAGTGAAAGCCAAGAATAATCGAATCCAATATGGTCTCAAAACTTATGAATATAAATAAAACATATTTTATTTATCACCATATTGATTACCCATAATTCATTGTATACGGTTTCAAACTATTAACTTTATACTTGAATTAAAACAATAGTTATCCCATGCTCCAAGCATGTACACTATGGTTTTCCAAACATTAGTTATGCCATACACCAAGTATGCACTCTAAGTTTGTCTATGATCTTTATTCTGTGGAATAGATCGATTGAACATAATTCCAATGATACTCATTTCAGAATCCCAAATCCTTACCACAAATGCAAGAATTCCAAATTCCTGTCATTTACTTAAATCTGTTAGATTCTAAACTTATATGCATTGGTCCTCTTGTAATGATTATGCACATAGTCACAAAGACTTGTCAACAGACATTATAGAGTATTCCAATGGAGATCAACTCCATGGAACCGAAGTCTCATATTCAAAGTTCATTGACTTTGAACATTCTTCTTGCTTTAAGTTTCCTAGTATTACATAGATTTAATGAATTGAAAGACCCTCAATTTCATATTTCTGAAAGACCCAAACTTTCATACTTGACAATATAGTTACTTCAAAACATGCTATTTGCATATTCATAAAAACAATATTTTACATTGATAAAGAGATTACAAATGACTGGATACAAACCGACTATTAAAAAGTGTTACATATTACATAACTACCCAGGATACTATACATTTATACATACATGATCCCTAAATACAAAAGTAATATTACAACTATTCTAAACCTTCCGACAGTATATAACTATACTGGTTATTTATCTCCTGTAAATTTGTTAAACATTGAGAGGGTAAGCGGTGACGCTTAGTGAGTTCAATAATAGATACAATATAACGTTATGCCATATATATACTTCAATATGGCAGAAGCAAAGAGGAACAAGGAACAACAAGGGCATATGTGAATCACGTGTCAAACTTTCTGTATCAAATCATTGATTTGATTCAAAGATATACAATCAATGAGACATAACAATTTCCATACTTGATATACATCAATAAAGCTTTGGCCCAAATGGCACGGAAGACATACAACTTCGGATTAACATTTTGGTAGATTTTAGGCTTATAGCCTTGTCTAACCTTCTGCCAATACCATAGAATAGAAATCATTCTCTTACGGAGACATGTTCTACGTGGCCAGAGGCTACATACCAGTACCAACGTGAATCTAAGTCCTTTCACTGATCACATGGTCAAAGGTATAGTACATATACCGGAATAATAACACTGAAAAGCACATAGTACATATAACACATAACATACAATTTTTCCTACATATTAAACTCACCTTAAAATAACCGGGGGTTAAAATAGTAATTTGTGCAGCACTTCGGCTCTATAAATAGCTTTCGTCGTTGAAAATCGGGAGATATATTGAAAAATAGGCCTTGCGATTCAAACCAAAAAGATAAATTTCTCGGGCTCTCCGGGCACTTCGAGGCATGTTTCGGGTGTTGGAAATAATCTCGGGGCTTCGGGGGATGTCAAAATACTAAAAATATGGAAAAAGGGGTCAAAATGGCAAAAATCTCATTTTACTCGGGTAATCTTGCAAGCATCCCTTTTATAGGGGTGAGATCCGAAGTCGGCCGAGAAGAGGCGGTGCCAGCGAGGGGCTCCAGATGGTGCGCATGCGAGGGAGGCAGGTGGAGGTGCGAGGCTCGGACACGCGAAGGGGGGGAGTTAGCAGCGAAGCAGCTCGGTGGCAACCAGATGCGAGACGTCTTAGGAGACGTCTTAGACGTCGCCTAGGACGTTGAAAGGAGCGTCGGATGCTTACCTGACTGAAGTTCGGTCCAATCGGAAGGCGACACGCGGCTACTGTTCATGCGAGGTGACGTGGTATCTCCGGATAAGAACCTTATCCTTGCGAAAATTCTCGAAAATTGTGCCTAAATCTTCTAAAATCCATAACTTTCGCATACGGGCTCCGTTTTTGACGTTCATTATATGCACGCGTAAGTAAAATTATGCTCTACAACTTTCGTTTGAACTTCGTCGGCTAATTTTGACTTTATTTTTAATATTATTATTTTTAACAGACCGGGACTGATAAATGCGTTAAAATTTCATAACTTCTTCATCCGACATCCGTTTTCGTCAGACTTTTTACCATTGTACTACTATTGACGAGATCTCCAATTCTCCTTTAGGTTGTGTCGGCTAAAAATCACTCGATCTAAAATTTGAGTTTTTAGCTGTCTACTGTTAAGCTGAAACTTAGAAAAATCATAACTTCCTCATACGAAGTCAGATTTTGGCATTCTTTTGATCGAACTTGTCGGTTTAACGAATACTACGACTTTCATTTAGATCACTAAGGCTAAAGAGTAGTTTATCAAAAACTCACTTTTTACGTCATTCGGCGTCCTGCCGGTTTTTTCGTGGATCTTCGATTGGTCATACCTTCTTCGTTATAACTCGGATTTCGATGAGGTTTTCGCCTACACGTTTCTAACGAGATTATTTACAAATTTCAATAATAAAATTTTACTTATTTAAAATTTTATATTTTCGCTAAATTTCACTATTTGGCTTTTAATTGGAATTTCATAAGACTTCCAATATTTTCTGAGTGATTCTAAACATAGTTTTACTTCATTTCTAGTAAAAACTATCTGTTAGAACTCAACACTCAATTTCACATAATATTTCATAATATTATTCACTTTTATGATTTACAACACACGATTTCAAAACGTGTATGTTACAAATACCTCCTCATTTTGAGTATTTCGTCCCGGAAATCATAACGATTAACATAAATGAGGATATTTCACTCTTATCTTACTCTTATTTTCTCATGTATAATTTGGGTCTCGATGGTGCTTCCACTTGACAAGCACCAACTTCACTTCTTTATTACATAGATTAGTCGTTCTTTCGTTTACGATATTTCCAGGTTTTTCTACATATCTTAACTTGTTATCCAATTTCTCTTACGATAACGAAATCATTTCATCATATACGCTCAAGCATTTGCACAGATAAATCACATGAAATACATCATGAATACCTGCCAAATCTTTAGGCAATTCCAAACGGTATGCTTGCCTACCAATCCTATGGATGATTTTGAAAGGACCAACAAATATAGGACTTAGTTTTCCTTTCTTTCTCAAATTTCACAATACCTTTCCACGGGGTTACGTTCAGTATCACCCACTTGGAATTCTATGGATTGTCTCCTCCATTTCTACATAGGACTTTTGTCGATCCTGGGCTACTTTCATTCTTTCTCGTACAATTTGATTCTTATCAGTGGTATCCTGAATCATTTCAGGGCCTCCAAGGATCTTTTGTCCTATATCTCGCCAACATAATGGCGTACGGAATTTACGACCATATAATGCTTCATATGGTGGCATTTTGATTGAAGCGTGGTAACTATAATTATACGAAAATTCTACAAGAACAAGTACTTGTCCCAGTTACCACTAAATTCCAAGACACATGCACGAAGCATATCTTCTACTGTTTGGATCATTCTCTCTATTTGACTATCTGTCTAGGGATGATAAGTTGTGCTGAGAGCAACTCGAGATCCCAATTCACGTTTCATACTTGCCCAAAAATGAGAAGTGAAGCGAGTATCACGATCGGAAATAATGTTTAGTGGCACACCATGTCTCGCCACAATTTTGTCTAAGTAAACTTGTGTGTATTTCTCCATTAGGAACATTGTACGTATGGCGAGAAAATATGCACTCTTAGTCAGCTTTTCGACAATTACCCAAATGCTATCATTCTATATAGTAGTCTCTGGCAATTAGAGTAGCACCAGGCATAAGGTCAATTCGGAATTCTACTTGCCTATTCGGGGTAGTCCAGGAAATTCGTCGGGAAGATCATCAAGATTTTCATTAATAATGGAATTATCATTTACAATTTTCTTCCCCTCTCTTGAGATATCAACTGCATTAGCCGGATAAGTAGAATATCCCTTTGATATAAATTTACGAGTTTTTAAGAAAGAAGTTATTATTTTCAACGTAGACATAAATAGAATCCTCTTCTTCAGTAGGGATGCATACTATCTCTTCGTAGTACAAGAGTTTTGTGTGGTTCTTTGACAACCAATCCATGCCGAGAATTATATCAGAGTTGGGCAAGGAGATAGGAATTAGGTTAGCAAGAAGATTATAACCTTCAATTCCTATGACACTATCCATATAGACTTTAACAGCAAGTAATGATATACTTCCTGTGTTATCTATATGAAATGATTGGAAAATTGTGTAACAAGCAATTTGAAAAGAATGTGCGAATTTATAAGGAACGAAAGAATCTGAGGCATTGAAATCAAATAAGATGTGAGTGGATATAGAGTTTACAAGAAAATTACTAGTCATAACATTCGAGTCCTAACTTACTTCTTCTGTGGTAATCTAAAATGTACGATATTTAACTTTTGGTTTACCAAACGATTGTCAAACTCTTCAAACTTCTTAGTTACTAGTGGTGCTCAAACCTGCACCCGTTCATCATTCTCTATTGGACCTTTGATCCTAATCTTTGTGTTAAAACTCAATTCTCATTGCAGACTCCTGCTCCTTCTTGGTTTACAAACTAAAGACAAGATAAGGTCTTTACTTTTGCTATAACAACAACTCGAATGGTCATATTCTAATGAACTTTGATTTTATATCGCACAAGACACATAACGAACCAAACTCTTGTATTAGAATCATATCGAATAAATCGAGCTGATGGAATAAAGAAAACAAAAAGAATTTGATCAACACGTGGATGCTTCGGAACAGAAAGAATAGCACCACGTATCTCTAATTTGTGCTTTCGGACGTACACATCAATTTTGTCAAATGACAGAATATTTCGATTGATTACTAAATCACGGATTTCATACTGTAATCCTTCCATGAATAACTAAATTCTTCATTGCCTTCATAACAGGTAACATCTCTAGTTAATGGTTGCTTAATTCTTTAATGAAGATCGTTATATTTCTATCGACCATCTCCTTCTTGACTGAAATTTCGTCATTACTCAATACATGGCTTTCTAAACCAATCAACTTTATCTTTGTATATTTATATTAATCGGACTCCACTCTTTATGACATTAAGATTTGAACGATAATTATCTTCTTATTCATTACCAAAACGAAGGTAACGACACTCATGAATAAAACGGAATCATTTACTAGCTTCTTGGTAACCTTGTGACTTTCCCTGATCCAAGCGTGAGCCATGTGCTTCCGATAGTATAGGCCTCTACTACCATTCACACCTACTCATACTCGTCCCAAGTATTGTCTTGCAGTTTTCCAAGTCACCATTCAAAATCACAAAACAACTTATCACACATGAATGTGTTCAAACAAATACATACAACAATTTCTCCTAGACTCAACTAGGGTTTCCGCGTTTCTATCAAACATATCTTGGATTACCTATACTCACCTTCTAAGATTCTTCTCACGCATATACTTGATCTAGCATATTCTAATACCTTTTTATAGGTCGATAGAATTTTACTTCCAATTCTTCATATAAATTCTTTCTCGGGTAGTGTCTACTCTGCAAGACATACTACACCCAAAATTTACTCTAGCAGTGCAGAGACAAACGGTTTTCAACTACTTGCATCATCTTTTAACTTATGTAATTCACCATGAACCTTTGTTCATTTCATTATCCTTCCATGACATCGTTATTCTTGTATCTGAGTAAGTCTAAGTCTACTTCATAGGAGTCTATCCTAAGAAGTCTGCATTATAGCTGCATCTCAGCAAGCTCTACTAGCTTCAACTTGGTTCTCTGTCATTCCTGACTACAACATCTCTTCTCATACAATACTATGAGTGTATTGCTACTTCAACTAAGCATTCTACCTTACTTAAACAAGTAAGTTACTT
The DNA here is from genome assembly GCF_051521515.1 of Lactuca serriola. Lineage (NCBI taxonomy): Eukaryota > Viridiplantae > Streptophyta > Magnoliopsida > Asterales > Asteraceae > Lactuca > Lactuca serriola. The sequence goes on from NC_136415.1 coordinate 155,244,292, forward strand.
AACCTTTTATTACTAAATGACTTAATTCACCATCCTAATCATGTATGTTAAAGTCGGCTTAACACACAATGGAACTTTCATAAGGATGTGATAGAAGTCAATCATCACTCACTATTATTAAATACTAAGTCTGAGCATCCTGTATAATGTTACTACTCGAACTACATACTACATCACAAAGTCTTGGCCTATTGAGTCTGAAAACTTCATTAGCCTTCCCTTTGATCTTCATTTAATTCTTCTAAATCTTGTACCACATTAATTTCAATACTGTCGAAGTATTTATCACCATCTTCGGTTCTTCTAACTCTATAAACAATCACTGCTTCAATCTGGACAGCGATGGAACAACTTCATGGATTTGTACCAACACATTTATCTCGCCCAAATGTGTTTCAAACGTACATCATTCTTCTAAAGATGTTATTATTTCATCAAATTTATACATTGAATGTACAACACCACTCTATTGGTATTAATGCACTATTTACGATTTCACTTGGTAAATATTATTTTACGATATCCCGCGATCGTTTATTTATAAACTTATCGATGTCAACTATCATAAGTCTCTTTATCACTTCGAAAAGTTACATGTAAATTCTATTACGAAAATTCTTAGAATTCTAAACATAAATTTTTCTAAACCAAGGTCGGCAACAGACCTTAAACTTTCTCAAATAATAGCAATAAGGCAAGCAACCTAAGGCATGCTATATTCATTTATCATTTAGCACATATTAGAATATAAGGCATATCTCCTCTTAATATTCTAGTGCTTGTTTCAATTTAGGTATTCAACCTAAGTATACCAGATACACATCCTATCATCTTCACTAAAAAATTTATGTTTAAGTCTAGAAATTCTAAAAATTCCTAGTTCACTTAAACTAATTCTCTGAAAATTTTGAAGTAACTTAATATCTAAGAATACTAGGGTTTATCACTGCCCAATACCCCACATAAGTATTTCCTATGGTTTGTATCCATATATTTACTATGAATTTGTCACACCCCAAAACCAAGAACGGCGGAAACGTTCTGGGGCGGAGGACGTCATGTACAGTATCACAACAATGAAAAGTAGTAAACAAGCAACAACATCATCCATTGCATTAATAATAGAATTATTATACAAGTATGTTCTATCAAATTTTGATAAACACTAAAGAATAAATCAAAATGAAAGATGAGTCTTGAACAAGCTCCATCTTCCTTTCTCCTTGCATCGGTACCTGTCTATGATGACCTGTGGATACAAGTAATTTTGAAAGCGAGTATCAGCTTTGAAGCTAGTGAGATCATAAGTATTTAGTGTCTTAATTTGTATGTAAGAATTTGTAAGTAAGAATTTGTATGTAAGAATTTGTATATGAACTGTAAGTATGAAAATGTTTGTAAAACAACTGTAAACGTTTGAAAAACCCTAGGAATCCCTATGATTCCTACTATTATAATTGGGAGTCTTCTACCAAGACTTAACTGATTCTCTATGTAGTCTTCTACCAAGACTTAACTGTTCCATATGATCGTCTCTTGTAAAAGTGTGTAATTTTTCCCAAGTGTAACTATCATTATCATAATATAGTTTTTACATTTATAGTTTAAGTGAAAAGATCACTAAATATATGTACAGGGAAAATTAATGTAGTACTAAAACGTAGCGCTATAAGAACTACTGTTGTACTAATTACCTTAAACTGGATTTATATTAAGGCATTATGTGATAAATTGCACCATACTATCGACTGGTAACAACGACATACGAATGGTCATAATAACGGAATGACGTTTGGCACCCGTAGACCTGCAGGTCCGGCTGTAGCTAGCAGCAAGGTGTAGGATAGTCAATCCAGTATAGATCTATACGCAAACTCACGCTCTCCCTCCAAGAGACTCTGGCTACAACTCGGGTCATGACATTTAAGTCATGCTCCGATTTAAATCACAATAATTAACGTATTCTTGTATATGTAATGAAATGAACTGTTCTAGCTGTAATGTACATGCTCTCTACCTAGCAAGTATAGTAATGTAATCATTCTAGTATAGTTGTATATGTTCTCTTCCTAGTATAGTTGTATATGTAATGTACTGTAATGTTGTAGAAAGTATTGACTCATGAATGAACTGACTCATTGTATGATATCGCGTTCTAGTAATTGTTCTAGTATCTTCCTAAACTACCCATATGGTAGTTTACTAGTAATCTAACTGGTACGTATGAACATGGATGTATACCCTTGCTACCCAAGGGAATGGGATGAACTGGAAGGACCTTTTATGACTATATATGTACACATGATATATAACTAATATTTAAACGACCTTCGGACGAGTACCCGATATCCCACCAGACCAGATCTCAAGCGCAAAAAGGAAATAGGGTGGATAGCCTTCCTAAGTCTTTTAAACATTTCTTATATAACTATACATATAGAGGCATGCAATTTATAATATAGAAGCATAAATAAGTTTTGTAAAACATTTGAAACATAATTATTATTTTAAGAAAAGATCGACTTGATGTCAACCTATAAAACAATTTGAAGGCATGGGTTTGATAAAACAGTTTAGTATAAAGAAGCATTTGTTTGAAAGACAATTGTAAATAAGTTTGAAATGTGATATACAGAGTAAAATATACAGTGTAAAAAGGAGTTTAAAACATATAAAATGTTTAAAAAATCATTTTAAGGAAACTGTTTGGTAAAACGGCTAATGAGTAGCCAAATCATTTGAATGTTGTATATTAATCACATGTGATTGATGTAATAACTAGCATAATTCTACTTATTAATCACATGTGATTGATATAATAAGTAGCATGATTCTACTTGTATCCCCCCCCCATAAAACATTTAAAAATAGTTTAAAACATTAGTTAAGGGGTATGAACTCACCTGCAGTAAGTGACTGGAATTGAACGGACTGTTATCGTAAGGAAGGATCGGGCAAGTGCTCGGTGTCAAGTGAAGACTTTAGACACACACAATGATCCTAATTACATATGAAGACATATGTATATAAATAATTAGTGATTAAAAACACTAATTATACAAGTATAAACATTTAAACGCGAGGAAAACACTTTTGGTCAAGTGCTAGGAGGCTAATGGGTTGCAACAAAGGAGTGCAATACCTCAAATGGGAGTTTAAGGTCTAATGACCATGTTCTTTGGAGTTTATGGCCCAGGGGAGTAAACTCCTGGCCGTAAACTCTCAACCAAGTCCCTAAATGGTGTCTAACAATTATACAACTCATGTGGTGAATTGTTTCAAGGCTATAACAAGTGTTTGGGTGCCATATTAACTCCTTTGGGGAGTTTACGGCCCAGAGACCATATTCCCTTGGAGTTTATGGCCGTAAACTCCCTTGGGAGGGTTTTTATGGTGTTTTCAAGTCTCAAACATTTCTAGGTAATGATCTATGTTGGGTTCTAGGCATAAGGAAGGAGTTAGGGTGTCATTTGACCCCTTTATAGGTGTTTACGACCCAAGAACTACTCTTGGCCGTAAACTCCTCAATACTTGTAATTCCTTATTTTTTCTAGGCTTTAAACACTTTAGGGTACATGTCTAAAATCAAGTTTAAGCCTTAGGTAGTGTTTGTGGCATCAAAACACCCCTAACTAGAGTTTTCGGCCCATGTACCAATTGGCCATGTGTTTGCGGCCGTGAACACCCCTAGGTGTTGGTATTTTGAGTGTTTTGGGTATTAGACACATCAAGGTAATGTGCTAGGCTAGTCTCTTGGCTAAATGAAGGCATTTAGGGCATTTTGGGTACTTAACATGGAGTTCACGGCCCAAGAAGTTCCTTGGCCGTGAACTCACTTTCCTCATTGTTTTGAAATGATTTTGGTGTCCTAAACATGAAATGAAGGCTTCTAGTTCGAATTCTAAAGCTTTGAGGGTCAATGGAACCCTTTAGGACCTTAAAATGGAGTTTACTCCCCAAGTGTTCTTGGGCGGTAAACTCCCAAATCTTGGGTTATTAATCTGATTCCAATGTTTTCTAGTCGTATACACACTAGCATACAAGTCTAAGGTAGTTACAAGTCACGGGGAAAGGACTAGGTAGCATTTAAGCCACTTTTTGGAGTTTACTCCCCAAGAACGTTCTTGGGCGGTAAACTCCCGAATCTTGCAGATTTGCTATGTAATTGGCGTTTCTAAACACTATCTAAGCTATATAAAATAACTAGATTGAAGTACTCACAATTTGGGATAAAAACCCAAAGATCCGTGAGAGAGAATTTTGGCTTTTCTCTAATTGAAATTCAACTAATGAACCAATTTGGTTCAAAATTCTATTTATAGTCCTGAGATATTTTTGGCAGAAAATATTTTTATTCCTGGAACGAACTCTAATGTCCTAGAGTCTTGGAATAACGGTGTTGCACAAAACCCCAGTGCATCCACTCTCCTAATATCTCCTTAAGTGTAAAATCCTGAAAACTGCCAAACTTATACTCGAAGTCTGAATTTTCACTGTAACTGCTCTACATCTATTGGCTTGATATGGTTTGTTCAGAATGGAAATTTCGGGTTGTCACAGAATTCATTCATATATTGATACTACAATAGTTTAAGGCTAAATACTAATCCGTGGCATTTACTTCACTTAAACTACTGCTCTGATACCATGATTGAAAGACCCGCACTTTCGTATTTCTGAAAGACCCAAACTTTCATACTTGACAATATAGTTACTTCAAAACATGCTATTTGCATATTCATAAAAACAATATTTTACATTGATAAAGAGATTACAAATGACTGGATACAAACCGACTATTAAAAAGTGTTATATATTACATAACTACCCAGGATACTATACATTTATACATACATGGTCCCTAAATACAAAAGTAATATTACAACTATTCTAAACCTTCCGACAGTATATAACTATACTGGTTATTTATCTCCTGCATATTTGTTAAACATTGAGAGGGTAAGCGGTGACGCTTAGTGAGTTCAATAATAGATACAATATAACGTTATGTCATATATATACTTCAATATGGCAGAAGCAAAGAGGAACAAGGAACAACAAGGGCATATGTGAATCACGTGTCAAACTTTCTGTATCAAATCATTGATTTGATTCAAAGATATACAATCAATGAGACATAACAATTTCCATACTTGATATACATCAATAAAGCTTTGGCCCAAATGGCACGGAAGACATACAACTTCGGATTAACATTTTGGTAGATTTTAGGCTTATAGCCTTGTCTAACCTTCTGTCAATACCATAGAATAAAAATCATTCTCTTACGGAGACATGTTCTACATGGCCAGAGGCTACATACCAGTACCAACGTGAATCTAATTCCTTTCACTAATCACATGGTCAAAGGTACTTCTTTGCTATTAAAAAATAGTGAAAAAAATAACACGGAAAAATAACCCGGAATAATAACTGAAAAACACATAGCACATATAACACATAACATACAATTGTTCCTATATATTAAACTCACCTTAAAATAACCGGGGGTTAAAATAGTAATTTGTGCGGCACTTCGACTCTATAAATAGCTTTCGTCGTTGAAAATCGGGAGATATATTGAAAAATAGGCCTTGTAAGGATAGATCTTCAAATCGAAAGATAAATTTCTCAGGCTCTCCGGGCACTTCGGGGCGTGTTTCGGGTGTTGGAAATAATCCCGGGGATTCGGGAGGTGTCAAAATACTAAAAATATTGAAAAAGGTGTCAAAAATGGCAAAAATCCCATTTTACCCGGGTAATCTCGCAAGCATCCCTTTTATAGGGGTGAGATCCGAAGTCGGCCGAAAAGAGGCGGTGCCAGCGAGGGGCTCCAGATGGTGCGCATGCGAGGGAGGCAGGTGGAGGTGCAAGGCTCGGACACGCGAAGGGGGGGAGTCAGCAGCGAAGCAGCTCGATGGCAACCAGATGCGAGACGTCTTAGGAGGCGTCTTAGACGTCGCTTAGGACGTTGAAAGGAGCGTCGGATGCTTACCTGACCTAAGTTCGGTCCAATCGGAAGGCGACACACAGCTACTGTTCATGCGAGGTGACGTGGTATCTCAGGATAAGAACCTTATCCTTGCGAAAATTCTCGAAAATTGTGCCTAAATCTTCTAAAATCCATAACTTTCGCATGTGGGCTCCGTTTTTGACGTTCTTTATATGCACGCGTAGGTAAAATTATGCTCTACAACTTTCGTTTAAACTTCGTTGGCTAATTTTGACTTTATTTTTAATATTATTATTTTTAATAGACCGGGACTGATAAATCCGTTAAAAATTCATAACTTCTTCATCCGACATCAGTTTTCGTCAGACTTTTTACCGTTGTACTACTATTGACGAGATCTCCAATTCTCCTTTAGGTTGTGTCGGCTAAAAATCACTCGATCTAAAATTTGAGTTTTTAGCTGTCTACTGTTAAGCTGAAACTTAGAAAAATCATAACTTCCTCATACGAAGTCAGATTTTGGCATTCTTTTGATCGAACTTGTCGGTTTAACGAATACTACGACTTTCATTTAGATCACTAAGGCTAAAGAGTAGTTTATCAAAAACTCACTTTTTACGTCATTCGGCGTCCTGCCGGTTTTTTCGTGGATCTTCGATTGGTCATACCTTCTTCGTTATAACTCGGATTTCGATGAGGTTTTCGCCTACACGTTTCTAACGAGATTATTTAAAAATTTTCAATAATAAAATTTTACTTATTTCAAATTTATATTTTCGCTAAATTTCACTATTTGGCTTTTAGTTGGAATTTCATAAGACTTCCAATATTTTCTGAGTGATTCTAAACATAGTTTTACTTCATTTCTAGTAAAAAACTATCTGTTAGAACTCAACACTCAATTTCACATAATATTTCATAATATTATTCACTTTTATGATTTACAACACACGATTTCAAAACGTGTATGTTACATGAATAACTTCCACTTATGGGAACATTTCCATATTCCCCTTTTTGACTATTACTCCTGAACAATAGTTGCATCTTTTTAGAATATGTCAATATGGTCTTTTCAAAATTAACACTATACTTCCAACTGTCCCTAAGCAACCAATCTTTGGTAAACCTTAGATTGTCCTCAATAATTGCTTAATCAAATTAGTCATATCTAGTTCTAGTACTTTTTCCCTCTTAAGCATTTGGAAAAATTTAGAACAGATGAATATTATAGCACATGCAATCGATCCTATATCTGAAGCATATGTGACACGATGCATAAAGACATGATACTAGACCAGTCTTTTTCTATAATATTTCTATTTCTATTTGCCAAGTTCTCATAATTCAGATTACGAAAAAGGATGTCGTAATCATAATCGAATATTAGAATGCAAATAATGGAGCCATATATAGAACTTCCTTATGTTGAGCCATTCCTACATGAAATTCATATATATATATATATATATATATATATATATATATATATATATCCTTGACTAAATATGATTAAAACCTCAATCTAAGGTTTTAGAATTGAAGTGAAGTATAATTTCCTCTCCCTTAATTATAGCAAAACAAAATTTTCCCAATTGAAACCTTTTGTTTTCTATAATTAACATTGCTAACTTACAACACTTATTATAATTATCATGCTCCCTCTTGCATGATGATTATTAGCATGAAGCTTATGCTCCCACTAGCTTTGACATGTACTCAGAAATATGTTGGACTTCTAGAAATCAATACTTTATTGACCTTCTTACCAAAGTTCATATTTCTGATACGAGATGCTTTGATAAAACTTTATCAAAATCATACAGCTTTCCTTAGATAGCACACATGTGTGGCTAAACAATTTCAGAACTATGAAGAGGGATGGCGTAATCATATTCTCAATTGTTTAGACCTTTTCCATTTCTCACAAGTCCATGTTAGTGTGCCGGTTAACCACACACGCTCCACTAACGACTTTGAGAATGCAAATATCACAATTGCTATCTAGTTAAAATCTACTTAGTGAAAGCGTTTCCTCACCACCATTTTCATGAATCGGAGAAAAACCTTATGACACTTAGATTTTCTGGTGTATGTGTTCCTATCCATATGAATTTGTCAAAACCATAATCACAAGACAACGTTAGTGACAAATCCAAACTCTTATGGATTGAACTTGTGCAGTCTTAACTTCTTGCCACCTGGCAGCACAAGGGCCTGCCATTGCTTCCAAGTTGTTATGCAACTAATTGTGAACTCTCGGAACTCATATGCAAAGCCAACTTTAACTCGAATGGGCACAAAAATAGAAATATGTCAACACGATAGGTTATAAACCTCAATATGTGTACTAGTGATAAACTATAGGTTTTTCTGCTTGATTAGATCTGGAGGCCTTTTCAAGATCTTTAGGACTCCCATTTTCCTCTTGACATATAAGACTCACTTGCCAAATATTCAAGAGATGGTGCGGATTCTTAATCAAGACAAACACTGCACACAATTGGCCTTAATTGGTCTTTGTTTTCTCCAAAACATCACAACTTACCAATTTCAAGTGTACAAGAGTAGGACACACTTTATTCATACATTTGACTAGTGTTATAAACCTTTCTTTAAGATACGTCACTCAAGTTACAATCTTGGAGTATGACTCTAAGAATTGTTTTGGAACGAAGTATGAGTCACCTTCTTGATTTAACCATTTCAACAATTCATGATTCCTTTTCTTAGCCATAAGAATGCACTAAGATGTCCTTAGAGAACCAATTATGATATGGTTTCTTAATCATTAAGATGATCACTAATCATGATACTAAAGTACTCTCCCATCTTTTCAGATTTGAGAAACTTTTATCCTTCTGTCTAATTTGATTCTTCTCATTCGTCCTGCAAAACATTGAAAATTTTCCAATGTTTCAGAATTATACTTAAACTGGTAAGTATAACCATATTTACTAAACTTTAGTAAATCATGACGAATAATCTTATCGATCTTTTGTGGTGGACCTTACCAGTGCACAAGAATGTGTACTCTATCCCTTAGTCCTTTACTTGAATCACATATACATGTGAACAAGGAATTAGTCTTAATTTTCCAAAGCTGAAAGTTCTGATTCATCACACTATACAACTTGCATGATTCCAAGTTTCGGTCCAATTGAGACTTGGGTGATGAGAATCTTTCCTTATTTGGTAAATTTAGACACTACCACAAATGAAAGAATCAAATTCACATTTCCATTATTGCTAGAAACATATAAACATCAATTTTCAAATAAAGCCATTGCAAGGAGATATAAACTAAAATAAAATCAAAATTTTATTTATTTATACAAGTGCGGAAAAAAAATTTCCTTACAATGCTACTTTAAATGAAAACTATGATATTACATATTTTTCTAGCAATCTATCATAACTCTTAAGTAGTAGCTCAAGAATCCGATCTTCGAACCATGCGATTGAAATCCATCTTCGCGATCAGATTCAACATACTCTTTCTTTAAGTGTCCTTCCCTTTGCTTGATCCTGCCAAACACCAAAATGTAACCGAGTCACATTTTGTATTAAGAATCATCAATAAGGAACTTAATAGAGTTAGATAGTGGACTTACCTAAAGCATAATTAAACTTTCTGACTAGACCTTCTCTTAGATCTTTCAGGTAGTTAGGTCAGCTTTGCAACCAATGCCCCTTCCTTTTTGGCAATAGAACCATATGGACCCTTTGGGAATGGTACACAGGACTATCTCAGACTTAGCCTTTCTCTTTACCATCTAGTCAACCGAGTTGACTATGGCTGATCCCTTTCCATTGGGAAGAGAAAGCTTTCTGGATTTCCAATGTCACCAATTGTCAATGTCCATGGTAGTTTGGGAAGTTGATCTACTAATCAAATTTGTTTTACCAGAGCTCCAAATCATTTCTGATTCAGCAGCACCAAGCAAATAGATAAGATCATTAAGGGTCATGTCATAGTCTGTTACATAGTAGTCCCAAAGAAACTCACTATGTGACTTAGAAAGTGATTGAACAACCAACTTTCTCAATACTTTGACACCCAACTCTCCCAGCTTGTCAATATGTGACTTCATCTCCAAGATGTGAACACACGACTTTGCTTGCCAATAGGGCTTGAGTGATCTTGAAGTTGTGGGTTAGGGAGAATATGTCACACCCCCAAACCAAGGATGGGGGAAACGTCCGGGGGTGGAGGACTTCATGTATAGTATCACAACAACGAGTATAATAGTGCTCAAAGTAAATACAACCATCATAAATATAATTGAAAAAGTTACATCATAGTAAGTTTACATGTTTCAAAATCAATTACATTATGGTGACAAAATGAACTGTTTGACGATTTATCGTCCCATCCTCAAAATGTTGTTGGTTTTCCTGTTTCACTGATTTCCTGAGAATAAAAGTAGTTTTGAAAAAGTGTCAACAATTAAGTTGGTGAGTTCATAAGAGTTTTGTTTGAGAAAGAAACCGTTGTCTTTGTAAAAGCGACAAAGTATGCTTCCAGAAAACCCAAAATTTTCTTTGTTAAGTGTGAAATGAATGCTTCTATGTTATGCGATAATGAACCCTAGAAAGACCCGTAGATTCCTTCTATAATCACTCAGTGTATATAAGTTATATAAGATTTAAATTAAATAAATTGTCTAATATAATGGGTCTGCCCTAGATCCACAACCAAACAAGGAACAGGAAGAAAGGCGGGCCCACCAATTCTAAGTCGATTATGAATAGAATCTTATATAACTCTTAACATATACACTTAGCAATTATAGTCGAAGCCCAACAATTCTAGATGAATGTAGTTTTAACATAAATATGTTTCCAAAGAAAATCCAATATTTTCCTTATAAGAGTTCATAGTAGTCCTAAATCCCAGGACCGAGAGTAAACAAGTATTTTCCATACTTAAAGATATTAAAGTGATTTTAAATCGGCATAAAACCCTTTTTGATATGAAAGTGTACAAGTATTTTTCCATACTTAAAGTAATTCCTGTGAGTTAAATCGACATAACTCGCTAATATAAAAGTAGAACCCGTAAATCTTGTGATTTGTTAATACCACATGTGAGCTATCATCACCATGCTAAGACTCAGACGGCCTCGTAATACGACGTTCTTCAGGCGTCGCACGTTAAATGACACTTGTCACCTCAGACCTACCGGTCTAGCTGTTGTAAGCAGCTCAGGTGCGGGTTTGTCAGACCCAATATAGATCTATACATAACTATCACGCTCTCCCTACAAGAGACTCTGGTTACAATTTACAGGACTTTTGACTTTGTTACCATGAAGGTAACACGAAGGGAATGACTCACAAATTTATTCATTAACAGATTTACATGAACTGAACTGAAAACCTTTGGTAAATAAGTTTGAAATGTAAATGATACATAAACTGTACCTATTATAGTTTATCCAAAACGTTTGCAATGTAAAAGAACTCTTTTATGAAAATACATTAATGCTATGAATCCATAAACTATGCTTATTATAGCTTAATATATGTGTTCTAAATGAATGAACAGTCTTATCACGAATGACTATATTTCAGTTTATGATGATAAACTAACAAGAAAACACATTCAATATTTAGAACTTATTCTTATACACTTTTCTCAACATAATACAAAGTGTTATGAAAGTTACAAGTTGTTAACTAGTTTTGAACCTTTCTGCACTGTTTTAGAAAAATTATAAAAAAATCATACGAAGTCGAAAACTGAATCCGTAAATTTTGCGAGTTCATAAAATGTGTCTAGTTTATTCATAATTTTTATTATGATTTTTGGAAGTCTTTAACTTGTGTTAAAATGTCCATATTCACAGACTGGTCCGGATTTGTTCTTGGAATGATAGGCTGTTTTGTAAAAATCACCATAAATCGTAGAAAAATTGTATGGAGATGTGCAAGTAGTCATTTTAAAGGTATAAACCTGAAATATTTGCATATAATACAGTTTTGAAAACTAAAATGCTTAAGTTGACCAAAACAGTCCGTGAATGGAGTTAAACTTTCTTGATGAAAGCTGTTGGAAAAGTTTAATTGAATTCTTGGTGTTTTAACTTGTATCCCCCCCCCCCCCTTAAAACTTAAGAAAACATGAAAAGATAGGGTTATGAACTCACCTTATATGATTTCAGTAGGTGGATGTTGAAGAAGAGAAGTGTTCAACTCAACAACACTTAGAGGATTGCTTGAATATTCGAGAATCTAACACTAATGTGATGGAATTTGTGTAAGCAATCTATTATTTTGAGTAGGAGGATGTGTAGTAATCATAAGAAATATGATGATACTTACCAAATGAAGGAGATAAGCCTTGGATTATGCCTTGAAGTTCTCGAAATTGAGAGAGAAATATGAGAGAGTTTGGAGTGTGATTCTTGGAGTAAATGAGAGAATGAATGAAGTGTGAGGAGAGAGGATGGATGTTCCAGCTCTAAGAACGTGGGAAATGGCTGGAAATGATGATAAAGTACATTGACATGACCTAGGTATGGTGGAAGGAGTGTGGCTGGTCATGGAGTTGGTGTGGGTGGTTGCTTGTGTCATAAACTAAAGAAAAGTCAACACTCCACCTCTTGTACTTCACCCACTCTTCTAGGATAAGATTTATCCCCAAAAATGTGATTAATAAATAAATATGGGGCCTTATATGTTAAAATAAAGTTTTGGCTGAAAATCTCACGTTAAAATAATTCAAAACGGGCCTAAAATGCAAAACTAGTCGAAAACCGGGAAGAAAAGGCTTTTTTGCGAGGCCTCTCGCATGAGGGACCGAGAGTGCAAGGGTTCGCTCCTTTAGAGGGTGGGACCGAAGCTCGGTTGTGAGGATAGGACCGAAGGTGCATGAAGCGAAACGAAGGCGGGATGAGGCGAAGGCAAAAGGAGGGTTCGGTCCTTGCGAGGTTCGGGTTCAGCTCTTCCAGCTTCGGTTCTTAGCAGGTTCGGTCCCTATAGGGACCTTTGGTTCTAAGAGGGTTCGCCCCTAGAGAGTGGGTTTCGGGTCCTTAAGGTTATTTTACCCGTTTTAAGCGGTTTTTTACCCGATTAAGGGTCGGGATGGCCCGAAAGACTATAAAAAGTTAAAGGAACTTTTGAGAGAGATTTGGGAGAGATTTCACATACTTGGAGAGATTTCTCATACTTAGAGAGATTTAGGAGAGATTCCACATACTTAGAGAGATTTGGGAGAGATTTCACATACTTGGAGAGGTTTCTCATACTTAAAGATTTGGGAGAGATTTCACATGCTTGGAGAGATTTGGGAGAGATTTTATATAGAGAGAGAGATAGAGTGAAAGAGATCGGGAGAGGCTTCTTTTGTGACCCTTTTAAGTGCTTGGCTTCGCAACACAAGGTTCGTAAGCCCCGTTAAGCCATGTTTAAGGATCTTACACACTCCTAATGAGTATGTAACATTGTTTTATCGGTTTGGTTCATTACTTACCACAGTTTTTGGTTAAGGAAATCTAGATATACGAACTTTTCAGTTTATGATTTCTCATTAGAATAGCGATTTGTATAGTAATTACCTAACGTAAGCCCTAGTACACAAGGATTAATTGAGTCGACCGGTTTGACTTGTTGATTTTAGTTGACTTTGACTTGACCGGAAATTGACGGTTGTCACAAAATAATTGGAGGAGGTGGAGGAATTGAAGTATGATTTCCATGATCCAGTCACGGGACATCATCTTCATTAGGAAAGCTTATTCCAAGAGTTTTAGGACGATCATAATTGTCTGAGCGAAACATCTTTTGGGAGATATTCAAGATAGTTGATTTAAAGTCTTTAATATAACACCCAATATGAAATATTAAGGCTAGGACCCAAATATAGGGACCGAACCAAGCTATAAAATATTTGAAATATTTGAAGGTAAGTGAATGAATTTTCACCAATTTAAAGTCCCAAAAGATGTCTGGTTAATATAACACCCATTATATTTGACGGTTTATAAAATATTTGAAGGTAAGTGAATGAAGTTTCACCAATTTCCACCATGAAAAACGAAATAAATTATTAGGGTTTAATTGGATTTGAAACTCCTAGATCTTTTGAGATTCATTGAACTTTCAATGACATGTTTCAATCTCGAGTGTGCCCTTCAAGTTTTGTGACTGGGATTTCGAGGATCACAAAACAAGGTGTGAAGTAACCATGCAAATTACTTGGTACCCTTAATGTATTACCCCTCAATCGATGTGTTGGTTAACCACACGTGCTCCATCGATACTATGATAAACATTAAGTTACCTTTTGCCTACCTTGTTAAGTCCAGCTAGTGTGTCGGTTAACCACACGCGCTCCACTAACCGACTTAAGCAAAGTGCAAAGTGTAATTTCATGGGTTAGCACCTTATTCACATTTTATCAAAGTAACTAAGATTGGGAATTTATAAAACATTTAGTTACTTTGTATTTATCATTAATACTTTTAATGAATGGAGAATTCTAGTCCTTGTCCTACCCGTTCGGCTAACGACCATCCACCAGTCAAGGAAGCGATGGGTGAGAGTGGGCACCCATTAAGCTGCCATTTTATAACTAGCAACCTTATACCCCCTTATAGACCGGCTTCGTGAATGAGGCCTACTAATGGTAAAACGACTTGTTCTTATACATATATAATAATTATTAACTTATAATATTATAAAGTATAAGGGTTGAATTTTAACTTTTAAAATCCTAGGGATTGGAACTAAAGTCTTTAAAGTGACTTTACATGTTCCAAAACTTGAGGGCAAGTTTTGTAACTTTCAAAACCTTTCATCTTTCATAACTTATGAGTTAAATGGTTTATTAAATGATAGACTTTTCATTTTATGTAACCTACGTGTTTCTTTAATGGACTTTAAAAGAATGACTTTTGGTAATCCATAACTTGAGAACAAATTATGGAGTCCACTAAAACACATAATGATCAAGAATTAAACTAACAAGCAAGTTACAAATAATTCATATGATCTTCTAAACTCATAAGTTCATGAACATGCATATCAACAATTTCAAGAATCATAAAATTAACCATATAAAACTTGAAATTTTGATAATAGCTATTGAAAATGGATTAGTGTAACCATTACACCATCTAAAACAAGTTTTATAAGACCAAAACAGTTTAGGGTAATGTTTCTAGTCCATTTCCAGTAGCAAAAGCCGAAAAATTGCATTTTGGGGCTCCTACTCGTCGAGTGCATGAACCTACTCGGTGAGTAGGATGAGTTTACTCATAGACTGGTCGAGTCCCCCCATGGACTCGGCGAGTTCATGCTGCAGAGTGCAAAAAAACTGAGTTTTTTCACAATTTTGCATCAAGTATCAAACAAACAAGCCTAGGCTCTAATACCACTATTAGGTTTTGAGCATTCTAACACTCCTAAGGTGTACATGCAACCCTAGAAACCTTTGATATATGTTTTACTATGATACATGAAAATTTGATTTTCCAAGGTTCATAACCTATCTAGCATACATGGGGAACTTTTAAACATAAAAGTTAGTAAGAAAGACATACCTTTTAGTTGCTTGGATTCCTTGAAAACCTTGTGAGCCTAGCACCTCAAGTGCGATGCCTCAAATGTCTCACACAACACCAAATACATTTGGAATAACCTTAAGAGAAATAGAACACTTCTAAAATCGGCTATGCCCTCTTGTTCTCACTAGTGCCGATTTTGGTTGCTCACATATTCCTTTTATAGTGTGTCATAAGTAGGGTTTTACCATCTAAACCCTAACTTGACATGGCTCTTCATTTCCATGATCCATGGGTTCAAAGACATCATGGAGCATCCTATGTGCTTTAGCCTAACTGTTGGTGATTTGTTATCATCAATGTTATTTAAGTGTAATATGATTACTTTGTTGACTAAAAATGATCTTGATAAATATTAAACAAGTAAGGAAGGTGTGGAATACACACTTGTTTAAGTTTGATCAAGTATTAAAGTATACTGTCATTTAGGGGCGAAGCCCCTGAACAAACGGGGGTCCGGGGGCAGCGCCCCTGGGAGCGGGGTCCAAGGGGCAGAGCTGCTATATGACAGTTGCATTAATCCAAATTTTGAATATTTGACCCGGTTTTGACTTTGCATTAATCCTTGAACAAAACCCGGATTTATAACAGTTTTTATTGTTGAGAAAAAACTGTTATATGACAGTTTTGACAGTTTTTTAGATAAGGAAGGTTTATAACCAATTTTTAGTCACTTTTCTGGTACTCACGAAATTAAACCATCTCATTCTCTCTTTCTTTTCTCTCTAATTTTATCTGAGTCTTATCCAATTGAGGATTTGGGAGTACCACCCAAATACTTCGAT
The DNA here is from genome assembly GCF_051521515.1 of Lactuca serriola. Taxonomy (NCBI): domain Eukaryota; kingdom Viridiplantae; phylum Streptophyta; class Magnoliopsida; order Asterales; family Asteraceae; genus Lactuca; species Lactuca serriola. The sequence goes on from NC_136415.1 coordinate 155,260,599, forward strand.
TTGAAAGTGATTATCACGATTCTCAGATTTCTAAGTGCCACTAAACCATATTTCTTACACTAACTTGATAATCCATGGAGCATTAACCCACTATACAAGTAATGGGTGATTTACATAATCAAACCATATATTTAATTAGTCTTCTTTTGATCACTTAATTAATTCCAAATTAATTCTTAATCAATACTAATTAAATAATATTATTAATATATTAGAACTTATAATATATTAATAAACCTTAAGTGTTATTTCTCTCATTTTGGTCTATCCAAATGCATGATGTCATGCAACCCAAATGGACCATGCTAATCGGGTCAAGTACATTCCAGAAATAGTTATGAACTTAGAAACCTAATCCAACAAAACCAACCCAACACAAGATCTAAAAGAAACTTCACCAAGTTTAGAACTTTATACCTCCAAATGATGCCAAAAGGTGGTGAGATTCTGGATCTAAAGATCTTCACTCCTCCAAGATGGTATCCACTCCTTTCCTTCTTCTTCAAAGGCACAAAACACCCACACTCAAGTTTCGAAATGCTTCACAAGATGGATTAGGGTTGCAAGAACGTTCCAAGAGGATGGAGGCTGATTAGGTGAGGGGAAATGAGGCTATAATGGGTTTTAAATATGCGCCAAACCCTAAAAATTAGGGTTTGCATGACTGGAACGTACGCTCTGCGTACAGATGTACGCCCAGCGTACTAGGGCGCACCCTGGTACGCTCATCGTACACACATACGCATGGCATACTCCCCCAAACCTAAAATTTCAGAAATACCACTAGGGCCCTTATTGCAGTCTTTCTTTTACTTAGGGTCTAAACTCCAATAAAAATAAATCATATGCTAAAAACTAAAAGTACCTCATCATCGGGATGTTACAAAAATTTCACACTACATGTAAAATGGGCCTATTAAGAGAACTTATCGCTTTGCCATGACGTGTGGTATTTTCGGCCATTCAATTAGGGCCTTAAAACATGTTTTTTTCCTTATTTGTGGCAATTTTGTATTTTGAGTTTTGATTTAGATCATTAATTAGGGATCATATCCTAATTAATTATAATCTCCTACGGTCATGGAATAAAACTTATTTTTCATCATTATAAGTATTTCATTTTCTTTGTTTATTAGGAGTTTTTTTTGTTATAATTAAAGCATCCAGTTTTGAAGTTATCTTTGTTCTTTGTGTTCTTGTTGGTTGACTTTGCTATTGAATCTCGTCGTCTAGGCATCAATTATAATAGTTGATATGTCATGACCTTAAAAGTAATCAAACTTGTTTATATAATTTTTTTTTTGAAGCTTTGATTTCGTTCCCTCTAATTGTAGAGTTTGTGGTCGGCCCTATCACGCAAAAAACAATGTTAACCGCTTGGAAAGTATGTAACTTAAGATCGCATCACCGGCCCGTTCGATCCCAATGCTAATTTGCCAATTGACACCGCATGAAAACATGAAGAAAAAAAAGTCTGACACATTTGAACATGTATGACATAATATTGAAGGAATATTCATACCTTTTTTCGACAAATTTTGTCTAGATGAAATCAGAAGAATACACCAAATTAAAATATTAACGTTTTTGAAACATATCGACACTATATCTAGACCACCCGTCTATCTCTCAGATAAACTTGATCAATATGATTTCTAAATGCATCAACTACATTTACCAACACCCAGCACCAAGTGTTTTGTTTATCGCATAAGACGGTCAGATCTACTTTTAGAATAAGATACATGAGTTGGAGTCCTTTTACTCCACCCAGGACATCTCAACACCACTACTAAACCCACCGACGTGAATCCTATATTTCTTTTACGCTATAGCCTTCACTAGATTTTAACCAATGTTTTAAAAACCGGTTTGAACCGGCCGGTCGAACCGGTTGGACCGGGAACCGGGAGAGAGAGCGATTCAACTATCACCGGTTTTATATTGATTTCTGAACCGGATTGAACCGGCCGGTTTTTAGAAAAAAAACCGGTTGAACCGGTCAAAATAAACCGGTTGAACCGGTTAAACCGAATAAAAACACATGAAAAAGAACCATTTACATAATAAACATTGGTGATTTTTTTCAAATCTATTTAGTTTTCTCTAAATAAAAACATATGGTAAAAGTTATAAATTCTTTTGAGGTTTTGGTATTCATCAAAAACTATATTTCGTTTCGGTATTATACTTTATTTTCTTTTTAACGTATATGCATTGATGTAAAACACTAAAACTTATGGTTATGTGTTATTTTAATGTTTTTGGATTCATCTACAACTTATTTTTATGTGTATTTTTAACGTTTGAACTTGTAAACATCAAATTCCTAATTTCTATATGTATGTATGTGTAGGAAAATAGAAAAAAACATGAAAAATATAGAAACTGGTTCACCCGGCGGTCGAACCGGTTAAACCGGTTGAACCGGGAACCGGTCACCATACCGGTTCAACTAAAAAACCGGTTTTTAAAACATTGATTTTAACAAACATAATCTTGGAAAAACATTCAATAAAGGTAAGTCTCCATCCGTATGTCTTTCCAAAACGAAGTCAAAGTCCCGTCACCCATACATTTTTTTAATAGAATAATGAGGCACTACCTTTTGCATGCTAAATAAACCTAGGTGTTCCAATAGTTTACTTACTTTAATTAACATCTTAAAAATTGAGACAAAGTAATATAACACCCAATTCAGGTATGAGTTAATGTTATGCATGGTTAAAATTTTATTTTTGATTTTTGGGAATTTTTCCTTGCCACAGTGTGATGGTTGGGCTACCATTGCATGGTGTTGTCACGTTTACGCGAGACGGTGGTCATTTAATTGCCACGGCGTGGTCACAAAACCCTAGATTTCGGACCTTGATCCCTATTTAAAGGTTGTGAGGGCTAGGTTTCGTTCACCCTTAGCATCCATCACCCCCAAAGAGTCCTTACCATATCCTAATCATTCTTTTTTGATATTTTGAGCCATTTTGGGTTGTTTTTTCCATTTGAAGAAAGAAGAAGAGTATTAGTGGAGCAAGGAAGCATCTAGCTAGCACAAATCAGTCCCTTAAGCATCTTCTGGACCTTTTTAAGTCACCAAGGTGCACCTTTTATGATTCTTATTCATTAGATCTTGGGTTCTAATCTTGTTTATCCATTTTATGAGTTTTAAGTGAATGGTTACAGTAAAGTTTGCAATTTTATTGTTTTCTGAGGTCCCAGGAGTAGAATATGTGTTAGATTTGGTCTCTACCCTCCATTTAGTGTCATGCATGGAGTTAAAGACCAAATATCACCATTTTGACCTAGAATGGTGTAAGACTTGCATGATTTGTGCATGTCCCTAATGTTACAATTTTTATGGACCATTAGTGAGCATTGAGCCTTCTTAAAAGTTTGAGGCTTGAACTTAGCGGATTAAGGGGCTTAATGAATAAGTTGTCCTGCCATATGAACCACGATGCGGTCAAGGGATGACCACAGTACATTAGACAAGGGGGTATCGCGACTGTTTTTCAGGACTAGACCACGACGCGGCCAAGGGTTTGCCACGATGCAGTAGACCGTTCATCGATGACTTTTTGACCAAGTTGACTCTTGGTCAAATGTTTGTAAGAGTATGTTTTAGATCATGGATTGAGGGCAAAATGGTCTTTTTCCTTATTAAAAGGATTATAAAGAGAAAGACTTGTTATAAAGGAAAGTTAGATATTATACCTTAATTATTGAATTAGAGTTAATTATTGTGTAGTGGTTCGAGGCAATATCGGTATCGCTTAGCTCAATGTGGATTACCTTATTAGTCATTCAGGTGATCTCTCACGAACTTACTTATTATATAGATGATTTTTATGTATGTTAACTAGAGATAGACCTCTTGGAGAGAATCTAGTTGAATCAGGAGGATGTACCACCATGATAGACCTCTCAAAGGGAAATGGTCGATATTAGGTCAACTAGAAATAAACCTCTCAGAAGGAATCCAATGGACAGGGGTTAGTTAGGCTAGTATGTTATCATATTATTTAGTTATATGTGATTACTATTTATGTTTATGTGTATGATGAGAAATGCATATAATATGTATAATGGATAAGTGTTGTGATTACTCACTAATTCGTAGGCTTACAATTGCTACTTTATGTTTTAGTTTCAGGTCCTTAAGGTATGAAGGGCAAGAAGTTGGTTTGATTAGGATATATGTACATTCTAAGGGCATGGTATCCTTTTATGTTTATCTTTTGTGTTTGATTGCAAAACAAGAACTTAGCTTCCGCATTTGACGATGTTTTTGTGATACTGTGGTTTACATTGTTATGGATGGAACCCTTATTTTTGGAAATGTCATACTTTAATTTTGAAAACTTTTAAAGTAACTTTTTGGATGTTACAAGTAAATTCCAACTAATCCCAACACTATCTTTAAGACTAAATAATGACATCCAATAAAAAAACATTTTGAATTTTCAATTGGAAGTATTTTTCCCAAATGTATTTAAAAGTGTCATCTTCCCTGGCCATATTACCTATAGAATAAAGGGTAATAAACTCGGACATACCCCGTAGCACCAAAAGATATTCATACCTCCTTTATGTGAATATCAGTCCCATATAAACTCAGTTTCTACATATTTATCTTCAAAACTAGAAGTCAAATAAAAACAATGTAAAATGGGAACAAGCTTGTTTATATTCTCGTAAGACCATATATCAAAGATTAAAGCATCATAACATGCTCTGAATCTGATTTCCACACATTTAAACTACTATGTAGCTAAAACATCCTTTGTGGCGATGTAAAATCCCACCATTACCAAAATAAACAAAAAAAAAACATAAAAGGTCTCATTGTGGTAAACCCCTTTCCAACATGAATTCTTCTGTAGAATTTTATATTTTTCAGTTTTATGAACTTTTAGTTTTTAGTTTTTATATAATTTTATGTTTTTAAAATTGGGGAAGTACCAAAAAAGTCTCAAGTTTACACACTTGATTATTAAAAACTCTAACTATTTTTTTAGATGAAAACATTTCATTTTACTTATGGTTTTTACCTAAAAAAAAGTTACGATTTTTTTCCAACCAAATGTGTAAAATTTGAGACTTTTTTGGTATTTTATACATAAAATATGCTTTCTAAAATATAGGTATACGAATAAAATTTATATATAAAATACAATTTGTACACATAAATACATACAAAAGACGATTTATATATCAAATACGATTTTTATACATACCTAAATACATAAAAATATACTTTTTTACATAAAAAAAAAACATTTTTTACACATAAAATAAATATTTTATACATACAATATGTTTTGTAAAATATAGATATACAAATATCATTTGTGTAATTGTGTATATAAATCCGTTTGACAAAAAAAAAAGATAAATACCAAAACAGTCTCAAGGTTTATACACTTGGTGGAACTAATTTTTTTTAGATAAAAACCATAAATTTTCAAAAAACCTTTCATTTTCAAAAAAATAGGGATGACCGGTTGATAGATTAAAAAGGAAAGATTTTCTAAAAATTTATGGTTTTTATATTTTTTTTGAACCAACAAATATAATATATAATTTACTCTTAAATTAACACCTAAATTCACATATGTCCACGACATGACTTAAACCCTCGACTTCAAAGGAGGAGGGCATCACCTGATATCGTTCGGCTAAAAGCCTTTTGGTTTATGTTTTTTACCTAACAAAAAAATAAGGCTTTTGTCAAATAGGTGTATAAAACTTTAGATTTTTTTTTGATATTTTCCCTTTAAAACTTTACATTCTTTTAGCCAAACACTTCTAACATAAATAAAAGCTACAACTTCTAAATATCATATTCTAGATTCAAACAAGTTTTGCAAAACATACTCTAAATATTTTGTTGTAATCCACTTTGATCTTTGATATAAGCAAGTGCGCTCACCATCGACGCAGTGTGGACGCTCACACATTTGAATATTAGAACGCAAACATATTCAAAAGTCAAAGCATGGATACAAGCAATTCAATCTAGGGAACAAGATAATATAGCATATGGTTGCAAAATAAATATTTAATGCACAATTATAAAAGAATTTATGGTAAACTTAAGTATCGCCAATACCTCAATATCCCCAATCATGACCCATCTAAATACGCCACTAGTAAAAAAAATTGTTAGGTTGAGACTTGAGATGGGTATTTTACATTATTTTTTATTACCTTTTTTTGTCTTGTTTGCCTCATTTTTTTCTATCCTTTTACCAATTGAAAATTGTCACGTCTCAATTCTTCAAAATATACATCAATGAAATGTTGTACCGTATGAAGCATGGAAAAAGAAAAAAAGATGCTCGGTGCTTCAGTGACGGAGCTTGAACATTCGAGTTTGGGGACGAAAGTAAAATACGTAGATAAAGTGAAGAATGGGGGGGGGGGGGGGGGGGCTTTCTTCTTGTGCAGGGGACCTCACTGCACCACCGCACACCAGACAGTGTGATGTTCACCGCACCACCACAATGACACTTCATCTCACGGTGGTGTGTACACTATACTTAGAAAGCAATAACTTTAAATTTACCTTGTTGGCTTTTTTTTTGATGATAAATTTAAATGTTAGGGTATTTATTGTAAACCTAACAAGTAAAATTAAAATAAGGGATAAAAAATGGAAAAAGGTGTAAACGTGTGGGCGTTAGAGTTGGTGGAATGGTAGCAATGATTTAGCGAATAATGTAAGTTGAAGGCTGGAGTACCAGCGATTTGTAGCTTCTTGGTAAGTAGGTGTCCACCCTTCCAAACATATAATAACCCTATTTACTTTTTATTTTATTTTTATATTGTTTTCCAATACGGATGGATTTTGTATTTAACACAAAAAAGGAACAGCTATCAAGATGCTAGCTGTAAGAGTATGACTTTCAAAGATCAAACAAACCAATCTAAACACTGGATTTTGGCTCTACGTATTGTTTTATCCAAGTAAAAAGGGTAAGTTGAATTTCGTCTTCCACTTCCATATTGGTGTAGCTCAATTTCTTGAAAACCAAATAAGATAAGAATTATTTACTAAACACAACGAATCGTAATTTAACATTAAAAAAAACGGATTATAGAAAGAATAGTAATATAATATGATTGATTATGTTGTTTGAATTTGAAGTTCTAATAAACATGTAGCCATTTGTTTGTCTTTATCATATTTTGATTATTTAAGTAATTAACAAATATATAGGTTACTTATATTATCCTTTCATCATCACTTTTGTTACAAGTGAAACAAATAAATTTAATTATAAGTATGTGAACACTAAATTAATACATATGCAAATAAAGAACACAAAAATTCAGTAATACTCCACCTTATTTTCTTAACCCAACGTCTTTACACTTTCATGAACCAAAAGTAAAACAAATTTTCACATGTCTTTACAAAAAACCAAATGTTCAAAAAAAAAAAAAAAAAAAAAAAAAAAAAAAAAAAAAAAAAAAACTTTTCCAATGAAAGTAGTGTGTGTAATGCACACAGTTAAAACCAACAAAACACAACTCTTTCATACCTTTTTTCTACACCCAACTCTCCCGTCACTTATCTTGTAACCCGCTATCCTTACTTTCGCTTTCCGGTGCACTTCCACAGCCACCCGCCGCCGCCGGCACAGCCAACGTCACCGGTGAAGGCGGTGCAACATTATTCACCGCCAAACTAGCAGCAATCGCAGCCTCCAAATCATCATCGTCGTTCCCAGAGATCCCAACCTCACCACCGCCGCCGCCACCGCCACCGCCACTATTCTCCCTCAAACTAGCGGCAATGGCCGCATTCAAATCATCATCTTCCACCGCGACCGGAGTGGGTGGGTCACGGTGGTGTTGTTGGTGGCGGTTGCCGGAATTGCAGGATTTGGTAATCCTTTCAGCGTCTTCCGGCAACAGCCACTGTCCGTAGCCGTTAGAGGCTTCACCAGAGGTGATGGGACATTCCTTAGGGAAGTTCCCACGGACTAAGAAAATGCTCCATCCGAAGCCTTTTAAGGTGTCGAGGTAAGCGGAAAGATAGAATTTCGAGAGGTGTTCGGGGGCGGCGTATAAGGAGTCAAAGTTGTACCATTCGCCGTTGACTTTTCTTATGCAAAACCAGTGGTCTTGGAGATGGCAAATGAACGCGTTTTCGAGTTCCGGGTCGACTTGTGCGGGTTCGGCTACGGGACTGTGGAGGGGGATTACTTGTAGGTCCCACACTTCTAATGCTTTTTGTAGAACCTGCAAATATTTCCTTTTTTAGATATATGGACAGGTCATAGGACAGGTTGTACTGTGTTTGTCATGCGACTATACCAAAAAGTGGGACAAGGACAAAATTAAAAAGTGGAAAAGGGACCCCCTATGGGTTTTGTCCTTGTGACGATTTTTTGTTTGTTAATGTCCGAAATTTCCCAAAAAAAAAAAATTATTTTTGCCTTGTTACAAGCCTTTTATGTTATTACCCTAAGTTCTTTTTCATATATTTATTTGCCTTTTTAATAAATAATAAAAATAAAGGTTTTTGTAAAAAAGTCCCAATATTTTTTTGCCAGATTACAAAATAGTCCTAAATTAATTTATTACTGGCTATAACCGGGAGAAAATAGTCAGAATGCAACCTTTTACTAGTTTTTAGGACTTTTTCGTAAAAAAAATTAATTTGGGACTATTTCGTAAACTTTTCTGGAGATTTCCCAAATGTTTATCTTATAATTGTTATAATTTATAAGCCTTCAAAACCATTCCCTTTGATTCGCATTGACATATGGGAATTTAAATGAGGCCTGAAGGTTCATCGCCTCAGTTTGTAAAAATCTCAGAGTTGGCCTTGTATATTAAAAAAGTAGTTTCATTTATTAATTTAAAGAAAACTTTAATTTAGATTAATTAAAAATACAGCTTTTATAAACTTTTGGGACTAAAGTTGTTTTGTTGAAGTTTATAAACTTGCATTTTAATTAATTTAAATTGAAGTTTTCTTTGAATTAATAAATAAAACTACTTGTTTCAACTTACATTATAATAGGGGGGTTTTATTTTATCTCCAAATTGGCTTTTGAGCATATGAACAAAAATTCACAAAACTAGAGAACATTTCAGTATGAGATTCGAGTAAAAACGCCTAATAACTCCAAAATAGTCATCAAAATTATAACAAAATATTTATAACTACTTGAGCAATGAAAGTCTACTTAACCTCTTAGAGCCAATTCAGGAATAAACCTATAAATTACACTACAATTAAACCTTTAGAAATTTCAAGTTGATATATGATAAAGGTTTAAATAGTCGATTTTGGTACCATAGAGGCATATACAATCAGAAAAGGATTCTGTGGCATTTGATATTGATACTTGTAGATGAGATCTAAGGTAATGTGTGCACCTTTGTCACAGTGGGGTGTATGAATTTAAAGTATCTAATATACATATATAGATAAAGATATACAACCATATTATATACATACATACATATACATAGATATATCGATCCAAGTTTGCATATAAATATATCTTCACTAGAAAATTTGGAAGTACATCTATAAAATTTGGAAAACCTTTATATTTTAGCAAGTATTAGCATCAAAAATACCATCTTTTCTATATTTCATAAGCCACTATATAACTAAATTTTTGGTTCTAGCCTCTCAAAAAATTTCATTTCCACTATCATATCATTGTTCAAGATACAAAATCATGGGCGTCTTCCACACTTTCAACAGATAACTCTAAGCCAAAAAGTTATATACTTTTAGCAGCTTTGGAACATGTATTAAGCACTAATACATCATACATTTCATATAAACACAATTTCGTTAGACTGTAACGTTCCTTTGTAGACAAGATTTGATAACTTATTGACAAAATTGGTAATCTGTTTAGACTGTAACATTGAAATCAGACATCTACACATGAATGAAGGAAGAACAATACAGAATCAAGAAAAGCTGTATCGTGTAGCCTTAAATAACTAAGGAATGGAAGAACGCCGGGTTGCCCAATAAGAGAAACATATGCCGTAAATGTGATTAATCAAAATTAACTTGATATTGAAAACTATATCTTTCTACGAGGATAATTGGCAATTTGGTATCATAAACCATCACAAGTCCCATCATTGAAGTTTATATGAATATATACTAATCTTATCTCAATACAGTAATAAGAAAGATTAAAAGATGTCGGGATTAAACTGACCTGGATACTGAAATCGCCATCCATAGAGACATTATGCGACTCCTCCGAAAGGAAAGCATCTCCTCCGGAAGCGGCGGAGCCTTCCAACATCATCTGGTGCTCCGTCCGATCAAGATCAGAGGCCAGAGCAGCCAAATCGAACTCGGAGAAGAAAGGTCCCTGCAACACCGTGTTGACGCAATGGACAGCACACAGTTTCGACTCTTGTACCTCGTGGTACAACATTCCTCCGTTGATCGGACCTTCCATTTTTCTCGTTCTCTCCGATAATCACAAAACCCTAGATTCAATCGTTTTTCCGTGAACTTGACGATAGAGAAACGTTTTGCCTATTAGATTTGTGCCACCATTATCCGTTAAAAGAAAGTTATACCCTTGCTTTGCGTAGCGGTAAGTATGTCACCTCTTGCACAAGATGGTAAGATATTATCAATTTTTTATATTAATCTTTTATGAATTACTATAAATTTTTAATTTTAATTATGAAAATAAAAATAGACTAATCTCATTTATCACTTTCTAATATTTATTTAAAAAGACAAAATTGCAAAAATGGTCCCTGTGGTATATAATTTTTTGGGGTTTTAGTCCAAACCATGATTTTTTTTTATTGGTAATCCTTTTAAAGTAGTTTGTTTGTGAGTTTGGTCCTTCGGTAAACTGAAAAGACTAAATTGCCCTTATTTTATTTATTTTCCATTTTTCTTTTTCTTCCTATAAATATTTATATATAAAAAATAAAAATAGGGGCCCACATACTCTCTCTCTCTCTCTCTCTCTCTCTCTCTCTCTCTCTCTCTCTCTCTCTCTCTCTCTCTCTCTCTCCCTCCAATAAACTGAATCCTATAAGCCCTGTCATCTCTCTCTACAACTAACCTCCTCCTTATTCCGACGATTTTCCGATGGAACCGAATAGCAAGAACGTCGGAGCAGTGCCACTGACACCATCGAAGTAGAAGCATTCCAGCAAGTCAAAGCTACCAGAGAATATAAATTGTTATATCCAAAATAAAATTAAGTATGTCTTGGAACCTTTGAATAAAAATTTTTGGCATAAATGGTCCCTTAGTACGTTGGGCGTACTTAAGTGTACGCTTAGCGTACTACGCCCCTTTCTGGTCGCGGGTGTTTGGCGGTACGCTGGGCGTACCATGAGCTACGCTGGGCGTACGCGCCAGAGAAGCAAAACCTTAATTCTCGGACTTGAGGCCTATATAAACGACTTTAAGCTCCTTGGAGTGAACCCTAGAGAGCCTCCACTGCCCTTAAACGTTATTACTGATGGGTTTTGGTCATAAGACATCCTATGTGCTCATACAAACCCTAATGCTTGGATCTAGGTTTCTTTATTGTACATGCTTTGAATCCAAGACTATAAACCCTAATTCTAGCATATGGGAATCAATATTAACATATAATTAGGTTTAAGATATTACCTTGATTGTTATGTAGCAATAACAATCCCAATTCCTTCTTGAATTGACTTTGGAAGTCTTAGAGTCACAAGTGTCACTCCTCTAATGGCTCACAAACACCATAAGCAAGAGGATGAAGAGGAGAGAGGATGGAGGCTGCCCAAAACGTGTTCTAACCCTAGAAAAGAAGTTCCCCACGTTTTTTAGCCTTAAGGGTTCTATATATAGTGAGGCTATTAGGGTTATCTAACAAGGAAACCCTAATTTGGTTGCTTAAGCCCTAAGCAACCCATAGACTCCTTTAATCAAGCCCTTGGACGATTCCTTATGGGCTTCCCATAAGAATTCGTCCACCTCTTGATTTAAGACAATCCATGGCCCAAATTGCAATTATCTTATAATTACAATTTCAGTCCCTTAAGTTTAATTAATCTCTTTTAGTCACAAAACTAATTACCAATTAAGTATTGACTAATATTAATTAAACAATATGATTTCTCCTTTAATATATTATTCTCATAATATATTAATAAATCATATTTAATCCTTTCTCTCCATAATTCATCCTATCAAGTTGCTTTGGTGAAGGCAACCCAAAAGGACCATGCACCATCGGGTCAAGTACATACCAAAATAGTTATGGACTTAGACACTAATCCAACAGTCTCCCACTTTGATAAGTCTAATAACTATTATGCGTATGACTTCAGATCCCGATCTGCAATCGTAGCTTTCCAAAGCTGCTGTCAACTCTGATCCTATCAGATACGCGTGTCCTTAGATAAGGGATCATATATTCCTCCATTCTAGATATCATATGAGATATGATTTCAAATCATTATCTTTGTACTATATCTCGATTCCCGATTTATGACGATTGACTAATTGAACAAATCAAATTAGCCCTAGCTCGGCCGAGCATTTACGTTTGTCATCACTAAATCATCGAGGGGCCCAAAGATATCGCTTTTATCCTACTTTGGATAAAAGGAACGGATAAACTTTGATACAATGCTTGCTTGCACTCACTTACCGAATCACACACAACAATATGTTTTATAACACCAAGTTACCAGTGCGTTTACATATTATCAATGTGCAACCGATTTGTAAGATACAACTCACACATCTTGGTTTCAAGAATATAAGATGTTATCGTCTCGCCAATCACTCGTGATACAATCCATGGGGTGATCCAAGTGAGCGTGGGTTTAATCCAATGCTCAAATCATATTCATAAGCACTCATGAACGTTGCAGCAAACATTTGCTTATGTCTAATACTCTTTTAGACAATCCACACATCAATTCACGACAGTCTTCATTCATATCTACTTCCAACATATGAACGACTGTGGTCCGTTTGAATAATTCGATTATTCTTAATAAATTCAATATTCTGGAAGTTAAAACATGCAAATGTGAAACACAAGAATAATACTAATCTCATATGGCCTCAAACCTATGAGTATAAATAAAACACCTTTTATTTATCACCATATCGATTACTCATTATTTGTCGTTTCGGGTAATTAACTTCTTACTTGAATTATTACACTTGTCCCATGCTCTTAGCATGCACACAATGTTTACCTATGGTTCTTTCTTTGTGAAATAGATCACATTGAACACATTTCCAATCATTCTCATTTCACAACTCCAAATCCTTTTCCATAAGTTAAAGAATATCAAATTCTTGCTACTTATAGAATACGCTAGATTCTAACATTCTATGCAACTTATCCTTTCGTAATTTCACTGCACCAAAGTCACAAAGACTATTGTCAATTATATTACAAAGTCCTCTATCGGAGATTGTTAGAAGATAATTCCTAAGATACGATGTCTCTCACTCAAAGTACATTCTTTGAACATCCTTTTGCATAAAAGTTTCTAATCTAGTAATAGATTTTCAATATTCATTCCCAATATGGACACGCTTCCATATTTTCCATATGACAACTCATTCTTAATAGAATCTTTTCTATTCATGATAATGTCGATATTGTTCATCCAATATGGAAAGATTTCCATATTTTCCAATACTATACTTCCAACTACTCACAAGCGACCAATCCTCGTCGAACTTTGGATTGTCCTTTGATAGTTGTTTAATTATTTTAGTCAAAACCGATTCTAGTCCTTTTTCCCTCTAAATGCGCTAGACATTTGGAAAAATTTAGAATGGTCAAACATTAAAGCGTTTGCAATCGATCCTATACCCGAAGCGTATGGGACACGACGCATAATGTTTTATTTGCTATGTTCTCAAAATTCAAATTGTGAAGAGGAATGTCGTAATCATAATCGAAATTTTAAGAACACACTATGTACCTTTGACTAAATTTATTAACATTTCTCAACCTAAACCTTTAGATTTGAAATGAAGCATAATATTCTCTCCCTTAATTATAGCAAAACAACCTTTCAACTCTTACAACTTTGCAAAGTATGACTCTTGTTTTCTATAATTAATATTGCTAACCTTGCAATACTTTCCTTAATAATCATACAATCATAACATTTATACTCCCACTATCATGATGATTATTATAAAACATAACACTTATGCTCCCACTAGCTTCGACATGTATTCATAAACATCTTAACTTTCAGAAAGACAATACCTATTGACTTTCTTAAGTCCATGTTTCTAATACTTAGTGCTTTGATAATATTTTATCAAGGCTTCTTGAACTTATACACCTTTGCCTTAGATAGTTCATATGTGTGTGTAAACAATTGCCAAACCTCACAATTCAAATTATGGAAAGGGATACCGTAACCATAATCGAATTCGAGAATGCAATTTTACAATCACTATCTTCTTAAAATCTTTCTTAGTGAAAGCATTTACTCACAATCATTTTCATGAAGGAAGAAATCTTATGACACTTAGATTTAAACGGTGTATGTGTTCCTATCCATGTGAATTTGTTAAAACCAAAGTTTAAGACAAATTCAAACTCATATGGACCGAACTTTCTTAATCTTGATTTCTTGCCTTATGGTAGCACAGCTGCCCACCATGTCTTCCAAGTAGTTAAGCAGCTCACCTTTTCTTATCAATGTACTTTCCATTGATCAAGGTCCTTGCCTTTTATGCATTCAAATGAGAACTCATAGGACTCACATGCATAATTAACTCGATTGGAACGGCACAGAAACAAAATAATGTCAACACGATAGGTTGTAAACCTCAACTCGTGTGCTAGTGATGATTAATTAGGTTTATTTGATTTGTTCTTGAAACCTTTCAAGACCATTAAGACTCCCACTGACTCCTTGACATATAAGATTCTTTTGTCAATAAACATTTCTTGACAAACAAATATTCAAGAGTTAGTGTAGCTTTTATTAAGACTCTTCATAAATTGGTTCTAGTTGGTCTTTGTCTTATCCAAGACATCACAACTTTCCACATTTGATGAATGTTATAAACCTTTAATACTTTTCACTCATTGTCACAATCTTAACTTTAAGACTTGTCATTGGAACGAAGTATGATAGACTTCTTGATTTAACCATTTCTTTAATTCTTGATTCCTCTTCTTATACATACAATTGTACTAAGACTCACTTAGAGGATCAATTGAGATATGGTTCTTAATCATTAAGACCTATCATAAAGCATAAAAGGTACTATCCCTTCTTCTTAGAATGGAGAAACTTTTATCTTTCTGCCTACTTGATTCTTCTTATTCGTTCTGCTATTAAACTTTTTCAATCAATACTTAATCTTGTAAGTATAATCATATTTACTAAACTTTTAGTAAATCATGACGAATATCATGTTACTCTTATGGTGGACTTTGATCAACACACAACTTTGTGTACTCGATCTCCAAGTCCTTCACTTGACACTTTGTCAGTGAATTAGTCTAATTTCCAAATATGAAATTTCTCATTCATCGTGCAACCAAGTTGCATGATTCCAAATTTCTGTCCAATTGAAACTTGGGCGATGAGAAACTCTCCCTATTTGGTAAATTCTCGACTTTCCATAAATAATATAATTAAGAATCAAATCCGTTATTGCTAATAATAGAAACATCCAAACATCAATTTTTCATATACGCCATTGCAAGGATAAATAAATAGTATAAAATCAAAATTTTATTTTATTGCGGAAAAATTTGTCCTTACAATGCATCTCATTGAAAAACTATGCTAGTACATATTTCTTAGCAATCTAATTCTAACTCTAAGTAGTAGCTCAAGAATCTAATCTTCAAGTAATGCGATCGAAATCCATTCCTTCTCGGTTAGATTCTGCTCACTTCTTCCCTTAAGCGTCCTTTTCTTTTCTTCGATCCTACAAAACATCAATTGTAATCTTATCACATTATGTTTCAAGAATCTAGAATAGAAGCTTAAAAGAGTTAGTTAATGGATTTTACCTATATTAGAACCATACGTTTCGACTCCCCCATCTCTTAGATCTCTTAGGTAAATCGGGCAGCTTCGTCTCCAATGCCCTTTCTCCTGGCAATAAAAGAAAATTGACTCTTTTGGAACATGACAGGGAACTACTTCAGACGTTGCCTTTCTCTTATGATCAAACTTTTCGATCATAGCATGTCTTTCGTTGCCATTGTCTATAACCATAGAGGTCTTGAAGGCAGATTCACCAATCAACTTTGCTTTTCTATTGCGCCAAACCATTGCTGATTCAGCAGCAACAAGCATATAGGTGAGATCTATAAGGTTCACGTCGTAGTTCATCATATAGTACTCTCTTACGAACTCACTATATGAGTTAGGAAGTGACTGAAGAACCCAATCAACAGCTATTTCCTCACAGACAACGAATCCCAACATTCTTAACCTATCAATGTGTGACTTCATCCCTAGGACGTGTCCACACACCGGCTCTCCTTCTTTATGTTTACTTGCCAAAAGGGCTTGAGTGATCTTGAACTTTTCAAGCGTTTAAACTTGTGGGTTAGGGAGAATAATTGGAGGAGGAGGAAGTGAAGCATGATCTCTTGTTCCTCAATCGAATCGTGGAATATCATCTTCATATGGAATGCATGTTCCACGGGATTTGAGAAGACCATAGTTGTCAAACTTTCACATCTACAAAACGGGAGAAAACGAATTCAAGTTAGTTTATAGATTGAGTCCTTAGTAAATCACCCAAATGATATGCTAAGGCTAGGACCCAACACAATATTCTACAACTCGGGAGAGGGATGTCGTAACCTTAATTGCAGAATATTTGAAGGTAAGTGAATGACAATTCACTAATTTCCACCACGAAAAACAAAAAAGAATTTAAGTTTTAAATCTATGAAAACTCCTAGATCCTTTGAGATTCATTGAACTTTCAATGGCATGTTTAAATCTCGATATGCCCCTCTAGTTTGTGACTGGGATGCCGAGGATCACAAAGCGGGTGTGAATAACCATGCAAACTTACATGGTGCCCTCACATGTTACAGTCACCTATTCAATGTGCCGGTAAACCACACACGCTCCACCGAACTATGACAAACATTGAGTCACCCTTTGCTACCTATGCTTAGAACCATTTAGTGTGCCGGTAAACCACACACGCTCCACTAACGTCTTCGCAAGGGCACAAAGTGTAATTTCATGGAATTGCATCAATTCACTTTTGCCTAAGTAACTAAGATTGGGAATTTGTAAAATATTTAGTTACTTTTGTACTTTATTATACTTATAATGAAAGGTTTCGTCCTATCCTACCCGTTCGGCTAACGACCCTCTACTAGTCAAGAGTGCGGTGGGTAAGAGTGGATACCATTTCAATCGCCATTTTATAGGCAATTTCCTTAAACGCCCCTTATAGACCAGCTTCGTGAATGAGACCTACTAACGGTAAGACTGACTTTTACTCATACATATATATAATGTTAGACTTTTAATGTTATATATAGTATATGGTGTATTTTACACTTTTAAAATATTAGGTGGTCAAATTTAACAATTATACCTTTAATTCAATTAAATTGTAAACCAAAACTTTTATGGATTTATTAAACCTCTTTTAATTATACACCTTAATTAATTAATAAAACCATAAGGGTGTGATTTGAACTTTTTCAAAACAATACTAGAGTTTTAGAATTTAACATTCCTAATTAAACTCTTAATCAACTTTTTAAATTCCAAAACTTGAGGGCAAGTTTTGAAACATTTCAACACACTAGGGTTTAGAATTTAAATATACATCAAAATTAAACTATTTAATCAAAATTTAAATTCCAAAACTTGAGGGCAAGTTTTGAAACCTTTTTCAAAACATAAGGGTTTCAACTATTTAAATTTCAAAACAACAAAACTTTTGGGTTCAAATTTAAACTATAAAACCTAAAGGGCAAAATATGAAACTTTTCATAACAACAAGGATCAAATAACAAATAATTTAAATTAACATTTAATCACATAATTATCCATATTTGATTTGTTTAATGATTTCTTGCAAAACAATTTATCAATTTAGTCAAAATAATTAATCAATTATCTTATAAGGAAACAATTATCTTATTAATTGATAAATATCTTCAATTAGATCAAAATTATAGTCAAATATATCATATAATCGGATTAATATTGATCTAACATGATAAGGTAACTATCCCAATGCAAAAACAACAAGAAATCCCAAATTACCCTCCATCTGACGAGTTGACTCGTTGAGTCAGGCTTGGACTCGTCGAGTCTGCATGGACTCGGCGAGTTCAGCCATGGACTCGGCGAGTTCAGCCATGGACTCGGCGAGTCCAGCCTCCAGAAACCCAAAAAACGAATTTTCCAGATATGCAACGCATCAATACAATTGAAACCAAGCTAGGCTCTGATACCACTGATGGGTTTTGGTCATAAGACATCCTATGTGCTCATACAAACCCTAATGCTTGGATCTAGGTTTCTCTATTGTACATGCTTTGAATCCAAGACTATAAACCCTAATTCTAGCATATGGAAATCAATATTAACATATAATTAGGTTTAAGATATTACCTTGATTGTTATGTAGCAATAACAATACCAATTCCTCCTTGAATTGACTTTGGAAGTCTTAGAGTCACAAGTGTCACTCCTCTAATGGCTCACAAACACCATAAGCAAGAGGATGAAGAGGAAAGAGGATGGAGGCTGCCCAAAACGTGTTCTAACCCTAGAAAAGAAGTTCCCCACGTTTTTTTAGCCTTAAGGGTTCTATATATAGTGAGGCTAATAGGGTTATCTAACAAGGAAACCCTAATTTGGTTGCTTAAGCCCTAAGCAACCCATAGACTCCTTTAATCAAGCCCTTGGACGATTTCCTTATGGGCTTCCCATAAGAATTCGCCCACCTCTTGATTTAAGACAATCCATGGCCCAAATTGCAATTATCTTATAATTACAATTTCAGTCCTTTAAGTTTAATTAATCTCTTTTAGTCACAAAACTAATTACCAATTAATTATTGACTAATATTAATTAAACAATATGATTTCTCCTTTAATATATTATTCTCATAATATATTAATAAATCATATTTAATCCTTTCTCTCCATAATTCATCCTATCAAGTTGCTTTGGTGAAGGTAACCCAAAAGGACCATGCACCATCGAGTCAAGTACATACCAAAATAGTTATGGACTTAGACACTAATCCAATAATTACACCTCTGGAAACCTTGAGAGAGAACCTTTGAGCCTTATAAGTGTGTGTATGTGTGGTCTTTAGTGCCCATTTCAAGAGGAGGATTTGGTAAAGCAAGCTTGGATCAAGTGGGTGTTTCTGGATCTTGCATCATAATCATCTTTCAGAGTTTTTGGAGGTAAAAAGCTTGCATCTTTCCTCTTATTTCTTTAGATCTTGCTAGGGTTTTTGTAGTTGGTCCCTTTTTTGAGCCTTGGACCTCATTTGTTGGTTTGGTCATCCCCATTTGATTAGAAAGTCAGATCTAGGGTCCTTAAGCCATCTAGAAGCATAAAAATAGGATCTTTGTGGTAGTCTTGACCTTGAGCATGAGTTAAAGACCTTGGGAAGGTCTTGATGATGGTTTTGGAGGTATAAGGAACATGCAAAGACATAAAGTTAGCAACTTTATGCCTTAGGACGTGTTAAAGAACCCAGATCTAGCTTTTCGACGTAAAAGAATGGGATATTAGCACATAATGGGGAAAGTGCTTAACTTGGGCGAACGCCGAGCGTACTCAGTGTACGCTGCGCGTACCAAAGAGGTACGTTGAGCGTACACAAGGCAGTTTGGGCCGTTTCTGTTTTGGGGCTGGCGACTTTTGGGCCTCATCTTGGTTATTGGGTTGACTGCATTCTGTGAATATTGGGCTATATCTTTAGATTTGGGGCCTTATTGGGCTAAGAGGCCCATTAGTAATTTTGGACTTGGACTTTGGGCTCATTATCAAAGGAGGATTAATTGGGCCGCATGAATAGGGTTGGGGTTTGGGTCTTTCCCTCCCGATTAATTTAAGAATCTAATATTATTTAATACTATTATCCTGCACGCGAGATTTCCGGATTATTAGGAGAGCAGCCTTGGTTTTCAACAAACGGAGGTGAGTCTCCTCACCATACCCATGGGTCTAAGGCACCAAGGCCGACCCATTATATGAGATGTGATACGTGTTAGCCATTCCGTGAAACTATGTGATTGTGATTATGTTGGCATGGAAGACCTCGGGAGGGGGGGGGTGTTCCTGGGGCACTTGGGTATAAGACCTGGGAGGGTTTCCTTGGCATCCTAGGTCGAAGACCTTGGGGGGTTCCCGAGGCATTGGGCTAAAACCATGAGGGGGTTCCTATGGCACCCGGAGTAAGACCCTAGAGGGTTTCCAGGGCTTCCCTATGTGTTGGCTTGCATGGTTTATATGTTTGTATAACTGATTAGCATGTATTATATACTTTGTGCTTATGTGTGAGTGTGCTCTGGGGAACTCACTAAGCTTTCCATTTGTGGATGTGTTTCAGGTACATTTAAGGCTAAGGGCAAGGGCAAGGCGTGATGGCGCGATGTGCACTCTATCTCTCTTTTATTACTACCTTTTTGGGACACTCTGATGTTTTAGACAAATTGTAATAAAGGTGGATTTGAAAATGTTTGTGATGAAATTTATGGTTAATGCAAGTATATTTAACAATAAAAAATAAAAAAAAATGTCGACAATTGGGTTGTTACATAAACCCTAACGTTACTAGCCCTAATCTGAAAGCCTTGAATTCCCCATCACTTAAATCAGCGACTAAAGTCCAGAAATCGGCGATGAGAAACCTAATCATATCTCTTCACCTTCTCCCAAGAACAAGATTCAGGAGAGTAAGTTTGTGGTGGCAAAGAAGAATTCGAAGAAAGACAAGGATAAAACCCCGATTTCAGTCGATTGTAAGTGTAAGGCTAGTGGTAATTCAGAAAAATGTTTGTGTGTTGCTTATGAGACTCTTAGGGCTTCTCAGGAAGGGTTTTTCAATCGGACTGAAGTTTCTGTTCAAGAAGAAAACCCTAGTTTACCTGTAGGTCTTCAAGGAAAATCCGAAGAAGATGACGTTTTTGAGATGTCCGGTAATAAGAGGAGAACGGAGAAATTGTTGGATGAAGCAAGAAAGACAATTCCTAAACCTGGATCTGGAAGAGTTTTGCATTTGGTCGAGGCCTTCGAGAATATTCTCACATTACCATATTCAAATGAGGATGAACTCGAAGATCAGACAAACAACAATCTTGAAAGACGATTCTCTTCTACTTCATTCAACCCATCCGATCTCTTACTTACTGCAAAAAATCTAGGGTTGTGTTCTTCACTTGATGGCAGCCATGGGAGGTTGGTTGATCATCATCTAAAAACTCTGCCATGAAATTTCTGTTAAATCAGAAGAAACGGATTCATCATCTTCAAGTTTTAGAAGCAGTAGATGGAAAAGACGAATACTCAAGGCTACCTCCCAATTCATGAAGAAAATTCACTTATTAGTTACAACACTTGTACCTTTTATAAATTTCTTAAATTGAGCACATTAACTCATGAATCTGCAACAATTAAAGAGGAAGAACAAAACAAGAAGAGTTCATGAAGAAAGTCCAGGAGATGATAATTCAACAACAAAAGCAACGGATTACCATCCGAGAGAGAGAGATGTGGGCCCAAATTATTTATCTATTTTCTTTTTCATTTAAATTAAATAGAAAAAACATAAAAAAAAATATATCAGAAGGGCATTACAGTCATTTCAATTTTACGAGGGACCAAATTTACGTACAAACATGGTCAAAATGACCACGAAGCCAAAAAATTCGGGGTTTTGACTAAAACCCCAAAAAAATGCATACCGCATGGACCATTTTTGTAGTTTTGTCATTTAAAAATTAGCAAATTTTCAAAAATAGTCATAATAGAAAACAACAATGATCTACCCGAAAAAAGTAGGAATGAGTTTTAGAATCGGACCGGTTCGGAACCGGAACCAGAATCGGATTTGTTATATTATATGAATCGGAAACCGAACCGTTAGTCTCGGTTCCAGTTTCGGGTTTTTGGTTATTTTTCAAACTAGAATCGATTGATATATTGTAGATGATATGTTGTCTTTTGGGATTGTAAATGATTTAATATTTAAGAAAAATATGATTTTGTACATTCTAAAATGAAGTACCCCTTTGTGAGAATATCGACAGAATTATTCTCTGATGATACACAATTCACCACGAGTTTGCCTTCTTCAATTTGATGTCCGATATAATGGTATTTTATTTCGATGTGTCTTGATCTCCCATGATCCTTTGGGTTCTTTTATCAAAATAACCGCACATTCATTGTCACGTAAAATCTCCATGTGTTATTGGATTAATGGAACAACTCTAAGGTCTCCAATGAAATTCTTTAACCAAGTTTCTTTCTTTGTCGCCTCACTTGTTGCAATGTACTCTGATTCACAAGTAGAATCGGTCACCGTTTGCTGCTTGGAACTTTTCCAAGTTACTGCTCCACTATTCAGTATGAATACCCAGCTAGATTGCGAATAACTATTATACCGATTCGTTTGAATATTGGCATCACTATAAAGTATAACCGCTAACTTTAAGTTCATCCTTACCACCGAAAACTAAGACCATATCTTTGGTTTTCCACAAATATTTAAGTATGTTATTCATTGTTGTCCAATGAGATGCGCCAAGATTTCCAGGATATCGGCTAACCATGCTCAAAGCATAACCTACATCAGGGTGAGTACAATTCATAACGTACATGATCGATCCTATAGTCGAAACATATGAGACTCAGCTCATTGCATTTGTTTCTTTATCACTACTAGGACATTGAGCCTTGCTCAACTTGACGGTATGGTGCATGGGTAAATCCTTTTTCTTGAAATTCTCCATATTAAACTGTTTCAATATTTTATCCAAGTAAGTACTCTAGTTAAGTCCTAACAAACGTCTTTGTCTATCCATGTAAATCCTTATTCCAAGAATGTACGTTTCTCACCTAGATCCTTCATAGCAAAACACTTTCCAAGAAAAGACTTCACTTATTGCAAAGTTGGAACATTGTTTCATATAAAGGAGTATGTCATGAATATACAAAACTAGAAAGGGTCACTACACTCCCACTAGATTTGACATACACATAAGACTCATCCTCACTTCTAGAAAGTCCAAAATCCTTGACCTTTTAATGAAATAAAATATTCGAGGTGTGAGATCCTTGTTTAAATACATATATAGACTTATCAATCTTACACACCTTATTAGGGTATTTGGCATGTTTAAAACCTTATGGTTGAGCCATGTAAACATCCTCAGTCAGCCTACCGTTAAGGAAAGCAATTTAACATCCATTTGTCAGACTTCATAATCATGAAAGGCACCTATGACAAGCATTACCCTAATTGACTTGATATAGTGAAACATCCTAAAATACGGTTCAAAATTTTCATTTTTAATTTATAAATAATACCATGTAGCCCCAAACTATATCATAAAAACATAAATTATAACGTCCCAAAATCACGACTGAAAATTTTTCTTTAAACATTACTAAAACCATATTTATAAAATCCATGTCATAATTCATAACATACATTCAGAGTATTAATTCAAAACATATTCTCATTATCATAGTAAAACATCCCAGGCTGTCTAATTAATGGTGTGTGCCATACGATCACCCCGAGCTCTTCCCCCGCTACCAGAAGTACCTGAAACCAAAACTGAAAACCGTAAGCATGAAGCTTAGTGAGTTCCCCAACCTACCACATACCCTGCACAAACACATATAGCACATATTGGGCCACACCCGCTATTTCGAGCCTCGCCCCCTACCTCGGGCCTTGCTCGCTACAACGGCCCCGCCTGACTTCGAGCCCCGCTTGGATACAGATCTGCTTCTTTTAGGCCCCGCCCGCTAACCACATAATACAAAATAGCATATAACACATAGCTGAACATACCCTACTATATTCCTGTCCTAAGGCCTCGTCTGTCTTGGGCCTCGCCCCTATCCTGTTACTAGCGAGTCAAGGAACCCCGTCCAAGCTCCTACTATAAGTGAGATACGGGCCCACCGCCCATACTCACTCCATACCTATCTCGGGCCTCGCCCTTGCTCTGCTACCAATGAGATATGGAACACCATCCATACTCGGCTATTGGTGAGATACGGGACCTCGGCCACACTCACCTCCCTACCAGGCACATACGTGCATCACACAGACAACAAGTATACTCTATCATGCAAACCACTACTTGGGCACCCGCCGACACTGGACCTTGGTCCTGAATATCATAATAGCAAACAATGCCTAGGGCTAACCCCCGGGTTTTCCTACTCATAACTACATGGGCCGGCATTGTGGCCGTAGACCCATTCACACAAAAGGGAAACTCACCTGCACTGCTGAACTTCGCTGGTAACCCCCTGGCTGCTGTCCGACAATTCTCTGAACCGCTGCTCCACTAGCTCCCGAGCTACCAATATCAATATATAGAGATAACTTAGATCCAAATTGAACTCTAGAAGCCAACAAAGTCCACTATTGACAAAGTCAAAGTCCTAGTCAAAGTCAACCTTCTTGACAGACTCTACTCGCCGAGTCAACCCGTTGACTCGTCGAGTCCTTATACTCAGAAACTCTCACAATATGCCTCAACTCGCCGAGTCACCCCATCGACTCGTCGTTCAACAATCTCCGATTCCCATCCTGTCCAACTCACTTAGTCACCACTCAACCCACCGATGTAAGTCTTAACCAGAAAAGGTTGAGGTTCTGAGATCCAAATCGTCGAGTCCACAATCTTCAACAGACTCGCCGAGTTGTTTTTCCAACTCGTCGAGTTCCTACCTATCTTCATACAACTCGCCGAGTCCACCCATGTGACTCACCGAGTAGCTTCAGTTCTTAATCCATACAGTGGCTTTTCGAGCCATGCAGGGGCTCCAAACTGTAGATCCACTCTTCTAAGGCCCATCCTTCACGTAAAGTTGCAAACTTTATGTGAAACCAATGAGCTATAGGCTTAAATCACTCTAGGGCTAGGGTTTGAAACAAGCATGCTTCACCAACACACCAAAGGCTGCTACTTTATGGGTTTCTGGGCCAAGACAACCCTAGATCCAAAGCTCTCTTTGCTCACAAAGGCACAATACACGAATTGGCCTTGGAAATGGCCCAAAATGATAAAATCTAACTAGGAAAGGGAATCTAAATGAATACCAGCCAAGGTATGAGCTCCATACCTTCCAATGATCGGAAATAGCACACCAACTCAGAGCCCACTACCACTTCTTGAATCACCCAAGGTTCCTTTCTTCCTTTTTGCTTCTAAGCACCCAAATGGAAAAGATAGCTTAAGAGTACTACAATGGAGGCTTAGGGTTTCGAGGGAAGGTAAAGGGAGTGATGGAGGCTGGAGTGAAGGCCTGAAATGATGCTTAAATAGGGCACCAAGCCCGAACCTGACTCGCCGAGTCAGTCCCACCGACTCGCCGAGTCGGTCACTTAAATCCCGACACGGAACCCGCTCCAACTCGTCGAGTTCACCTATGGACTCAACGAGTTGACCCCTTTGACTTAGGGTTTTCCTTTCCTTTCTTGGTCTTTTCTGATTCTGAGTGTTACATAAATAGAAGTATCTCAAAACATCACATCAAAATATTGTATCAAAGTCATATGTATAAATATCAAAGTAATCCTCCTAGGCTAAACGTTGTGGTGTGTGCAATGCAGTCATCCCTAGCTCTTCCCCTTACTAGCGGAAGTACCTGAAACCAAAACTGAAAACTGTAACCACGAAGCTTAGTAAGTCTCTCTAAACTATTACATATCGTACATGTAAACACATTTAACATACATTAGGCCCCGCCCATTGGGCCCCGCCCGACATCAAGCAAAGCTCGGCATACATATGGGCATAACTACTAATACACATAACATGAGCATAATAATCTAATTATAGACATATAAACATTCCCTGGGCCCCGCGCGGCATCGAACTAAAATCCGAAAGCATACAAACATTCCTCGGAAACATACAAATACAAACACATGCAAGAATCACAAAGAAATCAAGCATACTAATATTCTTCGGGTACCACCCCGACATCGGATTGAAACCCGGAAAACATATAAACCTACATCAGGCCTCGCCCGGCAACGGACCTTAGTCTGGAACATACTAACATACATAAACGGGCCGACCTTGGTGCCTTGGACCCACTCCTATAGAAGAAAACTCACCTCGCAAAGCTAACTGTGAAATCTCGCGTGAGGAATCTCCGACGGCTGCTCCAACGACTCCCTGGCTATCATTATCACAATAACACTTAGTCAAAATCTTAGGGTAAAATGAACATTTTACCCCCGTTCAAACTCAACATGTTGATCAAAGTCAACGTTCGAGGTTGACTTAACTCGCCGAGTTCTATACATCAAATGCCCTGAAATCACAATCCAACTTGTCAAGTCATCCCCCTGACTCGCCGAGTTCCCTGGCTACTCACAGTCGCGATAAAGCGAGTCAACTCTTCGAGTCATCCTCAAACACGTCGAGTTCTATCATATTCAGAATCGGGACATAACGACTCAACTCGTCGAGTTCCTCTATGGACTCGACGAGTTCCCCAGTCTGTTTGGGCCATCTTAAAGGATTAAGCCCCTACTCTTCAGATCTAAGCTTCTTGCTTCTCATATACATTGAAAATATTCTTTTAAGGGTAAAGGCTCCAACTTTACGCATTAATACCCTTATTTGATGGGTTTAGATTACACCCTAACTCTCTAGGACTTAGATCTTGGTCCACATGTCATCCATACTCCAAACTAAAGCATACAAACAAAGATCTAGGCCTTAGACTGTTGGGTTTTCTACGCATCAAATACACTCTAAAACTAGGCAGCGGAAAAATTGAAACAACAATATACCTAAGTGTACATGCATCCTATGGATATATGGCTTCATGTTAATTACATCAACCCTAGAAAGCATAAAACATAAGTAAGAAAACATACCTCTTATGTATTCCTTGATCTCCATGGTTGAGATCTTGAACCTCCATGAAGTTGCTTGGATGAAAGGACCCAAACCAGAATCCCTCTAATGGTATCACACCCAATGACATCAAAGAGTGGAATAAAAATAACTAGGAGAAGGGTCAATTTCACAAACCCAAAGGGTTAGAAATCGTCCCTAAGAGGGGGAGGAAGAAGGGTTGGCGAATACTTCAAGCCAAGATGCAAGGAGGAATGAAATCCCTAAGGCCCTATTTATAGCCTTGGATGCCTCCTAGGGTTTAGTACTCCTTCCCGTGTGGGATGGAGGCCTAACCACGAAATTTCACTCCTTTCCCATGTGGGATGGAGTGATTTTCATCCAACCCTAATTCCATAAGGTTCTGGAACATTCCTGATTAACCAACTATCGGTTAATGAACATTCAACCCTTTAATTAATTAAACTATTAATTAATTCCCAATATATATTTCCAAAATATATTTCCAATTAGTTTCTTATTAATTATTAACCATAATAATTAGTAAACTAATTTCTCCTTTATTTATTCTACTCAATTTGGGTCTTGAGGGCAACCCAAAAGGACCCTTCTATTATTAGAAATATTACCAATAGTTAATGACCTTGGACACTATTCCAACAGTCTCCCACTTGGACAAGTCATCAACTATACGAGGACTAATATTTCTCCAATAATCAACAGAGAGTTATCCATCCAATGAAACTACCAAACTCTTGATCTAATCAAAATTCAGCCCTTAGATAAGTGATCAACTATCCCTTCGTTCTATGATATCTGTATGAATTCGAGACATGATAATGGTCAATCTCAAGAATTCAAGATTATGTTTCCTGATACAGATTTGTGACGACTGCATCTGACTACTAAATTGAACACATCAATTCCAGTCAGGGCTCGGCCCAGCACTTTAGATGTCAGCACCAAATCATCGAGGGGCCCATAGATATCACTTCTCCTATTAAGGTAGAAGGAACAAATAAACTTTGACTGCATAGTTTTTGTCTATTTCATCATGTCACACATGGACATACCCTTTATAACTACCATTTACGGATAGCGTTGGAGTGGACCAATGCATAACATAATCAAAGAGCAAAACCCCACATGTATCTAGGTTTGAAGAATAGAAGATATTATCGTCTTAGAATTACTCGTGACTGAATCCATGAAGTAATATCTAAGCGTGGGTTGGTCCAATACTTAAATCTCTATTAAGCACTCATGAGTGTTAGCGCAATCTCTATGCTATGTCCAATCAATATGGACAATCCATTAATACTCATGACAATCTTGAATCACTACTTACTTCCAAGAGTATGATCGACTGTGGACGTTTGAGTAAATTAATACTCGGGAAGTTGGTTCCAAACATGCAAAAGTGAGAACGCAGTGATAGCTTAATTGAAATGACCGAAATCCATCATATATTAAGATCACCACTTAATAATCGCCAAATAAAATTAAAACTTATATTGCTTAAAGTTCTCGGGTTTTAAAACAAACCAAACTAAGAGTGTTTAAGTCAATTCATTTGCAAATCTAATGCCTTTCGACTTTTTCTGACTGTCAGACATGGTCAATGACATCGGCTTATGGAATGGGTCGACAAGATTATCTTTTGATATGAATCATTGACTATGATGTCTTTACATTTGACTCGCTATTAAATGTGTTGGTACTTACTGAGTATGTTTCATGTGAGCTTGTGTGACTTGGGATCCATACTCGAGGTAAGTTCACCCAAAGTCACAAGAAACTTCATAAGGACCATCAATGATTGAATTTCAACAAAGATGTCACTAATGAATTTCTTTTAGTCACATTATCTTCTTTGCAATTTAACCAACTGTAATATACTCTAAGTATGTTAAATCCATTATGGTGTATTACCCGGTACTCTTTCAAGATAATATACCACCATTCAGTAAAAGCACGAATTCCGACTGCAAACGGAATTGCCTTTATTAGTGCGGAACTTAGCATCAATGTAACTTTTACAATGATCTCTTCCATACTATCAAGATCATCTCTTCTGTCCTCCAAGGACACTTAAGAATGTTCTTGATCTTGATTCATTGATTCTTGCCAAATTGATCTAATCCAACTTGTCATGCTCAAGGCATACGAGTCATCAGATCTGGTACATGTCATGGCATATATGATCGAACCCATAGAAAAAGATGTGGGACACGAATCATAACCTCTAGTAGAACTTAGGACATTAGCATCGCTCAATGTTATGCCATATTATGCATGAACCTTTCCAAGTTCTGCATGTTGAGTTTCCTCAACATTCCACGTACTTTTGCTTAATCCAATGAATCACCTTGATATATGTACGTGTTCTGTATCTCCCATGTATATCATAGCGAAACAATTCTCATACCAAGCCAAGTTTTTACACTTGCTAAGTTAGAATATAATTTCCTATGAATCGTACATTATCTATGTACAATACAAGGATGACTACAGTGCTCCAACTAGCACTGACATATATATGGCTTATCTATGTTTCTCGAAATTCAAACTACTTGAACATTCTCATTGAAACAAAGAATCCAATTACTCCCACTAGCTTTGACATATGTATGGCTCATATTTATTTCTCGAAATTCATACACTTTGACATATAAATGAACTTATTAAGCTTACACATCCTTCAAAACCTATCTTGGTTTAATTATGTGTTTGTTCCTATTCATGATTGTCTCTACTTGAAGATCCACTTGCACCTAAGGGTTAAGGTCAAGTGCTAGATCTACCAAATAACAACATACATGGATTGAATCTCGCTTTTCAATTCCTCCTTCCATGTTGTAGCCTTTAGGGCCTACCATAGCTTCCGATAGATGGTACACTCTGATTGTTATCTACCAGTGACTCAAATACATTAACAATATAAACTCTTATATAACTAGGTCCATGACGTCTTCTATCAGATCTATAAGGAAAAATGGAAATATGTCAGTTTCCTTAATAGCTCTTTCAATTCCAAATTGAATGCTATGTCCAACTTTAGGCTCTTCGTTGGTTGGATCTCGAATCTTATCAAGATCAATGTGGCTCCCAGTAGCCCTTTTGGAAATCAGCTTCCTCTCTCGGAAGACTACCCTTCGAGAAACATACACTTTGTTCTCATAAGGATTATTAAACAATTATCCAAAATGCTTGATGGGTTCTCCAACGAGATAACACATCTCTATTCAATGTCCCAGATTGTCGAGCGCTTCAATGACGAGCGTAAGCCTCATAATCGTAGACTTACATACATGGAAGTGAGGATAGATCCCACTTCACATATCATAGAGTGTTGCAGGAACCTACTTAGTTGGCACAAGACCAATGGACTTCTAGTAACACTATTCATGGTACAATCCACGAATTGTCAACAAACATAGTGTCACACCCCCAAACCAGAATGGCGGAAACATTCGGGGGTGGATGACTTCACGTAGTATCACAACAATTGAATATTGTAAAGAAAGTAACATAACCATCATATATATAATAAAAACGTATATTGTTGCGTTATACATATTTGCAAAAGAATATTACAATATGATGATATAAATGTCTAATGATAAACGTCCTTAGCGTTCCTTCTTCAAAAGCCGGTGGTTACCTGTATTACTGATTCCCTGAGAAATACAAGTGGTTTCGAAAAAGTGTCAACAATTAAGTTGGTGAGTTCATAAGTGTTTTGTATTGAAAAGTATGTCCTTTTGGTAGTAAATCGATGAACGAGGTTTTCAGAAAATCCAATATTTTCTATAAATGGTTTGAAAAGTTCCCAGAGTTGGACTGCGTTAGTGTGTTTCATACTTGAATAATAATGATAAACTTTGTGCTAAAAATAACGTGGAAAAACTGAATGCATATATGAATCTCGTAAATAAAACTTGTTTTTATACTTTTATGTGAGTTTTATAACCATACTATTGACACTGACTGCCTGTAACAACATTCTTCAGGTGTTGTAGTGTTATGACATTTGTCACCCCAAACCTGCCGATCTAACTATAGCTAATAGTTTAGGTGCGGGGTTGTCAATCTCGTATAGATCTATACACAAGTATCACGTTCTCCCTCCAAGAGATTATGGTATATAATACAGGACTTGAAATGCATACATAAGAGTACGTTGAAGTTTGAATATCTCACATTGCTTGGTATAAATAGATTTACGATAAGAAAGACTTTACTTTATTTGAAAGTATTTCGCTTGTCAAGATGTATATGTAATAATGTATGAATAACTTGTTAACTATACTCATTATAGTTTCTCAGAAAGTATGTTCCCATTTAGTAAAAATAACTTGGTGATATAATAGCCCTTTAAACATAAGGATGTTTGTATCGATACTCTATAAGATAGATATTACATTTACGTTTATAAAATGATACTTTGACTTGTAATGTACTTGTATTTCCCCCCTAAAACATGAAAATAATTGAAAGGTAGGGGTATGAACTCACTCGTTTGGTTTGAAGAGAGAGAGGCTAGAGTTGAGCAGAACTTCGACTGCGGAAAGCTGCGCCTTCGGGCTCTTCGGGGGTCTCGGTAGCGTAGATCTTTCGTCGGGGGATCGGGTGCGGAAACCGAGGGCGTCGGGACAGCTTCTGGGGCTTGAAAGTATGAGAGGGTATGTGGGAGTTTGAGATGGTGTGCCAAAACCCGTAGCTCATGCCCTCTATTTATAGTGCTGGAGGATCGCGTACGCGGGGCGTACCACCGGAGTACGCTGGGCGTACGCGGTACGCGGGGCGTACTTAGGTTACGCGGGGCGTAAAAATGCGTCACGGCTTACGACTCCGGTCTAGCTAAGCGTAGAGTTGCAGCCGATGGGACTCGACTCTGGGTCTAGTACGCTGGGCGTAATCTGGGATTACGCTGGGCGTACTCCAGTCTCACATCTTCTAAATTCCGTAACTTTCGCGTACGGGCTCCATTTTTCGTGTTCTTTATATCCACGCGTAGGTGAGATTATGCTCTACAACTTTCATTTAGACTCCGTCGGCTAGTTTTGACTTTATTTTTAATGATATATTTTTAATAGGCCGGGACTGCTAAAGTCCGTTAAAAATCCATAGTTTCTTTATTCGACGTCGGTTTTCGTTTGTCTTTTTATCATTTTACTCCTATTGTGGAGATCTTCAACTTTCGTTTAGGTGGCGATAGCTAACAAACACTCGATCTTCAATTCGAGTTTTTAGCCCTCTACTACTGTTACGAAACTTAGGAAAAATCGTAACTTCTTCATACGAGGTCCAATTTGGGCGATCTTTTTATGTACGTTTACAGTTTAACAAACTCTACAACTATTGTTCAGATCCTTAAGGCTAAAATGCATTTTATTGAAATTTCACTTTTTACGTTAAATAGTGTTTTAACGGTGTGTCGTAAATATACGATTGATTATAATTTCTTTAATATAACCCGGTTTTGAACGTTCTTTACGTTTTTGGAAACCTTGGCACGGTATCTAATATTTGATGCATCCCAACTTAGATACTTGAATACTTTATTTTTGGGGATAATTTAGTTGATTCCAAATAGTTTTCGTTGTTTTTGACTTTTGAGCGTTACACTGCTTTTGGAAAAATATAGGGTTGTCACATCATCCCCCTGTTAAGGGAATTTCGTCCCGAAATTTAATCTAAGATAGAGTTTACAGGTTAGGAAAAAGATGCGGGTACTTTTGTTTCATCTGATCCTCGCGTTCCTAGGTGTATTCAGGTCCTCGCTTGGTGTTCCACCGGACCTTTACAATAGGTATGCGGCTTTGTTTAGTCCTTTTTATTTCCCGATCCATGATCTCTACCAGTTCCTCTACAAATTGGAGATTCTCATTTATTGCAATTTCGTCTAGAGGGATGACAAGGGTCTCATCGGACAAGCACTTCTTTAGGTTTGATACGTGAAAGGTAGGGTGTACGTTGTGGAGCTCCTGAGGTAATCTAAGTTTGTAAGCCACTGGGCCGATCCTGGCAAGGATCTCGAATGGTCCGATGTATCTTGGGTTCAGTTTTCCGCGTTTCCCGAAGCGTATTAATCCCTTCCAGGGCGAGACCTTTAGTAGAACTCGATCTCCGACCTGGAATTCCAAGGGTTTCCGTCTTTTATCCGCGTAACTCTTTTGTCTGTCCCTTGATGCTTTTAGACGTTCCCGAATCTGAACAATCTTCTTCGTAGTTTCCCTTATGATTTCTGGTCCAGTGAGCGTGTTGTCTGTTGCTTGTCCTTTTGCTAGTTGTGTGTCCCCCACTTCGGCCCAGCATAAGGGCAACCTGCATTTGCGGCCATAGAGGGCTTCGAACGGGGCAACTTTGATACTGGTGTGGTAGCTATTGTTGTACGAGAACTCGACCAAAGGTAGATGTGTGTCCCATGCCTTGCCAAAATCAATTACGCAAGCTCTCAGCATATCTTCTAGGGTTTGTATGGTCCTCTCGCTCTGGCCGTCGGTTTGTGGGTGATAAGCGGTACTCATGTCTAGTCTTGTCCCCAAAGCTTTTTGTAGCGACTGCCATAACCTTGAGGTGAACCTACTATCTCGGTCCGAGATAATGGATATGGGCACACCATGTAGTCGTACAATTTCTCTGAGGTATGTCCTAGTTAGCTTCTCTAATTTATCCGTCTCTTTGATCGGTAGGAAGTGCGCTGATTTAGTTAACCTGTCGACAATCACCCAGATAGTGTCGAGTCCGCTTGCCGTTCTGGGTAGTTTGGTTATGAAATCCATGGTTATACGTTCCCACTTCCATTCTGGTATTTCTGGTTGTTGCAACAATCCTGAGGGCTTTTGGTATTCTACCTTGACCTTGGCGCACATCAGACATTTACTCACGTAGGTAGCAATTTCGGCCTTCATGTTCGGCCACCAGTATAATTTCTTGAGGTCGAGATACATCTTATCGGAGCCGGGGTGTATGGAGTATCGTGTTTTATGGGCTTCGTTCATGACGACTTCTCTGAATCCGCCAAACTTCGACGTCCAGATCCGATCCATGAAGTAATGAACTCCATCATTCTTGACCTCAAACTTCTTATCCATTCCCCTTAAGGCTTCCCCTGCCACATTTCTAGATGTTAAGGCTTCTATCTGGGCTTCCTTGATTTGTGTGGACAGGTGTGAATGGATTGTCATGGTTAAAGACTTCACTCTGCGGCCCGAGTATTCCTTCCGGCTGAGTGCATCGGCCACCACGTTAGCCTTTCCGGGATGATATCGAATCTCGCATTCATAATCATTTAGTAGTTCTACCCACCGTCTTTGTCTCATGTTGAGTTCTTTCTGGTTGAGGATATGTTGGAGGCTTTTATGGTCGGTGAAGATCGTACATTTCGTGTCGTAGAGATAGTGTCTCCATATCTTTAGAGTGAAGATGACTGCTCCTAGCTCAAGATCGTGCGTTGTGTAGTTCACTTCGTGCGTCTTTAGTTGCCTTGAGGCGTAGGCGATGACCTTCCCTCGTTGCATCAAGACACACCCAAGTCCTTGGTTTGATGCATCGCAATAGACCACGAAGTCCTCCGTTCCTTCTGGGAAGGTTAGGATGGGCGCCCTACATAAGGCTCGCTTTAGCGTTTGAAACGCGGCGTCTTGTTTTTCTCCCCAGTTGAAGGTCACACTCTTCTGAGTTAGGGTGGTAAGTGGTTTGGCAATCTTCGAAAAGTTCTGTATGAACCTTCGGTAATACCCGGTGAGTCCCAAAAATTGCCGGATTTCTGTAGGGGTCCTTAGTGTCGTCCAACTTTCTATTGCCTTGATCCTAGAAGGATCCACGTGTATCCCCTCCTTGCTTACTACATGTCCTAGGAAATCCACTTTCCGAATCCAAAATTCGCACTTGGAAAATTTTGCGTAAAGCTTCTCTGCCCTCAACGTTTCCAAAACTTGGCGGAGGTGTTGGCTGTTTTCTTCCTGGCTTCTAGAATAGATGAGTATATCATCTATGAACACGATCACGAATTTATCCAGGAAGGGACGACATACTCGGTTCATCAAGTCCATGAACACCGCTGGAGCATTTGTCAATCCGAAGGGCATTACTACAAACTCGTAGTGACCATAACGTGTTCGGAAAGCCGTTTTGGGGATGTCTCCTTCCAGCACTCGCAGTTGGTGATAACCAGATCTTAGATCGATCTTTGAGAAGTAGCTTGCTCCCTACAGTTGGTCGAACAGATCGTCTATGCGCGGTAGGGGATATCGATTCTTGATCGTGAGTTTGTTCAGCTCTCGATAATCGATGCACATGCGAAAGGATCCGTCCTTCTTTTTCACAAATAGGAATGGTGCTCCCCATGGTGAGAAGCTCGGTCTGATGAATCCCTTGCTCAGCAGCTCGTTTAATTGACTGGACAATTCCTGCATCTCGACAGGGGCTAAACGGTAAGGCGACTTTGCTACTGGGGTAGCTCCGGAGATTAAGTCGATTCTGAACTCAACTTGGCGCTCTGGTGGAATTCCTGGAAGATCTTCTGGGAAAATATCTGGGAAGTTGCAGACTTCCAGAATGTCTTTAATGTTCTTTGGTTCTTGTTTCTGGTCCACTACGTGGGCTAGAAAGGCATGGTATTCCTTACGAAGATATTTTTGTGCCTTAACACAGGAGATGATTTGTAAATTTGAACTAGGTTTGTCACCATAAATGACAAGGGTTTCACCGTTTGGCAGATTGAGGCGAGCGGCCCTTTCGTGACAAAGTATATCGGCATGGTGAAGGCTCAACCAGTCCATACCGATGATGACATCGAAACTTCTTATCGAAATGGGCATTAGGTCGATTTGAAATAAGGGTTCGTTTAAATTTAATGTGCACCCTACGTACATATCGCTTGTGCTTTCCGTTTTACCGTTAGCCATTTCTACAGTGAATATTTTATTGAGTGGTTGGGGTCTGTGATTAAGTAAGTGTTTGAATTTATGACTCACAAAACTTCTCTCCGCACCGCAGTCAAAGAGTATGCATGCATAAATGTTGTTGAGGAGAAACGTACCCGTAACCACCGTTGGTCGGCTATTGCTTCATTTTGGCCTATTGCCAGCACTCTCCCAACACCGCCAACGTTCCTTGTCTTGGGGCAGTCCCTTTTGAAGTGCCCAGTTTCTCCACACCCATAACATGCCTGGCTTATCCCAGTACCAGGAACTTGAGTGACTGGTCGCGCTGGTGCCTTACAGAAACGGGCTGTGTGCCCTTTCTTGTCGCAGTTCTTACAGTGCATCTCGC
The DNA here is from genome assembly GCF_051521515.1 of Lactuca serriola. Taxonomy (NCBI): domain Eukaryota; kingdom Viridiplantae; phylum Streptophyta; class Magnoliopsida; order Asterales; family Asteraceae; genus Lactuca; species Lactuca serriola. The sequence goes on from NC_136415.1 coordinate 155,296,961, forward strand.
GGCAATTACCGTGGTGATGGTAGTTGCATTTGCTGCACTTGGGCAGGTTCCCCGCATATGGTTTTGTTGGTGTAGGGGTAGCAGGAGTTGTGGTGGGAGCAGTAGCAGCATGAACCGCAACCATTTGTTTCTTTGAAAGTTCTTGCGAAGTTTGCCCCTTTCTCTTGTTCTAGAATTTCTTCTTGCTGTTGTTGTTGGCATTGATCTCGTTGTTGTTGTTCCCTTTGGTTGGTTCAGCCATGACAGTCGTGACTCCTTGAGAGACACCATGATCAACGAGGGATTGTGCCAGTTCCTTGGCGCTGTCGAAGGTCATGGGTTTGGAAGCTAACACACTTCCTCGAAGTTGGGGTGATAGTCCCCAGATGTATCTCTCTACTTTGCTTTCTTCAGGGCATGCGCAAATTTCAAATACAGCTTCCGTTTTCTCTATCCATTGAGATAGAGCCAATACTCCCCTAGTCCCATAAAAGGGAATAGGTTTTCCGTTGGTGAAGTCTTTGTAAGTGCATACCCCTGAACGACCTTGACCTTGGCCATTTGTAAAGCTGTTTGTTCCTCCTCCCGATCCGTTGTTGCTCATTTGAGCCATCGCTCCAATGGTGGAGGTGACTCCCCCACACAGGAGTGGGTCCTTGGAAGTTCCTCACATTGACGGGAGGTTGTAGGGCCGGTGGATAGATAACCTCTGGCTCTGAATCTGTACCAGAGTCATCTCCTTCATCCAACTCTATAGGTTCTTCGTCTTCTTCGGGATCTTCTTCGATCCATCCTCCATTACCTTGGTTGGGGTAGTAGGGGTCATTGGGGTGGTGGAACCAGCCATTGAGTCTGTACGAGAATAGGGTTAAGAATTTACTATAAGCTAAAGTACATGAAATTTACCCTTAAGTTTAATGGTTGTTGATACTCAAATACTCCCTTAGTATTATTTAACGATATGTTTTTGGTAAGTTTTAAATTTGTTGTCTACTGCAGACACTCCTCGGCACACGTTAGTCGGCTCTCGGACAAATATAGTTGATCAGGCTATATTCTTCCCAGTTCCGATTGCATGTCCCAAGGCGTACCTGCACTGCACAACTTATTTATAATACTTCTAAAATGGTTCGATGTGAAACTGTTATTAGTATGAAATGAGTGCATGCTTACTTTACAAAAACTAAACAAATTTAATTTCAAAAGTATGACTCGTCTCAGAGTGTTTTTGCCCAGTTGAGTTTATAGTTGTATACCAAAAATGGTTTTGATATACTTAATTCACTAAAAACGATGCTTTGATACCAATCTGTCACACCCCCAAACCAGAACGGCAGAAACGTTCGGGGGCGGAGGACGTCATATTCAGTATCATAACAGTTCATAGAAAGGAAAGTACACACCACCATACATATATAAAGGTTTTAAAAATGTTTACATCATTGTATTCATTACATGCTCAAAAGATAAATGCATAAACATCTTTCAAAAGAAGTAATTAACGCCAGCGCGTTAATCCCCAAAAGTTGATTTCCAAACCTGCTTAGCGGTTCCCTGAGAATACAAGTTATTTCAAAGAGAAAGTGTCAACAATTAAGTTGGTGAGTTCATAAGTGGTTTAGAAAGTTTGTATGCCATTCCAAATTGAGTGTATGTTTTCCAAGAAAATCCCTTATTTTCTTATAAAAGTGTGAAATGCATGAGAATATATGTATTGAATAATATAGATAGTTGAATCAAGAAAAAACCCTTATTTTCCTATTAGTTGTTTGTTTTGTATACAGGGAAAATCCCATATTTTCCTAAAGTAATGGTTGGCCTAATATCCCAGACTAAAAACCGAAAGCAAAACACATGCTTTAGAAGGTTGAAGCATAGATTTATATAATAAAACCTATTAGAAGATTTCAGTTTGTTAGATGAAGAATAGTTTTAATAACTACTCATTCATCAATCAGAAGTACTATAATAATTGTATATCCGATGAGTTTTATAACCATACTAAACATAATATGCCTGTAGCGACGTTCTTCAGGCGTCGTAGCGTTATCACAAACTGTCACCCCAAAGGACGGACTGTAGCTAACAGTCGGGGCGCGGGATCATGACTTCCCGTATAGATCTATAGACATTTAACACGTTCTACGAACGGGAGACTCTGGTTATAGACAGAACTTGTAGCGATACCTTCTAGCAAAAAGGCAGTATTTGAAGATGTACATGTCTCACAGATTCTCAACTAAGTCTGTATTAAAGTAATAGTTTTGTATGCAAAGATCATCCTTTTTCACAAAGTTTTGACAATGCATAAATCATAAGTTTTTAAAATGTATTAAAACGGTTTAGCAACGAAGGATACTTTGGAATTACTAAATACTTTGTATAAATCTAGTGCATGCAACGTATGAAAAGAGTTTTCACATAGTAGTAGTGAATCACAAGTGATTCATTTGATAAAAACGAGTATAGTGAAACTTTATGAAATACACGATAATAACCGTATTTTTACTTGTATTCCCCCCCCCCCTAAAAGAGTATAAAAAGCATTTAAAACGTATTTACAGTGTGTTTGTAGGGGTATGAACTCACCTGAAGGTTTGAAGAAAGCGAGATGGAAACCGGGCAGAATTTCATCTCGGGAAACGGATTTTTCTCGGGATTCTCGGAAATCTCGGGAGTAAAAACGATCTTCGGGACTTGGGCAAAATGACCAGGGCTTCGGGTTAGCACGGGCACGGAAAACGAGGCAAAACGCAAGAAAAACGAGAGGAAATGAGCAAGTTTTCCCGGAACCCTCGCATCCCTTTTATAGGGGCTGTGAGGCCTCAGTACGCGTGGCGTACGGGCGTACGCGAGGCGTACCCGTGCGTCATGCATGACCGAGTCCTCGACTGCCCCGGAGTTCGGATGGGACGGGGCATAGCTCGCATAGGGGGCGACGTGGACAAACCGGGGCCGTGGATTTGAGTACGCGGGGCGTACGAGGGTACGCAGGGCGTACTTCGGCCCTATCTGCTGATTCCTCTTCGGATATTACCAAGAGTTTATAATTAAATTTATATTTATTTTAATTAATAAACTTCTAAAATTCATATCTTCTTCATACGAATTCCGTTTTCAATGGTCTTTATATCCACGCGTAGGTGAGACTACGCTCTACAACTTTCGTTTAGATTCCGTCGGCAAATTTTGAAATTATTTTTATTATTTGTTTTTAAAAGGTCGTGTTTAAGGAATTTCTTTTAAAATTCATAACTTCTTTATCTGACTTCGGTTTTTGCCAGACTTTTTACCGCTGAATTACTATTGTCGAGACCTTCGATATTCGTTTAGGTCATTCCGGCCAAAAGTCGCTCGGTCTCCGATTCAAGTTTTTAGCTGCCTGCTGCTTAGCCGAACTTGGAAAAATCATAACTTCAATATATGAAGTCGGATTCGGGCGTTCTTTTTACGTACGATCACGGTTTAAAGACATCTATCACAATAGGTAATTAAATAGAAACTTTTTGGACGTTTTATTTTCGAAGTTAATTTCATTATCACAAAAGCGGTTACAATAATTGACTTTTTAGGTCATTACATAGAGTTGAAATATCGGGTTGTCACAAAACTTAGGAAAAATCGTAACTTCTTCATACGAGGTACAATTTGGGCGATCTTTTTATGTACGTTTACAATTTAACGAACTCTACAACTTTTGTTCAGATCCTTAAAATGCATTTTATTGAAATTTCACTTTTTACGTTAAATAGTGTTTTAACGGTGTGTCGTAAATATACGATTGATTATAATTTCTTCAATATAACCCGGTTTTGAACGTTCTTTACGTTTTTGGAAACCTTGGCATGGTATCTAATATTTGATGCATCCCAACTTAGATATTTGAATACTTTATTTTTGGGGTTAATTTAGTTGATTCCAAATAGTTTTCGTTGTTTTTTACTTTTGAGCGTTACACTGCTTTTGAAAAAATATAGGGTTGTCACACACAGTGCGACTCATCTAGGATAAAATCAATGAACGATTTGTTTCTCTATCCAACTAACACTTCCTAGTGGCAGTGTTTTAGGAGGAGACAGATCATGAAACTCTTTCACAATTACTTAGATGATCGATAAAGTTTGGACTGAGATTCTCACTATGAGTGTCTCATCCTATTGCCCAATTGATTCTCAACTTCACTTTATGAGAGCTCTAAACACCTGAAAGGTTTCAGACTCACATTCATAAGAAGTTGGTATCACCATGTATTGCGGTTAATCTGAACGGTCTATTAGTGTAAACTAATTCCAACAGATACTCACATCATTCATCATCTATCTTGATAAACAAGATTTGCATTTATCATGAGACTCAAGGTCAAATGATATCCAAAATCCGATCCAACTAGATACTTGGTAATGCATTTCTCGTTTATGTATCCAAGACTATGATTCCACAAATACATTTCACCCAAAACTTTGGATGTATTTGAACCAGTACATATTGTGGTCATTTTGAACGATCCATTAGTTGAACTAACATCAACAGATATACACCTTATTTAAATGTTCGAATCATTTTTGAACGATTGCTACTATACTAGCTTTATAGATTTCATGACTTTCTTTTAACATGTCAGAATGCTCCACATTTAAATAAGTCAGAACTATCTCGTAAATCGTAGTATAAACAATTTCAATTATAATACCATAGACTAAACATTTTTACAAGAGTTGTCTTTTGATCCTATGAATGTAGCAAGGGCTTGGCATTCATGATCAAATTACCTTCTCCATGTTTTAGTCTTCTTACTTCATTTTAGTAACTGCACATTCTTGCAAATGTCAGTACTAATTCATAGCAAAACACTCAAGGCTTAGAAGTAATGTTTTCATGGCATTATAAATCCATATATTTGATTGAACACCAAACATGGGAGAACTAGTTATCCTTTGATCCTATGGAAAGTAGCACGGGCTCGTGATCCACAATCAAATTTAACTTCTTCATGTTCCAGTCCTTTCACCTCAAATATACATTTGGGCAAGTTCGCTTTCTTAGTCCTTTTCATGTTATGGAAACGAATTGCTATCAAAACATGTCTCAGAATAAGCCTTCCTTTGTCTTAGGTATTAGGGCCTAGATTAGGTATACTAATCGCCTTTTAAACCATGGGCAATTGGCTTTCTTCTTGACACTTCTATTCATGATAGTAAAATATGGGAGTGTTTTGAAGTATGAGTTTCTATGATTGGTCATGCTAGTTCCAAAAGGAAACCTCAACATGCTACACAACTTCTTAATGGACATTCCAAGTTGTTCATATCAAAATCAGAATGAACTGATCATATGTACATGTTAGCTTGTCGACTAACCATAGTCAACTCCTAACTCAAGGAAATTCCATTTACTTCAATATGTCATTTTACAACGTACATTTGATAATTGCTCTTTCTAACACTTTTAGAATGTAATGTTTGAAGTAACCAAGGAATAGCTTTAACAAAGGCATGATCTTTCCTTTTGTTTATGAGAACTACTTCCAAACTACGAATTTGAAAAGATTGATCAGCCTCATAGCTAATCCTTTCAAAGGTTTTATAGCAGTAGATTTTAGTGGATAAGGTTACAGACATCATTCAATAACAAATTCCATTATAGTTTGTTTTACTTATCCTTAGAAAATAATCACCCAAAATAAAATTATTTTAAAAGGCTAGGATCCATATTTGGCTCCATGATGTGTAAAGGGATGCCGTAAACACACCATAAAGTTATTTGGGTAGGCAAAGCCCTTTGCCAATTTCGATCACCACAAATTCCTAGATCTTTGAGATTCATTGACTATCAATGGCATGTTAATCTCGAATTATGTTAATCTCAAATTCAATGACGGAGTCGCCGCGGATCATTAAACAGATGGTGAATTGACCATACAAAACCGCATGGTCCCCGGCTCAAGTTACGCTTGAGATTCGCGAGTTCCACATCATTCTCTACTTATACTCTCCAATTGACGTGCCGGTTAACCACGCGAGCTCCATCAAGAAGTTATAAAGAGAATGTGCAACTTTTATGGATAACATAAGATTCACATTAAATAGATTGAGAATTAACCTTGCAAAATCGCATGGCCCCCGACTCAAGTTAGGCTTTGAGATTCGCGAGTACCATATCATCCTCAACTATACCCTAGATTGATGTGCCGGTTAACCACACGAGCTCCATCAACAGAATATAAAGAGAATGTGCAATTTTCATGGATAATATAAACACACGTTCTATTAATAAAACGAGATTTTGTTTTATACTTGTATTTAGAATACTTTTAGATTGACCATTATCACTATCAAACCCTTTCGGTAACTCTATTCTCAAAATGCAATAGGGCAGTGAGGGTGGTAAGCGCGAAGCATATTAAAAACCGACCTCATTAGGAATCAAAGAGACCTCCTTAAACCCTTACATTAGAATGGGTGAGCCTAGTCGAGGTAAGACAGACAATGTCAACATTTAAACACGCGAGGGCGCATGTTGTAACTTTCTTATACATATAATAAACACAATTCTAATATATATAAATATAAGGGGTAAATTTAAAACTCTTTAAATTTAGTTGTCTATAATTAATTCTAATTAATTGCGAGGATGCAATGTAACAATTAATAAATCATAAGGGTGTAATATTCAAATTTATAAATCTCTATTATAAAAATTTTAAATATTAAATTCACTATTTAAATAAGAGATAAATATTCAAATTCAAATAAACATATTTAAATAATATTTATCAATAAATATTCAAATTTAAATAAACACATTTAAATAATATTTAATTTTCCAGATCTAATCTAATTAGGTATTTATCCATGCAAGATAAAGCTTGAATTCAAAAAATTAGCAAGATTAAAAATCGATAATGCTGATCTGCTAAGGTTCACGTCGTGAACAACATTGTCACGTCGTGAATTAGGGTTTTTCATCAAATTATGAAATTTTCAATTAAACTTTCATCATTCAGTTCCAAAACAATATTTTCAGCAAACATGGATGTAGGGTGAATATAACCATGAACCAATGGCTCTAATACCACTGTTGGGTTTTCTACGCATCAAATACACTCTAAAACTAGGCAGTGGAAAAATCGAAACAACAATATACCTAAGTGTACATGCATCCTATGGATCTATGGCTTCATGCTAATTACATCAACCCTAGAAAACATAAAACATAAGTAAGAAAACATACCTCTTATGTATCCCTTGATCTCCATGGTTGAGATCTTGAACCTCCATGAAGTTGCTTGGATGAAAGGAACCAAACCAGAATCCCTCTAATGGTATCACACCCAATGACACCAAAAAGTGGAATAAAAATAACTAGGAGAAGGGTCAATTTCACAAACCAAAGGGGTTAGAAATCGTCCCTAAGAGGGGGAGGAAGAAGGGTTGGCGAATACGTCAAGCCAATATGCAAGGAGGAATGAAATTCCTAAGGCCCTATTTATAGCCTGGGATGGCTCCTAGGGTTTAGTACTCCTTCCCATGTGGGATGGAGGCCTAACCACGAAAATTCACTCCTTTCCCATGTGGGATGGAGTGATTTTCATCCAACCCTAATTCCATAAGGTTCTGGAACATTCCTGATTAACCAACTATCGGTTAATGAACATTCAACCCTTTAATTAATTAAACTATTAATTAATTCCCAATATATATTTCCAAAATATATTTCCAATTAGTTTCTTATTAATTATTAACCATAATAATTAGTAAACTAATTTCTCCTTTATTTATTCTACTCAATTTGGGTCTTGAGGGCAACCCAAAAGGACCCTGCTATTATTAGAAATATTACCAATAGTTAATGACCTTGGACACTATTCCACATAAAGTTTTTGCCTTGACCTCCATGCATGGCCTTTTGGGGATTAAAAGGCCAAAATGACATCTTAGAGCTTACATGGGGCTCCAATGGCCATAAAGTTTGCACCTTTATGCCATAACAACCCTTCAAGGTCCTGGATCTTGGGAGAATACCCACTTAGGTCGTCCATTTCCCAAAAGCTAACATTCTTGGACCAAAAACCCCATAAAAGTGAAATGAAGAGATCTAATAAATCATTAAGCAAGTTTGAGACTTGCTTACCCCAAAATGTTGCAAATGAAGTGTAGATTCTGGATCTACTCCCTTCTTCTTGAGTCCTTTGGCTTCCTCTTCTTCCACAAGCTTCAAAAGCACAAGTTTTCTCTCAAAAAGGTCTCACAAGCTCACACAAGGTTCTAGGGTTTTGTGGCTAGGGTTTTAGGACTTGGAGGATGTTAAACATCAAACAATCAACCCAATTACTCATCCCTGTTATCTTCTTTACTCTTAAGGATCTACCCTAAGATTCAGCTATTCCTCATTCATTCATTCCTAAGGACCATCCTAAGGAATCGACACGAAATCCATCGTTGCAATGGTTTACTCGACAGGCACTAAGTCGCATAGTCGCTAGGATTTAGGCACTAAGTCTCATAGTTGCCAGGGTTTATACAACATGCATTAAGTCGCATAGTCGTCAGGGTTTAGAGTACATCGGGTAAACACATCGTTCACAACACCTACAAGTTGCGAGCCTGCTAGTGTTCCACTAGACTGTCTAGAATAGTTTGTGGTTGTCATCCATACTCTGCTAGATGACGGGGCCATCGCTTGGGTCATCGTTTGGCTCATTGCTTAGGTCATCACTTGGCTTATCGCTTAGGTCATCGCTTGGCTCATTGCTTAGGTCATCGCTTCTCACCATAATTTACCACTCATATAGCATCGCTCATCATTCATCTCATCTTTCATCGCTCATCATTTATCTCATCTCTAATCTACCCATGTTTTACCCAACATATTTTGTAGATGTAAAATACATATACAATTTAAATCATTTAAAACATGTATAAAATCGTTCATCCAACATAGATAGCAAGTATACAGATAATATGCACACGTAGCAAGTAATTTATATAAAATACTTCATATCTATATATAAGATGAAAGTAACTATGAACTCACCTGTAAAGGTGGTGATTCCGAACTCAGACAACTCTTCGCTTCTTAAAAATAATTTCTTTCGATGAAACCTACTATTATTACCACTAGATTTTAGTCTAATATGTACCGTGACTAATTATTAGTCTTATTATTATTATTATTATTATTATTATTATTATTATTATTATTATTATTATTATTATTATTATATAAGTGTTTAAACAATATTTTCCAACCACTATGTACAGGCAGGGGCCAGACATAAAATACCGGAGGGCAGGACCATTTTGACATATAGCACTTCTGAAATCCAACAACCCTATGCGGTCCTTTAAACCAGATTCCCCGTACCGCGAGTAGTTAAAAAGATATTATAACGACACTTATATAAGTCATAATAATAGCTCAAATATTTATTATAGGTTCATAATAACAATACTAATTTTAAATATAAGCTATATCAAAATAGGGTAAGCATAACTTACTTACAATGGGGTTTTAGCTAGGAGTTGGGCTCTGCAGGGGCAGAACTTCGTCGTTGAATCTTTCTAAGAAAGATTCGTGCAGCGCTTCAGCGCTCACCATACTATACTAAAACAACAGAAAGAGAAATCGAATCACGAAGGACCGAAATGCTCGGGGATAAGAAGAGAAAGACTCTTGAATCAAGGGAATGGTGCAAGAAATATTTATAGTAATTTAATTTTCATCCGCTCACCTTACTATACTAAAACTTCGTCATTGAATCTTTCTATGAGAGCCTAAGGCTCTTATTTATAGTAATTGAATTTTCAAAAACTACTCTCATAGTTACTTAATGACCTTATAGTTATATAAACAACTAAACACCCATTTATAATACTATTTTTAATAGATTTAACGATATTTGTACTATACTAATGTCGAAACTATTCAATATTAGTCTTATAACGACCGCATCGTCGATACCTTTCTAATGATATATATATATATATATATATATATATATATATATATATATATATATATGTACGTATATATAATTTATACTTTATTTTAATACGTAAATATGCTATTATAATTTGTAACTCGTTCATATGAGCTCTGTTTTTTACGCTCATTATATCCACGCGTAGGCGGAGACGTACTCTACAATTTTCATTTAAACTCTTTCGGCTAATTTTGACTTTATTTTTAAAGTTATATTTTTAACAGGCCGAGACAGGAAAAGTTCGTTAAAAATTCATAACTTCTTCATCCGACGTCCGTTTTCATTTGTCTTTTTACCGTTGCGCTACTAATAATGAGATCATTAATTGTCATTTAAGTTGCGTTGGCTAAAAATCGATCGATCTAAAATTCGAATTTCGGGCTATGTACTGTTATGTCAAATCTTAGAAAAATCATAACTTCTTCATACGAAGTCAGATTTTGACGTTCTTTTTTATGCACACTCTTGGTTTAACGTATATTACAACTTTCATTTAGATATCTAAGGCTAAAAATTATTTTATCAAAATTTTACTTTTTACGTTACGCGGTGTCGTGTCGGTTTCGCCGTAAAACTTCGACGGGCCATAAATTCTTCGTTATAACTCGGATTTCGGCATCCTTTATATGTACGGAACCCTTATAACATATACTATAACTTGGTTAATATTAATCCTTCTAAATAATCTTCCATCAAAAACTTATTTTTGATGCTCATTGTCTCTGAATTGACTAGCCCAAATCTGCGGACGTTACATAGGTCTATGTATGGTCACACATAATTTAACACATAATCAATTGTTGAATAATACTAGAGCTATGTAAGATTGGATTAACAAACACAAATTATGTTCATAACATGAGTTCTCTAGCACAGGCTAATTTATTAATTCAATTCCTTAACTAAGATTGGTTCAATCTTATCTCTAATAATCTAATGTTCACTAAATTACTAGGTGTTCAAATTCATGCAGAATAATGGTCATTAACTACACATAATAAGAAGTTTAAGCAATTAAATTAACAAATCAAGCATGCTAGGTAAACCAATCAAACACAAGACATAACCAACAAGCAAAGTCTAGATTAATTAAATAAAACCATGAGTTCCAGCTTCCTCTACCTAACAGAAGCAACTAGATTTAGCTGCACATGCTAACAAATAAACACATACGATACATAATCAAAAACATATTAAAAATACCAATCTATAAAGTTAATTATGAACTCTTCCTTCTTCCTTGGTATGCAAACCAGTTTCCAAGCCTTTTCTCCTTCTGATTTTCGACTTATGGAACTTCTCTAGGACCAGCCAACCTCCAAAACCGTAAGGATCAAGTCCTATTTATATTCATCATAAGATTAGCCTCCACGTCGTGGATTAGTGTTCCACGTCGTGGACATAGACAAATCCTTATCGGGCAAGGATTCCAACTTTGCATGCACTTATCTTCAGATTTATTCCTTTCCACGTCGTGTAGGAGATATCCACAACGTGCATACAACTTTCTCAGTGGGTTTTATCTTCTTTAGCCTTCCAAACCTCCAAAGTTTCTTCTTTTTACACTTTTAGTCCTTATTCTTCAAAATGACTTATTTTGGCTGCAAAATACAATTTAATCCTATAAGTATCATTATTCCATGCAAATAACCAAAATTGTGTATAAAATATATTCAAATATTGCCTACAAGTATGTATAAATATGGAAATATTAGTTGGATTATCCAAATTTACCAGTGTGTTATCATTAGTAAATGTGTCCCCATCTGTAGTTATATGGAAATCATAAAACGAGGGTGGCATACTAACTCTATCGGATTGACTAAGAGGTAACGAAATGTCAATGGGCTCAGCAAGCATTTCATCCTCAGGTTGAGTGTTAGTGTCATTTAAGATTTCCTCATTGGATGAGTCTTAAATTTCATCAATATCAATCATACTCCCACTATCCATCGTGTCGGGGGACCAAGCAGGGCATAGCTAGCGGCATAGGAGCCGACTCGGCATCAGCGGCTTCGTGGTCCTCTTTGGATATCGGCTCTCTCTCTCTCTCTCACGCGCGCGCATGAAGGACTCCTCTTCGAGCTATAAAGAGCTAGTATAATAGATTTGATAGTATAGTCTCTAGATGCTCAATGTTAGTGCACTCAAAATTAGTAGCGTAAAAAGAATAACCTCTATGTACATGTAGTAGTAGAGCCTAAAAGTGCAGTCCATATATGTGTAATATAGTTATGTATATCGGGTGGGACCCATTATGTATATATGTGTAACATCGTGATTTTCACCCAATTTTTTAAAGCACTTTTTAACTAGAATACATTAGCGAAAGTCGTATTTTGAATTTTATGAAAACATCACAAGTGCTACTTTTATTATCATAAACAACATTTATCAAAATTAAAGTTCATAATCCATTCTGAAACATGTTCTCAAAAACAAGTGTTATGAAAACTCAACGACATGTCTAAATGATATCAATACTAAGACATATACTTGGAATAAAAGTACCCAAAAGCCCCTAAATCCTCACCAAGCCATCATATCAGGCTACATGTATCAATACAAAGCAAAACAACCACAAGCAAAGAAACAAGTGTTATCAAATGCTAAGTGAGTTAACCATAAGTACAATGTTTGGAAAACACACATCATATCATCACATACATCACATACTATACATGCATCACATACATCACTAGAGTATCATTAAGGTCTACTGTTACTATCTATCTTTTAATATTAGGTCAATATTAATTATTCCTAACCTAGCCATGGGCCCATCACTAACCCGAAAGGTAGACACCCCACACATAGGTCCATCACTAACCCATAAGGTAGACACCCCACACGCAGGTCCATCACTAACATGAAGGCAAAACCCATTCACTACTAAGTGACTGGCCCAACCCTACCCCAACGGGTTCATCACTAACCCAAGAGGTAAAAACCTCATTCCCTACTAACATGATAGGCTTGACCCAATGTTCTAAGTGAGGCGCGACTCTTACCCGTAACATTTCCCCCGATGCATTGTGTTCACTACTCTGACAATACAAATACAAGTATGTTCGTTGTCGTTCAAGAGTGGTACTTATATTTCTTTACTATCACTAGAAACTTCCCACCCAAGTGTGATATTTGATTCGCGCCATCACTACGCCAATATCACTCCAGTCCTTAAACACCTTAGTGTACATGAACCATGTCCTGAATGGTGGTCTAGAAAAAACACTCAACTTCACTATTGGCTTAAGCTCTTTCCCTTTAGGTATCTTTTAACCTATAAGGCCATCAAAAATATTCAGATAGGTTACACACACCTAAGTCTATGTTGCTACCCTTTATGCCCCACTAAGTGTATTCCCTTTTTTACTTAGTATATTATTAATTCATCACATAAGGATTACATTACAAACCTCCCTAAGTAATCATTCTAAATTTTAATTAATCTTAAATGACGTATTACTTCCATATTTCACAATAAGTAAACATGCAACAAGACAAAACAAGTAAAGGCAACTAACAATTTTATATAATTATGTACATACCATCACTTTATAATTAATGCATACTATATCACTAGCATGCATTATCCTAACCAACAAGGCAAATATTACCAAAAATCATAGCATGAAAATATCATACACAATCAACACAAATCCTTCATTCTATCAAGGACCTATCACACCCCTCACATTAAAATAACAAGTAAAAAGTGTAGCATTGTCACACCCCCGAACCAGACGACGAAAATGTCTGAGGGCTGTTGTGACTTAAATTGAATACAGTCACAATGAATATACATGAAGCATAACATAAATCATCACCACACATTGAAATAATACAACCGATATTGTTCACATCCAGTACATAGCTTTAGTCATTACAGCTTCATAACAAAAATTGTCTGGTGGATATCATAAGCAAACACCCTAACATTACTTGGTACTTATTCTTCGGTTTACCTGCCACCTGAGAATACAAGTCATTTTTGAAAAACGTCAACATATGAAATGTTGGTGAGTTCATAAGCAATGTTGTGATAAAATGATTTAGAGTAGTTTGTAAAACCCAGAAAATCCGATATTTTCTGAAAAGATTATTGTAAAAAAAATGTGAAGATCCGTAAATATATGCTCGTTGATTGTTCAAAACATGTATAATTGTTGAACTTTTGTATAGATCGCGCAAGTGAAAATGTTGAACTTCCCAGGAAAACCCGATGTTTTCACAATACATAAAATACAATGACTTCTCTATTGTTATACCGATACGTCGAACGATTTTGATTACCCGGGTGGCGTTAGATTAATTAGGGTTTGTGACTTGTTATAATCACGCATTAAAGAAAATGACTGGTTTATAACTACAGATTACGAACGATCCTTAAAGGCGTCGGCCGTTACTACTCACTTAATCCACCCACCATGATTACTCTTGTTTAACGCCCTGAATCTATTTACTTTGATTTCTCATAAGCCCAACAACCGAGGAGAAAGGAGAGTACGAAGTCACGTTATTTCCATGAGTTATTTAAGGCTATCGGGAATGCGAAAGACACGTTGGCCCAACTCGCATTTGACTTCTCGACCTTACTAGCAGTACTAATGGGCCAATAGGGCCCGACAGCACATTAGAGCCAGCGAAAGTCCTTTTACATGAAATCGGGTCATGAGAGACCCAATAACACATAAGCACATTCCCTTTGGGCCCAAAAATCATGTGAATGGGCTAGCAAGGCCCAAAAAGCATGATTTGAAACTTTCAAGCCCAAAGTTTGTAAGTTAGCTTATCATAGTTATCGCGTGTCTAACGAATGGCTTTGGTTTGACGATTTTGTTTTATTATTGATTCGAGACCAAATCAATTCGTTCTGTAACGATATTTGTTATTGGGAGTGTAATTGTTTTCCGTTTCGTCGATAGCCATGGATCTTGTATTTTGTATTAATGAATTTAATTTGTTTGAAAATGGAATTTGACATTTTCACCACCTTTCTTTCATAAAATAAAGCTTTTGGTCCTCTCATATAAAAGAATTTCATTTTTAGTCCTTAAAACCCTTTTCTTGACACTTTTGTATTATTTATTTGAAGAAAACTCGATTTTTAACCCAAAACTTATTTTGTTGACAGCTTCAGCCCCTTAAAAATAGTGTTTCACGGTTAGGAACTTATTTTCACAACTTTTACAGTTTTGACCTAAAATCTAAAAAGTTTACATTCTTGGTCCTTTTTGATAGTGAAAAGAATTTTTGACCCTTATAAACATTTTGTTATGCTATTTACCCCCTGTTTTACAGAAAGTTACATTTTCAGCCCCTCAAACTTATCATTTTCGCATTCAGAGGCTTATTGGGCCGAGAAGCCCATAATTAGCCCATTAGGCTAAAAATTTACATTTTAAGTCCCTTGAAATTCCTAATGTTCAGAAAAATATTTATAGAAACTGTTTTGACCCTTTTAACCTTCAAGAAACCGCGACTTGTTGATTTTTACCCCAAGTTTGTATTTTTGATAATTTAAGCCCAAAATGGGTTTTATGTTAGAATTTGTTCATCATGACCTTATAAGCTATTATTCTTGACTTGTTTAGTGTAAGATAGCTTAAGTTATGTTTGTTTCCTTTCTTATGTCTTAGATCTCGGGTTTACACCATTTTTGGTAACATATTCATCACAATACACATGAAACCACACACATACATGCATCAAATCACACATATCATACATATACACATAGATCTACACATTTTTCTTGTATTCTCCCCCATAAAACTCATAAAAACCAAAAAGAAAGGGGTATGAAGCTCACCTTGATTGTGGTTTCGGTTTTTGAAGGAAAAGATGAAGAAGAATTCGATCCTGGCAACCTTTTTTGGAGGATCTCGAACTTAGATGTTTCTAAGGTGCAAGATCACAAGTGTTGTATGAGATAAGGAAGATTGTTGGTAAAATGAAGAAGATATGTTATGAATCAAAGAGATAACTTACCAAAGATGTGAACTACTTGATGAAAACCTCTTGAATCACAAGCAAAACTCGAGATTTTTGGATGAAGAGGAAGAGGTGTGTCTTAAGTGATTTAGAGAGAATTTTTGTGAGGTGTGTGTGTTTCTTTGTATCTTCGGCCGAGAGCAAAAGAGAGAGGAGAGGAGAGAGTGATATTGCTTGGAAATATGAGAAGTGCATGGATGTTTGAAGTGTAATGCTTAGTTATCCCACATACAAAAATGATGTGGCATGCAAAAAAAGTCAACTCTTACTTTCTTTTGGGCTTGGGCCGAGAATGGAGGGGGAAAAGGAATGAATTTGGGCCCTTAAATGCTTATGCCCAAATTATAGATAATTTAGATAACTGTTGGTCCAAAGTAAATCAAGAAATGATTTTTATAACCTATTAGGGCTAAATTAGGTTAGTTATGGTCCAATAAGGTCCATTTAGGTATTTTATTTCATTCTAGGCCCAACATGGCTCAAAATGTTAAAATAAATGAAAGTGGGTCCAATTAGAGCCCTTTTAAGAGTTCTAAGCCCAAGATAGTCAAATTGGAAGCTTATTGGTCCATTAGGCCCAATAAGGAAATCCTAGTCCAAAATGGACTTAAACAAGGATTTCTAGGGTTCTCCAATTCTTTGTTGACTATTTGAACGTTTGTATGAAGTGTTTGATTGAAGTTTTATTGTTATTGAATAAGCATCCTACATGCTTTCACATTGTTGGTTCACATTTGTTATCATTGTTAAATGTTTACTAGGTATCGAATTTCCTAGTTGTGACATCATCCCCCCGTTAGAGGGAATTTCGTCCCGAAATTCTTTTGAAAGCTAGATTTGAGAATGCTAGAGTAGATGAAGGTACTTCTGCTTCATTTGATCTTCGCGTTCCCACGTGAATTCTGGCCCACGCTTCGCGTTCCACTGTACCTTCACAATCGGAATGCGACTTTGCTTGGTACGCTTCACCTCCCTGTCCATGATTTTGACTGGTTCTTCTACGAACAGGAGATTCTCGTTGATTTCAATTTCATCAAGGGGAATGACAAGAGTTTCATCGAATAGGCACTTCTTTAGATTGGAAACATGGAACACGGGGTGTACACTGCTGAGCTCAGCGGGTAGCTGCAGTCTGTACGCCACTGGACCAATTCGGGCAAGAATCTCGAAAGGTCCAATGTATCGTGGATTCAATTTTCCCTGTTTTCCAAAACGAATAGCTCCTTTTCATGTGGAAACTTTTAACAACACTCGATCCCCGACCTGAAACTCCAAGGGCTTTCGTCGTTTGTCTGCGTAGCTCTTCTGTCGGTCGTGTGATGCTTGTAGTCGAGCTCTGATTTGAACTATCTTTTTTGTGGTTTCACGTATGATTTCCGATCCCGTTAACGTCTTGTCTGATGCTAGTTCCCTCGCTAGCTGCGTGTCACCCACCTCAACCCAACACAGCGGTGATCTACACTTACGTCCATATAGTGCCTCGAAAAGGAGCAACTTTGATGCTCGAATGGTAACTGTTGTTGTATGAGAATTCAACTAAGGGTAAGTGGGTATCCCAGGACTTCCCAAAGTCTATCACACATGCGCGAAGCATGTATTCAAGCGTCTGAATGGTTCGTTCGCCTTGACCATCCGTTTGTGGGTGATAAGCAGTGCTCATGTCGAGATGGGTTCCCAATGCTTTCTGAAGTGATTGCCAAAAACGTGAAGTGAACCTACTATCTCTATTTGAGATGATAGACACTGGCACTCCGTGAAGTCTCACGATTTCTCGAATGTATATTCTTGTCAATCTCTCCATCTTGTAGGATTCTTTTGTTGGCAGGAAATGAGCGGATTTCGTCAGTCGGTCGACTATCACCCATATAGTGTCCAATCCATCTGACGACTTGGGTAGCTTGGTTACAAAATCCATCGTAATCATTTCCCATTTCCACTCAGGAATTACTGGTTGCTGTAATAACCCCGAGGGCTTCTGGTATTCCACCTTTACTTTCGCGCAAGTAAGGCATTTGCTAACATAGGTGGCAATCTCTACCTTCATGTTAGGCCACTAATAATGTTGTTTAATATCCAAGTACATTTTGTCCGAACCCGGATGGATGGAGTATCGCGTCTTGTGAGCTTCATTCATGACTACCTCCCTAAATCCTCCAAGTTTAGGGACCCAAATACGGTTCATGAAATAAAATACTCCGCGCTCTTTCATCTCGAAATTCTTCTCCATTCCGCGTAAAGCTTCGCTTGTTTTGTTCTCCGCCTTCATGGCATCTGACTGGGCTGCCCTGATTTGAGTGGTTTGGTGAGATTGGATGGTTATTGAGAGAGTTTTCAGACGATGATTAGAGTAC
This sequence comes from Lactuca serriola, assembly GCF_051521515.1. Taxonomy (NCBI): domain Eukaryota; kingdom Viridiplantae; phylum Streptophyta; class Magnoliopsida; order Asterales; family Asteraceae; genus Lactuca; species Lactuca serriola. The sequence goes on from NC_136415.1 coordinate 155,315,270, forward strand.
TCTTTCCGACTCAAGGCATCAACTACCACGTTAGCCTTGCCTGGGTGGTACTTGATTTCACCCTCGTAATCGTTTAATAGTTCAACCCATCTTCGTTGCCTCATATTCAGCTCTTTTTGATTCAAAATGTGCTAGAGACTCTTGTGGTCCGTGAAGATGGTGCACTTCGTACCATAAAGGTAGTGCCTCCAAATCTTCAGGGCGAAGACCACTGCTCCCAATTCCAGATCATGGGTTGTATAATTCACTTCGTGTGTCTTTAGTTGCCGGGACGCGTAAGCTATCACCTTTCCACGCTGCATGAGAACGCAACCTAAACCCTGATTTGACGCATCACAGTAGACTACGAAATCTTCCGTTCCCTCCGGTAGTGATAGTACCGGGGCACTGCAGAGTGCTTGCTTCAGAGTTCGGAATGCAACTTCTTGTCTGTCAGTCCATTTGAATGGTACGCCCTTTTGTGTAAGCGAGGTAAGTGGTTTGGCGATCTTAGAGAAGTTTTGAATGAACCTCCTGTAGTAACCTGCTAGACCTAAGAATTGGCGAATTTATGTGGGTGTTGTCGGGACTTCCCATCCTTCGACGGCTTGGACCTTAGAAGGATCCACATGTATTCCTTCCCGACTAAAACATGACCCAAAAAGTTCACACTACGGATCTAGAGCTCAAACTTGGAGAGTTTTGCGTATAGCTTCTCAGTTCGCAGGGTTTCCAAGATTTATCGGATATGTTGGCCATGCTCTTCTTCGCTTCGAGAATAAACTAGAATGTCGTCAATGAAAACAATAACAAAGTTGTCGAGGAATGGTCGACAGATTTGATTCATTAGGTCCATGAATGCGGCAGGGGCATTCGTTATACCGAAGGGCATTACGACAAATTTATAATGTCCGTATCGAGTTCGGAAAGCGGTTTTGGGAATATCCTCTTCCCGGACCTTGAGTTGATGGTACCCGGATCGCAGATCTATCTTAGAGAAGTAACTAGCTCATTGGAGCTGGTCAAATAGGTCGTCGATTCGTGGGAGTGGATAGCGCTTTTTGACAGTGAGCTTATTCAATTCTCTGTAATGGATGCACATCCTAAAAGTTCCGTCCTTCTTCTTAACAAAGAGGACTGGAGCTCCCCATGGCGAGAAGTTGGGTCGGATGAATCCCTTTTCCAGGAGTTCACTGAGTTGGTTGGACAATTCCTGCATCTCAGCAGGAGCCAATCAGTAAGGCGATTTAGCGATGGGAGTAGCTCCTGGCACCAGGCCCATTCGAAACTCAATTTTCCTTTCTGGGGGTACTCCAGGAAGATCTTCATGAAAGACTTCTGGGAATTCGCAAACTACAGGAATGTCTTGAATGTTAATCTCTTCCTTGGATTTATCTACTATGTGCGCCAGGAACGTCAAATCTTTCTTTCGCAGATGCTTCTGTTCCTGGATGCACGAGATGAGACGAAGGTTCATGCTGGGTTTGTCTCTGTAAATAACTAGGGTTTCATGATTTGGAAGGTGAAGGCGAACGGCCTTCTCGCGACACATAATTTCAGCATGGTGGGGGCTTAACCAGTCCATGCCAATAATCACATCAAAACTTCTAATGGAAACAGGCATTAAGTTTATTTGAAAGACGTGTTGATTTAGGGCTAGGGTACACCCGATATAGATCTCCCCAGTAGATTTTGTTTTACCATTGGCCATTTCCAGCGTAAAGGTTTCATTGAGATTTTGGGGCTGTTGTTTTAACAAATCCTTAAACTTATTGCTCACAAAACTTCGTTCTGCTCCGGTATCAAATATGATGCATGCATAAGTATGGTTTAGGAGAAACGTACCGGTAACGACAGCGGGATCCTAAACCGCTTCTCCCTAACCATGGTCAGCACCCTTCCTGTTCCTCTATTTCCGGGATTGTTGTTGTTGGGGCAATTTCGATGAAAATGCCCAGTCCTTCCACATCCATAGCAGGTGTGGCTTGGTCATGCATTGTTGCCGCCAATGTCGGTGTTGTTGTTGTTGCGGTTATTGTTGTTGTTGTTTCCCTGTTTTTGGTTCTGAGGAGGGTAGGTTCTGCAATACTTTGCCTGCATTCTCCATTATGATGGAGACCGCACTTGTTGCACTTGGGAAGATTACCGGAATAAGGCCTAGGGGCACTTGAAGCAGCTGAGGCTGGAGCATGTGGTGCGGGTGGAACTTGAGTGGTTGCAGCATTAACTGCCACTGTTTGCTGCTTCTTGGATGATTCGGAGCCTTGACGTCCCTTCCTCTTATTGTTCTTTCCCTTTTTGTTGTCATTTTCTTTCTTAACTTCAGTCTCCACTGGCTTCCCACCCTTCTTGTTGTTGTGGTCATACAGCTTCTTGGCCAATCTCTTGGCACTGTCGAAAGTTTCGGGATTAGCAGGTATCACGTTTCCTTGGATCGGGGGGTTAGTCCCCAGATGAATCGCTCGATCTTCTTTCCTTCTGAGGTTATCATGCCAGGGCATAGCAGAGACAGTTCGCTAAACCTGGATATGTATGCATCTATATATGTGTTTCGGACGGTGAGATTCCACAACTCTTGTTCCATTTTCTGAATTTCGCCACGAGGGCAGTATTCGGCCATCAGCATTTCTTTCATCTTTGCCCATGGCATGGAATTGGCTACGGGAAGTGTCATGGCTTCCACATGTTCGTTCCACCAAGTGAGCGCTTGGTCAACAAGAGTGCATGCAGCAAATCTCACCTTCATCTCTTCAGGGCATTCACATATCTCAAACATCGATTCCACCTTCTCGATCCAGCGTTTCAGGGTAATCATTCCTCCAGTGTCGTTAAAGGTTCGTGGTTTGGCGTTAGTGAAGTCCTTGTAGGAACATGTCTTGGTAGGTCCTTGATTCATCCCGTTGTTCGAACTTCCAGCCCCTTGTCCGTTGACTCCTCCATTGTTCCCTTGGTGTATTTGGTCTATAGTCGCGGTGACTGCAGCCGATACCGCTGCCTGAAAAGCAATAGAGTTGAACTCGGGCGGGTTTGGCTCAGGGTTTCCGCGGGTTGGTCGTTGATGCATCTTTCTGCCATGGAACGGAAAGATGTTGAGTGTCTGCGCTTTTTGTGAGATTGTGATCCTATAAGCTATGTGTGTGGCACGAACTTAAGTATTTTCACAAATCAGCACACAATCATGGATATGTATCACATAGCAGATTATAACATCACAGTAAAACATATAAAATTTTTCACTAATATTATCCGCACTTTGATACATGAAAATTTTGCTCGAAAGAGCTTACATAAGCGGTACAAGTTCGACAGCATAACAACTCTATGAGTAGTGTAGTCACTTAAACATAAAGTCGGGGTACATAGCATAGATCCTAGTGACATAGTAAGATAAGTCTATCCTTAACACTCTATGGAGCGCCCTATGACAGTAGCGAGATCATATGCCGAAATGTTGAGCCAACAACTGAGCCATCTCAGTCATTTCTCCAATGACCTCATGTTGGATTAATGTCTAAGTCCATAACTATATTTGGTATGTACTTGACCCGACCCGACATGGTCCATTTGGGTTGCACTTCACCGGCACAATTTATATGGATAGTATTTTGAGAATAGTATATTTATGATTTATATTATTATATTATAAGTTCTAATATATTAATATAATCATATTATTTAATTAGTATTGATCAAGAATTAATTTATAATTAATTAAGTGATCAAAATGAACTAATTAAATATGGACTCTTAGATATATATGTGTAGTGGGCCAAGTTCATTTAGGTTGGGCTAAGTCTTCATGGATAGTCCATGGAGCTTTAACCCATGGATCCTAGGAAATGAAAGGTCATGGGTATTAGGGTTTAACCCTAATCCTCCACACTATATAAAGATGTCCTTGGTTGGTGAAATGGGCACTAGTGTGGGTACACTAAGAGGGCTAGCCAATTTCACTAGAGAGAACCAAGTATCCATATTCTCTAAAGTCTTCCAAGGTGTTTTGGTGATTTGTGATTCTATTTGAGGCTTCCACACTATTGGGGCTAAGCTCTTAAAGCTTGAAGACATCAAGCTACACCAAAAGGTATGTCATCTAACTAGTCTTTGTAGTATAGTTACCTCATAGTATGCTAGTTAGGATTAAAGCCTTGGAAAGTTCTTATTTGCATGTATAATAGAGAAAACATAGATCCAAGGTTTATAGGGTTGCATGTACACCATAGGAGTGTTAGAATGCTCAAAACCCAACAGTGGTATCAGAGCCATGGGTTATTTTCTGTTATATTGATGCAAATGTTTTATTTTCAAAGTTGAAAAAAAAGGAAAAAAACATGACGTTTGTCAAATTTTAAGATAATTACTTTTTTTTGTGAAAAACTAATTATTTGTAAAATTTGAATCATTTGCTATATGAGTTGAATTAGGTCAAATTTAGTAAAGGATAAAATGATATGATTATTTTATAAGTTTTAAAAGTTTGATATAAAGAGTTTTTTGAAACCTCCATAAGTTATGGATATGAAAAGGTTTAAAAAAATTTTGATTCAAAGTTTTTATGGAGTTACAAAATTTGGTGTTAATGTTTTAAAGAATTCCATAACTTATTCTTCAGTTATGGATTACCAAAAGTTTTATGTTTCCTTGTTTTATGAGTTATTTTTTAGATTAATGAAAAATATGTGTTAGATGTTTTCAATCCAAATTAATCTAAAAGTTGTTCATAAAATGTGTTTTTGTAACTTGTCCTCAATTTATATGAAAAGTCACATTTATGAATCTTAAAAACTCATAAAAATGCCTTAGGTTATAAAAAAAATGAAGAGTCTTTTCATATAAATAGTTTTTATGGCTCCATAACTTGGATGTCCAAGAGTATCTTCATTAAAAGTTTTAATACTTTAATTAAAACTCATAAGTTATGAAAATCCAAGAGTTTTTAATAGTTTCAAAACTTGCCCTCAAGTTTTGGAATTTGAAAAGTTTTCTTTTATGAATACTTTAATTCCAAGTTAAGCCCTTAGAATTTTAAAGAGTTAAAATTCAACCCTTATACTTTATAATATTATAAGTTAATATATATATATATATATATATATATATGTATAAGAGTAAGTCAGTCTTACCATTAGTAGGCCTCATTCACGAAGCCAGTCTATAAGGGGGTATAAGGTTACTGCCTATAAAATGGCAGTTTAATGGGTGTCCACTCTCACCCACCGCTTCCTTGACTGGTGGAGGGTCGTTAGCCGAACGGGTTTGACAGGACTATAATTCTCCCTTCATTAAAAGTATTAATGATAAATACTAAGTAACTAAACTCTTAATAATACCCAATCTTAGTTACTTAGGAAAATGTGAATAAGGTGCTAATCCATGAAATTACACTTTGCACTTTGTTTAAGTCGGTTAATGGAGCGTGTGTGGTTTACCGGCACACTAACTCATATTTAACAAGGTAGGCAAAGGGTAACTTAATGCTTATCATAGTATCGATGGAGCGTGTGTGGTTATCCGGCACATCGATTGAGGGGTAAACACTTAAGGGTACCAAGTAATTTGCATGGTTACTTCACACCTTGTTTTGTGATCCTCGGCATCCCGGTCACAAAACCTGAAGGGCACACTCGAGACTGAAACATGCCATTGAAAGTTCAATGAATCTCAAAGATCTAGGAATTTCAAATCCAATTAAAACCTAATTAATTATTTCGTTTTTCATGGTGGAAATTGGTGAGTCGTCATTTACCTACCTTCAAATATTCTATAGCTTGGATTACGACATCCCTCTTCCAAGTTATAAAATAGTTTGTTGGGTCCTAGCCTTAATATTTCATATTGGGTGTTATATTAAGGACTTTAAATCAACTATCTTGAATATCTCCAAAAAGATGTCTAGTTCAGACATCTATGATCTTCCCAAATATCTTGGACTTCACTTCCTCCACCTCCTCCAATTATTCTCCCTAACCCACAAGTTCAAGGTCACTCAAGCCCTATTGGCAAGGCAAGGTCTAGGTGTGACCACATCTTGGAGATGAAGTCACATATTGACAAGCCGGGAGAGTTAGGTGTCAAAGTCTTGAGAAATTTAGTGGTTCAAACACTTTCTAAGACACATTGTGAGTTCCTTTGGGACTCCTATGAGATAGACTATGACAAGACCCTTAATTATATTATCTATTTGCTTGGTTCTGCTAGATTAGAAATGATTTAGTGTACTAGTAAAGCAAATTTGATTAGGAGATCAACTTCCCAAAACTTTATGGACAGGGACAATAGTGACACAGGAAATCCAGAAATGCATTCTCTTCCCAATGGAAAGGGTTTGACCATAGTCAACTTGGTTGACCAAATGGTAAAGAGAAAGGCTAAGTCTGAGATAGTCCCATGTACTATTACCTAAGGATCAATATATTTCTATTGCCAAAGGAAGAGGCTTTGGTTATGAAGTTGCCAAACTTACCTAAGGATGATAAAGTCAATAAGTTTCACTTTATTTCAGGTAAAGTCCATGGTCTAACTCTATTAAGTTCCTACTTGGAGATTCTTATTACATGATGTGGTTGGGTCACATGTTGATGTTTTAAAAATCAAAGAAAAGTAAAGAAACTTAAAGGAAGTATATGTTGATTCTGATCGCGAAGATGGATTTCGATCGCATGGTTCGGTGATCAGAATTTTGAGCACGTGCTTAAGAGTTATGATAGATTGCTTAGGAATAGATGACAACAAGTTTTCATATACATCTGCATTGTAAGGATTAGCTTTTCCGCAAAGTTTTAAAATAAAAGAAAAGTTTTTAATTTTATTTATTTTAAAAAAATATCCTTACAATGGCATTTGGGAAAAAAGATGTTGTTTATATGATTCCATTGATAGCAATATTGGAAATATGAATTTGAGTCTTTCATTTGTGGTAGTGTCTAATATTACCAAATAAGGAAAGATTCTCATCACCCAAGTTTCAATTGGACCGGAACTTGGAATCATGCAAGTTGTATACTATGATGAATGAGAACTTTCAAGCATTGGAAAATTAAGATTGATTACTTGTTCACATGGATGTGTGAGTCAAGTAAAGGACTAAGGGATCGAGTACACATTCTTGTGCACTGATCAAGCCCACCACAAATAATCAATAAGACTATTCGTCATGATTTACTAAAGTTTAGTAAATATGGTTATACTTATAAGTCTAAGTATAATTCTGAAGCATTGGAAAAACTTCGATGTATGGCAGAACGAATAAGAAGAATCAAATTAGGCAGAAGGATAAAAGTTTCTCAAATCTGAAAAGGTGGGAGAGTACTTTAGTATCATGATATATGATCATCTTAATGATTAATAGAACTTATCACAATTCATCCTCTAAGTGCATTCTGATAGCTAAGAAGAGGAGTTATGAATTGTTGAAGTGGTTAAATCAAGAAGATGATTCATACTTCGTTCCAAAACAACTCTTAGAGTCATACTCCAAGATTGTAACTTGAGTGACATATCTTAAAGAAGGCTTAAAAACACGTGTCAAATGTAAGAGTAAAAGTGTCATACTCTTGTACATTTGAAGTTGGTAAGTTGTGATGTTTTAGATAAAACAAAGACCAACTTAGGCCAATTGTGTGAAGTGTTTGTCTTGATAAAGAATCCGCACTATCCCTTGAATATTTGACAAGAAAGTCTTATATGTCAAGAGGACAGTGGGAGTCTTAAAGGTCTTGAAAGTCTCAAGAACTTATCAAGAATAAAACCTGAGGTTCTTCACTAGCACACGACTTGAGGTTTATAACCTATCGTGTTGACATATTTTGTGCCCATTCCAGTTAAAGTTGGCTCTGCATATGAGTTCTTAGAGTTCTCAATTGGTTTCATAACAACTTGGAAGCAATGGCAGGCTCTGTACTGCCAGGTGGCAAGAAGTTAAAATTGCACAAGTTCAATCCGTATGAGTTTGGATTTGTCACTAACCTTGTATTGTGATTATGGTTTTGACAAATTCATATGGGTAGGAACTCATACACCATAAAATCTAAGTGTCATAAGGTTTCTCTTCGATTCATGAAAATGATGGTAAGGAAACTCTTTCACTAAGTAGATTTTAAGTAGATAGCAATTGTGATATTTGCAGTTCTCAAATTCGTTAGTGGAGCGTGCGTGGTTAACCGGCACACTAACATTGACTTATGAGAAATGCAAAAGGTCTAAACAATTTAGACTATGATTACGACATCCATTTTCATAGTTCTGAAATTGTTTAGACACACATGTGAGCTATCTAAGAAAGGTGTATGATATTGATAAAGTCTTATCAAGGCAATCTAGTATCAGAAATCTGAACTTTGGTAAGAAAGTCAATAAAGTATTGATTTCTAGAAGTCCAGTTGATTTTTGGGTACATGTAGAAGCTAGTGGGAGCATAAGTCTTATGCTATTAATCATCATGTTAGTGGGAGCATGATAAAGGTTGCAAGTTAGCAATGTTAATTATAGAAAACAAAAGGTCTCAATTGGGAAAAGTTGTTTTGCTATAATTAAGGGAGAGGAAATTATACTTCATCTCAAATCTAAAAGCTTAGATTGAGATCTTAATCATATTTAGTCAAGAATATATATATGAATTTCATGTTGGAATGGCTCAACATAAGGAAATTCTATGTATGGGTTCATTATTTACGTTCTAAAATTCGATTATGATTACGGCATCCCTTTTCATAATCTGAATTATGAGAACTTGGCAAATAGAAATGGAAATATTATAGCAAAAGACTGGTTTAGTCTTTATGTGAGACATCATGAATCGTGTCCCATATGCTTCGGATATAGGATCGATTACATGTGCTATATTCATCCTTTCTAAAATTTTCCAAATGCCTGGGGCATTAAGAAGGGAAAAGGTCTAGAATTGGATATGACTAAAATTATTAAGCAATTGTTGAGGACAATCTAAGGTTTACCAAGGATTGGTTGCTCAAGGACAGTCGGAAGTATAGTGTTGACTTTGGAAGGACCATATTGACATAGTCTGAAAAGAGGCAACTCTTGTTCGGAAGTGATAGTCAAAATGGAATATGGAAATGGTTCAAAGTTATAAAGTATTCAATCTGTAAGATTAGGAAACTTAATGCAAGAAGGATGTTACCAAGGAGTTGATCTCCGTTGGAATACTCTGTAATGATTGTTGCCAAGTCTGGTTGAATTTGTGCATAATCATTACAAGAGGATCGATGCATATAAGTTTAGAATCTAACAGATTTCAGTAAATGGCATGAATTTGGAATTCTTGCATTTGCAGTAAGGGTTTGGGACTGTGAAAAGATGATCATTGGAGTTATGCTCAATTGATCTACTTCACAAAATAAAGATCATAGACAAACATAGTATGCATACTTTGTGTATGGCATGACTAGTGTTTAGAAAACATAGTGTACATGCTTGGAGCATGGGACAACTATTGTTTTAAATTCAAGTATAAAGTTGATAAAACCGAAACAATGAATAATGAGTAATTAGTATGGTGATAAATAAAAGTGTTTATTTATATTCATAGGGTTTTGATACCATATTTGATTCATTTATTCTTGTGTTTCACTTTGCATGGTTTGACTTCCATAATAAACTAGGTTATTCTTCTGGAATGACTAAGTTATTCAAACCATCCACATTCAGTCATATGTTGGAAGTAGATATGAATTAAGACTGTCATGGGTTGGCTTGTAGAGGTCTAAGATGTTGGACAAAGGGCTACAACACTCATGAGTGCTCATAAGTTCTGAGTATTGGATTTAACCCGCGCTCATTGGAATCACTTCATGGATTTTATCACGAGTGATCATGAGACGATAATATCTTATATTCTTCAAACCTAGAGATATGAGTTGTTACTATGAGTTGGTTGTACATTGATTGCACGAAAACGCATTCGGTAACTCGGTGTTATAAAACGTGCCTTTGTGTATGATTAAACAAGTAGTAGAACAAGCCATATGAGTCGAAGTTTATCCATTCCTTTTACCTTCAAGATAAAAGCAATATCTGTGGGCCCCTCGATAATTTAATGATGATACATGTGAGTGCTTGGCCAAGCCAGGACTGATTTGATTTGTTCAATCAGTCAGTCATCATGAATCGGAAATCGAGAAACAACAAATGGACAGAGAGAATGATTATAATCCATGTCTCAGTCCATATGATATCCAGAATGGAGGAATATATGATCCCTTATCTAATGGAGAAGTTCGTTGACAAGATCAGAGTTCGACAACGGCTTTAAGAGCTACGATTGCCAGTTAGGTTTTGAAGTCATACTCAATAATAGTTTTAGACTTATCCAAGTGGGAGACTGTTGGATTAATGTCTAAGTCCATAACTATATTTGGTATGTACTTGACCCGACCCGGCATGGTCCATTTGGGTTGCACTTCACCGGCACAATTTATATGGATAGTATTTTGAGAATAGTATATTTATGATTTATATTATTATATTATAAGTTCTAATATATGAATATAATCATAATATTTAATTAGTATTGATCAAGAATTAATTTATAATTAATCAAGTGATAAAATTGAACTAATTAAATATGGACTCTTAGATATATATGCTTCATGGATAGTCCATGGAGCTTTAATCCATGGATCCTAGGAAATGAAAGGTCATGGGTATTAGGGTTTAACCCTAATCCTCCACACTATATAAAGATGTCCTTGGTTGGTGAAATGGGCACTAGTGTTGGTACACTAAGAGGGCTAGCCAATTTCACTAGAGAGAACCAAGTATCCATATTCTCTAAAGTCTTCCAAGGTGTTTTGGTGATTTGTGATTCTATTTGAGGCTTCCACACTATTGAGGCTAAGCTCTTAAAGCTTGAAGACATCAAGCTACACCAAAAGGTATGTCATCTAACTAGTCTTTGTAGTATAGTTACCTCATAGTATGCTAGTTAGGATTAAAGCCTTGGAAAGTTCTTATTTGCATGTATAATAGAGAAAACATAGATCCAAGGTTTATAGGGTTGCATGTACACCATAGGAGTGTTAGAATGCTCAAAACCCAACACCTCATCCCTCTTATGCTCAGCTCGCACTGCGTGTGCCTCCATGGCGAATAGCTGTTGTCGCAGGGCAGCGATCTCAGCTTCGGGGGAGCGATTCTCCCTTGCGGGATTTACTGGTGGGGTGGAATGGTCTTGCTGCGCCTCGCTGTCAGGTGATGTGGCGGAGTCATCACCTGAGTCTTGTCCTTCCTCCATATCATTATTAGCCTCATCGTACTCGTAGTCAGTGTCTGTGTACTCGTCAGGCCCAACGTCGTGTGCTCCCCCTTGATCTTTTTCAGGCCCATCTTCGATCATCCCGTGAGCCACTAAGACCTGATGAAACTGAATGCCCTGCTGCTCCCCTTCCATAGCGACTGATAGGAGGTATATGAATAGACTATCATTAATCCCATGACTCTACAATTATTGTATAGATTGAGCGGATGTTCTCTTCTTGGTGATAAAGGGGTACGTTTTTAGGTTCCCTAGTCATCACGATTTCCTCAGGACATGTGATGGTTGTACCTCGAAGGAAATGTAGTTGATCAGGCTACATCCACTCCTTGATACGACTATGAACAGTCTTGAATTAACTGAGATGCTAGCATTATCTTGTTTGGTTCGGTATTATGTTATGTTTCCTAATTCACACAAGCAAGGATGTTTTATCGTTGTGTTTTACTTGTTTTGTTCAGAGTTGTGTTAGTCCCTCTTTTGGTTTATAGTTGCATATCAATGTGTGGTTAGACATGCTAGTTCACTATAAACAGAGCTCTGATACCAACTTGTCACACCCCCGAACCAGACGGCGGAAACGTCTGAGGGCTCTTGTGACTTAAATTGAATACCGTCACAATGAATATACATGAAGCATAACATAAATCATCACCACACATTGAAATAATACAACCGATATTGTTCACATCCAGTACATAGCTTTAGTCATTACAGCTTCATAACAAAAATTGTCTGGTGGATATCATAAGCAAACACCCTAACATTACTTGGTACTTATTCTTCGGTTTACCTGCCACCTGAGAATACAAGTCATTTTTGAAAAACGTCAACATATGAAATGTTGGTGAGTTCATAAGCAATGTTGTGATAAAATGATTTAGAGTAGTTTGTAAAACCCAGAAAATCCGATATTTTCTGAAAAGATTATTGTAAAAAAAATGTGAAGATCCGTAAATATATGCTCGTTGATTGTTCAAAACATGTATAATTGTTGAACTTTTGTATAGATCGCGCAAGTGAAAATGTTGAACTTCCCAGGAAAACCCGATGTTTTCACAATACATAAAATACAATGACTTCTCTATTGTTATACCGATACGTCGAACGATTTTGATTACCCGGGTGACGTTAGATTAATTAGGGTTTGTGATTTGTTATAATCACGCATTAAAGAAAATGACCGGTTTATAACTACAGATTACGAACGATCCTTAAAGGCGTCGGCCGTTACTACTCACTTAATCCACCCACCATGATTACTCTTGTTTAACGCCCTGAATCTATTTACTTTGATTTCTCATAAGCCCAACAACCGAGGAGAAAGGAGAGTACGAAGTCCCGTTATTTCCATGAGTTATTTAAGGCTATCAGGAATGCGAAAGACACGTTGGCCCAACTCGCATTTGACTTCTCGACCTTACTAGCAGTACTAATGGGCCAATAGGGCCCGACAGCACATTAGAGCCAGCGAAAGTCCTTTTACATGAAATCGGGTCATGAGAGACCCAATAACACATAAGCACATTCCCTTTGGGCCCAAAAATCATGTGAATGGGCTAGCAAGGCCCAAAAAGCATGATTTGAAACTTTCAAGCCCAAAGTTTGTAAGTTAGCTTATCATAGTTATCGCGTGTCTAACGAATGGCTTTGGTTTGACGATTTTGTTTTATTATTGATTCGAGACCAAATCAATTCGTTCTGTAACGATATTTGTTATTGGGAGTGTAATTGTTTTCCGTTTCGTCGATAGCCATGGATCTTGTATTTTGTATTAATGAATTTAATTTGTTTGAAAATGGAATTTGACCTTTTCACCACCTTTCTTTCATAAAATAAAGCTTTTGGTCCTCTCATATAAAAGAATTTCATTTTTAGTCCTTAAAACCCTTTTCTTGACACTTTTGTATTATTTATTTGAAGAAAACTCGATTTTTAACCCAAAACTTATTTTGTTGACAGCTTCAGCCCCTTAAAAATAGTGTTTCACGGTTAGGAACTTATTTTCACAACTTTTACAGTTTTGACCTAAAATCTAAAAAGTTTACATTCTTGGTCCTTTTTGATAGTGAAAAGAATTTTTGACCCTTATAAACATTTTGTTATGCTATTTACCCCCTGTTTTACAGAAAGTTACATTTTCAGCCCCTCAAACTTATCATTTTCGCATTCAGAGGCTTATTGGGCCGAGAAGCCCATAATTAGCCCATTAGGCTAAAAATTTACATTTTAAGTCCCTTGAAATTCCTAATGTTCAGAAAAATATTTATAGAAACTGTTTTGACCCTTTTAACCTTCAAGAAACCGCGACTTGTTGATTTTTACCCCAAGTTTGTATTTTTGATAATTTAAGCCCAAAATGGGTTTTATGTTAGAATTTGTTCATCATGACCTTATAAGCTATTATTCTTGACTTGTTTAGTGTAAGATAGCTTAAGTTATGTTTGTTTCCTTTCTCATGTCTTGGATCTCGGGTTTACACCATTTTTGGTAACATATTCATCACAATACACATGAAACCACACACATACATGCATCAAATCACACATATCATACATATACACATAGATCTACATGTTTTTATTGTATTCTCCCCCATAAAACTCATAAAAACCGAAAAGAAAGGGGTATGAAGCTCACCTTGATTGTGGTTTCGGTTTTTGAAGGACAAGATGAAGAAGAATTCGATCCTAACAACCTTTTTTGGAGGATCTCGAACTTAGATGTTTCTAAGGTGCAAGATCACAAGTGTTGTATGAGATAAGGAAGATTGTTGGTAAAATGAAGAAGATATGTTATGAATCAAAGAGATAACTTACCAAAGATGTAAACTACTTGATGAAAACCTCTTGAATCACAAGCAAGACTTGAGATTTTTGGATGAAGAGGAAGAGGTGTGCCTTAAGTGATTTAGAGAGAATTTTTGTGAGGTGTGTGTGTGTTTCTTTGTGTCTTCGGCCGAGAGCAAAAGAGAGAGTGAGATTGCATGGAAATATGAGAAGTGCATGGATGTTTGAAGTGTAATGCTTAGTTATCCCACATACAAAAATGACGTGGCATGCAAAAAAAGTCAACTCTTCCTTTCTTTTGGGCTTGGGCTGAGAATGGAGGGGGAAAAGGAAAGAATTTGGGCCCTTAAATGCTTAAGCCCAAATCATAGATAATTTAGATAACTTTTGGCCCAAAGTAAATCAATAAATGATTTTTATAACCTATTAGGGCTAAATTAGGTTAGTTATGGTCCAGTAAGGTCCATTTAGGTATTTTATTTCATTCTAGGCCCAACGTGGCCCAAAATGTTAAAATAAATGAAAGTGGGTCCAATTAGAGCCATTTTAAGAGTTCTAAGCCCAAGATAGTCAAATTGGAAGCTTATTGGTCCATTGGGTCCAATAAGGAAATCCTAGTCCAAAATGGACTTAAACAAGGATTTATAGGGTTCTCCAATTCTTTGTTGAATATTTGAATGTTTGTATGAATTGTTTGATTGAAGTTTTGTTGTTATTGAATAAGCATCCTACATGCTTTCACATTGTTGGTTCACATTTGTAATCATTGTTAAATGTTTACAAGGCATCGAATTTCCTAGTTGTGACAAGCATGAAGGAGACATCATTCACATCAACATTTCATTCACAATGGGTTACATGCAACATATACAACCTATGTTCATTCCAATCCCTCTAAGATGTGGAATTCCTAACAAGTAGTTTAAATAACCACAAAGATTAACTTACATTTGTAAAAAAAAAAGCACCCTTTCCACACTTCAAATCTTGTAGTACTTGAGGTATCAAGCTTTCGCCTAATACAAAATAAATAAGTATATTACTAGAAGTCTACAAGATCAAAGATAGCAATTCATATACCCCAAACATGTCAACTAATTACTAGGCCAAATTCTCAGATTTTGACTTGGAACAATTGTTTGTTCAAAGCCACTTTAGCACTACCAAAACCTATACAAATTACAATTTTATTTATATTCTAGTAGTTTAGACTTTTAGCTTTCTAGGAAGTGCTCGTACAGTTCCATAAGATTTTTCTGGAATTTTTTATGAATTTTACAAAACTGCATATCAGTGCAACTAATTTCCGACCAGTCAGTGAAAAAACGATTTTCACCTTGGTTAGAAACAACATCAAGTCCTAGGAAAAACTAGGGACAAACTAGACTCAAAACGTAAACTTTGAGAGTTTACAAATCCTAAATCTGAGCCTTGATGATTTTTATAGATTTTTTACAAAACAGGGGCAGAAGATGAATTTTCCTATAGTTCTCAACTTTGAGTTTTAAGGGTTAATTGACAACTTAACCCATTAAGCTTGAACCAAAATTGACTACACAGATGGAAATTGAGTTCTTAATAGTAGAAACATGTCAAGAAATCAAAAGGACGATTTCAGTCACAAACCATGACTCAAAGTACATTGATTTTAAGGTAAAAACAAAATACGTTGCTAAAAGAGAACACGCCAACAAGGACTTGAGTTTCTGTAACATCCCAAATTTTAAGACCAAAAATTTCATTTTTAATTTAAAGATTCATAAAACAGATTACTGACAATGCCATCAATGTTATCTCATATCATGAAAATCATAAGTCAACCATCTCAAAAACATATAATAGAAAAATAATGTCAGAGTACAAATCCCAAGAATCTCATGTGCGGAAAATCATGTGTGCGATGTGCTGCTATTGTGCCGGCTCATTTCCCTTAAAAGAAAAAGGACATGAAACAAAAACTGGAAATTGTAAGCACAAAGCTTAGTGAGTTCCCCCATCATACTACATACCATACAATATACATACTACCATGCATATCTGAGTGCCCGACCTACCCTGCTTAGCATATCTGTGTGCTCAACCTACCATTGTCAGGCATACCGGGGTGCCCGACCTACACCTGCCAAGCATATCTGGGTGTTTGACCTACCCTCCGGTCTATTTCAACCAGTCACGGGGGTTATTTCACCCCTACCACTACCACTTAATAACATAACATAACATACTGTCAGACATATATGGTGTCTAACCTACCCTCCGGTTTATCTCAACTGGTTACGGGCTCTAACCTACCCCTCCTATCACTATCACATAATATCATAGCATACTAGCATGTAAAACATAACAGATAGTGGCATACCAGGCAATTATCACAAAGATAATCATCTAACCTATAATCAACTACTAGTGGGCCGACATTGGTGCCTTCGACCCACTTCTACTGGAAGGTAACTCACCTCAATGTCGTGTAGTAGTTGAACTATCCTCGGCTCTGGGATCAAATCCTCGCAAACTCCTACACATAAAAATCTCCTTTAATTACCCTTTCATACTCATAACCCCCTTTAAGGGTCAACTCTAGTCAATGGTCAAAGTCAAAGTCAACATCCTGGTTGACTCAACTCGCCGAGTTGGTCCTTTAACTCGTCGAGTTCCATGATCCATAAAACCCTGGAATCTCGATCCTACTCGTCGAGTTCCTCCTCATAGAGAGTCGGGACATTTCGCCCACAACTCGTTGAGTTCCTCCTTAAACTCATCATGTTCTTCAATCTTCAAACCCCAAAAACCATGTCCAACTCGTTAACTCGTCTCCTAGACTCGACGAGTTTGCCCAGTAAAAAAAAGATTGGGGAACCACGGCCCAACTATACGAGTTACATGAACAGCTCGTCGAGTCCCCCATAGTCTAAACCCATTCAGTCGTTTCCAGTCGGGTTCAATGCTTCCAATCCGTAGATCTGGTCCCCTAGGACTAAGTCACCATGTAAAGTTGCCAACTTTACGTCCATGCATGGGTTATTTAGCTCAAAAGACCCTAAAATGTGGTTTACAGGTTGCATGGGAGTCCTATGGCCATAAAGTTGGCATCTTTATGCCATGGAGTCCCTCAAAGGCTCTAGATCTGAAAGTTCTTTCCATAGGGGACATCCAAATACCAAAGGCCACCATTATCGAACCAAAACATGGAGAATAAGCCCTAAAACTACATCTAAACACTCAATAAGCAATGTAAGAGCTTTATACCTTAGGTGAACCATAAATGAAGCTCTACTTCTGGTTCTACTCTTCTCCTTCATTTCCTTGCTCCTTCTTCAAGTCTCTTCTTCTTCAAAACCTCAAGAAAGTACCAAAAATGGCTCAAAACTCTCAAAAACGTATTAAGGTTTCGTGGCTAGGGTTTGGGACGATAGAGGCTGCAAATGAGACCACCCTTTGGAGGTTAAGGTGCTTAAATAGGGTGCAAACCCTGAAAATTATGGTTACACTATGGCAACCATACTCATTGGGTTGAGGCTCTTAACTCGTCGAGTAGACTTCAAATCCCGCATCCAAAAATCCATTCTTACTCAGCGAGTTTGGGGCCTCCAACTCGTCGAGTCCCTTTGCAAAAATGAATAATTTGTTTTTACAATACATACCAGGATCCGGGCGTTACAGTTTCCTCCACTATTAAGCCACATATAAAGACATTTAGGGACTGTTTTGAAGACCTTTTGGATGGTTCAAAACATGGTCTTTTTACAAAAAATTACTCACTAGAATTGAGATAGAAATCAACAAGAGTTTTAGCAACAACAAAGAAGACAAGAACTCCAAAACTCAGAGCAATTCATGGACACGAACAATAGAACTCTTGAGGGTGTTCACGACAAGATTTTGACAGCAAGAACTAACTTAGAACACACCAATGAGGCTTAAATCCGGCCATACGAAGAGCCAATAGAATTGAAGTAAAAGAGAACAAGATTCTTCAACAATCGAGAAGCAATTCAACTTCATGAATCTTACCACAACACTAGCAATTGATAAGGAGATTAAGAAAACTCACCGATTGGAATGATCAAGTACAACTTCTATATTTTTTTTCGTTGTGAAGTCGATAGCCGAACCCAAAAGAACCCGTCGACCTCAGTGCTTCCTTAACACTCGTCTTTTTTTTTCTTCCTATCGTTGATCGACGCCTCCCCAAGAAACAAACCACGATTTGATTTTTGTTCAATCTTGATGCACACACTGGGCAAAGGAAAATGCACGAAGGCAGACTAAAAACGAGCGCATATCCCTCAAAACTCCATTAACCCGTCGATTTATTACCATAGGGATTATATTCGATTTTCTTCCTGCTATCGATGACATAACAATAACCCAAAAAGAACGATTTGGAAGGGTTCATGAATCGCATGTATGGGCCGAAGAAAATGGACGTAGTGCAGATATCAATTACTTACGTTCAATTTCTATTTAGACGGTGTTTGACTTTGCTTTTTAAATGACTTTTGACACTTTTGGTTTTTTCAAAAATCAAAAGTTTAAAAAGTTGTTTGGCAACTTGAAAATATATTTTAAGTTAGCTTTTTGAGAAGAATAAAAAAGAAGGGGTTAAGAAGTCACAAATTTGTGACTTTTAGCAACTTTTGCCTTTTTTCCCTTTGCCCCTCAAAAGTTTAAACAAACACAATTTAAAACTATCTTTTAAAAAAAAACATGAATCAAAAAATTCTTTTCTAAAAAAGGACTTTTTTATTTAAAAAGCTATCCAAAATCCTCCCTTAGGAATTGAAGTCATATTTACGTATCTCTCTAAACTTTGCCTATAATAACACTTCAAATCCCAATACTCAAAAGCATTAATTTTAACACTTTTTAGAATATCAATTTCACACCTTGACTTTATTTTTACCTTAAAATAATTTTATTTATCCTAATTATTTCCACCATTTAATTAATTATTTTTATAAACTTTTTTTTTTATTGTTAACTAACTCTTTTGAATTATAAATTTCCCCCCTTTTATTTAATTATTTTGTACTATACTCTTAGAATCAAAAAAACTTTACAAAACTTAATATTTGAGTAACAGAAAGTTGTTGCTAACAGAAAGATTTTCGGATCGTTACAGTATGTCGGGCGGGGCCCATTAGGTAGCTTGGGTGGGGCCTATTATGTTGTTTGGGCGGTGCCCGTTTATATGCTTAGTGAGTGGGGCTCGACATATGTATTGTGGTATATGGTATTTTGGGAAACTCGGTATGCTTTGTGTTTATCCAATTGTTTATAAATGTTTTTTTTCAGGAGCTTCATTGGTTTGTAAGAAGGACAAGATTCGACTATACACACATTCACAACATGTTTTTGCCTAATGTAACTATACTCTTATATGTTTGAATAAATAAAAATGAAAATTTTAGGTTGAGAAATCGGGATGTTACAAATGATTACA
The DNA here is from genome assembly GCF_051521515.1 of Lactuca serriola. Classification (NCBI taxonomy): domain Eukaryota; kingdom Viridiplantae; phylum Streptophyta; class Magnoliopsida; order Asterales; family Asteraceae; genus Lactuca; species Lactuca serriola. The sequence continues at coordinate 155,334,750 of NC_136415.1, forward strand.
ACTTTTAGCCCTAAATTGTAGATGATACAAATATCCCCACAAACATGCATTTAGTTATTTTGAGAATAAATTTCCAAATTGTTTTACTTTGATTCAAATTATATCACGAGCATCTAAAAAAGAAAAAGACGGTGTTAGGTTTTTTATCCTTTAAAATAAAACATCATAATATCATATATATTATGTCTATGCATATTCAAAATAATAGACATAGTTTGTGACAAGATGTCCTAAGTCCTAACAACCTCAACACATAAAGATAAAGTTAGTATAGATTCACAAGTGTTGACATCTTATCCTCATCTAAGGTTTTATTTATTCTTCCATTAACTATGTTTTATTTAAGAATTGCAACGATATTGGAAACCTTTTTTCTTCATTGGATCGTCATTTGCCTTTCTATACACGTCTATGGAACACTTTCATATTTTACTTTTCTACATCTTTTTCTAATTAAAAGAACCATGTAAGCAATTACAACATGTAAACTTAACACACTTTCATATTTTACTTTTCTACATCATTTTCTTATTAAAAGAACCATGTAAACAATTACAACATGTAATCTTAACGGATGTTTGGACAAATCAAAATGTGAAATTCAATACATGATATTTATCGATCAAGCAATTAAAATAAAAAAATCATTTATGATTTGTGAATTTCTCTTAAATATTACAAAATAATGATATTATACGGGTGTTTGGATAAATCAAAATGTGAAATTCAATACATGATATTTATCGATCAAACAATTAAAATAAAAAAAAATCATTTATGATTTGTGAATTTCTCTTAAATATAACAAAATAATGATATTATGAGTATCGGGTAATGTTTTGATAAATAAAAGAATGATTTCTGCTATCTACCTTTATTGATTTTTTTGGGCTATATAAGGTCCGTTACATAATTTTTCATAACTCATTTTTACAACTTTAGTTTTTTACTTGGTTTTTATATATTTTTTCACATTTCTTTTTTATAACTTCATTTTTTATTTTGTTGTTGTGCATGTTTTTCACAAATCATTCTTACAACTTCAAATTTTACTTTCTTCTTACATGTTTTTCTTAAAATTTGGCTTTTACAACTTCATTTTTAAATGTTTTTTTTTTCGCATTTTTTTTACAACTTTATTTTTTAAATGTTTTTTCATACTTTATTTTTCTTACTTAGTTATTATATGTTTTTAATAATTATTTTTTATAACTATATATTTTTATTGTTTTTTCATAATGAAGTAAAAAATTGAAGTTGTAACAAAAGATTAAAAAATGAAGTCGTAAAAACAGATTATGAAAAAACATGCAAGAGGAAATAAAAATGAAGTTGTGAAAACGAAATGTAAAAAAAATATGTAAAATGAACTATAAAGGAGCATGTAAGACAAAGTAAAAAATAATGTTTTAAAACAAGTTATGAAAACATGTAAAAATAAAGTTCTAAAAGTGAATTGTGAAAAAATATATATAAAAACTAAGTAAAAAAATGAATTTTTAAAAATATATTACGAAGACATGTAAAAACAAAGTGAAAAAATTAGCGTTGTAAAGTGAATTATGAAAAAGCATTTAAAATGAAATAAAAATGTAATTGTAAAAATGAATGGTGAAAAAACATTTAAATTGAAATAAAAATGAATTTGTAAAAATGAATGATGAAAAAATATGTAAGGAACATTAGATATTTAAAAAATCCAGTGACCTTAGATAAAAAAAATTAATGACATTCGATACCCGAAAAATGTAACATCCGTTTTCAAGTATTTTCCATTTATGGCTCAAAATATTCAATCTTTGCAAATATGGCCCTTCAAATGGGTGTACATAGGGTGTATGTTGGACGTAAATCATTAAAGGGGAATGCAGACTTCATGCAGTACATTGTGTGTACATGATGTGTACGTAGGGCGTACTCATGTTGATCCCCAAACCCTAAATTTTAGGGTTGAGACCCTATTTAAACACCTTAAGTCCCTCAAGGTTTCTTCATGCTTAGCCTCTACTCTCCCCAAAGCTGACATTTTGAAACCTTAGTTACTTTGTGAAGATCTTGAGCATTTTGAGTGAGTTTTTGTGTGTTTTGTGAAGAAGGAATCCATTAAAGAAGCATTGGTGAGCTTGGAGCTTGAAGATCCATAACTCCCAAACCATTTGCAAGCCTCAAAAGGTACAAAGCATGAACCTTTATGATTCCTTGGTTTAGATCTAGGTTAGCTTAGAGTTTTACGTGCTTTTAGTCCCATGGTTTTGGTTCTTGTGAGTAAAAGATACTCTAGAGCTTGTGATTGTCATATCCTGTCATTTATGAGGATTTTAAGCCATAAAACTGGGATCTTGATGGTTGCTTTTTACGTATGCAAGGGTTTGGAATCATTAGAGGATGTTAAGGATCTAGGGTTTGTTTTTGACTCCATTAAGCCATGCAAAGTCATAAAGTCAAGAACTTTATGACTTTAGACATCCGATAGAGTCATATTTGAGTGTTGTACGTTTAGTCTCAATATATTAAAAGCTTAATAAGGAGGTTGGCAAATTGCTCAGTTACGCATGTTATAACCTCTAAGTATGCAACGTGTAGCGAGGCTTGGCCCCGTTTTTATGTGGAAATTCGGTACACATGGCGTAGTGAAGGAGTATGCTTGGCGTACGCCCAGAAGTAGAAATGGGTCATTTTTGGGCTTTGGGCCAAGTTGGGTGAGGTATAGCCTTGGAATGCCAAAATAGTCTTTTAACTCTAGTGAGAGAGAATATGAAATGGACCTTTGATTATGGTTATTACCCTAATTATTAGTTAGGTTTGGTTTTGATATGTTCAATGTGAGGAGCTTTTGTAGCAGCAACGTGTGTGAGATTCGGTTATCTTTAGATTGATGTGAGTCTCCTCATAATATTTGTGGGTCGAAGGCACCAATGCGATCCATTGAATTATGTTTATAGAATGCTAGTTGTCTTGATGACTCTTGCATGTATTTGTTTGTATGTTTGGGTGGGGCCCACTACATGTTACTGATAGATCTATATCGGGCGGGGCCCGATATATGTATGATATGTGGTATTTTAGGGAACTCTCTAAGCTTTGTGCTTACGGTTTGTGTTTAAAATGTTTTTCAAGTACTTTCGGTTATAAGGGTAAGAGCTCGACGTGATTGCATCGCATCCACTAGTGTTCCGCATTTGATGATATGATTGTACTCTGATAACTATTTTATACATTGTCGCACTTTGTTGGGTTTTGGAACGAATGATTGATGATTTTGGTTGATTTAAAACAAAAATTGTTACTTAATATTTTTGAGACGTTACAAAAACATAGAACCTACTGTTATCGATCATAATGACAACTATGACAAAAATTAATATGTTTTGTGACCTTATAAAATTAAAATGGTTAAATGAAAAAATGAGTAAAATTTTAATAGTTTAGTAACTAATTTTGACATTAATAAAAAAAGATTCACTAAAATTACTATAGAGTTATTTATTATAGATCTGTCCCATTTATTTTATATATTTTTGTCACTTAATGATCATCAAAATCACTAACAAAAGTACAGTGTTATTTTCTTAACACAAAAAATACTCTGCTACAAAAAATTAGGAATACATCCACAATTCACTAACCATTTGCAAGCACTATATATTTTCTGTAATTAAAAATGAAAACAAGAGTTATTTATTTATTTATTTTTTAAATTTAGGAGTAAAACTTACAAACTCGAAATTTTAAATTATTGTTAAGAAATAAGTATGAAAAAATAAACATACATTTTTTTTTTTAAATTTGGAAGCTGAAAAATAAAAGTAACCTTTAAATGTCTTTGTTGAGATTTGAACATATTATTCATATATAAAAAACATAGAAGTTAACAATTCCAACCAACATTTTTTTTAGCAAATTTATCTTAACTATAACTTACAATTACCAAAGAGCCAATAACCTAGCTGTATGGAGTGACCATCTCATATGAGAGGTCTGAGGTTTAAGTATCGGTAGAGACATATGTGGTTATTTAGGAGTAAATTAGTTAGTTTGCCGTTTCAAAAAAAAACTATAGCTTACAATTCTTAGTTTTTGATTTTACTCATGCTTTTTTTAAATGTATATTTTCTATTTTTCTCGTGGAAAATATATAATGTTCACAAATGATGCTTTTTTTTTACTCGTTTTTTTATTTTGACTATAAAGTGATATTCACTGAAATTTAGTAACATATAGATGTTAACTTAGTTGATTAGTGTCTTATGTTTCTATGTTGGATGGTGTGAATTCGAATCCTACATATATGTTTTTTTGCATTTTTTTTCTTTTGATAATAAAAACAATTTTAGCAACATTCAAACTCAAACCATTCTCTATAACAAGCAAACACCTTAACCAATTGATCTAGCTTCAATTAACAAAAAAATGCAACATTTACGGACGTGAGGTATTATACTAGTAAAAGTAAAAAAATATTTTATAAGTAAAATATGTCACTAAATTTAACGAAATTCATATTAACATCTATTATTTTTCTTATATATTCAAAAATACAAGGTCTTAATAAACATATAAAATATTTTAGTGAATAACTAAAAAATAAATTCATTCTAAATAATTTTAGAGATCATATGAATAGATGATAATATTTGGAAGATTAGTTTGATTAAAAATAATTATAGAGACAATATGAATACATGATAATATTTGGGAGATTCATTTGATTAAAATTAAAACTTAAAATGAAAATTGGAATCTTGTGATAGCTCGCTCTTTTTCCAGCTCCCTCTTTAATACTCGGTCGTCGTCCTTCGTCATGTTCTTTGGTATCTAAAGTTGCGATCTCTGTTTCTTTCTTTTCTTCCCATTATTTTTCATCTCTAGGGTTTATGAGTCAACAAATCTTTCCTTTTTCAAGACTTCCCACCCATTAAAAGGGCTTTCGGCTTCACGATTCTATATATTGCATGGTTCATGGAGCAGTTAGGGTGAAGTTTGAAGAATTGTTGTTACTCGAGGTTTGAGCTGTTTCCCTGTAACTTGTTCATTAACCACTCCTTTGCTTATTCTTCGTTCTCGGATTCAATTTGCAGCCATGATTTATGCTTTTGTTCGATTGTTAAGTTAGGTTTTTGCTCAGGTGTACGGTAATAGGACGCAATGTCGTTTTGATCGTACTGATTATTAACAATTCGAGAAAATTAGTTTCGAGAGCTATTAGGGTTACGCGCAGTGATTTATAGAGGTAGTTCATTTCCCCTAGAAAAAGAGCAGCACTATACTTTTTGATGTGAAAGCGCTTTACAATTACAAGCACAAATTGGTATCTAAGATTTTGCTGAACTGCCTCCAACATTATTATGTTTGTGGTTTAGTTTGTGAATTCACCTAGAAAAGCTTAAAATTCCCAATACTGAAGTTGAAAAGGAGTCCGTTTGAATTCAAAGTCCAAGTTTAGCTCTTTTCTTCTCATTATTCTAATGTTTTCCCTGAATTGCATATTATCTTTACTCCTTGTTTTCATAAATTCAAATGGTAACTCCTGTATGCACTTTTTTATCCATTTCTGTTTGCAATTTTCATCAAAGGGCCTTGTAGATTTTTCTTTCCCTTTACATCCCTTTCATAAATGTGCTTTCTGATTTTGTTGGCCATATCAAAATGTAAATGATTCGCATTTGACTATGTTTACTCTAATTAGAGATGCCTATGTTTTGGTCACCTGGCATAAGTAAAGATTTTCTTTATCTCACATTTCTAGAGTGGCATTGGTAAAGATAGAAATGTGTCAGTACTACTTTTCTTTCCCACCAGTTCTTTTATCTTCAATCTTGCCAGTTTTAATACTGATGCATTTTCTCCTTTGTGACCAGGTTATAAAGTTATCTTGTCTTGATCTTTGAGTGAACATAAGCATGGATTTAAATGCATCACCTGAACCTGAAGAAGATGAAGAGATTTATGAACAAACTCTCAGTGAGGACAGTGCACCAGAAGAAAAACCAAGTCATCATCATCATCATCACCATCATCATCATGTAGAACATGTAGAAACAGCAGTGGATATTATGCGCAGGGTACTTCACTCTCTTGTTGTTTTACTGCATTTACAGTTGATATCTACTCTACCCTGTTACTTTCCTATGTGCCTTAACAATTTGTGTGTATGTATATATATGTACAAGTATCATGGTTCATGATTAGACCCTTAAAAATCTACATTCTTGAATCAGGAACGTGAAGAAAGAAAGCTAAGGTTGAAACGTGAACGCCCTGATGATAGACCAACACACAGACCAACACCAACACCAACACAACCGGCTTATAAGTCAATGGAAGATCATCTTTTTCATACAAAGAACCAGAGAACATATGATAAGAGCAGGCTTCCACCAGGTAAGTATGCTATATCATTCATGGTTGATATATTATCGTATTGTTAAATGTTAAATTTACACCTACTTTATATTTTTTGATATTGTAGGATGGTTGGATTGTCCTGCATATGGTCATGAAATAGGTTGTATTGTTCCTTCTAAAGTTCCTCTTGGTGAGTCTTTTAATGACTGTATTGTCCCTGGTAAAAGATACTCCTTTAGACAAGTCATTCACCAACAAAGGGTTTTGGGGAGGAAGGTGAGTATATGCTATCACTTGACCTTTAAATGTTTTTCTGTTTATTTCTGCAATGCCTTGTTATGTATTGTATATGATTGGACTAATTGTGGGAAGCTATTTTTTATTGCTATTTTTTCAGCTGGGGTTAGTAATTGATCTTACAAATACATCTCGTTACTATTCCGTGAATGATTGGAAGAAAGAAGGCATCAAGTATGTTAAGGTCAGTTTCTAAATACTTTCTACTCAACAATCGAGGGCAAATTTGTAAAAAGTTAGGACTTAAAGAATAAAGGGGAAAGTCATCACAATGCTACATTTCCAATACTTTCTTGATTAAATCCTTCTTTCTGCATTAAGTAAAAAAGAAACAACACCCATGACTTTGTTTTGCATCTATTTTAACATATAATGATTATTATTCTTGTTTTTTTATTTTTTTTTATTTTTTAAATTATTTTTGTTTGATTTAGATCAACTGCAAGGGGCGTGGTTCTGTACCAGAGAACGAAGCTGTTAATCAGTTTGTATACGAGGCAAGTTATTCTTAATATCATTGCACACAACTTCCTTCTTCCTTCTATCTTTAAAATGACAATTTTACCCTTCACGCCTCACCAGGTTTCTCAATTTCTGGCTCGACAAAAGAACGCAAAGAAATATATTCTTGTTCATTGCACCCATGGGCATAATCGTACAGGATATATGATCATTCATTATCTCATGAGAACAATACCAATGTCTGTAACTCAGGTCAGTTTTTTTTATTGCTTTTTAAATTCATATCATGTTAGTTATAAGTTATAAACTTATAAACTTACACCAGCTATGTATAAATTACACAGGCAATAAAAATATTTTCCGAAGCACGCCCTCCAGGGATATATAAACCAGATTATATTGATGCCTTGTTTGCTTTTTACCATGAAAGAAAGCCTGATATGATCACTTGTCCCTCTACCCCTGAGTGGAAAAGATCTTCTGAATTTGATCTAAATGGAGAGGCATTACCAGATGAAGATGATGATGGAGTTCCTGTGGATCCGCTCAATGTACGTTTTTACCCTTGCTTTACCTTTTTGGAATTTTATGATTTTATTCACATTATTGATGTTAAAAGACTTTTTTTATTTGTAGGAAGAGAATCATGATACAGAAGGGGTGATGACAAATGATGATGTTTTAGGTGACAGTATTCCTCAAGATCAACAAGATGGATTCAGACAATTCTGTTATCAAGCCCTAAAATTATCTGCAGGGGTAATAACGTAATTAAATATTATTTTCTACAGTTTCATATATGGAAATTAAATTATATGCATAAGAATATGTTTACTTGCTTCTCAGGCTAGAGGGAACCATCAGTTTCCAGGCTCACATCCAGTTTCTCTAGACAGGTTTGATTGTATTTGTATATTACTATATTCTCATTTTGTTATCTCCTTGGTGAATTGACAATTCTACCCCTGTCTACAATAGGGAGAATTTGCAACTTCTTAGGCAGCGTTACTATTATGCTACATGGAAAGCTGATGGGACAAGATACATGATGTTGATTACGATGGATGGGTGTTATTTAATTGACAGAAATTTTGTGTTCCGAAGGGTACAAATGAGATTTCCATGGAAACTGAATAATGAAGTATGTTTACACCGAGTTTATTATTATTATTATTATTTATTGTAATGTAATGAGGTTGTGATGTGACATAAAAATGTGATTTTTTTGCAAGGGTTTAGCTGAGAAGGTTCACCACTTCACACTGCTTGATGGGGAGATGATAATTGATACAGTGCCAGACACTCGTAAACAAGAAAGACGTTATTTGATTTATGATCTGATGGCTATTAATCAAGTTTCTGTAATTGAGGTAAAGTTTTATGATTTTGTGGTTTTAAGTTTTAATCTTGTGGTGTTTTATATTTTGGATTTGATGCAGAGACCTTTTTATGAAAGATGGAAAATGCTGGAGAAGGAAGTGGTTGAACCTCGAAACCATGAACGACATAAAATATTTAAACATGGGCATTCATTATATAGATATGACTTGGAGCCATTTAGGGTATTTATTATCATTTAATTAATTTAAAAAATCGGTTGAATTTGTTAGTTATGTTTGTCAAGTTTTGATTTTGGTAGGTGAGAAGGAAGGACTTTTGGTTGCTTTCTACTGTCACTAAACTTTTGAAGGAGTTCATTCCTCGGCTTTCACATGATGCAGATGGTTTAGTTTTTCAGGTGCTAAAATCTAAATCCACTCATTCACTTACATATATTTATATTTTATGTTTTTTTTTTTTGGCTTAATTTTGGACTCTATATATGTCAGGGTTGGGATGACCCTTATGTCCCTCGTACACATGAAGGACTTTTAAAATGGAAATATGCATCAATGAACTCAGTTGATTTCCTTTTCGAGGTTTGTTTTTTCAAATTTTCTTTTATGTTCTTATACGCCAATAATAATTACCACTTCCTTTTTCATTGCTAACTTCAACAGATGGCTGAAGATCGCCAGCTTCTCTTTCTTTTTGAACGAGGGAAGAAGAAGCTCATGGAGGGCAACAGAATTGCATTTGGTGGTCAGTAATAATGTTGTTTTTGTTATATTTTACTCAGACATAAACCCTATGATTTAGTATTTTTTGAAATTTTTTGATCCCTGATCTTGTTTCTTGTGAATCTGCAGATGATATTGATCTTGCATCGTACTCGGGGAAGATTGTGGAGTGTGCTTGGAATAAAGAGGAAGAAGTATGGGTGTGTATGCGCATTAGGACAGATAAAGCTACACCAAATGATTTCAACACATATCGAAAGGTCCCACTTTCTCTCTTACATCCCATATATGCATCAGGCACAATGCAGAATACACATTGTGCCTTATGCATCGGGCGGTACTGCGCCCGATGCATACAGAGGCATTGTGCCTGGTGTGGTGCATAAAAACATTGTATATGCACCGGGCACAATGCAACTGCACCTGTTGCAAGATACTTGCAACAGGTGCATGCATCAGGCGCATTCATTGTAATGCAATGCGCCTGATGCGTATATATATGTATTTTGGTGGTTATATGGGTGTGTGGATGGTGGACAGGTGATGAGGAGCATAAAGGACAACATTACGGAGGAGGTATTGCTGGATGAGATAAGGGAGATAATACAGTTGCCGATGTATAAGGATAGGATACAACAGGACAGCAAAGGGCACCACCACTCGGGATCAGGGAGACCAAAATGAGGGTATTATTATTTATGGTAATGCTATTGGTATTGGTATGGATGGAGTTAGGATAGATGAAAATGATAATGTTTGTGTAATTAGGGGAGGGAGGGAGGGAGGGATTTTAATATTGTTGTAAATTGTGCTGTCTGGTGAGTTTGTTTGCATGATCCAGTTGGTGCGCTTCATCTTAGCTTATGGATATGGACATGGACATGGACAGACATAATCATCATCATCATCATATGACGGCCTTTTTCATATTAACAAGTTATTCAAGATTCGGGTAATGATTAGCACAAGGATTATTAGTAAATGTATATTTTAGTTTATGTCTTAAGTCTTTCATGACTTGCACAACTTTTATGGATCGCTTGTCTTTTTCTCTTATATATGGGACTACACTCAACAAACTTTTAGGGATAAGGGCATTTATGTCTTTTGCACAGACAAGAGATATAAGTCTTTGGCTCTAGCCTAATACATGTCAAATGCAATTGTTTTGTCCTACACAACACACAAGACCACACACACCGGTGTTTTGTTCTTGCATACATATGTGTTGGGGGGTGTCGAGTTTATGAGAATGAAAGGTGCATGTTTGTATTGCTAAAACATGTTTTTGCAATAGCTTCTATTGGGTTGGATGTTGTGATCGTGTAGAAAGAGTGAAACCCAATTGGAAGAAAACTGATTTGTGTTCATTGATTGAGATTAAACTAATACATGAAAAACAAGTATATTATTTGTGTTTTTGGAGATGGAGGAAAAAAAAAGGAAAAATTGGTACTTTTTGAGCTCTCCCGTTTGAAGGGAAGAAAAGCTACTACTAATAGTTTTATATTTTGCAGAGCTTTCTAAATATTTGTCATCATAAATTATAATGGATCAAGTTATTCAAATGTAAACTAATAATAATTCTACATATTGCACTCCTTTGTCCAACAACTATTCCGCTTCAAATAGAACTCCCAACACAAAATTGAATTATGTTGTTATTATGGGTTTAACATATGGTTATTTGCAGTTATGGTTATATATATATATATATATTTTAAAGACTTTTGTTGAGAGATTTAAAGACTTTTGTTTATCTCGATGTATTTTTTTTTATTTTTTATTTTTATTTTTTGAGTTACTTATGAAATGATACATGGTTGAGGCATCCCTTACATTTTTTTAGACATTGTCTGGTTTATTAAAAATTTATAAATCTACCTGAGATTTTCTGTTGCGGTTAATATTAAAAACGGTGTTTTCATAAACACATAAATATATATATATATATATATATATATATATATATATATATATATATATTTCAAAATTGGCATGGTTTAAGGATGTCACATACATTGTGAAAAACATCATTTATTAAAACTAACAGTCGATCATTGTATATGATTAGTAAAGGAAAGTTGTTTGGTTCTTATACCATAGATAAATTACAATCCAACATTATTTATACAATCCCTTTGGTGATCCCGGTGGATGTATTTTCGATTTCATCTGCATGTGTAATAAAAGTTTTATGCTTGTTATGAAAACAAAACATCAAATATTAGAACCTTCCATGGTTACCATATAGGCATTACCAATACGTGGATTTCATTGCGAGTCAAGTGTTTGGCTCCGATTTGCAGTGCAGATCGCACATAATTATTGCTTTGTGAAGTTGTTTATGGCATGAACCATGCCTACAAGGAAGCATGGTAAAATTTTGTGATTCTCCTTTGCTTTTGCTTTCCTTATTTGGATACAGATTTGTTAGATATTGGGGTCTTAAGAATATCAATAGCCACAAGTCATTCTTGTATTTAGCCACATACTTGGGTTCGGTCCTCCAAAGGCGCTCAAGTTGAGACTATTATATGTCAATAGAGAAAGTGGATTCAGAAAGATATTTACTTGGAAATTTCTAGGTTCGTGATTGCAATCACTTTTCAAAATCTGTGATTTCGACCTTATAGCTTGAGGTATCATAAAATCATATTTGGGATAATCCAACGAATGACAATTTAGAAGTCATGCTACTTTTAAATCCGAAACACAGAAAACACCTTGTTCTTTTGTGTTCTTGAAAAAATGATATAATCAAAAGAATGATTTTCGAGAGTATATATGTTCCAACCGAATTTTGGAACTTCAGTCATCCTTAAATAGATGATAGAAAATCGGTTGAAAGTTGGTTGACGTAAGTTACATGCGTTTGGCGCCAAAACGAGTTGGTTATTATGATATCATCATGATATCACTACTAGTTTTGGCATGAATTTGCATGGTTGGACCATTTCTAGATATAAAAATCCATTTAGGTTTCTTTGCTCCTTGGACCCCGTAGGGGCACTGCCCTTAGACCCCGCAGTGACGTAACCCCTTGGAACCCTGCACCCATGGGCTCTGCACCTGGACCCCTGTATTCCTGATTTCATATTTATCACTCCGAATATGTACCCCGTACCTCCTGTCTCAGTTATTAATGAAGCTTAACCTATCCCAATATTAATAATAATAACTATACTAAAATATGTTGATAACACTAAAATCACCAACATATTTTATGTATTTGATATATAATATGATTTTTTCTACATGATATAGCCATCGCCTTAAGACCATTGTGGTTGATTATCCGTAGTTTGGCTATTTTTATTTGGGTACACAATTCCCGTGTTTTTTGTTGTAATTGTAAATTTTCAAAGAGGCACGAGCCGTATTTTTTTTTTTAAATGATTTCATGTAAGAGTAATACAATAAATTTCGTATTTGATTTTATGTAATCAAGCGAAGGTTTAAAACAAGAAGACGACAATTCGAGCGTCCAAAAAGCTGTTGGCATGAAGATGGAACAATTTTTGAGATCTAAATATAAAAAAGTTATTATTGCAATAATTTAGGTATTACTCTAGGAAATTAACCATATTAACTTTTGCTATGACTTAGTGGAGTGATAATTTAGGTATACATGCGCACAATAGTTTTGTGTTGTTATTTTATATAATTTTAATTTATTTGTAATAATTGATCGTATGCCACCTATTGGATACAAAATTAAAACAAGACACCAAAAGTAGAGTTTTTAACGAGTAACAAACAGGATTTTAATTAAAAAAGTTTTGAAGCAAGGGGAAATTATTAAACATTTTTTTTATCATAAGATTGCAAAACTAATTAACCATTTATTAATCTTAATCATTGTGTCATATTTATGAGATAATTCTTAAACACCCAATCACTAACTTCACAACCGACAATTTTAGGCACTTGATTTATCTTGGTGGAGGAAATGTGGAACTTATTAAGGTATACAGAGCGATTTACCTTTTAACCTTATACTTGTTAGTAGGGGGTCAAGGGGGAGCCGCCCCTTGCGGGGACTGAGGCGGTGCCCCATGAAGAGATTTTTCGTAAGCTAGTTTCTATATCATATTCGTCTTCAAATTTGTCATGAGTCAGTTTTTCATCATATTTATGGGCCTGACCTTATTGACAGTTTTAAGTCAAACAACTAGCATTTATTTTCCATTAATTTGTGTAACATGTAATATTGAAGCCTTTGACGTAACCAATCATCCTGATCGTGTGAACCACGTAAACTAATTATCTTTAATTTTTCATTTTTTTGCATTACTATTTTTTTGTTTGTGAAGTCATTTATCAAGTTGTTGAAGTGTTTAATCCTTCTATATAGTTTTGGCCCAAAGACACTTATAAGGTACATCATGCTTCTGTACACATTCATTAAAGTACCTAGATCGAAGGTAATGTCTGGTTTGAAAAATGTTTATGAATGAACTGAAATCTATCAAGGAACTAGTTGTGAGACCCGTATGTTATACGGGTTGGATAAAACTATATATATATATATATATATATATATATATATATATATATATATATATATATATAAAGGTTTAAACAAAAATTTATTTAAATTTGAAATTTAAATTTTGAATTTAAAAGGAAACATATTCAATAGTATATGAGTTGTAATATTGTAATTTAATGGTTATTTTCAATTAAGGCAATTATTAATTGAGGTCTAAATATGATGTGTTAATTAAGAAAAGATAAACAATGAGAAAATGACAAATGAAAAAAACATTTATTCAAAATTACCAAAAAATGACATGTGTCCAAGTTAACGAGAGAGTGACATGTGGCAAAATTCTTTTCATTTATTAGGGAGGATTGTAATTTGTCTGGAATTATAATCTAATTCCATATTTTCCTTGGTTGGTAGGAAATGAAATTGGAATCTAATTACATATTCCATTTTGTTGGAAAGAAATGGAATTTGAATAATGTAAAATAGACAAATTTTCATTCTTGTTGTTTTTACATAATTTTACTTTGTTTTATTTTATATGTAAATATATATTATATCTAATTCCTTAGCGAATCTTGAATCAAACATGAACATCTAGTGGAATTGGATTCCAATTCCCTCTAATTCCGAGGATTCCAGCGAACCAAATGCTACCTACAAGTCGTGTTTGATATAATTGATAATTTTTTTCCAACACATTCTCATAACTTTCTCAAGATAAATGTGTATATGGAGGAAACAAAGATATACAAGCATACTCGACGATTCAACGTTGTAAGTATAAAATTGATCGAGTCATGTTGAAGCAGTGAAATCCATAGGTAGAAAGAAATAAGAGGAAGATGTAGGTTGACGGAAAATAAAACTTCTGCATATAAATTTATTAATAGTTTTCTTAGCTGATCAATATTTACACAATATTTTTAGACAATTATAGATCGTCAATTATACGATTGTGTAGTCCATCTATTAAATACACAACCCCCTCATAAATTTTAAAACAATTAATTGTTAATTGAAAGCAATGTTTATTTACTATACCGTTTGTAACAGTTGCATTTAGACGAAGAAAATAAAAATATGTGATTTAATAGGTCTTTTCTTGAGATTAGCGAAACTCGGTTATTAATGTGTGAATAGATTCCGCTTAGCAAAATACAATTCTTGTGAATAAAAACCTAACCGCAAACCGTTAATAATGTTACTTTATATCGAAAAATGCTCAAACATGAATACGATTCTAGTTTTATAAACATAATTATCATTTTATTATATTGTATTTTAGTAAACAACTCACAATATTGTGAATAATCCATCTAACTTAGTTTTATTATATTTTAGTTACACCTAATAATTAACATGTACAATTTTTAGTTTATTTTTCTTTTAACCAATAAAATACTTGATAATCGAAATATAGAATGCATTTTTTTCCTCATTACCTTCTCGGTCTCTTACCAAACACAAAGGGTGCGATTAAATCCGCTAATGGTGGGAGGGTCTTCTGTAACTCCAATTCAGGTCTAATAGACACTGCTGCCTGTCGTCGTCCCTCTCGGATCGTCGTCTCTACTTGCGAAAATCTCTGTTACAGAGAAGATTCCCTAGGGTTTATTCATATCTGCATCTGATCCATCATTTGTGCGCTTTCTCTCATTTCACATACTTCATCTTGTAGTGAACTTAGTAAGATCAAGGTCATCTTCATGAAAATTAGGGTTTTATTTCTTTTACTTCTCTTTTCTATATCATTGAGTCTAATCCATGGAGAGGAAGCAAAAACGAACAAGTTTCGTGAACGTGAGGCTACCGATGATAACCTGGGCTATCCCAATTTGTAAGCCTTCTTATTTGTTACTTTGAATTTCGCCCATTTTTTGCATGATAATTTAATGTTTGATAATTTAGCTACTTCTGTATCATTTGGAGCATGAATCCGTTTCTGAATTATGAGCTCCTAATAAAGACCTAGAAGTAATTCTTACCGTGATTTCTGCTGATCTGGGAGTTATTTGATCAGCTTGCTTAAGTTAGTTCATTTGGATTATCTATCGACCCTTGAGGTGAAGTGAATTGAATCTGGATGATGATTTGTTGTTTGTGCCCTGGCTTCTGTGTGGGCCTGTTAGTAGGGGGATTGTAGAAACATGGTATTGATTGTGAGTTCTCATCATGGATTTTGTTTTATCTCTATAAGTTAGAAATACAATAGGGGAAGAATTACAGAGTGATAGCCTGATAGGGACTTAGTGTAAGCGATTCTTGAAGTGCTTCAATATTATTGCTGTTCGTATTTCTTTCTAACAATGTACATCTTTTACAGTTGTTTCTGTTACTGACTTTTTTGGTTTTGATGTGGCAGTGATGAGGATGAATTGTTGAATAAACAATGTCCTCAGAATTTGGAGCTAAGATGGCAGACTGAAGTTAGTTCTAGCATATATGCAACACCATTGATTGCTGACATTAACAGGTAAAGAGAGTTGGCAACTGTCTCCTCAATGTAGTGTTACCATTTTTTATTGATATAAACTTTGTTTCATATAGTATTTCAATCCAAGTATATACTTATATAAATATCCCCTATTAGGCTATTAATAAGACTTTTTTTTTTTTGCATCTCAGTGATGGCAAGCTTGATGTTGTTGTTCCATCTTTTGTTCACTACCTGGAAGTTCTAGAAGGTTCTGATGGAGACAAAATGCCAGGTATTTTACTCTATCACAATCAATTGCTTCTTATTTGCATCTCTACACTATGTTTTTCTGTT
The DNA here is from genome assembly GCF_051521515.1 of Lactuca serriola. Taxonomy (NCBI): domain Eukaryota; kingdom Viridiplantae; phylum Streptophyta; class Magnoliopsida; order Asterales; family Asteraceae; genus Lactuca; species Lactuca serriola. The sequence goes on from NC_136415.1 coordinate 155,351,179, forward strand.
ATAGGACTTCTTTCTTGTGATCCTCAAAAGACCAAAATACCCTTATTATGTATATAATACTTCTGTTTTGTATGATTTTATCAAGGATGGCCTGCTTTTCATCAATCCACTGTTCATGCAAGTCCACTCTTATATGATATTGACAAAGATGGTGTGAGAGAAATAGCTTTGGCTACATACAATGGCGAGGTGCTCTTCTTCCGGTACAACTGTTTTTATTAGTTTTTTTTTCAGCATTTTTTTCTTTTCTTCTTAGGGCTAAATGCAAGAAATAGCAACATACTTTCGTTTATCTTTGTACTACAATTTCCCACTTTCATTTCTTCATATTACAACATTGTGCTTTTGATTCTTCTTATTAAAGCACATACTTTTAAAATTGCTTTGTATTTGGATGACATTGCTATTTCTTGTGTCTAACCCTTACCCATGGAACATCCATATTCACTGATGGTTTTGTTTACTTTTTTGCAGGGCTTCAGGTTATATGATGTCAGATAAACTAGAGGTTCCTAGGCTAAAAGCTAAAAGAGATTGGTATGTGGGATTGCATCCAGAGGTAGTTGATCGATCACATCCAGATGTTCATGATGACCTACTCAAAGAGGAGTCTGCTGTTCACTCCATACCTCGTATGTCTTTACTTTTTTTTATAAAAGAATGATGGGAAAATATTCATATGGGTTAAATTCAAGAAATAGCAATGTATTTTCATTGATTTGTTTCTTATATCATGATAACATCTTACTTTAACTTTGAAAAAATTACCCATTTTGCAAATTTCATTACTATAATTGGGTAGATTTTAAAAGTATAATGTCCTAACAAGAAAAAAGATTTTAGTACAATGCTATAGTTGAGTATATTTATCAAAGTACTGTGCCTTAATATGAAAAAAGAATTAAGAGTACAATGCTCAAACAGAAAAAGATAAAAGTAGGATGCTTTAATGCATATGAATAAACAAAAAGTACATGGCTTTTTCTATATATAACCTCTTTATTTAGCTTTTGTGATCAAGGTAAATATTCTCCAGTCACCTTTTTCACAAAAATATTTATTTAAGTTTTGGCTTCCTTACTCATGTTTTGACCTCTTCTGCAAACTAGCCATACTACTTGTCAAGAAGCATGACTTGATTGATTTGCAATAAATTATAGCTTAACTGTTTAAACAACTTTTTTTTAACCGAAAAGTATGCTAAGAAAGTTTTTTGTTGGTGAAAAAAAGATAGCTTTTTTGTTTGAATTTTCGTTTTCATGTAGAACTTTTTCCTCTTTTCTATACTTTTTGCTTCAATAAAGTGGTTATTAACATCATAACTATAAATTAACTCGATTAATATTTCTCCAGCCCCCAAAGAAGCAAACCATACATCTGATGTGGAGGACAATAAGGGAATAGAGAAAGAAACACAGCCAAAACCTGAAGCACCACAGAATACAATGAATATTTCTTCAGAGGAACATTCCGGAAGCCCACAGAATGAGAGTGATGCACAAAATAATACTATTATTCCACATATCGAGTTGCCAAATGACACACATAATAATATCTCATCAATATCTGCACCAGAGAATCTGAATCTAGAAGGTTCTAATAATGAAACAAAAACCGGAAGAAGGCTTCTAGAAGAGAACATTAATACCGATGATCACAAGGATGTTCCTGTTGCAACTGTTGAAAACAATGAAGCACTCGAGGCAGATGCTGATCAATCTTTTGAGCTGTTTCGTGACAATGATGAGCTGGCAGATGAGTATAGTTATGATTATGATGATTATGTTGATGAAACAATGTGGGGGGATGAAGAGTGGACTGAAGCACAGCATGAAGCATCTCAGAATTATGTCCATGTTGATTCACACATTCTATGCACTCCTGTAAGTCTTACACTTTTTATGAACTTGTTATATCTCTCTACTCTGTGCAAAAGACATGAATGCCCTTTTTCTTGTTGGTTTTCAGGTGATTGCTGATATTGATGGCGATGGGGTTTCTGAGATGATTGTTGCAGTGTCATACTTCTTTGATCATGAGTAAGTATAAACCCTAAACCCTAAATTACTGCTATTAGTTTGTTTTGTTTTTACCATGGATGTTGTTTTCAGGTACTATGATAATCCGGAGCATGTGAAGGAACTTGGTGGTATTGATATTGGGAAATATGTTGGTGGTGGAATTGTCGTTTTTAACCTTGAGACAAAACAAGTTAAGTGGACAGCAGAATTGGATTTAAGTATTGATACTGGGAAGTTTCGTGCCTATATATATTCCTCTCCAACTGTGGTTGATTTGGATGGTGATGGATACCTTGACATTCTTGTAGGAACTTCTTATGGCTTATTTTATGTCCTTGATCATAAAGGTAATACTATAATTAAAATATTAAATAGTATCTGTATAAGTATTTTCCAATCACATTCCATTCCGGGAGTTGGCTGCAAACGAGTAAGGAATTGAATTCCATTGGAATTCAGTTCCAAGCATTCCTCCCCTTGTTAAAGGAAATTATTTTTATTATTTTATTTTATCTAAAAAATACTTTTATGAAAATTTCATGAGCAATTGAAGGGTAAAAAAGTAATTTTATTATTATTATTTCAGGCAAAGTAAGGGAGAAGTTCCCTCTTGAGATGGCTGAAATCCAGGGTGCAGTAGTAGCTGCTGATATCAATGATGATGGAAAGATTGAATTAGTGACTACTGATGTACATGGAAATGTTGCTGCATGGACTCCTCAAGGTGTAGAAATCTGGGAAGTTCATCTTAAAAGCTTAATTCCTCAGGTATGATTCTATGATTTAGGGTCAATGTACTTTTAATAGCATCATACTTTCATTTCCTCCTATATCAATATTATTATTATTATTATTAATACAAAGCAATTTTGAAAATTTCAAAGTACAATGTCGTAATGAGAAACCGGATTTCACATTTTCTCCATAGGGCGTGAGTGTTGGTGATGTGGATGGAGACGGGCACACTGATGTGGTGGTTCCAACTGTATCTGGAAATATTTATGTCTTAAGTGGTAAAGACGGGTCATTTGTTCGCCCTTATCCATACAGAACCCATGGGAGAGTCATGAATCAAGTCCTCCTTGTTGATTTGAGTAAACGAAAGGAAAAGAAGAAAGGACTTGCACTCGTCACAACTTCATTTGATGGCTATTTGTATCTCATCGATGGACCTTCCTCATGTGCTGATGTTGTTGATATCGGCGAAACATCGTAAGTCTCTCTTACCCTTAAGTGGATGGATTCCAACCAAATCGGAATCCATGATTCCATTCCTTGACGTGTTTGGTTGCCAAATGGATGGAATTTAGTTCCGACACAATTCTTTAAATTCCAGTTTTAGCTAATTCAATTCAATTCCTTTCTTGCTTTTTCATTAAAAGACCAAAATACCCTCTGTATGTATATTTATGGAATTTGTTTAATTTACAGATATAGCATGGTGTTGGCGGACAATGTTGATGGTGGAGATGATCTTGATCTTATAGTGACAACCATGAATGGGAATGTGTTTTGTTTTTCAACACCTTCTCCACATCATCCTCTCAAGGCAAGTCATGAATGCCAAATGTCCATATTACCCCTTTGGTTTTGTTAATTTATATACTCTTTTAATTTGTTTATATTATATCATCATATAGGCATGGAGATCACATAATCAAGGACGAAACAACGTTGCAGCTCGAATTGAGCGTGAAGGGGTGTACGTTACGCCTTCATCCAGAACATTTCGTGATGAAGAAGGAAAGAATTTTTGGGTGGAAATTGAAATTGTAGATAAACACAGGGTGCCTTCGGGTTCTCAAGGCCCTTACAATGTCACTGTAAGATCTACATCTTCTACAAACGAAACGAATGTTTACGCTTCACTTTGACCTAAATAGGGTTTCCAATTTTGACCTAAATCGGATTTCCTTTTCTCGCTCGAACTCTTTTATTTTGCAGACATCGTTGTTGGTTCCGGGAAATTACCAAGGGGAAAGAACGATTAAGAAGAACGAGGTGTTTGAAAAGGCTGGAAAATACAGGATGAAGCTGCCGACGGTGGGTGTACGGACGACGGGAACGGTGGTGGTGGAGATGACCGATAAGAATGGATTGTACTTTTCCGATGAGTTCTCGTTGACGTTTCATCTTCATTACTACAAATTGCTGAAATGGCTGCTGGTGCTTCCGATGATTGGGATGTTTGCGGTGCTGGTTATCTTTCGACCACAGGAAGCCATGCCTTTGCCTTCCTTCTCACGCAACACAGAGTTATGACTTATGAAATGAGAGATAACAAGATATATAGTGGAAAACAAAAGAAACAGAAACGATGTCGTTTTGTTTTTTGGTGTTGTTAGATGGAGGAGTTGCAGAGTTGGGAAAAAGAAAAACAGTTCCCATTTTAGTTTTTATTTTTTTTAATATAGATGTCATTTCAGTTCATGAGGCAGGATTTTCTTTTTTAAAGGAAATTGGTATTTATTCAGATAATTTTTGTTTTTAATACCCTAATCTTCTAAACCAAATATCTCATCCAGTACAATTTGGTTCCTGTGTTCTACTCAAAATTACAACTTTGATCCATTTTTGAAAACTTGAAGTCATCTTTAGTTTGTATTTTGTTATGGATATGGTCAATGTGTTTTACTCAAAATTGGTTAAATCGGTAAGCAAATGCAGATTTAAGGATGTTTTAGAAAGATTTTGTGAAACTTGCAAATTTGTTCCCTATGGTTTGCTGATTTTTTCCGATGTAGTCCAACAATGACTTTCAAAATTACATTTTGCACTGGGTTGGTTGTGGATTTGGTCTAAAGACTGACAAGCATTTATTTTTGTCTGTTAAGTTTGCTAAAATGATCATTTTGCCCTATTATACATTTTTTTTCTCAATGTTATTACTATTGACATCTTTGTGTGTCCACCGTTCCTACCCCATAGGACCCTTCCCCATTCACTAAAATACGTAGCCTTCTCTTTGCTACCACCATCACCACCAAATTATTCACTATTTCTTTCACCTGTGATTTGGGAGAAGGGGTGTGGATGAGTTGTATGTACGAAGACAATGGGCTAGAGTTAATAACAACGATGGAAGAGATAAATTATCATCCAGAGACGTAAGTTTTTAGGAGGAAAGAGAATAGTATAGGGGACGACTGATAGGCACTACGGAGGAGGAATGTGGTGGTGAAAGAAATTTAATGGAGGGATGCATGTGTGGATGTGGGTGTAGGTCGGTTAAAATGAAAAGAGATATGAGTAAGATAGTAACTTTAATCATAAACTAATTAGAAATATATAAAATTAGAATATTCAGTTGAGTTTATAAACCAAATCCATAACTAAAATAATATAAAGAAAACATCTCTACGATTTTAAAAGTTACTAGACTATACCTAACGAAATCAATATATTACATAAGTTTGTAAGGTTAAATCTTAATAATCAACCTCAAGGAGAGTTTATTATTATTATTATTTTTATTATTATTATTATTATTTATTTATTTATTTTATGACCGGAATGATCATCATATTACTTTTATTTAATATTTATTGTAAAGTCGTTTTTAATTTACATATGTTTAAAATCAACAAATTATATAAAAAAGCTTTATAAATTACTTTATAAAAATATGATAAATTAATTAATATTAAAACACTCCAACCAACCCAACAAAAAAACATCGGGTAATATTAGAATGAAATCAACATCTAATTTTATTTCTTAGGCCTGATTCGACATCTAATTCCACAATACCTGCTACGAACCACGAACCACCTCAATATCATCGCCTTCCACCTTCCTTCCACAACAAAGCCGGTATACTCATCACACAGTGATTGTGGTGGTGGTGGATTTCATCTGCAACAAAGAAGAAGAGAGAAGAAGACTAGTCGCGGTGGGTTGTAATGGGAAGCACGAGAGACCACGACCATGGCTCCAGGTCAGCAGAACGAGAGGATCGGGGCGGTGTTCACATTACATGTTTCCACTTTAATTTCTGGTTTTGATTTGGGGATTTAAGTTCGTTGAAGAGGGTTTGAGAAGTAATTGCTAGGATTCTTTTATGAAATCAGTGCTTCAAGCTCTTCCCCTGTCAAACAATAAACTCAAACACCCAATCACCCATTGATTTCTATAAAAAAAAAATGAAGGCAAACAGCCGGAGCTGTTGCCTCGTTTCCAACCTCAGCGACTAGTTGGAGACCCTTTCCCTTAATCAGATTCTTTCAAAACGAAAAAAAAGGAGATACCTTCTGCGTTTTGAACTCCAATCACCTAAAAAAATCTATACTCGAACCTTTTCTCATCCTTCCGTCGATCCTTGTTGACAACCGTCCCCACCGGAGATGCCTCCCCTTCCTCGTGACCTAGTAACCATCGCCAAAGATTGACTGCTCCTTGTTTGTTATAGATTACCACCATCGAGCCACTTCCTACATTCGATCCTATTTCTTCGTCTCGGACCAACTGAGGACCAAAGACCTTTTCCCCCTTCTCTCGACGCCAAACTTCCCTCCCTTCCTCCTTCGTACCTTACAGTCGGATGGGAATGAGCGAAACTTTGTTGCCACTTCACGCCTTCGTCGCTTCGGTCTAGTCGACCCCGAAGACAATCTCAGCCTGCAATTCGACCGACAAAGCCTTATGCTCAATTCTGCCAACGTCGTTGATTTTATCTATGTCGATTCCTTCGTGTTCGACTTCCTTTCGTTTGACAATCAGAGAAAAACGGAGGCATATGAGCCCTAATTTCATTAAGTTCGACCACTTAAACACAATCAATATCTCATGCGATCCCTTTTTACATAAAATCCCTAAATCATTTTGTGTTTATAAGGGAGAGAGAGGGAGGGAGGGAGAGAGAGACGGAGAGAAAGAGAAAGAGAACGAGAGAGAGGAGGGGAGGGAGAGAGAGATAAGTATTTTTTTAAATATAAAAGTATTTAAATAAATTAAAAAAAACTGAAAAAAAAAAACAAAATCAAAAGGGCAAAATCGTCATTACAAAAAAGTTTAAAGTAAATTGGACAAAAGTAGCAAGAAAATTAAAACCTTTGGACCATAAGTGTTAGTCCAAACCTATTTGGCCCAAAGTGGTAATTTCGACCTAACCACATGACCATTCTTACAATTTTGTCTTGTGAAAAATATCATGAAAATAATTATAGTCTCACGACAAACAAATCCTATTATGAAGCAAACTTTGCAATCTTTATTCATTTTTTGAGTAAATTTAACCAATGGTCTATATGGTTTAAGGTAATTTGTGCGTTTGATTCCTAACTTATAATTTTAACTCGGAAGGTCTCCACTGTTTGTTTTTGTTACGTGCTAGGTCCCTGTGTTACCTAAAAATACTATTTTTCTCTTGATTTTTTAATCTATTTAAATAAACACACCCCAACCCACCCCCTTCACCTTACATTACATACCCCATAATTTATCCCTATTTAAATAAGACAAAATTGCAAAAATGGTCCATGTGGTAAGCAATTTTTTGGGGTTTTAGTCCAAACCCCGAGTTTTTTTGGATTCATGGTCCCTTTGGAGTAGTTTGTATGTGAAATTGGTCCCTTGCTAAACTGAAATGACTAATATACCTTCCTGATATTTTTTTAATCTTTTTTCTATTTAATTTAATGTTTTATTAAATTAAAATATAGGGCCCTCTCTCTCTTATCGATGTTCAAGCTTATGAAGAGCATAATTTTGAGCTTTATAACACCGATTAAAATACAATGTAAAACATGTTGAACGTAATAAAAACTGCTATGTTTCTGGGTGTTCTTATCTGAACATGAAGATGAACAAAAAAAATGATGAATAAACAAATCCTAAACCCACTGCCTATTCGTAACAAATCGAGACTCTAACAGTCTAACTCGATTTTAGGATCTCAATTATGAACTTCAAGAACTCAACAAATTTCAATCTGTAAAAATCACCCAAACCAGGAAAATCAGATCTAGTGGTTAGCTAGTGGGATCGACTAAGTTGATATCACCTTGAATGAGACCTTTCATCTTCAAGAATCGACCCCCCAACCCAGATTTTCAGTTTGCATCTCGCATACTTTCCTCAGCTATCGGACTCCACACCAGACCCATTTCGAAAGGAACCCATACACCATACCCATTTGGAAGCTGACTACTTCCAGATTCTTTCTATGCTTTTGGAGAATCGATCTGTCAAGGAAAGGCGGTGTTTAGGTTAACTATTTAAACAAAAATGAAAGGGGGGGGGGGGGTCACCGTTTTCAACAGATTGGGAAGGGAAAGAAAAAGAACACAAACAGGAAGCACCTCCGGTGGTGGCTGAGAAATTGCGAGGAGAGGAAGAGCCAGCAGAAAGTCGTTGCGGATAAATGTGGAATCGAAGGGAAAGGGTCTCCGGTCTTTGACCGATCGTGAAGAAGAACGAAGGTAGAAATTGGGGAAGGATCTTCGATCCTCGTCTGATCGTGAAAGGAGAAGGGCTGCTTTGGCAACTTCTTTCTTTTTTTACCTGAAGGGCTTTAGTTCTCTGTTGATCGGAGAAGGATGTTGAACGGAAGCAACACTGAATTGGGGGTCTTTGGATTGTTGTTCTGATCGACAGGAAAAATGGAGGAAGGAGAAAGGTTTTTTTTTACTCTTTGATGGCAGCAGAAAAATTCAACGGAGAGAGAGAGAGAGAGAGAGAGAGAGAGAGAGAGAGAGAGGCCCTTTTTATTTTTTTAATTGTTAAAATAAATAAATAAATATTAAATTTTAAGAGAAATGAAAGAAAAATGAAAATAAATACCCCAAGGGTATTATAGTCATTTCAATTTTCGGAGGGACCATTTTCACATACAAACCACTCCAAAAGGACCATGAATCCAAAAAACTTGGGGTTTGGACTAAAACCCTAAAAATTTGCATACCACAGGGACCATTTTTGCAATTTTATCTTTAAATAATAGTCTTTTAAGTAAGACAGGGAACATGCGTGTAAGAAAAACAAACAATAGGGACCTTTCGAATTAAAAAAAATAAGGAGTAAATTACCGAAATTGTCCTTATGGTTTGGTCAAAATTGCACGTTTGGTCCATAATTTTTTTTTTGTACTCGGATCGTTCCTATACTTTGATTTTGTTGTGTTTTTCGTCCCTTACATACATAAAGTTAGGGACTAAACGTGCCATTTTGACCAAACCATAGGGACAAAAAACGCAACAAAATCAAACCATAGGGACGATCTGAGTGCAAAAAAATGTTATGGACCAAACATGAAATTTTGACCAAACCATAAGGACGATTTCAATAATTTACTCAAAAATAAGTTAGGGACCAAACACGCAAATTACCCCAAACCTTAGGGACCATCTGTGTAATTTACTCTTCATGCAAATTACCTCAAACCTTAGGGACCAAACATGCAAATTAACTCAAACCTTAGGGACCATCCATGTATTTTACTCTTCATTTTTTTTTTTATTTTTACCATTTAAAATAAAAAAGTTATAACGGTAAAATATCAAATTCAAAAACCATATAACGTAGGGCAGTATCTTTTTTATTTGCATTTAATTCCCGCTTCATTCACTCATAAAACACCTACTGAAAACCCTCAGTTTTTTTTACGTTCAGTTTCTTCAGCACAAACATGAAGCCAAATCGCAAACTCAAAAAACCCCAAACTTCTTATTCCAAGGTAATTGCCCACTCCTTCTATCCATTTCAAATACGCTTCAGATTTGATATAATTTATGTCCGAGGGTTTGTTTTCATCTGAAATACTCAAAATGTAATTTGTCGGGAAATGTTTGTATGCATTTTGAGATCTGCAGTTCGATTTGGAAGAGATAATCGGATTAACGGTGAGGAATGGCAACGGGTTGGCTTCCAGCATTTCCAATTCCAAGTTTGTATATATGGCTGGGTGTGTTGTAGTGCTTTACGACATCGATTTAGGGACTCAATCGCACCTTATGGTGTCTAATCGTTCGCCCAAGCCTTTGAGCTGTGTTGCTGTCTCTCACGATGGAAGCTACATTGCAGCTGGAGAGGTCTTTTTCCATCACTGTTCTTGAACACTCTGCTTGAATTTTGTAGCATATTACTTCATACATTCCAACGAAATAGTATTGTAGATTGAATTTTGTGGTTAATTGGAACTTCTGTTTGTGATGGCTTAATGAATATCAATGTCACTTATACTTTGTTTGTCTTATAATATTTACATCATTCACAGTCAGGACAGCAACCTTCCATAATAGTATGGAGCTCTGCAACTATGGCTTCTGTTCCAGAACTTAAAGGCCATCGATATGGTGTAGCTTGCATGGCTTTCTCACCTGATGGTTAGTTGAAACAAGTCAGTTATCTCTCTAATATCTTTCTAAATATACTCTTTCTAAGATGTTTCTCGATATTCTGTTCCTTCATTAACTGCAGCTTCTTCTATACCATCTTTTAAAAATTCCAGGTAAACATCTTGTATCAGTTGGAATCCCTCAAGATGGATACCTATGCCTTTGGGATTGGCGAAGTGGGGCACTAGTTAAAAAGCTGAAAGCATGTTCATCTTTCTCTGCTGTGTCATCAGTTACCTTTTCAGCAGATGCAAATTTCATATTGACTGCTGGAAAGAGGCATTTGAAAGTATGGACAGTTGGACTTCCTACAAAATCTCAACCTAAAACTAAAGCAGTATCACTAACAATGCATGGAAAAACTGTTGATCTTGGTCATCGAAAAGGTTGCACATTTATAGCTATTGCTACATCTCCCTTAAAGACTAATGGGAATGGAGCTGATTGCAAGGGTAGTGAACCTGTAGTTGTTTATGCATTAACAGATTCAGGTGGATAGTTTGCATTGCTTTTTCATGAATTCAACCTAAACCCTAATTTGTTCCACTTTGTGTTTGCATATCTAAATTGTTTTCCCTCTTTGACTTGCAGGTGTTTTATGCCTTCTACATGGTGGGTTGGCAATTACACATTCAGTGGATCTAAAGGTAAATGATGCTGCATGTAAATCTTGACACCAATGCCTTAGTATTGTTATTGTATTATTGTATATAATAATTATTATATTATCAAACTATTAGGTTGAAAAAGGCTATGGATTATCAGCATCACAAGAGTTCATAGCATGTGCATGCAATAATGGCGTTGTAAAACTATACACTCATGGTTCCCTTGAATATGCTGGAGACTTGCATTATAGTGAATTAAAAGTCTCTCAAGAGGGAATTCAACAACTGCCTACCTTTCCAGATGCAATAGCTTGCCAATTTTCTACCTCAAGAAAACTCGGTAATGTTTCTATCTCATTAAGTTTTCAAGAAAAAAATGAAAGAATCATGTTTATGTTTTCTATTTCTCAGTGGTGGTTTACAGAGATCACAGCCTTTATATTTGGAACATACATGGAAAGTTCGAGGTAATTGCTCAATCTGATTCTTTTCTCAGTTTATACAGAAATTCGATTCAGTAATCAATTGTTATGTTGTTTAGGCTACCAGATGTTGTGTGCTAGTTTCACATGGTGGATGCATATGGGATATCAAGAACCTTTCATGTGAAAACAATCATGATCCTTCTCTTGCATGTGTTGCTAGAGGTTGCACAGGTGGAGTTTCCTTTGCAACATGTTCATCAGATGGAAGTATCAGATTATGGGATCTTGCATTGCAATCTTTATCAACAGATCAACATCCTCCCATCAATGAACCACTTGCCACTTCATCATGTTTAGGTAACAACTAACAACTAACAAACATCATATGCTTTTAAGGGTTTTACTCCAAATTCAAATTTCTTTCTTTTGATTGTGTGCAGTTAGTGGTGGAACTTTTGAACGTGAATCAGTAGTATCAGGTGTTGTCACTCAAGGGTATCGATCTATGGCAGTTAGTTCAGATGGAAAGCATCTTGCTGCTGGTGATTCTCATGGAAACCTGCATGTTTTTAACCTAAACACATCTCACTATACATGCATACAGGTTTCAGATTATAAACTTATTATAATTTTTAAATACCCTTTTTCCCAATTTCCATAATCACATAAATCGCCTTGCAGAATGTTCATGAAGGAGAAATTCTTTCCTTGAATTTCAGCTTCCCAATTGAAAGCTACTATTTTCTTGCTTCAGGGGGAAGTGATAAAAGGATACATCTTTTTGATGTAAACAGGTTTGAGTTTGACTTGTGTCAGTTTTACCCTTGATATAGTTCTTTAAATTTCCATTCATGAATTTGAATCTTTATATTCTTTGACATATCTCAGGAGTTTTGATCTGATTGCAAGTGTTGGTGATCATTCATCTGCTGTGAATTCAGTACAACTCATTGGACATGGGAACAAACTTATTACTTGTACTTCTGATAGGTGAGTTTCTATTTTCTAATTTCTATTGTGTATTTTTTTTTATACCTTATAGTGTTTTACTTCTGAATTTAATGTTTTTTTTCTTTATTATGAAGGTCTTTAATCTTCCGTGATGTTGACATCAGCAATGATTATAATATTTCTCATTCACATCAGCAAAAGACATCTCATGGAAATGTACATGACATAGCCATTGATCCAATCACACATACTGCTGTTACCCTTGGACAGGTAAGCTTTAAATAACTTGAAATGAAGATTTGTTCAATGCAAGAAATAGCAATGTACTTTCATTGAAATATTTTTTATTTATTTTTATTGATCAAGTTAATTTAATGCTATAGGATAAGAAGATAAACATGTTTGATATTGCTTCTGGGGAAGTAATTAGATCATTTAAACAGAGTGAAGAATATGGGGAGCCGATAAAAGTAAGTATATATATATTTTTTTATTTTTTATATTTTCAGCATGGATTTATAAATTTATTTAATGACGGATTTGCCCCTCAGGTTGTGTTGGACCCAAGTTGTAGCTATGTGGTGTGTTCTTATTCTGATAGATCTATCTGCATGTATGATGTAACCAGTGGAGAAATTGTTGCACGTGCAATGGGGCATGGTGATGCCATTAATGCCATCATTTTTTTACCTGACTGCAAGCATATAGTCTCTGTGAGTAGTATATAAAAAACTTCAAGTGGAAGGGCATTTTAGGAAATTGTTGCATTTTTCTTACTATTAACTTTATTGATTTTTTTTTTCAGGTAGGAAGTGATAGCTGTATATTTGTTTGGAAAGTTCCTAGTCTTATGACATTAAGAATGCTGCAAAAAATGAATGGAAGTTCATGCCCTTTGTCCCCAAGTGCTATTACTCAACTTCCATCTGTCAATCAAATTAAATTTAATAAAGAAAAGTATCTCAGATCGCAAGCCACAGGTGCAAATTTCCTAAAATGCCCTCAACAACAGACATCATCAGCGTTCAGATTTAGCGTATCCAGACTTCCACAGTGGGCAAAATCAAAAGTCACGAGTCCTTTGGTTATTCCCATGGACCCTATATCATCTGAACATTCTTCTCCCTCAAAATCTACCACTTGTGTAGAAGATGCTGACGTGGACTTTGCATTCGCGTTACAATTACATACACCACGCAACGACAGTAATACAGATTCAACGAAGAGATTGTCGACAAGTTCATCTGATGCGAGTAATAGCAAAGATTGCAGGTATTTTTTTTTATTATCGAGAAGAGAATAAATAACAATCAGCAAGTGAATTTACGGTTTTGCCCTTGTGGTATTTAAACAACGTGATACAGGAGCTTCGCATTGGATAAACGATGGGTGACTATTCATACTGTATGTTTAGATGTATTAAACTCTCCCGAAGTTTACAGCCTTATGAAGGAACAAATGACGCCTATGAAAAAAAGCTATTCCAGAAGGTTTTCTATAACTGATCATGAAGATTCCGGAAGGGGTAGTAATACCCAACACCAACAGGTATACAAAGGGTAAAATGGTCATTTAACCTTATTCAGACGGTTTTTTTTTTTTTTAATCCTTTGATGGAATGATGAATGGCAGGAAATGGTAAGAAGCTCAAACTCAACAACAGAACATGAAATGGAAAACATTAAAGACCAAAAAGATGATAATGACATGAAAAGAAACGGAAAACAAAACACATTATTCGATGCTTGTAAAGAAGCATTAAAAACATTAGAAGCCTCAAGCAAGACTACCCTCGACCTATTTTCTAAACTAACACATGAGAATCTTGAAGGACAAGAAGGTAATTTTTACAGTGAGGCAGCAGAAATGCTTCCATCGATTGCAAAAAACGTGAATGAAATTGCGAAAATTGTGAGTTCATGTGGGGGTGATAAAGTGGAAATCCCTGGGTTTGAACCATTGTTGGGAAAGTTTGCTGAGAGTTTGTCTCAAAGGGTAATTGAATTACTTAAGGAAAACTGCCCAAATTTATGATACAAAAAAAAAAAAAAAAATTATATATCAACACTTTTTAGTTTTTTTTGGTAGTTACTTTTCCCATATCACTACTTTTGATTAATTGTTGGAATTCGGTAATGATAATTAATTTACTAAGGTAATAAGATGTGAGGTTTGAAAATTGAAAATTCACTATCTACAAATAATCATTTGTATTTTTTTTAGAAAAGTAAAAAATTATTGGAAATATTTTGACATTGATTTTTTGTCTCTAACATGAAGAAAAGTAAAAGGTGATATATGATTATCTTTAGCTTTTCACCTTTCAAATTTTTAAAGAAAAAGAATATCAATAGTGAGCGATGATTTTGATGCAATTTTTTCAATATTAAATTCTATCTTCTCATTTAAACGTTTTTCTTACAAATTAATGATAATTTCTTTTTCCAATCATGAATTAATTATTAAAAATGTTTGTATTACTTTGGTTTTATTTGTAGAAATATGTGCATGTAGGATGTATATATATATATATATATATATATATATATATATATATATATATATATATATATATATATATATATATATATATATATGAATGTGTATATAAGTGGGGTAATATATAATGAAGAATAATAATTAAAAAAACATCATAATTTGTTATAATGGCAATGCATTGACAAAATTCTTAGTATCTAAGCGTGCGTGTTTGATAGTCTTCCATTATTTCATCTCCATCATCATCAATCATCTAATTAATATTCCTTTCTGAAACAAATTTATAATTTCCAATCCATTTTTAATTATTTAAAACGAACTGTCACTTTCATCTAAATAAATGCAATATAAAGATCTATAACATGTACTGGGATATTGTCTTCAAAATATATTTGATTCATAAATGTGTATATGCTAAAAGCTTTTTTATAATGACAAAGTAAAAGAAGTAAATGTAAATATCTAAAATATAACCATGCATAACAAATGGAATCTATATTGTGTTGATACAGAGATAGATATGTAGAAAAATAATTTGCTGTAAAAATATAGAAAATCTTTCTCTATCTATTCTATTAAAAGAATATATTTATTTTTTTATTGACAAATGTCATATTATTAGAACTTCTTATGTCATTTGTCAACTTATTAATTATCCATTTTAAGTTTTAAATTAGTAATGGATTCTCTATTTTAAATTTTAAATTTTAAATGTTCTCACCATATTTGTATTAAATTAATAACATTAGATTAAAAAATAAAATAAAATAAATACAGATTACAAGGTGATATAACTTCATATATTTATTTAAATCAACGATTATAATTTTATGTAACTAAAAAATATCTCTTAAGTAATAATTTATTTAAAATAATTGATTAATAATTTTTATTTTTTAATATGAAAGTTTAATTAATTTATAACCGTGGTTCTCACGGGTTATAAATGTTAGAAAATATAGAAACAAATATAGAAAATTAGATCCTTGCTTCTACACCTCCAAAAAAAACTAAGTCCGTATAAAAGTAAGAAAATATAGAACCAAATGTAGAAAATTAGAGAGTGTAGTTGCATTTCTGTTGTCTAAAAATGGTCATGAAGATGCTATATTTATACACGAAATTATTTAGCGTCATTCAAACCATTAAATTGGAACACAAAGATTCTAAACAAAATCAATATTTAATTTTATAATTTAATATGAGTTTAAAAATTGAAATCGCATTAAAATTTTGGTATCTGTCCGAAGAGATTAGATATCCAACATGCAGAATCTAGTAGATGAATTTGTGGCCTTCATCAAGTCTATCAATCCTATATATCTTACAAAACTCAACTTTATCTAGCAATATATGTCCATCTCCTCTAAACATGTTTTCATCTAATGTTGAAGAACAACTAGATACACTACAAGAACATATCCACATCATTCAAGCATCCACTACAACATCACAAGACAAAATGTGTAAAGTAAAATTATTGAGGCCTTTGAAAAGTATACAACTGATTTGGAGAAGACTACAATGTCACTGGTTTACAAGATAATCTTTCCTCTACAGTTCTACTAACCATCATAATAGTCATTCAAGCTTTGGAAAAAGAAATGTGAAGAGTCTAACAAGGCCATGATACATATATTATAGCTATGTTTTATATATATTCATGTATACATAAAGCATGCGAATATAAAAAAAAACAAAACAAAAAGAATATAAAAAAAATTGGAATTACATGAGTTTGTGATTCCTAAAGCGACGAATAGGATATAATTGAAAACGACTGGGTAGGCATATGGGAAGACACACACATTAATATTCAAAAACAAAAACAAAAACAAAAACAAAACATAAAAGAGAGAAAGGAAAGCGAAATGAGAGAAACTGGCGTGAATTGCTTTTGCTTTTTCTTCAACTCCACAGGAATCTTTAGAAATCCTGTTTTATTCCTAATAATAATTCATCAAAAACAAATATATTATGTATAAAAACTTATATACTATTAAACTTTAATATGTTTATATAATAATTAAAAGTCTTAATAGCTATTTGATATAGCTCTTATCGGATCTGGTAGGATCTGGTAAGAGGCTAGATCTGACTCAACTAGATTCAGACTGTTTGATATCATATTTAGAAGCCTCTAACTCGGTTCTGGATCCTCTGATATGCCTCTTACTCAGTAAAATTTATAATTATATCTGATTCATTCAGATTTTGACTCCCCCAATAACAATCAAACAACCCTTAATTAAAATCTATAACATAAATCAAACTAGTTGTTATGATTTTTATTCAATCTAATTGTAAGTTTAATTACATATAATCAATTTTTAACTTTTTTTTAAAAAAATTTGGATAACTTAACATTGTATAAGACTTTTCATTAGTTGCTTAAATAATTAAAAATGATCAAATATTCAAATACTCATTATTGATTATTAATCTAAAAAAGCAATAATGTATCTAGATGTTGTCTTCTACATCTATTTTATTTCATTAAAAAATTGTTTAATTACGAGCCAATACATATAGCTTTACCTATATCAACTTAAACAAAATCTTATTGGTGTTCAAGTTTTTGCTGATAACTATTATTACTTTGATAATAAAATAAAATTTTAAAATAAACTTAGGGATTTAACCCACGTGTTATAGGTTAGAGCATTTTAAGAAAAGCATACTTATATATTATATAGAGGAATTTGGGGTCCTCTAAATGACCCAAAAATCACGCCTACGCCACCGATAAGCCAATAGTGAATGTGATTATGAATGTTTAGTAAATCAGTTGAATACTGTTAATTGGTAATCGAAATATATAATTTTTATTAAAAGCTAGTTGTGAAGTATTTTTAGATTTAGAGCCTTTTGTTTTAGCTAAAAGTTAGAAGCTCTAATATAAAACAATTTTTAAAAAAATAAAAAAGCCCAAAAATAGCTTCTAAAGAATGAGTGAGTTTGTTTTAAGGCAATATAACAAAAGAATATAACTGTTTTATAGTTTAGTAATCAAGTTTTTTGCTTTAATTTTTATAATTAAACTCTTATATTTTATTTGTTTATATAAATATTATAAATACAATTGGTTTTGTCGATAAAATTATCGATTTCCAAGATGACAAATAAGTGAAAAAATTTATCATGAAACTCCTAAAAGGATTAATAAATAAAAAGATAAAAATATATTACATTTTATTGTATTTTATCCTACTTCTAGATATAAAAATGAATACGATTTATTCCACTAGCAAAGACACGGCATACAATCCTTTACAAATGATTACATTCATAAATTTTGAACATTTTTACCTATTGTTTTAAGTATACATGAATGGAGAAGCTGATTTGATAGTGTTGTTTCTTTTAGAAAAAGAGTGCAATAATGCATACATGTTTTTATATAATAACTTTAGGACACACTGTAAGAAAATATTATTTATTCATAAAATTTTCCAATTTAATGTAATGTGAATAACAAATCTAAAGATCATTTGGAACTCATATGCAATAAGATTATGGGTAGAAGTTTGTAGACTGTATAATGAATTTCCAACTTGAAGAAGTTTAATGAGACTTCAAAATCTTTTAACAATAAATGTAAATAATGCATACATGTTTTTATATAATAACTTTAGGGGCACACTGCAATACGATTATCGGTAGGAAGTTTTTATATAATAACCATTTGTGTAATAATTTACAGAAAAGGTGTCAAACTTCAAAATCTTTTAACAATAAATGTAAGTTGTCATCAAATAACCTTTGACCTAGCAATATCAGTGTTGGATTGATGTCTCTCAGTCTAAAATTGAAAGTTCAAATCTTGTTGAAGACAAAAATATATTAATTTAGAAGAGTAGTGAATTCGAGTTAGCCATTAAAAACAATAAAAATAAATTGTCAACAGAGTATACGAGGGCATCACGATCAATATAAGAGACAAGGTAAATATAACCAACTCTAACTATTTAAAACATATCATAAAGTCTTCAAAAATCCTCAAATGCTCCTCCATCTTCGATACCCATTAAATATTATATTATGAGTACATTTCAAAATATTATATTATGCTTGGGAAACCTAATGCTTATATCGTGAGAGTAGACAATCAAAGATGATATATAAAAGAACTCAATTTATATACAAGTCCTAACTTGTTTTCTTCAAAACATCAATAAAACTTCAAAAACTTCACAACCCGGGGAAAACGATGCAACTAGTAAAGTATATTGTTATTAATTTTAAAACTTCAAAGAGTATAAAAAAAGTAAACAATGTATATGAAATGTAATGCGTGAACTTAATTAGGTTTCCAAACTCCAAGTCTTTTATAACTGAGAGTCATATCTATCAGACTATCACTCTTAAGGGACTTCTAAGGCTCCCCAATGAAAAATTAATAATTGAAGCATATATTGATGGATTTTGAGGATCCTTAAACAACATTGAAGAGACTTAAGAAGCAACAATTTTTGATCCTCAATAGGTCTGAAACCGGATATGTGAACAACCTATCTAACACAACTTTAGTATACGAGAAATCATACCTTTTAGGGTGGTAGAAACCCTCGTAGATCCTTGATTGTTTGATGGGAGCTAAGAATCCATCGTAAAACTCCTCTTTCATAGTTGCACCCAAGACACTTAGATCAGTAACACCCGACAACAACCCATGCAACGAACATCATGAACGAAATTCCAAAAATCCAAATTTGTTGGAACTGCAGGCACCACATTGTGACAATGAAGCCACCATGACGTGGCGTCATGATTTTGAAGATATATGACCGAATTTTATCTAGGGTTTTGATTAAAAATCATCAACATAATTCGTCCACATGCCTCTCAATTTATAGGAAAAAGATATAAAACCCTAAAATATAATTATCTAGTCAACTAATAATTATCCATATATATGGTATTTTTCTGACTGCTTAAATTATCTTATTTTATCCTCGAGAACATTCTAGAACTTCTAGATTTCATTTAATTAATTAATTAAAGACTATTAATTAATTAACAAATCAAGTCCCTATAATTTTTGCATGTCATGTATTGCTTATTTATGTCCTTGCATGTAACCTAAACTGACCCTACTCATAATTTTAATATTACCAATTGTTGGAACTGTGTTGTAACAATGAACACCATTCTCCATCACTACCACTTGTACAAGTTACCAACACTATATGATATAACATTCACTAGTAATGAGTAGAGAGTATACAACCAAATGTGTTTACTGTAACGCCCTGTTTCGAACCGATTCCTAGTCTGAGTTTGTAGCCCAAAGATCGGTCATCATAAGGATTAGGGCTTTTGAAAAGGTAAGATCTAGGCCCATTTGGGTGCGGGTGATGTATTAGAAGTGATCTGGGTGTTCGGTTTGTGTTTTGGAGCCTATGGGTGTTTTAGTAAAGTGTCAATTGGGCTTTTGTGGAAAATGGATTTTTGTTTGGAAGGTCTTAAGAAAGGAATCAGTTGATAGAAGTGTAGGGCTTCTCGTTACCTTTCCATTGATATAACTTTCATCGGAAACGGATCCAGAATAAGGGAGTTATGATAGTTTGAAGGCTTTGGTAGTTTTGGTCCATGGGTGGGAAAAGCTTGCATTTCAGCATGCATGCAAAGGTGACAACCAACGAGTACGCTCAGCGTAAGTTGGGAACGCCTGACGTAGTGCTGGATAAGTGAAACGCGGGTGCGAGGATGTACGCCCAGTGTACAGGGAGTACGCCCAACGTACGTTCAGGATCTCCAATGAGTACGCTCATCATAAGATGGGAACGCCTGAAGTAGTGTTGGATAAGTGAAACATGGATGCGAGGATGTACGCCCATCGTACAGGGAGTACGCCCAACGTACGTTCAGGATCTCCAAAACCCTAATTTTTTGGGTTGGCTCATTATTTAAGGCACCTAAGTCCAAGGGGGTGTGCCTCTCTTTCACGCTCAGAGCCTTAAACCCTAATTTCGAGTGGTAGCTTTATCCAAGAGTAAACATGGGTGCATGACTTATCATATGCACAAGGAGGAAGTCACTCTGAGCAAGCTTCAGGACCTTTTGAGGACTGCCGAAAGTGGTCTCAAAGGTAAATCTGTTGTAACCACTCCTACTGCTAATGCCCCTGTTATGGCAATTGGGCAAGGTAAGAGGAAGAAGGGGAAGGCTCCTTCCAAGAGCTGCAAGGGAAAGTCTCTTGATGGATCCTCTTCAAGTGGAACCAAAGGAGGTCCTGCTACTCCCTCGACCATCCCAAGAGAAGTAGAGTGTTTCTATTGCCATGAAAAAGGGCACTGAAAGTGAAGCTACCCCAAGTACTTGCAGGATGTCAAGGATGGGAAGGTTAAACCCACCCATGCATATATTTATACTATTCTATCTAAAAATCATCACATAGTAACTCTTGGTTGCTTGAAACAGGTTGTGGATTTTACATTTGTTCTGATGTGCAGGGCCTAAAAAGAAGTAAGGATGTGGAGCACGGGAAGATAAACTTGATCATGAGGAATAGAAAGGTTTCACCTGTCACCAAGATTGGAGTTTACTCTTTATTGCTTAGTAGTAGGTTAGAAATAGATTTTAATAATTGTTACTACTCGTCTGATATGACGAGAAATATTATTTCTTTTCATGGTTTGTACAACACAAGGTTTCACATCTTCGTTTGATAATGATATAGGCCAACTCCAGAAGGCTGGAGTTTTGGAGTCATTCGACTTAAGATTGGATGACACTTGCGAGTCTTGTTTGCTTGGAAAAATAACTAAGTCACCCTTCACTGGTTCTTGTGAAAGGGGTGAGGGTTTGTTGGATCTCATACACAACGATGTGTGTGGGCCCTTCAAAACCGCCACAATGGATGCTAACCGCTTCTATGTGACTTTTACTGATGATTACAGCAGATATGACTATATCTACTTAATCAAGCATAATTCGGAAACCTTTTGAGAAATTCAAAGAGTTTAAATAGGAAGTGGAGAATCAGCTGGGCAGGAAGATAAAGATGCTCCGATCCGATTGAGGGGGTGAGTATCTTAGTATTGAGTTCCTAGACTATCTTAAGGAGTGTGGAATTATTTCATAGTTGACACCACCCAGGACACCACAGCTTAATGGTGTGGCTGAGAGGCGCAACCAAACCTTGTTAGACATGGTTCGTTCTATGATGAGTCGAGCTTTGTTACCAATCTCATTATGGGGGTATGCCTTGGAGACTACCACCCATATCCTTAATCGAGTCCCAACTAAAAATGTTGCCAAAACACCTCACGAGATGTGGACAGGGAAGGCTCCCTCATTAGCACACATCAAAGTTTGGGGTTGCGAGGCTTTCGTGAGGCGCGAGACTCATGACAAGCTCGAACTTCGTTGCGAGGAGAGCAGTCTTTCGTGTGAGAGAGCTCGTATTCCAAAGGGACAGTGGGAGGCAAATTGACCTTGAAGAACTTCAAGAGTCAAGCGGTGAAGGAACCCCAAACAATAGCTATCAACCCGAGGAGGAAACTCCTGTTGAGACAATTGACGAGTTCGTACCTCTGAGGCGTTCTGGTAGAGTTAGAGTTCCATCTGAGTTTTATGGTTTCCATGTTACTGCAGAAGGTGATACATTTATCAATGATATCACACTGGTAAATTTGGATGAACCTAACAACTACAAGGAAGCCATGGCGGGCCCCGAGTCTACTAAATTGAAAGAGGCGATGAACAACGAGATTCAGTCCATGTATGACAATCAAGTTTGGAACTTAGTTAGTAATGTACCGGGTCGTAAAACAGTCGGGTGCAAATGGATCTTCAAGAAGAAGACTGACGTGGATGGGAAAGTACTCACTTATAAGGCACGACTGGTTGCGAAGGGCTTTACTCAAACTCTGGGAGTTGACTATGTTGAGACCTTCTTACCAGTAGCGAAGATTAAGTCTATTAGGGTTATGCTAGCCATTGCTGCATTTCATGACTATGAAATATGGCAAATTGATGTCAAAACCGCTTTCGTTAATGGGAAGCTGGCTGAGGATGTTTACACAAATCAACCAAAGGGTTTTGTCGATGCTAAGTACCCTAATAGAGTGTGTAAGCTTGATAAATCCATTTATGGATTGAAACAAGCATCTCGCAGATGGAATCTTTGTTTCAATGAGAAAGTCAAAGAGTTTGGCTTTTTGAGAAGTGAGGATGAGTCTTGTGTATATGTAAGAGATAGTGGGAGTATAGTTAGCTTTTCAGTACTGTATGTGGATGATATACTACTCATAGGAAATGACATCCCAACCTTGCAGGAGGTGAAGTCCTCGCTTGGGAAATGTTTCACTATAAAGGACCTTGGAGAAGCTGCCTATATCTTAGGGATAAGGATATTAAGAGACATGAGTAAGAGACTAATTGGACTTAGTCAAAGTACCTACTTAGATAAAATGATGAAGAGATTCAACATGCATAATTCCAAGAAAGGTGACTTACCGATCCAACACAATGCCAGACTGAGCAAGGCTCAGTGTCCGAGTATAGAGGTTGAGATAGCTGAGATGAGTCGATTACCATATGCTTCCGTTGTTGGTGTTGGATTAGTGTCTAAGTCAATAACTATTTTGGTATGTACTTGACCCGATTATGAGCATGGTCCTTTTGGGTTGCCTTCACCATAGCAATATGTAGGATGAATTAAGGAGAGAAAGGTTTAAATATGATTTATTAATATATTATGAGAATAATATATTAAAGGAGAAATCATATTGTTTAATTAATATTGGTCAAGAATTAATTAAGAATTAATTTTGTGGCTAAAAGAGATTAGTTAAATTTAGGGGGCTGGACTGCAATTATTGGATAATTGAGTCATTGGGCTAAGGAATGTTAAAGGAACAAGGGGTGAACGAAATTATGATGGGAGCCCATCATATTTTCGTCCATGGCCTTATCCAGAAGGTTCCATGGGCTGCTTAGAGTTTAAGCTGTCCATTAGGGTTTTGACTGAAACCCTAGCATCCCACACAAGTATATAAATGACCCCTTAGGCCCCAAAAACGTGGACAACTGATTCTCTAGGGTTTCTAGTTGTTTTTGAGCAGTCTCCTTTCTTCTCCTCTTCATCCAAGTTGCATAAGGTGTTTGTGACTCCATTAGAGGTGTAGCACTTGAGGCACTAAGCTTTCTAAAGCCAATCAAAGCAAGGAATTGATTGTTATTGCAATATAATAATCAAAGGTAATTCTTTAAACGCTAATCCAATTTATTATATGTTAGATCTAGGATTTATGGCTTTGGATTCAAAGCATGTACAATAGAGAAACCTAGATCCAAGCATTAGGTTTTGTATGAGCACATAGGATTGTTTCTTATGCATAAAACCCATCAGTGGTATCAGAGCCTTGATTGGTTTCAGTTGTATGTGATGCTTAACTGTTTTGTTTGCTAAAAATCGAGTTTTTGGCCTCTGCCCGACTCAACTCGGCGAGTTGGCCCCTACTCGGCGAGTTCAGAGCTAACTCGGCGAGTTCAAGCGTCAGACAGAGGGTATTTCGGAATTTAGCTGCTGTTTTGACTTGGATTTAATGCCTAATTCATTCTTTGAAGTTAAAATCCGATTTTTATCTTAAATTAATGACTATCATTGCCAAAACAATAGATAATTTCAAATCTTTTGAATATTGGTTGTTTATATGATAAATATGGATTATTTTAAATTATTTGGTAATTATCTAGTGACTAAAATAAGATTAGGTCAAATATAGATAATGACTAAATTAATTGTTTAACTTATATTATTTGTTATTTGATCCTTTGTGATGTGAAAAAGTTTCAATTGCACCCTTTAGGTTTTATAGTTTAAATTTGAACTTAAAATTTTTGTTTATGAAATTTAAACAAGTTAAACCCTAATGTTTTGAAATGTTTCAAAACTTGCCCTAAA
This sequence comes from Lactuca serriola, assembly GCF_051521515.1. Taxonomy (NCBI): domain Eukaryota; kingdom Viridiplantae; phylum Streptophyta; class Magnoliopsida; order Asterales; family Asteraceae; genus Lactuca; species Lactuca serriola. The sequence goes on from NC_136415.1 coordinate 155,375,929, forward strand.
GTTTTGGAATTTAAAAGTTGATTAAATGTTTAATTTTGAAATGTTAAATTCTAAAACCCTAATAATTTGAAAAAGTTCAAATCACACACTTATAGTTTTATTAATTAATTAAAGTGTATAATTAAAAGTGATTTAATAAATCCATAAAGTATTGGTTTACATTTAATTAAATTAAAAGTATAATTGACTAAGTTAAACCATCTAGTATTTTAAAAGTGTAAAATACACCCTATACTATATATAACATTAAAAGTCTAATATTATATATATATATATATATATATATATATATATATATATATATATATATATATATGTATGAGTAAACAGTCAGTCTTACCGTTAGTATGCCTCATTCACGAAGCTGGTCTATAAGGGGTGTTTAAGGAAATTGCCTATAAAATGGCGATTGAATGGGTATCCACTCTTACCCACCGCACTCTTGACTAGTGGAGGGTCGTTAGCCGAACGGGTAGGATAGGACAGAAACCTTCCATTATAAGTATAATGAAGTACAAAGTAACTAAATGCTTTTTCAAATTCCCAAATCATAGTTACTTTAGGAAAAATGTGAAATTGTATGCTAATCCATAGAATTACACTTTGTACTATTGTCAAACGTTAGTGGAGCGTGTGTGGTTAACCGACACACTAATTTGGGGATGACATTGGTAGTGAAGGGTGACTCGATGTTTGTCATAGATCAATGGAGCGTGTGTGGCTAACCGGCACATTGATTAGGTGATGGTAGCATTGGGTGCACCACGTGATTCATATGGTTATTCACACCTTATTTGTGATCCTCGGCATCCCAGTCACAAATAGAAGGGCATAATCGAGATTAACATGCCATTGAAAAGTTCAATGAATCTCAAAAGATCTAGGAGTTTCAATTCATTTAAAACTTAAACTTCCTTTTCGTTTTTCATGGTGGAAATTGGTAAATCGTCATTTACCTACCTTCAAATATTCTGCAACTAGATTATGGCATCCCTCTTCTAGGTTGTAGAATATTGTATTGGATCCTAGCCTTAATAACTCATTTGGGTGTTTTATTGGGGACTCAATCAACTTAACTTGAACTTTCTACCGTTTTGTAGATGTCTGACTCTAACCGTGGTATTCCCGAATCCCAAGGAAAAAGTGTTCCTTTTGAAAGTGGAAGCTTGGTTCAAAGTGAGGGATCAATTTGGACTAGCTTGATTTCACTTCCTCCTCTTCCTCCCGTTGTTCTCCCTAACCCACAAGATCGAAGATTTGAAAGGTTCAAGATCACCGAATCCCTATTGGCAATGGAACATGAAAATGGTAAACTCGTGTGTGCTCACATCCTAGGGATGAAATCACACATTGATAGGTTGATTATGTTGGGTGCGTCTATCTCCAATAAGTTGGCTGTGGACCGGGTTCTTCAGTCACTCCCTGAATCATATGATAAGTTCATAAGAGATTATTATATGATGAAACTTGACGCAACCCTCATTGACTTGACTTACATGCTTATTGCTGCTGAATCAGAAATGATTTGGCGAAGTAATGGAGCGTATTTGTCTGATAATTCAACCGACCATGCTTCCGTGGACACTCTAGGAGAACCCACCTGTTTCTGCTGCCAAGAGAAGGGGAAATGGATACGAAGCTGCCCAAAGGACCTGAAGAGTCTAAGAGATGGGAGAGTCGAGAAGTATGGCTCTACTTCAGGTATAAAATCCACTATCTAACTCCATTTAAATTCCTATTCTTTATACATAATGTGATAAGATTACATTTGCATGTTTTGCAGGACTAGAGAAAAGAGAGGAAGTTTGATGGAAGAGCAAGATGAGTCTGATCACGAAGAAATGGATTACGATCACATGGATTCGAAGATCAGATTTTGAGCTTAGGAAGTTATGATAGATTTGTTAGGAGTATATGATTACATATTTTTTTCATTCGAATTTTGCATTGTAGGGACATGTTTTCCGCTGCTTTTATGAATAAAATAAATTTTGGTTTTATCTTATTATCCTTACAATGGCATATATGAAAAATTGATGTTTGTGTACTTCTATTATTAGCAAAATGGATTTAATTCTTAATTACGTTATTTGTGGGAGTGTCAAAAGTTTACCAAATAGGGAGAGTTTCTCATCGCCCAAAGTTTCAATTGGACAGAAACTTGGAATCATACAATGTGTATTGTATCATGAATGAAAAAACTTTCACATTTGGGAAACTTAGACTAATTCTTTGACAAAGTGTCAATTGAAGGACTAGGAGATCAGGTACACTAGGTCGTACGTTGATCAAGTCTACCACAAGAGTGACAAAGATATTCGTCATGATTTACTAAAGTTTAGTAAATATGGTTATACTTATAAGATTGAGTATAATTCTGAGTTAACTGAAAGAGTTTCAATCAATAGTAGAATGAATAAGAAGAATCAAGAAGGCAGAAAGATAAAAGTTTCTCCATTCTAAGAAGAAGGGAGAGTACATTTTATTGTGTTTTATGATAAGTCTTAATGATTAAGAACCATGTCTCAATTGATCCTCTAAGTGAGTCTTAGTGCAATTGCATGTCTAAGAAGAGGAATCGAGAATTGTAGAAATGGTTAAATTAAGAAGTCAATCATACTTCGTTCCAATATCAAGTCTTAGAGTCATACTCCAAGATCGTGACATTGAGTGAAAAGTATTAAGTAGGTTTATAATATTCATCAAATGTGGAATTTGGAAAAGGTTTCTCATTCTTGCACATTTGAAATTGGTAAGTTGTGCTGTCTTGGATAAGACAAAGACCAACTAGGACCAATTATGTGAAATGTTTTGTCTTGATAAGAACTGCATTAACTCTTGAATATTTTCTTTGTCAAGAAATGTTTCTTGACAAGAGAATCTTATATGTCAAGGAGTCAGTGGGAGTCTTAATGGTCTTGAAAGGTTTCAAGAACAAATCAAGAATAAACCTTATCGATCATCACTAGCACACGACTTGAGGTTTACAACCTATCGTGTTGACATTATTTTGTTTCTGTGCCATTCCAATTAAGTTAATTGTGAGTTCTCATTTGAATGCATACTAGCGCCTTAGTCGATGGAAAATATATTGATATGTAAGGACAAGTTACTAAACTACTTGGAAGACATGGTGGGCACTCGTGTTACCATAAGGCAAGAAATCAAGATTAAGAAAGTTCAGTCCATATGAGTTTGGATTTGTCGCAAACCTTGGTTTTAGCAAATTCACATGGATAGGAACTCATACACCATAAAATCTAAGTGTCATAAGATTCCCTCCTTCATGAAAATGACTGTGAGAAAATGCTTTCACTAAGAGAGATCTTAAGAAGGTAGCAATTGTGAAAATTGTATTCTCAAATTCGATTATGGTTACGTCATCCCTTTCCATAGTTCGAATTGTGAGATTTGACAATTAGTTTGAACATTTGAAACTTAGTAACATAAGTTATAAATTGTTCAAACACACATATGAGCTATCTAAGGCAAAGGTGTATAAGTTTAAGAAGCTTAGATAAAGGCTTATCGAAGCATCTGGTATTAGAAATATGAATTTCAGAAATTCAATAGGCATTCTTTTCTGGAAGTTCATTTGTTTTCTAAATACATGTCAAAGCTAGTGGGAGCATAAGTGTTATGCTTATACGATAATCATGATAGTAGGAGCATAAATGTTATGCTTGTATGATTATTATGGCGAGTATTGGAAGTTAGCAATATTAATTATAGAAAAACAAGGATTCAATTTGCAAAGTTGCATGGGTTGAAAAGTTATTTTGCTATAATTAAGGGAGAGAATATTATACTTCATTTCAAAATCTAAAGCTTAGATTGAGAAATTTTAATAAATTTAGTCAAAGGATACATAGTGTGTTCTCAAATTTCGATTATGATTACGGCATCCCTCTTCATAGTTCGAATTGTGAGAACGTGACACAAAAATATTATGGCAGAAGATTGATAAAGTATCATATCCTCATGTAAGACATTATGCATCGTGTCCCATACGCTTCAGGTATAGTATTGACTGGAAATGCTATAATATTTGACCATTCTAAAATTTTCCAAATGTCTAGCGCATTAAGAGGGAAAAAGGACTAGAATCGGTTTTGACTAAAATAATTAAACAACTATCAAAGGACGATCCAAAGTTTGCTGAGGATTGGTCGTTTGTGAGTAGTTGGAAGTATGGTATTGAATGGACCATATCGACATTATTATGGATAGATAAGATTCTATTAAGAATGAGTTGTCATATGGCAAATGTGGAAATGTTTCCATATTGGGAGTTGGATATTGAAAATCTATGTCTAGATTATAAACTTTTATGCAAGAAGGATGTTCAAAGGAATGTACTTTGAATGTGAGACTTCACGTCTATAGAATTGTCTTGTAACAATTTCCGATAGAGTACTTTGTAATTTCATTGGCCAAGTCTTGGTGACTTTTGTGCTATGACTTTATGAAAGGATCATTGCATAAAATGTTAGAATCTAGCATATTCTAGTAGTGGCAAGAACCTTGAGTTCTTACACTAACAGTTAGGATTAAGGAATTGTGAAATGAGCATCATTGGAAAAGTTTTCTGTTGATCTATTTCACAAAGCATGGATCATAGGAAACAAGGTGTGCATGCTTAGAGCATGGGACAATTGTTGTTGTAATTCAAGTAATGAGTTGATTATCCGAAACATGAAATGATAAATAATGAGTAATCAATATGGTGGATAAATAGAAGTGTTTTATTTACTGTCACAAGTTTGGGGCCATATAGGATTAAGTATTATTGTTATGTTTCAGTTTGCATGTTTTGACTTCCAGAATAACTAGGTTATTCAAACATCCACAGTCGGTCATATGTTGGAAGTAAGTATGAAGGAAGACTGTCATGAAGAGTCTATAGATTGTCTGAAAGGTTTAGACATAGCACAAGTTTGTTGCAGAGTTCATGAGTGCTTTGATAAGATTAGAGTATTGGACTAAACCCACGCTCACTTGGATCACTTCATTGATTTATCACGAGTGATTAGTGAGACGATAATATTATATATATTCTTGAAACCGAGACGTGTGAGTTGTTATTTGTTGGTCGGTTGCACATTGATGATAAGTAAACGCACCAGTAACTTGGTGTTATAAAACTTATTGTTGTGTGTGATTCGATCAGTGAATGCAAGCAAGCATATGAGTCGAAGTTTATCCATTCTTTTTTTTCCCAAAGTGGGATAAAAGCGATATCTGTGGGCCTCTCGATGATTTAGTGATGACACCTAAGCGCTTGGCCAAGCCGGGACTAAGTTGATGTGTTCAATCGTAGTCTGTTGTCAGTCGTCATAAATCGGAAGTCGGGAAACAGTATAGAGAGAATGATTAAAATTCATGTCTTATGTCTATACGATATCTTGAGAATGGAGGAATATATAATCCCTTATCCGAAGGACAAGCTATCTGATAAGATTAGAGTTAACAGCGGCTTTTGAAAGCTACGATTGTTGATCAGGTTCTGAAGTTATACGGAAAATAGTTATTAGACTTATCCAAGTGGGAGACTGTTGGATTAGTGTCTAAGTCAATAACTATTTTGGTATGTACTTGACCCGATTATGAGCATGATCCTTTTGGGTTGCCTTCACCATAGCAATATGTAGGATGAATTAAGGAGAGAAAGGTTTAAATATGATTTATTAATATATTATGAGAATAATATATTAAAGGAGAAATCATATTGTTTAATTAATATTGGTCAAAAATTAATTAATAATTAATTTTGTGGCTAAAAGAGATTAATTAAATTTAGGGGGCTGGACTGCAATTATTGGATAATTGAGTCATTGGGCTAAGGAATGCTAAAGGAACAAGGGGTGAACGAAATTATGATGGGAGCCCATCATATTTTCGTCCATGGCCTTATCCAGAATGTTCCATGGGCTGATTAGAGTTTAAGCTGTCCATTAGGGTTTTGACTGAAACCCTAGCAGCCTACACAAGTATATAAAGGACCCCTTAGGCCCCAAAAACGTGGACAACTGATTCTCTAGGGTTTCTAGTCGTTTTTGAGCAGCCTCCTTTCTTCTCCTCTTCATCCAAGTTGCATAAGGTGTTGTGACTCCATTAGAGGTGCAACACTTGAGGCACTAAGCTTTCTAAAGCCAATCAAAGCAAGGAATTGATTGTTATTGCAATATAACAATCAAAGGTAATTATCTAAACCCTAATTCAGTTTATTATATGTTAGATATAGGATTTATGGCTTTGGATTCAAAGAATGTACAATAGAGAAACCTAGATCCAAGCATTAGGTTTTGTATGAGCACATATGATTGTTTCTTATGCATAAAACCCATCATGTGACAACCCGAAATTTATTCCGTCATTTTTAACCCCTTTTCCGTTAATAAGCCTCGTTTTATTTAACTGTCAGTTAACTTTTGGACTGGTTAATTAATTTGGGACTTTTAAAATGACGTTATGAGGGTTGAAACAAATTAGAAACACCCTCATTATCCCTTGGAAAATTTTAGTTTCAACCAAGTCAAAATACGACCACTAAATCGGGTGCGACCAAAAGCCCCGTTTAACGGCAGTATCGGGTAGATTTGCACTGAGCCCCAACACAAACCCCTATATAAGGGGGAGTGGACTTTATTTCCACCCTTTTCACCCTCTCTCTACACTCTCTCTCTCTACAACTTAATTTCGATCCAAAAACGCTCGTTTCGAGCCCCAAACGAGTAAGCCATCTACCCTAGCTTGTTGTATAGCTTAACTAACATGCAAATTCGTGTTTAAGGAATCAAATAGGGGCAAGAGAAGGTGGTTACGGCCAAAGAACACTCTTGGACCGTGAACACCCCTAAATGGGGGGGGGGGTTTAAGCCCCAAAACCCCTCTAAATTGCCCCTAAGGCTTAGATATGACTTGTAGACTTGCACATTCGGACTTAGAACACCTTGAACTACAATTTTGGGGAGTAAACTTGAGTTTACTGCCCAAGAACATGCTTGTTCTGTAAACTCCTCTTCATGGGGAGTAAACTCAAGTTTAAGTGTTAGAAATGCCCGCAAACACCTCCTATGGCCTTGGAAAAATGTCTAGAAGCTATCCCATTAATGTAATGGTTTTAAACTTCAATAAATCCAAGGAAATAGGAGTTTACGACCGTAAACCCCCCTAGGAAAGGTCCATGGGCCATAAACTCCTAAAAGGCACCCAAATGATACCCTAAACTCCCCATTTGACTTGGAAAAATGCATAGGATTTTATTCTCTACCATTTAAGACCTTAAAACACAAAAGAAATGAGCACATGAGAGCTTACGGCCGTAAACTCCTTGTTAGGGCCGTAAGCTCCCTAAAATGGTGCATTTGAGGCCTTAGACCCTTTATAAATCCTAGATTTGATCCTAGCATAATTCCACAAGTGATATAAGACACTTTGGCATCCTAGAACACCCTCACCATGAGTTTACGGCCGTAAACTCATGGGAGTTAGTCCCAGGGTCGTGAACTCTATAAAGAGTTTACTCTTGGAGAGTAAACTCCCTATTTAAGCCATTCACACCCTTAAATGTTACCCGGGACACTCCTAGCACTTAACCAAAGTGTTTTCCGCACTTTAGGATTCGTATACTTGTTTAATTAGTATTATGTGTACTAATTGTATGTAAACATATGTTATCCTATGTTAATAGGTCACTAAGTGTGTTTAAGTCCTTACTTGACACTGAGCACCCAACCGACACCTTCGTCGGATCCACTTACATCAGGTGAGTTCATACCCCTGAATGAACCTTTTAAATGTTTTTACATGTTTTTTTATGGGGGGGGGGGGATACAAGTTAAACATGCCAGTTATCATATCAATCACATGTGATTGATAACCCGCATGCACAAGGATTTATTACATTGTTAACTGTTTTTACCAAGTATGATACTGTAAATGGTTTTCCAAAACATCTTTACTTGTACAAAGCTTTTCTCAAGTTGTTTCTCACGCTGTATGTCTTACCTAAAATCCTGTTACGACAGTATGTTAAACAAAGGATTTCTTTACCCAAAATGTTTTTATCAAAGTTTCATTCAAAACTTGTTTATGAAAGGTTTCCAAAGAATTTCTAAAGGTTTTCAAACTTATTTTATAAAAGAATACTAAGTCATTGTTTTCTTAAGTATAAAGTTTTTCCAAAGTTTTCATCAAAGATTTCTTCCATGTTTTTATACCCCTACTTGGTTAAGATACTACTGCTTCACTTCTACTTAGTTTAAACTCCTACTTGGTAACGCTTCCACTTTGTGATACGCTTATACTTGTTAACGCTTCTACTTCACTTATACTTGTTAATGATTATACTTCACGATACGCTTCTACTTCACGATATGTTTCTACTTCACGATACGCTTCTACTTCACGATATGTTTCTACTTCACGATACGCTTCTACTTCACGATATGTTTTTACTTCACGATACGCTTCCACTTAGTTAAAGGTATCCCTGTACATGTATAGTTATATAAATAATGATTAAAGGACTTAGGAAGGCTAGTTCACCCTATTTCCTTTTCTTCGTTGAGATGTGGTCTGGTGGGATCGGATATCCATCCGAAGGTCGTTTGATCATCAGTTATATAACATGTGTACATGTATAGACATATGGGTTTTCACATCGGTCGGTTCAGTTATGAGTCTCTATTGCTAGTCCAACACTTTCATCAGAATTCACTATTTGGGATACATCTTCAGGACACGGCCTTCTCCGTTGTCTAGTTGGTAACCAGAGTCTCTTGTAGGGAGAGCGGACATTGTGTGTATAGATCTATACGGGATTGACACCCCCGCACCCTGACTGCTAGCTACAGTCCACGGCCTACCAAGCCAAGGGGGGACAATTGTCACTTTATTTTTGACGCTTGTAGGGTGTCAAGTTCTCTAGTGTCAATTAGTATGGTTACGAGTATCTCCATGTTACCTTATAATTCATGGCCTTAAGGTAATGACGTTTAACACTGTATGCTGGAAATACACACCTCGAATATACACACCTAGAAAATACACACATCGAGTATACACACCTAGAATTACACTGTTTTAGACCGTGCTATATGTATCTTTCATCTGATACTGTCTAGGGACTGTATTCACTGTTTTAGACCGTGCTAGCTGTATCTTTCATTTGATACTATCTAGGGTTTGTATTCACTATTTTAGACCGTGCTAGATGTATCTTTCATTTGATACTGTCTAGGGTCTGTATTCACTGTTTTAGACCTTGCTAGCTGTATCATTCATTTGATACAGTCTGGGGTCTGTGTCTCCTTTTGTTAGACTGAGCCAGACATGTCGCTCATTCGATACACTCCTGGAGTTTATGGTTCCTTTTGCCTTAGTCAGCAGTCCTCACTGCTGAGGCATATGTTATTTTCCCTGATATTCTCCTACTTTCTTTAAAATCAAATCCCGTATTTTGAAAATGATAGTGTTTAAGGGAAAACTACTTTTTACCACATAACTCTGACGGGTCTTGTAGAAGACTACTTTATTTAAGAAAATATAGGATTTTTTGGAAAGGACTCTAATGCACTGTTGATTTTAAAATACTACTTTTATAAAGTTATTTTGAACTTACACAAATGACACTAAATACTTATGAACTCACCAGCATTTGTAAAAATGCTGATACTCGCTTTCAAATAACTTGTATTCTCAGGTCAACAATAGACAAGTACATCCCCGAAGCTTTTGATGAAGACAGTTTAGTACCAAGCCGCACTTATACTATTACTTGTATTACTTTGACGTTCTATGTAATGTAAACCATGTAAAACTATTACTATTAATGCAATGGTTGTTGTACTTTGATTACTATACTGCATATGTTGTGATACTTGACATGACGTCATCCACCCCAGAACGTTTCCGCTGTTCTGGTTTTGGGGTGTGACACATCAGTTGGCTCGATCATGTATGTTATGACTTGTACTTGCCCTGATATGGCCTTTTCTTTGAGCATGGTCAACATATATCAAGGGAATCCTGACAAGGCTCACTGGACTGCGGTGAAAAACATTCTCAAGTACCTGTGAAGGACTGGGTCCTTACCCTCGGTAGGAGTGATGAATTGAGAGTGGTGGGGTATAGTGACACCAACTTTCAAACCGACAGAGATAATTTCCGCCCTCAGTCGGGTTGGGTGTTTACCCTGAATGGAGGAGCAATTACTTGGAAAAGTTCCAAGCAGGAGACTGTAGCTGATTCAACGTGCGAATCAGAGTACATAATAGCAAGCAAAGTGAAAAAGGAGGCCAAATGGCTGAAGAACTTCATCAGAGACCTTGAAGTTGTACCAGCTATAAAGGAGCCTGTGGAGATTTTCTGTGACAACGATAGTGCGGTTGCCTTAGCCAAGGAACTGAGGGATCATGGCGGGTCCAGACACATCGAAATAAAATATCACTTCATAAGACATAAGATAGAAGAATGGATCCTCGTGGCAAAGAGGGTATCATCAGATGAGAACCCGGCAGATCCCCTCACGAAGGGACTGAGTAGGGTTAAGCATTTACAACATGTGAACGCATTGCGCTGAGGGATGATATTAGTTTTACTGATTAGATTGCTTTCAAAACTTGTAGTAGTTGAAATGTAATTGACATTTGATGCTTAAATAAAAGGTGCTTTTTATTTACTAGTATGGTACTGTCGTGTGTCAATCATTTACTATTGTTTCATTTTTCATGTTTTGACTTCCAGAATAATTATGTTATTCAAACCATCCACAGTCGATCATACTTTGGAAGTAGGTATTAAAGAAAAATTGTTATGAATTTGGCTTGTATATTGTCAGAAATGGTTAGACATTGCTATGACATTCATGAGTGCTCATAAGGTCTGAGTATTGGATTTAACCCATGCTCACTTGATCACTTAATGGAATTTATCTCGAGTGATCGGGAAACGATAATATCATATAATCTTCAAACCTAGATATATGAGTTGTTGACTATGAGTTGGTCGCACATTGATAGTACGAAAACGCATCAGTAACTCGATGTTATAAAACGTGCTGTTGTGTATGGTTCAGTGAATAGTTAGTACAAGCATATACTGACAAAGTTTATCTGTTCCTTTTAGTCCTTGGAGGATTAAGAGCGATATCTTTGGCCCCTCGATGATTTTTTTTGACTTATGTGCCGGGATCGGTCAGAACTAAGTTGATGTTCCATTAAGTTCTATGTCAAACGAATCAGAAATCGGGAAACAAACTGATGGAAAATAAGATTGACTGTGTTCCATGTGTTTGTCCGGCTGATATATTAAGAGTAGAGGATTCTATGATCACTTATCTAAAATGGTATGTCTAAGTTCGACAAAGGCATTTAAGAGCCACGATTCCTAGTCGGATATTGAAGTTATACCTACAACTATAGTTATTAGACTTATCCATATGGGAGACTTTTGGATAAGGTGTATAAGTCCATAACTATATTTGGTATGTACTTGACCCGCGAGTAGCATGGTCTATTTACGTTGCACTTCACCAGGACAATTTGAAGGATGGACTTTTGAGAAGAGGATAATTATGATTTATTAATATATTACAAGGTCTAATATCTTAATATGAAATCATATTTTTTAATTAGTATTGATCAAGAATTAATTTGGAATTAATTTTGTGATCAAAAGAGACTAATTAAATATAAAGGGTTGATTTAGTAAATCATTCATTCTTATAAAGTGGGCTAATGATCCATAGTTCTTTATGTTGGGCTAAACCCATGTGGTGACCCATGGATACTCCATGGAGGTTTTAACCCATGGAGCATGAGGGATATGGAAGGTCATTAGGGTTTACATGGTGTAACCCTAGTTTTCCACACTATATAAGAGACCCTAAGGCTCCCAAAATTGGCGCCTAAGTGATCTTAGAAGAGTGTTATCCGATTTTATGAAGCAAGGAATTCTCTCTCTAGTTCTTCCATTTGTTGGTGGTGATTTGTGATTCCACTTGAGGCATTCACTATTGGTTCTAGGCTCTTAAAGCTTCAAGGTTTGCAACTACACTATAAGGCATGCCATCTAACTAGAATTTTGTAGTATAGTTACTCCATTGTATGCTAGTTAGGATGATGCTTTGGTATTTTGAAATTTTGCATGTATATTAGAGAAAACATAGATCCAAAGCATCTAGGGTTACATGTACACCATAGGAGTGTTAGAATGCTTAAAATCCATCAATTCCATGTTGCACCAATTCTATCGATGTACTGAGTGTATTTGATACTTGCTTATTATCTAAGGTTTATAACCCTCCCAATCATTCATAAAGTTGTAATTAAGTAACAAAAGGAATTGTTGAGATATTAGTAAACTAGTGATATAATCAAAGCTAGAAATCAATTATAACAACAAATGATCAAGATTTGATGTATATTCATAAACCTTAACTTGCTAGTTTGAGAGGATTGTTAATACATGAAAGTGAACCTTTATGCTATCCGATATTGATGAGTTTTCGAGATGTATTGTTTGTCCGTGTTTGGGAAGTTCCAAAGAATGCCGAGTTTCCGAAGTTAAGAAAATGATAGAAGTACTGAAGACTTGAACAATTTTATCTTGTTCTATGTAATAAATGTAGGAGACAAGATTAACCATAATGCATTGTTAGACAGTTGATATGCAATCAGTATTTGTCTTTATTGTCTCCTTTGTTCTTTATGATCCTAGTAGTATAAACAGGTGTGTCTTTCCATGTAATCCCTATGCCTTTATAAATAGGAGTGTCTTCAAGGCTTAACTGGACTTGATCTAGACCTGACTGAAAATCTATTACCAACCTCCATTGTTGTTGTTCATTCAAGGTTTAAGAAATTAAACCTTGTCCTATAATATCTTGAATCCTCAAGATATTATTTTTTATCAACGATGAAGATGAGTCACTACCTTTTAGAACTTCTTATGGTGGAATTGAGCTCCAATATTCCATTGTACTTACAAGAACACCCCAATCTCTTCCATAGGTTCTAAATTGCCCAATCCGACTCTCAATCTCTCTTTTATCATTTCAATAAGAACAAAAGAGAGAAAGAAGGCTCCAAGTCTTCAAAAAATTTAACTATTTGCTGCTAACCTTGGTTCCTCTACTTCCAGTTGTTCGTATTTAACCACCATTGATCTTCTAAAATATGAGTAGTGATGAATTTACACTATTAAATCACACAAACTCATCTCTTAACTTCAGTGTTCTAAAAATAGGAAGTAGGTTACCTAAGTTAAGTGATGGCTAAATATGATTCTTAATCAAAGTTAACATCTAATTTTTCATTTTTAGGATTTAAGAACTATATAAGTCATTAGATATAATAAATTCATGTTTATTATACGTATTCCTTTATTATATTGGTTAGTTTTAATACTTTTTTGTTTATTCAATTTTTTATTTTTTTTTATTTACTTATTTAGTTTCTAATTATTTTTAATTTATTAAAATTTTAAATAATTTCACTTTAAATGCAACAATCATAGGCCCTAAATGTGGGTGTTACATAAGAAATTAACATGGTTCAAACTATCAAAGTAATCATGCTAATCTACAAATGAACTAAAGAAATTTTTATTAGATGTAGAAATTTACAACTTTCATACACAAAGAGTTTGCTTAGGATGACCAAGATACACAAATATCAGTTTATAATGACAAAAGTTGCCCTAATACTTCTTGTGGGACAATCTCAAACATCACCACTTGAAACAAGTCTTTTAGTCTGTATATTCGACATTAAAGATCCGTATGATAGACCTCTAACTGATCACTATAGATCTATTTATTAGGCATCATGGATCTATACTTGAGCACCTATGCTTGCTACTCAAACACCACATGTCGAAATCACAAATTTGATCCTAGCACCATAGTTCCCCACCATAACGTATCACAACTACAACTACAACTAAAAACATAAAATACACCTCAATTGTTAAGTCTTAGTAGAGGCAATAAGGTCAATAAGAAAACCAGACTCCATTACTCAACACCCATAAGTCTTATTAGAAAATCAATCTATTTTGATGTATTAAAAAATTTAAATATGATTTTCTACCAGAGTTCTAAAAGGCGCGCCATAGCGGGCGCCAAGGTGCGCCATGGCGAGAGGCGCGACGTCGCCGTTACAAAAAGCTTCATAACGTTGCTATTAGGCGTGGCGCGTGGCAATGTGTGATATGGCGTGTCATGACGCGTTATGGCACATGTTTTTTCGTTTGAGACACGTTTTTTTGCTATTTTTTATACATTTTCTAATCGGACATACAAGTATTGTGTTTTTTATTAACTTTATGTTATTAGTTGTTGATATAACACTTCTAAAAACTAGGTATATTTGATATAAATTTATATTTATGCGGTAATATAATTATAAATTAATACAAAATCGCTGCCTTACATCACGCCTTGAAAAACGCCATGGCTCGCCATAACTCGTTAAGCTTGAGGCTTGGCCTTGCCGCCACGCCACGCCTCACGCCTTTTAGAACCTTGTTTTCTACTATAATTGTTTAAACTATTTTTGAAATTAATCAAACAGAAAATATGTTCATATATATATATATATATATATATATATATATATATATATATATATATATATATATATATATATATAGGTTCAGGTTCATTTGAGACAATTCTAATTTTATGAGACCGTGAGACCAAATCTAAAAATAATTTTTAAATGCAAAATAAATGGAAAAATCCAAAAATTCTTTTTTTAAATATTTTTTTCGGAACTTGAATTAACTAAAAAAAATAAAAAAAATAAAAAAATGCGTCTCACGGTCTCACAAAATTAGGCCGTCTCACATGAACCTCTCTATATATATATATATATATATATATATATATATATATATATATATATATATATATATATATATATATATAATACGTGTAATAAGTTATTATCTATATACAGATGTTGGTTAAAGTATGAATATCTTCTCATAAGTTTCTTTTCAGGAAAAAAACCATTTTTGAACACACCTACAACTACAAGAACCCTTTAGTTCATGTATACAAATACCAAATATGAAAAGGAGACATTTCTCGTATGAAAGGTGCAAAAAGCATGGAAAAATCACATGGAAGTTATAATATTCCCAGGAAAATTACACATTTTCTCCTTCAACTTTTACTTAATATCTAGATTTAGTGTGAAAGTTTTATTTTCAATCTCAAGTCAAAAACTTTATCTATAAATTATAATAATTGAATCTCTATTTTTGTCTCCTTCAAAATTGCCCGTTATATGACAATCACATGTGTCATATGTTTTAAGGTTTTTGCTCGATTTCATCCCAGTCATCTTTCTATCTATATTTTTTTTAAATGTTTGATTTTTAAAATTAAAATATAATTTTTCTCTTTTAAAATGACAAATCTAATTTATTCATAAACTATTCATGATTTCATCTATATTTTAGGCTAGATTAAACACTCGATTTCAAAGAGAAAGAACAACGTATGGACTATCAGTTAAATAAGACTTTTATATTTAGCAAAATAAATCCAAGAATCCAAAATTATTTTAACTAAACATGTAAATTAATAGTAGATGAAGGACAAAAGTTGAATTTAGTGTAAATTTTATTATTTATTTATTTTTTAATGAGTCCGAGGGTAGAATTGTCTTTGTAGTGGTTTTACTAAAGTGAGCATCCTCGAGGTTCTCTCCGGCTTCCTTCAGTGTCCGTTGGTAACTCATCACCGCTCTCATTCTCTCTCTCTCTCTCTCTCTCTCTCTCTCTCTCTCTCTCTCACATTAAACCAACGTTACTTTGTTTCATTAATGTTAACATGAGCAGAGTGCGCACTGCACACCATTCCTGCAACCACCGCCGGTTATGAATCCCACAACCGACCAACTACCACCACCGCCACAACAGGCGTTGCCATTACAGCCACCAAGATCCTCCTTCAGCTGCGACCGCCATCCCGATGAGAACTTTTCTGGATTCTGTCCATCATGTCTCTGCGAACGTCTCACCACTCTAGATCAATCAGCTAACGCCACCGCTGCCGCTTCCTCCTCCCGTCGTAATTCCACCTCCTCCGCCACTGCTGCTGCTCTCAAATCGATATTCAGAGTGCCTTCCTCTTCCATCACTACCTTCGAAGCCTACAAAAACAAAACAGCAGCTACAGCTACAGCTTCAGGTTCAACCAGAACCTCATTTTTCCCTGAGCTCCGCCGCACAAAGTCTTTTTCCGCCTCGAAAAACGAAGGATTAGGATTCTCTGCCGGCGTTTTCGAGCCTCAGCGGAAATCTTGCGACGTTAGGGGTCGTAACACGCTCTGGACACTCTTCTCCATCGACGACGAAAATAAACCCAGGCATTCCTCCGCTCAACAACAAGCCCTAGGAAACACTGGGACCCTCCTCGAGACCAACAAAGAAGACGACGAAGAAGAAGAAGAAGATCAATTTCACAACGAAGAAATTGAACTTGCCGAAGAGCAAGACGTGAGTAATTTTAACGATCCTGAGAACGACATTGTGGAAGAAGTGGCTGAAATTCAAGAAGAAGAAGAAGAAGAAGAGAATGCAAGTGTGGACGATTTGAAGACCATGAAGGATCACATAGATCTCGATTCGCAGTCTAAAAAACCATCATTATCAAATTTCTGGTCAGCGGCGTCGGTTCTAAGCAAAAAATGGCAAAAATGGAGACGAAAGCAGAAGAAGAGCAGCATCGACGGCAACGGCGTCCTCTCATCGTCAACATTGCCGGTAAAGAAACCGATGTCGCGTAAGTATCGAGAGACTCAGTCCGAAATTGCTGATTACGGATTCGGCCGGCGATCCTGCGACGTTGATCCCAGATTTTCACTTGACGCGGGTCGGATCTCGTTTGATGATCCGAGATACTCCTTCGACGAGCCTAGAGCTTCTTGGGACGGGTATCTAATCGGCCGGACTTTCCCACGGCTTCCTCCCATGGTAGAAGATGCACCTGTGGTGCAGATACCACGTTCCGATATGCAAATCTCCGTCGAAGAACCACCGACAAATGTAGATCTTCTTGTCCCCGGTGGATCAATCCAAACCCGAGAATATTACTCTGATTCTTCCTCCAAGCGCAGGAAAAGCCTCGACAGGTCAAGCTCCATCCGAAAAATGGCCGCCGCTGTAGTGGCGGAAATGGACGAACCAAAAACAACCACCGTTCCAGTCTCAAACGCCAAAGTTTCTCCGGCAACCATCGATTACAATCACGGTCATGGCGCCTTAAAAAGATTTCCAAGCATCGGTGGTGAGCGAGAATTAGCAAGGGATTCATATTCAAATTCCTTAAGAGACGATTGCTCAGAGACATTCGAATTAGGGTTCAGAGACAACGGCGAGAAGAAGGAGGGCAAGAAACCAAGACGGTGGAGATGGAAGTTATGGGGGTTCATCCACCGCCGTGGAGGATCCAACAAAGACGACGACGACGACACTTTCAGCAGAGTAAACGGCGTCGAGAGATCATACTCGGAATCATGGCAAGATCGAACAGAATCAAAAGGGGGGTTTAACAAAAAAGTATTACGAAGCAACAGTAGTGTAAGTTGGAGAAATTCTTCATTCAACACCACCAAGAAACCAAACTCTGAAACCAACGGGAAGAACAGGAAAGTTGGAGGAGATGAATTTGTTCTTGAGAGGAATCGAAGTGCAAGATATTCACCAAATCACACAGACAGTGGACTCCTTCGTTTCTACTTGACTCCGTTGAGGGGTAGTCGAAGGAATGGAATTGGAATTGGAACAGGAAAAAGTAAACCAACAAGCAACTCAAATTCAATTGCCAGAAACATGCTTCGACTCTACTGAAAACATAAACAAGGTTAATACTTAAATAGTAGTTAATAGTTAATACCACTAATCTTGTCTTTAATCTTGTTTTGCTGCATTTAATTTGTCTTTAATGTGGTGATATCGGATCTTATTAAATTTGGGTTTTTTTGGCAGTATGATTGATGGGAGATTAATGCTAAAAGAGTTAAAAATCATACTGAAAGTTGCAAGAAGACAAAGATTATTTATGAAGATGCTTTCCTAAGAAGGTAATAAACTCACACATGTACTACTCATAATGGATCATTGAGGTTGATAAGAAAACACAACACACAGGTGTGAATTGTGAATTGTGAATTGTGAAAGGTAAAGGGTTTGATCAAAAGAGGAAAGGTGGTGTGCTAAATTGGTAAAAAAGGAGATTGCTTCTTTCAAACAAGGCTAGGAATTTAGTTCACATTTGACAGAACTTTCACTTACTCCCTCTCGCGTGTAGTTTTTCGGATCTTTCGAAATGATTTGTAACTTTGTATTTGGCAATGAGAAATTTTTTTCCTCTTCTTTTTTCGGAACAAATCTAGACATTTTGGATGCGCGTTTGTTACACGGGACCGTTGTCTAGGGTTATTTATGTCTTTTTGCACATACGATATCTCGAGAACGAATCTCTATCCCTTATTTTATCTTGGTGAGACAAAAAAACAGTTTTTGTTTCATTGACATCGGTTTCTGTCCAATTAATATCAAATGCAATGTACTAATCTTGTCGAGCTTAACAAACTTGGTATATGTTGTTACATGGGACTGTTGTCTAGGGTTATTTATGTCTTTTTGCACATATGATAGATCGAGAACTAGTTTCTATTCCATCTTATTTTTGGTGAGAAAAAAGAAAAAAAAACAGTTTTTATTTCATTGACATCACTTGATATTCATATCAAATGAAGTATCTTATCTTGTCATGCCTAACAAATATGTTGTTACATATTTACACTTACGAAACAAACATAATCAGAAAGGTATTTACGTCTTTTGTATAAAATAGATTGAAAACTAGTTCCGATTCAACATGTTCCATCGAGTGAATAAAAGAATTACAATATTTGTCAATTAACACCGATTCAATATGTTTAATACATGTCAAACACAAAATAAATTCATTTAATACATATCAAACACGGTATAATCTGTTTGTTTTATTATGTTTTAGGGTTAAGTTGGTAAGACAAGAAGTTATGTTTTTGAAATAATTATGTTGTTCATATTGTGAGAGATGTTAAGAAACAATCAATAAATGACAAGACAGAACATAGTGGTGTTTTATCGAGTCTGGGTCATTTGTTGCTATCAATCTTTTCTTTTTCTTTGGTGAAATTTGTATTTTATGCGGTAATAATTTGTACCTTAGTGTGGTGTTATTGTTTTTATCTTTTTCTTTGTATCTCTGGATAAAGTTATGTTCCAGTCTTTAATGTTGGGACCTGAAAGCTGTAAGATGTTCCTACAACTTGAGAATTACACATCCCTCTTCCCAATAATTACTCCTTTTGACCTGTAACATTCAAAATATATATATTCTTGAATAAAATATATAAGAGAAAAAGGGAAATAAACAGTATGAACAAGAGAGGATTGTTGATTAATTAGACCCAAATCCCATGACAAAATGATTACATATAGATCTCTTCTTGAAATCAAAAAGATTCAAACACAATAATTGTGTGCCAAGTGAGTGAATAAAGTCAAAAAGTCACCTCTAACACCACACTACATTACCAATCACAATAAACACAAGTATTTTCTCATTTTATTTATTACTTTTGGATTGTTTTATGATTTCTATAATGGTGAATACGTATTTTTTAATTTAACGAAGAAAATCGGCACCAATATTTAGGATTATTCACCAAATATCATATTTTATAAATAATTACACAGCAACTTTATTATTTGAAAAATTTAGAATTGTTATCAAGTTTGAAAAATAAAAAATTTAAAAAGATGAGTATGTGGTTGTCTTTCTTGCCCCGTTATTGCCGACATGGACACAGCTAAATGCTGTGATAAGGTAATGAGTACCACCCTGGCCGGCGTCGTAACACCTGTTATCGTGACAACGGTTCGCAGCACGTTTAACTTCTTTTAAACGGTCAAAATGACTCTAGATTAAGGTCAAATAATATATATATATATATATATATATATATATATATATATATATTATTTGACCTTAATCTAGAGTCATTTTGACCGTTTAAAAGAAGTTAAACTATATATATATATATATATATATATATATATATATATATATATATATATATATATATATCTTTACTATCTTATAAAAGAAATCTCACTATTTCTAAAAATAGATTGAATATAATAATAATATTTTTTTAAGATGTTCAAATCATTAAGCTAATAGTACAAGTAGTCACCAATAAAATAATATTAAATTTTAACCTGTATTTTGAATCCTTATATTTCTCAACAAATTCTATCTCCTTCCCTGAATTTCGGATAATTCAAAATTTGAAACCATCAGAAAATACATGTTGATTCAAATATCCCTCCTGCAGTTGGCTCTTTCTTAACAAATTTTTATTTTAATCCTTACTTGTAATTGATTTTATTATTTTTAACTTTTTGTATTTTTACCTTATAAATATATTGGGTGAAGGCTTTATTATATCAGGTTTGTTCCTAAAAAGGTTTTTACTATGTTTCTTTAATGTGTTGGTTTTGCATGTTCAAAGAACTCAACCAAGAGGGCCAGTTAGAGCATTGTATTATCATTAGTTTGTATATATTTTGGTATCTTACTTTTGCAATAAAGAACGGTTAAACATAAGATTTGACATGATTAAGGTAGTTTGTATATTTTTCATCTTGTTTAGTCTAAAAATGAAACTTTTTTCATCATTGGTCCTTATTATAAGGTTCTATATAGATTTTGTTCAATATTTTAAGGTTTCGAGAACCTAAATCAATATGAATCCTTGATTTACATACCATCGTTGAAAATGTTTTAATTTGTGACCAAACTTGGTTTAAAATCACAATAAACAAGTTGACACCTGAGTATTTTGGCTTTCTCAAAGGCCTATTTATCGACTTTTGAATCACAACACCTGATATTCTAAAGGTTTATTTTTATAAACTATTATTTATATATTTTAGCATTTTACTTAGTAGGACATTAAATTAATAAAGGAATTAAGGAAAACGAAAAAAAAAGAGGACGATAAACAGTACAAGTGGTTTGGGTATGTATAAATGGAAGTAATAACCATTTAGGGGGTGTTTGGCAAAAAAGCTTATTGCTTATTAGTTTATTAGCTTATAAGTTAATAAGTAAGTGTAGGGTAACTTATGAAAAAAATGACGTATTAGAGGTTCCCCACCGGAATAAGTTATTTTAATCCAAACACTTTTTTAACTTATAGTGATGCAGATCCTTATAAGTTGTTTTAAAAAAGTTTAGCCAAACACCCCCTTAATATGGTATGGTAATGCTCTTGAAAAATAGATGTCATTTAATATTCATTTCTCGAAGTGGACGCAAAATGGTTTTAACTCTAAAGAGATCAAATTATTCGCCGCCCGCCGCTTTGCGCGGATAGACGGCTAGTGTATATATATATATATATATATATATATATATATATATATATATTATACAATATTTTATTTACATCATTCTTTTCTTTCTCTCAATATTAACAAAATTAAATTCCCTTTTCAACCTAAAAATATAGCAAAATCCAAACACCCCTCCACCAAACACAAACCCACAAACGAACACAACCGCTCCGGTCGGACTCGCGTAATATGATAACTACATAAATGATGAACTAATTGGCAATTCTCTAGGCTAGCGAGGAAGTTTTGTCTCCCCGAGATTTGGAAGTGCTTTGAGGTACGAAGGAGAATATCTGGAACAGTTATTTGGGCATTTAGGATTATTGTTTAGTTTTTAAAATTAGGATTATCATATTTTTTTTCTTGTAATGTTATTTTTAGTTATTACATGTTATATTTAATTTAGGATTTATTTAAATAACATGTTTTATTAATTTATATTTATTTTTATAATTATTAAAAAAACAAATCAACAAAAGAGAAAAAGAAAAAAGAAATGATGATATCGAAATTAACGAGTGTTATAACATGTTATAATATGTGGACCATTTCCTTTAATTGATGTTATAACACCAAATGCGATGTGCCATGTGAGGTGACACTAATATAGTGTTATAACATGCTACGATATATTGTACATGCCTAATATTCTTACAAATTTTGAACTTTCTTTTAGTGGTACAATATATATAAGTTATTAAATTATTTGGTGAGCCTTTTTTTTTTCCCCTGAAACTTATTTTCAAATTCTCACAAAAATATGAGTTTTAAAGTCTTCAGATCATAAAACGACATATAAATATTCTACTCTTTCTTAAAATATTTAATGTTATAAAGCTTTATGATATTGTTAATCTCCAAGACAAAATTGTCAAACATGAAGAACATGTTCGAAACATATATAGAGAATTCCAAACACGTTCTTCATGTTCGAAAATTTGGTTAAAACAATCAGCTTAGTTGTTTTTTTTCGGACGAGCCTTCATAGTGTTTGCATAGATAGAGTACACACACACACACACATATATATATATATATATATATATATATATATACACACACACACACACGTCATTTGATAACTATAATTGTTTTTAGCATATTTTAAACTTATGAACATGTTCGACTCGTATGAGTTAATTGGGCCAACCCTAATTCTCTCGGGCTTTAGGCTCTATTTAAGGGCACTAACTCCTAGGGTTTCTCATGGTGCGCAACCTCTATCCTCAGAAATCCATGTTATGAAACCATAGCCTCTTTTTTTGGTGTGTTCTTGTGTTTGGTGCCATTTTTGAGTGAAGTAGAAGAAGGAGAAGGAGATCTTGGTACATGTGAAGCTTTTCCTTAAGGAAGATTCGACTTTCTCTTTTGTTTATGGACCTTTGTAAGTCAAAAAGTTTCTTTATTTATGCTTTTCCTCCATATATCTAGGTTGTTGGTAAAGTTGTAGTTATTTTGGGCCTTAATCTTTATGTTCTTGGGCTTTGGGGAAACTTCATTCATGGTATATGTTACAAAAATCATATTTTTGGCTGAAAAACATAAACCATAAGTTCACATGCACCCTAAAGGATCTATGTTTTCACTATTAAATGCAATAACCAATTGAACATCTAGAACCCTACAAGAACCCTAGTATTTTCAAAAATCATAAAAGGGTTTAGAAAAAATACCTCTTGATTATACTAGTAGATAATCAAATAAAATCCTTCTTGTAGTCACTTGGAAGCTAGCACCATAAGTCTCGTGCCTCATATGGTTCACACCCAATCCTATCAACAAAGAGGCTTATAGAGAGATGAGAGGGGATGGTGAAATTTTAGTCTTGACTTGGGATAATAAGATGGAAAAAATCTAGAACCCCATGGAGGGTTTATATAGGTGATTAAAGGAGCCATGGATAAGGAAGTTTCCTAAGATAAGCCCTAATCACTTAACTTCCTCCCCAAGGCATCCAAGGCTCCCTTAATGCCCAAGGAAACTGTAGTGACATAAAGAACATGGTTTGACATGTGGAATTAAAGATTGCACAATGAAAATGGTGATTTTGGTGTTTAAGAGATGTATTGAATATGTATGGTGTTACAAAAAGGGACATAGATCTACATCTACATAAATAACACACACTTACACACTGACTTTTACACCTCTCAAGCACTCCTCTACAAGTGGACTAAACTCACCTTATATAGAGGTGTTTACATGTCTCTCTCTCTCTCTCTCTCTCTCTCTCCCTCTCCCACTCTCTATCTTATGAATCAAAAGGCTAATATACCATATGCAAGTGGGTTTTACAAAAGTTAATGCATTACAAAGTCAAACATGAATAACTTTGCACCCTAACATTCTCCCCCTCAAAGTTAGGAATGGATGACCCACTTCAAATCTTCCAAAATCGAGCAACTACGCGATCCGAGCGTCAAGGGTAACAAATGTCGAAATGAACTTCAAATCTTCAATTCTTCCATGATTCTTCAATTTGGGCTCTAGGATGTGAGACCATACAAACCGAGCATCAACGAATGATCACGATCTTCTCAAACTCCAAATTGATCACCCAAAAGTTGAGCATAAAAACACACCCCAAAAATTTTCAATAAAACTAAACCCATTTCGAAAATAAATCACTTCCGAACTTCCAATTGCATCATTTCGTAAGCTTCAAATATTCAAAGTTTTGGTCTTCAAATCCGCGTAATATGAAAAATTCAAGTTCGAATTTCGATATAAAATTCTCCCCCTTTTTATAATCGAAATTTGATTATAAAACCTTCAAGGAAAGAGAACGTGCTCTATTTGGAATTTTTCGTGTCAAAACTCCCTCTTAACATGTGGCATAAACTTTGTGCTTTAATCCGGAAAACCCAAAAAATCTTCAATTTTTAGCTTCGTTCATGGACCGCCTTTGACAAAATTTCTCAAAAATGGGTAGAAATTGTCAATTTCAAAATTCTGCAGTGATCTGGTGCGCCCAAAACAGCCAAAAATGCAAAACTCTCTCCCTTTTCCAAAGCTGGGTAGAAAGCGTAAATTTGCATAAAATGCAAAGGCCTGAAATGCATATTCTTCAATTTTTCAGCAAAATCGTTCCTTTTTCGAAATTGTGTATGAACAGCTAAATTTTCGAAACCTTAGGGACTAAATTCGACAATTCTGCCTTTTGTTCCCCAAAATGTCGAAAAGCACCCCAAATGTCAAAATCGGGTATAAGTTGCCAAAATGTCGAAAGTTCACCCAATTGTCGAAGTTGGGTGAAAACTGTCAAAATGTTGAAACTTAAGCCATTTGTCGAAGTCGCCAAACATTCAAAAGTTTTGGGGCTGTTTTCGAAAATTGTTCCTTTTTCTTCAAAACTATCGAAACTTATTCCAACTTGTCGAAATTAACTCAAATTTACGAAAGTGCCATGAAAAGTATAATCATTCGAAACTTCAAGGGTTATTTTCGAAACTTATGTTTTCTTCTTCCCAAGTTTTGTTTCAATATATCGACATCAAAATTTCGACAGTCAAAACATAACCCAACTTTCGAAACAACAACCATCGACATTAATACATTTGTTCTCAAGCTAGCTTTTGACTCTAATAAATCAGTAGCCTTCACCTCACTTTTCTCGAATTTCTTCTTCTCATCTCCCACAGACTTATTAACGAAACTTCCTTTCACCTCACTTTGCTTCACCTTAGGATTAAACGGTTTCTTGAAAAACTTTTTGACTTTGTTGTTCAAGTAAAAAGAAATTGCCTCATCATCAGAATTCATGATAAACCCTTCTTCATCTGAATCAACTTTCTCAACTGCTTCTTTCTCAGAAATTTTCGAAACAAGAGCTAATGGACCACCCAAGCTAAGTTTCAACTCTTCAGCCACTTCGTTCACTTCACTTTCATGAGTTTTCAACTGATTATACAAATCATTCAGAGACGAAGTATCAAAGCCTTGTTGATTCTTTACCATCATGCTCACACTCCTCCATTCCTTACGTAGTCCCATCACAAACGTGAGATTGAACTCCAT
Source organism: Lactuca serriola (assembly GCF_051521515.1). Classification (NCBI taxonomy): domain Eukaryota; kingdom Viridiplantae; phylum Streptophyta; class Magnoliopsida; order Asterales; family Asteraceae; genus Lactuca; species Lactuca serriola. The sequence goes on from NC_136415.1 coordinate 155,401,420, forward strand.
AGAAGACCTTGTGATTCCATAACGATTGCACCTATAGATCAGCTCATTAAGACGATCATAGTAAACTTCAATCATTTCATTCTCCTTTTGTCTGAATTCTTAAGCTCCACAAGACATTGCTTAAAATAATTTATCTTTGTTTTCTCGTTTCCTTGGTAATTTTCTTTAAGAGTATCCCAAATATCCTTTGCAGTTTTACAACCACGAACGTAATTGTAAACAACTGGTGGTAATGCACCTCACAATTTTCCTAGACACCGTTTTTCATTGTTCTTCATTCTGGTGGATTGATCAGAAACAACAGGTGTTGAACTAGATGATCCAGTTTGTTGAACATTCAGTGGAGGTTGAGCAATTCCTGTGATACAACTCCAGAGTTCCTCATCCAATCCATTTAGATTATCCTCCATACGATCAACCCACAGATCGTAATACTCTGGAATCAGCATAGGAATCTTCGTAGAAGATCCTAACAGATGAGAGAATGAAGTCATCGTTTTCATGTTGAAATTTGCCATGAATGTACGAAAGAGATTTTTCAGAACAATTTGAAGAAATTTAAATTTGAATTACTGAATTGATTAGAAACTCAAAATTGAATACTCGATTACACAAATCAAACGCAGAATCAAATCAAAACTGTAGATCAAAGATGATTTTCTGAATCCAACAGTGCAGAAACTTTTGAGACTAACTCACGACTTAAAAACTAGAGATTCAACTGAAAATCAGATCTACGCAGTAATGATTCCTACTCTGATACCAATTGAAGAAGTGATAATCGAGTATTTGAATCAAATGAGAGTAGAATCAACATAATTGAACACAGGAAGTAAATAAGATCTGGTTTTAGCTCAATTACTTTTTATGAACACGAGTTACAAAAATGATAGTAAAAAGGGTGAACACACTCTATCACTCTCTAACTCTTACTATCTACTAAATGTTCAACTCTTATTTATAGGAGACTGAAAGTACAAAAAATACTAAGACTTAGATGTCAAGCTTCGAACACATGACACCTTAGTAAATACATAACAAAACATACGAAGAGTACAATTACACAGACATTGACATATTACATGATATTTCAACCTTACAGAAACCCTAGAATCTTTCTAAAATTTGTCCCCCCTCTTATGGAGGTTCTACAATTGCTCAATGTTTAACTTTTGAACATTGTCACCTTTGGTCTTTCCACTTTTAATTATTCCAATTAATCCCAAAATTAATTATGATTAATTTCTGATTAATTTATAATAATACTACTTTTAATTAATATATTATTCTCATAATACATTAATAAATTATTTATTTTGATTTCTAATTAATTTATAATCATATAATAAATTAATAAATCAGTCTCTCTTCTTAAAAATCATCCTATTCAATTACTAGGTTTGAAGGCAACCCAAAAGGACTTTGCTAAATAATTTAAGTATATACTAATTCAGTTATTGGCTTAGACACCTAATCCAACATTCATAACCTTGGGTTGTTGTAATATGCTTTTTGAAGACTTTGTTTTTGGGTTAAAATAAGGGCATTTATGTGCTCTCCTTGAGCCATGCACAAGGTTTTGGGCTTTTTGAGTGTTTTTAGGACACATGGTTTGATATTGTGGTTGTTTGAGCCTTGGCTATGGATAAAGTTGGAAAATTTAACCATTAAGAACAGGTTTGGATTTAGATCTTAGATTTGCATAATTTGGATTAAGGGATTAAGACCCTTAATAACAGGCAATTAAGACTTTGAGTTTGGTGCACCAGTGGAGGGCCGTGACACGTCTTTTGGATCATTCGCGTCTGTTTTGGTGCCTGGTAGCCGCGACGCGTATGTTCTTGTCACAACGCGCCTAACACTAACTTTGGCCGTTAAGCTGCCCATTGATCGTTGAGGACATGAATGTGTGATTGTTCAACTCTCTGATTAAGGTGAGTTTTCTCACTATATTAAATAGGACATTAGATGTCTTGATTGATAGACTGTCATTATGACTTGTCTATGAAAGACTCTTATTAGATCATACCAATTATATGAAATACTATGGTTAGATCATAACATACATATGTAAGACTATAATTAGAATATAATAGTTAAGATTGTCGTTGGACTACAACAATCAAAACTATAGTTAGATTATAATCAAATCTAAAATTATACTCACATCTGATTGCTATAGTCTAACTATAGCAATGGGTATATGGTATCTTGAGGAACTCACTAAACTTTGTGCTTACTTATTGAATTTAAGTGTTTTCAGGTTGTTCTGGTAGTAAGAGGAAGGATGTGACCTTAGTGTATAACAATCATGAGATTTACTTTGGACACTTCCATTGATATGAATTTACTGTCATTATTACTTTGGTTTTGAACACGATGTGTCATAATTTGGAACAAATGGTTGTTTCATTATACTTTCATGAAATGACTTTAGTTAATGAATCTTATTCTAAAAATAAAAAAATTGGTTTGAAATCTGGGACGTTACAGATTAATGGGAAAATATGTCTAACATGGCGTGTAAAAGGATGTAATGGTACTTTTAGATAACTTAGACCAATGGAACAATAATAATGCTAATTTATTTTGACAATATTTTTTTTGTTATTGTGTAGAAAAAACTTCTTAAGTTCTCAAAAATTTTCATTTTTTATTATAACTTGACCATATATATATATATATATATATATATATATATATATATATATATATATATATATATATATATAGGAGTAGGATCAAATGAGAACACCTAAAAGGTTGAGAACGTGAGAACAAATATGGACCATTTAAATACTTAAATCTAAGGTCATTATTGAAAGGGGGATTTATGAAAAATTCTTAAACTGTTGGCATTAAAATATAACTTTTAAATGGTCAGAAGGACATAACAGGAATTTCAACTTTACCTGTATCCTATAATTTCTCACCCACTCACATATTTCATTTAATCTTTCTCGTGTATATATTTCCACCTCTCTCTTTTTAGGGTTTCATAAAACTCAGGCCATCATCGATCTGGGCATCACCTACAACCCACCACGAAGATATGTTCCCCATCTTCATCTTACACCGCAACCATCATCGTCGCACACAGCTCCAATCAAGAGTGACGGCCGAAGATGATTGTGACAATTGGCAATGGTGAAGATCACTGTGACAATTGGCAATGGCGAAGGTGACTGTGACAATTGGAGATGGTGAAGCAGCGACGTTTGAGGCATATTGCGGTGGTACTCGGGTGGCCCAACGAGCAGACCACAACCAGTAAACCACAGTGCTGGTGTTCGTGTCATTCTACAGGTATGCTACCATTGATTCGTAGGTTGATTCTTTCTCACCTGAAGTCGGGTAGATTTAGTGGATGGAAAAGGACACATTGTTCACAGGTATGCTCTTTGAAATTTTATTATCCAAATACAAATATCTTAACACATGGCTACCCAGATTTGGTATTTAATCGAAAATCATGGATCGCTCTCAACAATTGTACATTTTTGTTTAGAAATTGGCAATGGTATTTAATTTGTTGAATGAATGGGAACCAATGGGGCCAAGAGGGTCTGTTCGTGAAGAAGGGATGAACTGTGCACATAAGGTGCTCGATAAAATGTCTGTGAGAGCATTTTCGATTGTAATGATGGAAGGGGTCTCGATGGGGCAGTTGCTTCGATCGGTAATGATTATCTTCTCTTTTATTTTTATTTTGACTGTAAATCAATGAAATTTAATCAACTACATTTTTTTACTCGTATTTCTTTCTATTCATACATGAATCTAGCTTTGGAATTAAGTTTTATGAACCACAAGATCTTATCGTGAAAACGTCTACTCAAAACCACAAGGTTACTGCTATTTTGGTGTTCGGAGACTCCACTTCTGATCCTGGAAACAACAACTACATTCTGACCCCTTTCAGGGGTAATTTCCCACCTTATGGGAGAGATTTTGCAAACCAAAAAGCGACAACGAGGTGTACCAATGGAAAGAAACACAATCCTAATTTTCGAATTTTTTGGTAATAATTTCTTGAAGGGGGTGCGTGAATGGTTGTATTTATTTATGAATAGCACATGTATTCATTTATGAATAACATTTTAGTTATGTGTGAATAGTTGTATTCATTTATTAGTAGCACGTGTATTTATTTATGATAGAATGTGTATTAATTTATAAATAACAGTGTATTCATTTGTGAATTGTAATGTATTCATGTGTGAATGACTGTATTTATTTATGAATATTAGTGTATTCATGTGAATGGGTGTATTTATTTATGATTAGAGGTATCCATTTTATGAAAAAATGATAATTTTTACACTTTTTTTTTTATTTTCAATTTATGAAAAATGCATTGAATTATTTGTAATTTGATGTGTTTTCATTTATGATTCGAAGTGTATTGATTTGCGATTGGATTTCTATTCATTTTTTTTGAAAAACAAAAACGTGAAATAGTAGAAAATAATATTTTTTTTAAGATTTTCTTTTCAGATTTAAAATAAAAGGAAATATTAATTTTTAGGAAATCAATAATTAATATTTATATAAAGTTACTAATATACCCTTATAAAATGATTGGTCCATAACTGTTCTCGCGTTCTCAACCTTTTAGGTATTCTCATTTGATCCTCTCCCTATATATATATATATATATATATATATATATATATATATATATATATATATATATATATGTGAGAACTAGAGAAGCATTTTTTTGGCTAAATGTTTTTGCTCAAACCACCACCATAAACACTTAGACACATCGTACAGACCAATCACAACTCCAAAAGCTTAATAAATGCAAAAATGATATAAATATACATGTATACACATTACATATTGTAACGTTTTGTTTCCTAATTTTATGGTGCGATTTGATTCGACAAGGACCTTTGTTGGTGATTTTAGTATTATCAACATATTTTGGTGTAATTATTATTAATAATGAGATAGGTTGAACTCCATTTACTAACTGAGCTTGGAGGTGCGGAGTGCACACTCGGTGTGATAAATATGAACTTGGGAATACAGGGGTTCGGGGGCAGCGCCCCTAGGCGCAGGGTTCCAAGGGGCTACAACCCCTTGGCAGGGTCTAGGGGCAGCGTCCCTAGTAGGGTTCTGCCAAAAAACCCACTAGATGACATCATGATGATGCAGTCATTAGTTATATCCATTAACTAAAATTTTTGGCGCCAATTCTACATACAACCGCCCATAACCATCATTCCCTTTAGTATAAGAATGTACTTTGGTTCAGAAAACGAGTTGGAACTTATATACATGAAAATTATATAATGATTTGTTCTATCTCTCAAGATAACAAAAACAGGAAGGTATATTCTATGTTTCTAATTTAGTAGTGTCATGACATCAAAATTGAAGTTCTTTGGATTATTCCAAATCTGATTTCGCGATACCCCATGCTATAGGGTCGGAATCATAGATTTTGGAATGTGATTGCAATCACGATCCAAGAAATATCCAAGTATATTGATATTCTTAATACCCAAAATTCTAACATTCAAATACTGTGATTTGCAAGAATATCAAGGGCATAATCTGTTAAAGAAATGACTTCCAGATTCGGAAGTTGGATAAGTTTGAAGGCACTAATTTTGGTCGCTAAAAGAAGAAGATGCAGTTCCTTCTCACTACCTTGAAATTTGTTTACGTTTTAAACACTCATGCACCAGAACCAATGGATGATGAAACATTTGAACATACCACAAGAAGATGCAAATGGGAAAATGATGATTACATCTAACATGGGCACATTCTAAATGGTATGTATTACTTTTTCTTTGACATCTATCTAAATCAAGAATCTGGAAAAGATATGTGGGATGCCCTTGAATCAAAATACATGGAAAAGGATGCCTCAAGTAATAAATTGCTTGTCAATAGTTTTAACACTTACAAGATGGTGTATTTAAGGCTTTTCATGGATACAATGAACTCATGAGGATTTTGGGACAATTTGAACATTACAAAATGCAAATGGATGCATCCATTTATGTATCAAGTTTTATTGGCAAATTTCCCCGTCCTGTAAAGACTTTAAACACACACTGAAACACCAAAAAGAAGAGTTATCTTTAGTATAACTTGACAGTTACTTGAAAATTGAAGTGGGTCTTCGGGCTCAAGAAAGTGGCAAGGGAAAAGAAAAGGGAGTTCCTGGATCTTCAGTGAACATGGTTGAAGATGACAAACATAAAAAAATAACAAAGGAAAAAGGAAGAAGAAAGATGACCATCATAAGGGTTCAAACAAGAAAGCAAAACTTATGTGTTGGAATTGCAACAAACCAGGTCACATGAAGCAAGATTGTCATTTGAAGAAGAACAAAAATGGTGCAAGCACTTCTGGACCAGGATCCAATAATTAAGGCCCAAAACCACAAGGTTAGAATTTTGTTTATGTAAGTACTACTATTACTGTTATATATATATATATATATATATATATATATATATATATATATATATATATATATATATATAATGTAACACTAATTCCTAAATCATTCTATGTTCAAGATGATGATCATTCATAATGGATACACTCGGGGCGACGATTCATGGTGTAAAGATCGCTCTTGGTTCAAGGATTATGAAGTATTTAATGATAGATCGGTGTTGTACATGGGAGACCATAATAAAGCACCTGTTGTGGGTTGTGGTTGTTTTTCTTTGTGTTTTAGTTTTGGAAAAAGTCTTCTTCTTAAGAATGTTATTCATGTTCCTAAGATTAGAAAGAACTTAGTTTCTGGTGGTGTAATTAATAGATGTGGATATTAAAAAGTCTATGAATCTAATAAGTATGTATTATCCAAGTGTGGTACATTTTTTGGGTTTGGATATTATTGTAATAGAATGTTGAGGTTTAGGATATGTTCTAGTATTAATGATTCTTCTTTATGACAATTAAGTTACATATTCTATATACATGGCTTGTTCTAGTATTGATGATTCTTCTTTATGACATGCTCGTTTAGGACATGTACATTATAAAAGAATGTTTGAAATGTCTAAAAATGGATTAATACCATCTTTTGATGTTAACATAGAAAAATGTAAAACTGGTATGTTAACTAAAATAACTAGACAACCTTTTCCTAATGTTAAAAGGAATTATGTTATGCTTGATTAACTCATAGTGATATATGTGATTAGCATTCAACTCCATCCTTAGGAAATAAGAAATACATAGTTACTTTTATAGATGATTATTTTGGTTTAAGCCCTTGATAAATTCAAATTTTATAAAAATGAAGTTGAATTGTAACAAAATGATTTAAACAAAAGACTTTGCACTGATCGTGGTTGAGAGTATTATGATCCTAGTTATCTTCAGTCTGTTGGTATTATTCATGAAATAACTATTGTATACATATTCCTCAACAAAATGGGATTTTTGAAAGAAAAAATAGAGTTCTGAAGGAAATGGTGAACTCTATGTTGTCTTACTAAGGTTTGAGTGATGGTTTCTGGGAAAAGCTATGCTAAATGCATGTTATCTTTTAAATAGAGTTCCAAACAAAAGGATCAAGATAAATCCCTATGAACTTTGGTACAAAATGAAACCAAAATTAGGATTTTGTAAAGTTTGGGGTTGTCGAGCTGTTGTGAGGCTACTGAACCAAAATTAAAGACTTTAGGTGAAAGAGGTATTAATTGTATCTTTATTGGATATGCTAAGCATTCCAAGGCTTTTAGGTTTTATGTTATAGAACTTAATGCTTCTATTTTAGTTAACACTGTTATAGAATCTAGAGATGCAATATTTAATGAAAACCAATTTTCATCTATACCTAGACCAAAGGACTTGGTTTATAGTTCTAGTGGGACTACCAATGAAGTTGTACATGATTGAAAAGAATCGCCTGAGCTTAGAAGAAGCAATGAAGTTGTACCTAGTTGAGGGTTCTAGAAATGAAATTGCAAATCAATATTCTTATTGTTTTAGTGTTGAAGAGGATCCTAAAACATTTGATGAAGCAATGAAATCTCAAGATGTTCCTTTCTGGAAAGAAAAAATAATGATGAGATAGATTCCATCATGGGGAACTAGGGATGAGCATATGGACCGGGGAACCGGCCGGAACTGGAACTTGCACCGGAACTGGAACCCGATGGAACCGGTCGGGCTGGGGCCAGGACGTTATTTTTGTGGATTTTTGGAACCGGTAGGAACCAGAACCGGTAGAACCGACAAAAACCGGAAGCGTATGATGCTAATTTTCAAGGACCGGTTCCAACATTTGAAGACACGACAAGAACCAGTAGGAACTGGGAACCGGTAGAACCAGAACCGGTAGAACCGCCGGGCCGGTTTGGTTCTTGATATTGGCCGAAGCCGGTTCCCGGGTCGGGTCCGGTTCGGGCCGGTTTGGTCCTTTTGCTCATCCCTATGGGGAATAATACTTAGGTGTGTCTGATCTGTTGCATAAAGTGTTTAAGCCAATCACTAAGTTAGTATAATCTGAATTGTTAGCAGAGTTCTCTTGAGTTGTCCTCAAACCTAGTAATTGAATGTAATGCTTTTTGGAGAGAGAGAGAGAGAGAGAGAGAGAGAGAGAGAGAAAGGCTGATTTATTAATTTATTATATGATTAATAAATTAATTAGAAATCAAAATAAATGATTTATTAATATATTATGAGAATAATATATTAATTAGAAATAATATTATCTAATTAAGAATTAATAAGAAATTAATTGGAATTAAATTTTGGATTAATTGGATTAGTTAAAAGTAGAAGGATTAAAGGTGACAATGTTCAAAAGTTGAACATCGACCAATTCTAGAATCTCCCAAGAGGGGGACGATTCTAGAGGGATTTCTAGAGGTATTCTTGGGCTCTAAGGAAGCTTAGAATGCCTCAAGGAGGAAACAATAGGGTAAGGGTTATCTAAAAGGAACTTGCCTTAAATATAACATTCCTAACACCTATATAAACCCCTAAGGGGTTATTGTTTTTGCCACTTGTTATATTAGAGAGAAATAGGGCCAAAATTATTCCTTATCCTCCTCTTTCCTCTTTAGCTTCTAATTGCTAGGGTTTAAGTTTGAGCCATTAGAAACACGAGACTTCTAGTGCTTGCTATCCAAAGATCAATCAAGAATGAATACTATTGTATTTGCTATAATAAACTGAAGGTATGTAATTTCTAATATCCCTTTCATAATTTTGAAAATAGCAATATACTTTTAGGGTTCTTGATATTCAATTGTTTGTTGCAAATCATAGTGAGAACATTGATCCTTTAGGTTGCATGTGAACTTAGGGTTTAAGATTTTTTTGCCAAAATAAGATTTTCGTAACCTATAAATCCCATCAGTGGTATCATAGCCATTGTCTCATTGATCTTGCACAAAGTTGAATAGATCCAAATTAGGGTTTATAGAAACTAAAACCTAAAGAGGAAATTTTTGAAATCTACCATGGTTCTTGAAACCCTAGCCTCCACCCTTGTATTTTTGATTTTTGCAAGGGTTTTAGAAACCTATCTTCCTTATCCATTTTCAAAAATTGAAGAGTCCTTTTTAGGGTTTACCTTGTTTCTTTATTTTTATTTTAAAAGCCTTAAAATACGAACAATTAAACCTGATAAACCCTAGCCTATTTTCGAAAATTGGGAGGCTTATGATTATGATGAAATTTGAATTATTTTATTAATTGGTTAATTGTAAATATATATATATATTTAATACATTATGATTTAATTTATTTTTTTATTTAAAGATAAAGATTAAATCAAAATTGGTTTAATTTTAAATTAAATTATTTTTTTGTATTAATTTCGAAAATTTAAATTTAAACCTAGTATTTTAGAAAAGTTTAAAAATACACCTTATACTATGTATAATTAAAATATTAATATATTATATATATAAGACAAGTTAGTCAAATCGCTAGTACGCCTCATTCACTAAGTCATACTATAACAGGAGTTTAAGGAAGCGACCTATAAAATGACTGCCATTGGGTATTCACTGTTAGCCACCGATCTCTTGTATGTGTTAGAAATATGGTTTAGTGGCACTTGGAAATCTGAGAATCGTGATAATCACTTTCAAATCGAAGTATTTGGGTGGTACTCCCAAATCCTCAATTGGATAAGACTCAGATAAAATCAAAGAGAAAGAAAGAGAGAATGAGATGGTGTAATTCCGTGAGTACCAGAAAACTGACTAAAATTGGTTATAAACCTTCCTTGTCTGAAAAACTGTCAAAACTGTCATATAACAGTTTTTCTCAACAGTCAAAACTGTTATAAATCTAGGTTTTGTATAAGGATTAATGCAAAGTCAAAACAGGGTCAAATATTCAAAATTTGGATTTTCTGATGCATTTTTAATTCAGTTAGGGGCTTTGCCCCTTAGACCCAGCTCGATCCTAGCCAGGGGCTTTGCCCCTTGGACCCCGCTAGGGGCTGCCGCCCCTTGGACCCCGCTCCCTGGGGCGTTGCCCCTGGAACCCCGTTCGTTTAGGGGCTTCGCCCCTAAATGACAGTATACTTTGATACTTGATCAAACTTAAACAAGTGTGTACTCCACACCTTCCTTACTTGTTTAATATTTATCAAGATCATTTTTAGTCAACAAAGTAATCCCATTACACTTAAATAACATTGATGATAACAAATCACCAACAAACCTCCCCCATTTAAGTGTAATCTTGATTAATTTAAAATGAAACATAACACCAACAAAACTGATGCATAAATGAAATATCGTGATGATTGAATTTCACATTAGTATATTATTCATTCCAAATATTCGAATATTAGGGTGTCACTAAGGATTGAACCCTTTCTATTCTAAGTGAATACATGAAGATAATGTACACAACAGTTTACATTCTCAAAGTTCTAACTTGACACTATATTTTACTAGCTTGTGTCCCATCCTTCAATAAGCATATCAAAGTTAAGTCACAACTTCTTGAAGCAGCTAAACTTCATGCTTATATAGGTAGTTCTTTTGTTCTTGCACCTGCAAATGCAATTTTTCAAAGAACTATTAAGAAATAAAATTTCAACCTACTTAACTTGCAATACTGAACTCATACCTTGGGATGATAATAAAACGTGTTCCAATCTTCAAATATCAAGCTTTCCACATTGAATTCAGCATCTAATATTACATTAGATGGGAATTGAGTATCTCAATATAAAAGATTTAAGTGGACTTTAAACCCATCCCTACAGCCGCCTTATGCACAAGATTTCTTGCTAACCCTTTGGTTAGATGATTGGCTAAATTTAACTGAGTTCTTACAAACTCCACAAATATCACACTAGTCATGATGAGCTCACGAATTGTGCTATGTCTAACACCTAAATGTCTAGACTTTCCATTGTACACTTGACTATAAGCCTTAGCCAAGGTTGCATCACTATCACATCTGATAGAAATTGTAGATATCGGTTTGGGCCATAATGTAATTTCATAAATCAAATTCCTTAGCCACTCAGCTTCTTTACCAACAGCAGACAAAGCAACAAACTCAGACTCCATGGTTGAGTTAGTAATGCAAGTCTGTTTCTTAGATGCCTAAGAAATGGCACCTCCTCCAAGAAGAAACACCCAACCACTAGTAGAGGAGTGATCCTCTAAGCTGTTAATCCAGCTGGCATCTGAATAACCTTCTAAAACAGAAGGATATCCACTATAAGTTAAACTATAATTCATGGTCCCTTTTAAGTACATAAATACTCTACTCACAACTTGCCAATGATGTGAACTAGGATTACTAGTATATCTTCTAAGCCTTCCCACAACATATGATATATCAGGCCTAGTACTAGTCATGACATACATCAGACAACCAATAGCCCTTGAGTATTCTAGTTGAGACACTGGAGATCCTTTATTAGGTAGAAGCTTAAGACTAGGATCTATAGGAGTGCTAACAGGAGAATAATTCTCAAAGTTAAGCTTTTTCAATATCTTCTCAATATAATGAGATTGAGAAATTGAAATCCCATTGTTTCCTTTTCTAATTCTTATACCAAGAATTAATTTAGCCTCCCCTATGTCTTTCATATCAAAACTAGATGATAAGAATTTCTTGGTTTTATCAACTTCTTCTAAATCAATACCAAAAATCAACATATCATCTACATATAAGAAAATCATGACTCCTTTACCAAAAGTATCAAATTTGCTATATACGCACTTGTCAGCTTGGTTTAATGCAAAACCATTAAACAAGACAACATCATCAAACTTTTGATGCCATTGTTTTGGTGATTGTTTCAAACCATATAATGATTTCTTCAACTTGCACACTTTGTGTTCATTTCCAGGCATCACAAACCCTTCAGGTTGTTTCATGTATATTTCCTCATCCAAGTCACCATTCAAGAATGTAGTTTTCACATCCATTTGGTGAATCACAAGATTCTGTATAGCTGTAAGAGCTAATAATAATCTGATAGTAGAAATTATAGCAACAGGAGCATAAGTATCAAAGAAATCAATGCATTCCTTTTGTCTAAAGCCTTGGATAACCAATCTGGCTTTATACTTATCAATTGTGCCATCTACCTTCATTTTTCTTTTGAGGATCCATTTACATCCTAATTCCTTGCAACCAGGAGGTAAACCAGCCAATACCCAAGTATTGTTATGCATGATAGAATCAATATCATCATGAATTGCGTCTTTCCAGAAATGAACATCCCTAGAATCCATAGCTTCGCTGAAAGTCTTTGGATCCTCTTCAATATTAAAACAATATTGCTGTTGAGAAATAGTCTCATTCCTTGTTCCTTCAACTAAATATAGCTGAAAATCAGATCCAAAAGACTTAGCTTTTCTATCTCTGGTGCTTTTCCTAGGTTCAGGTACGAAACTTGCACCACCAGAAACATCTTCAGCTTGAGTAGTACTCTTGCTGGAAGATTGATGAATCATGTCCCTTGGTCTAGGTATAGATGTAAATCTTTTTTCATCAAAGATTGCATCTCTTGACACTATCACTGTGTTTACAGACACAAAGTCATTCGATTCTAAAACATAGAATCTATATTCTTTGAAATGCTCAACATATCCAATAAAGATACAATCTATACCTCTCTCACCCAATGTTTTCCTTTTGGGTTCAGTGAGCCTTACAACTACTCTACAACCCCAAACTTTGAGATAACTCAAATTTGGTACCTTTTTACCCCAAAGTTCATAAGGAGTATTCTTACTCCTTTTATTTGGAGTTCTATTCAAGATGTAACATGTAGTTAACATTGCCTCACCCCAAAACCCTTCACTTAAACCAGAATATGACAACATGGAATTAACCATTTCTTTCAAAGTCCTATTCTTCCTTTCAGCTACACCATTTTGTTGTGGTGTATATGGAGTTGTGGTTTGATGTATTATTCCGGTTGATTCAAAATAAATTGGATCATAATCCTCACCACCTCTATCAGTACACAATACTTTTATTAATTCATTTTTATGAAGCTCAACTTGTTTATAAATTTTAAATTTATCAAGTGCTTCATCTTTGAATTTAGCAAATAGATATAACAATATCTAGATGCATCATCAATAAAAGTAACAACATACTTCTTGTTTCCAAGGGAAGGTGTTGCATGGAAATCACATAAATCACTATGTATAAGATCCAACACCTTGCTTTCCCTAACAACATCTTTGAAAGGTTGTATAGTGATTTTAGTTAGCATGCATGTTTTACATTTTTCATTATTTTGCATATCAAAAGCAGGAATTAAACTCATTTTAGACATGTCTTTTAATCTCTTGTAATGAATGTGTCCTAGTCTAGCATGCCATAATTCAGATTTATGAAAATTATTGCTAGTACTATTAGAAGCCATGCAAACAGAATTATCACTAGAAGAATAATTAATATTAAGCCTAATCATTCCATTACATATATAGCCAAATCCTATAAAAGAACCATGTCTTGACAAGATATACTTGTCACTTTCTAACACTTGTTTGTAACCACAATTATTTAATACAATTTCAGACACGAGATTCTTACGAATCACTGGAACATATAAAACATTGTTCAAACACAAACATTTCCCAGAAGTAAAAGTAAGTAAAACAGATCCTATGCCCTTGATTGGTTCAGTTGCAACATTTCCCATCTTCACAACAGATCCAACTTTAATTGGTTGAAAGTCCTTGAACCAATATAGATCTTTGCAAACATGGCTTGTTGCTCCCGAATCAGCCCACCATGCAAATTTATCATCCTGCACATAAAATGCTTCAGAAATCACAAAAATATAATTATGAATATATTTAGAATTCTGCAATGAAACAAAAATCTAACCTTGTTGCTTTTCTGGATCCTTGGATCCACTTGGTCCAACACCATCCTTATTCACTTTGCGAAGACGACCATCTTTCTTGAAATGACCCGGTTTGTTACAATTCCAACAAACCAACTTAGCCTTCTTGTTGGAAGACTTGTCATCCTTTCCTTTAAACTTCCTTTTTCCATTAGACTTCTTTGGATTCTTTGAATTTTCTCCTTCTGTTGGGTCAGAAATATGGTTTATACTTTGCTTTTCTAGGAAATTGTATTTTTTCTGTAATGTTTATAAGTTTACGGCCAATGTTTCTCATGTGTATATATATATATATATATATATATATATATATATATATATATATATATATATAGGGGTAAGGAGTGTGAGGAATGTACGGAAGAAGAAAGAGTAAGAGGAGAGCTTCAGTGTGTGCATTTGAAGGTGCTCTAGAGAAGGGAAAATAGAGTGTGTGTGAATCTTGTATCCAGATCTTCATTCATATCAATAAATTCAAGATTCATCATCATCTTCTTCTCTTTCTCTTCTATTTTGATCTGACATCATTCAATTGATTGGGATTCCACACCATCAATTTGATTTGATTGATACACAAGCAGATTAGGGACTTACAATTGGTATCAGAGCTTGGATTGTATCAGTCAATTTCGCCAGATCTGGAGCATATTTGATCTTATTTTTGAAAGATTCTTGCATTTTCGAATAGATCGTCTCTGAAAATTAAGGGGGGGGGGGATTTGTTCTTCGTGTTTTTGATAAAAAGGGGTTTTTGATCGAGTTTTGGAGCTACAAAGTCGAAAACGTTGTTTTTGGTCATAACCTGTGAGGGGGTGGCAGTGTGTACAGACAGCAGCTAGGTTTCCGAGGAGTTTAGAGACGGAGTCGGAGTTTACAGCCCCGGAGTTCACGGTCCGAGGTTAACGGCCTCGGAGTTTACGGTCCGAGGTTTACGGTCAGCATCTCATGTGTATGGTCCAGCAGCGTTTACGGTTCCTCGTCTCATTCTCAGCCTCACATCGCATCGCTTCGTTCTTTCGTTGCACCTCGGTCTCGCATCTCGTTCAGCAAGCTTCGCAGCAGTCCTTGTAGCACAACAGATTCCATTAAAAAGGGAATTCATTTTGGGGGTGCCGGGGATCGAACCTGGGTATCCTCCCTAATCAACCAGCGCCTTACCAGTTGATCTACCAAGCCTCTTGTTCCATTCCTTCCGATATTAATTGAAAAACACACCTTGTCGCACCCAGTTTCGCAATTTTGTCATTTTCAGCCCAAAATTTCAAAATCTTTTATTTTAAAATTCCATTTTCAACCAAAAATTTTAGTTTTTTTTAATTTTGACTTTTATTTTTGACTTTTTACTTAAAATTTTAACTTTGACTTTCAAGTTTGACCTTTGACTTTAAACTTTGACTTTCTCGTTTAACTTCTAAATTTTCAAATTCAGCTTTTCGGTTTGATTTTTAAGTTTGACTTTTCAGGTTTGACTTTTGAGTTTGACTTTTAAGGTTGACTTTTGAGGTTTATAGTCAAAGGGAATTTTTAAATTTAAGTTTGACTTTTAAGTTTGATTTTAGCTTCTAGTTATGCTTTTAATGGCTTTTGAGGTCAACAAGGGAAATGAAGACAAGAAAGAGAGTCGTCAAGATATGTTAAAACAAAAGTTCAACATGTTCAATTATATTCCTGGAGAAACCCTGGAAACTCAGTTGCAACGATTTACTACACTTACTACTGAGATGAATATAGATGGGTTGTTTTTAACTAAATCTGAGATAAACACAAAGCTACCGAATGCCCTTCCGAAGTCGTGGGATATGAACGTGGCTGTCATCAAGAAGACAAAAGATCTAAATAGTCTTAGTCTTGCTGCTGTAATTGAAGAACTTGACGCTTTGAAGTGTGGAAAAACAATGAATTCCGCAAACATCACGGTCAATGAAGTTTCATGCTCTCAATCATGTGAAGCTATGATTTAACTTCTTCGTGAACATAATAATTTGTTAAAAACGGAGGTCGAGGACCTAACCTAAAATACGAAGGATATCAACTTAGGAAAGGACAGAAACCCCTGAAGGTTGAATTAGAAGCAAAAACCAAAGACTTTAGGAAGCTTCAAGAAGATTACAGTAATAAATGTGAAAATTATGATTATGTTAAGAAACAACTTGCTGAGTTAACTGCTGAGCTTGACACCTTACAAAGCAAATTTGAAACTGCAGATTTTGATTTTAAAAAATTTGATGTGTCAAGCGAAGTAGTTGCAACATTCTATCTCTATAAACCTTTATCCTTGTTAGTCATATGTTGCCCCCTCTGCGTGATTGAGAGAGATCCGACCTGGGACACAACATATGCATCTATCTCTAAATATGACTTCCTCCTTAATAATTGTTTACTCACATAAAGTAAGGAGTCCTTAGGAAGTTCTTGATAACCAGGGTATATCGGGAAGTGGGGAACACATTCTAGTGCAACTAAAACTGAACCATTTAGAGGTTGTCTATAGATCTTGCTGCTTAATTTAAGCGGACAACAATACCCGTGGTCGTCGTCGGCTAAATGGTTTATTTAGAAAAGTTTGTCAATATCCTTCATGTTTAAGTGGACCACAATACCGACAATTGACCAGATCTATTCATGAAGGTGAAGGTACAGATAAACAAGTTTAGGCTGTCTCACAACTTTGATCCCAATTTTTTTTTTTGTTTTTGTTTTTGTTAAATTTGTTCATAGTTTTCCTCTTTGCACAAATTTAGGGGGAGAATTAAAAAAAAAATTCAAAAATCAAACAAAAATCAGAAAAATTCAAAAATCAAACAAAAATCAGAAATTTAAAAAAAAAATCAAAAATTAGTGTTATATTCTGTTTTATTTCTTGTTCAAGAATATCAAAAATCCAAAAATATTTCTGTTTCTGTTTTATTTTTTCAGAAAATATGAAAAACTCAAAAATATTGTGTGCTAAAATTTTCTTTTAGTTTTGTTTTGTCTTGAATAGTGAATCCAGGTGTAAATGAGACTCATGGAGTTTGTGTCGAAGATTTTATGAGCCAAGGCTTCATCCGTGATCATTGAAGAATTCTCATTCGAAGGAGCAAGAAATGAAGATTATTCTTTCAACTTTCAATCATTCAACTCCAGAAGCAAGGTAAAGTTGCACTTAAAGATTATATGACGGATTGCATTGAAGCCTCCTCAATTAGTCTACTACTATCTTGAACCCGCTGAAGTGATCTAGAAGATTTGTTCTCTCTGATGTTCTCTCTAAAGATTCTCAAGCTGAAAGCGCTATCTTTCAAGAATCAGTACATCAATCATCCTCACCCAATGTGCGAAGAATTTCCCTACTGCTCAAGATGAAGTCATTTATTGAAGATTCATATGTTCATCTTGATGCTGTGTAGAAATTGAAGATTAATAATGTTGAAGCCAAGCTCCCAATGAAGATTATCAAGAAAAGTCAGCTACCTTTTTAGGGGGAGCTTGTTGGGTCAATTAAGTAAAGAAAGCTATAAACCAAGGGGAAGATTGTTGGGTCAAAAATATGGTTTATACTTTGCTTTTCTAAGAAATTGTAATTTTTTGTAATGTTTATAAGTTTACGGCCAGAAACTATGTTTACGGCCATAAACCCTGTTTACGACAAATGTTTCTCATGTATATATAGGGGTGAGGAGTGTGAGGAATGCACGGAACAAGACAGAGAAAGAGGAGAGCTTAAGTGTGTGCATTTGAAGGTGTTCTAGAGAGAGAGAAAAAAGAGTGTGTGTTAGTGTGTGTGAATCTTGTATCCGGATCTTCATTCATATCAATACATTCAAGATTCATCATCTTCTTCTTCTCTTTCTCTTCTATTTTGATCTGACATCATTCAATTGATTGGGATTCCGCACCATCAATTGGATCTGATTGATACACAAGCAGATTAGGGACTTACACCTTCTACCATGTTCACAGAAGAGGAACCAACTTGGTTCTTGCCTTTAGGATTGTTATCAAGTTCTTGAGTCCTTATGGACTCTTCAATCCTTAAATGGATTCCAAGTTGATTCAAAGTCAATTCCTCTTTTTTTATGTTTCAGATTGTGTTTAAAATCCTTCCTGGAAGGGACAGTTTGTCAATTATCACAGCCACAGAAATAGCTTCATCCCATTTTCAGATTGTGTTGAGCAAACTGGCCCAAAATCCTCAATATTTCATGGAATTGTTCCATAACAGGTCTGGAGTCAATCATCTTGTAACCCATAAAGTTACTAACAAGAAGTTTCTTACTAGAAGCATCTTTAGCCATGTACTTGGATTCAAGAGAATCCCACTGTTCTTTTACAGATTCAAAATTTTGATAGATATCAAAAAGAGAGTCAGACATACCATTGAGAATATGACCATGACATATATAATCATCATTTTCCCACTTTGATCTTCTTCTTGTGGCCTCCAAAGTTTCATCTTCAACAGATTCTGGTAAGACTGGCATGGGTGTACCCAGAACATACACCACTTTTAGAGTGGTAAGGAGAAACTTCATCTTCTTCTGCCATCTATGAAAATCTTGCCCTTCAAACTTGTTCAATTTTTCAAACTTACTTGTCATTTCCTTCACAGAATCACCAATTGCCATGCTCACAAAATACTTCGATTTTTGTTAGAAATATGGTTTAGTGGCACTTGGAAATCTGAGAATCGTGATAATCACTTTCAAATCGAAGTATTTGGGTGGTACTCCCAAATCCTCAATTGGATAAGACTCAGATAAAATCAAAGAGAAAGAAAGAGAGAATGAGATGGTGTAATTTCATGAGTACCAGAAAACTGACTAAAATTGGTTATAAACCTTCCTTGTCTGAAAAAATGTCAAAACTGTCATATAACAGTTTTTCTCAACAGTCAAAACTGTTATAAATCCGGGTTTTGTATAAGGATTAATGCAAAGTCAAAACCGGGTCAAATATTCAAAATTTGGATTTTCTGATGCATTTTTAATTTAGCTAGGGGCTTTGCCCCTTGGACCCAGCTCGATCCTAGCCAGGGGCTTTGCCCCTTGGACCCCACCAGGGTCTGCTGCCCCTTGGACCCCGCTTCCAGGGGCGCTGCCCCCGGAACCCCGTTCGTTTAGGGGCTTCGCCCCTAAATGACAGTATACTTTGATACTTGATCAAACTTAAACAAGTGTATACTCCACACCTTCCTTACTTGTTTAATATTTATCAAGATCATTTTTAGTCAACAAGGTAATCCCATTACACTTAAATAACATTGATGATAACAAATCACCAACAATATGGTGGGGGTTAGTTAGCCAAACGGATTTGACATGACATAATCTTATTAACAAGCATAATGATATAAAGTAACTAAACAATTCTTTAAAAATCCACTCTTAGTTACATTAGGAAAAATGTGAAAAGTATGCTAATCCATAAAGTTGCACATTATTTTTTATATGTAGTTAATGGAGTGCGTGTGGTTAACCGACACACTAATAGGGACTATAAAGAGTAATAATAGGCATCTCGAATATTATCATTATTAATGGAGCGCGCGTGGTTAACCGACACATTAATTGGAGATGATAAATGACATCGAGAGTTCCAAGCATATTTGTATGGTTATTCACATCTTGTTTGTGATCCTCGACATCCCAGTCATAAATAAAAGAGCATTGCTTGAGATTAAAAATGCCATTAATAAGAATCAATGAATTTTAAATGATCTAGGAATGTCATAGTTCGAAATTGGTGACATGCTTTTACCTAACTTTCATAAATTCACAATAAGATTATGAGATCCCTCTTCTTAGTTGTGAATTGTTATATTGGATTGTACCCTTAAATATTAATTATGGTTTAAAATATTAAGGAATTATATAATCTAACCAAATCTTCTTTTCCTATAAAGATGTCTACTCCTAGTGATGCTTCTGCTTCTCAAAACTCTTCCCACAACTTCTCACTCCTCTCGATCATATATAAGGTGACATTGGATGACTCCAAATACAATGATTGGATGCAAAACATCAAGATGACTCTTCGATACGAGGGAAAAGAGTATATCCTTGAGAAACAACTCGTTGAGATCGATGTGGCCACTAATACTTCTGAAGGAATAGACTCCTACAAGAAACACTATGACGATACGACTAAGGTTGCTTGCATCATGGTGGCTACCATGATTCCTGAGTTGCAAAAGTTCTATGAGGACTACTGTCTATATGAGATTAAATTGGATATTGTGGAAAAGTTTCACAAGAGAGCTCATCAAGAAAATTATGAGGACGTCAAAGCTCTAATGGCTTGCAAATTGAAGGAAGGAGAGTATGTCTGCAACCACGTGAAAAGAATGCAAAGATACGTCGAGCGCCTTGATCATGAAGCCATCGTTGGAATTGTATTTACATTATTTAAATTAATAATTCACAACTTACTCATTCCTGGGTCTTTGATACATGAGGTGGTTTTCACATTTGTTCCGATTTGTAGGGACTAAGAGAAAGTGAATAGGTGAATCATGGAAGGATGAATCTAGTCATGGGTAATAGGCGATCTTCTCCTATTATGAAGATTAGAACTTATAGTCTTATGCTTAGTAGTGATGTTAAATTAGATTTAGTTAATTGTTGCTATTCGTCAGAAACGACACAGAATTATTTCTTTTCATGCACTTTTTAGACAAGGTTTTCGATATAATGGCCTGAATGGATTGATTTTGGTTTATAAAAATGGCATTTTTATGTTTGCAGCTTTACCTTGTAATGGTGTGTATGAAACTATGATTTGTGTTGATGGCTTAGGTAATAATGTATTTCATATTGATTCGTCTAATGGTTTAGAGAAAGCATGCTTGTGACATTATCGTCTTGGGCACATTAACAAGAAACACATCTCCTAACTCCAAAAAGATGGAGTGTTGGAATCATTTGACTTAAGGTCAGATGATGAATGTGAATCTTGTCTTTTGGGGAAGATGACAAAATCACCTTTCACTAGATCTTGTGAAAGAGGTGAGGGTTTGTTGGATCTCATACAAAGATGTGTGTAGACCCTTCAGATCCACCACAAGGGATGCTAATTGATTTTATGTGACATTAGAGATGATTATAGCATATATAAATATATCTACTTCATCAAGCATAAATCAGAAACCTTTGAAAAGTTCAAAGAGCTTAAATATGAAGTCCATAATCAATTAGGCAGGAAGAGAAAGATGCTCCGATCTGACAGAGGCGGAGAGTATCTTAGTATCGAGTTTTACGACTATCTCAAAGAATGTGGAATTGTTTCATAAATGACTCCTCCTAGGACACCAAAACTTAATGGTGTGGCTGAGAGGAGCAATCGGACGTTGTTGGACATGGTTTGTTCCATGATGAGTTGAGCCACTCTTCCCATCTTTTTCTGGAGGTATTCCTTAGAGACAGCTGCCGATATACTCAATCTTTTCCCTACTAAAAAGGTTGCCAAAACACCTCACGAGAGGTGGACATGGAAGGTTCTCTCGTCAGCACATATCAAATTCTGGGGTTATGAAGCTTTTGTTAGACGAGAGACTCATGAGAAGCTAGAAGCTGGAAGTGACATGTGTATTTTCATTGGCTACCCATAAAAGTCTTTTGGATATTTGTTCTATAGGCCTAGTGAGAACGTGGTCTTTGTAGCACGAAGAAGAGTCTTTCGCGTACGCGAGAGAGAGAGAGAGAGAGAGAGAGAGAGCGAGAGAGAGAGATCATATGCAACAGGGACAATGGGTGCACAATTGATGTTGAAGAGATTTAAGAGTTAACTAATGAAGGAACCTTAGAAGATACTAATACTCAACCAGACGAAGAAATTCCAGTTGAGCCAATTGACAATTCATTACCACTTCATTGTTCCAATAGAGTTAGCATGCCAACAACGTTCTATGGTTTCCATATAACTATATAGGATGACACGTTTGTCAGTGACCGTACACTGGTAAATTTAGATGATCCATCTAACTACAAGGAAGAAATAACAGGCCCTGGAGCTGCCAAGTTGAAAGAGGCAATGGATAGCGAGATCAAGTCCATGTATGATAATGAAGTTTGGAATTTGGTTGATCAAGAACCTGGTCGAAAGACAGTTGGTTACAAATGAATTTTCAAGAAGAAGACCAACATGGATGGAAAGGTACACACTTTCAAGGCATGGCTGGTTGTGAAGGGATTTACTCAAACCCCAGGGATTTACTATGATAAGACCTTCTCACCAGTGGCCAAAATAAAGTCTATTAGGATAATGCTTGCCGTAGCTACCTTTCATGATTATGAAATATGGCAGATGGATGTGAAAATTGCTTTCCTTAACGGGAAGTTGGCTGGAGATGTTTACATGAGTCAGTCAGAGGGTTTTGTAGATGAAAAATTTCTTGATAGAGTGTGTAAGCTTGAGAAATCCATTTATGGATTGAAACAGGCATCTCGTATCTAGCATCTTTTCTTCCATGAGAAAGTCAGGAATTTGGTTTCTCTAAGAGTGAAGATGAGTCCTGTGTGTATGTCAAGGCTAGTGGGAGTATATCTTTCTAGTATTGTATGTTGATGACATACTCCTTATAGGAAAATAAATTCCAACTTTGCAAGAAGTAAAGTCTTGGCTTGGAAAGTGTTTTGCTATAAAGGATCTAGGAGATGCAACCTATATTCTTCGGATAAGAATCTTAAGGGATAAACATAAAAGACTAATTGGTCTTTATCAAAGTAGATATTTGGATAAGGTACTAAAACATTTTAGTATACAGAATTCTAAGAAAGGAGAACCACCTATTCAGAGTAATGCAAAGTTGAGTAAGACTTAAAGCCCTAGCACAAATGAAGAGATAGTAGAAATGAGTCAAGTCCCATATGCTTCGGCTGTAGGATCGATCATGTATGCGATGACAGGTACTTATCTTGATATGTCATTTGCTTTAAGCATGGTCAATCACTTTCAGGGAAATCCTGGCAGAGCTCATTTGACAGTAGTAAAGAATATTCTTAAGTATCTACAAAGGAAAAAGTATCTGATTATAGTACTTTGTGTTAGTGATACATTGAGAGTAAGTGGGTATAGTGATGCCAATTTTCAAATAGATAGAGACTTTTTCTCTCAATCTGGCTAGGTGTTTCTGTTAAATGGAGAAGAAGTCCCTTGGAAAAGTTCCAAACAGGACATGGTGGTTGATTCTACTTGTGAATCAGATTAAATAACATTGAGTGAAGCATCAAAGGAAGCGGCTTGGCTGAATAATTTGATCGATGATCTCGGAGTAGTTCCGACCATTCGGGAGCCGATGAAACTTTTCTTCAATAATGAAGAAGCACTTGCTTTGACTAAAGAACCGAGAGATCATGGTAAATCTAGGCATATCGACATAACGTACCATTAAATCATACATAGAGTTGAAGAATGTCATCTCATAGTAAAGAGAGTTTCATCAGAAGAGAATCATTAAGATCCTCTCACCAAGACTCCGAGTAGGGTTAAACATAGTCAACATGCTATGATCATTGGTTTGAGAGATGACATTAGTTTTTGTAGTTATATGATTAGTTTGAAACTTGTAATAAAATAAATGTAATTGATTTTGGTGATTGAATAATAGAAATTATTTATGAGTTTGTTTACTGCCGTTGTCAATTATTTATTCTTGTGTTCCATTTTGCATGTTTTACTTCCTGAATAATTTGATTATTTGAAGCTCCACAGTCTCTCATAATTTAGGAAGTAAGCAGCGAATGAAGACTATCATGAATTAGATTATAGATTGTCTAAGGAGTTTAGACATAGAAATTGTGTTGCTACAACATTCATGAGTATTTAGAAAATAGAGATTTGAGTATTGGATAAAACCACGATTAAAGAATTACTTCATGGATTATATCACGAGTAATTTTGAGATGATAATATCTTATATTCATAAAACAAAGATATATAAGTTGTAATTTACAAGTTGGTTGTACATTGGTATTGCGAAAACACATCAGTAACATGATGTTATAAAACGTATTGTCATGTATGATTTGGTGAGTAAAAGATACAAGCATATGAGTCAAAGTTTATTCGTTCCTTTTTCCCTGATGGGAAAAACAATATCTTTGGTCCTCTTGGTGATTTGGTGTTGACTTATAGTATTGGGCCCAGCCAGGACTAAATTTATATGTTCAATTAAAAGCCTTATGACATCATCATAGATCGGAAATCGGGAAACAAAGTTTAGACAGTGAGATTGATTCCGATCCATGTCTCATGTCCACATGATATCTTGAAGAACGGAGGAATATTTGATCATTTATCTAAGGACCAATATCTGATCAGACCAGAGTTTGGCAGTTGCTTTGGAAAGCATATTTTGCTGTTTGATTTAGAAGTTATACTTGTAATTTTATTTTAGACTTATCCAAGTGGGAGACAATTGGATTAGGTGTCTAATCCGATAACGGAATTAGTATATACTTGAATTATTAGCAAAGTCCTTTTGGGTTGCCCTCAAACCTAGTAATGAACTGGAATGATTTTTGGAGATATATATATATATATATATATATATATATATATATAGAGAGAGAGAGAGAGAGAGAGAAAGAGAGACTTATTTATTAATTTATTATATGATTAATAAAATCATTAGAATTCAAAATAAATGTTTTGTTAATATATTATGAAAATAATATATTAATTAGAAATAATATTATTTAATTAAGAATTAATCAAAAATTAATTGGAATTAATTGGATTAATTAAAAGTAAAAGGACTAAAGGTGACTACGTTCAAAAGTTGAACATTGACCAATTCTAGAACCTCCCAAGAGGGGGACGGTTCTAGAGGGGTTTCTAGAGGTATTCTTGGTCTCTAAAGAAGCTTAGAATTCCTTAGGGAGGATGCAATAAGGTAAGAGTTATCTAAAAGGAACCTTCCTTACATACAACCTTCCTAACACCTATATAAACCCCTATGGGGTTATTGTTTTTTCCACCTTTTTTTTTAAGAGAGAAATAGTGCCGAAATTCTTCCTTCTCCTGCTCTTTCCTCTTTAGCTTCCAATTTCTACAGTTTTGGTGTGAGCTATTTGAGGCACGAGACTTCTGGTGCTTGCTTTCTAAAGACCAATCCAGAAGAAATACTAGTTTATTTGCTATAAAAACTAATGGTATGTAATTTATAATATCCCTTTCTTAATTTCAAAAATAGCAATATAATTTTAGGGTTCTTGATATCTAATTGTTTATTGAAAATCAGAGTGAGAACATAGATCCTTTAGGTTGCATGTGAACTTAAGGTTTAAGTTATTCCGCCAAAATCAGATTTTTGTAACATATAAATCTCATCATGATCTTCCTCTTAGATACAAACCTTTGGGTTGCAAGTACATATTTAAAAGAACGATGAAAGTTGATGGATCAATTGAAAAATTGAAGGCTCGATTGGTTATTCAAGGTTTTAGACAAAAACCTAGCATTGATTATTTTGACACTTATTCTCCAGTTGCTCGTATAGCTACCATTAGACTGTTGATTGCTTTAACTTCAATCCATAATTTGGTGATTCACCAAATAGATGTTAAAACAACATTCTTAAATGGTGATTTAAAAGAAACGGTGTATATGAAACAACCTTAGGGTTTTATTATCCTTGGAAATGGGCATAAGGTGTGCAAGTTGGTTAAATCATTGTATAGGCTAAAGCAAGCACCAAAACAGTGGCATGAAAAGTTTGATGATGTTGTCTTGTCTCATGGATTCAAGTTGAATTAATCAGACAATTATATATGTAGCTAGTTTGATGAGTATGGAAAAGGAGTGATCATATGCTTGTATGTAGATGATATGTTAATCTTTGGTATTCATCAAAGGCAAGTTGACATGACCAATAAGTTTTTATCATCTCAATTCTCCATGAAGGATATGGGGGAGGCAAAAGTTATTCTTGGAATAAGAATCCAACATGGACATTGTGACAACCATCAATTTCTGGTCAAGTCAAGTCAATAAAAGTCATCAAGTCAAACCGGTCAACTCAATTAACCATTGTATATTAGGGATTGCATTATGTTTAAAGTTGTACAAATCGCTATGTTAATACAAAGTACCACTTACAAGTTTCATGTGTTCAAAAATTTTAAGCCCTAATCAGGGTAAGTGATAGAACTACTCAATAAAACGTTATTTCATACCCCTCAGGGGCGTATAACACTCATAACTAGGCTTAACGGGGTTTTCAAACCTTGCATTGCGAAGCTAAACACTCGCAAAGGTCACAGAAGAAGTCTCTCTCAATCTCTCCTTATCAATCTCTCTCTACCTCAAATCTCTCTCATAACTTCCCTCAACTTTTTATAATCATTCGGGGCATCTCGACCCTTAACTCGGTCAAAAATCACTCAAAACGGGAAGATTAATGGAAAAACAACCTTAAAGAACCGAAACCTCTTAGGAACCGAACCTCTTAGAAGTGAAACCCTAAGAACCGAAACCCTCTAAGGACCGAACCCAAATAAGACAGAAACACTTCATTTGGAGCAAAGCTACCATAGGCCGAAGTCGAACCTCGGAGGACAGAACTCTCCTTTTCGCTTCTATTCAGTTCGGTTCGCTCCATCTCGCATTCGGTTCCCTACTCGAACAACTTCACCTATGGTTCTCATCAAGCAACCGAACCTACCTTCGGTTTTAGCTGCTGGGACTGAACCTTCGGCCCAATCCGAGAAACTTCGCAGATTGCTCCTTAATTTTCACCCGGTTTTCGACTCCGGCTTCGTTTTAAGCTCGTTTTTCGTGATTTTAACGCGGAATTTTCACCCAAACTCATATTTTGGCATATGAGACCCTATATATTCCTATTTTAATTAGTTTTAAGGGAAAATCTTAGTCTTAGGATAAAATCTATATGATAAGATATTGAAGTGGAGTGTTGACTTTTCCATAAGTCTATGACACAAGCAACCTCCCATACCCACTCCATGTCACTATTCCCACCTTGATCTAGTCAATTTGAGATCTCCCCATGCCTCCATCAAATCTCTTCCATCAGCCTACTCTCTAATCCCTACTCTTCCATCTATAAAACTCTACTATCTTCCTCCCAAGATACACTTTTACTTCCTCTTATATTCTCTCTAGAAACTCAAGTTCCTCTAGGAGACCTAAGTCCTTCCCCTATTGCTGGTAAGTAACTTCATCCTACACCTGATTATCTTACATCCTTTCACTCAAATTATGGATTCCTTACACAAATATCGTCATATTTGTTACTAGATCTTCAAATCCTCAAGTATCTCCCAAGTGTTCTTAACTTGGAAACTTCTTCCTTTCATCATCCATTCTAAAATATCACCCAAGGTGAGTTCATACCCCCACTCTTTCATGTTTTCTTCAAGTTTTAGGGGGGAGAATACAAGTTAATTACTAAAAACTTAACAAAACTCAAACATAAGCTTTCCACAGGAAAGTTTAGTTCCATTCACGGACTATTTTGGACATCTTAAACATTTTTGTTTTAGAAACTATACTTGATGAAAATAGTTCAGGTTTATACCTTTAAAATGACTACTTTCACATATTCACAATATTTTTATACAATTTATGGTGAATTTTACAAAACTGCCTATCACTTTAGCTACGATTTCGGACCAGTCTGTGAATATGAATGTTTTCACACCAGTTAGCGACTTCTAAAAATCATAATAAAATTTATGAACAAAGTATACACATTTTCTAAACTCTCCGTGTTTACAGATTCAGTTTTCGACATCGTATGATTTTTCTGTGATTTTTCTAAAACAGTGCAGAAATGTTAAAAACGAATCAACGGCTTATACTTTCACAACACTTTGTAACATGTTGAGCAAAGTGTTAAACTTTGATTAATTCTTATTTTGTATGTGTTTTTCTATTGTGATATAATTATATAACAGAAAACATTCACTGAATAGTAAGAGTCCTTTATTATTACAAATAATACAAGATGAGACATAATAAGTATAGTTATGTTTTGCTAAAATACTACATACTACATAAAAAGGGTTTTACTCTCGATACAAATGGGTTTTTCAATTACTACACAATAAACTAGAAAGGGTATAGTTTAGGGATTTTGTAAGGTCCTGGAAATGGGTCTTACTAGTGATCAATCTATCAAACAATCAACAAGAATAAGAATGGGAGTAGAAGAAGAATAATATCAAGTTTGCACACGTTAATAACTCGAAAAATGTCAGGTACAACTTGATGTTCTCTGGTCATGAACTCTGAACTATCAACCACCACAACTAACCAAGACCAACCCTTTATATAGAGGACACGGGCCGTAAACAGGGTTTATGGCCGTAAACCTGTTTACGGCCATAAACACACTTTCTAGCCGTAAACACCAAAACAACCTAAATTAACACCAAAATGACTCAAAAGACCTTATAGAAAGTAAAGCCTAGACCAAACCACTAACTGAACCTTTCAATCTCCCCCTTGGTTTGGGGCTAGCTTGAATTAGTCCTTGTCGATAAGAAACACATCTGATTTGCCCATCGCCCCGTTCCACATCCTCTTGTTAACAATGTTAGCAACCATATATGTATATTCTTTAGCAGCCACTTCAAAAATTTCCTCTGCAACTTTGATCTGATGAAGATTCAACTGATGAATATCCCATTTCCCTAACTGAAGCAGATCTATTCTGTCATATAAACGAAGGCATCCATCTTTAAGCTTTATGACAGCGGCGGCTGTAGTTTCATCAAAACCCCAGTAGAGCATGGAGCTTAATGATCCATCTGGGTAGTTCTAAAGCACATGAATCTGCTTAACTTGATTGGTAGCCTGCCACATCACAGTTTGAAGTGGAAGACTAGTCTTGGGATCAACCACATCAGGATATTGCTTGATGATCGACTCTGCAGTCTTCATTGATGGAAAACCTTTCTTCACTTGATCTTCCAAAAAGAGCTTGAAGTGTGTTGCCATGGGATCTTGTGAGGGATTTGCAAAAGGAGCATTCGATAACTCTGAAAGATCAACCCTGGTCGAGGAATGGAAGTCATGATAATCTTTATAAAGTTTTGTGTTGCCACTCTTCCATCTCACGATCCACATATTTAAAGTGTAGTGAAAGCCCCATGAGACAATCGCTGACCTATCACCATATACATCTCTAAAACGTTTTTCTTCAAGATCTGTAACAATGATTTTAGGTTGATCACCAGGAACATTTTGATCTGAGCTCCTTTTAAACAAAAGTTGTCCTTTCTGTGCAGATTCGGCTAATTTGGCACGTTTCAAAGCAACAACATTCGTAGCTTGAACTGGCTCTTTATCGAATCGATCCACAACACGAGATGATTGAGCAAATGGTGGAACAATGGGGTGAGCTTGAGAGTGCAGATGAATCCTTGACTCATCAACAGAGGCCTTGAACTTGTCACCAGGTTCCTCTTCCAGCTTTTTCTTCAAATCAAAGTAGCTTGAAGTGAGAGACCAAAGTGAGTTTGGAGATCATAAATCTGTTTAGTCTTTAAGGTCCTATCCTCTTCAAGATTAGAAACTTGAGTCTTTAGCTTGGCATTTTCACTCAAAAGATCTGTTACTTGGATGTCGAGCTCAATGTTCTTTTGATCAAGCATGTTTATTTTCTTCTGAAGCTCAACAATGGTGGGATTATCTTCTCCTGAGTGACCTTCTCTAAAAGAGATTCCTTTAGCTTTGGGAGAAGGCATTGAGCTTTGTTCCTGAGCCAAATGCATGACGAGACTTACAGAGGCAGCATCATGATCTGGCCTAGAAGGAGAAAATCCTGTTGGAGCTGAAGAGCCACCAACTTCAAATATAGTTTCAGATGAGACAATGGCAGGAGTGGTTATTGGTGGTGTTGGAAGGCCTGAAGATAGATCTGGAATGAGAATTCCCTGTCTAGGACCGCGTCTTCTTCTCTTCAAGGGTGGAAGGGTGGTCTGAGTTGTTGCATAATCGCTTTCAATTGGCTTAGTAGTAGGAGGAACAGTATCAAGGGGATGAATCCTTGAAACTGTCTCCATTGAAATGGTAGCTTCTGCTATTTGTTTGGATGCAGGAGGTGTTGATTCGACAACATCATCAGTGTCCCGTATCTTCATTGCTGGATGAGCAACATCATGGATACTGTCAAAGAGCGAGTTAAGGTTTTCATTTGACAAAAGATCTTCATTGCTTCCAAAATTTAAAGGAATTTCATCCTTATCATAGCCAGAAAGATCAAGATCTTCGTACAAATCAGTCTCAGTGACATTCTCTGTAGTCCCTTCACTGTAATCACTTTGAACTGGAACGGACGTCATGACATGTTCTTCTGCCACAAAAGCATTAGGAACTGTCGCTTCTTCTTTTTCTTCATGATCTGACACAGTGATAACATCATCTTCTAAAATCACCCACTCTGAAGACGCAGGCTCAGAGGATACTTTGTCAAAAGATCCATGAGACTCAGATGCTTCGTTCAGTTCAGCAAATTTTCCAAATTTCACAACCTGAAACTTTCCTTGGAAGACACCCTTTCCTTTGCGATTATGTTTGATCAGCCCAACCGTTTGAGGACCAAGAGACTTCATGTCTAGAATTTCTCCTTCTTTGACCATCCCATGGAACTATATATTAATAAACATCTGGATAAACCTGGGATACATCAAGAACGTGTCCCATGCCGTTGCATTAATGTTCACCACAAATTCATCCAAGATAAACTTCGAGAAATTGAAGTCTATCCCTGCAGCAAGTGACACAATGGCTCCAATATTCCTCAATGAGATCTCGTCAGCACCAGTCTTTCTGCCTGAAATGCAGCTCACAAAGACGTGGGTCAGAAATCTCCAGTACGGTGGCAAAATCTTCTTCACTGTAGGAGGAAAGTTGCCTTCATATACCATCTTTTCAAGAATTTATTGGGCGTCTTCGATCCCAATCTTGGTGGGGAAAGAGGATTGATCATCAATCAGAAGAGCCTCTCTGATGAATTGTTCAGTTATTTCAATTCTACATCCCTTCACGTCTGCTTCAATAGTAACAGCTCCATCATTATCTCTTTTCAGCTTGGCAGTCTTCTAGAATTGCCTGATAATGCCCTGATGAACGACAATATTCACTGTGATAGCATAAGCCAAACAGCATTCCCTCAACCCATGGATCATTGACCTGAATTCTTCATGTGCAACAGGAGGATCTGCCAGTACGATAGCCAAATTATGCATGTCAGCGAATTTCAGGTTTGCCATTTGATCTGCACTAAACAGGCCAAGTAAGAAAACAAGAATATTTGAACAATTAAGCTTTATGTTTTTCTTTTTTATTTTGGCCCCAAAAATAATTTTGACCAATTGGAGTTTACGGTCAAACAAGGGTTTATGGTCGTAAACCCATGGCTGTAAACTCATGGCCGGAAACGGAGTTGATGGCCGAGCTCTGAAAACCATTTTTCTTCGATTGAAGCCTCAAAATCCATCAATCTGTTGAATTAAACACATATTCATGGTCGATTTTTTCATACCTTTGAGATGCAACAAACAATTTCACAAAAACTGAAAAAAAATCGAGAGGAGAGAGAGAGTTGGAGGGTTTATGACCGGAAACTTTGAGAATGAGGAGTGGAGGGTTTCGACTGTAAATCCTCCCTTTTATACTTTGTTCGATTTTTATCAGTTATCCACACAGTGTAAGGCGCAGTCCAAATCCCAAAAAATTTCAAAAATAAAACCTTTTGAGGATTAAAAAATTAAAATTAAAATTAAAATTAACATAAACTAAAAATAAAATAAAAATAATTTCTAAAATTTAAGAATTTAAAATTTTTAAATTTTTTGACAATTATAAAAATGAAAATAAAAATAAAAGTAAAAATAAAAATAAAAATAAAAGAAAAGAAAGCAGACTAGACTTATCTCAACAAATACTGAATATAATTTTGTGACACTGGGATCAAAGTTGTTAGACAGCCTTAATCCACTTGTCGGTACCTCTATCTTCATGTCTTTGTCTGGTCGATCGACGGTATTGTGGTCCACTTAAACACGAAAAATTTGTGATAAATTTGGACAAGCTTAAAATGACAAGACATTTTGATCCTATGATCCCAAATACACTTCCTAAGGCCATTCATCTGACGACGACCAGGGATATTGTTGTCCACCTAAATTGAGCAGCGAGATCTACAGACAACCTGTAAGTGTTCAACTTTTAATTGTACTAGAACATGTTTCCCGCTTCCTGATATTCTCCAGTAATCAAGGACTTCCAGAATACTCCTTACATCGGATGAGCAGACAATTATTAAGAAAGAAGATAGATTTAGAAAGCATGTGCTATACACCCAGGTCGGATCTCTTCCAATCACGCAGAGGGTGAAAAAGATGACTAACTGAAGTTTTAGAGGGATTGAGAAGAAGAATGGTGCATATATTGTGTACCAGGTCGGATTGTCAGTCACACAAAGGAGAAAGTATATGGCTAACAGATAGAAAGAATTACATAGATAGAAGATGCAGAGAGATAGAGTTGCATATGTTACAGTCCAGGTCGAATCTCTCGATCGCGCAGAGGAGGCAACATATGACTAACAGACAGAAAGAATGAAAATAATCTTCTACAGACATAATTTATCAGAATTGCCCAGTCACCCCATAAATACCGAAATTAAGGACAAAATCCACACATCAAGGAAAAGTTAATCCATAGTTCTAGGTACGAGTTCTTTTAATGTGACCAGTAGATTCCCATGTATATCTCCCTGCTCGACCTATCCAAGCATCGTATTGTCAGGCTAAACAGATCTAACTAGGTCAAGATTTGTCATGTCTTTGAATTCCTTAAGTTCAATTCTGCCTAGTCAAGTCCATTTAGAATCTTTCGTGCGTACCAGCGCATCGAACATAGAGCCTAGACAATATAGTTTTGGTACGTTACGCAGATTCAGATTGCCTGTTATCACTTGATGATATCACTTCCCGTCACAACACCTACAAAAGAAAAACTATTAGCAACATATTTTTTATTTTCTGAATTTTTGATGTTTTTGGATTTTTTTAAAATTTTTAATGTTTTTAAATTTTAATTTTTTGTTGTTTGGTTTGTGATTATTTCTCCCCCTAAATTTTTGCATTGGTGAGAAAGAAATAAAAAATGCGCAAATTTAAACTAACCTAAAACAAAAATTAATCCTCAAAACGAATCATTTTCAAAAAGCCCACAAGCACATCGAATCGAACTTTGTTAAAAGGCTTTGTGAACAGATTCGCCACATTATTAGCAGTGGGAACCTGTTCCAGCCGGATGAGCGAACGCTCATAACAGTCTCTGATAAAATGAATTTTGATATCAATGTGCTTGGTTTTGGAATGTTGGATAGGATTTTTAGCAATCTGAATGGCAGCCTCATTATCACAGTAGATAGCGGTTTCTATATAATTCAAACAGTAATCCAACAACTGATGTTGGATCCAGATAACTTGAGAACAACAGGCAGAGGCAGCAACATATTCTGCTTCTGTTGTTGAGGTTGAGATAGTGTGCTGTTTCTTGCACTGTCACGACACTAGCCTGTCTCCAAGGAATTGACACCCTCCTGATGTAGATTTCCTATCAAGCTCACAGCTCCATAATTACTGTCAGCAAATGCATATAAATCAAATTTAGAATTTTTTGGATACCAAAGACCCAATTTTGGGCTGCCTTTGATATACTGAAAGATTCGTTTGACAGCAATAAGATGTGAAAGTTTAGGATTAGCCTGATAATGCACGCATTGACAAACTAGAAACATGATGTTTGAACGACTTGCAGTGAGATACATCAATGATCCGATCATTGATCTGTAGTGAGTCTGATCTACAGATTCGCCATCAGTATCCGGAGTCAGCAGGGGTCTTTTGGCCATAGGTGTCGATGCAGGTTTTGCGTCTTGAAACCCGAACTTCTCAAGAGTATCCTCCACGTACTTAGCTTGATGGAGCAGGATTCCGTTTGACTTTTGTTAGACGTGAAACCCCAGAAACATGGTCATTTCTCCTAACGAACTCATCTCGAACCGCTTTTTCATAACGCCTTCAAACTCTTGGCATAGTTGTGGACAAGTAGACCCGAAGATAATGTCGTCAACATAGATCTGAACTAGAATCTGATCATTACCAACATGCTTGATGAATAAAGTTTGATCGATAGTGACACGAGAGTATCCATGCTCGAGAAAGTGCTTTGTGAGAGTCACATACCACGCTTGAGGAGCTTGATGTAACCCATACAACGCCTTGTCTAACTTGTAGACATGATTAGGAAACTTTGAGTTAACGAACCTTGGGGGATGATCAACATAGATTTCTTCCTTCACCTTGCCATACAAGAAAGCTGTCTTGACATCCATTTGGTAAACCGTGAAGTTCATATAGGAAGCATATGCAAGGGAGATACGAATAGCATCCAAGCGAGCCACTGGAGCATAAACCTCAGTATAATCAAGACCCTCGATCTGTCTAAACCCGCGAACCACCAATCTTGCCTTATTTCGCACTATGACTCCAGAATCATCATGCTTGTTTCGATAGACCCAGCTGTTTCAAGAGACTTTTTGCCCTTTGGCAACTCAACCAATGTCCAAACCCCGAGCTTTTCAAATTGATTTAGTTCTTCAGGCATAGCATCTACCCAACTGGGCTCATTCAAAGCCATTTCAACGTTCTTGGGCTCTATTTGAGAGATAAAGAAAGAATAGAGACATGTATTGACATCTCTATTCTGACTTCTAGTTTTAACTCCATCGCCTAACTGACCAATGATGTTTTCGATCAGATGATCGCGTTAAATTCTTGAAGGTATCTCCTGGCTGATATCATTGAGTGAAATGGGAAGATTGTGAATGTTGAAAACTCCATCATTTGCTGATTGTTCCACATTAGATGAATCTGCTACAAACTCATTAGCAATTTCTTCAGGAAAGAGTAGTTCTATAAAAGTTGGAGTAACAACGGAAGCATCTTGAGACATGAACTCTCTTTCAACAAGAGTAAGAGGTGTAGCATCAACATCTGGAGTATCATCTTGAGCTTGAGATTCTTGACTACCAAGTGGAACAGATGACTCCCCCTCAGGTGGTGAAGAGGATACCGTTGGAGGTATGTAAACAACTTCTTCATCTTCTTCTTCAGAAACAATCTTCGAACCAGAGGAAGACCCAGATGAACCATCTGAAGACACATTTATGGATTTGAAGGGTGATGTGTAATCAAATAACTAATCAGGGCCCATTCGAGCATCCGTTTCATTCTCCTCCAACCAGCGCACGTCGAAGGATTCTACAATCTGCTTCGCCTTCTTATTGTGAACCCTATATGCGGTGCATGCAGCATACCCTACGGAATAACAATTATTGGCTTTGGCATTAAATTTTGGGTTGGAATCTAGGTAAAGAAGAGTGCAAGGGCAGCCAAATACACAAAAATGACTGACTGAAGGCTTATGACCATATAGAATATCGTACGGTGTCTTCATCTGAGTTTTGTTGATCAAAACACGATTCTGAATGTAGCAAGCAGTGTTAATCGCCTTAGCCCAAAAGAAAACAGGTAACTTGGAGTCACATAGCATCGTCCTTGCAACGTCTTTCAATGTTCTATTTCTCCGCTCAGCAACACCAATTTGTTGAGGTGTGTGAACAGAGCTGTATTGACGCATAATTCCCTTTTCTGTGCAAAAATGATCAAGAACAACATTCTTGAATTCTGTTCCATTATCAGTGTAAAGTGCCTTCACCCGGTTGTTGGTTTGGTTCTCAATCAACACAATGAACCTCTTTATCAGATCAGCAACCCTAGCTTTGTTGGATAAGAAGAAAATCCACGTAAAACGAGAGAAGTCATTGATCATAACCAAACAATACGAGTTTCTGTTGATGCTTAAGATGTTGACCGGACCAAATAAGTCCATATGCAATAATTGGAGCACATGACTGATTGAGTTAACATGTTTTGG
This sequence comes from Lactuca serriola, assembly GCF_051521515.1. Taxonomy (NCBI): domain Eukaryota; kingdom Viridiplantae; phylum Streptophyta; class Magnoliopsida; order Asterales; family Asteraceae; genus Lactuca; species Lactuca serriola. Next base: position 155,437,721 of record NC_136415.1, read on the forward strand.
CAGGTGTGGTTTTCTATGATGCTTTCCCTGGGCACATGACACATACTTCTCAAAAGTTATAAAGTCTCTGACAGGTAGACCACGTACCATCTCATTCTTCGCAAGACGATTCAGATTCTTAGCGTTAGCATGACCGAGTCGTCGGCGCCACAACATTGCATTCTGTTCTGAGACCTTTGAAAAAAAAAGGCAGGTGACTTGTTCGGGAATGTTACTGTTCATGTCAATTATATAAGCATTACCATCCCGCTTTGATTTGACAAGAATCCACTCTTCTGGGATGACAATGCCTGGTTTTAGAATCCTGCGGAATCATGTCAATTATATAAGCATTCTGCTCTGATACCACTTGTAAGTCCCCAATCTGCTTGTGTATCAATTAGATCCAATTGATGGTACGGAATCCCAATCAATTTGATGATGTCAGATCAAATAGAAGAAGAAGGAGAAGAAGAATAACTTGAATCTTGAATGTATTGATGAATATGATTGAAGTTCCTTACACAAGATTCAATTTTTCTCTCTACAAAACACCTTAGAATAAATTTGAGAAACACTCAACAAGCTGTGTTTTAACTCAGGAGCAAAGTTGACGTTCCCAAAACTCAGCACTCCATTTGTAACGGTTGCTCTCTGAGTGATTTTTCCACCTTCTCCGCCCGCAAAGGAAACATACCCCCGTTAAAAGATTGAATGTTGCTCAATTGGGAGATGTGTCCTGTCATATGCCGGGAGCAGCCGATGTCGACGTACCAAGGTCTGACGACATTCCTCCGCAACTGTCCCTGCAAAATGAGCGGGATCATTTAGATTTGGGAACCCAGGTCATTACTTTCCTAGGTTGACCCTTTAGAGTTATAGATTTATCCTTTAAAACATTAAATTTGGAATAATCATGTAAAACACTTTCATAGGATGACGATGATTGGTTGGGAATTAATTTGGGCATCAACTGACAGTTAGGTTTCTTAACAATCACTGGTGATTTTGAAACATTTTTCTGTTTAGTTTGCTTTGAACATCCGGGTTTTCTACTAGAAGTGGTTGAAGACCCGAATATGCTATTTGACGAAACCGAACTTGGAGGAGCCTTGTTCGATTTTTGCAAATTGTTCGTGACTTTGTTATTAAAAACCCATTTATTCTTTTGAAAACCTGCCCATTTCTTGTTTTGATCATCTCTCCAATCATCATCCCGAGAACGTGTTCTTGAGGAATTTCTAATTAAAGACCTTCCTCTAGATTCGTTCTCTCCTCTTGGTGACATAAAATGTACAAAAATCCTATTTGGCCAGTTCCTAGCTATATAACCACCAGTACCACAATTGAAACAAATCTGTTTGTTATTATTGAAATTTGTACTGACTTTCTCAGATTTATTTTCTTTACTAACACCCTTACTTTTCCCACAAGAACATGTGCAAGAAATAGGTTGTGAGATAAGTAAGGGTGTATCAAATGGCGTGACTTGTGGAATTGGTGTGTTTTCATCAGAAGCATCACAAACATCAGGATTATCAAATAACTCATCAAACATGTCAAAAAAAATTATCTCGGCATGAGCTGATGCAGAAGTATCACAAAAAGTATCATCCTTTTTAACATCAGAAGTAATAAAATTTTCATTTGAAACAGAAACGTCAGGTTCAGACACAGTTTTATTATCAGACACAATTCCTTCAGCTTTGTGCTTTGACTGATCTAAGGATTGATCTGCAGGGGAAGTAGAAATGTTAGTACTTTCAATATTAATAAATCCTCCTGAAACAACACCAGATGGCTTTCCATAAACCATGAAGGGTTCGTTAGCAATCTCCTCATTAGACAAAGGGTGATACTTATATGTGTGATTAAAAGGAAGAGGCACTTTATCATATCCTAAACCTTTTTTCTGGTTATTTTTGAATTGCAAACAATGATCTATCATATTTGATATTTGCAACTACTTCGCTTGACACATCAAAATTTTTTAAAATCAAAATATGTAGTTTCAAATTTGCCTTTTAACGTGTCAAGCTCAATAGTCAACTCAACATTTTGTCTCTTGATATAGTCATAATTTTCACATTTGTTATTGTAGTCTTCCTGAAGTCTCGTAAAGTCCTTAATTTTTGTTTCTAACTAGGCCTTTAGAGGTTTTTGTCCTTTTCTAAGTTGATAGCCTTCATATCTAGGGTCATCTACTTCTCTACGTAATGATTCTATTTCCTCACGAAGAATTTTAACATAATCAACACATGCCTAAGAAGAAGAGGGTAAACTCACCTCACTTTTCTTGGGTTCGGAAGTAGAAGATACCATCAATGCAAACTACAACTCCATCATCTTTTCTTCAGGATCAGCTGTAACATTCTCCTCGGAAGCATCATCATTGATTTGGGATAGGTGAGCATTTTCAGGTCCTGAAATATTCAGAGCCTGAATCTGGTCCTCCCAGTCAAATGACTGAGCAACCATAGCAGTCTCACCATTGACCGCAACACCTCCACGATTGTTTCCCACCACGAGCAAAATGACCCGGCTCGTGACAATTGAAACAGTACAGCTTCCCTTTGTTGAACCCTACTTTCTTGTCAGCATTCATTCCCCAGTTACTCTTCCTTGTCTTTTTAGCAAACTGCTTCACCCTGAATACTGCCATAGCTATTTGCCATGTAATATCCATTTCTTCCACATCTTCTGGATGAATCTGATCCAGATCAGCAAATGATAGCTGAGGTGGAAGCTCTCCAGCAACAAAGGCATTATAAAAATTAATGAGTCCAGTGGCGAGAGCAAGATTTTCATCACTTTCCTTTGAGTTTGAGGAAGAGGCCACAACTGGTACATTGGAGGAGGGAACAGCTTGTGGAGTGGCAGACGACTGGCTATGTGAGTGAGGCATGGATGACGCAATACTAAGAGTTTGAATCCGAGGCTGTTGAACAGCAAGCGCTTGACCCGAGGAAGAGATGAGTGATGAAAGGGCATTATTAGAAGAAATCCCAAGATTTGCAGTCAAATACGAATTCACATGGTTAATCTCTCATTGTTTATCATCAAGATCGCAAGCTTTGATGATCGCCATTGTTTCAGTAAGAGAGACGATTTACATCCATGGTCTTCTTAATAACAGCCATATTCATGTCCCATGATTTTGGAAGAGCATTCAGTAGCTTTTTATTTATCTCGGACTTGGTCAAGAAGATCCTAGATATGTTCATCTCAGTAGTGAGAGTTGTGAAACGCTACAGCTGAGCCTCAAGGGTTTCTCTGGGAATGTAGTTGAACATATTGAATTTTTGTCGCAGCATATCCTGACGACTTTCTTTCATATCCTCATTTCCTTCATATACCTCGATCAAGGCTTCCCACAAAGCTTTAGCTGAAGTATACTCTCTGAATCCTTGAGCTATATCAGGAGATAAAGTCATGGTCAGAGTGGCCAAAGCCCTTTCCTGTTCTTCAACTTTCTCAAAGTCCTCATCTGTATAGTTCTCAATTTCTTTGTCAATTTGTTGTCCTACAACAGTGGTGGTAATTCGGATTGGAACCTTGATGATGCTTCGCCAAACTTTGAAGTCTTTCATTTTAATATACTGTTCAATTCGGTATTTCCATTCAGGAAACCGGTCTGCAGACTGTAGTCTTGGAATACGCGTGGTTGTGCCCATGACAGAGTCCAGTTCGTGATGATGTGTTTGACCTTGAGAATCCATTTTTAATTTTTTTTTTAAATCAAAAGATCAAAAGATTAAAACAAAAATGTCAAGAATGAGTTTGCGGTCAGGCGGTTTACGGTCGTAAACTGAGTTTACAGTCTGTAGTTTATGGACACTTGTTTACGGTCAAGGTGTTTCCGGTCAATGAAGATTCACTGTTTACGGTCTTTGAAGATGAGTTTACAGTCTAAGAACACAATTTACAGTTAATGAATATTCTTGAGTTTACGGCTGTAAATTGAGCTTACGGCCGTAAACACTTGGCTGTAAACTCCCAGAAGTTCACGAAAACACGAATTTAGAGCAGATTCGATCCCTTTTAGTAGCGAAAGTACCAAATGCAATCTCAAACAGTGATGAACACAATTTTAAATGGGCGAAAACTTGATTGAATGATGCTTTGAAACCGGTTTTGCTCTGATACCAATTGTAAGGTCCTGGAAAAGGATCTTACAAGTGATCAATCAATCAAACAATCAACAAGAATAGGAATGGGAGTAAAAGAAGAATAATATCAAGCTTACACACGTTAATAACTCGAAAAACATCAGGTACAACTTGATGTTCTCTGGTCGTGAACTCTAAACTATCAACCACCACAACCGACCAAGACCAACCCTTTATATAGAGGACACGGGCCGTAAATAGGGTTTACGGCCGTAAACCTGTTTACAGCCGTAAACACACTTTCTATCCGTAAACACCAAAACAACCTAAATTAACAACAAAATGACTCAAAAGACCTTATACAAAGTAAAGCCTAGACCAAACCACTAACTGAACCTTTTAGATTTCACATTTCAAGCATACAAAACAAACGGGATTTCAATCCCACCACAGAAAAGGTTTTTACACTCACACTACACGTAAACTTGTTATCGTAAATTATGAGACTAGTCTTCATTGTACTCTTAGGGTACGGATTAAAATGCCTGTTAGTTATAACCAGATTCTTTTGTAGGGAGAGCGTGATAATTGTGTATAGATCTATATTGGGATTGACAACTCACACCCATTGCAGTTTCCAATAGTCCGATCGGTCAGTCGGGGGTGACAAATGTCATATCTATTTCGACGCTTGAAGAACGTCGCGTGCAGGTCATCTCTATTATAGTATGGTTATAGCGACTCACATAGGGAGATAAAGACACACATATAATTTACGAGAATTTCTACTTTAAAAAGGGATTTAGCCAATTAAATCAGCATTCATTGTTGCAAGTACGAAATAACATGCATACACTAGGTCTTGTGATTTAAGACTACATAACGTTATTTAAGGAAAATATTGGATTTTTCTTGGTTATACATATCATTTACAAACAAAGGTTTTCAAACTCGGGATACAACACTCGGTTTTATTTTATCTAATAAAACTACTATACTTACTAGCAATAACCAGGGTTTTCAAACTGTACATCCAAAAGCTTATGAACTCACCAACTTAATTGTTGACACTCTTTCAAAACTACTTGTATTCTCAGGTAATCAGTAAAATAGGTAACTACCAGCTTTTGAGGATGGAACTCTACGGCGTCAACGAAAACATTTTGTCATTATATTGTAATCGATTTTGAAACATGTAAACTTGTGAAATCATGTAACTTTCTCGATTATGTTTATAATGGTTGAAATTACTTTGAGCACTATTATACTCGTTATGATACTACACATGAAGTCCTCCATCCCCGGACGTTTCCGCCATCCTTGGTTCGGGGGTGTGAAAGATTGGTATCAGAGCATTGTTTATAGTGAACTTAGTATATCAAACCATATAAGATATACAAACTATAAAACACAATGGGACTAAGACTCTCTGATTAAACCATTTCCATACAAGTATACTTTTAAAAATAAAATAATATTTTTATAAAAAGTATAAGTACATGCATGCATACCGGTATAGTGGCACACCTAGGAAAAATCTCGAAAAGTAAAAATGCATGAGTTGTACACTAACATTATACCTTGGGATATGTAATTAAGTCTAGGAGGAATATAGCCTGATTAACTATATTCGTCCGAGAAGTGACTACATATGTCGGGGGATAGTAGTAGTGGGCAACAAGTCTATCAACCTACCAACACTTACACTGAACCTATAATTAGAGTAAAACCAAAATGAATAAAATACTATAGGAGTATTTTGTGTTACCAAAAGTACAATATTTCTTGATTCATTATGTGCTTCTTACACCCTTATTCTCGTACAGACTTCATGGCAGGATTTCATCTACCTGGAGACCCCTACTTTCCGAATCAAGGAAACAGTGGTTGGATTGAAGAAGACCCGGAAGAAGATCCCGAGGAATTGCCCGAGGAGGAACCTGAGGAAGACCCCGAAGAAGAAGAAGAAGTAGATGAGGAAGAACTTGAAGAAGAAATGGAGGACGAAGAAGATGAGGAGGAGCCGGAGGAAGAACCGGAGGTCATCAACCCTCCTTACATAGCTAGGGTTCCTGCGAACCGATTTGGTTACAACGGACTTGAGCCCCGTTGGGCGACCGAAATCGAAAGGTGGAGTCGCCAACAGCGACAATGGTCACCGTTTGGCAATCAGCGAGGTTACTACAACCTCAGCCACGGAGGACTGGTTGACAAGGCCCTCCCAATCGTGATCCAACAAATCACGAACTTGGGAAATCAGAATAGGGAAATTGCCAACCGTGATCAGGAGTTGAGTGTCGATGCAAAAGTTGCCAATGTGCACACTCGTAACTTGGAAAGAGACCACTACCCCAAGGACCAACTCATAGAGGACCTTGCCATTTCACGGGTGGAGGCAAGGGAATATCGGGAAAGATACCTAGCTCTCGAGGAGAGGGTAGCCATAGCCGAGCGACGAATAGCAGAACTTCAAGGAGCCTCGACCTCGTCCCAAAGTCCGCAAAGGACAAGTCGCCGTGAGTAGTGTCTGCACTACTCATAAATCTTTATAAGATAGGCTGAAGAGTACGTGTTGGTGGTACTCTTTTTTTTCTATGTGTATGTACAATCCTGCGATTATGTAGTTATGCTAATCGATGGAGCTTAATGTTTTCAAAAGCTTCTTTATCAACGATGTGTTGTTAACCCGCGTCAAGGTCAAATTTTCCCGAACTCTATGTATGAAAGTCATATCAACGAAAATTTGCATGCTTATTTTATTTTCATTGGCAGTATTATCACAAAAATTTATAAAACTATACATGTCATTGCTTATGGTAAGTCTATAGCTACTTGATGTAGGCAATAGAATTGTATGCAGTTAAGATTCTATCGGATTAGAATTGGTGGTTCCGCTCTAGGCCTTTTTCCTTGTTTGGTTGTGGACTAGGAGCAGACACGATACATTCAACGATCTATTCGATCTTAATTGCATATAACCAGTCCGCACTAATTAGATGTAGAAGGACCGAGCATGTATCAAGTCACAAGTTTGCACGCTAACACTACAAAATTCATGGGCTTTAAATCATATGAACTCTCCAGCATGAATTACTTACAATTACATTAAAAGGTCAGAACATAAATCATACAATTTTTGTTCAATAAAAATCGATTGTTCATTATTATTGAAGGCTTATCAAAGTTTTTCTTTTAAATTTATGGCAGAAATGTGCCACCGCAGAAAAATCCCAGGCCTATTCCTAATGTACCACCCCCTCCACCACCATCTCCACCACCACCTCCACAGTTTGATCTCGCCATGTTCCAAGCTGCTGTAACAGCAACCGTGGGAGTTGCAATGTCACAAATTGACACAAATGGTGCTGGTGGGTTAGGTTCTGGTGCAACCTCCTCTAATCATGGAGACAGTCAGGGATGTTCGATGGAATGTTCCTATAAAGATTTTTCGAATGGCAAACCCAAATCCTTCAACGGAACCGGGGGCGTTATCGCCCTTATGCAGTGGTTTGAGAAGACTGAATCGGTCTTCGAAATATGTGCCTGTCCTAAAGCAAGCAAATTTAAATTTGTAGCTAGCACCTTCACTGACCGAGCCCTTACCTGGTGGAACGGTCATGTTAAATCTCTAACTCTTCCAGTGTCGAACCGAACGAGCTGGGACGATCTGAAGAACCATATGCTAACAGAGTATTGCCCGAGGGGCGAAATTCAAAAATTGGAACAGGAGCTTTGGGGCCTTAAAATGACGGGCTCTGACATCGCATCCTACACTACTAGATTCAACGATCTGGCCATACTATGTCCTGGGATGGTCACCCCGGAAAGCAAGAAGGTGGAAAAATACATCTGGCAATTAACACCCCAGATCCAAGGAAATGTGTTGGCTTCAAAACTGACTACTTTTGACAGTGCCAAACAATTGGCACAACAACTCATTGACCACCGTGCCATTCATCGCATCGTGGTGGCCACCTCCAAGAAAACAAAAGGGGGAAACAAGAAAAGGAAATTCTAGAACAATAGGAAGAACCAACCGACCCAGGATTCCGCCAAGAAACAACAAATAGTGGCGGTTCGCGCTGCCACTACCGCCACCGCTCCAACCCCTCTGAGACAGTATGCTGGGAATCTTCCCAAGTGTAACAAGTGCAACTTTAATCATGTTGGCCCCGGTCGCGAGTTACATTGCAATATCTGTAACAAGAAAGGGCATACCACCCGTTCCTGTAGGATGACTACCCAACATGCCAACCCGACCGCCAACGCCGGAGCAGGCCGAGCCTATTACGGCTACGGGGAAGCAGGGCATTTCAAGAGGGACTGCCCAAAAGCAAGAAACACAAACACTGGCGATGTCAGAAGGGTTTTGGCCTTAAGGCAAGGGGAAACAATGGAAGATCCCACTGTGGTTACCGGTACGTTTCTCCTCGATAAATCTTATGCATGCATATTATTCGATAGTGGAGCGGAGAGGAGTTTCGTTAGCCTGAAATTGAAACACTTATTAAAACAAAACCCTCAATCACTAAAAGATACATACATCATAGAAATGGCAAATGGGAAGACAGAAAGCACTAACGACATATACTCAGGGTGTACCCTCACTCTAGACAACCACTCATTTAAAATCGATCTATTGCCGGTCTCAATAAAGAGCTTTGATATCATTCTCAGCATGGATTGGTTGATTTCTAATCATGCTGACAGTCTATGTTATGAAAGGGTCGTTCGCTTCAATCTGCCAAGTGGCGAAACTCTTGTCGTCTATGGCGACAAACCTAGTGCGAACCTCCAAATCATCTCATGCGTCAAATCACAAAAGTATCTCCGTAAGGAGTACCACGCTTTCCTAGCCCACATAGTCAATAAGAAACAGGAGGAGAAAGCCATCAAGGACATTCCGGAGGTCTGTGACTTCTCTGATGTATTTTTAGAAGATCTTCCCAGAGTCCCGCCCGCACGACAGGTCGAATTCCAATTCGATTTAATCCCTGGAGCTACCTTGTAGCCAAAGCGCCATACCACTTAGCACCAGCCGAGAAGCAGGAACTGTCTAGTCTATTGAACAAAATGCTAAGAAAAGGATTCATCCGACCAAGCTTCTCGCCGTGGGGAGCACCAGTTCTGGTCGTGAAAAAGAAAGATGGATCATTCCGTATGTGCATCGATTATCGTGAGTTGAACAAACTCAGCATAAAAAACCGATACCCCCTGCCCCAAATAAACGAATTGTTCGACCAACTCCAAGGAGCGACATACTTCTTAAAGATCGATCTTAGGTCGGGATACCATCAACTACGAGTCTAGGAGGAGGATATTCATAAAACGACGTTTAAAACCCGGTACGGTCACTACGAGTTCGTAGTGATGCCCTTCAGACTAACCAACACACCCGTTGTATTTATGGACCTAATCAACCGGGTGTGCCGGCCTTACTTAGACAAGTTTGTAATTGTATTCATAGTTGACATTTTGGTCTACTCAAGAAGTAAGGAAGAACACGACTAACACCTACGACAAGTCTTGGAGACTCTGAGAGCGGAGAAATTGTATGCTAAGTTTTCAATGTGCGAATTTTGGATCTGATAAGTGAGTTTCCTCGGTCATGTAGTCAGCAAGGAAGGGATTCACATGGATCCTTCCAAAGTTAAGGCGATTGAAAACTGGCCTGCTCCAAGGACACCCATAGAAATCCGTTAGTTCTTAGGCCTTGCAGGCTACTATAGGAGGTTCATCCACAACTTCTCCAAAACTACTAAACCGCTTACCACCCTGACCCAGAAGAGAGTAACCTTCCACTGGGGAGAAAAGCAAGAAGCGACATTCCAAATGCTAAAGCAGGCTCTGTGCAGGGCACCAATTCTATCTCTACCAGAAGGAACCGAATACTTTGTGGTCTTTTGCAACGCATCAAACCAAGGTCTCAGTTGTGTATTAATGTAAAGAGGAAAAGTCATTGCATATGCATCCAGGAAACTGAAAACACACGAGGTCAACTATGCCACGCACGACCTCGAACTGGGAGCGGTGATGTTCGCTCTAAAGATCTTGAGGCACTACCTCTATGGGACGAGGTGTACCATCTTCACCGATCATAAAAGCCTTTAGCACATCCTCAATCAGAAAGAACTCAATATGAGGTAGATACGATGGGTGGAGCTACTAAATGATTACGAGTGTGAAATTCGTTATCACTCGGGCAAAGCCAATGTAGTAGCTGACGCCATCAGCCGAAAGGAATACTCAGGCCATCGAGTCAGGTCGTTAACCATGACAATCCATTCACACATGTCCAGGAAGATTAAAGAGGCTCAGCTGGAAGCCCTGAAACTAGAAAACGTAACAGGTGAGGCCTTAAGAGGGATGGATAAGAGACTTGAAATTAAGGATGACGGGATACGCTATTTCATGGATCACATCTGGACACCCAAGTTTGGAGGATTCAGGGACGTCGTCATGAACAAAGCACACAAAACTCGCTACTCCATGCATCCAGGTTTAGACAAGATGTACCTGGATCTGAAGAAACTCTATTGGTGGCCAAACATGAAAGCTGAAATTGCTACCTTTGTGAGTAAGTGTCTGACTTGCGCCAAAGTCAAGGCCGAATACCAAAAACCATCAGGCCTACTACATCAACCAGAGATACCTAAGTGGAAGTGGGAACGGATCACGATGGATTTCATTGCTAAATTGCCAAGTCGACCGATTGACCAAATCCACCCACTTCCTGCCAATCAAAGAAACCTTCAAGATTGAGAGACTTACTCGAATCTACATTCAAGAAATAGTTCGTCTGCATGGGGTGCCTATGTCCATTATCTCCGATCAGGATAGCAGATTCACCTCGAGATTTTGCCAGTCACTCCAAAATCATTGGGAACTAGGCTGGACATGAGTACAACTTATCACCCACAAAATGATGGGCAGAGCGAGAGGACCATTCAAACTTTAGAAGAAATGCTTAGGGCGTGTGTAATAGACTCTGGCAAAGCATGGGATACCCACTTGCCACTTATCGAATTCTCGTAGAATAATAGTTATCACACTAGCATCAAGGTTGCTCCATTTGAGGCCCTCTGCGGCCGGAAGTGCAGGTCACCATTGTGCTGGGATGAAGTGGGCAACGCACAGCTAGCAAAGGGACAAGTCCCTAACAGTTCCCTCACTGGCCTGGAAATCATAAGAGAAACCATCGAAAATATTGTCCAAATCCGGGAAAGGTTAAAGGCTTCTAGAGACAGACAGAAGAGTTACGCAAATATTACACGGAAGCCCTTGGAATTCCAGGTTGGAGATCAAGTATTGTTAAAGGTCTCGCCCTGGAAGGCCTTAATACATTTCGGTAAACGAGGAAAGCTAAACCCGAGATACATCGGACCATTTGAGATCCTTGCTAGGATTGGTCCGATAGCATACAAGATTCGACTACCACAAGAACTCAGAAATGTACATCCCACCTTTCATGTGTCCAACTTGAAGAAGTGCTTGTCCGATGAGACTCTTATTATTCCTCTTGACAAGATTGAAATCGACGAGAGCTTTCACTTTGTGGAAGAACCGGTAGAAATAATGGACCGAGAAATCAAAAGAACGAAACAAAGTCATATTCCCATTGTGAAAGTCTGATGGAATGCCAAGCGAGGACCTAAATTCACTTGGGAACACGAAGATCAGATGAAACAAAATACCTGCATCTTTTCCCCGAATCTTGAAGTCCCAGTCAAAGTGCTAAGTTTCGAGACAAAATTCCTTCTAACGGGGGGATGATGTGACAACCGTCAATTTCTGGTCATGTCAAAGTCAATAAAAGTCATCAAGTCAAACCGTTCAACTCAATTAATCCTTGTATATTAGGGATTGCATTATGTTTAAAGTTGTACAACTCGCTATGTTAATACAAAGTGCCACTTGAAAGTCTCATGTGTTCAAATTTTTTTAGCCCTAATCAGGGTAAGTGATGGAACTACTCGATAAAACATTATTTCATACCCCTCGGGGGCGTATACCACTCATAACTAGGCTTAACAGGGTTTTCAAACCTTACATTGTGAAGCTAAACACTCGCAAAGGTCACAAACGAAGTCTCTCTCAATCTCTCCTTATCAATCTATCTCTACCTCAAATCTCTCTCAGATCTCTCCAAAATCTCTCTCATAACTTCCCTCAACTTTTTATAATCATTCAGGGCATCTCGACCCTTAACTCGATCAAAAATCACTCAAAACGGGAAGATTAATGGAAAAACAGCCTTAAAGAACCGAAACCTCTTAGGAACCGAACCTCTTAGAAGCGAAACCCGAAGAACCGAAACCCTCTAAAGACCAAACCCTGCTAAGAACGAAACACTTCATTTTGACCAAAGCTACCATAGGCCGAAGCCGAACCTCGGAGGACCGAAGGTCCCTTCGGACCGAACTCTCCCTTTCGCTTCTATTCAGTTTGGTTTGCTCTATCTTACATTTGGTTCCGTACTCAAACAACTTCGCCTTCGGTTCACATCAAGCAACCGAACCTACCTTCGGTTTTAGCTGCTGGGACCGAACCTTCGGCCCAATCCGAGAAACTTCGCAGATTGCTCCTTAATTTTCACCCGGTTTTCGACTCCGACTTCGTTTTAAGCTCGTTTTTCGTGATTTTAACGTGGAATTTTCACCCAAACTCGTATTTTGGCATATGAGACCCTATATATTCCTATTTTAATTAGTTTTAAGGGAAAATCTTAGTCTTAGGATAAAATCTATATGATAAGATATTGAAGTGGAGTGTTGACTTTTCCATAAGTCTATGACACAAGCAACCTCCCATACCCACTCCATGTCACTATTCCCACCTTGCACTAGTCAATTTGAGATATCCTCATGCCTCCATCAAATCTCTTCCATCAGCCCACTCTCTAATCCCTCACTCTTCCATCAATAAAACCCCACTGTCCTCCTCCCAATATACACTTTTACTTCCTCTTATATTCTCTCTAGAAACTCGAGTTCCTCCAGGGGACCCAAGTCCTTCCCCTGTTGCTGGTAAGTAACTTCACCCTACACCTAATTATCTTACATCCTTTCACTCAAATTATGGATTCCTTACACAAATATTGTCATATTTATTACTAGATCTTTAAATGCTCAAGTATCTCCTAAGTGTTCTTGACTTGGAAACTTCTTCCCTTCATCATCTATTCTAAAAAAATCACCTAAGGTGAGTTCATACCCCCACTCTTTCATGTTTTCTTCAAGTTATAGGAGGCAGAATACAAGTTAATTACTAAAAAGTTAACAAAACTCAAACATCAGCTTTCCATAGGAAAGTTTAGTTCCATTCATGGACTGTTTTGGACATCTTAAACATTTTCTTTTCTAAACTGTACTTGATGCAAATAGGTCAGATTTATACCTTTAAAATGAGTACATGCACATATTCACACGAATTTTCTACAATTTATGGTGAATTTTACAAAACTGTCTATCACTGTAGCTATGAATTCGGACCAGTCTGTGAATATGAACGTTTTCACACCAGTTAGTGACTTCTAAAAATCATAATAAAATTTATGAGCAAACTATACACATTTTCTAAACTCTCAAGAGTTTACGGATTCAGTTTTCGACATCGTATTATTTTTCTGTGATTTTTCTAAAACAGTGCAGAAATGTTAAAAACGAATCAACGGCTTATACTTTCACAACACTTTGTAACATGTTGAGCAAAGTGGTAAACTTTGACGAATTCTTATTTTGTATGTGTTTTTCTATTGTGATATAATTATATAACAGAAAAAATTCACTGAATAGTAAGAGTCCTTATTATTACAAATAATACAAGAGGAAACATAATAAGTGTAGTTATGTTTTGCTAAAATACTACATACAATATAAAAAGGGTTTTACTCTCGATACAAATGGGTTTTTGATTTACTACACAATAAACTATAAAGGGTATAGTTTGAGGATTTCACATTTCAAGCATACAAACCAAACGGGGATTTCAATCCCACCACAAAAAAGGTTTTTACACTCACACTACACGTAAACTTGTTATCATAAATTATGAAACTAGTCTTCATTGTACTCTTAAAGTACAGATTAAAACGTTTGTTAGTTATAACCAGAGTCTCTTGTAGGGAGAGCGTAATAATTGTGTATAGATCTATATTGGGATTGACAACCCACACCCATTGTTGTTTCCAATAGTTCGATCAGCCAGACGAGGGTGACAAATGTCATATCTATTTCGACGCCTGAAGAACGTCGCGTGCAGGTCATCTCTGTCATAGTATGGTTATAGCGACTCACATAGGGAGATAACGACACACATATAGTTTACGAGAATTTATACTTTAAAAAGGGATTTAGCCAATTAAATCGGCATTCATTGTTGCAAGTACGAAATAACATGCATACACTAGGTCTTGGGATTTAAGACTACATAACGTTATTTAAGGAAAATATTGGATTTTTCTTGGTTATACATATCATTTACAAACAAAGGTTTTCAAACTCGGGATACAGCACTCGGTTTTATTTTATCTAATAAAACTACTATACTTACTGGCAATAACCAGGGTTTTCAAACTGTACATCCAAAAGCTTATGAACTCACAAACTTAATTGTTGACACTCTTTCAAAACTACTTGTATTCTCAGGTAATCAGTAAAACAGGTAACTACCAGCTTTTGAGGATGGAACGCTACGGCGTCAAGGAAAACATTTTGTCATTATATTGTAATCGATTTTGAAACATGTAAACTTGTGAAATCATGTAACTTTCTCGATTATGTTTATAATGGTTGTAATTACTTTGACCACTATTATACTCGTTGTTATGATACTACACATGAAGTCCTCCATCCCCGGACGTTTCCGCCATCCTTTGTTCGGGGGTGTGACAGACATCAAGGAATCTCAATTTGACTGTCTCATTACATTGAGAAAGTACTTAAGAAGTTCAATTTTTATGATTTTTCTCCTATGAATACACCTTTTGATCTAAGTATGAAACTTATGCCAAACATTGGTAAAGCGGTTTCACAACTTGAGTATTTAAAGGTCATTGGGTGTTTGATGTATGCTATGACTAGCACAAGGCTTGATATTGAATTTGATGTAGGAAAGCTAAGTAGGTTTACTAGCAAACCTAGTACTCACCACTGACAAGCAGTAAAGAGGGTGTTGAATTATCTTAAGAAAACAATAGACTTGGTTTGACTTATGTAGGGTTTCCTTCAATTATTGAAGAATATTTAGATGCTAGTTGGATTAATAATATTGAGGACCATTCATCTACAAATGGTTGGGTGTTTCTTTTCTGTGGAGGTTCCATTTCATGGGCTTCTAAGAATCAAACATGCATAACAAATTCAACTATAGACTCTAAATATGTAGCCCTTGCAACTGCTGGAAAAGAAGCATAATGGTTAAGGAATTTGATTTATGAAACTCTTTTGCGGCCAAAGCATATATCACCTATTTCTATACACAATGATAGTGTTTCCACCTTG
This sequence comes from Lactuca serriola, assembly GCF_051521515.1. Classification (NCBI taxonomy): domain Eukaryota; kingdom Viridiplantae; phylum Streptophyta; class Magnoliopsida; order Asterales; family Asteraceae; genus Lactuca; species Lactuca serriola. Next base: position 155,453,310 of record NC_136415.1, read on the forward strand.
GAAAAAGCATATAGTTAAGTGTATAATGGAAAGTGGTAACATTTGGGTGTTAGGTAATGCATGGTATGTGAGCTTAGTACTCATGGTATCATTTCTGTTGAGTTTGTTCGATCTCAACAAAATTTAGCTGATCACCTGACGAAGGGTTTAGTTAGAGACTAGGTAAAGAAGTCGTTTATAGGGATGCGTTTATGTCCCACTTGATATCTTTATGGGTGAGATACCTAATTCCCTTCTAATACAATGTTAGAAGTTGAATTCAGTGTGGAAAGCTTGCTTATGGAGATTGAAGCACATTTATTTACTACATCCCAAGGTATGTGCTTATAACATGTATTCTAAAGTAGGTTTATTAAGTGCTTAATAGTTCTTTCTTAAAAGTGAATTAATATGTGCATGATATAGAAGGACTACATATATGAGTGTGAAGTGTTGCCACTTCAGAAAGCTTGGGCTTGGCTTTTATGAACTCATGAATGGATAGGATGCATGGTTGTAATGGTTTCAAGTATGAAACATTAGATATTGTGTTTAACTTATGTGTATAGTATCTTTAGTTACTCAAATGAGTTGATGGTTTCAATCCATAGGACACCTTGATTCTTGAGTATTTGACATGTATATTATACTAATGTGAGAATTCAATCTTTAATATATTTTCATTTATTCATAAGTTAGATTTTGTGTTTGCTTTTAGTTAATTAAGGATTACACTAAAATGGGGGAGGAATGTTGGTGATTTTAGTGTTGTCAACATATTTTGGTGTAATTATTATTAATAATGAGATAGACCGAACTCCATTTACTAACCGATCTTAGAGGTGCGGGGTGCACACTTAGTGTGACAAATGCGAACTCGAGAATACAGGAATCTGGGGGCAACGCCCTTGGGTGCAGATTTCCAAGGGGATGCAGCCCCTTGATAGAGTCTAGGGGCAGTGCCCCTAGCGGGGTCCCTCCAAAAACCCACTAGATGACATCATGATGATGAAGACATTAGTTATGTCCATTAACTAACATTTTTTGTGCCAATTCTACATGCAACCACTAATAACCATCATTCCCTCTAGTATAATAATATTTTATGGTTCCAGAAAACGGGTTGGAAATTATTTACACGAAAATCATATATTAATTTGTTCTATCTCTCAAGAACACAAAAACAGAAAGGCATGTTTTGTGTTTCTGATTTAGAAATGGTCTGACTTCTAAATTGAAGTTCTTTGGATTATCCTGAATCTGATTTCGTGATACCCCCAGACTATAGGTGATGGGTTTTGGTCATAAGACATCCTATGTGCTCATACAAACCCTAATGCTTGGATCTAGGTTTCTCTATTGTACATGCTTTGAATCCAAGACTATAAACCCTAATTCTAGCATATGGAAATCAATATTAACATATAATTAGGTTTAAGATATTACCTTAATTGTTATGTAGTAATAACAATCCCAATTCCTCCTTGAATTGACTTTGGAAGGCTTAGAGTCACAAGTGTTATTCCTCTAATGGCTTACAAGCACCAAGAGCAAATGGAGAAGGTATAAAGAGAGAGGAGAGAGGTAGGAATTCGTCCTTAGGACTTCTTGGGAAGGCTTAGACGAATTCATGAGCCTTAGGGGGTTTATATAGGTGTAAAGATTAGGGTTTTAGTCCTTATCCTTATCTAGTTGCTTGCCCACCAAGCAACCATAAGATAAGTCTTAGAAACCCTTATCCTAGTCGAATTCTAAGGCATTATCACCTTATATTCATTCATCCTATATTTAAGATAATCCTTACCTTATTTTGTAACTATCACATAATTACAATTCAGCCCCTCTAGTTTAATTAATTACACTTGATCACAAAATTAATTCTTAATTAATTATTGACCAATATTAATTAAACAAATATGATTTCTCCTTTAATATATTATTATTATAACATATTAATAAATCATAATAACATCTCTCTCTATTTATTTCTCCAATCAAGTTGCTTTGGTGAAGGCAACCCAAAAGGACCATGCACCATCGGGTCAAGTACATACCAAAATAGTTATGGACTTAGACACTAATCTAACAGTCTCCCACTTGGATAAGTCTAACAACTATTATGCGTATGACTTCAGATCCTAATCTGCAATCATAGCTTTCCAAAGCCGCTGTCAACTCTGATCCTATCAGATACGCGTGTCCTTAGATAAGGGATCATATATTCCTCCATTCTAGATATCATATGAGATATGATTTCAAATCATTCTCTTTATACTATATCTCGATTCCCGATTTATGACGACTGACTAACTGAACAAATCAAATTAGCCCTAGCCCGGCCGAGCATTTACGTTTGTCATCACTAAATCATCGAGGGGCCCAAAAGATATCGCTTTTATCCTAACTTGGATAAAAGGAACGGATAAACTTTGATACAATGTTTGCTTGTACTCACTAACCAAATCACACACAACAATATGTTTTATAACACCAAGTTACTAGTGTGTTTACATATTATCAATATGCAACCGATTCGCAAGATACAACTCACACATCTCGGTTTCAAGAATATAAGATGTTATCGTCTCACCAATCACTCGTGACACAATCCATGGAGTGATCCAAGTGAGCGTGGGTTTGATCCAATGCTCAAATCATATTCATAAGCACTCATGAACGTTGCAGCAAACATTTGCTTATGTCTGATGCTCTTTAGACAATCCACACACCAATTCACGACAGTCTTCATTCATACCTACTTCCAACATATGAACGACTGTGGCCCCGTTCGAATAAGTTAACTGTTCTTAACCAATTTAAATTATTCAGGAAGTCAAAACATGCAAATATGAAACACAAGAATAATACTAATCTCATATGGCCTCAAACCTTTGAGTATAAATAAAACACCTTTTATTTATCACCATATTGATTACTCATTATTTGTCGTTTCGGTTAATCAACTTCTTACTTGAATTACAACACTTGTCCCATGCTCCTAGCATGCACACAATGTTTACTCATGGTTCTTACTTTGTGAAATAGATCACATTGAACACATTTCCAATCATTCTCATTTCACAACTCCAAATCCTTTTTCCATAAGTGAAAGAATATCAAATTCTTGCTACTTATAGAATATGCTAGATTCTAACGTTCTATGCAACTATCCTTCCGTAATGTCACTGCACCAAAGTCACAAAGACTATTGCCAATGATATTACAAAGTCTTCTATCGGAGATTGTTGCAAGACAATTCCTTAAATATGATGTTTCTCACTCAAAGTACATTCCTTCGAACATCCTTTCGCATAAAGGTTTCTAATCTAGTCATAGATTTTTCAATATTCAATTCCCAATATGGACATACTTCCATATTTTCCATATGACAACTCATTCTTAATAGAATCTTATTTATTCGTAATGATGTCGATATGGTCCATCCAATATGGAAACATTTCCATATTTTCCAATACTATACTTCCAACTACTCACAAGCGACCAATCCTCGTCGAACTTTGGATTGTCCTTTGATAGTTGTTTAATCACTTTAGTCAAAACCGATTCTAGTCCTTTTTCCCTCTAAATGCGCTAGACATTTGGAAATTTTAGAATGGTCAAAGATTAAAGCATTTTCAATCGATCCTATACCCGAAGCGTATAGGACACGACGCATAATGTTTTATTTGCTATGTTCTCAAAATTCGAATTGTGAAGAGGAATGCTGTAATCATAATCGAAATTTTAAGAACATACTATGTACCCTTGACTAAATTTTATTAACATTCCAGAACCTAAGCCTTTAGATTTGAAATGAAGCATAATATTCTCTCCCTTAATTATAGCAAAACAACTTTATAACCCTTACTACTTTGCAAGGTTTAACTCTTGTTTTCTATAATTAATATTGCCAACTTTGCAATACGTGCCTTAATAATCATACAATCATAACATTTATGCTCCCACTATCATGATGATTATTATAAAACATAACACTTATGCTCCCACTAGCTTCGACATGTATTCATAAACATCTTAACTTCCAGAAAACAATACTTATTGAATTTCTTAAGTTCATGTTTCTAATACTTAGTGCTTTGATAATCCTTTATCAATGCTTCTTGAACTTATACACCTTTGCCTTTGATAGTTCATATGTGTGTCTAAACACTTAAAACTAATTGCCAAACCTCACAATTCAAATTATGGAAAGGGATACCGTAACCATAATTGAATTTGAGAATGCAATTTTACAATCACTATCTTCTTAAAATCTTTCTTAGTGAAAGCATTTCCTCACAATCATTTTCATGAAGGAGGAAATCTTATGACACTTAGATTTTAAACGGTGTACGTGTTCCTATCCATGTGAATTTGTTAAAAACAAGGTTTACGACAAATTCAAACTCATATGGACCGAACTTTCTTAATCTTGATTTCTTGCCTTATGGTAGCACGGCTGCCCACCATGTTTTCCAAGTAGTCAAACAGCTCACCTTTTCCTATCAATGTACCTTTCATCGATTAAGGTGCTTTGCCATTTATGCGTTCAAAATGAGAACTCATAGAACTCACATGCATAATTAACTCAATTGGAATAGCACAGAAACAAAATAATGTCAACACGATGGGTTGTAAACCTCAACTCGTGTGCTAGTGATGATTGATAAGGTTTATTTGATTTGTTCTTGAAACCTTTCAAGACCATTACGACTCCCACTGACTCTTTCACATATAAGATTCTCTTGTCAAAACATTTCTTGACAAACAAATATTCAAGAGTTAGTGTAGCTTTTATCAAAACTCTTCATAAATTGGTCCTAGTTGGTCTTTGTCTTATCTAAGACATCACAACTTACCACATTTAATGAATGTTTTAAACCTTCTTAATACTTTTCACTCATTGTCACAATCTTAACTCTAAGATTTGTTTTGGAACAAAGTATGATTGGCTTCTTGATTTGACCATTTCTTTAATCTTTGATTCCTCTTCTTGGACATACAATTGTACCAAGACTCACTTATAGGATCAATTGAGATATGGTTCTTAATCATTAAGACCTATCATAAAGCATAAAAGGTACTCTCCCTTCTTCTTAGAATGGAGAAACTTTTATCTCTCTGCCTACTTGATTCTTATTATTCGTTCTACTATTGATTTAAACTTTTTCAATCAATTCAGAATTACACTTAATCTTATAAGTATAATCATATTTACTAAACCTTTAGTAAATCATGACGAATATCTCGTTACTCTTATGGTGGACTTTGATCAACACACAACTTTGTGTACTCGATCTCCTAGTCCTTCACTTGACACTTTGTCAATGAATTAGTCTAATTTCCAAATACGAAATTTCTCATTCATCGTGCATCCACGTTACATGATTCCAAGTTTCTGTCCAATTGAAACTTGGGCGATGAGAAAGTCTCCCTATTTGGTAAATTCTCGACTTTCCATAACATAATAAGAACCAAATCCATTATTGCTAATAATAGAAACATTTTAACATCAATTTTTCATACACGCCATTGTAAGGATAAATAAATAAAATTTAAAATCAAAATTTATTTTATTGCGGAAAAATTTGTCCTTACAATGCAACTCATTAAAAAACTTATGCTCATACATCTTTCTTAGCAATCTAATTCTAACTCTAAGTAATAGCTCAAGAATCTAATCTTCGAGAAACGCGATTGAAATCCATTCCTTCACGGTTAGATTCTACTCACTTCTTCCCTTAAGCTTCCTTTCTTTTCTTCGATCCTACAAAACATCAATTGTAATCTTATCACATTATGTATTCAGAATCTAGAATGAAGCTTTAAAAGAGTTAGTCAATGGATTTAACCTAAATTAGAGCCATACGTTTCGACTCTCCCATCTCTTAGATCTCTTAGGTAAATGGGGCAGCTTTGTCTCCAATGCCCTTTCTCTTGGCAATAAAAGCAAATTGACTCTTTTGGAACATGACATGGAACTACTTCAGGCATTGTCTTTCTCTTGTGATCAAACTTTTCGATCATAGCATGTCTTTCGTTGCCATTGTCTATATCCATAGAGGTCTCGAAGGCAGATTCACCAATCAACTTTGCTTTTCTATTGCGCCAAATCATTGCAGATTCAGCAGCAATATGCATATAGGTGAGATCTATAAGGTCACGTCGTAGTTCATCATATAGTACTCTCTTACGAACTCACTATATGAGTTAGGAAGTGATTGAAGAACCCAATCAACAGCCATTTCCTCACAGACAACGGATCCCAACATTCTTAACCTATCAATGTGTGACTTCATCCCTAAGACGTATGCACACATGGACTTTCCTTCTTTATGTTTACTTGCCAAAAGGGCTTGAGTGATCTTGAACTTTTCAAGCCTTTGAACTTGTGGGTTAGGGAGAATAATTGGAGGAGGTGGAGGAAGTGAAGCATGATTTCTTGTTCCTCGATCGAATCGTGGAATATCATCTTCATGTGGAAAGCTTGTTCCACGGGATTTGAGAGAACCATAGTTGTCGAACTTTGACATCTACAAAACGGGAGAAAAACGAATTCAAGTTAGTTGATAGATTGAGTCCTTAGTAAATCACCCAAATGAAATACTAAGGCTAGGACCCAACACAATATTCTACAACTCGGAGAGGGATGCCGTAACCCTAATTGCAGAATATTTGAAGGTAAGTGAATGACGATTCACTAATTTCCACCATGAAAAACGAAAAAGAAATTTAAGTTTTAAATCTATGAAAACTCCTAGATCCTTTGAGATTCATTGAACTTTCAATGGCATGTTTAAATCTCGATATGCCCCTCTAATTTGTGACTGGGATGCCGAGGATCACAAAGCGGGTGTGAATAACCATGCAAACTTACATGGTGCCCTCACATGTTACAGTCACCTATTCGATGTGCCGGTAAACCACACACGCTCCACCGAACTATGACAAACATTGAGTCACCCTTTGCTACCTTTGCTTAGAACCATTTAGTGTGCCGGTAAACCACACACGCTCCACTAACGTCTTCGCAAGGGCACAAAGTGTAATTTCATGGAATTGCATCAATTCACTTTTGCCTAAGTAACTAAGATTGAGAATTTTATGAAAACATTTAGTTACTTTTATACTTCATTATACTTATAATGGAAGGTTTTGTCTTATCCTACCCGTTCGGCTAACGACCCTCCACTAGTCAAGAGTGCGGTGGGTAAGAGTGGATACCCATTCAATCGCCATTTTATAGGAAATTTCCTTAAACACCCCTTATAGACCAGCTTCGTGAATGAGGCCTACTAACGGTAAGACTGACTTTTACTCATACATATATATAATGTTAGACTTTTAATGTTATATATAGTATAGGGTGTATTTTACACTTTTAAAATATTAGGTGGTCAAATTTGACAATTATACCTTTAATTCAATTAAATTGTAAACCTAAACTTTTATGGATTTATTAAACCTCTTTTAATTATACACCTTAATTAATTAATAAAACCATAAGGGTGTGATTTGAACTTTTTCAAAACTATACTAGAGTTTTAGAATTTAACATTCCTTATTAAACTTTTAATCAACTTTTAAATTCCAAAACTTGAAGGCAAGTTTTGAAACATTTCAACACATTAGGGTTTAGAATTTAAATATACATCAAAATTAAACTATTAATCAAAATTTAAATTCCAAAACTTAAGGGCAAGTTTTGAAACCCTTTTCAAAAACATTAGGGTTTCAACTATTTAAATTTGAAAACAACAAAACTTTTGGGTTCAAATTTAAACTATAAAACCTAAAGGGCAAAATATGAAACTTTTCATAACAACAAGGATCAAATAACAAATAATTCAAATTAACATTTAATCACATAATTATCCATATTTGATTTATTTAATGATTTCTTGCAAAACAATTTATCAATTTACTCAAAATAATTAATAAATTATCACATAAGGAAACAATTATCTTATTAATTGATAAATATCTTCAATTAGATCAAAATTATAGTCAAATATATCATATAATCGGATTAATATTGATCTAACATGATAAGGTAACTATCCATAAGCAAAAACAGCAAGAAATCCCGGATATACCTCTGTCTGACGCACCGACTCGCCGAGTCAACCTATGGAACTCGCCGAGTAGGGCTGACTCGCCGAGTCCAAGAGTGACTCGCCGAGTCAGGTCGAACAATGAGGCCAAAAAACGTTTTTCAGTTACATCAAGCATCAATACAATAGAAACCAATCAAGTCTCTGATACCACTGATGGGTTTTGGTCATAAGACATTCTATGTGCTCATACAAACCCTAATGCTTGGATCTAGGTTTCTCTATTGTACATGCTTTGAATCCAAGACTATAAACCCTAATTCTAGCATATGGAAATCAATATTAACATATAATTAGGTTTGAGATATTACCTTGATTGTTATGTAGTAATAACAATCCCAATTCCTCCTTGAATTGACTTTGGAAGGCTTAGAGTCACAAGTGTCACTCCTCTAATGGCTTACAAACACCAAGAGAAAATGGAGAAGGTATAAAGAGAGAGGAGAGAGGTAGGAATTCGTCCTTAGGACTTCTTGGGAAGGCTTAGACGAATTCATGAGCCTTAGGGGGTTTATATAGGCGTAAAGATTAGGGTTTTAGTCCTTATCCTTATCTAGTTGCTTGCCCACCAAGCAACCATAAGATAAGTCTTAGAAACCCTTATCCTAGTCGAATTCTAAGGCATTATCACCTTATATTCGTTCACCCTATATTTAACATAATCCTTACCTTATTTTGTAACTATCACATAATTACAATTCAGCCCCTCTAGTTTAATTAATTACACTTGATCACAAAATTAATTCTTAATTAATTATTGACCAATATTAATTAAACAAATATGATTTCTCCTTTAATATATTATTCTTATAGCATATTAATAAATCATAATAACCTCTCTCTCTATTTATTTCTCCAATCAAGTTGCTTTGGTGAAGGCAACCCAAAAGGACCATGCACCATCGGGTCAAGTACATACCAAAATAGTTATGGACTTAGACACTAATCCAACAATAGGGTCGAAATCACAGATTTTAAAAAGTGATTGCAATCACAATCTAAGAAATATCCAAGTATATTGATATTCTTAAGACCAAAAATCTAACAAGCTTTATATCATATGGTGGTGTATGGAGTTCAAAACTTTGATCAGACCCTTTTTTTTTAATACTTTTTATGCAATATTGATTTGAAAAGAACATTTTTCTCTCTATCTCTAACATTTATATATATATATATATATATATATATATATATATATATATATATATTGGTTAAAAAGTTAATTTGATTGTTATCAAAAGAGAGAAATCAAAAAGGAAAAGAGCCTAAGCATCAACAATTTAGTTCCCATAAATTCTTTTCCTTTTGGTTTAAGAATTTTGCTAAATGAATCTATGTATCTATCTATCTCTAATAAAAGAGACCATACAAATGAGTATGGTTCAAGACATGTCGCATTTTTGAACCATATTCATTTGAAACCCCCATCTCTTCAACTTACTCTAATTAATTGATAGATTTTAACCTATATAAGAACCTTATTTCACATGAATGGTTACTTATATTTGAATATCTTCTTATTCCAATCATTTTATATGAAATACTTATAAATAGATCTAGAAGAATATTATAGTTATCATATGTCTAAAAGAAAGAATTCAACGGTGAAATATGTCATGGGTGATACGATATTCTTTGGTTATATCAAAAATTCAATGGATCAACCTATTTGATTGGTTTAAAGCAAATATATCAAAATTGTATAGCAAATGGAATTATATGGCCCATTGCCTCAATGTTTTTTTTTTCTATATATATTTTTTAATTCTATTATTTTATTATACATGATATTTATATGTTAAGAATATTATAATTAGATACTATAATTGTTTTTTTTTATGTTTGATTATAGGAGTGAAAGATCTTGGAATAACCAACAATCAACATTGATATATATATTTCATGATGTTAGATTATTCTTTAAATGTAAGAGTATCGTTTCTCAATCAATAAAGTAATTGGTCAGTTTATTATGATATTATAATAATAGCGAAAAGGTTTAGAAAATTTAGAGGTATTTGTATCACGAACCCATTGGTATGATTATGAATATGCTTTAACCTTAGTGGATTGTTGAAAATTTAAGACTTGCTATTTAATATATATCTTTTTTTTATTAAAATGTTTAATCTTGACTTCTACCCTTTTCTAACATAATGTAAATAAGTTTTGAAATATTAAGACATTGACATGAATACTGTTCTTAATTAGCCCTTTCATTGACATGAATATTACATGTTTTTTAGGTATCTAAATAACCCTTTTAAAAATCCTTATTGGTTCATTTGTATAAAAAGCTATTTTATGTTTTTGTTTTGTTTTTATATAAAAAGATATAAATAAGTTATGAAATATATATATGATTAGTTATGTGTACTTATGATTTCCACTTTAAAATAGTTAATCACCACAAATGAAGAATTTTTGTTAACTTATGGTTAGTAAATGGCAATTATTATTTTTAGTTTATTGATATAAAGACATAAATTGTCCACATATGTATATGAGATGGAGAAAAAAAGATGATTTGAGAGCTCTCAAAACCTTAAATTGTGGTGAACATATTTATATTGAATGAGAACAAGGAAGATGCAAATTCATATAAGTGATATCAACTCGACGTCCTCCATATTCATTTGCTTGAAAGTTACATTTGATAGAAAAGTAAGTCAAACATTAATCTCAATTATTTGTGGGATACATAATATGATTACCAGTGTGCATAAATTAGCATTGGCGGCCGATTAATTGGGGATTAATCGCTTGGCGGCATTGAGTCGATTACAATTAGAGCTTGGTGGTCAAATTAATTGTTGTGGGTCAATATCAGTCAACAGCAGTTCATGGAGGGCTAATCCGCCTAATTGGTCTAGATTGATTAACGAAAAAAAAATTTGTTGGGTCAAAATTAGAAAAAGGGCTTCCAAAAAGTCAATGGCAGGTTAAAATTAGAAAAAAAACCTCCAAAATCAAACAATCCCTAAAAGTTTCATTCAATTGTTTCTTTCTTCTTCACTCGACGAGGCCTCACATTAGCGTTCTTTCGTTGGCAATAGGCGACATAGTCCGACATTGGCATCATCATTGACACCATCAAACGTCCACTCAGAGGAAGGCGATGCAATACATGTATGTATGTTGTGATTTGATCGATGCTTCATTGGCCACATTCTCTTTCTGCTTCACTTTATGAAGTTTTTTGATCTTTCTTTGAATCCATGATTGAATCTTTATATGGTTTTTACTTTGTTATTTTTGCACATCTGTTATGAATGTTATGTGATTACTGTAACTTTCTTGTGATTATCGATTTCTCCACAACAGTGTGTGTGTGTGAGTTTACCTTTTAGATTTTGTTTATACTGTTTTTGAAATGAAATTTATGGTTATTTCTTATATTATATATGATTTATCATTTATTTATCTGAATATATATTAACCATACAAAACTACCATGTGTGTCCCTTATATACTATTTTCTCTTCTACACCAGACGAGATTCTCCAAAAATGACCCACAATAATACAATATTCACATGTAGCATTTGTATTATTATCATTATGTTCCATTTTTACTAAAATAATTCATAGATACTATTAAATGTATTGTTGTTGTTGGTTATATTACCGTGTTGAACATATGATTATGTTTTATCTTCAAGTTTTGTGATGAAAATATTAAAACTATTAGATAATATGCATTGTGATACTAGGTTACTGTAACACCATGTTTTGGATCATTCTGTGATTCAGGACTCGTGATCCATAAATCAATTATTTGAAGACTTTGGGGCTTTGAGAAAGTAAAGTTTATGCCTTTTTGAAGGTTGAAAAGTTTGGTTGTGAGATCTAAGCCCTTGAACCATGAGTGGGAACCAATGGTGAATTGGGGAAGGATGTCGCTTGCAAGGGTTATAATTTTGATTTCGACTTGTGTTAAGCCAAATTTAACAAGATATGGTTGTGGAGCTCTTCAATACCTTTCTGTGGGTATAAAGAACGCCGAAATCGGAGTTGGAACGAAGAAGTTATCGACGTTTGAATTTTAGATGGGAATGGGGAATTAGAAGTACGCTGGGCATACATGGGTAGTACGCATGGCGTACTTCATTAAATGAAGCGTGAGAATTTAACTAGTATGTTGGGCTTACCTACATTACACTCGCATAATTACACAATGAACAAAGCATAATTTTTAGGGTTTGATCACTATTTAAGCAACTTAACTTCTAGAAACTCTCTCCAAACTAAGCCTCCATCTCTCTGAAGCATCATACCAAAACCCTAGCCCTATTTGTGAAGATTTTGAGCCTCTTGAGTGTTTATGGGTGTTTTTAATACATCTTGAAGAAGAAGATGTCCATCATTGAAGCTTGGTGAAGGTCAATCTCTTGGATCTTGAACTCATTTTTCATTCCTCAACTTCAGAAGGTATAAAGCCTAAATATTTATCACTTATTTAACTAGATCTAGAATTCGCTCGTGTTTTGGTTATGTATTGTATGACATCACAAAAATCACGGCCAGAAAAGACCGATTCGTTTATGCTTTGTTTTAAAATCAGAGTAATCTTGTAAAGAAAACAGTTGCGGAATTTGTTCCCAAAACAAAATGTGATAAGAATTTATCAAAGCATTTCTTTAAAGAGATGTATTTTCATTAAATAACAAAATCTCGGGACGTCATGTTCCGATACAGACCAAAAGCATAAACAGTATAAAATAGACCTTACAACAATCATTTATAACTATTGATCTGTAATCCAAAATCTCTCGTCAACTCCACCAACTTATACTCTTGTGCCACAACCTGTAATACAAAGAAAATTGAGTGGGTCAGGCTTGGGGGCTTGGTGAGCATATAGGTTTTTCAACCCACAATATTATATCTTATATATATATATATATATATATATATATATATATATTCAATCATCAAACGATCATTCCAATTACCCATCCCCATTATCTTCCTTACTCTTAAGGGTCTACCCTAAGAGTCATCTATTCGTTCACTTCGTATTAGACACTAAGTCAATAGCTGCCAGGATTCTTTATGAGGCACTAAGACAATAGCTGCCAAGGTTCTTTCGTAAAGCACTAATTCCATAGCTGCTTTGGTTCATTCATCGGGTACTAAATCCATAGCTACCAACGTTTATCTAACAGTACTAAATCCATAGCTACCATCGTTCGTCTATACGGTACTAAATCCATAGCTACCAAGGTTCGTCTTTCGTCTCATCCTCAAACTCATCCGTCATCACACACCAACTAATTCGTCTACCCATGTTCTACCCAACATATTTGTAGATATAACATACATATATAGTTTAACTCATTTAAAACCTATATAAAACATCCATTCCACGTTTATCACAAATAAACAACAATATATAAACACATAACATGTATTTCGTAGCAAATACTTAATATTTATGTGTTAGAAGAAGGTAACTACAAACTCACACCAAACATATACTTAATACATTCAAACAATACTAGTATTAAAATCGTGTTTATGAAAGGGACTATACGCTCACACATATAAGCAACAAAACACATAACATGTAATTCATAGCAAATACTTAATATTTATGTGTTAGAAGAAAGTAACCACACACTCACATGTTTAGAAGATGATCGGACAACGCTACGGCTCTTGAAATAATCTTTTACGACGAAACCGGGATGTTTTCCTCCAAAACCGGGCTTCATGCGAGCAGAGCTTCGGCCCGGGAATCTTACTCATTGGGATCTTTGGGGCTTCGGGACTTGCTTCGGGGCTCGGGATTAATACCGGGGCTTCGGGATATTTCTTGCACGAAAAACGAGGCAAAAACTCAAGAGAAGGAAAGAAATGAGCAATAGAACTCGGCTGCACTCGACATCTATTTATAGCGGCTGAAACCCCGAATTACGTTGTGTGTAATCTTTAGTACGCTGGGCGTAACGTGGATAAGGTCGCTGACTCCTCCTCCCCCCCCCCCCCACCCCCCAGGATAATATCGAAATTTATAATTAAATTTAATATTTTAATTATTTAGTAAACTTCAAAAATTCATATCTTCCTCATACGAACTCCGTTTTCGACGTTCTTATATCCACGCGTAGGTGAGACTACGCTCTACAACTTTCGTTTAGACTCCGTCGGCTAATTTTGATTTATTTTTATTATTTATTTTTAGTAGGCCGGGACAAGAAAACTCCGTTATAAATTCATAACTTCTTCATCCGACATCCGTTTTCGTCTGTATTTTTACCGTCGCACTACTATCAACAAGATCTTCGATTCTTGTTTAGATTGTTTCGGCTAAAAACCGCTCGATCTCAAATCGAGTATTCGGACTGCATACCGCTAAGTCGAAACTTAGAAAAATCATAACCTCCTCATACAAAGTCAGATTTGGACGTTCTTTTTATGCATGCTCACGGTCTAACGAACTCTACGACTTTCATTTTGATCGCTAAGGCTAAATATCGCTCTAACGTAAATTCACTTTTTACGTCGCGTTGTGTCGTGCCGGTTCTGTCGCGAAACTTCGACATGTCATAACTTCTTCGTTATAACTCGGATTTCGGCGTTCTTTATATGTACGGAATCCTTGTAACATATACTAAAACTTAGTTAAGATTATTCCTTCGAAATAATCTTCCATCAAAAAGTCATTTTTGACGCTTATTGTCCTTAAATTGACTAGCCCTAATCTACGGGTGTTACATTTTGGTCCCATGGCTTGGATCTTGTGAGTAGAAGTTACTCCCAAACCTTTGAGCATCATTTCTGGTCATCTTAAGGCTATTAAGTCATAAAAATTTGATCTTGGGATCCATTACGGCATACAAAAGCTTAAAGTTGTCAACTTTAGCAGATTGGACATCAGCGAGTTACGTTGGGCGTATCATCTTGGTACACAGTGCGTAATGAGATTGCCTCGAATTCCATTTTTGTTGAGTCTGCGTACGTGGAGCGTAATTGGTGGGTACGCATGACGTACTCACTAGAAAGCCTTTTGGGCCTTGGGTTATTTGAGTTTGGGCCATGGTTAGATGGGTCAAGTAAGGTAAGGGTAAAATAGTCTTTTAACCCTTAGCATGATGGAATATGATTGGACCTTGGATTATGGGTGATTGACCTAAATATTGATTATGATGGTTCTGGTTATGTTTAGTGTGAGGATCCCGGTAGCAGTAGCACGTGTGTGTTCAATTATCTTCAGATTGAGGTGAGTCTGTTCACTGTGCTTGTGGGTTGAAGGCTCCAATACCGACCCACTGGATTATGTTTGTAGGATGATGGTTGTCTTTGTGACACTTGCTGATATGCCTATATGTCCTTGTTGTCTTTGTGTGTCATGCTTATATGTCTGTATGTGTACGTATGTGGAGTAAAATGGACCTGGGGGTTGATACAAACCCAACACATCTACAAGGTATTATATAGAGTCATTATATACTTGGGGTTGATACGGAGTCGAGGGTTGATATGGACCCGAAACAACTACAAGATGTTACATAGAGTCATTATGGACTCAGGGTAGATATGGACCTGACACAGCCACGTACTGTTATATTTGTATACATGCTGTATATGGTACTTTGGGAAACTCACTAAGCTTTGTGCTAAAAGTTTTATGAATATTGTTTCAGGTACTTCCAGTTCAAAAGGGAAGGCCCGACGTGACTGCACAACATCCCCCTAGAGTTTGGTTCTGCATAGTAGCTATTTTGACTTTTACTCTAATGTTTAAATACTATTTTTTCACTTTGAATGATTTTGGGAACAAATTGTTGTATGGATTAATGTTTTAAAAATGAAAATTTTTCCATGGCTTTTTGGTATGTTTAAGTTATAATTAGTTTCGTATTACAATTATATCTAAAATTTGTAGATTCATTTATAATATACAATTTTTTATCCTATTATTTTATTCTGTGCAAAGCACATGCATACACCATTAATTAACATATATTTTTTTAATATTTTATTAACCTACACAACGTGCTGACATTTGCGTAGTTTAGATATATAGTCCTTGTTTGTAGTCGTTAAATCATCTTGATCCATTAAGTGAACTCATCAATTCAATATTTATTATTAATACAAGATACCGTTTTTAGTTATTTGGAAAAAGAAGAAATAGTTTGTAATGCATCGTTTTAGACCAGTGCGAAATTAAATCGTTATCCATTTGTATGGTCACCTCCTATATGAATGAGAATTACCTTCAAATGGAACGTTGTTTTGGACAATTGTAAAAAACCCTAGGAAAAAATCAGGGCCGGTCCGTTGATTTTGAGGGCCTGTTCGACAAATAATATTTGGGCCCTAAGTATAATTTTTTTAGATATATGCAAAATTCATTAATACTACTTGTGGGTTCTGTAAATCAATTAAGGTGGGTGAGGATGAAAAAAAAAACATATTTAATTAAGAAAACGATTAATTAAGATGGATAAGAGCGATTTAAAAAAAAATGATTAATAAATAAAAAAATATTGTAAAAACTTATTAATTAAAAAATAAGTTAATGGGGAGCCAAGAATTGAAACCATTGAAAATTAAAGTAAACTAGGGAAGAATCCCCGCTTTGCGGGGTTGGAATCCAAACACAATCAGTGAATGCAAAACTTACAATGAGAAATAAATGTAAAAAAGCATGTAATCAACAATCGAGGTTTAGAGCAGTCCAAACATCTACAAACATGGAAAATTACTGAAAAGTTCTTATAAAATCAAATATTTGGCCAACAAAGATGGAATGGAAATTGATATCTTCATATTTTACTTCAAAAAAATACGTTAAAATATGTCAAAGACCACTGAAATCCATTTCACTCTTCTTTCTGAATCATTTCACACATTTATCAACCTCTTTCAATTGAGGAGCAATAGAAATAGAACCATCATGAAATGTTAGTATATTACAAATAAAAAAGGTATATACAAAAAGTCTACACATGAGACATAAAATACCTCTTTTCCTCCGTAAGATACAAATCAAAATATAAATCAAACCATGGCGTCATACATCAACTCCCAACCAAATCTCTAAGGTCACTCTAAAGTACCTATGGAAGCAAAGAAGAAACGTAAAATAGTCTTAAGCAAAAAATAAAATGAAAAGTCGAAAGGTTAATGTACTGATAAATACTGGAACAAATCTACAACCATCACTGAGTTGTCATTTATAGAGCCAAATGGGTTCAAAGCAGTTGAATTCTTATGGGTAAAACTCATTCTTTTGGTATACTTAGAAAGTGGAATGACTAAACATTAGATTCCTTCCAACAAATTCTCATTGTAAAGATAGATAGCAGAATAATTGAGCAAAAAATGACAAATTTACCCTTTATAAAAGTAAAGATCACTTCTACATCAATTGCAAGAGAACCTAGGTAAAAAAAAAATGTTATCCGCCAATAGTATAAGTGAAAATACATTGTAGTAAAGGAAATAAACCATAGCATCATATTATAATTAATTGATTTATCAAAATAAAATGAAAAGTATACCTTGACAAATAGCACAACAGCCTCATCGTATGAATTTTTTTGTTATTTTCTTCTAAGTTAGTGGTCTCATTTCTCCCCCTGAAAAAAAATGCAAACATAAATAAAGTAAAGTGGTATTTCTTTAACATAAACACCACAGTATATTAAATCACTGACCAATAATCCCAAAAAAATAACTATTAAGATATACCATAAGGAGATTTTGTACTACAATTATCAAACGGCTTAAACTCTCCTTATTCATTATCTGTGTTGCAATCCAACAGATGACATTCACTTTTGCCACACCCGGCTCACAGAAAACAGCGAGAATCTGTGATGAAGAAAAACAAAGCTGAGAGTTTCAAACTTTTAGTCTGAAAATGTAAACAGATAACATGTATACTGAATTGCTTGGTGGGTTTCATTTCTACTGAAGAACAACATAACCAATATTTTTTCCTTTCCATATTGGCCAAAATAATCCTTGAAACAAATAAATGTCAAATTAAAAGTAGAAACAACGAATTAGCTTAAAAACTTTCAATCTAAATCAAAATACTAACGAAACTGTTGAAATTCAGAATTGAAAAAAACCATAACCAAAACATGATGCAGTAAGGTTGGTGTGATTTACCGGTTGATCCCTCGTGAATTTGGATATATCTCTACAGCAGCAACAGGGCAACCATATACATCGAGGGTTTCCAAAGACCTTTCCCAAGTCGAAAAATTTGTACAGTATCGGAATCTGGTGGCAAGTTAGGCAAACGAAGATCGTCTTTTGGGGTCTAAAGAAAGGCTTATACACATCAACGAATTTCCAGCTGAAACGATTTTCCAGATCTTAGGGCAAGGGCAAAATTGGCATCAGTAGTCCTATGTATATGGTGGGGCTCAATCGGAGGAGAGATTAACATAATTTGGGGAAGTTGTACATAAATCTTTGAAGTCCTAAACCCATAGAAACAACAGCCCTCGTCGATTGTGATCAGAGTACACCCCCTGCACACAATAAGCAAGAAGCACAACTGAAAATAAACAAATTAACCAAGATTTGTATCACATCAATATTATTTTTGATGATTGATAGAATGTAAAGAATAAGAACAATGACATACATCTGTAACAAATATGCTTCAAGTATAAAAAAGAGAAAATAATTGGTCATTGTAACATGGAAATACATCAGTATTTCACACAATAATCAACATGTTGAAAATTTAAAATTTTATAAATAAAATAAATAAAAATGTAATCTTATCACCTACACCATTAATATTTACCTGGAGTTTCTTAATACCATTATTATCCGCCAATATATCACATAAAACCTGCATATAGAAGCACATACATTATTCCGTAACTATAAACATCATAAATATGAAATATTAGATAACTGGTAAAAAACAAAATCCAAAAATTAGTTCAACCAATATCTACCTTTTCATTAAGTTGAAAAAGGAAAAGCAGGGGAAAGCATCGCTATCATGGAAGTCTACCCTTTCAATCATAGTAACATTAGTCTTCTGTGTTGCTGGTGCAAGTCGGTCTGAAACCTTCCATATATTCTAATAGCAAAAGATTTGATTTTGATGGTAGTCAAGAAGGATACGAAGGGGGAATCGATCGTCGTGACACCAGAGGACCTTGAAACAACTTGATTCACAGGATGAAGGACCGGCCTAAGAGCCGTTGTTGTAACGTCGTCCAGGACAGAACAACAACAACAAACCTAACCCTAATTAGCGGAATCAGGGATGGAAAACGGGAAGCCACCGGAGGACGACGACATATATAAAAGGAGGTGCTGCGAAGCTTTCTGGATAAGAGCCGAGGGTTATATAAGAAACAAACTGCTGTGAATTCCAATTCCAATTCCAGTGAAGATGTTTGTGAAAATGGGTTTGAATCGGGGGAGGAATCAGAAAAATTAGTAAATCTTTATAAAACGATAAATTACCTGTTGCTGCTCGATTTTAGAGAAGGGATGCGACCGCCGTTTGATTTTAGACAGTCGACTATCAAATAGATTTCCAGCAAAACGAAGGTCGTGAAGACCGGCAGAAGGGCGTCTGGAGCTTCGACGGTTCCACGGTGGCGACCGATTCTAGAGCTGTATACATGCATAGCGGTGGATGGAGGCTTAAAGGAGGCAGAGACGATCAGTTGGGGGTATTTCAGAGAGGCGGTGTAGAAGGATATGGAGGCCTTGACCATGATAGATTCAGAGAGAAATGAGTATTAGATTAAGCGGTGGAATAATTAGAAGAAGGTATAAGAGATAGTGAAGTTGAGTCGGTGACAGTAAGCACATTTCTATCGGCAGTAGGCGGTGAGCAGATGACATCGGGCAAAGAGGAAGAGACTGATAAAAAATATAATTATCAAAAAGCAAAATAGAAAAAGAAAAATACAGCCAATGACAATAAAGTACTGTTCATGTGGCACTTGTAAATTAGTATGTATATATAATATAATACGGATACTTTGGCCGGTTGAACTAACAAACATATTTGAATTTGCATGAGTATAGTTTTATATATTAATATCAAACTGATGAATAGAAAAAAGAAGGAAAAAAGAGTGAATTAAGACTCGAACCCTTGTCCCTTAGTTGCCGCGATACAATAGCGCCTTTTGGCCAGCCGAACTGCTAGTGGTTATGGAACTATTTTACGTAAAATATTATATATATTAAATATCAACTATATAATTTGAGAAAAATTGGGCCCTATTTTTCTCGGGGCCCTGTGCGGCTGCACACCCCGCACCCCTTTAGGGCCGGGCCTGGCAAAAATCCCAACACTAGTTTTCAATTTTTTTTTCGAAGAGTGTAAACATGGACTCGGTGAACTAGGTTAGTTTCAGGTTTATTTTGTGTACGACTTAAACTTTGTATATAAAATTGTTTATCTAGATTGTGATGAACGAGTCTAGAATATGGTAAACACTACATGAACATTTTATCATTTAAAAGTCCGGATTCTATTTTTTTTTTTGTCCGTTTTGCAGTTAGATTCTTTATTAAGCTCCTGTAAAACCTGTATGTAGCTTAACCAATCATAGGTAACGAAGAAAAACATGTTTGAAACTGAAACTCTATTCGAAATATGAAAACAATATGATATACAAGAACACTTTGGTTGTTTGGTGCAAAGTTCTACATGGAAGACGACAAGAGAATATTTAGAAGATTCCTTGGTGAATGAGAGAAAATTTTCTTATGGACTTACATGATATTCCATTGGCATCCTATATATAGAGATTGTCATATTCATTTCACAGTGTACTTGAGAAACGTAGTTCACTGGGAGTTATGAGTTGAACTTTTAGTGTAGATCTACCTCATTTTTTTTATTCGTCATGATAATCAAATATATCTTTTATGTAACATCCCAAAAAATATGACAATATTTTTCATCATTTTTTTAAAAGACATTTTCATGAAACCATAAGGCCGTCAAAGATTGTTTTCAAAACAAATTCATAGAAATCAGAGTAGCAAAATAATCTCTTAATACATAAATCAGCAGAAGGATGTGTATCGTCATGCTTTCGCCTTGCCCCGATCATCTAAAGTGTATAAAAAAATTGAAATTAACAAATGTAAGCCAAAGCTTAGCAAGTTCCCTCAAAATACCCCATACAACAATACATATACAATGCATGCACAACGGGCCCTCAACATAAGACTGGATTTCCCCGAGCTCACAACAAAAGAATGCATTGTCCTGTCTTGCCCCCTTAGCTTATGACTGGCATACTCCTGAGCTGACATCATTAGACTGGATTGCCCTCCCGACCTTCAACTTATGACTGGATTACTCTCGGGTTTGTTGGATTACAGGACAATGTAGTATCACGTCAACCCAACCATACTATGGCAACATATGCACAAAAAAAAACAAGAAAACATAGATAATCATTATAGATCTACCAGTCTAACAAAACACTACAACATAACAACATCCTACACACAAAGATACATACTACAATACAGAGTATAGTGAGAAAACTCACCTTATAGTCTAGCAGAAAACAACACTGATCACAGATCCAATAACGGACACTACAGGTCACCTATACCACAAACAGGGACCAAATCTCAAACTACAACCCAAAACCCTAAAATTAACCTAAATTCACACTAGGTCAAAAATGCAATGGTCAAAGTGAGAGTCAACAATCAAAAGTCACTCAACCGATCGTGACGTCGTGGCCACCCTTTGGTTACGCCGTAGCAATGTGAGGACAAAATAATCACGAATCTATCCATCGCCACATCATGATAATCAACTCGTTACGTCGTGGGAACCATTCTTGTAAGTCCCAAATTAGCTTGGTGTATCAATCATATCCAATTGATGGTGTGAAATCCCAATCAATTGGATGATGCAAGATCAAATGGAGAAGAAGGAGAAGAAGAATAAGATGAATCTTCAATGTTTATATGATTAGAATGATGTTCCAACACAAGATTCACACACACACTTTTCTTCTCTCTAACTTTCTCTTTCTACAATATGATTATGAATGAATGCTCCTTGTACTATGTGCCCACACCCACTAATGCTACTATATATATATATATATATATATATATATATATATATATATATATATATATGAGCCAAAAAACCAATGCCTAAACCCAATACCCAGACCGAAAACACATGGGTTTTCGGTCCAAGCTACAAACAAATCAAAGGGGTTTTCGGCCCAAGACCGAAAACAATAAATGCTTAGAAAAGCAAAGTATAAACCAATATTTTAGACCCAACAATCCCCCCTTGGTTTATAGCTTTATTTTCTTTTACCCAACAAACTCCCCCTAAAAATGTAGCTGGCTTTTCTTGTCAAAATTCATTTGGAGCTTGTCTTCAGCTTTTTGTCTTGTATTTCTTCACAAATTTAAGATGAACAACTGAATCTTCTAGTTGAATGACTTCATCTTGAACGGATGGACATTTCTTTAGAATTTGGCTTTGAACACACGTTGGGTGTGGAGGCTTCATGTAGAGATTCTTGAAAATTGGCGCTTTCAGCTTGAGAATCTTCAAAGAGAACGAATCTTCTGGATCACTTCAGCAGGTACATAGATAGCAGCAAACTGATTGAGGATGCTTCAATGCAATCCGTCACATAATCTTCAAGAACAACTTCACCTTGCTTCTGGGGTTGAAAGATTGAATGTTGAAAGAATAATCTTCATTTCTTGTTCCTTCGAATGAGAATTCTTCAATGATCACGGATGAAGCCTTGGCTCAAAAATTCTTGATATAGTCTCCATGAGTCTCATTTATATCTGAATTCACTTTTCAAGACAAAGAAAAATTTGAGATAAAAACAAAACTAAAAGAAAACTTAGCACACAATATTTTTTGATTTTTCATATTTTCTGGAAACATAAAAAAGAAAAAAAAATATTTTTTTTTTATTTTTGATTTTTCTGAAAAATAAATAAAACGGAAATAACACTGTTTTTGGATTTTTTTTTTTATTTTTCTGATTTTTTTGTTTGATTTTTAAAATTTTTAATTCCCCCCCCCCCCCCCCCTTCAATTTGTGCATAGAGAAAAACTATGAACAAATTTAACAAAACAAAAATATTTGGGATCAAAGTTGTCAAGCAATTCAATATCGTTTATCAGCACACACCTGAATGTCTAGATCTAGTCAATCACCGGTATTGTGGTTCACTTAAACACAAAGGATATGGACAAATTGGACAGATTATAAGTGATAAGACAATTGTACCTATATATTTAAACAAACATTTAGCTGACGACTACCAAGGATATTGTTGTCCACTTAAATTCAGCAGCGAGATCTACAAACAACCTTTTAAATTGTTTAATTTTAGATGCACTAGAACGTGTTTCCCACTTTCCGATATACCCCGGTAATTAATAACTTCCAAAGAACTCCTTACTTTATGTGAGTATTCAATATTTTAGAGAGAAGATAAATATAGAAACGCATATGTTGTATCCCAAGTCAGAGGTCATCCAATCACGCAGAGGGAACAACATATGACTAACATAGATAGAGGATTTGAGAGATAGTAGAGTGCATATGATGTGTCCCAGGTCGGATC
This sequence comes from Lactuca serriola, assembly GCF_051521515.1. Taxonomy (NCBI): domain Eukaryota; kingdom Viridiplantae; phylum Streptophyta; class Magnoliopsida; order Asterales; family Asteraceae; genus Lactuca; species Lactuca serriola. Next base: position 155,476,999 of record NC_136415.1, read on the forward strand.
TTCCAATCACACAGAGGGAACATCATATGGCTAACAGATAAAAAGAATTGCATAGATAAGGGTATGCATAGAGATAGAGTTGTGTACGTTGCATTCCAGGTCGGATATGTTCCAATCGCACAAAGGAGGCAACATATGACTGACAGATAGAAAGCAAGAAAATGATTTCCTACAGACCTACTTTATCAGAACCCCCCAGTCGCCCTATCAGAACTGGAATTAAGGACATAATTTCGTACATCGAAGAAATGTTGAGCCACAGTTCTAGATAATTAACTTTTAGTGTATCTCACAGGTTCCCATGTTTATCTCACTGCTCAATCTACCCGAACATCGTATTGTCAGTCCAAATGAAACTATTTAAGTTCATATTGTCAAGTCATTTCATTTGTCAATCAATGTCTAGTCCTTTTGAATCCTTCGTGCCTACCAGCACATTGAACACAGAGTCTAAACAATTTAACTTTAGTGCATTACATGAATATCAGATTGCCCTTTAGCACTAGACTTCATATCACTTCCCAAACAATACTTACAAACAAAAAACTATAAGAAAATAAAAGATTCTCTTCAAAAGGAATTAGTTTAAGATAAACTCAGGAGAATCAAGAAGAAAACTCAAACCGTAAGTCATCAATTGAATTTGCATCCAAAAGGTCTGAGAACAGCATGCATATTTCAATCTCAGAATAGATCCGAAAATTCTTCACATCGTTAAGCGTAAACCCCATGTATGATTCTCTTTTTTCTTCCTCTCCCGCAAAGGACACATATTCTCAAACTAAGTTCTGAGTGTTGTACAGTTGAGAGATGTCCTCTATCATGTTCCTGGAACAGCCACTACCAACAAACCGAAGTCTGATGATATGCCTCCATAGCTGCTCCAGCAAATAGAGATCAGTTGGTCTATGGAACCTAATCCATTTTGAAACTGGGTTAACCGTTACCATCAACGTAAGGTACTCTCTCCCATGACATGTCCTGCTTATCACAAACATAAGACGGAGAAATATTAGAATCATTAGACGATTTGGGAGATTGAACCTTTTGTACCCATCTGTAGTTGGGTTTAACCCATTTCTTGTTCGAGTGGATGGGTGCCTCGACACTTGATTTTGAACTTGAAGCCGATCTTCGAGATGACTTTGATCTAACTGATCTTGGTTTCACTGGAGCATCTCTTGGATTGGACTTCTTGGACGACTTTTCCTTCTTGTTCTTGGGAGTTAGATTCTTGGCCTTCAACACATTCCAATCACCATTGCACGATTGTGACCTTGAAGGGCTTCTTTTGGGGTATCTCCCTCTTGGCGCGTTCTGCCATCCTTGTGCGTAATAGGGAACATATGCACGATTAGGACAAATTCTGGCAATGTGTCCAGGTGTTCCACAGTGAAAACATGTATTTTCTTCACGTATGAATTGTTTCTGATTTCCCCTTGTAGCATGCCCTTGACTTGTCTCTGATTGTTCCCATAAGCATACTTGCAACGGGCACTCTGTTTAGCTTGAATTAGTGCCCTGTATTTACCAACAACAGGTTGATTAAAAGTAAATGAGTTAGAAGCAATAGATTCAGAGTTCAAGGAGACATTGGTTTGACAGTCAACAAAATCAACAGAACTAAATTAATTCTTTTCTCCTTGTTCTCATCTTCCACTGCTTTACCTGCACAGGAATAAGAATCATTAGAATCGTTCATCTCAGCACCCTTAGTTAGCCCTGATTGTTCAGTCTTAACTGAAGCTGGAGCAGTGGTTTGGCCATACTGAGCAGGTATTAATTTCTTCCTCGTTGGTCTCAAGGGGTGGGTTATAGTTTTCACTAAAAGAAGGTGGAACACTATGATACCCTAGACCCTTGGGTTGATTATCTTTAAATGTTAATTGTTTTTCTATCATGGATGCAACTACCTCACTTGACACATCAAATTTCTTAAAGCTGAATTCAGCATCTCTATATTTAGCCTTTAATACATCAAGTTCGGCAATCAAATTAGCAAGCTATTCCTTAACATATTTATAATTCTCACATTTGTTGCTATATTCTTCTTGAAGTTTTTGGAAGTCCTTGGTTTTGGCCTCTAGTTGTTCTTTTAAGGGTTTTTGACCTTTCCTAAGTGTATATCCTTCGTATTTAAGATCCTCATTTTCTTTTTTTAGTAAATCATTTTGTTCACGAAGAAATTTAATCGTAGCTTCACAAGATTGAGAACATGAAACTTCATTGACCGGGATGTTTGAGGAACTCATTGTTTATCAAAAAAAATGCCCTTTGACTTAAAACCTCAAAAGTCAGCCTTAAAAAGTCAAACTTAAAAGTCAAACCGAAAAGCTAAAAGTGAAAATTTGAAGGTTAAACTAGAAAGTCAAATGTCAAACTTGAAAGTCAAAGTCAAAATTTTAAGTCAAAAGCCAATTTAGGAAGTCAAAAATTATAAGTCAAAATTTTGGGTAGAAAATGGAATTTTAAAATTCGAAAATTGATTTTTGGGCTAAAATTGACAAAAATTCAAAAATAGGAGCGAAATGGCGAAGCTATATGATTTAATCAGGGGAGCATCAATATTATCATAAAAATCATTGCTTTTTGGACATGCATATCCGATGCATGTCTTATACACAAGCTAGGTTAAAATGAAGGGAAAATGAGATCAAATCTCATGCATGAAACCCATAGCTCACTAACTTTCAAGATCTGGGACAAGGGGTTACAAAGGAGTCCCAAGAATTCATAAAGTTGCCAACTTTATGAGATTCCAACACTCAAACTTCATCAATCATTGAGAAAAGTGGCTAAAACTCTAGATTTAACATGCTTGAGCTAAAAAGGTAGGAACTTGAGGACTTACAAAAGTCCTAAGGCAGCTAAAGATGATGAGGGAGTGGTTTGCTAGTTGAGATGATGCACCAAGACGCGTTCTCTTCTTCTTCAAGGCTAAAAATCACCAAAAAGGAGCTCACAGTCGACAATGGAGGATTAGGATTTTGTTAAGGGTGAAGGGAGGTAATGGTGGCTGAGGGTGTGAAAACTTTAATCCTCACTTCCCTTAAATAGAGGCACAAACCTTATAATTAGGGTTTCGCATGCAAGGGTTGTCATGTCGTGTGACCAATATATTATCACGTCGTGAAACCCAATGAGATGTGCGTCCTTCTCGGTACCGCCATACCGTGACACAAACATGGTCACGCGTGGGCAAGGTTTCCATCCCTTAAGACTTAATTGATAAACTCAGAAGTGATGCTTACCGGGAATTGGGTGTTACATTTTAATACCGAAATTATCATGTCAATTGTCTCATTTTTATTATTCTACATGTCAAATCAAGCGTTTTTGACTATTCATCAGTATCGACTATTCGATGTGTATAGTAAAATTTTATTGTTTTCCCTTTGTTTATTCATTACGTTCTTTAATTTTTTTTAATACAAGTACAATTGATGTTCATACATCAAAATAAGGGAAAATGACTTACAAGCCCAACAAAGTTTCCAAACCGTTCAAAAAACTTCAATCATGTTTTGCATGTTCAAAAAAATCCAACGAACTTAACCTCTCGTCTAAAAAAGCCCAACGAAGTTTCCAAACCGTTCAAAAAACCACAATCATGTTTTGTCTGTTGAAATATTAAGTTCGTTGGGTTTTTTTGAACAGACAAAAATGATTGAGGTTTTTTGAACGGTTTGAAAACTTTATTGGTCTGAAAATTCATTTTCCCGATATGGTAATAAGCCACGTCATATGTTTATCTTCTTTGACTTCCATAGAATTGAACAAAAATATAACTTAGTTGGGCTTTTTTTGACAAAATGTTAAGTTCGTTGAGTTTTCTTAAACATACAAAACATGATTGAGGTTTTTTGAACGGTTTGAAAACTTTGTTGGGCTCATAAGTCATTTTCCCAATCCCTTAAGATTTAATTGATAAACTCAGAAGTGATCTTACTGGGAATTGGGTGTTACATTTTAATACCAAAATTATTATGTCAATTGTCTCATTTTTATTATTCTACATGTCAAATCAAGTGTTTTTGACTATTCATCAGCATGACTATTCGATGTGTATAGTAAAATTTTATTGTATTCCCTTTGTTTATTCATTAAGTTCTTTAATTTTTTTTTAGTAGAAGTACGATTGATGTTCATACATCAAAATAATGGATTTTATCTATGATGAGATAAAAACGCACCTATCACGACTTTCAACATTAGAGTCGTTTAAGTAAGCAATCTTTAGATGCATATGATGAGATAATAATGCACCATATTTGCAAAGACAGACAAATGTTTTGTAAATAAAAAGAAATCAACAACCACCAAATCCAAATGTGAAAGTAATGAGGGAATCTATCAATCTAAGACGATGCTCAAACTTAAACTGACAAGAGATAAAACTTCCAAAGATGGGAGTGGGTCAATCTTTGACAGACTATTGTTTTAGACTAGTGTGAGATGTTTTTGGATGTCGCTAACTCCATGAACTAGTAAACCTTTTATAAATTCATGGACTTGTTCAAAAACTTGTAATTTTTATCACATTCTCAGTACCACCTCTGCCAATAGAATCGGAAGTGATATATGTGTTGAGGTTAGAGAAATAGAATCGAAAGTGATATATGTGTTGAGGTTAGAGAAAGAGGACTTATTAACAACACTATGTTGGAATTCATTCATGATTTTAAACATGTCTACGAACAATTAAAAGAAATAGAGATTTCATTACCAGCTTGAGAAGTCGAGGATTATTGAAAGTTAGAGATTTAGAATATACAAATGCTCTTGATTAGAATGTATAAAAAAAATACAAGAGTTACTCACATCTATAGAAACAATCAAAGAAGCACGCATGCTAAATACAACACCTAGGGAGTGAGTTGTAATGAACAATCTATACTAATAAATAAAACTCATTTTCTGCCACATGTCATGTCCTCATTGATTTGGACACATGACATTTTAATAGATTTTTAGAATTTATTTATTTCTACATGTAATTTTCTGATTTGTTCACATATCATAACTTATTTCGTTTATAATATTGAGAGAAATAAATGTTTCCTTGAAAAAGAATTAATATATTTATAATGTAATAAATGTCATAATTAATGAGAGCTCTAAAATTGATATTGATATTAAATTTAATGTTTAAATATTGATATTAAATTTTTATTTTTAATAAACCCGTGTATTACACGGGTCTTACACCTAGTACTAGTAATATCTTTAACACAGTCCCATTACCTCATAAGCATGTCAATCTCCGCTGCCGAGCCATCAATATACTTTTCTGCCACGTTAAGTCCTTTTTTCTTGGTATCCGTTAACTATTAGTGAAACATATTACATTAATTGGTAACATAAATACATTGGATGATGGGAATTGTTTGACAATTAAAACATTTTGAATGAAACTTATGTGTACAAGAATAAGGAAAATGAAGTTTAGCTCTTGGGAGTTGCATAGGAAAGCAATTAAAATAGGTTAATACATAAGTGGACAAGAGTCAAGATGAACCGAACATTATGGGCTGCTGAAGACCATGCGATCTTGGCCTCGAGGTCCAAGTCACGTATACATCGATCGAGCTCGCATATATAGGCTGAAAAACATCAGGGAGTTGTAACAACAAACTCGAATCAAGAAAAAAAAAAAAAAAAGGGAGCTAAGGTCGATTGACGAAGTGTTCATATCCCTTGATTTACTTCGCTATTTCTTTTGTTCAAACCATCAAACCTAGAATCGCAGCTGGGATTCCTTGTTCCTGTTAAACGATGGAAACTTTTATCCTTCTTACTAACTGAATCTTTAAACATAAAAATTAGTCCAGAGGAGACCAAGAAGCAGATTTCGTAAATGGGCAGATTAAAGGTGATTATCACAGGTATGATCTCATGTGGTGTTTTTGAGCTACTGATGTTATAATTTCATAAATAGCATAGGGCTGATCTAGTGACATGATGATCCAAATTCAATCTTCACTGCTTCATGGATTGATGACTTGAAAATCTACAAATTTCATAGATGATTAAGAAGGTCGCTATGGATTGTGTAAACTTGGAATTTACAAGATAATTTCTCTTTAACCAATGTTTAAATCCTTCTCATAGATTTGAGGAGTGGGATTTGTAACCAAACTTAACCCATTTATGTTGGCAACTTTGATGCTTTGGGTGTTATATGTGGAAGTTGAATACAAAAATAATCCGGAATGTTTGATGTTCTGTCAAGAATGTAACTCATTTTCACAAATAATAATATTTTGGTCATTTTTAATCATAACTTGGTTCCTAACGGTGAGTTTACTCAATATTTTAAATTTGTTGCTAAAGGTGAGTTTACTCAATTGTTTAATTTATTGTAATTAGACGTTTTGGAGGTAAGCTACATATGCAACTATGATTATGTTTGACAAAAATGGCTTGTACATTGAAATTGGAAACTACAAGTATCCGTAAAAATGTTTTGATAAAAATAAACGTAAGTCTTTTTTTTTTTTTTTTTTTTTTTTTTAAATATATTATTATTATTATTATTATTATTATTAAAATTTGCAAAATATAACATTACTTGAACAGTAATTCAATAGATACATTATTCATACATATTCAAATTAATGTTTGAGATATTACTTTGGATAACTTTCAGTACAAGAAAAATCCTAAATAGCTACGGAAAGTTATTATGGAATGAAAATCCGTTGCTATTTTACTACGGAATATACTATGGAACGACTTGTCGTAGCTATTTTGCTACATAAATGGTTACGGAATTGCATTATGTAGCTAAATTTTAAATAGCTACGTAAAGTTGTTACGGAATCTGAATTCATAGTTATTTTAATACGGAATAGGTTACAAAATAGTTGGTTGTAACTAATTTGCTACAGAAATTGCTACGGAATTACATTCCGTAGCTAAATCTTGAATAGTTGCTACGGAATTAAAATTCGTAGCTAGTTTACTACAAATAATACTACAAGGTTTTTTGTTGTAGCTAGTTCTCTATGAAACTTGTTACAAAATCTATGTACGTAGTTAGTTGGCTACATAATACAAAATAAAAATCCGTAGCTAGTTAGCTATGAAATTAAGATCCGTAGCTATTTTGCTAGGAAAATTTGCCACAAAATAAAATTTTGTAGCTAATCTATTATGAAACTAGCTGTGAGACCCGTATATTATACGGGTTGATTAAAACAAAATGTTAAGTACGAACGATTAAATAGAAATTTTATTTGAATTTGAAATTGAAATAAGTGAAAATTATGAGAAAATAACATGCAAAAAATAAAGAAATAAAAATTATGTATTTATTGTGTAGTACACAGGTTAATTATAACAAAATGTTAAAACATGAAGGTTTAAACCGTAAATTTATTTGAAATTTAAAATTTAAAATTAATGGTAGGTTTAATTTATGGAAACCAAATTAATGATATATTGAAAATAAAAATTAAAGTAACGACAAGTGGAAAATAAATATATATTTCAAATTATAACAAAATGACATGTGGCTAATAAATTATGAGGGAATGACATGTGGCAAAGTCATTTTCATTTATTAGGGTAGACTTGTTACAAAAAGGTGAATTTGCAAAATAGCTACGAAATCAAAATCCATAGGTATTTGGCTACGGAAAATTCCGTAGTTAAATAGTTACGGAATATGTTTCCGTAGCAAAATATAGAAAATTATTGAAAAAAATATATTAAAAATACACAATTATTTTTGAAAACGCAACAACAAAGATAAAATATTATTTTTAATTCTTTTGAAAATTTAATTATGATATTATTTTTACATTATAAATACAATTAGTGGTTGATTAAGGGGTTCTTTCTTTTTCTTTTCTTCACTTGTATAAGTAAAATAAAATAAAATAAACTCTTCATCACCATTGATTCATATTCATTATCAACAATTAAAATCTATCACAAGAATAAGATCGCATAAGAAAACCCTCTCAAAAATCTTAATAAATCGAAGACCAATTGTTCCAAAACTAACAAGATAGATTCAAATGCATATAATCAAGCTAAAATGTATCAAAAATTGTTCCATTAACTAATTAAGTGCTTTAAATTTCCGAAAAACTGCTTAAAGAAAGATCCACAGCCACTGTTTGAGTTTCATCAATATTGTTGTTCACTTAGCCTGCAAAAACAAGGTTTTATGGAATAATTAATTAACATTTTTACTATCAACTTATTATAACATAAATAGATAATAAGTTATTAGAGATAACAACTTATAAATAAAAGTACGATGAGAAATGTAAGAAACCTCATCTCTCTTACTTTCTATATTATGTCTTTCTGTAATAAATAAAAATGAAACACTGAAATTTCATACCTATTTGTTCTTTACTTTCTTCCTGCAGCCCATCCTTCCCCAACAATGGTTGATTTTCCGTAATTGCCCCTACAGAAGTTATAAGCTCGTCTGGTTCCTTTACACGCAGCTCGCACTCATCCCAACAATGGTAAAAAACGTGTAGTATTCAATTGGAAGGTTCAAACTGCAGAAAATTGAGAAAGAAGTAATTTTATTATGGGCAAATGGGTCAAATCACATGATCCAAATATACTTCTTCCCCAAATCAGAAAACAGCCGATCGTGTTGTTGTTCCAAAAACTATGCCAATCCCAAATCTGAAAATTGTCGATCTCGGAAAATTGCTAGGGTAAAAAACGCCATTATCCACCGGACATCACTCTATAAGTAGATTTTTCTCGATCGTCCCTACCAGGTAACATTCTTCTCCGTTTCTGTATTTAATAGCTGATAATTTCACCTTTTTATGAATTTGTTTCGCTTTGATTATCCTTTTATTTCGCTTGATTCTATGATATCTATATACATATAAGCTTGATCGAGAGTTAAATTAGGATACAAGAACAGAGAGATACAAATCATGCAATTTGATCAACGCCTGTAGGAGGCAATTCCAGTCCGATAATCTGTCTGCGGTGGGAAGCAGCTTCTTGGAGTTTCTTTCTTCGAAGTCTCTTCCTATGAGCTCTTGTGAGCTTTTGAGACCCTAATTCATCATCTTCCTCGCTTGACGCTGAGAAGTTCGTTTCAGCTTCTCTCTCCAATTCATCTGTATCTATAAAATTTTCGAAAATTCAGAGTGTCAAGTGTATAGACAGATTTCTCAGAACGTAGCTTCAATTTGTATTCACATAAACGAAATAAAATCAAAAGTTAAACCCACTAATACGATGATGATCTGAATTGGCGATTTCCTGGGCTAAATCGAGGGTTTGTTGATCATATTTGTTCTCAGGAGGTGGTGGCGAAGGTGGAGTATAGAGCATGTTAATCAGGGAATCATGAAACTTTAGTTGTATCTCCCTTCTCTTCATGGTGCTAAAATTGATAGATCTTGAGATGCTAAAAGAAACTCTATTCCTCTGTATCAGAAAACAAAAACTATGCATTTTTTTCTGCTATAAGGCCCTAAAAGTATGAACTATGTAATTATCCTTTGCATTTTTTTCTGCCAAATTAGAAATAAAAGTGTAGTAGTGTACAACTAGCTATTGGTTTGAGATAGAATCTAATCTAAGGTATGTTCCATTGTTGTGTAGATACAGGAGGATTTTAGTATTATATGAGTAACATTGTACCTTAATAACAACCACAATCTGTTATCTATGTGAGGTTGCTGGAGCATGTTAAAACGATTTGATTAATTATTTGCTTAATTTGATTTTTATACATAAAAACAACATATTAACATATAACATACCTGAATCTTGATTTGTGTTCTTAGCTCATCGATGTAATCTTTGGATCTTGGATGTTCTGAAGATGTAATGAGCTGTTGTTCAAGCAACATGATTCTTTGTTGCAGTTCTTTAATTTCAGTACGCTGCAATAGAATAAAGAAAATTAAAAAACATGTGTTATTTTAATACAAAATAAACGATGTATTCGACAAATACTATAAAAAAATAGACATGATTCAAAAGCTACATGTCTTTGTTGTATAAATTATAAATAAAAATACCCTGTTTTGCAATTCTTCTTGGAGGATGCGGTTTTCTGCTGACATGGTCTGAATTTTTATCCAGGGCCTTTTGAAAATGGGACTTTTATAGGTAAAAATGCTTCAGGGAATAATGGGGAAAACTTGCATTCAGACTCTTCTTTTGCAAAGTAGTAGATTGTCATGCTGTTAGACATCAAGGACAAAAAAGGAAAAAAAATAATTAGTTTATTTACAAGTTCATAAAGAGTTAATTACACATATTATCCAAGAAAAGAATGCAAGTTTAATTATCAAATCAATATTTGTTTATACAATACCATTAAACAAATATCATATATCTAGACTACACTTTATGATGGAAAAAAAACAGGGCCTTAATGTAGATGAAAGCAAATAAGCAATGCTGATATTCACTCTGATATCACCAATGAACTTATTTCTTATGTTATCCGCTTCATAAACTTTGTGTCATTACATTGTTGAAACTATTACTTACATATTATTGTCTTTGTGCAGATACCACCAAGGAAAACTACAACATCCTACAGGTTCTTATCACAAGTTCTCAACCACTTCTCTTCCATTCTGCATAAATCTGTTACACATGAAATACATTCAATGATAATTTTTCTGCTTAAACAGCATGTACTCATCTGTCTTGTTGGCTACAACAGACTACAAAGTATCTAGATAAAGTAGGAGCAACGATTCTCATTGTTTTTTTATATGGACTATTAGATTTTGTTGCTAGTTTGCCATGGTAAACAACAAAATGGACTATTAGATTTTGTTGCTAGATAAGCAGCATGTTCTCATTGTTTTTTTTATATGGACTGTTATTTATGGAACTGGAATTCAATTCCATTCCAATCTCACATTTGATATAATTTTCTAGGTTTAAAATTACCCGACTCTTCTATGCTTGTTTATGCTATTCTACTGTTGGCATCTCAATTATATGAAATATCTTTAGAATCAACATTCATAATATATCAATTAATGATTTTTCTTGTTGGATAATGCAGGAGCTTGGATCCCGCTTTGTTGATTCTTACAAAGAATATTATGAAATTAGGTCTTTCTTTACTAACAAACAAACATGCATACACTTTTATAGATAATTTTGAATTTTTGGTCCTATATCTTGTTTGTGTATTAACACTCTTGTTTAAAATGACCTCATTTCTTCTAGATGTATGACATTTTGAATGCTATAATGAGCTAATGTGTATAGTATCTAGACACCTCTTTTTCCATTCCTAACATTCCTTTTTTACTATGTTATAATGTGCTAAGTTGGTGAAGGGTAAAACGGTCATTTATCATACTCAAATAGTCTTTATGTATGCAATATTAATTAAAGGCATGAACTGTTTCAACTTTTTCTTTGTTCCAGGTTCCAATCCACTCCACTCCAGTCCATTCCAATCTAATCCAATCCAATCCAGGTGATAACAAAAGCATCATGTTTAAGTTTTGTGCTTTATCTTTTATACTTACTATGACATTGTAAGTTGTTATTTTTTTCATTTTTAAATGCAAAAAATAACAATCTACTTTCATTAAAGTATATGCATTATACTTTTAGTTTTTGTATTTTTCAAAGTAAACAGTAGGATGCTAAAATAAATAAGCAAACAAAAATACATTAGTATTTTAAAGTAAAAAGTAGTATGCTTAAATTTTTAGTAAGATATTTCTATAATATTTGTGATCTAACAGATTTATAACTTCCTAAGTTTTTAAAATTTCCGGGAAGATGTCACAATTCTTCTTATTAAGAGACACATTGAAACGAAAGCAACATACAAGTGTACGTTTCATAAACAAACGCACCGATAATGCAAAATCTGTTGGTAATGTATCTGCCCCATTATCTACACCAACATTGTCGTCATCATCATCTCGTACCACATTATCATCTGTTGGTACTGTATCTGCCCCAACATTTGTTTCACATGTTGGTGCCACATCATCAACACATGCATCATCCATACCTACATCATCCAACCAGTCTTCCTTACCTACATCATCTACCCAATCATCTGTACCTACATCTATCCAATCATCTCCACCTGCATCTACTACACCATCTGTACCTAGATCCACAACAAATTGTAGTGAATCGATTGAGGAAAATGTTGGTGTTCAACATCAAGGGTATTTACTTGGATCTACAAGACTGGATGGGCGTCTATACATTGGAGTGCGAGATAAGGAGTAAGTTAAAATTCTTACATTTTTTTTATCAACATTGAGCTTCATGAATTTTACAATGCGATTGATTTTTTCTTTTGTAGGTTATTTCCTTCGGGACCATGTTCTTCCATTATCTATGAATCTTTTGGTGAAAGAGCTGATTTAAACAGGTATAGCTGGGCAACTTTAAGTGATGAGACAAAACTCCTTTATTGGGACGAGTTTCATGTATGTATCTCGTTTATGCAATTATTAGGTACTCATTAACTAAAAAACTCATATATATATATATATATATATATATATATATATATATATATATTGTAGAAAAATGCCATTGAGATGATGCAAAAACTCCGTTAGTCCAAGCTTGTTGGGAAAATAAGGCAAAGGAAAGATATAGACAATATATCTACAATATAAGCTCAAAATGGAAAAAGTCGACTCTAAAAAAAACCAGTTAATATAACATCAGAAGTGTGGACATGCTGGACTGCAAGATGGAATACTGAAGACTTCAAGAAGAAATCAGAACAAAACAAAAAAAATAGGCGTAGAGGTGTAGCTGATGGACAAGCCCTTTCTACGCATACCGGTGGATCGGCTTCTCATTCCAAGATTGCTTCTGATTTAGTAAGTACTCATTTAATTTTATATTATAGCAATCTACTTTCATTTAATTTTATCTAGTTCTATTTTGATTTTTATAAGGACTAAGCCTAAATGCATAAAATAACAATCTACTTTCTTTTAGTTTTATATTATAGAATTCTAGTTCCATTTTTATTTTTAAAAGGACTAAGCATAAATACATAAAATAGCAATATACTTTCATTTAGTTGTATGTTATAGTTTTTCTAGTTCCATTTTGATTTTTAAGAGGACTAATCCTAAAAAGTATGTTATTTTATTTTTCGTTTTTAAAGAGTGGAGCCTAAATGCAAAAAATACCAATATACTTTCATTTACTTTTGTATCATAGCAATCTAGTTCCATTTTGATTTTTAAATGGGTTTAGCCCAAAACTAAGTTGGTATTTTTTTCATTTTTAAATATCTAAGCCTAAATGTAAAAATAGCAATCTACTTTAATATTGATTTTTTTTGTATATATGTAAAAGAAGCTTTGGGGACATGATCTAGCACACCATGAACTATTCTTGTATACACACACTAAGAATCACGATGGAGTGACTTTTTTAGTTGACAAAGCTAAAAAAATTCATGTAAGTTTTATTTTTAATAATTTCATGTAAGTTTTATTTTGATTTTTTGTATAAGTTTTATCTCAACACAATTATAAAATTATAGGATGATTTTATGGAACGATGTGATCGGTTGGAAGCAATAGGAGAGGAAATTGATGAGGACAAACTATTTTATGATGTTGTTGTGGGACATGATCGAAAAAGAGATTATATGGATTTGGCTCATATGGAAAGCGCATTCGTTCTAGTAAAGGATCTTCTGAAATGCATCGCGAACAATACGAGGATAATAATGCTGAGACAAAAGTCGAGATTGAGAATTTGAAGAAGTTAGTTGAGACGCAACGCAAACAATATGAGGATATTCAACAAAAATATGAGGATGTTCGGCAAGAATATGAGGATGCTCAGAAAAAGAATGTGGAGTTTCAGCAGAAAAATGTGGATGTTCAAGCAAAGTTTGAACAACAACTCGCACAAGCAATGAATGTTATTAACACATTGACTGAACATGACAAAAATTTTATTAATCAATGATAGAATATTATGTATCGAATAATGTTTTACGTTAAATTTGTAGCGACTTTTGATTTTGAAATATGTATCTTTTGATGTATTGGATATTTCTTTTAGTTTCTATAGAAATACTTTGTCATTTTTGGTTTTATATTAATTGTATTTTTGTAAATTGATATAATAAGTCAAATTAAATAACCGAATTTTATAGAAAAAATGGTATGGAACGATTGTTATGGAATTGACTACAAAAAAGTTGTTACGAAATTTGCTATGGAACGAATGGCTACGGAATTTGTTACGGAACGAATGGCTACGAAATTTGCTACGGAACAATTAGCTACGGAAATTGCTATGGACCAAATGGCTACGGAATTTACTACGGACCAAATGGCTATGAAATTTGCTACGGAACAATTAGCTACGAAATTTGCTATGGACCAGATGGCTACGGAATTTGCTACGGAACAAAATAGATACGGAATTTGCTATAGAATTCATTATTACGGAATTGTGATGGAAGTGTGTTGTAGTTGAAATGCTACGGATAGATGTCATAGCAATGGCCATAGCAAAATTGCTACGGAACTATAATTTCGTAGTTAAACATTTTGCTACAAGAAATTTTACTATGAAATCTCATTGGCAAATTCCGTAGCAACTTCCGTAGTTAGTTAGGTTTACCTACGTAATTACATCATTTTGCTATGGGATTTTTCCGTAGTTAAATCGAAATTTTCTTGTAGTGTTTGTTTTAGTGAATTTTTAAGGATTATGTCATTTTTTTTAACGTAATGACTTCAAAATTTTAAACTTTGTTTGGGCTTAAGGACATAAAATTCGAACTTAAATTCGCGCTTTTTTAAATCAAAGTTTTTCTTAACTAAAAATCCTAGTTACAGTAAAAAAGAAAAAACTTCAAAAATTGTGTCTATGATATATATATATATATATATATATATATATATATATATATATATATATATATATATATATATATATAGAGAGAGAGAGAGAGAGAGAGAGAGAGAGTTAGGTTCAAATGTTTTTAGCAAGTATTGTGTGCCTAAATGCACCAATGAGAATTCAAGAAATAATAAATAATTAAATAAATCATTTAAGGGTATTTTGGACCTTTTATACTTTTAATTAAGGATATCATTTAATTGAATCTTGCAATTAAGGAAATAAAATATGTATATTTGACTTAGCCTCTCTCTTAAATCCTGTCTAATAAAACCTCCAGAATCTTCAAACCCTTTTCACTCCTACTTCACCAACCGAAAGATGCGATTGAAAAATTCTTCAATGGCGGAAGATGCGAAGGAAGGCAGTCAACGGTTCTTCATTCCTCTCCTGTCTTCGGCAGCAAAGAAGATCAAGGGTAAGACCCCCCCCCCCCCCCCCCCCCCCCCGTGCTCATCTTCGTCGGATTAAGGAGGAGAAGCACGATTGGAATCAGAAATCGGGAAGCACCTCCAGTGATTCACCGATTTGAAGGAGGAGGAGGAAAATATCGATTCCATGAAATCGTTTATCGCTAATCGAGTCATCTGTCATCAAAATCGATTCTAATCTTATTAATTGATTTTGTGTTTGAACTAAATCAATTTGTTGAACAGAAATCGACGTCAATTTCGGATCTTGAATCGTGTTTGGTATTGATTGAAATAGAAGGAATTAGTCTGATGTGGTTGTCTTGATTCGCATCGGGTTTGTGATTGCAAAAGGTCAAGGAACCGGGTTCGCACTCATGATATATTGAATAGTTGTGTATCACTCACAATTGCTTTGAAGAACAACTCGGATTTGGAACTCAATCGGGATGATTTGAGCGGATATTCCTACGAGTCAACCATAAAAGTCAAAATTGGTTTAAAAGTCAAACCTACAAACGTTCATTTACTTTGAAGGTGGGTAAAGTATTCACTGTATTTGGCAGGCTATAAATCTAGGTAATTGCTCTTCATCTATGTTTTTCAATAACACCATGAAATTTGGGGGAATTTTTAAACCTAAAGATGGGGAAAAACATGATACTAGTATGCTGTTTTTTTCAACTATATTGCATGTTTTGCCATTTCTGACTTTTCAAATATTCATGAGTCAGATATTTTGTTGGAATTTAATGTATGTTAGGATGATGCAGGAATGATGAGGAAACTTATGAAAGAAAGATATATGATACTTCATTCTCAAAGAATGAAGAAAAACAACAATATTCTTTTAGAATTTCAGGATTCAACATCCAAAAACAGCAATATTCTTTCAGAATTCAAGAATTCAAGAAGAAAACATGGAGAACGAGAGTATTCTAGCAGAATGTTGTTATTTTTTTTTAAGAATGTTATTCATTTTTGTTTATATTCTTTTAGAATATTTTATAACTATATTAAAATGTATAAGACTTTTAGTATGTAAGAATATGTACGAATTTGTATTTAAATTCGGATGTATAAGAATATATTAGAATGTTTGTTATTTGAACATCTTATTCAAGAATTTTGTTTTTCTTCAGTAATATTTTATTAGAATAAAATTCTGAAAGAGTATCATTCCAACAAAAAATATTCTGATAGAATAAAATCGGTAAAAATTGAAATTGAATTAATTAAAAAATTTAGATTTTTTTAAATTAGGAGAATTAATCATCCCTAAAAATCCGAAAATTTCCTTTTATAAATGTAGTTAATTGTCCAAAATACCATTTTGCTAAAAAAAATGTGATTATATGGTACATGTTACCTCGTTGTAATATCATACACTCTCAAATCATGTCCATTGATTAATTCCATCCGTTGGTCCAGATCTGTGCATTCTGGCACACAATACTTAGTAAAAACAAAATAACCTAAGCCTATATATATATATATATATATATATATATATATATATATATATATAGGGGTTAGAAAATAGAGATGTGGGTGACCAAGAGGGGAAGGACGTTCAAGGAGCTATCATTGTTATACTTGGTGTTCTAGAGAGAGAAAGTAGAGAGAACAAATGTGTGTGTGAATCTTGTATACATGGATAATCATTGCATACATTGAAGATTCATCTTCTTGTTGTTCTTCTTCTCCATTACATCTTGTATCATCCACTTAATTGAGATTCTGCACCATCAAGTGGATCAGATTGAAACATCAAAGCGATTTGGGGACTTACAGTTGGTATCAGAGCTTGGATCGTATCAATTAATTCGGCAAGATTTTGAACTTTTTTGGACTTTTTCTTGAAGGTTTTGGCATTTTTGATTTGTTTTAGAAGAACTATTGGGTGTTTGTTTCTTTGTGTTCTTCATAAATTTGACTTTTTGATCGAGTTTTGCACTAAAAAGTTGAATAATCATGTTTTTTGGTCGTAACCAGCGAGGACGAGGCAGTGGTTTTCGGTCATAGCTGTGTGTGGTAGGATTTCCGAGGAGTTCTCGGCCAGAAACTCGTATTTGGTCAGCAGAGTTTACAGTCGAAAGCGAGATTGCGGTCTGAAACGGGTTTGCGGTGGAGCGTGGCTTCGCAGGTTTTCGGTGTACGTGTTCGGTCTCGTTTTTGGTCAGCAGACCTTCTTGGTGCGAGTCTTCTCGGTTAGGACCAATAAGCTTCTCGATTTCGGTCTAAATTTCAGATTTTTAACATTTTTGGCCCAAAAATTCATTTTTTCGAATTTTGAAGTTTCGTTTTTGGCATAAAGCTTTGACTTTTGATTTTTGACTTACTAGTTTGACTTTTGACCTTAAAATTTGACTTTGACTTTCAAGTTTGACCTTTGACTTTAAACTTTGACTTTCTCGTTTAACTTTCAAGTTTTCACGTTTGGCTTTTCGATTTGACTCTCAAGTTTGACATTTTAAATTTGACTTTTAAGGTTGACTTTCAAGGTTTGAAGTCAAAGGGCATTTTTGATAAACAATGATTTCCTCAAACACCAAGGGAAATGAAGCTTCATGTTCTCAGTCTTGTGAAGCTAAAATTAAACTTTATTGTGATCACCAAGGGTAATGAAGTCTTGTTGTTAGTGTGACCTATTAGTATCATATGTTAATTAGCAATATCACTTTAATATGATTCTTGAGCGTACAAGATCTTTCAGATTTTAATACAAGTATTAATCTAAGTATTAAATATTTGTTAGAAAGTATATGTGAGTTATATGCTTATTGTTTGGTTTATGTGTTAGAAGTATATATTAGGATGTACTATATGCAAACTAGATACGGTTCTATATATGTTAAAAGATATACATCTATTATCACATGATAACAATAATAGAAATATTATTCGAATGAAAATTAAAAGTATATTAGTGCCTAAATACTCTATGTTAAACATATACACCAAGATAGGATAGTGTTGGCTAGATAGAGTAGGTATTAAGGGCTTAGTACTTATGCCCGTTAATAAAGATAAAACTTATTATAGATACCTAGTTCAACTAAGTTTGATATCGAGTAGTCTCATTCGGGATATACGTGTCTAAGTTAAGAACAGAGAGTAGAGTTCCGTTCCTTGACAATTTCAGGTATTGATGGTACAAAATACGTACTGGGGTACAAATCAGATTCCTTTCTGAATAACCAGGAATGGTGGGTCCAGATCAAACAACTGTAATGGTATGTCAGCTTATTCTTTTTGTTGATCAGAAATGGTGGGGCCATTTCAGACAACTGAGACGATATGTCAACTTACTCTTTTGGGTGACCAGGAATAGTGGGCCCAGATTAGGAAACCATAATGGTTTGTATGCATAATCTTTTGGATTACCATAAATAATGGGTCTAGATCACGCAATTATAAATGTATGTCTGGTCATCTTCCAGATGACGAACACTTGATTATTCTAAACAATTCACCAGGAAGAATAATCCTTCCTGATAATCGTAGATTTGTGTCTGTGAGGATCAATTGGGGTGGGTATGTTTAGGTATGAGGGTTTATAGATATCCAAGTCAAAGACACATCTATATATTGTTTGGTAGTAGTTGGTTTTGTGCAATTAATATATATATATATATATATATATATATATATATATATATATTATAATATTGTGGGATATAAATCCCGATGTACTCACCAGGTTTCCCAACCGGGCTCATTCAGTTTATTTGTATCACAGGTAGCGATACGAAGGTATTGATTGATAATGCACTTATCTCATGTGAGATTTAAGAAGTTCTTAGGCTACGTGAATATTGATGTAAATCCTGCTGATGCTTATGTTTCTGTATCACTTATGACATCCGAAGTTTTTAATAAATCAATGAAAAACATTTTCTTCGGAAATACTATTATGGGACAAATTCTGAATTTATAAAGATTACTCTTATTTAAAATAAGCATAAATAAAAAGTTTTAGAAAGGTCGTAAATTTGGAGATGACACAGTTTGTAACGTCCCAAATTTCAAGACTAAAAATTTCTTTTATAAAACATTAATTAAAACACAATTATCAATCCACAACATAATCAGAGCATTAATTTCATAACATATCTTCATTATCAGAGCAAAACATCCCAGGCTGTCTAATCTATGGTGAGTGTCATGCGATCACCCCGAGCTCTTCCCTCCGCTACCGGAAGTACCTGAAACCAAAACTGAAAACAGTAAGCATGAAGCTTAGTGAGTTCCCCCAACCTACCACATACCATGCATAAACACATACTGCACATATTGGGCCACACCCGCTATTCTGGGCCTCGCCCGCTACAACGGCCCTGCCGCTCTAGGCCTCGCCTGGCTTTGAGCCCCGCTCGGATATAGATCTATTTCACTTAGGCCTCGCCTATCATTGGGCCTCTCCCGTCAACATATACTAACACATAAACATATCGCAACACATATACTAAACGTATACTATCGAATCCTATTCTAAAGGCCTCGCCTATCTTGGGCCTCGCCCATGTCCTACAACTGATGAGTCATTGAACCCCGTCCACACTCCTACTGATAGTGAGATACGGGCCCGGCCCACACTCACTCCTTCCCTAACCTGGGCCTCGCCCTTACTATGCTGCTAACGAGATATGGAACACCGTCCATACTCTGTTGTTGGTGAGATACAAGACCTCGCCCACACTCACCTTCCTACCAGGCACATACATGTATCATACAGACAACAAGTATGACTATCATGCAAACCATTCCTTGGGCACCCGCCCGCTAACATTGGACCTCGTCCTGAATATCATACTAGCATACTGTGCCTAGGGCTAACCCCCGGGTCTTCCTACTCATAAATATATGGGCCGACATTGTGGCCGTTGATCCTTCCACACAAAAGGGAAACTCACCTCGAACTACTGAACTTGCTGATAACCCTCTGGGTGTTGACTAGAGATACACACAAAAACCGGTTTCACTATTCAAAACCGGATCCAATCCGAAACCGGATTGGGTCAAAACCGGTTTTGACCAAACCGGATCGATCGGATTTGAAAACGGATTTTCAATCGGATCCTGATCCTATATTCCAAATCGGATTTGATACCGGATCGTAAACCGGATTCGCTAAAAACCGGATCCAAATCCGCCCCAAAATCCAATTAAAACCCACTAAAATCAGTTTAAACCGGTTTCAAATCGGATTCGGATTTTGGTTGGAACCGGATCGGATTTTTGATGACGTAAGCGAAACCGGATCGGATTCGGATCCAGATCGGATCGGATTCGGGTTTTGTGCATCTCTAGTGTTGACCGACAATTCTCTGAACCGCTGATCCGCTAGCCCCCCCCCCCCCCCGAGCTACCAACATTAATATAACACTTAGTCTAACTGCCCTCCGAAAGTCAACTAAGTCAACTCTGGTCAAAGTCAAAGTCCTGGTCATAGTTAACCTTCCTGGTCAACCCTACTCGCCGAGTCTGCCTAATGACTCGCCGAGTTTATACGCTCAGAGTCCTTCCATTTGCGAATCGACTCGCCGAGTCCACCGATTTCCGTGTCCTGTCCTGACGACCTCACTGAGTATCCACTCGACTCACTGATTCGAGTCTTAAATCGAAGGGTTAGGGGTTTCGCGACTTGACTCGCCGAGTCCAAGAACAGACTCACCGAGTCCAAGGCAAACTTCAACCGACTCGCCGAGTTGTTCATCCAACTCGTCGAGTTCCTCCTAATCTTCATACTACTCGCCGAGTCCACTCGAAGGACTCGCCGAATCTATTCAGTCCTTCATACATTTAGAGGCTTTTTGATTCATGCAGGGACTCCAAACTGTAGATCCACTCTCCCAAAGCCCATTCCCCACGTAAAGTTGCAACCTTTACGTGTAGCTAAGGAGATCTAGGCTAAACACACCACAAACTAGGGTTTAGGAAAACCATGCATCGCCTACACTTTCAAGACTGATACTTTATGACCGTCAAGGCCAAGACACACCTGGAGCTGAAGGGATTCAGCTTGGGGGATGTCTAAACCCGAAATGTATCATACTTGGTCCAAAATCTCATAAAGAGGGGCATGAAAAGATCCAACAAATAACAAGGCAAGGAAGGAACTTGGTTACCAAAATGAGCAGCTAAAGAGATGAACCTTCTGGATCCACAACCTTCCTCTTGAACCCTTAACTCCTTCTTCTCCTTTTAGGCTTCAAGAACACTCCAAATCTTCAACAATGGCTCACACACTCAAAGAGAGCACTAGGGTTTCGTGGAATAGCTTCTGGACAATGGGGGCTACAAATGAGGCTGATAGAGGGAGAATGAGATGCTTAAATAGGGTCCAAGTCCCGGAATTAGGGCTTTCTTAATCCAGACAAGACTCGCCGATTCAGTCTCCTGGACTCATCGTGTCGGCCACTTAAGCCGTGACACGGACCGCGCTCTGACTCGTCGAGTTCCTCCCTAGACTCGACGAGTTGACCCTTTTGACTTAGGGTTTTCTTTCCTTTCTTGGCTTTTCTGATCTTGGGTGTTACAACTCTCCCCTACTTAAACTAAACTTTATCCTCGAAGTTCACTATGGCCGACCGACCTAAGATATGCCTCCAACACTCTGCCTGGGAAACCTAACACCCGTTGGCTACCTCTGTCGGTCCTCCGCCTAGTCCTTCTGACTATCATTACTTCTTGCGGGTAATATACTCAGGTTTACCCTAACCTCGACCCTCCTGGAAACACAACTTACTCACCTGACAATCCTTCTGGTACTCCCCGAGTACTGAAACTGAACCCCTAGGGGTTCACCCCACTCTTTCATTGTGCATCTTTAGACCTCCCCAAGGCAACGTTCCATAACCAGCTACCTCCCTTATTGCTGTGAAGCACTTATCCTTCACCAAATCCATTATCCATGCTACTCTCAATGCGGTCATCACTGCCTGTAGCTACTGGATACTTCTTAACACCACTGCCATTGACTAAAAATTTTTGTTGTCCCTTGTCTGCCTTCCGGATGAACCGAGACCACCCTGGTCCCTACCAATCTATCAATATCTGGATTACCGGCTCCCACCGGTCGCTAACCCCCAACACAACTCCTAGTCGCTCCCAGTGACTTTCGAAGAAACTTCGACTACCTATAACTGCTCAGTCTATTCTGCCATTCTGGCACTACAATCCTGGGATCCTCAATCCCCTATCTTGACACTACGGTACCTACCAGGTCCCACCTGCTCTACTATAATCTCACGGGCCTCGCCCACGGGTCTCACCCGCCTATAACCTCAAGCAATCTATCCTTCTAGTCTCACTTGTCTAGCCACTCTCGCACGGGCCTTGCCCACGGGTCTCACCCAACCACACTACTGAGCAACCCTGCTCTTAGGTCTTACATATACTGCTAATCATATGGGCCTCGCCCACGAGTCTCACCCAACTACATCCTGGAGTAGCCTCTCCCAAGGTCTCACCTCTCTAGGGCTGTACAGATAACCTCCCTGCTATCCTCAACTACTACCCTTTCTTGATCCCTACCTTGATCACTAGGAGATAAGGGCCTCGCCCCAGCTCCGCTAACAAAGCTACTAGGGAATGCTACGGCTTACCCGTAGTCTTACAACACCTTCCATGCCAACTGACCGCTAGTGAATGCTACGGCTACCCTGTAGTCTTACAACACCTTCCATCTCTGACTGCTGCTGGAGAATGATGCGGCTCCCCCGCCACTCCACCATGCTCTACATGCTATCTCTGCCACTGACTATTAACGCGAAAGCATCCCATGCTATTTGTCCTCAAGATCTTCATTCCGACTCACTCGAGTCCTACAGGCGATCCTCCACCTGAATTCTCAACCACGTACTAACCATCACCATTGCATGCACTAACTGATGGGGAGTTTCTCAAACTCCCAACCCTGAGCTCCTCAACCCATCTAACGATGTGTCACTCCCTTTCCTCCTTAGAGACCATGTACTCATTCTGGATCTGCGTGCTCTTACCCTTATACACTCGGAGGATTCTCCCCCACTTCGATCCTGCTTCCACCTCACTGCTCAATGCTTGAAAAGAATTCCAGATCCTTGCTACCATCCCATAATCAATCAGCTGAGGAACCCAAGCTTACCATAGCTAGAGATCTAACCAGTCCATCTCTAAACGATACATTTCCGAACTAGCGAGACATTCCAAGTCCCACACAGGCATGCTACAGTTACTGCATCCCAAGTGACCTTCTCCGATAGGGCACATTCCCTAACTACCCTTTAAATATCCAAGGTATGCAGATGGCATATAACTAAATCACAAGCAAGCCGCACAAAATAAAAATACTCATACCAATAATGATGCAGAACCATAACAATGTAATCATGCATAAAGAAAACAGAAACGGAAGTCGCATACCTGCAACGTCCGACACTACCCGCGTCTCCATGGTAGTCATCTGAAAAGCCCTGCTTCCTACCGCAGGAGCCTCTGCCCGGCCCTGGCGGCCGTCTGTGATCCTCAAGGTTGCAGGGGCAGGTGCCATCACCCGTCCTGCCGAAAGCAAACTGGGAAACCGGGCCTTCTTGTGGCCCCACTGGTTGTAGTGAAAGCATATCAATTATGATCCCTGTGTAGTGGTAGCAGTACAATCCCTGCTAAAATGGCCAGTTCGGCCGCACTTGAACCATCTAGACTCACCACTGCTACCACTCCTGCACGCACCCTTGTGCGTCCTGCCACACTTCCCGCACCGGCTGCGGTCCTGATAATCCCTCGACCTCGAATCCGATTCCTTGAGCCTTTTGCCTGAACCTGTGGCTACCTGAACCTCATCTGGCTTCCTCTTCCGGATCTGCTCCAAATCAATTTCCCTCTCTCTAGCCCGAGCGATCATATCCTCCAACGTTTTGCAGCTAGACCTGCTCACAAACTGCCTGATATCATCCCTCAACATCTCGTGATATCGGGCTTTCTTCATCTCCTCATCCGCGACATACTGTGGAACAAGGAAGGCCCTCTCCCTGAACTTGGCGGTGATCTCCGCCACAGTCTCAGTAGTCTGCGTCAAATCCTTAAACTCCCGTGTCAACTGCTGCACCTCAATAATCGGTGAAAACTCATCCCTAAACCTGGCCGAGAAATCGCTCCATGTCATTGCGTCCAACACGGCATCGTCACCAATGGCATGACCAATCTCCTTCCACCAAGCCCTCGCTTTGTCCTTTAGAAGACAGGAGGCGAGTCTCACTTTGTCCCCCTCGGGGCACCGGCTCGTATGAAATGCGTTGGCAACATCAGCCAACCATCTGCTGCTAGCAATGAGGTCCCTAGCCCCATGATAATCTGGTGCCCCGCAAGCCCTGAACTTTCGGAATGTCAAAGTACGCGCTCCCATCAAAGCCATCATCTCGGTACGGAAGGCTCCCAGCCTCTCATCCAAGATCTCTAGTATACCCTCCTTGACCGTGCCAAAGATCACAGGAGTATGGTCTAGTATGCTACGCGTAACCTCAGCTGATATCAACTCCCTCATCCGCTCCTCGAGCTGCTCAACCCCTGAACCCGAGCCTGATCCCTCTCCGACACTTGATCCGCCTACTGGTCTCTCTCGCAATGTCACCATGCTGAAAACATATCACAATAACTATCAGAATACTCATCACTGCTGAGGGATCATACACACACACTACACGTTTCCCGGTCTCATCTCGGCCTTTCTCGAATCTAGTACGGATCCTCTGCTTTCAGTAGTACGGGCCCATACTACCTTCCACATCTATCCGTACTTTCCTCAAGAACTGCTTCGACTCCACCAGGTCCCTTTTCCTACTACTACTGCTCCCAGCACTATCTCATCCTAGGCTTACCCTAGGGAATCCTCTGACTCATACCAAACCAGTCCTCAGCCGCTGAAGGCCTCCTTATGATGCCAATTAGCCATCACCTGGATACCATCACATGTGACGAGGCTCAGATAATCCTTCGAGTAAAAGACTCGTCCCTACAACGGTTGGACTCAAACAAGAGCTGCGCAATAGGGCCAAATCCAGCACTCTGAGATTATTCAACCCTGATCACATGTGACGTGACGTATCCACCTAATGGCTAACTCCCATCATTCAGAATCCCACAATGCACAAAGCAAGCAACATTTAGACAAGGGAAAAATCTAACCATAACATACTCAAGCAACCATAATCTCATATCAAGAATCTGTACTAGCATGCAACATAAGCTCATAAACTCAGGCATAAGCTAAACAGGCTATCCTCCTACTGTCTAACCAGTACTATCATGCAGCTCACAAGCACATATAATAGGCACATAAGGCATCCTCCCTAGATCCTTAGTCATAATCTAGCATGTTGTTCTACTAACTGATAATCATAACATAAACTTGTATGGGTATTTTGGGGTACTTACTTGAGCTCGGCTGATTGCATGCACCACACCGCATTTCTCTTATCGAGATTCTTTTCTTTCTGAATTCTTTTTGCTTTTCTAAAACTGTTTCCTTTCTCAAAACTCTTTTTACAAAACTGTCTTTTCATTTTTGAAAATTTTCATACCAATTCCTTAGTTTGAGTTCAGACACACCCGAGAGTATGTCCGAATCCCTCAAACCAAGGCTCTGATACCAACTTGTAACGTCCCAAATTTCAAGACTAAAAATTTCTTTTTATAAAACATTACTTAAAACACAATTATCAATCCATAACATAATCAGAGCATTAATTTCAAAACATATTTTCATTATCAGAGCAAAACATCCCAGGCTGTCTAATCTATGGTGTGTGCCATGCGATCACCCCGAGCTCTTCCCTCTACTACTGGAAGTACCTGAAACCAAAACTGAAAACCGTAAGCATGAAGCTTAGTGAGTTCCCCCAACCTACCACATACCATGCATAAACACATACTGCACATACTGGGCCTCGCCCGCTACAACGGCCCCGCCGCTCCAGGCCTCACCTGGCTTCGAGCCCGGCTCGGATACTGATCTGTTTCACTTAGGCCTCACTTATCATTGGGCCTCGCCCGCCAACATATACTAACACATAAACATATCGCAACACATATACTAAACATATACTATCGAATCCTATTCTAAAGGCCTCGCCTATCTTGGGCCTCGCCCATGTCCTGCAACTGATGGGTCATGGAACCCCGTCCACACTCCTACTAATAGTGAGATACGGGCCCGACCCACACTCACTCCTTCCCTAACCTAGGCCTCGCCCCTACTCTGCTGCTAACGAGATATGGAACACCGTCCATACTCTGCTGATGGTGAGATATGGGACCTCGCCTACACTCACCTTCCTACCAGGCACATACATGTATCACACAGACAACAAGTATGACTATCATGCAAACCATTCCTTGGGCACCGGCCCGCTAACATTGCACCTCGTCCTGAATATCATACTAGCATACTGTGCCTAGGGCTAACCCCCGGGTCTTCCTACTCATAACTATATGGGCCGGCATTGTGGCCGTAGACCCATCCACACAAAAGGGAAACTCACCTCGAACTGCTAAACTTGTTGATAACCCTCTGGGTGTTGACTGACAATTCTCTGAACCGCTGCTCCGCTAGCCCCCCCCCCCCCCCCCCCCCGAGCTACCAACATTAATATAACACTTAGTCTAACTGCCCTCCGAAAGTCAACTAAGTAAACTCTGGTCAAAGTCAAAGTCCTGGTCAAAGTCAACCTTCCTGGTCAACCCTACTCGTCGAGTCTGCCTACTGACTCGCCGAGTTCATACGCTCAGAGTCCTTCCATTCGCGAATCGACTCGCCGATTCAGCCCATAACTTGCCGAGTCCACCGATTTCCGTGTCCTGTCTTGACCAACTCACTGAGTCTCCACTCGACTCACTGATTCGAGTCTTAACTCGAAGGGTTTGGGGTTTTGCGACTTGACTCGCCGTGTCCAAGAACAGACTCACTGAGTCCAACGCAAACTTCAACCGACTCGCCGAGTTGTTCATCCAACTCGTCGAGTTCCTCCTAATCTTCATACTACTCGTCGAGTCCACTCGAAGGACTCGTCGAGTCTATTCAGTCCTTCATACATTCAGAGGCTTTTTGAGTCATGCAGGGACTCGAAACTGTAGATCCACTCTCCCAAAGCCCATTCCCCACGTAAAGTTGCAACCTTTACATGTAACTAAGGAGATCTAGGCTAAACACACCACAAACTAGGGTTTAGGACAACCATGCATCACCTACACTTTCAAGACTGATACTTTATGACCCTTTAGGCCAAGACACACCTGGAGCTGAAGGGATTCAGCTTGGGGGATGTCAAAACCCGAAATGTATCATACTTGGTCCAAAATCTCATAAAGAGAGACATGAAAAGATCCATCAAATAACAAGGCAAGGAAGGAACTTGGTTACCAAAATAAGCAGCTAAAGAGATGAACCTTCTGGATCCACAACCTTCCTCATGAACCCTCAACTCCTTCTCCTCCTTCTAGGCTTCAAAACACTCCAACTCTTCAACAATGGCTCACACACTCAAAGAGAGCACTAGGGTTTTGTGGAATAGCTTCTGGACAATGGGGGCTACAAATGAGGCTGATAGAGGGAGAATGAGATGCTTAAATAGGGTCCAAGTCCCGGAATTAGGGCTTTCTTAATCTAGACAAGACTCGCCGAGTCAGTCTCCCGAACTCGTCAAGTCGATCAATTAAGCCGCGACACAGATCACGCTCTTACTCGTCGAGTTCCTCCCTGGACTCGACGAGTTGACCCCTTTGACTTAGGTTTTTCTTTCCTTTCTTGGCCTTTCTGATCTTGGGTGTTACACAGTTGGTATTAGAGCATTAGTTTAACCGAACTAGGTATTTTAGGGAATTTCTAGACTTAAAATTAGAAAGCTAAGCGATGATAGTGAGATGTGTGTCTATTATATTTTAGTACACCTGAATAGACATAAGCACTAGCTTACCTTAGGATAAGATTCTTTAATGGATATTATGTGCTAAATGATTTTTAGTATGCCTTAGGTTGCCTACCTATAATACTAATACATGAATATATGAAAATTCTATTGTCGAACATAACTTAGAATAAAGAAAATTTATACGTTCAGGATTCTAAATGTTTAAATTATGGTATTAGAACTGGTATGTAAATTTTCGGAGGGATAAGGAGGACTTATGCGTCTATCATATATAAATAAAACCTTCTATATCTATATTCTCGTGTCGGTAAATTGAACGCCTATACTGGTGTACAATTCATAATGGTGAGAGCATGTAGTGGATTCAGAAACAGTAGAGAAAGATTAATAGTTGAATTGCGAAAGGTGGGGAGGAAGAACACCGAAGAGGAGACAAGGAAAATTTGTACGAACATAATAAAACGCATAATCATTATTAGAGTGTCTAGGACACGTGCTTATTTGGACACGTTTGTATGTGTTAAATCATTTTGTAATTTTAGGAATAGGAACTTGGTGACTGCGAGGCAATTCATGGGACGAGTATGTGTAGGTGTGAAAGGTAGTAGAAGCCTATACTAACGGAACCACCAGACTAGCAATTGGATTAGGAAAAAGTCACAAGGTTATTAAGACACTAGTAATTGAATTTATTTTGTTCATTTCCATCATTACCTTTGTATAAGTGATGACAAAGAAGATGAATTCCATTCCTACTTTAGTGATCATATCAAATCGAGTCCGACAAAAAATCTACAAAGTAAGTTTGATATAATGTGTGCTATCAAGACCAAGAAACATGTAGCTATAAATGTTACATGTTATGATGTGATTATATCACATTAGAACATGAAGGGAGGTATCATCCATACTAGAGTCTGACTTAAAGAGACAGGGTATAGTTGTTACATCATGCAATGCAAGATCATTAGAGCATGACCGTTTGGTTTGCTATGGTAGTTGAAGTAAAGAACCTATGATAGGTTAAGACTGTTCCAGAAGGAGCAAGAGTCTCCAATAAAGATCAACTTTGGAAGGAAGAGCATGTGCAAGATTGAGCACCATCAACAACCAAGAAGTCAAAGAGTTAGAAACTCACTAAAAAAGACATATGAGTTATGGTTATTACCTAGGATAGAAAGGAAACATGCAGAGTCATTATGCAAACCCTGTTTTGTTGATGATTCCGGGACGTAATCATCCAAAGGGGGAATAATTGGAACATCCACATATTCAGGCTAATCAAATTAGATATAATAAGCGTTAAAAACGACCATTTTGATAGAAGATTATTTACGATAAATAATCTTAACCAAAGTTGTAGCATATGTAACAAGGATTTTGTGCATATAGAGAATGTCCAAATCTGACTTCATATGAGGAAGTTATGATTATTCGAAGTTTCAACATAGTCGTATATGGCTCAGATGCCAAAATTGAAATCGATTGATTATTGGGAAAACCAATATAAATGAGAATTCAAGATCTCGTCAATACCTATCCATTGATATAAAGACAGTCAAGAACAGATATCGTATGAAAAAGTTATGAATGTTATACGAATTTTAGTAGGCTAGCCTACGAATTTTTGAAGTTTCCCGAGTGCACCTCACCTAATAGAGGCATGAGGCGTATCTGTTATGTCATACTTTTAGCTACTTATTTGATTTCCACACCAACTCGGACATCCAATCTAGAGTTTCTATTTATTTTAGCCTATTTCCCCTTAGTTTTAAGAGACTGGATAAGCCGTGAGGTCCCTAAGAGCCTAACATCTAGTAGCTAGCAGGCCGAAGTTCTGCCAGCACAATTTCCGAACATCTGTCTAGGAAATCTCTGAAAGTTAGATTACACTCAATATTATTTTAAGTGTAATTTATATTTATATTTATAATTGTTATTATTAATTTATAAATAAGATTTATCATTAATACCAAGTCATTATACTGATTGATCTACTTACAGTAGATGTATCTAGAATGGTCACGTTGGCTAGGTTGTTGGATTTCATAAAAGCTATATGCTGAAATGGTCCTGCCTCCCAACTGTCCTGGTTGGTTGATCCTTACTTGATAGATCTTGATATAGACATTGGAATTGTTAGGGAACCTAGACTATCATTAGTCATAAGAAATGATAAACTAAGACATAATGATATTTGTACCTATGTCACGTTTGAGGAAAAAATAAAATACCAAGGCGAAGTTCTTCCTAAATTCAGAGGCATCAACTTTATCAAGTGAGTGTATAGTCCCTTTCATGAACATAATTTTAATACAAGTATTAATTAAAGTATTAACTAATTTATTAGAAAGTATATGTGAGCTATATGCTTATGCTCTGGTTTATGTGATAAAAAAATGTTTGAGGATATACTATATGTGATTCAGATATGATTTTATATATATTAAAAGATATACATCTATTATCGCATGATAACAATAATAAAAATATTATCAGAGAGAAAAATAAAAGTATATTAATGCCTAAATACTTTATGCTAGACATATACACTAAGATAGGATAGTGTTGTCTAGACAAAGTTCATATTGGGGGTTTAGTAGTTATGCCCGTTAATAAAGTTAAAACTTATTATAGATACCTAGTTCAACTAAGATTGATAGTGGGTAGTCTCATTTGGGATATGTGTGTGTAAGTTAGGAACAGAGAGCAGAGTTATGTTCCTTGACACTTTTAGGTGTTGATGGAACAAAATACGTACTGGAATATAAATCGTATTTCTTTTTGGATGACCAATAATGGTGGGTCCAGATCAGACAATTGTAACGGTATGTCTGCTTATTTAATGGTATGTTTGCTTATTCTTTTAGGTGACCAGGAATGGTGAGCCCAGACCAAGCAACTGTAATGGTATGCATGCATAATATTTTGGATTACCAGGAATGGTTGGTCTAGATCAGGCAACTGTAGAGCTATGTTGGGTCATCTTCTAGATGAAGAACACTTGATTATTCTAAACGATTTATCTGGCAGGATAATATTTCTTGATAATCATAAATTAGGAAATGTGGGGGTCGATTAGGGTGGGTATGTATAGGTATGAGGGTTTATAGATATCCAAGTCGAAGACACGCCTATATTTTGTTTGGTAATAGTTGGTTTTGTGGAGTTAATATATATATATATATATATATATATATATATTACAACATTGTGGGATTGAAATCCCTACATACTCACCAGGTTTTCCAACCTGCCCGACTTAGTTTCTTTGTGTCACATATAGCGATACAAACGTACTGATTGATAATGTAATTAACTGCTGAAAGATTTAAGAACTTCATAGGCTTCAAGAATATTGATGTACGGCCTCTTTATGCTTATGTTTCTATATCAGTTATGACATCCCAAATTTTTAATAATCAATGAAAAACATTTTCTTCGGAAATACTATTGTGGGACAAATTTCACATTTATAAAGATTACTCTGATTTAAAATAAGCATAAATAAAAACTTTTAAAAAGGTCGTAAATTTGGGAATGTCACACGAATACACAAATTTCAGTGGCATCGTCCCTATAATCATAACTCATACCTTCCTCATGTTTTTTTGTTTTGTTACATCCACTGCCACCTTGAAGTTTCTTCAAATCTGTGTAATAGGAACATACCCATCGCCTACTCTGAGTTCTTTATTCACTTTTTTATATTCATGTTTCTGATATTGGGTAAAAGTTGGAAATTATTTACCTTAATTTGATTAGAAGTATAAAAGAGTATGGATAAGATTCCAACGGCTTTTTTGTTCTAATATGGTATAAAAAGTGTTTGAGATATTGCCTGAATGACTAGGTCCAATATCTTTTACTATTGTTTTGTGTATTTTTATGAAGGTGGTTTAGTAATTAGCATTTGATCTCGGTACAAGAACATCCTATATTCCATTATTCTTATATATTATGAGTATAAATATCTTTCTTTAATAACAGGTTCATCATGTATGCCTTATAAGTTGATTGTAGGAACTTGTGTGCATCGCCTTTAGGTGAATATTGTTGTAATTCCCTGTAATTTCTGTTGATCCTAGATGCCACCACTATCCGAGATTCTAAACTCAGATTTCAGTCCAATATAAAGGTCTTTTTAATGATTTTGATTATGTTTAGATTGACCAATGTTTTGTTGTTGATTGTCTTCTAACATATGGAATCTAAAATCAAGTTGTTATTTGTATGTTACTTTTGAGTTCATTGTAGAGATTTGAAGATAATATGACTCTTTCTAGAGATTTGAAAAGTATATGAACTTTGTAGCAACTAAATTTTGAGCATGGAAGTTTTCTTAGAAAAATACTTTCTAACTTGAGTTTGTATATCTTTTTTCTATAGGAATGTGGAAAAAAAAACATATACGGAGGCTTAAAGATCGAATCAATGGTGATTGAAGCACTTGAAAAGGTAGGGGAGGTACTTTATTCCCTTTATTAGAAACGAAATAATACTTTCGAACTTGAGTTTTCTTTTGGTAAAAAAATTAAGTTTATTGCCTATATTATGTGAAAAGGTAATTCACGTGAGTGAAAGGAAGGTTTCTGAGCAGAAGGGCTATGTGCTATGCTAATTCAGGCTAAAGAGTTTTCCATCTAAGAATGCAAAATAACACTAATTTTTTCATCTGAGAAAGAAATTGTGAATGTGCCATATGTTTTAAATGAGACCCTTGAATCCAGCATACTTGTTTTAAAATGTGATGATATTGATGAAAAAAGAGGCTTTTTTAACATGTTAAAAGAATAAGAGAAAACAAGCACCCATAAAGATGGAGGTGGACAAAATTGTTGTAATGACTTGCAATAAGCCACAAACATATGTTGTGAGGAGGTAATAATATTCTATGGAAAACTCCTTTTCTTATTTGGAGTAACTTATAATTTTCATCTTCTATAGTAAAGTTATTGATTTAATCGATATTAAATCTCTCTTTGACAGTTGTTGATAATTTATCACGACTTATGACAAGGCTTTTAAAAAATGCAATAGGAGAGAGGGAACCGACTTTGCAGTAGGTTCATATTAGGGCAGAATGTCTATCTTCAATGGTAAGTAATTGTCAGATTTACCCTTTTTTGGTAAGAATGTAAGTAATTTGTAATTTTATCTTAGATAAGATTGAATTTGATAATAAATGTTAATAATTTTATATAATTAGTGTATTTCGGTTTTTTCATAATAAAAGAAAAAAAATACTGGAAATGAAAAATCCTTTTTTAGGAATGTTGAAATCCATGAAACATTGAATTTAAAGAATTCCAACAATATTAGATTTTTCAATTTGGCAATCAAACAAGCCACATAATGGAATCTCTAATTCCAATTCCAATTAACCAAACATGCCCTTATATTCATAAAGATTATTTATTCTCTATTTATTTGTAGGTGTTTTTTTTATTGGTTCAAGGTTATAGTATAGCTGGGAAGAGCACATAAGTATTTTTTTTTTCCTTGCTCATTCTCTCGCTGAAAGACCCTAAAGAAACTTCAAAATGTGGCTAATTATGATCAGGTGTGTATCCTTTTGTAGGCCTCTAACTTAAATTAAAAAACTCATTATCTTTCGGAACAAAATAATGTCTTTCTTTAATAACAAGTTATGAACAAAGAACCAGAGACATTATATAAAGATTTCATTGTATTAGTATTTAGGACCAATATTTAGTGTAGAAACAACATGCTACTTTCATTTCTAAGCGAAAAATAACATACTACTTTCATTTCAGAACTTAATCTCAATTAATAACCTCGGTAGAATGGATCCATTTGGAAATGGGTGAAAGCCCACTTCTATTAAAGGGTGTATTCTCTAATTGAAATTATGCATCTATCCGTTCACATAGAGAAGTATATATGAATGTCCTAAAACTTACTTTTTATCTTATTTAGATTAATGCAATAAATAACAATGTACATTTGTTGATTTGTTTATTATAGTATCCTACTTCTGTTTGTTCGTTTTACAACATTATACTTTGAAAATGTACCCACATTTCCAAAGTATAATGCCTTAATAACTAAACAGTTGAAATTAAGGCAAAAAAAATGAAAGCATGACACTATTAGTCTATAGTACACACACACACACACACACACATATATATATATATATATATATATATATATATATATATATATATATATATATATATATATATATGAAAATACATCATTATTTTTTACATTCAACCTTCGTTGATATGTATTAGTTCTCAATTATTTACATTTTTTTTATTCAGGGACTTCAAGGAACTGCTTCAAAAGAGGAACCGAAAATGATTGAGTAGTTACATGCCCAAAATATAAAAAATGAACTCATTGCATTGCCATTACCACCACTCACGAGACAAGCTATTGAACATTTGCAGCTTATATTGGTATATTAGGTAAGCTTTAGGGTTAATTTACTAAGTTCAACTTTTTTCTGTTTTATTTTTATCTTTTTTGTTTGTTTGTTTGTTTGTTTGTTTGTCATCAAAAACAAACTATTTATTAAGTTGTATACAATCTATGTGAAATCCGTTATGACACAATACCACAAAAATAAAAACAATAAAAAAATCGTCCTGAGGCGAAACCCGAGTTTTCCTCCTAGTTTAAATGTAAAAATTGTAATAAACGTATATTAATATCATTAATACAACTTTATTCTAATTTCGAATTTTCTAAATTAAAGCCCAATTATTTTTCTTTGTTGATTTATTTAAATCTTTTGTTTAAGTTATAAAAAAAAAGCACTTCAATTTCAATAATTTAATATTTTTTTTTATTATACTTATAAATTCAAACTCCTAAATGTTTAGACCTTCATATGAATTATTATTATTTTTTAAATAAAATCATATAATATACGAATCTTAGGGTTTAAAGATATTATTTATTTAGATAATGAGCTGAAATATGTAGTATAATTCGTTGAAAAAACTACTTTTTGACATAAATTTAAAAAAATTATAAAACAAATAAATATTTAATTTGTGTTAATGATATATTTGTCCTTTTGCTAATAAAACCCTTTCCATATATATAATGGAAACTTAATTTCAAAATTGCAGTTAATGCACGTAGAATTTAATTTTGATATTCTTAATTTAGGCAATAAACTGAAGTACGTTTCTATAATTCGTCTGAAAAAAACTATTTTTTGACATAAACTTACATAAAAAAAATGTAAAACAAATAAATACAGTATTTAATTTGTATTAATGATATATTTGTCATTTTGCTAATTAAACCCTTTATATCTTTTTTTTTTTAATATTTAGAAGTACAGATATATTGGAAATTTAATTTCAAATTTGCAGTTAATGGAATTTAATTTTGATAATTATCGTATCATATATTTCGTTAAACTTGATAAGCATTAAAGCAGTAGAATCCATAAAAAGATAACACACTAGTGTGTCTCTCTTTCTCTCTCACATTCCTCCGACGTTCTCCCCGCTCACCGCCGTCAGTCCGCTGCCATACGCTTTGCGATCTCACTAAAGGTCAGTTTCTAATCTATCCTCCTCCCTCTTTTCAGTGGCCTTCCAAGAATTATGGTTTTCTTTCGATTAATCTTCTTGTTGTCTTAAATGTGTGTCAGCATGCATGTGCGTATAGACACACAAACATACGATCCAATGAGTGGGGTTAATTTTTAGTATATTTGATAGACTCTTAATTTCCTACTCTTGTTATGCGATCAATAGAAATGGATCTACTATATCAATACATGTTCTTGAAAAAGATTCATTTTATAATTCTCTTGGATTTGTTAAACGACTGAAAAAATAACCCTAAAACTATGAGTTGGAATCAGTCTGCTGATCTATCGACAAAATAGTGAATTTTTCGTATCCAGGGCAACTGATTTTACAATTTATATATTTTTTATGATAGTTTATACGTGGCAATGTTTATAAACAACTCAAACAATATGTTATGTCTATCGAAAGAGTTTTTGATCTGGCTCTCTTGTCAACATATCCCAAGGTTGATTTATTGCATACATTTGTTAAAACATCCTCTCTATAAACTATTGATTTTTTTTTTTTTTTTTTTTTTTTTTTTTTTTTTTTGTGGTTTGTTATACTTTCATTCAAATTGCCAAATGCTATTTTGTGGTTATTTTAAATTAATTTTTTTTTCTATATGTAATTTTATAAGTTTTTCTATTTTATTAAATTCTATATAATATTTTAATATTTTTTTCTTTTTTTGTCATTTGTTATACTCTCATTCAAATTGCCAAATGTTATTTTGTGGTTATTTTAAATTAATTTTTTTCTATATGTAATTTTATAAGTTTTTCTATTTTATTAATTTTTATATAATATTTTAATATAATAATTACAATAAATGTAGTAATAAATAAATATTAATTTCACTAATAAGCTTACCTTTTAATTTCAAATTTTTCAAAATTAAAGCTCATTAGTTTATTTTTTTATTTAAATTATTTGTTTAAATGTAAAAGATAAAAATCATTTCTATTATAATAAATCATTATTTTTATATTTTCTTATAAATTCAAAGTTCTTAAATATTTTGACTTTTATATTTAACTTTATTTATTTTTAATATAACTCATGTAATACATGAGTCTCACAACTAGTGTTTAATATCTTTAAGTTGATAAGTTAATTTCAACTCCTTTTCCTCTTAAAAACGTTACAGGGAAATTGACTTATTAAGATGATTAAATTTTCGGTTTGTTCACATCTGGATAACTTTTTTTTGTACACATCTAGTTAACGAACTTTTTGGAGTGTTCACATATGACCAACTGTAACAACAGGTTACATCCGGTTATAATGGTCATATGTGAACAATTACCAAATAATTCGGTATCTAGATGTGTATAAAAAGAAGATAGTTCCCTAGATGTAAAAAAACCAGAAAGATATGAGTAAATGACACGAATGGTCCCTGTGGTTTAGGATAATTTGTGTGTTTGGTCCCTAATTTATTTTTTTTACTCGAATGGTCCCCACTGTTTATTTTTGTTGCACACTTGGTCCTTGTCTTTCCTAAAAAGACTATTGTGTCTTTGTTAATTTATTTTTTAATTAATTTCCTTATCTATGTATTTACTTTTTTTATATATTTAAAAAAAAATTAATAAGCCCCACATATCTGTGTCTCTTCACCCTAAACCTGAAAGCACATTCGAAAATTTTATCTGTGTCCTACTAGTCATCATCTCATCTCTCATCCTCCTCAACTTCTATTTGCTTTCCATCTTTAATAACATCGACGTATTCACCATTCCTTCTTTTTTCGATCCATCTTTAGTAAAAAACTTTGTTTACGACAACATTAATAAAGCGGAGGATCTTCTGTCATTATTGGTGTAATTTGTCACGAAGTCGTTGGTAGGTGTTTGTTGAAAGTGAAGTTTTGCAAAGGTCACTTGAAGTTTTGCAATCATCATCTGTCAATAATGATTGGGTAAAAGACTTTGTTCACTTGTGTTGTTAATTGTTTGTTCCTACCAGAATGATTGCCGCCATCCTTTGTTCATCATGATAGATTCACGTCCCCACCCCAAGAATTTTCGGTCTTTTCCCTCCCATATTCTATTCTTCTATTGATCTTTTATAGCAGAAACAAGATCTCCTTTTTTTTATATCCGAAGGTCTAATATCCTTTTACTAATTGATGAAACCATCTCATCACCCTACCTCTTATCCATTGCAACTTGTCGGTTCACCCAATGTCACATATTTTAAGTTGGACTCTTTTGGTCCCGTTTGTCATTCTATTACTCCCTTAAGGCTTATGCCAATTCTGTATGTGCTCCACATCATCAAAAGGACAAGAAGGTCAAGGTTGGGAAGGGATATCGTGGCGTGGTCGTGGAGGTGACTGCAAGTCCAATGCAAACCAACATTTGGACACCTTGAAAATACTATGTTGTGTTTGGAAATGGTCGAAGTAGTTGAACAGGAGGACCATGATGACTATAGCCCTTGGTAAAGTTACCAAAGACGAAAATGATTATAGATGATTGGTTACCGAGGGACGGTTTTGTTTTCATAAGCGGGTATGACAAGGAAAAGTGGGCAACTGTACAGGGCCAAAATTTCTTTTATATATATTATGTAATTGTGATCGAATGGTTTGATTTTTTATACCTTTATCCAACATACATCAAAGATAGCACTCTCATGAGCAAGCCAAGCCACTCACATAGCCTGGCTTTATCTGCTAAATAAATCAAAACTTCTAAACTTCAGTATAGTGGAAAGAGGTATTTACTCTGCAATATGTTTGGTAAATGGATATTAATCGCGCATTTCCAAGCGACTATAGGACATATCATTTTATTCGGTTGATTAGATTCATCACCATAAATAACAAGTGTAACTTTGGAAAATTAAGATTCCAAAATCGGCTCTTTTTAGAATCATGTGTATATAGTGCCAAACATGTCAATATACATTTTTGTGTAAATGTGGAATTTACAAAAATGTGGAATTTATCAGACTATGAGTTACATTAGGTAAACCTAATGTTAAAATTAACTTCAAATCGAAATAACTGAAAGACTAAGAGGTCTCATCTTAGCCTCACGAGGCCACTTCAAAGTCGCTTCAAACATACATGGAAGAATCACAATAGCAGTGATTCTAATTTTCGATGACCATGTATATTAGTCGCTGCCTCACGAAATCAAATTGAAGTCACATGGAAGGGAAGGATCAGATGGTTGATGTGGTTGGTCCAAGCGGCTTGCTTGATGTTTCATCTCCATCTTCAGGCCGTGTGAATGGCTGAGGCGGTCAGTTTGCTCGTTGCCTCCTGAGACCGTGACAAGGCCGCCTGATTAGTGATCAAAAAACATTAGATTCAGATTTGCAAAGCTGGTCAAAAGGAGATGAAATAGATTTTAGATTTGAAACAGCGAGGATGAAGCTGAGAGGAGACGAAATAGATTTCAAAAATAGTTTCCGCTTAGTTGCAAAAGGTCCAATTTTATGTATTTGTTCTTCTTCATCAATAAGAACCCATGTTAATGGGGTAACATTGTAGAGAGAGAGGTCCGGGAAATGATGAATTAGGCCCACTTGAACGAGGTGGAAAAAATATAACCGGATTACCCCTTCAAAACTTCAAAAAGGACGTAATCAACCCGACAAAAACAAGTTTGTTCCCTCATGAAGTCACAAAAATACTTTAGGGATTAAATGGAACAACCATAGAAACTTCGTAAGACATTTGTGTCATTCTCCCTAATCTATAATAAAGTCATAGAAGTATTGAAAAACTCTTTAAGTTAAACAATTGAAAAAAAACAGTTTATTTAAATTTTAGTTTATTTGCAGACATTAAAAAACAAACGGTCTTTCTTCTTTCAGACTGCAGAGGTTTGGTCCACCTCTTCAACTGCAGATGTGGTCCATAGACTAAAAATTCTATATAATTGAATTCTTCTTAAATGAAGCATAATACAATATGTATCTATAATCTACTTAATTATTTTAATTCTAGAAGGTTAACGAATGAGAATATATGTTTATAATCGTTTGAAAACATTTGAAGATTGATTTTTTACATAGGTCAATGCAGATCATATTTGGACGTTTTTTTTTCTTTATCAATTTCTTTTTGAATCTTATAGACTCTATGATGTTATTTGTTATTTGGATATACAGAATATTTTAGTATTTTATGCAAATGTAAGTCCTCCTTATCATAAAATCCTGGCTTTGTCCCTGTATAAATCCAATATTGTTTAACAACTCTATGAACAAGCTTTATTCTTGTAGTGTTGATGTAGTGCCTTGTCCTCCAACTCAAACAAACAGAAAATTAATCAATCTTGTGAGACATCGAAGATTCAATGACAGACGACGATATCTATACGAATGATGGAACTGTTACACTTAAGAACGAACGTGCTATCAAGAAAAAGACTGGAAACTGGAGAGCTTGCCCATTCATTCTTGGTATGCTATATATATCTACAGATTTGTATGCCCACACTAAATATATACATATATTATTCTGGTTTATTTCTTTTCAAGTTTTACTAGATACACTTAATTATTCGTTGTGTAGGGAATGAATGTTGCGAAAGGTTGGCTTACTATGGAATGAGTACCAATTTGGTGAACTATCTAGCAGACCGTCTTGACCAAGGAAACGTACGTGCATCCATCAATGTTACAAATTGGTCAGGAACATGTTATGCAACACCATTGCTTGGAGCTTTCTTAGCTGATGCATACTTAGGAAGATACTGGACAATTGCAGTTTTCTCCATTATCTATTTCTTTGTAAGTCAGTTTAAGTTTCTTATCTTTAAGACTATCTTCTCTATAACTATGACTGACATTTACGCGATTTTGTGTAGGGAATGACACTCTTAACCCTATCTGCATGCGTCAAAGGACTAGAGCCAACTTGCAATGACACCGGATGCCACCCAACATCAACCCAAACTGCAGTCGCCTTTATGGCTCTCTACTTGATTGCTTTAGGAACTGGTGGCATCAAACCATGTGTGTCATCTTTTGGGGCTGATCAGTTCGATGAAACTGATAAATCCGAGAGGAAAAAGAAGAGTTCTTTTTTCAATTGGTTCTATCTTTCCATCAACATAGGTGCACTTTTTGCGTCGTCCATTTTGGTTTGGATACAGATGAATGTAGGGTGGGGTTGGGGGTTTGGTGTTCCAGCTGTCGCTATGGCTATTGCTGTTTGCTTTTTCTTTTCAGGGAGTCCTTTGTACAGGATTCAAAAGCCTTCAGGAAGTCCTCTTGTTAGGATTTTTCAAGTGATGATAGCGTCACTTCGAAAGTTTAATGTCAAAGTCCCTAACGATAAATCACTTCTTTACGAGACTTCTGATACAGAATCCCAGATTGTAGGAAGTCGTAAGCTTGAACACACCGATAAATTCAGGTACTATATATATGTCAACCCATACAATTTATGACATTATGAATAATTCTACATGTTAAATGTAAAAAATATGATGCAGGTTTCTGGATAAGGCTGCAGTGGAGACCGAGTCAGATCGCAATAAGGAAGTGAACAATCCTTGGAAACTATGCACTGTGACTCAAGTCGAAGAGCTCAAATCCATCATCAGGATACTCCCCATTTGGGCATCAGGGATCATATTTGCTGCAGTTTACAGCCAAATGAGCACCATGTTCGTCTTGCAAGGAAACACCATGGACCAACACATTGGTCCAAAATTCAAGATTCCATCTGCTTCACTTTCGCTTTTTGACACTCTTAGTGTCATCTTCTGGGCTCCTGTTTACGAGCGCCTAATCATCCCCATTGCCAGAAAGTACACCCGCCATGAACGAGGCTTCACACAGCTTCAACGAATGGGTATCGGTCTTGTGATCTCCTTGTTTGCCATGATGGCCGCTGCTGCCTTGGAGATGTACCGGTTGAACTATGTCCGGAAAAACAACTTGTACGATGCTGAAACAATCCCCATGAGTATCTTCTGGCAAGTCCCACAGTATTTCTTGGTTGGGTGCGCTGAGGTGTTTACGTTCATTGCGCAGATTGAGTTCTTTTATGATCAGGCGCCGGATGCAATGAGGAGCTTGTGTTCTGCATTGTCACTGACGACGATTGCGGTGGGAAATTATCTGAGCACAGTGCTTGTTACAGTGGTGGCGAAGATGACGACCAAGAATGGAAAGCCTGGGTGGATCCCTGACAATTTGAATGAAGGGCATCTTGATTATTTCTTTCTGTTGTTATCAGTTTTGAGCTTGTTGAATTTGTTGGCTTATGTGGGTATTGCCAAGTGGTATACTTACAAGAAGGTTAGTGGCTACCCAGATGGACTTTAATTTTCTAGTAATGTTGAGTCAAGTCGTATTGTTTATAACTGTAGGTAGGATGGTTTCTAGTTTCCTGATTATCAAGATAAGTTCTCTTTTTTTGGTTTGTTATTAATATTCGTTGTAAGATTTTGGTATTAACTATTTTATTAGAATTGAGATGAGATTGATTTGAAAACAACATATTATCTTCGGTTACACAAACAAGCAAATCGAGTCACAATTGTGGCATCTAAGTCTCATACTAGAACTATAGAATGAAATCTTGGATCATATATCAGATACTGTGTACGTACTAATAGCAAGGCTAATTTTGTCTTTTTATTTTGAATATAATTTTTTTTAAACTCTAAAAATTGGTTAAATTACAAAATATCTTAGTTATGGCAAACGAGCAATAAGTTGCATCGCTAAGCCTTTTTGTATGGTAAAGTTTAATTTTTTTTAAGACTACATTCATAGATCTAGGGGATATAACATTGTTATGCATGATCCATTGGACTCTATTAAGAAGCTCTAATGCATCCGGTATGAAAAAACTAAACGTATCAAATGCAAATGATATAAACATTTGTTGATTTTTCATGCACGATTTCTCATTCATTTTTGGTAGCAACTTTTAAAGCAGTTTGTCTCGTCGTTAAACTCCTAGCCCTCAAGCCCACGGGAGGGGATACCCCTGTAAGGTCCATACATACGTGTTTTTCTTCGATCCATCCAAAAATCAAAACATCAGTCGGTCTATGGGTTGACATTCTTTCTATTGGGTCTCAAAAAATTCACATGAATCGCTTTCTTGGCGGAAACATCGACACACTTATATATGGCAAACAAAACATCCCTAATTATAGCATGCCTATATTTGAACCCCGAGAGTTCTTTACATGAACTGCATGTTTTTCAAAAGAGTCCAAACATGTCTTGCGGCATAGACATATCTCATCAGTTGAGAATATTGGGATCATGAATCGGTAAAAGTTAGACATACAAGTTATAGAATGGTTTGTGGAGGACATTTAGAAACCGATTTGTTTATCAATACAACAAAATATTATTGCTATATTATTATATTCAAGTATATGTATACAATGCCTATAATATAAATAAAAACTTAAATATTACAAATATTAAAAGAACGGAACTTATGTAATTCAATAAAAGTTAGACATACACACTATACAGCATTTACATAAAAAAATATTAATTTAACACGATTCGATTTTCTATCTGGTAGTAAAATAGCACTCGTGTTTACATTGAACCTTCTTTTCCCCATTGTGCATTGTACCCGGCTAACAATAAGGCTACGGGGAGTTGATTTGGCAATGCATCGGCAAGACAGCTCGGAAAACATTGCCCCTTTAGCTCGGGCATCTAACTCACTAACAAACTTAAGATGAGAAATGAAATTATTTTCAATTTCAATTTGTTTTCCCACGTTTCAAAAATTATCCTTTTTTTTTTTTCAAAATTACAAATTTCAAATTATTTTTCTACCAAAATGAATACCAACAACTATCTTGGTTTTTCACCACCCTCAAACCTTCAATATTCATCTCTTTCAAACTGTCAACACTCATTAAATACCTTTCAAAATGTCTTCCTCAAATGTTCAACC
This sequence comes from Lactuca serriola, assembly GCF_051521515.1. Taxonomy (NCBI): domain Eukaryota; kingdom Viridiplantae; phylum Streptophyta; class Magnoliopsida; order Asterales; family Asteraceae; genus Lactuca; species Lactuca serriola. The sequence goes on from NC_136415.1 coordinate 155,520,677, forward strand.
CGAATCCTCGATTGTATCTTGGATCACAATAGAAGAGCCGACTTTGACCCATGCATGGGTCAATGTATCAGCAGACCTAACGGTCGGTATCAATGAAAGTACTGAGTCATCTTTTTGGAATAAAATCACCTAACATTTCCTCGATAAAATTATGAACCGACTGTTAAGGGTTTAAGCACTTCAACAACTTGATAAACGATTTCACACATAGTAATAATGCAATCGAAAACAAAGACACAATTAATTTATGTGGTTCACACGATCATTGCCTATGTCCATGGTGAACATGATAGAGATTTTTATTATTCTTGTCATAAAAGGCTTCAATACAATGATGTTGTTACACAAATTCAGTGAGTATAAATACTAGTTATTGACCCAAAATTGCCAGTATGGCCAAACCCAAAAAATGCTAAGTAAACTAGATATCACGTGTTTTGATGTCGTTTCTGATAAAGGGACCCATGTTTATTCTACCTAATGGCTATAGCGTAAAAGGTAAATCAGTCTCCAAAACTTAACATCAAGGTCTCTACCAAAGCACTATCAAATCTACACCAAATAGAAAAACACGCACAAAGTGGGAATAGAGTTTGACAACATGTTTAATAAAGTGAGACGTGATTGGCAAAATGGTGAAAACGATGGAATGATGTTAAATACTGCTCTTGTAATTTTTCGCCAAGAAAAGAACAAACATTTCCGTTATGTAGACTTTCAGCAAGTTGTTAAGTGGTGCGCAACATGATGCCGATATGTAGATTGAAGTGATGTTATTTTAATGTTTCATGTTTTCTATGTGGCTATGTTTTAATTTCAAGTGTCTTATCTTTTATTATCATTTAATCTCCTTTTCTAACTTCATGGAAATTTAGTTTTCTATAATTTAGAATGTTTTAAATAATACTCAAAATAAAAATAGTGTCACATGGAAAACCACCCCTAAATGGAAAAAAAATTAAAGGGGTGTGGCAAAAGTGAGGTGGCCTCTATATGAGAGCACAAAAGTATGTCATTGGTGACATCACTCCCGAGCATGTTAAGAAAGAATAATGTAAAAACCTCTTCAATCTATTACTATAGATAAAGAGTAGTCTTGACTTGATTAACAATTCTCACGTGAATACAATTTGATGGGTATAGCAAGTTTGGATGATCTGGATGATTGAAGCCTGGAGGTTGATGCATGTAAACTGTCTCATGGAGTTGGCCAGGTAAAAATGCATTTTTGACATCGAGCTAATAAATGGGCCACTTTCGAGATGTGGCAATGCTCAAAACCAAGTGTATAGTGGTTGTTTTAACAACCGGATTGAAAGTCTCATCACAGTCGATATCGGGTCTCTGAAATTTCTCATTTGGAACCAACCAAGTTTTGTACCTCTCCAAAGATCCACCTGCTCTGTATTTCTTTTTAGATAACCACATAGAACAAACAATATTGGCCCCTTGAGGACTCGGAACAAGTTTCCATGTTTTGTTAGAATAAGAGCATCAAATTCATCTTACATGGCAATTAGGGATGAGCATAGGCGGGTACCCGCCTCATTTGGCGAGAACCGGAACCGGCGGTTCCTAAAAAGTTAGAACCGGAACCGGAACCGCTCTAGGCAGTTCTTTAATGTTTGGAACCAGTCCCGGAACCGGCGGTTCCGGTTCCGGGAGCGGATAACCCGGTCGCATTAATTTTGTTAACTTTTTTCGACAAAACCACAATTTAGTTTGATCCAAATCAAATCAATTTGGACCAAAGACGGACAATATCGGACCAATATATTTTAAACCGGTCTAAGTAACACACATTTATATGAAATTATATATATATATATATATATATATATATATATATATATATATATATATATATATATATATAAACCGGTTCCGGCGGGTACCCAACGGGTAGTGGTTCTGAAAAAACGAGAACCGGAACTGGAACCGCCATGTTCTGAGGCGGTTCCAGTTCCAACAGCGGGTACTTGGTTCTGATGCTCATCCCTAATGGCAATTGTCCAATTAGGGTCACGGAGGGCATAAGATGGGATTTAGGAAGTAGAGACTCGGTAGTGGTATGGATATTGAGGCAAGAGATAGGTTTAGAGATTCCACGTTTAGCATGTGTTATCATGGGGTAAGTGGGAGGAAGTGTCGGAGTGGTATGAGTAGGAGGAGGCAAAGTGGGAGGTGTGGACCCAAAGGGGATGAGAGTGATTCGATAACTGGGGGTGTGTTGGTTACAGGAGAGGAGAGTTCCATGGGGGTGGTGGTGGTATTTTGGAGGATGTAAGAAATGGTGATGGGTGATGGTTCGCCAAGGAAGGAGTAAGAGGGAGGATGGTCAGCAGTCATAGAGAGAAAGGGGAAAGAGGATTCGTCAAAGGTGTCGTGGCGAGAGATGATGATGATCTTGTGAGTAGCAAGATCAAGACATCGATATCCCCGATGACTAGTAGGGTAACCAAGAAACACACATGGGGGTGGAGTTTGGGGCAAGTTTATGAGGTGGTGTGATGTATGGATAACAAAGGCACATAAAAACACGCAAGTGAGAATAAGAAGGTGTTTTATGAATGAGTTTAGTGTTTTAACAAAGGCACACAAAAATCGCCCGAATATTGGGTCAAAGCCCTCCATATGGAATCTCACCTTCTCAACCTTACCCCTTCCACATGCTTGAAAAAGGAGGGTACGAATCATATTGTTTATTCTTCGTATCATACGTTCAGAAATTCCATTTTGTTGGGATGTTTTAGGGCCAGGGAAATGAAAGATGATACCATTTTGGTCAAATAGGGAGTGAAATTCTCGGTTATCAAATTCGCCCCCGTGATCACATTGGAAAGATTTTATTTCAGTATTAAGTTGGGTTTTGACATAAGCACAAAAGTGTAAGAATTTAGAGATGACTTCTGATTTGTTACATAGAGGATAAACCCAAAGAAAATGCGAATAATGATCGAGAAATAAGATATAATAATTTATTCCAGAAATACTTGAAATAGGGGATGTCCAAATATCTTAATGAACAATATCAAAAGCACTAGAAACAACTGAAATAGACAAAGTAAATAGTAACTAACTTGCTTGCCAAGATGACAAGAAGTACATGCAACCGAGTTAATGTTTTGAATACGTGTAATTGTTGGATTAGTGTCTCAGCCCGTAACTATATTTGGTAAGTACTTGACCTGGTTGTGCGTGGTCCTTTTGGGTTGCCTTCACTATAGCAACTTGACAGGGTGATTCATGGAGAGAGAAAATATATTATGGTTTATTAATATATATTATAAGAATAATATATTAAAAGAGAAATCATGTTATTTAATTAATATTAGTCATAAATTAATTAGGAATTCATTTGGTGACTAAAAGAGATTAATTGAAAAAAGGGGATTTGAACTGTCAAATGTGTGATAGTTGTATTTTGGGCCGGGAAACCTAATGGATTAAGGGGTAAACGAAATTATGATGGGATCCCATCATATTTTTGTCCATGGCCTGTATTCCAGAAGGTTCCATGGGCTGCTTAGGGTTTAAGCTGTCCATTAGGGTTTTGACTGAAACCCTAGCTGCCCATAGTATAAATAAGACCCCTAGGCTACAGAAATCGGCTACCCTAACCCTAAGAGTGATAGAGCCGAATTCAAGAAGTCTCAAACCTCTCTCCAAGATCATTCTCTTGCTAGTTGGTGTTTGTAAGCCATTAGAGGAGTGACACTTGTGACTCTAAGCTTCGAAGACAAGAAGATTCAAGCAAGTAACAAGAGGTAATGATCTAGATCTGATTTGTTTCATATAATTTCGAATTCTTCTTATTAGATCTAGGGTTTGAAAGTCTTGGATGAATGCATGTACAATTAGAGAACCCTAAATCTAAGCATTAGGGTTTGCATGAGCACATAGGATGTTCTTTTGGCTCAAACCCATCAGTAATAAATTTATTGGAATTTAAAAATAGAAGGACACAGTGAACCGAATGGCCAAGGCGTTGGTTCCAAAGTGTGGGACTGCAAGCAAGGAGCATGAATGAGTAGGAGGCTTTGAGAAAGAAGGATAGAGATCACCCAAGCTATCACATCTAAGAAGAACTTGGCGGGTTCAAAAATCCTTCACAGAAAAATCAAACTTGTCAAATTCAATGGTGGCATCATTATCAGTGGTGAATGTGCGCACATAAATAATATTTTTTTATTATGTTAGGAGTAACAAGGATATTATGAAGATGAAGATGAAGATGACGATGAGATGTAAGTAAATAGGCACGACCAGTATGGGTAACGGGAATATGAGAACCATTTCCAACAAGGAAAAAATTTATTTTACAATTATTACTAAGATTGTGAAGTATACTTGTGTCCGAGTCCAAGTGAGAAGTGGCACCAATGTCCATATACCAAGATGGGTCGTACGTGTCACTCATTGACATAGAGTTCATGGTTGATGCAATGTCTGTGGGTTGATTGTAAGTAGTCGGAGGGAACCATTGACACGGGGGGTGAGTTCACTCGTGTGATCAAAAGCATGAAAAACAACAGGAGGCGGAGGCGAGTGGTCAATAGAAGCAGCGGGAGTGCTGCCCAACAACCCTAGTTGTGTGTTGGACAGTGGCTAACAGTGTCGTTGTGGCTGTTGTCCAGCGGTGGTTCTAGGAGCGGTCCAAGGGGCTGCCGCCCATCCATAAGGCATCCAAGTCAGAGGGTAGAACCAAGGATGGTAGAATGAAAATTGTTGAGGAGAATGGACAGGGGCAGCAGTTGAAGGGCGGCTGATGTCATTTTTTGAGTTCGACAAGAGGAAGAGTTTCCACGGTTGTTGCGATGGCGATTGTTGTTGTTTCGGTTGTTGTTGTGAGATTAGGGAGGCAAAAGAGACCTGGTGTATAGCACAATAGGGGCAGAATCATGATCGGAATGGTGTGCTAGTTGTGGATGGGAGCGGGAGGGTCGACCTTCTTCAAATGTGAAGATTGAGCAGGGTTGAAGCAAAGCTGGAAGAGGCTCTTTTTGGCGAATCATAGCAGCAATGTGGACATATTTGGGGTTCAAACCATTGAGAAAATAAGTGACAAGAGTGCGTTCTATGACTAGATTCATAATATTACCTAGCAAATCAGTTGTGACCTTCATTCTTTCATAAAATTCGTTGATCGATTTATCTCCCATGGTCATCTGTCTAAGTTCGTTTTCAAGCTCCATAATGTGTGCCTCTTTATTGTCACGGAAGAGAGATTCAATGTCGATCCATAGAGTGTGAGCATTAGAGTCGTGTTTACTCACCATGTTGAGATGGACTGAGTTAGAGTTCCATAGATCCACATCTTGACAAGAGATTCAAGGGTGGACCATTCTTCATCTTTATCTCCCTTTGGTTTTGAGGTTCCATCGAGATGGCCATGCACACCAAAACGATACAATGTGTTTGGAGTAACTCCCCCCAAGAATCATAATTAAGTTGATTCAAGTCAAAAATAGGAGGCACAAATGCTTTGATGTTGGTAATGTCATATGGCTTGGTGTTACCACCACAAGGATTGGATGATTCACCTGTCATGATGAAGAAGAAGAAGGGTGATTGGAAAACAACAACAGAAGAAAATGAAAGCATCAACGGCAAGGGAAGATCGACACAGTGGGTGTCGAGATATTAGGAAATTCGGTTGGAGCCCTTTACAGCTTTGATACCATAATAGATTTAGAGTAATTTACTATGATTGATAATTCATTCCATAAACCAATATATACACGGATACAAGGATTCAAATCTAATGGGCTTACAACAAAGACAAAAAATGGACTATCTATAAATTGGGCTAAATATATAAAAATATATATACTTATAGATTTGTATCTTTATGAAATGAAATTTTGTGCTGGTTGTGTATGTTATACCTTAGGTTTTTAAGATTACCAAACTAGCATTCAACCGCAACACTCAAATCTTATTTGTGTGTGAAACATTATAGAAAGGATACTTTTGCTTCCTCCATTTCAAGGAAGTAAACTTTATGTAGGAATGAATGCTTTTAACTATAATAAATTAGATTACCATTCACTTTGGTAGATATTTATCTTATATGGTTTAATGGTCTATTTGAATGGCAACTATAAGTTTTAGTAAAGTTGTACTTTCACCGCTTTGTTTGTAATCACTATAGTCATATTGAAATATTTCATGGTATGAAAACTTTCCATTGCCACAATATTATCATAATCTAAGATTTCATCTTAATGCGAATAGATTTTTAATGCAACACTCCAAATCTGGTAGTTAATTTTTATACCCATGAAATGAAAATTGTGGCATAATGGTCCCTTCGTACGCTGGGTGTACTCTTGGAGTACGCTAAACGTACTAAGGATAGATGATCGCAGAGGGTCAGCACGTACGCTTGGCGTACCAGAGCGTACGCGGGGCGTATGTGATGGATATGCAAATCCCTAAAATTCGGACTTGACACCAATTTAAACATCCTTAAGTCATTGAGGCTAAACCCTAGCAATCCTACAGCCCCATTTCATCCCATAACCTCTGATTTCCTTGTGAGAGTGTTTCTTGAGCTTAGAAAGTGTATTGGTGGACATTTTAGAGATTATCCAAAAAGGAGAAGATAGTGAGCAAGCTTGGTGTGGCATTCAGCTTCAAGATCCTGCATCTAGATCATCTTGAGGAGCTTCTGGATGTATAAAGTCATAACCTTCAAATCTTATTCATTAGATTGAGTTAGGGTTTGCTATATTGTCTCGTTTTGTGTTCATGAAACATCTCTTGGGAGTTTGAGCAACTCCAGAGCTTAGGAAGAGTAGATTCGAGGTCCCTTGGTTCATTAGTACCATAAAAATGTAGTCTTGATGGGTGTTTTGACCTCACGCATGAGTTAAGACCCTTGGAAAGGTCTTAATGGGTTGTAAAGGGTTGTTGGGATCATATGGAGCATCTAAAGGCATAAAGTTGTCAACTTTACGCCTTAGGACGTCTTAATGGACTCAGATTTAAAGTTGGACATTGAAACCCCAAGTATTAAGCACTTAATGGTCAAATGTGCACATCATGCTTGTACGTCGTGCGTAAATTCGCATACTAGCGCGTACTGCTTGAAGGGATAGTACGTTGAGCGTGCTGGAGGGGTACGTAGGGCGTACGCACTCTAGTTGGGTTTTGGGCTTCGTGTGGGCTTGTAATCCCTTTGGGCCTGGTCATATTTTGGGTTAGTGATCCGATTTATATGTTTTGGGCCATGGTTGTTTTGGTTGGTCCTTATTGGGCCATGTGGCCCATTAACAGTGGCGAGGCTACACTATCTTAAGGTGGGTCCTTTGACCCACCTATTTTTTCAAGATTTACAATAAATTATATACACAAAAATTTAGGACCTACATAAAAAAGAATTAAAGGACCTACCTTGTGTTGGAAAAAAAAGTGTTAGTTAAAAGAAAAAAAATATTTGAAAAATAAATAAATACATATATTTTGTTACCATCTATAGTTAGTCAAAAATGAAATATATGAGAGAGGAGGATATGCAGAACACCGCGTTTCGGACACGTTATGGCCATTATGAGTTTGTGGTGATGCCGTTTGGGCTCACCAGACACCAATGCTCCTTCCGCGTTCATGTACCTCATGAACCGTGTGTGCAGACCGATGCTGGATCGGTCTGTGATAGTTTTCATTGATGACATCTTGGTTTATTCCAAGACACATGAGGAGCACGAGGAGCATCTGAGAGAGGTGTTGGAGACCCTGAGGAGGGAGAGCTTGTACGCCAAGTTCTCCAAGTGTGAGTTTTGGTTGCGCGAGGTGCAATTCCTTAGGCACCTTGTCAACCAGAACGGTATACTGGTTGACCCGGCCAGGATAGAGGCCGTGATGAGATGGGAGGTTCTGAAGTCTCCATCTGAGATTCGGAGTTTCCTGGGTTTAGCGGGCTACTATCGGAGATTCATTCAAGACTTCTCCAAGATAGTCGTACCCCTGACACGGTTGACTAAGAAAGTCGTGGTCTTTCGATGGGGGCCTGAACAGCAGGCAGCGTTCGAGGTTCTGAGACAGAGATTGTGTGAGGCGCTAATCTTAGCCCTGCCAGAGGGCGTAGAGGATTTTGTGGTATATTGTGGCGCGTCCATTTCGGGGTTGGGCGCGGTACTGATGTAGAGAGGGCACGTCATTGCCTACGCTTCGAGGAAGCTGAAGCCTCACGAGGTGAACTACCCGAAACATGATTTAGAGTTGGGGCAGTGGTCTTCGCCCTCAAGATTTGGCGACATTACCTCTACGGGGTTCGGTGTACCATTTACACGAACCACAAGAGTTTGAGGTACCTCATGGATCAGCCGAATTTGAACATAAGGCAGCGTCGGTGGCTTGATATGGTGAAGGATTATGATTTTGAGATCCTTTACCACCCGGGGAAGGTCAATGTGGTGGCCGATGCGCTTAGCCGCAAGACGGCGCCGATCAAGGATATTTGCATACGGATGCGTGTGGTGACTCTGCTTTTTGGAGCGGATTCGGGAGGCCCTGAAGGAGGAACATCGGAAGAGTGAGCGCATAGTGGGTCAGGTTTCCTCCTTCGACTATGACAGCAGGGGATTATTGACATTACACCGTAGGGTGTGGGTGCCATACCTCGGAGGCATGCGCCAGATCTTGATGGAGGAGGCGCACAAATCCCGATTCTCCATTCATCCCGGGGCGATGAAGATGTATGGGGATCTTTGTCTGGACTATTGGTGGCCCTGCATGAAGCGGGATGTGGCTTGGTATGTCGAGCGGTGCTTGACCTGCAGGAAGGTCAAGGCTAAGCATCAGAGACCACACGGCAAGATGCAGCCGTTGGATATCCCGTTGTGGAAATGGGAAGATATTACCATGGATTTTATCACGAAGCTTCCCAGGACCGTGCGAGGAGTGGATTTTATATGGGTCATCGTGGATCGATTGACCAAGAGCACCCATTTTATCCCGATTCAGGAGAGCATCTCGGCCGAGAAGTTGGCCGACATCTATATCAGGGAGATAGTGGCGCGGAATGGGGTGCCAATATCAGTGATTTCAGACAGAGATGTGCGCTTTACTTCCAGGTTTTAGAAGAAGTTTCATGGTGAGTTGGGCACTCATCTGCATTTTAGCACTGCCTTTCACCCGCAAACGGATGGTCAGAGTAAGCGGACCATCCAGACTCTTGAGGATATGTTGTGGGCTTGCGTGCTAGATTTCGGTGGTAGTTGGGATACCTATCTTCCTTTAGTTGAGTTCTCATACAACAACAACTACCACGCGAGTATTGACCGTCCTCCCTTCGAGATGTTGTACGGACGAAGATGCAGGACCCCGATATGTTGGGGAGAGGTTGGCCAAAGGGTCATGGGAAGCACCGAAGTGGTGCTCCAGACGACAGAGAAGATTCAGCAGGTCTGGAGCAGGCTTCAGACTGCTCAGAGTCGGCAGAAAAGTTATGCCGACAAGCGCCGTTCAGACTTGGAATTCCAAGTCGTGGATATGGTTCTTCTGAAAGTGTCGCCATAGAAAGGCGTCATCCGATTTAGAAAGCGAGGAAAATTAGTCCCAAGGTACATCGGGTCATTTAGGGTTGTAGCCCGGGTAGGCAAGGTGGCGTATAGGTTGGACCTGCCAGCCGAACTCAGCCAGATCCACAGCACTTTCCACGTCTCTCAGTTGTGGAAGTGTTTGGTGGACGACTCGGCAGTGGTGCCTTTGGAGGATATTCAGGTCGATGACAGCCTGAATTACATCGAGCGGCTTGTGGCAATCCTCGACAGAAAGTCGAAGGATCTGAGGAACAAAAGGGTGGAACTCATGAAGGTGCAATGGCAGCACCGGAAGGGATCGGAGTGGACTTGGGAGCCGGTGGAAGAGATGATGGAGCACTACCCCGAGCTGTTTCAGGATCGAGCAGCAGACTTCGAGGACGAAGTCTAAGATAAGTGGGGGAGATTTGTAGCACCTGGTTCCCGGTACGTACTCCTTGTAATTAACATTTTTAAAATAATGCATTTTTGCCTTGGACTCGGCGAGTTGATGGACCAACTCGCCGAGTAGGAGCGGGATAAGACACGGGGACTGAACTTTGGACTCGGCGAGTCGGTTCTCGGACTCGGCGAGTAAACCCTGTTTGGGCAAAAAAACCCTAATCCGGGTGTTTGCACCCTATTTAAACGCTCTATCTTGGCCTCCTTTGTCCCTAACACTTCCAGAGAGCTGAAGAGCGAAACCCTAGCCCCCATTTTGTTCTTGAGAGTGATTTTGGCTTTGTGAAGAAGGTTTGGAGCTTAGAAGAAGAAGAAAGAGGTTGTAGTGTGCAAGGAGGGGAGGTAGATCCGGAATCTACACTACAAGAGGCTTCCATTCAGGTAGAAAAGCCCCTACCTTGATCACTAGTTCTTTAGATTCCCTTTTGTCCCTAAAATGGTGGTTTTCAATCCCTAAAACACCATACTCCTTGTGTTTGTGCTTAATGATCCGAAAGGACTTCAGATCTAGACATTATGGACGTATTAGAAGTATAAAGTTTCTGTGGTTGGAGTGATTGAGGTCCCCATTGGGTGTATGCCTCATAAAAAGCTTGGATTTGCATTTTGGAGCTTGTAGGGCCATTCATGCACGTAAAGTTTGCAACTTTACTTGATAAGCATGCCCTAGGAACATAGATCTATGGTTTTGAAGCGTTGCATGTCTCAGATTTGGTCTATATGGGAAATGAGTCAAGGGACTCGGCAAGTCCCAAAGTGGAACTCGGCGAGTTCTATGAAGATGGCCTTAGACTCGGTGAGTTGGATGAACAACTCGGCGAGTCCTATGAAGATTGCATAGTACTCGACGAGTTGTTCTTCAAACTCGGCGAGTCCGATGAACTGTTACTGAGTGAGAGGGGTTTAAGTGTTGGAGGTCCAACCCTTCATATCTGCACGCGGAATTAGCAATTTAGCGTGTAGCAATAGTCCCAGAAACCCAAATCCTCAAAAAAAAGATGCTCTGGTGAGGATTTGGAAGCGAGCAGGAGATCTGCTCGTGGGAACTCGACGAGTTGTTCTTGGACTCGGCGAGTCGGATCGCGAGTCGGTTCAATCATCCCAAGTAGTGAGTTAAGGGTGACTCAGTGAGTGGGAGTGAGTGGGAAGAAGGACTTGTCGAGTAGGACCGGGTTAGTAGGAGAAGGACTCGGCGAGTCCAATCAACTGGAAGTTGACTTTGACCAACGAGTTGACCTTGGACCAGGGGAGGGTCAGTCATTTGACCTAAGGGTATTTATGAGTGTCTAATCTATGTTCATGATTTATAGCCGGAGGATTACCGGTTCAGCAGTCCGGCGCTCAGCAAGCAGACTTTCAGCAGCTACTTTCGAGGTGAGTTATCTTCCAGTAGCAGTGGGTCTACAGCCACAATGTCGGCTCACCAGTAGGAGTTGTATGATTAGATGATTGTCATTGTGATATTCATCTAGGGTTTCTACTACCTATGTTATGTTTATGTGCTAGTATGATATGATGCTATGTGCTAGTGACAGTAGGGGAGATAGTCCCCGGTTTACCGGTAGATAGGGCCGAAGGGGCAGTCATGCCCAGCTATGCTAGATAGATTATGTGATATGTGTTATATGGTAGTAGTAGGGGTGAAATAGTCCCCAACATCTGGTCTAGGGGACCGAAGGGGAGACCAGCACCCAGATATGCTAGTTAGTATCCGGTCGAGAGGACCGAAGTGGATGCCAGCACCCAGATATGCTAGCTAATATCCGGTCGAGAGGACCGAAGGGGTAGGTCGAGCACCCAAATATGTCTGACAATATATGTTTGATATGTGGTACAATGGGGAAACTCACTAAGCTTCGTGCTTATGGTTTTTAGTTGTTGTTTCAGGTACCTCTTCAGCCAAGGGGAAGGAGCTAGCGCGGTAGCGGCATATCACACACACGCTCTTGTTTTTCCGCACTATGAGACATTCTGGGATTTGTACTCTGATATTATTATGATTTACGTTTTGGTTTACAGACACGAGACATGTTTTATTAAATGATATGGTCGAATGATATTTTGCTACAAACGTTTGCAAATCACTTAATTAAAAATGAAATTTTTGGCCCGTATTTTGGGGCGTTACACAAAGGCATAAAGTTGCCAACTTTATGCCTTAGGACGTCTTAATGGACTCAAATCTAAAGTGGGACATTGAAACCCCAAGTATTAAGCACTTAATGGTCAAATGTGCACATCATGCTTGTACGTTGTGCGTAAATTCGCATACGCAGCGCGTACTGCTTGAAGGGATAGTACGTTGAGCGTGCTGGAGGGGTACGCAAAGCGTACACACTCTAGTTGGGTTTTGGGCTTCGTGTGGGCTTGTAAGCCCTTTGGGCCTAGTCATATTTTGGGTTAGTGGTCCGATTTATATGTTTTGGGCCATGGTTGTTTTGGTTGGGCCTTATTGGGCCATGTGGCCCATTAACAGTGGCGAGGCTACACTATCTTAAGGTGGGTCCTTTGACCCACCTATTTTTTCAAGATTTACAATAAATTATATACACAAAAATTTAGGACCTACATAAAAAAGAATTAAAGGACCTACCTTGTGTTGGAAAAAAAAGTGTTAGTTAAAAGAAAAAAAATATTTGAAAAATAAATAAATACATATATTTAGTTACCATCTATAGTTAGTCAAAAATGAAATATGTGAGAGATAATGTCTTATACATAACAAGATGCGAAGAAACTTTTAAGTACCTTTGTGTTTGGCATCTATGTTAGCTAATAAGTTAAAAAGCGGTTAGTCAAGGCGCATTTTTATTATAAAATAGCTTTTGCAGTTGCTTTTAAAAAATTAATACATATATTTATCAAAACTTGTTTTTTGAAATATCTAATTGGTCCGGTTGAACTAGTGTTTTTTTGGAAATCAACTAGTTCCACCTTGTTTGCTATCATGCGGTTTTTTGAGATTAACAAACGGTGACATGAACGGTTGTTGGTTCAACCAGTCGACTGTTGGCGCGATCTGATTTTTATATTCATGATTATATTGGTTTGGTTGAACTTGCTTAGTGAACCAGGTGAATTTAGATTCTAGATTCGCCACTGCCCATTAATAGATTTGGACACGACTTTCGGGCCCATTAGCAAAGGGAAGACTCTTGGGCCATTTTGAAAGGACTTGGGCTAAGAATGTGTTTGGGCTTAAAGGGAGGGCCCATTTGAGGAGTTGGGCCCAATTTGGAAATTTGGGCTATCAGTGGGTTTTTATGGGTTTTATAGTTTTAGGCCTTGTCGGTTTTGGACTTGGGACTTAGTAATGAATCTTGTTGGACCAGGGGTAAAATGGTCAGTTTACCACCAAGTATGGATTATGGATCATGGTTTGGGGCCCAATTGCTAATTGGGCGATATTTCGGTATTGACAGCTCAAGGAGTTGTCAGGGCAGCAACTAAGGATTTCTTGCAGGGAGTTTCAGCATTCGAGGTGAGTCTCCTCACCATACCAATGGGTCGAAAGCACCAAGGCCGGCATATTATGTGTTTTGTGGTATGCTAGTTGGTTACATGTTAGGTGGTATGCTAGTTGAGTATGTTATACGTTACATACTAGTGTCTTTGTTATACTTACATGAAAGACCATAGGGGTGCCCATGGCACTTGGTTATAAGACCATGTGGGGGTGCCCATGACATTCCAAGTAAAGACCATGGGGGTGCCCATAGCACTTGGTTATAAGACCATGTGGGGTGCTCATGGCATTTTAAGTAAGACCATGGGGTGCCCATGGCACATAGGTGTAATACCATGTGGGGGTGCCTATGACATCCTAGAGTAAGACCCTGGAGGGTGTCCAGGGCATCCTTATATGTGTATATGCATGGCTTATGTGATTGATATGGATTATGTGATTATGTGGATTATGTGGGGTATACTCTGGGGAACTCACTAAGCTTCATGCTTACAATTTTGTTTATGGTTTCAGGTATCATTGGTTTGGAAAAGAAGAGCCCAGCTTGAATGCAACACACACACCCGTATTTTCCGCATTATGTGATTGTGGGACATAACTCTAATAAATGTTTTAATTAAGCAATGTTTTTTGAATGATTGGATAGAGTAACATTTATGTTTAACTATAATGGAAAATGAAATTTTTACACTGGATTTTTAGGTCATTACATTTAAGCTTCATATTCCAAAAATGAAAAATGAAAAACATCCCATTTTTCGAGGTATGAGGATCACCCTTGTTTTTCCTTGTGATAGGCATAGAGCATGCTCAAAGGGTAGGTCTAGGATGTTTGTTGTGTTCTACTCGGTTTTTGTATTTGTTTTTTAGATTTTGTATTACTAAAGATAAAATTGGTATTTAAAGAATTAACACTCCAATTCTTAAACTCAATGATGGATGGACCTGACTTATAAGAACATGAAGCTACATCAAGGTTACGAGCCATGCAACAAACAAAACTTGGATCAAAAGCAATCATACGAAAAAAGATAAACAAAATTAAGTCATCTCTAATGCATCGAACCCTTAAACATTCAATGATTTTTTACATCAATATTCCAATTATCATATTATTTTATCTATTAAACTCTACACTCCATTAAGCTCTATTAAAGTTTAATGGATTGTCATATCACCATCTTATTTTTAACCATTTAAATTTTAATATATATATATATATATATATATATATATATATATAATAAATAAAAGTAGAATATCAAAATAAATTACAATTTACAAAGTACAAAATTAAATATTACAAGTTACAAATTAAAAGTTACAAACAATACTTTAAATAAAAAGTATGATATGTAAAATACAAATTTTATTACATGTTATATTTTATTTTAATCTTGCTTTAACAGTTTCTCTAAGTTTTTTTGTTAAGAAGGCCTTTGGTGTTTTTCAATTTCTTTGGGCAATAGTACAAGGTCTAACAAGGTATTGGCAACTTTAAAACATAAAGGGTAAATGTATAAATGCATTATATTATTTAATATGATAGTGGATGATTAAGGAAATATAGTTAGTAATTGGTCGGATGACAATTCTCCAATATGTGTGCATTGAGGACTTGTGCAAAAAGTTCAATATCAAATTTAAAGGGACTCTAAGCTATATAATAGTAGATTACATCATGTTTTACAACATGATTTAATGGAGCATATTTGTAAGCGTTTTACTAATATGTAATCTGACGTAGTTTTATTGTAATAATAAACAAAACCATTTTAAATTTTAAATAGTTTTCTATTGTTGACATAATTAAAAAATAAATTATAAAACAAAATTAATTACTTGTTGAATTAAAATATATTATTTAATTAAATCAATAAATCAAGTTATTAAATATAAAATAAAATAAATTATAAATGTATACCATGGAGACAAAAAATCAAATTTAAGGATGATATTGTGACAAAAAATCTTGTGGATTGAAATTGGACCTTCAGGATGAAGACCATTTTTGTAATTTATTTAATTATGAAAATAATAATAATTTAAAATTAAAAAATAAGATTTAGAAATCGGAAGAATCTAAATACCTAAAGAATCATGTAAGTTTACTATGTGTTTCTTTTTAAAAGGCTTACACACGCACACACTACTTTACTCTTAAATCTACACATTGCATTCATAATATACATTGCATTCAGAGCAGGACTAAAACCCTCGATCTTAAAGGTTGAGGAACATCTATTGTCAACTCTTGGTAGTTTACTATGTGCATTGATGTATCTTCCCTATGCTTGGATTAACAAGAAATTCGATCATGAGAACATTTTGTGTTTCAAGCACAAAACAAAAATAACTTTCTTTTAGAGAGTATTGATTCTTGATTTTTATAAGCTCCAAATAAGTGAATTATGAGTGCATACACTCATCTACCCAAAAGCTAGATAAGTTTGATGAAAATCACAGAATTACGGTTAAAAAAACTCATTTTAGAAAAAAATAAATAAGGGTGGCAGCTCGGGCTGAAGTTGCAACTTGGGTTGTGAAGGCACCTTGAGCTCTCAAACTTGAGCAAACTTAGATTTTCCATATTTTTTCAACTTTTCTTTAATGTAAACATGTTTTCCGGCCCAATACATTCTAGGACCACAACTCTATAGATTGCATGGTTGTTGTTCCTAGCTAATGATGATCAAGTATTTTCGATGTCGATTATAATTTGTATAACAAATAACCTAAGCTAATACTAATAAATATGAATGAGTGATTGTATACCTATATATACAATATAGATGATAATCACAAACATAACTTTCTAATAATATATTAGATGCCAATTATGATAATAGAGCCAAAGGTTTAATTGATTTTGATAAAAGGAACCGTGAATTTACAAGGGATGGAAAAAGAGAAATTCATAGATATATACCTAACATAAGAACTATTACAACAACAATCTCTAGACTATATATAAGTTCAAATTGGTTATAGTAACGCTAACATAATCAATCGATCTGTTTAAACAACGTTACAGAAACCGCAATTGTAATACACACCAACACCGACCAAAATCAACAACAACATTTCGCAGTGTCTTCAAAACCTGGATCCATATTTCCTCCTTCTCCTTCATCACCACCATCATCCGGTGTTTCCTTATACGTATAGAAAGACGCAACTATAACATAGATCACAAGATTAACAGCACATAACCCAGACAACGTCCAATAATATCGATCCAATCTGCTCTTATTCAACGAAGGTTGAAACCAGTTAGGGTTTTGGTCTCTCTCGCTCACCTTCCCCACAACATAAACCGACAAAACACTAGCCATTGTCCCTAATCCCAACACACCCTTTGTGAAATACGTCAAATATTTCCTCATCGATTCAGGAGCTTGATGCTTAAAGAAACTCGTGATACTCGTGTTAGCTATCCCATCAACAGCTGCAAGAAGCATAAACTGTGGAAGCAGCCAAAATATACTCATTGGGATCTTCTCATCAGGTTTGTCTAACAACCCATGATCCCTAATCACGTGTAATCTTCGAGTCTCCACTTTTGCAGATGTAATACAACATAATACAGATAAAACCATTCCTGTAGCTATCCCAACTGGAGGAGCATATTTCTTGTTGAAACACATTGTTAAGATGGAGTAAAAGTATGTGGATATGCTGCTTGATAGTTGATAGAACAAAAGAAAGATCGGAATCGTGATCTTGATTTTTCCAAGTTTACGATCCATTCGATTAGCTTGTTCAAGAAAGTATGTGTTTCTGATGGAAAGCACGATTCCGATGACTATGAAGGTTAGCCACATTGGGAGCATACGGATTCCGATCTTCGTGTCTTCTACTTCGCGAACACTACAAAGGTTCCAGTTTTTTGATTCCGGTTGTTCTTGTAACTTAATAGCTGCCTTGTCTAAGCACCTGTTTTTCAAATTAGAATCATGAAAACATGCAAAACATGATATAAAGTATATGTAAGTACATTACTACTATTTTCAGTGTTCTTTTTCTAATGAGAGAGGAAGAGAGAGAGAGAGAGAGAGTACCTAAGGCTACTGGTGGATCGAGTATCTTCTTCATTGTAAAGCTCTTTAGGATCAGGAAGTGGTTGAGAAAACTTACGTGTAGTAGCTACAAAGACTCTTAATGTGGTTGTTAATGGGCTTCCTTCAGCTGGCTTACATGGTTTATACACTGAATGTCCACTAAAGAACAGAAGTGTTGCAACCAATGTACATATAGCAGGAATCCCAAAGCGGATTGACCATGGTTTTATATATGGAAGTGCAATACCTCCAGCGATTAATACAACCACCACTATTAATAAACCTAACATTTGCCAATATATTTTATTTCCCTCTTTCTCTTTTTCGTGCTCTTTCTCTTTCTCTTTATTTGTATCTTTATCTTTATCTTTATCGGCTTCATTTTCGTTGTTTGTTTGTAGATTCAAGAATGACATTAAGGAGACTACATGACCAGCCATTCCTACTGCTATCAATGGTAAAGCAGTATAAAACAAGACTTTTTGTGTATGCCCAATACATTTCTCCTTGTACTCATTACATGGGCCGAAGACTGGAGGTGTTGACATGGACAACAAACCTAATCCCTGTGTTGATTTGGTTTAGTTTTAGATTTTTTTTTTTAGGAATTATAGATGGAAATGTTGTGCATTGAGTTACTTACTATAGTGTAGGAAATGCTAGAGAGAAGAAGCATATAGTAGTCGCCCAAGAAGGAATCAACAATATAGGCAAACACAATGGCTAAAACTGCTGTGATTCCATCCCAAATGTTTATAATGCCAGCAGCATGTGTAGTGCTTAGATTCCAGACATTTGTTAAGTAGGTCATCATGATATACATTGCAAATGCAGCTAACAAATCCGCCCATAGTAGTGCTGAAATTCCCAGAAGATAAAAATAAATTTCTAGTGGAGGAATAGGATGATCTTTGTAGATAATAAAATTTTGTTAAAAAGCTCGAATAGATATGATAAACAATTCATAAATATTTAAAGTTATAAACTCCAATGAAAAATGTGAAGGACATAGTCCTGTTTCCAATGAATATAGGTAAGCTCCAGTTCAAAGCAAAGCATCAGATGCCAAACTACGAGCAGCAGAGCAGAAAAGGGGAAAAGAGAAGAAGCTAAATCGAAGATCTAGCAAGCTAGATACAGTATTTGGATTTTAGTTTAGATGATTACCTGAAATCCTAACAAAGGAAGCCATTATTGCGTTGACTTGGAAGGTTGGACTTTTGGTTGCACACAGATGTTCAAATCCGAATCTTTTGGTAGATTATATGACGAATAGCTGAATAGGGTGAATAAATCTGCAATCTCAGATGCGAAAAAGAAAAGCTACCAGAATGGGAGGGGGGACCTGGATTGAGGGGAAAAGAATTACGATCCCTGTCTTCTCCTTCTTCGTGAAAACGTCGGAGTCATATTCTTAAGGATTCGAATACTCTGTCTAGCTACCAATCATGTACTGTAATCATAAAGAAAGACCATAACGAAAGACCGCATTGACTGCTTATATACTAACAAAAAAAAGACTAAAAGACAGAAATTGTCCTATGGTTAGCATGATTTTGCAGTTTTAGTCATACTTTCTCGATTTTTTCAAAAATGGTCCTTGTTACAGGTTTTGATTTCAATTTTAGTCCCTAGGCCAGCCATTATCCATATGTCTCTGTTAAGTTACTTATAAAAGACTATTCTACCCCTACATTTGTCTTTTCTGCTTTTTGATAACTTTTAGGACTATTTACTTAATTTAATCATATTTTTATCCAAAAAATGCAACATGTTGCTATCTGGGCTTCCGGATATTTTGTTAGCTAGTCATTGAGGACCTCTTCTAAAGAGTATTTTGGAAGTCAAGTTGCATAAGATAGACAAAAGTTGGATTAAAAAGTCACATTGAGGGATAGACCACAATATGCTTCTCCGATGCATAAGTTAGATACTTATTGAGGCTATGAGTAAATTGTTTAGGTTCCGGAAAACATTACCTTCTTAATGCGTTCTTATGGGGTTTATAGGCATCTCAGTGTTCTCTTTCTCTGCTACGGGGTTCTACTTGGTAGCTTGCGTTACCTGGGCAACTATGTGGTTTGTACTGATGAATACTATTTATATTGCTAGGATCTTGTACTTATGCGTAATTTCTAGGATATATCTTTTTGGGAAATTTTATTCATCATTTATCGATATTGCATTACAGTCCGTTATCCTTTGAACAGTTGTATTTTTGTCGTTTATCCACCAACTTGTTATACCCAGGTCGATGTTGGCTAGAATGGTCGACTCGGGTACATCATCAAACCCTCCTAAAGGGTAAATAACAACACGAAAATTGTTTATCGCTTACATTTTGAAATCTTCCTTGGTTTTCGAAGAGACACGCATTGTGCAGGTAATAGGGATGAGATTTAGAATTGCAAAACCGAACCGAAACCGAAATCGAACCAGAACCAGTATAACTGGAATATTCTTAAATGGTCCATATATTGGGTTCCAAAATTACTCTTATCCGGGTTCCGGGTATTTCGGGTACGGTTCCAACGAGTCCTAGTAATCCGGGTTTTTGAATCGGATATGTTTAAAAAACCGGAATCGGGTTTAATGGACTAGAACCGGTTTTGTTAGGGTCGAAGTCTTGTAAAGAGTCGAATTGTGTTTAGTCTTTTTCGTATATAATGTATTTACTAAGTCACTTTTGTACGAAGCATAATGGTTCTAGACTTAGTATATTTTGTTGTAACATCCCAAGTTCGGAAGCAAGAAGTTAAAGGACTTAAAGTATAAATTAAGGGAAGGGACTCAACGAGTAGGCATGCTTACTCGCCGAGTCAGAGCAGGATTTGTCGCGGGTTTAAATGGTCAACTCGCCGAGTCGGCAGCTTGGACTCGACGAGTTGGTGCTGAAGAGAGAAAACCCTAATCCTGAGGGTTGCACCCTATTTAAAGGACTTTATGTCCTTCTCCTAGCCTCCTAATCCCCCTGATAGTTCCAGAAACCCTAAATTTCGTGTGAGACTCCATTGTTGAGGAGATTGAAGCTTGGAAGAGGAATTTGGTGGAAGGAGCTTGAGAAATTAGAGGCTAGCATCAAGGGGCTTGTGTAGATCTGGGATCTACTTCAGTTTAGGCACATCTTGGAGGGAATAAGCTGTTACCTTCCCTCTTTTGCATCTAGATCGATTATCATTTGAGATTTGGGGCACTTTTGGTATGATTGAGAGCTATTTCGAGTTAGAGGCTTAGATCTGAGGTTGCTACTTTAGATCTAGACTTGTGATGGTCCAAAATGTCATAAAGTTTCAATCATTAAGTTGTTGGTGAAGCCCCTTTGTCTAAAACCCAAGCCCTAGTGTGTTTTGAGCCTATATCTCCTTGGTTTCACATAAAGTTTGCAACTTTATGTGAGGGTTAGATTGTAGAAGAGTGGATCTATGGATTGGAGCCCCTACATGGCTCGAAAAGCTTTTGTGTGGATTGAGAACTGGAGAGACTCGGCGAGTCACATGGGTGTACTCGACGAGTTGCATGGACTCGGCAAGTTGGAAGAACAACTCGGCGAGCCTATTGAAGATTGTCTTGGACTCGGCGAGTCAGGTCGCAGAACCCTAACCTCTTTTGGTTAAAGCCTTGGATTAAGTGAGTCGGTTGGCGACTCAGTGAGTTGGACAGGATGGGACTCATAAATCGTTGGACTCGACGAGTCTTGGGGCGACTCAGCGAGTTGAGTCGTATTATGGGAGTTTCTGAGTATAGGAACTCGACGAGTCGTCGGTGTGACTCGACGAGTAGAATCAACCAGGAAGGTTGACTTTGACTGAGGACTTGACTTTGACCAAGAGTTGACCATTTTGACTTCCAAGGGTATTTTGGTAATTACGGTATTTATGGAATTGGTTCATTGGTAGTGTTCCGTGGTGAAGTTCGTGTCGGTGGTCGGAGCAGCTTGGTCTTTTCTTTTCAGTCGGCAATTGCAGGTGAGTTATCCTCACTATATCGACAGGGTCTACAACACCAAGGTCGGCCCTTTATCGGATGGAAATCCGAGTATTGTTTGTTATGTTATTGCTTTGCTAGATTTCATCCTGGTATTTAGGATGGTGTTATGTTAGTGACCTGGTTAAGGTCGGTACCCGTTATATAGGGTAATGTTATGCTAGTGACCGGTTAGGTCGGAATCCTGGTTAGGATGATGATATGTTATTGATATGCTAGATACATCCTGGTTTAGGATGGTTACTATGTTACTGATATGCTATGTGATCTATTAGACTGTTTGTCTGGTTAAGGATTGTATGCGATTAATTGTTTTATGTACACATGGTTGTTTGACGGGGGTTAGGTTGAGGCGGGTCCTGATTTGTGTTGTAGGCCAACATACCCAGGGCGGACCGGATATTCCGAAGGCCCAGCGAGTGGTCTGAATAGGCTGAAGGCCCCAAGAGGGCGGACCAGACGTGCTGAAGCTTGGAAAGTGGACCAAGCCGACTGAAGGCCCGGTGTGGGCGGACCGGTCATACTATAGACTCAGAGAGTGGACCATGTGGATTGAAGGCCCGGTGCGGGCGGACCAATCACATTGTAGACTCGATGTACATGGCTAGACTCAGAGAGTGGACCAGGTGGACTGAAGGCCCGGTGCGGGCGTACCAGTCACACAGTAGACCCGATGTGCATGGCTGTTCTATTTGTGATATGTTATGAGTATGTTTATGTGTGGTTGGTATTTTGGGGGTAACTCACTAAGCTTTCGGGCTTACAGTTTGGTGTTGTAACGCCTGTGTTTCCGGGATTGCCATTTTTAGCAATGTAATAGTCTAGGTTAACCTTTGTAACCCGTTTTGAAATAATAAGAATGTATTATTTGAGTATTATGTGTTTTGTGCTTAATTGCTTAATTATGTGGTCTGATTAATTAAGAATAAAAATAAGCGTCAAAATTTAAGTGAAAAATAAACTTAATATCGTTGGTTAATGTTATAGTAGTTGAAACGAGGTTTTCGAATATATATAGAATGCCCAAATCTGACTTCGTATGAGGAAGTTATGATTTATCGAAGTTTCGACTTAGCGGTATGCAGCCTGAAATACTCGAATTGAGATCGAGCGGTTTTTAGCCGAAGCAATCTAAATGGGGATCGAAGGTCTCGTTGTTAGTATCGAAGCGATAAAAAGTTAGGCGAGAACGGACGTCAAACGAAGAAGTTATGAATTTATAACGAAGTTTTTCTGTTGCGGCCTATTAAAAATAAATAATAAAGATAAAGTCAAAATTAGCCAACGGAGTCTAAACGAAAGTTGTAGAGCGTAGTCTCACCTTTCCGTGGATATAAAGAACGTCGAAAACGGAGTTCGTATGAAGAAGATATGAATTTCCGAAGTTTATTAATTAATTTGTATTTATTTTTAAATCAAAAATCGGAAGCCTTATCCGAAGGCGAGTCATCGATCTGATCCGAGGTACGCGCTGCGTACTCGAGTACGCCCCGCGTACTCCGAAGAGTGTCGACACTTCGGATGACACATGCAGTGACGATTTCGGAGGCTAGTACGCCCCACGTACGCCTGTACGCCCCGCGTACTCCGAGGTTCCAGCCTCTATAAAAGGGATCCGAAGGCAGCTGGCTATTTTGCCAATTTCTTCTCTTCTCTCTCCCGTTTTGCATCATTTTACGTGCCAGAAATACCCCGAAGCCCCGGTATTATTCCCAAGCCCCGAGGCAAGTCCCAAGATCCCGAAGATCCCGAGAAGTACGGTTCCCGAGCCGAAGCTCTGCCCGCGAGAAGTTTGATTTTTGTAGAGATCTTCCAGATCTGCTGTGGATTACTACTTCTGCAAGTCGTAGTGTTGTCTGATCGTCTTCTGATCAAGTGAGTGTATACTACCTTTCATAAACACGATAATAATACAAGTATGGTTCGAATGTATTAAGTAAATGGTGGTTTATATGTGTAAGGGTGCAGTTACTTTCTTCTAACAAGTAACTATGAAGTATTATATGCGATATACTTGTTATGTGTATATTTTGTGATTGTATGCGTGAATGGATATTCACTTTATTCCATTTCATAGATCTGAATTTCTTTCTATGAAATACGTGATATGTGGTATGCCTCATCTGTTATGTGGAATATATATTGAATGAAAATGATATACAGGTTTTAAACTATGTATGAAAATATATATTTTATCTACTAATATGTTGGGTAGAACATGGGTAGATAGTTGGTGTGTAATAAACAGATGAGAGGCCTCGATGTTGTTGTTGTTGTTGATCTAGTTATTCAGCGGAGTATGGATAACGACCACGGACTCTTTCTAGACAGTCCAGTGGAACGCTAGCAGGTTCATAACCTGTAGGTGTTGTGAACGATGTGTTCACCGGTGTACTCTATCCCCCTCATGGTTGCCTTTAGGATATCTATTGTTGAGGAAACCCCTTAGCAGTGATGTCCGTCCCGATGAAAATCCTAGATTAGGTCCCTCGAGATAGATGTTATTTTAGGGACGTAAAGTGAGGATAACGGGAATGGGTAATCAGGATAGTGATTGGTTGGTGAAATTAAATATAACTTATTTATTATGGGTTGAAAACCCTATATGCTCACCAGGCTCCCAAGCCTGACCCACTCAGTTTTATTTGTATTACAGGTAGTGGCACAAGGGCGTAAGATGGATGGATCATCTTGTTGTTTTGTTTACAAGTCTATATATGTATATATTTGTTGAATGACTTGTAATGTTATCGTTTATGCTTTATGGTCTGTATCGGAACATGACATCCCGAGTTTTGATTATATAATGAAAATGCATCTCTTGATGAAATGCTTTGATAAATATTATTTTATCATGTTTTGTTTTGGGAACAAATTCCGCAACTCTTTCAAATCAAAAAGGATTTACTCTGAAATTATTTAAAAGCATAAATGAAAATCGGTCTTTTCTGGCCGAGATTTTGGGGATGTCACAGTTGGTATCAGAGCATTAGTTTAAGCGAACTAGGAATTTGTTGGTATTTCTAGACTTAAACTTAGAATGCTAAGTGGAATTGTGAGTTGTGTGTCTGTTGGATTTTAGACACGAGCACTAGTTTATTTTAGGAAAGTTGCCTAAAATGCTTTTATGTGCTAAATGTTATATGTTGCCATATATGATATTAGTTGTTCGGATCTACGGTCTGTTGCCGATCGGATCTGGAAACCTTATGTGTGTAGGATTCTAAGCGTGTGTCTACGGTATTAGAACTAGCATGTAAACGTTTCGGAGTAATAAGGATGATTTGAATATCTATCGTGAATAAGGATCTAATTTCACCTTATTCGGTGTGTAGATCAAAATGGTGAGAACAAGGAGTGGCGTTGGAAATGCGGATGAAACCAGGAATCAACCGCCAGTGATTGAGCAGATACCTGTTGTAGCAGCAGCACCAGAACCCATAACAATGGCTGCGGTGCAAGCCATGATTCGGGCTATGCTAGCCGAACAAAGGGAGGAGATGCGACAAATGTTGCATAATAATAGGGATGAACCTATCATACCTATTGAGGAACCTGAATTGATTCCCGAGTAATCGGAGGAAGGGAACAATAGTCGCATGATGAGTCAAGTTGGGACTCAAGGGGAACGAAGGAACGATCCAGAAAGGAGAAACAACAAGGATGGGCGTATGTATAAGAACTTCTTGGGCGCCAAGCCGCCAAGTCTTTCTGGGAGCCTAAAGCCTGTTGAGATAATGGATTGGATCTCCGAAATGGAGATGGTATTTGAAAGTTACGACTGTAGCAACAAACAGAAGACCGTCTTTGCGGTTAGACAACTGAAGACTGGAGTCTTGAGTTGGTGGAAGTTGTTGGCAGATACTATGCCACGAGGAGAAGCCCTGAAAATGTCATGGGAGGAGTTCTTGGAGCAACTAAGGGTGCAATATTGTTCAGAGATAGATCTGATTGATCTGAACAATGAGTTCCAAAACTTAAAGAAGGGGAGGATGAGCATAGATGACTATGCTACTGCATTTACTGAGAATATGAAGTTGTTTCCGTACCTAGTGCCAACGGAACTCTCCAAGATTGAGAGGTTTGCTAATGGACTGTCTGCCGACTTTGGTCTGACAGTCAAGATGGCAACTACTCTGAAAACGGTTGTTCGTGCAGCTAAGAATGTGGAGGCCCACCAGAAGGAAAAGGGTCTGGAAAGGATAGATGTTGGAGAAAAGAGGAAGTTCGATGGAACTTCAGGGTCCAACAAGAAAAACAAGTTCTTGAAGTCTGGTTCGAGGGGAAGTGGAGGTGAAGCGAAATGGTGCGACAAATGTAAGAAGAAGCATCATGGAAGATGTGAGGTGGCGAACACATGCTACAAGTGTGGAAAGCCAGGGCACTATGCCAATGAATGTACCCTCACTAAGAAAGTTTGCTATGGTTGTGGTGAGGAGGGACACATGTCGAGGGACTGCCCGAAGAAGAAAGAGGCAGCTAGACCCAACATTCCACCAAAGCCAAAGGCGAGAGCATTCCAGATGACACTGGAAGCTACTAAAGATGAAGCTGATGTCACTTCAGGTACCTTTCTCGTTAACGAATTGCCTGCCCAAATTTTATTTGATTCTGGAGCCAACTACTCCTTTATATCGCATGAATTTGGTAGAAAGCTAGCTTTGCCTGTTGTTAGACTAGATAATGCCTTATTAGTCGAAGTTGCTAGTGGCAAGTTTGTACCTGTTAGCTATCGCATGAAAAACATCTTAATTGATCTGAATGGGAATAAGTTCCACGAGGAATTATTGCCTATAGAACTAAACGGTTTCGACATCGTTTTGGGAATGGATTGGCTTAGCGCCAACGATGCCGAAATTTTATGCAAGAAGAAAATAGTCAAAGTAAACCCGCCTGGGAAAGATTCGTTTATGGTGTATGGAGATAAACGCAGAGTGAATTCTGGAATCATTTCATTGATGAAAGCCAGAAAATGTTTGACCAAGGGGTGTACATCATATTTAGCATTCGTGATTGATGCTAAGAAGGAAAAGAAGGTGATGCAGAATATTCCAGGGGTGTGTGATTATCCGGAAGTATTTCCCGAAGATCTTCCTGGATTACCACCAGATCGACAAGTGGAATTCCGTATTGACTTGTTGCCAGGAACGACGCCAATTGCAAAAGCACCTTATCGATTAGCACCGACGGAGATGAAGGAGCTAATGATGCAACTTCAGGAGTTATTGGACAAAGGTTTCATTAGACCTAGTTCATCACCCTGGGGAGCTCTGGTGTTATTCGTGAAGAAGAAAGATGGAAGTATGAGAATGTGCATTGATTACCGAGAGCTGAACAAGGCAACAATAAAGAATAGATATCCGTTGCCGAGGATTGATGACATGTTTGATCAATTGCAAGGTTCGAGCTATTTCTCGAAGATCGATCTAAGGTCAGGATATCATCAGCTGAAAGTAAGAGAGCAGGATATAGAGAAGACTGCATTCAGAACTAGATATGGACACTACGAGTTCTTGGTTATGTCGTTTGGACTAACCAATGCTCCTGCAGCATTCATGGATTTAATGAATAGGGTTTGTAATCCTTTCCTTGATAAATCTATGATAGTGTTCATAGACGACATTCTGATTTATTCGAAAGGCCAAGAGGAGCATGGCAGACACTTGCGAGAAGTGTTAGAAGTTTTGAAGAAGGAGAAGCTGTATGCTAAGTTCTCCAAATGTGATTTTTGGATTCGTGAAGTCCAATTCTTGGGTCACGTGGTCAACCAAGAAGGGATAATGGTTGATCCAGCGAAGATCGAAGCTGTGATGAAGTGGGAGCAACCGAAAAGTCCCATGAAGATTCGAAGCTTTTTGGGATTAGCTGGATATTACCGAAGGTTTATCCAAGGCTTTTCTTCGATTGCTAGTCCATTGTCAGCTTTGACCCACAAAGGAGCTACTTATGCTTGGAGTGATAAGCATAAGGAAGCATTCGAGAAGCTAAAGAAGAAGCTATGCGAGGCACCGATACTTTCTCTACCCGATGGAGTCGAAGACTTCGCCGTTTATAGCGACGCGTCTGGGGTTGGATTGGGTTGTGTTTTGACCCAAAGAGAAAAGGTGATAGCATATGCGTCTCGACAGCTGAAGGAGCATGAAAAGAATTACCCGACTCATGATTTGGAGTTGGCAGCGGTAGTTTTCGCTCTGAAAATATGGAGGCATTACCTCTATGGCACGAAGTGCAAACTTTTCACTGATCATAAGAGTCTCCAATATCTCTTTAATCAGAAAGAATTGAATATGAGGCAACGACGCTGGCTAGAGTTACTCAAAGACTACGACTGCGAGATACTTTACCACCCCGGTAAAGCCAATGTTGTTGCTGATGCTCTCAGTCGGAAAGTCAATCTTGAAAGGAGAAGGCCAAGAGCGTTGAGAATTGAAGTTGTCTCGACCATTGTGGAAAGTATAAAGAAAGCTCAAGAGGAAGCTTCTGAAAAGAATGACCGAAAGGAGGAACGTTTGGGCAAAACGTTGGTGTTCAGTGTAAACAGTCATGGACTGAAGGTGTTCCAAGATCGGATTTGGATACCTAAGACAGGAGGAGTCAGAGATCTTCTGATGGAAGAAGCTCACAAAACCATGTACTCGATTCATCCCGGTAGCACTAAAATGTATAGGGACATGAAACCCTACTACTGGTGGCCGACGATGAAGCTTGATGTTGCAAAGTATGTGGCTGAGTGTGTGACTTGTGCGAGAGTAAAGACACAACATCAGAAACCGTACGGGAGTTTAGAACCATTGCCTGTGCCTATGGGTAAGTGGGAAGACATTGCTATGGATTTTGTCACTAAACTGCCCAGAACAAAGAATGGTCACGACATGATTTGGGTGGTCGTTGATCGATTCACTAAGAGTGCGCATTTCATAGCGGCCAAGGAGAAATGGTCTATGGAAAAGCTTGCAAATTCTTACGTGAAGGAGATTGTGAGGCTTCACGGTGTTCCGTTAACGATTGTATCGGATCGTGATAGCCGTTTCACCTCGAGGTTTTGGAAAAGTCTACAAGAGGAATTGGGTACCAAGTTGTGTTTAAGTACAACTTACCATCCGCAGACTGATGGTCAGAGCGAAAGAACGATACAAACACTTGAAGATATGCTGAGAGCATGTACCTTGGAATTCCTAGGTAATTGGGATGAACATTTACCATTGGTAGAATTTTCCTACAATAATAGTTTCCACTCGAGCATTAAGATGGCACCTTATCAAGCTTTGTACGGGCAGAAGTGTCGTACGCCGTCTTGTTGGCTTGAGGCTGGGGAAAAGCAGTTTATGGGACCGGAGTTGGTTCATCAAACTGCTGAAAAGTTGAAAATAATTAGGGAAAGAATGTTAGCAGCTCAGGATCGTCAAAAGAGCTATGCTGACAAGAAGCGGAGACCGATAACTTTTGAGGTTGGGGATTCGGTTTTGCTTAAAGTCTCGCCGTGGAAGGGACTTATAAGATTTGGCAAAAGGGGAAAGTTGAGTCCAAGGTTTATTGGACCGTTTAAAGTTCTTCAGAGGATTGGGAACCAAGCTTACAAGCTCGAATTACCAGAAGAACTGAATGGAATTCATAACACTTTTCATGTGTGTTATTTGAGGAAGTTCACGGGAGAAGTTCCCGACATAATTCCGATTTCTGAATTGAGAATTGATGAGAACAAAAGGTTGATTGAGGAACCAGAGGCAATCGTTGACCGAAAGACTAAGAAATTGCGACGCAAGATGGTTGAGTTAGTGCTTGTCCGATGGAAACACACGAATGGGCCGAATCTCACCTGGGAGACGGAGAGTGACATGATGGGTCGCTATCCGCATTTGTTTGTTGATGTGTGATTCCGGGGACGGAATCATTCTAAGGTGGAGAGAATTGTAACGCCTGTGTTTCCGGGCTTGCCATTTTTAGCAATGTAATAGTCTAGGTTAACCTTTGTAACCCGTTTTGAAATAATGAGAATGTATTATTTGAGTATTATGTGTTTTGTGCTTAATTGCTTAATTATGTGGTCTGATTAATTAAGAATAAAAATAAGCGTCAAAATTTAAGTGAAAAATAAACTTAATATCTTTGGTTAATGTTATAGTAGTTGAAACGAGGTTTTCGAATATATATAGAACGCCCAAATCTGACTTCGTATGAGGAAGTTATGATTTATCGAAGTTTCGACTTAGCGGTATGCAGCCTGAAATACTCGAATTGAGATCGAGCGGTTTTTAGCCGAAGCAATCTAAACGGGGATCGAAGGTCTCGTTGTTAGTATCGAAGCGATAAAAAGTTAGGCGAGAACGGACGTCAAACGAAGAAGTTATGAATTTATAACGAAGTTTTTCTGTCGCGGCCTATTAAAAATAAATAATAAAGATAAAGTCAAAATTAGCCAACGGAGTCTAAACGAAAGTTGTAGAGCGTAGTCTCACCTTTCCGTGGATATAAAGAACGTCGAAAACGGAGTTCGTATGAAGAAGATATGAATTTCCGAAGTTTATTAATTAATTTGTATTTATTTTTAAATCAAAAATCGGAAGCCTTATCCGAAGGCGAGTCATCGATCTGATCCGAGGTACGCGCCGCGTACTCGAGTACGCCCCGCGTACTCCGAAGAGTGTCGACACTTCGGATGACGCATGCAGTGACGATTTTGGAGGCTAGTAAGCCCCGCGTACGCCTGTACGCCCCGCGTACTCCGAGGTTCCAGCCTCTATAAAAGGGATCCGGAGGCAGCCGGCTATTTTGCCAATTTCTTCTCTTCTCTCTCCCGTTTTGCATCGTTTTGCGTGCCAGAAATACCCCGAAGCCCCAGTATTATTCCCAAGCCCCGAGGCAAGTCCCGAGATCCCGAAGATCCCGAGAAGTGCGGTTCCCGAGCCGAAGCTCTGCCCGCGAGAAGTTTGATTTTTGTAGAGATCTTCCAGATCTGCTGTGGATTACTACTTATGCAAGTCGTAGTGTTGTCCGATCGTCTTCTGATCAAGTGAGTGTATACTACCTTTCATAAACACGATAATAATACAAGTATGGTTCGAATGTATTAAGTAAATGGTGGTTTATATGTGTAAGGGTTCAGTTACTTTCTTCTAACAAGTAACTATGAAGTAGTATATGCGATATACTTGTTATGTGTATATTTTGTGATTGTATGCGTGAATGGATATTCACTTTATTCCATCTCATAGATCTGAATTTCTTTCTATGAAATACGTGATATGTGGTATGCCTCATCTGTTATGTGGAATATATATTGAATGAAAATGATATACAGGTTTTAAACTATGTATGAAAATATATATTTTATCTACTAATATGTTGGGTAGAACATGGGTAGATAGTTGGTGTGTAATAAACAGATGAGAGGCCTCGATGTTGTTGTTGTTGTTGATCTAGTTATTCAGCGGAGTATGGATAACGACCACGGACTCTTTCTAGACAGTCCAGTGGAACGCTAGCAGGTTCATAACCTGTAGGTGTTGTGAACGATGTGTTCACCGGTGTACTCTATCCCCCTCATGGTTGCCTTTAGGATATCTATTGTTGAGGAAACCCCTTAGCAGTGATGTCCGTCCCGATGAAAATCCTAGATTAGGTCCCTCGAGATAGATGTTATTTTAGGGACGTAAAGTGAGGATAACGGGAATGGGTAATCAGGATAGTGATTGGTTGGTGAAATTAAATATAACTTATTTATTATGGGTTGAAAACCCTATATGCTCACCAGGCTCCCAAGCCTGACCCACTCAGTTTTATTTGTATTACAGGTAGTGGCGCAAGGGCGTAAGATGGATGGATCATCTTGTTGTTTTGTTTACAAGTCTATATATGTATATATTTGTTGAATGACTTGTAATGTTATCGTTTATGCTTTATGGTCTGTATCGGAACATGACATCCCGAGTTTTGATTATATAATGAAAATGCATCTATTGATGAAATGCTTTGATAAATATTATTTTATCATGTTTTGTTTTGGGAACAAATTCCGCAACTCTTTCAAATCAAAAAGGATTTACTCTGAAATTATTTAAAAGCATAAATGAAAATCGGTCTTTTCTGGCCGAGATTTTGGGGATGTCACAGGTGTATTGTTTCAGGTACTTTAGGAGATCGTGGCAAGGCGAAGGCGTGATCGTTCCGCTCCTCATGTTTTATGATTTATATGATATGGTTCTGGGAGATACTCTGATATTTAAACTATTTTGAAAATATGACGTATGAACTTAACGGTTTTTGAATGAGAAAAATGTTTTAATTTGGTTGAAAATTTTTGGTCGTTACATTTGTACTCTTATGTTCCCTATAAATAGGGACTGAGCTTTGGTTTAGACAGACGAGTTTTCCAGATTTCGTAGTCTATGTTTTGTAATCAAGCTTATAGAGAGTAATAAAAACTTCAAAGTCTTATTTACTTTATGAGTTCATTACATTGATTAATCTCGTTCTTAATCGATTTCTCGAATACAATTCATCTACAATTGGTATCAGAGCAGTAATCAAACTGCATTGATCTGATTTTCTTTCTAAATCATCTGATTTTGAGTCATTTTTTTGTATCAAAAGTTTCCGCGCTTTTGGTTCTGAAAATCTCGTCTGATCTACAAATTTGATTAGATTCTGCATTCAAATTGTATAATCGAGTGATTGATTATAAGTTTCTGATCAATTCGTTTGATCAAATCTCAAATTCATCAAGTTTTCTGTGATTTCTGAATTTTTTCTCGTGTGTTCATCAATGGCAAACTTCAACATGAACACAATGACTTCGTATTCTCATCTGCTCGGATCATCAACCAAAATTCCAATTCTGATTCCAGAATACTACAATTAGTGGGTTGATCGTATGGAAGACTACTTGAATGGTCTGGATGAAGAGTTGTGGAATTGCATCAAAGGAACAGTTCAGCCTCCTTCGAATGTCCAAAATATTGGCTCAGCTGGAACTACTTCTGTTGTTGAAGAACAACAAACAAGACTGGAGAAATACGAAAAGCGTTGTATGAGGGAATTGAGAGGTGCTTTGCCTCCTGTTGTTTATAACTACATTCGTGGTTGTAAAACTGCTAAGGATATCTGGAATACTCTCAAGGAAAAGTATCAAGGAAGCAAGAAAACTAAGATTAAGCAATGTTTGGTTGAGCTGAAAGAGTTCAAACAAAAGGAAACTGAAACAATTGAAGTTTACTATGATTGTCTGAATGTGTTGATCTACAGATGTAATCGCTATGGAATCACAAGGTCTCTAATGGAGTATAATCTTACTTTTGTTATGGGACTTAGGAAGGAATGGAGGAGTGTTAGTATCATGATCAAAAATCAACAGAGCTTCGATACTTCTTCATTGAATGATGTTTACAATCAGCTGAAGACACACGAAAGTGAAGTGTCTGAGATAATGGAAGAAACGAAACAGATTTTAGGAGGACCACTAGCTTTGGTTTCGAAAGTGTCTGAAGTGGAATTTGCTGAAAAGGAGAATTCATCTGAAGAAGGTTTCCTCTTGAATTCGGATGATGAAGCTATTGCTTTTTATTCGAATAATCGTGTTAAGAATTTTTTCAAAAAGCCTTTTAATTCTAAGGGAAAGCAGAGTAAGATGAAAGGAAATCTTACGAAGTCTGCTGTGGAAGAGAAAAAGAAATTTGAAAAGCCTGAGAAGAATGATGACAAGGTGAAAGAGTTGAAGGCAGAAAAGAAATTGAAAGGAGATTCCGGTATAGATTGTCATTACTGTAATGGTGCGAATCACTTTGCAGTTGATTGTATGCTTCAAAAGAAAGAGGAAAAGAAGAATAGAGTGAAGGACGAAGCATACTATGCTGAAAAACTGGAGGAAGTTCGTGAGAAGGCCAAGGGACTGTCTATTGTGGCAAGAAGAGAAAATGATGATGAAGAAAGTGGTACTTATCAGATTTGGTCATCCGGGTCTGATGATGAGGAGATGAGGCATCCTACTCATGGTGCCATGTTTGTAGAATTCGAGGATGGAGAAGAAGAAGAGATATCTAGACATTGCTTCGTTTCGAAGTCAAGTGACAAATCTCCAATGACAACAAAGGTACGCTCTATACTCAAATCTTTTAATATTCCTTTACATGCATATGATTCTGAAATAATTGCTTTTGATGATACTGTTGCTTACTTTGATGCTATTGTTGTGTCTGCTAGTAATGAGGCAAAGAAACTTAATAATCAATTGCTTGAGACTCAAAAGTTGCTAAACACGAAACGGTGCAAGGTAGAGTATCTAGAGTTGCAATTAGCAAATGTCAATAGTGATAGAGAGAATCTAGATAAATATGTAAGAATGTTGTTGGCTCAACGTAACATCTATTATAATTCTGCAAAACGGTTGTATGCAAAATTAACAGCATTACATCATTCTTTTGAAATTAGCAAAGAACAATATCGTAAACTATTTCCTTTTCTTGCATTCGAAAGAGAAAAAGTTGATGTTATGTCATATGATTGTGAAAACACAATAGCTGATTTTAACAAAGTACCAGGCGATAGGTTTGATTATGGTGCTGTTAAGATAGATGAGTTTTTAAATGCTGATGAATTGGTTGATATTGTTAATGAAAGTTTGACAAAGGATGAACAAGTGAAAATTTTGAAAAGAACTGAACATTCGAAACTTGATTCACCACTCAATTTTGCTGATGTTGATGAGAATTCGGATATTCTCAGCGAAATCAGTGAAATTGAAGAAAAAGAGAGTATTGATTGTTCTCAGTCGTCTATCATTAACATGACATCTAAGGTAAAAGGTAACGAAATTGTTAATGATTCGATGGTTGAGGATGACATTGGAAAACCCTCTACTTCGAAATCTTTTAACTTTGATGATGTGGAAGTTCGAGATAGTCAGACAGATAGTAGTGATGATGAGGAGGACGAAATCAAAGCTTCGAATGTTCGTAAAATAGAAAAGAATGCTTCAACTAAAATTTCAATTCCAAGAGTTGTTATTGAACAAGTTTATGGTGAAACTGAAAAATTTGACAACGTGATGAATGAAAAAGGTGCTCACTATTTGGAAACTCATATTGTCGTGTATCCGAGTTTTACATGCACAGATGATGTAGTTTTTCCAAATCAAGTATTTGTCACAACTGGGAATGTTGAGAACGTCAAGCCCGAATTCAACAAATTGGTGGAAGAAGACAATAAGCATTCAACTGATGAAGGATTCTTTTCAAATCAAAACACAGTTGAAAACAATCTAACTAAGAATTCGTATGTTTTTCAAAAACGAAACTCAAAACAAAAATGGGTTGTAAAATCAGAAAAAGAATAAGATGTTGTTACAAAAGAAGTTGTTTGTTCAACTCCAATTGTGAAACTCAATTCAAACGAATTCAAAGTGCTTGTTAATAACTTTTCAAAAGAACACAAAGTTTCAAAAAGAAAGGCACGAAAAGTAATTTTTTGGCAAGTGGTGTCTAATGAAAAACCCGCTCTGACTAAATCCAAAGTTTCGTATGAGACAGTCAGTGTTTCAAAGCCTAATTTCTCAAATTCTTCAAAAACTAAGAGTTCTCAAAAACCAATTGTCACAGAAAAACAAAAAGACACGTCTTTTCATCATCCAATGAGTGTAATAGACAAATTTCCAATAAACCAAAAGGTTGAACATATTCGAAAATTTGATAACATTCGAAAGTATGAGAAATCACACAAAGTTGTGAATGATCAAAAACTTAACAATGTTCGAAAATCAACGAATTTTCAACATGTTCCAAACAAAACTTTCAAATCAAAAGTTACATTTACTCCACAAAAGCCAAATTTTCCAAATCCTTCGATTACACAACCAACAAGAGTTTCGTGTTCAAATGAAAAATCATAAATTCATTCTATCAATAATTGGTTTGAAGGACAAGGAAAAAGGTATCAGTCTGGGAGGTTTTCTCATGTTCAGTTCAAAACAGCTTATGAAAAATATTTGAATTAGTCAACAACTAGAAGTTTATCTTCTCAAGATTCAGATATTCCGAGACAGAGATGGAAACCAATCAACAAATTAACAAGAATTGAGAAGCCTGAGGTGCAATCTAATGAAAATCCAAAACTATCGAAAAATTATATTTCAATATCTTCAGATAATGATGTTGATTTAATTGATAGTATAACTGCAAAAATTCGAACTTGGGCTTTTAGTTCTAAAATTCACTCCTTGTTTCAAACTAATAACCAAGGACCCAAAAATCCTTGGGTACCTAAATTCTTTAATTAAATGCAGGTACTAGGTGACGAGCAATATGATACGAAGTGGTATATTGATAGTGGTTGCTCACGTCACATGACTGGAAGGAAGGAGAACTTAAGAGATTTTCGAAGTATTGAGAATGTTGGAGTAGTGAAGTTTGGTAATAATAAAAAATGTCAAGTGAAAGGATATGGCAAAGTAACGAATGGGCAATTCACAATAAATCGTGTTGCTTATGTGGAAGGTCTTCAACATAACTTGATTATTGTTTCACAATTAGTTGTGGGCACTGGAAATCAAGTGGTGTTTAATGAAGAAGGAAGTATAATCTCAAAAGTCGATACGAATGAAGTATTGCTAAAATCGAAACGATATGGTGATATGTTCACACTGGATATTAAACCAATAGTGGGCAAACCATTTGTTTGTCTACTTTCGAAAGCTTCAAGTGATGTCAGTTGGCTATGGCATAGACGTTTATCTTATTTAAACTTTCGAAATCTAAACAAGCTGGTTACAGAAGATTTAGTCTGTGGTCTTCCTGTGTTAAAATTTGATAATAATACTCTTTGTGCAACTTGCGAACAAGGAAAACAACATCACAAAGGACATCCTATCGTGATAGACTCAAAAATTGTTTAACCATTAGAACTTCTTCATATTGACCTTTGTGGACCTTCGACTGTTGAAACAATTAACAAGAAACGGTACATTGTGATTATAGTTAATGATTTTTCGCATTTCACATGGGTATTTTTTCTCAGGTTAAAATCTGAAGTAGCTCAAACAATGATTGATTTTATCAAAAAGATAGAGATGAGTTTGAAAAAGAATGTTCGTAGAATAAAGAGTGATAATGGGTCTGAGTTTAAGAATAAGATGTTGGATTCGTTCTTAACTGAAAAAGGAATTTCGCATAATTTCTCATCACCATATACACCACAACAAAATGGTGTTGTTGAAAGAAGAAACAGATCATTATGTGAGGCAGCAAGAACAATGTTGACATATGCGAATCTTCCTCAGTATCTACGGGCTGAAGCCGTTTCAACAGCATGTTTTACTCATAATCATTCTTTTATTCATAAAAGATTTAATATCACTCCTTATGAAATAATCACTAATCGGAAACCTAATGTCAAAATTTTCCATGTTTTTGGCTGCAGATATTTCATCATGAATCTTAAAGACAATCTTTCAAAGTTTGCAGCTAAAGCTGATGAAGGCATATTTTTGGGATATTCGCATACTTCTGTTGCATATCGAGTGTTGAACAAACGAACTCGCAAAGTTGAAGAAACTTTTAATCTTACTTTTGATGATTACTATGTTAAACAAGTAGAAAGAAAGTTTGAACAAAAATCAATTCTTGCTGAATCAAACAATCAAACTGAGAATGATAACTCAATTGATTTTGATTATGATCTCATTTTTGGTGTTCCAGATAGGGCAATTGATGCTGAAGTTCATGTTGATGATAATCAAACACCCGAAACATCAAAACATACTGATGATTCAACACTCACTTCGGATACTTCTAAAAATGGTGAAAGTATGCAATATGTTCGTATGGAAGGCGAGCATACGTCCATTCCTCTAAATGTTGAGGGGGAGCATCCTTTCGAGGGGGAGAAGAGTAGTATGAATCATGAATTTGAGGGGGAGCATCAAAATGATAATCATGTTGAGGGGGAGCATGATGATACAGATGCAATTAATATTGATCAAAATGATGAATTTCATGAATTTGATGATAATATGTCTGTGGCAGGCACTGAAAATGAAGAAATGTACGAAGATGCACCATTGGAATTTGATCTTGCATATCCACCACTTGAGAAATAGACGAAGAACCATCCAAAAGAGCAAGTTATAGGAAATCCACAAGATGGAGTTTTGACAAGAGCTCAGATTCGTGCGCAAAATGAGGTACTCAATACACATCAAGAATTTTGCATGTTTAATGTTTTTATTTCAAAAATAGAGCCAAAAACAGTTAAGATTGCTATGGAACACTCAGATTGGGTTGTTGCTATGCAATCTGAACTTGTTGAATTCGATCGAAACAAGGTTTAGAGACTTGTTCCAAAACCTAATGATGTTTCGATTGTCGGGCTAAAATGGATTTTCAAAAATAAAACCGACAAAGAGGGAAATATTATTCGAAACAAAGCTAGGCTTGTAGTTAAAGGTTATTTGCAACAAGAAGGTATCGACTATGAAGAAACCGTTGCCCCTGTCGCCAGACTCGAGGCTGTTCGAATATTTTTAGCCTATGCAGCACACAAAGACTTTGATGTTTATCAAATGGATGTCAAATGTGCATTCTTGAATGGAGAGCTCGAACAAACAGTATATGTTGAACAACCACCAGGTTTCGTTAATGAAGAATATCCTAATCATGTTTACATTTTAGATAAGGCTATGTATGAGTTAAAACAAGCACCAAGAGCATGGTATGCAACTCTCACCAATTTCTTAAAACAGTCCAAATTTAAACAAGGATTAGTTGATCCCACATTATTTCGTAAGAAAGTTGGGGATCATCTCATGCTTGTTCAAATTTATGTTGACGATATTATTTTTGGCTCTACTAACCCAACTTTGTCTAGTGAATTCGAGAATTTGATGAAAAGTAAATTCGAAATGAGCATGATGGGAAAAATCAACAATTTTCTTGGGTTAAATATACGTCAAAGCAGAGAAGGAATCTTCATTAACCAAGAAAAATGTACGAAGAATTTGCTTGAAAAGTTTGGAATGACTAATAGCACGAAGCTGAGAGTACCAATGGCAGTAGAAACAAAGTTAACACCTTCGTTAGATTCACATGCTGTTGATCTTACATTGTTTCGAAGCATGATAGGTTCTCTACTTTATTTAACTGCAAGTTGACCTGATATCATGTTTTATGTTTGCAATTGTGCAAGGTATCAAGCAAATCCAAGAGAACCACATTTAACTACTGTGAAGAATATTTTTCGTTATCTCAAAGGAACAGTTTCGTTGGGATTGTGGTATCCTTCAAAATCTAGATTTTTTATTCAAGCCTTTTCGAATTCGGACCTTGGTGGATGTACTCTTGACAGAAAAAGTACAAGTGGAGGATGTCAATTACTGGATGGGAAGTTAGTAAGTTGGCAGTCAAAGAAACAAACTTGTGTAGCTATTTCTACTGCTGAAGCTGAATACATTTCTGCTGCTGCTTGCACTTCTCAAATTATTTGGATTCAAAGCCAATTGCGTGATTATGAAATTAATATGAAAAAGATTCCTTTGTATTGTGATTCACAAAGTGTTATTCGCATTTGTCATAATCCAGTACAATATTCGAAAACGAAACACATTGCTCTTCGTTATCATTTTATAAAAGATCATGTGGAAGATGGAAACATTGAAGTTCATTTTGTGAAAACTACTAATCAACTTGCTGATATTTTCACTAAACCACTTGATGAAAAATCTTTTGTGAGAATTTTAGCAGGTTTGGGAATGTTAGATGCGAATTCGGTACCAGTATCAAATACTCAAAATTAACTAAATGTTGTTGGTGAAAAAGGTGTCGATTGAGAGGCTTGCTGACTGAACCATTCAGAGGTTACTGTGCGTTAAGAGGCTTCGACACGCTTCGTTTTCGTATCTTGATACTAAAAAGTTCCGCGTGCTTTGTTCTATCATTTCTTTTCATTAGTTTAGAATTTGTTCATTGAAAAACTGAAAAATCAAAAATATTTTTATTTCGTTGTATTAATTTTCGAAAAATCAAAAATATCAAAAAGATTTTCTTTTGTTGCATGTTTTAATACTCGGAAAATTCAAAATCACAAAAATATTTTTTTTGTTGGCTTTTGTTTTTGTTCAAAAATGGAAAATTCAAAAAGATTTTTTAGTTACTTTGTTTTTTTAGGTATTTAAGAACATTTTCAAGACAATTCTTCAAAGGGTCATGCTTGTGTTTCTATGGGAAGGTAATTCTCTTAAATCTTTGTACTAGTTAAGATGTCCCTAGAAGTATATTGATGCATGTCGACTCAAGCCTCAACTGACTCTATGTGTGTTACGAAAGCCTTAATGAAAATTTTCATACGAAATTTTCTTCCAAATTAGGCTTACATTCGCATTAGTCCAATGAGCTACCTTACTCTTCTCAAATGAGTTAAGAGTTATCTGTTTGGTCCATATATAACAGAGGTACATTCAAATCTTAGCCAATCTTTTTCATCACAAAATTTCTAAACACATTTCACACACAAAGACACATGTTCAAGAGGTCATTGATCAAATCAGTTGTGACTTAAACATGTCAAAAATCTATGTTAATGATCTTAAATCATGAGACTGTGATGAAAGTGAAACCCAAATATCCGAACTTAATAAGGGATTGATGGGGAACTATGTTCCAGTTTCTTACGAAACACTTGTTTATGCACCAAAGTTTGGTATACTCCAAATCACATTCTTTCGTATGAGTGGTTTTAATCAAATGTTCGAAACCCACAACATTTGTTTCCCAACAAAATCCAGCTTAACTATTTTTTCCTTGAATGTGATTTCAGTGTGAGTATCAATTCTTTTCTCTAGTCACTTTCAAAAATTTTACAAAGCCACTTGTCACTGACTACACTGGTCAAACAAGTAATTTCGTTTACAATTACTCACCTTATGTTTAGGATGATATGTAACGAAATTTGTAAGCCACCCATTGAAGCCTTGAAAACGAAGCCCTTTGATACTTCTCTAAAAGTATTCGATTGTAATTCACAGGAAAATACACAAGCTGTTAGTTATCTCTCTTGATAATTAACGCAGCAACCTTTGCCTGGGGTTTAACTTCTTTCGTGTCAACATTTTTGACATCACATATCCAATTTTTTTTAATTTGCTTCTTAACCTTTTCCATTGAATCACTGCACTCACGAAATCCTTGAGGCTCTAAGTAATACCAACTTAGGCAGATGATTTCACAAGACTGACAAATAACTTCGTTTCGAATCTCAAAAATGAATGAGCCCAACCTCAAATCCAAAACGTTTGATCTTATCCACAAGTACTCACGAACAGTCTCAAAGTAACCGTTTGGTAACTTGGCCCTAGTTTCAAGGAACTTTATCTGAAATTGCTACAATAACGGCTACTGGTGCGCGTTTCAAGGGATGACGTGATCTACTTCTTAATGACAAAAGATTCAAATTATTTTGGATTACTTATAAAAGTAATATCTTCTTTCCTTTTGAAATCACGCGTTCAAGAACTCACAAAAGATCAAAAAGCCCTAATTTTTTTCTTCCAGAAAGCTTTTAATCAACTTGCAAAAGGCTGTTGTTCAGAATTCCACTACTGAAGAAATTGCATCCCAACCTCTGATGAAGATACAAAGCAACAACTATCATGTTGAATCAAATGTCTCGTTGTATCTAGAAGATCTCAAGATGCTGATAGTTTTATTGAAAAGATCAGTTCTAGCCACCACCATGTTCAAATCCTTCGCCATGCCACTAACTTGGTTGTCTATGGCTGCATCTACTGCTTCATTCAATAAAGGAACATATATTCTCACTTTCAACTTAGTGAATGAAAAATGAATTCATCTCACCGAGAAAATGTTCTCACAGTTCTTGGAGTTACCCAATTCACCACCCTTTTTCAAACCTTATAACCCTCATATTATGCATATGTTCAACGAGATGGGTCACCAGCCACCACTCAAAAAGATAAGTGATTTCAAAAAGTCTGGGCTTCCTTGCATATGGAATTTCTTGTTTGGGATTTTTCTACGATGCTTAACAGGAAGAAAAGTGGGCCTTGACAAGGGAAGACAAGAATTATATGTTATGGTCATGGGTTTGTATTACGACTTGAGTGTGGATTATGCCACTCAGTTGTGGAAAGAATTTACGAAAAGCTTGGAAAGTACATGTGTAGCTAAGGGAATTTCTTGTGCTAGATACTGGAGTTTGATTTTGGAGAAGGTGTATGAGAAAGAGGGAATTTAAGTTCCTCAGGGTGAAGACATTGTTGAATTCACGAAGTATCAATTTCCAAAGAATGTTACGATGATGAGCACATTTTTACAAGTGTTGCACGAATTCTAGATGTAATGCTAAAGAAGGTGAATCCTACGCACAAGATTCTTGTTAAGTATTTGCAGACGGTAAACCCTAATGTCGAAACTGGGGTGTTGCTTGAAATCGAAGCTGGTTCTTCCAAGCCATCCAAGAAAACGAAGTCTGATGAGGACCTTGTGAAAGCTACAAATTCAAAATCCTCGCCCAAGAACGTTGAGGGTGATGATACAAAGAACGTTGAGGTTGAAGCTCAGCCCTCGAAAGAAGTTGTTCCATCAAAACCATGAATTCTTAAACGAATTCATAGGAAATCATCTAAATGAACTTCATCTGATGATTCTCCGATGGTTCGTAAGATTCAAGTTAGCAGTAAAGGAGTCGTAGTTCGTGAAATACCTGCTCCTGTTTCACTGTTATCCAAAAAGAGGCGTGCTCATGATGTTGCAAAGCACATCACAGAAAAACGGTACAAACATAAGCTTGTAATAAGAGATGATTCCTCAGATAACGAAGTTGTTCCTGATACTCCTGTTGCTTCGAATTCTCCTGTGGTAACTTCAACACCTATCATCTCTTCAATTTCGATTGTTTCTACTATTTCTCCTACTTCAACCATTCCACTAGAAATATTGGTAACCAAGTCATTTACTGAGGAGGTTCCTATTTCAAACATCACAACTAACGTATCTGATACGGAGGCAAATGTTAACATGAGTGTCAACTTTTCACAACCTATTGTTCTTTCTTCTTCGTTGCCACCTATCACTTCAACTCCATTTGTTTCATTACCACCACCCATTTCTACTTCTACTTCATCTCCATTGTTTGAAACCATCCTTCAACAACCAATTACTACTCTTTTTCCATCACAATCCACAGACACACCCAAACTTCATTCTGATGATGAAACCGAAGGAGGAGGTTTTGGAGGAACGTTCGAAGAATTACATTTTGATTCGGAAGAGGAGGAGATTCTTGATCATATGTTAATGTCAGGAAAACAATTTAAAATCTTGAACAGGAAGTTAAACTCACTTCTTCAGTCATAAGCTGATTCAGGAGCAAATCATTAAGTTTCAGGTCTAGAAGTTGAATTAATGATCAACGCAGCTGAACGAAGACTTCATGAGAAGATAGATCTTTCTGATCAAAATAGTGAGCTTCATATCAAGACTCAGGTAGGGAATTTTGAGGGGGCCTTAAAGGATTTGAAATTTGTTGCGAAGGAACGTCATATTCTCTTCGTACAAGATGTCAAAAAGGTTCGTGAAGATGTCAACTTGAAACTTCAAGAGTTGAAGAAGGAAGTATCTCAGGAAATTGTGAACATGAATTCTCAGTACAATTTAATTCAAGAAAAGGTTGATATCATTGTTGGGGCAGTTACAAATTTTGTCAAAACCTTTCAAGACACAATGCCGAAGTTCGAAACAAAAGCAACTGAAGACACCAATCAGCTTGTGAAATTGCAGACTCTTCTTGAGGAGTTAAAAGCAGTTGTTTCAAAGCCTACTCCAACTTCGTTTTTAACTCTTGAGTTCCTAACTCAGAAGTTAAATTTACTTGATTAGGTCATTCAGAAGGCGGTTGCTCCTATTTCCAAGTTTGATAAAATGTTGCTACATAATGCCCCACCTGTTGTCACAGGGGTGCAAGGGGGAGAAACGAAAGTAAGCAAAGGAGTAAGTGTGAACAGAAAGGGAGAAGGAGAGAAGATAACAACTGGAGATTCGAAAGTTGTTGGAAAAGTGTTTTCTACACAAATTCTTGTTACAATTCTGATGAAGTCTGATACTATCTCAACAACAATTGTTACCACAAAACCTTTTACAAAACCAAAAGGAATTGTGATTGGTTCGGCTACAGAAGGGGGTAGTTCAAGTTCCTTAAAACCAAATCAAGATTCGAAAGACAAAAGGAAGGGTGTTCTTGTGGAAAAGTCTAAAGAAGAAAAGAAAGCAGAGGTGGAGGCTGAAATCGAACCTCAAAGGCATATTCAAAGTATAATGAGGTTGAGAGAAAATGATCCACCTGGTATAGACAAACGTGATCCCAAAAAGTTGTATTCGTATGAATCAATCGAATCGAGAGTTACATTCAATCATATGTATGCTTTCGAAAAGATGCCAAGGAAAAGCTATTCAATTACTAACACTGATTTTTGTCAGTTGGACTTTCTGATAAACGAAATGATGTTTATCACTGCTCAATACAAGATTAGTGAGAAATTCAAAAACCCAGACGATTATACACACATGAAAATTCGTTTTCATGTTGTACTTGGAAAAGAGCAAGATAAATTGTGGTCTCTGATCAAGATCAAGAAGGTAGTTGCTATTAAGAAAGATATCTTGTTCGAAGACATGATACAAAATTTCAGGTATCATGTAATTCGTGCAAACAATCAAGCAGTTGATTTCAGTGTTGCAGACTTCCCTCTAATGAACGTGAATGATCTTATTCAAGTTGCATTGCTTATAAAAGAAATGGAGGCATCACAACTCAAGGGTACATGCAAATAAGTGTTGAAACTGGGTCTTGCTCACATTAAAATCTTCATTGACAATTATTATGATTGTCTTGCCCTGACTGACGAAGAGTTGGCTTCGAGTATGGATAGGAAAATAAATGTTGCAATGGAACTTTCGAAGACACAAGCTGAGTTGAAAAAGAATGTTGATGGGGAAATTTTTTTAAAACCATTTGGTTTGGTGTTTGCTGGGAAGGACACTAAAGGGAAGGCTAAGATATTTCTCTTTCAAGTTGCTGAGATTGAAAGATATACAACGTCACAATATACAAACTTTATTGTTCGTATGAACAATTGCTCGAAAAACTACGATGGTGACAAGAAGGAGTTAAAGAAGGTTTTAATGTGGTATTCTGATATATGAAGGATGATGCACTTTGCTCCTCAGATTCTCATGAATTGAGTAGTTCGACTCATTTACAAAGGGGGAGATTGTTAGGGTCGAAGTCTTGTAAAGATTTGAATTGTGTTTAGTCTTTTTCGTATGTAATGTATTTACTAAGTCACTTTTGTACGAAGCGTAATGATTTCAGAATTAGTATATTTTGTACTCTTATGTTCCCTATAAATAGGGACTGAGCTTTG
The DNA here is from genome assembly GCF_051521515.1 of Lactuca serriola. Classification (NCBI taxonomy): domain Eukaryota; kingdom Viridiplantae; phylum Streptophyta; class Magnoliopsida; order Asterales; family Asteraceae; genus Lactuca; species Lactuca serriola. The sequence continues at coordinate 155,565,596 of NC_136415.1, forward strand.
GTTTAGACAGACGAGTCTTCCAGATTTCGTAGTCTAAGTTTTGTAATCAAGCTTACAGAGAGTAATAAAAACTTCAAAATCTTATTTACTTTCTGAGTTCATTACATTGATTAATCTTGTTCTTAATCGATTTCTCGAATATAATTCATCTACAGGTTTAGTGGGCCAAGGAACCGGTTTAGTGTCTAAGGAACCAGTATAGGGCAAGGAACTGGAACTGAAGGGTTATATGTGGTGATCGACAACTCTCGCTTTTCTCTTGCTTGATGTCGATAAAGGATCCTCAATAGTTATGATCGACAATCATCAAATGCATTCAATCTTGTTTTTTTGCCCTTCCCTGTGGTCGATGACAACAATAGGAGTCAGGAACTACAAGAGTGACTCAAAAAAAAAATTATTCTCCTCTGCGATCGACAACATTCATCTCGTTTTAATTTTTCTTCCATTCAATCCCAATTGAACTTCAAATCAATCTCCAACCACTTGAATCTGATAGGTCTCTAATTAATATAATTAGTGCCATATTTCAGCAACATTATCATTTTCTTACTTCTTAGTGGTGTTTAAAATATTATAAAATGAATAATCAATGTTGATCTTTAAAGTAATCACATGGATCCAACCACTTGACTCCAATTCTTAATTACTTTTTGTTTTATTTTTTTAATATTCCCAGTTGAAATCAACAGAGTTTGAGTTCTGCACTCGATGAATTAAAACATTTCAAAAGTTTTTGGTTTTTTTAATCTTGGAAAAAAGGGCAATCCTCCAATCAACATCTACATACATGAATAAATATATATTTGCATATATTTATATATTTAATATCAATGTGATTTACAATTATGCATGCAAAAAGTTAATAAAGCAATCTTTGTATTCTAGTTTGTGATTCCATTCTTTTCTCTGATTCCATTCCTATTATGAAACAGGTGATCAATCACGGAATCCCGGAAAGGTTGGATTTACACAAATGGTACTGATTATGTCCTAGGGGTATTTTCGGAAAAGCTGCCATAATTTAGTTTTGGATGTTTAGGATGTTGTTTTGCAGTAGAGGTTAAGCTAAAAACATGTAAATCATCAAAGGGACTTAAAAATATGTGAATGAATATGTGGAAAGTGCAAATAAGAGGCAGGGGTATTTTCGGAATTTTTCTTGTTTAATAGTTTTTATTCCAATTTTTCTGTTTTACTAGGATTGTTTTGTGTTTAGTGTAAATGGACCCTTTGTGTGGTATTTTTATGTAGCCCAAAAAACATTTTCAATCAATAATACTCAAGGTCCAAGAATTTTTTATTTATCGCCTATTTTCCAGTTCGTTACTTGTAGTTCTTCATATTGTTACATTCTTTTGTTCTTCCTGGTGTTACCTTTGTACACAAGGTATTGGTGGAGATAATCCCCTGTGATTATATTTGATTCTTTTTACAGCTCCTTCATTACACATGATTCATCAGAGATAGAGATATGCATCACTGTTATGAAAACAATCAATAAATAAACACTTTGAACAAAAAAAATTGCCAAATTTAAAGGTTTCCGGTTCCAAAATTCCAGGTTTTAGGTTCCACTTTTGGGTTTCTGGTTCATTCTGGGTCTTTTTACATGAATCTGGTTCCAATGTTCAATTTCCGGTTCCATACCCACTTTACTCAGACCTGGTTCTCGTATATCGGTCCGGTTAATGGGTCTTATAATCCGTCAATTTCGGGTTCCGGGTTTTCCGGATCCGGGTCTAACGGTCCGGGTTTGGATCCAATTTCATCTCTAGCAGGTACAGGCTTCAATAAATGCTCCCGTCGTTAGTTAGTCACGTCGCTTTATTTGATTGGATCGCCTAATTAATGCTTGACTGTTTCTTTTTTTATATAACAAATAATCGTTACTTTGGAATGTTTCATCTCTTGTATGTTTCTCTCTTTTTGTACGTCGCATTTCGTCACGGCTTGTTATAGGTCAACCATTCTTTCCAATACTAATAGCTTTACGTTAGATCGATATGTTCATGAGTACCAACTCTCTCCTGTGCATGGTGTTGCTCTTCTTTCTTCATCTTTATGTATCCTTGATGCCCCTACGGGTAAGGTGGGGTTTTATCTTCGGTATCTTGTGTGAGGGTTGAGACTTCCTCCTACTTCATTCTTTTTGGACGTGTTGTGTTTTTATGTTATTCACTTATTTAACTTTTCCCCAATGGTGTGTCAAAAGTCATTACTTTTGAGACTTTATGTGTGTCCTCTCGCATTCCTATTCGTGTGTCCTTGTTTCAATGTTTTTATTGATGGGTTTTATACAAACAATCCTATGTGTGCATGCAACCCTAGATTTGGATCTATCTTTTTCACTATTAGATATACAACATTATGAGCACAAGAAGAACCCTGGCATGCATCTAGGTATTTTGAAATTTAGATGGTAGAAAGAATCACATACCTCTTGTTGTTATATTGTAATAACAACTCAAATCTTCAATCTCCTTGTTTATGAAAGCAAGTGCCACAAGTGTAGTACCTCTAATGACTCACAAACACCAAGAGCAAATAGAGAGGCAAGAGAGAGAGAGAGAGAGGGGAGAGGTAGAAAATCAGATCTAGGTCTTCTAGGGATCAAGTGTCCGATTTCCCTTAGCCAAGGGGTCCTTATATAGGGTAGAGATTAGGGTTTCAGTCCTTATCCTTATCTGGTTGCTTGCCCACCAAGCAGCCCATAAGATAAGTCTAGAAGCCTTATCCTTGGACGAATTCTAGGGCCTTATCCCCTTGAATTCGTCCACCCTATCCATAGGGCATCCATTGCCCTAATTTGCAGCTATCACATAATTACAATTCAGCCCCTCTAGTTTAATTAATTACTTTTGATCACAAAATTAATTCTTAATTAATTATTGACCAATATTAATTAAACAAATATGATTTCTCCTTTAATATATTATTCTTATAATATATTAATAAATCATAATAACCTCTTTCTCTATTATTTCTCCAGTCAAGTTGCTTTGGTGAAGGCAACCCAAAAGGACCATGCACAACCGGGTCAAGTACTTACCAAATATGGTTACGGGCTTAGACACTAATCCAACAATCTCCCATTGGGATAAGTCTAGTAACCATAAATGCAAGCATAACTCGATTAGCAATCGTAGCTCTCAAAGACGCTGTCGAACTCTGATTTTATCAGCAACCTGTCCTTTAGATAAGGGATCATACAATCCTCTGTTTCAGATATCGTGCGGACAATCTCATGGAACATAGTTATACTTATTGTCCAGCAGTTTGTTTCTTGATCTCATATTCATTTGACATAGAACTTAATTGAACACATCAATTCAGTCCTGACCGGGACCGGTACATAAGTCAAATCAAATCATCGAGGGGCCCTGATATTGCTTTTACCCTCTTAGGATAAAAGGAACAGATAAACTTCGACTTATATGCATTTACTATTCACTAATCAAATTATACACAACAATGCATTTTATGACATCAAGTTACTGATGCGTTTTCGCATTATCAATGCACAATCAATTAGCAAATAATAAACCATATATCTTGGTTTTAAGACCATATGATATTATCGTTTTGCGATCACTCGTGATAAATTCCATGAAGTGATTCCAGCAAGTGCGGGTTTATTCCAATGCTCAAAACTTATTCATAAGCACTCATGAACGTTGTAGCAAACCTTTGCTATGCCTAATACATTTCAGGAAATCTACACCAATTCATGACAGTCTTCATTCATACCTACTTCCAGCATATGAACGACTGTGGACCGTTTGAATAATTCGATTATTCTTAATTAACTCAATTATTCAGGAAGTCAAAACATGCAAAGTGAAACAATAGTTAAACAATTAACATAAGACATAAAGTTTAAATAATACTCCTTTATTTAATCATCAAATGTCAATTACATTTATCTATTACACATTTCTAATCTATCTAATCCAAACTAATATCGTCCTTCAGCCCAATGCTCCTAGCATGCTGCAAGTGCTTAACCCTACTCAGTCCTTTCGTAAGCGGATCTGTTGGGTTATCCTCTGACGATACCCTCTTTACTACGAGGAGTCCTTCTTCTACCCGATGTCTAATAAAGTGATATTTTCTGTCGATATGTCGAGATCTACCATGATCCCTCGGTTCCTTGGTCAAGGCAACTGCTCCTTCATTATCACAGAAAATTTCCATAGGCTCTTTTATGGCAGGTACAACTCCAAGGTCTCCAATGAAGTTCTTCAACCATATCACCTCCTTTGACGCTTCGCTCGCTGCAATGTACTATGATTCGCACGTTGAATCAGCTACGGTTTCTTTCTTGGAACTTTCCAAGTCTCTACTCCTCCATTAAGGGTAAAGACCTAGCCCAACTGCGAATGATAGTTGTCCCTGTCGGTCTAGAAACTGGCGTCATTATACCCTCGCACCTTTAAGTCATCACTCCCTCCGAGGACTAGAAACCATTCCTTGGTCCTCCGAAGGTACTTAAGAATATTCTTGACTGTGGTCCAATGTGCTTTGCCAGGGTTCCCTTGATATCTGCTGACCATGCTCAAAGCGAAGGCCACATCAGGGCGAGTACAAGTCATAACATACATGATCGAGCCAACTGCGGAAGCGTCAGGCACTCGACTCATCTCTGCTATCTCGGATTCGATACTCGGACTTTGAGTCTTACTCAACTTGGCATTACTTTGGATTGGTAATTCTTTCTTCTTTGAGTTTTCCATACTAAAACGTTTTAGCACCTTTTCCAAGTAAGTATTCTGAATAAGTCCTATTAGTCTCTTACTTCGGTCTCTCACTATCCTTATTCCCAAAATATAGGAAGCCTCTCCAAGGTCCTTCATAGCGAAGCACTTCCCGAGCCAGGACTTAACTTCCTGCAGTGTCGGGATGTCGTTTCCTATGAGTAGTATGTCATCGACATACAATATGAGGAAGCTAACTATACTCCCACTGTCTTTGACATATACACATGATTCATCTTCGCTTCGTACAAACCCAAACTCTTTGACTTTCTCATCAAAGCAAAGATTCCATCTACGAGATGCTTGCTTAAGTCCGTAAATGGACTTCTCAAGCTTGCACACTCTATTGGGATGCTTCGCATTGAAAAAACCTTATGGCTGAGCCATGTAAACATCCTTAGCCAACTTCCCATTAAGGAAAGCGGTTTTGACATCCATTTGACATATTTCATAATCATGAAATGCAGCAATGGCTAGCATCACTCTGATAGACTTTATTTTGGCAACTGGTGAGAAGGTCTCATCATAGTCAACTCCGGGAGTTTGAGTAAAGCCCTTCGCAACCAATCGCGCCTTATATGTGTGCACATTCCCATCCATTTCGGTCTTCTTCTTGAAGATCCACTTGTACCCAACCGTCTTACATCCGGGCACATTGTCAACCAAATTCCAAACTTGGTTGTCGTACATGGACTGAATCTCGCTGTCCATCGCCTCTTTCCATTTTGCAGACTCCGGGCCTGCCATGGATTCCTTATAGCTATTAGGTTCATCTAAATTTATTAGTGTACTATCACTAATATACGTGTCCCCTTCTGTAGTAATATGAAAACCATATAACTGGGGTTGAACTCTAACTCTTTCGGAACGCCTAAGAGGTAAGGATTCGTCAATCGGTTCAACCGGAGTTTCCTCCTCGGGTTGAGCGCCAGCGTTAGAGGTTCCTTCATCGCTTGACTCTTGAATCTCTTCAAGATCGATTTGCCTCCCACTGTCCCCTTGGCATATGAGTTCTCGCTCTCAGAAAACCCCTCTCCTCGCAACGAAGACAACATTGTCACTCAGTCTATAGAAGAGATATCCAAAGGATTTCTGCGGGTAGCCGATGAAAATACACCGCTCACTACGAGGTTCGAGCTTGTCATGAGTCTCTCATCTTACGAAAGCCTCGCAACCCCAAACCTTGATATGTGCCAACGAGGGAGCTTTCCCTTTCCACATCTCGTGAGGTGTTTTGGCAACCTTCTTTGTAGGGACTAAGTTAAGGATATGGGCGGCAGTCTCTAAGGCATACCCCCAGAATGAGATAGGTAGTGAAGCACGACTCATCATGGAACGAACCATGTCCAACAGGGTTCGATTACACCTCTCAGCCACACCGTTCAACTGCGGTGTCCTAGGCGACGTCAATTGCAAAACTATTCCGCATTCCTTAAGGTAGTCGTGGAATTCAAGCCTTAGGTACTCTCCTCCTCGATCGGATCGAAGCATCTTGATTTCCCTGCCCAATTGATTCTCCACTTCTTGTTTAAACCCTTTGAACTTTTCAAAGGTTTCTGACTTGTGCTTGATTAAATAGATATACCCATATCTACTATAATCGTCAGTGAAAGTTACATAGAAGCGGTTCGTATCCCTTGTGGTGGATCTAAAGGGCCCACACACATCGGTGTGTATGAGATCCAATAGACCCTCACCCCTTGCACATGTGCTAGTGAAGGGTGACTTGGTCATCTTTCCAAGTAAACAAGACTCGCACACGTCATCGTCCCTAAGGTCGAATGACTCCAACACTCCATCCTTTTGGAGTTGGGCTATACGTTTCTTGTTGACATGTCCAAGACGACAATGCCACAAGCATGCTTTATCTATACTATTGGAAGAATCCACACACAATACATCATTTCCTAGGTTATCTACAACCATAACAGTTTCATAAATTCCATTACAAGGCAATGCTTCAAAATATAAAACACCATTTAGATAAGCATAAATCAAACCTTTCTCATTATCAAATGAATATCTAAATCCTTGTCTAAACAAACCGTGAAATGAAATTATGTTTCTTTCCATATCTGGCGAATAGCAACAATTATTTAAATCTAAACCTAATCCATTACAAAGAGCTAGAGAATACACTCCAATCTTGGTGACAGGCGACGATCTTCTGTTCCCCATGATTAGATTTATTCTTCCATGCTCCACATCCCTATCTTTTCTTAGTCCCTGCAATCAGAACATATGTGAAAACCACATCCTCTATCAAGAACCCAAGAAATAGCATGTGATGAATCATTAGATTTAATTGTGTAAATACCTGCGAAAGACGGCTTGATCTTCCCATCCTTGATGGCTTGCAGATATTCCGGACAGCTTCTCTTCCAATGCCCTATTTTGTGGCAGTGGTGGCACTCTGCCTCCTTTGGGTTTGAGTTGGGCTTAGCAGAACCAACTTTGGTTCCACTAGAAGAGGTACCATCTTGGGACTTTCCCTTGTGGTGGCTCTTTGAAGGAGCCTTCCTCTTCTTGCCCCTCCCTTGCCCAATGGCCAAAACAGGAGCAGTGGGTGGAGTGGGAGTTAATGCAACAGACTTGTCCTTGAGGTTGCTCTCAGCAGTCCTTAGGATCCCTTGGAGTTTGCTTAAGGTGACCTCTTCTTTGTTCATGTGGTAGGTCATCCTAAATTGGTTGTAGCAGGAGGGCAAGGAATGGAGAATGATGTCGATTGCCAGATCTTCCCCAAAGTTAACATTTAACTTGCAAAGACGATCAACATACCTCTGCATCTGTTGCAAATGTGAGGTTAGGGACTCTCCATTTCCCATCTTAGCGGTGATCATGTTGGTGATGATCTCATAGCGCTCTTGCCTTGCGCTTTGGTGGTACATTCTCCAGCAAATCTTGATGCATTTCGTATGGATACATGTCCTCATATGACTTTTGGAGTTCAAGATTCAGAGTGGCCAACATAATGCAATGAACTTTCGTTGCATCACGCTCGTGGGTCTCAAAGACGGCAATTTCTTCGGGAGTAGCGATTTCTAGATTGATATTTTCAAGCTTCTCGTCGAGGACATATTCTTTGTCCTCGTAACGAGCAATCATGCGAATGTATCTTCTCTATTCGTTGAAATTCGATCCATCAAACGTCACTTTTTGACATAGGCTCATTAGCGAGAATGATCCAGGAGTAGCGTTGTTTGCGTTTGCGTTAGACATTTGCAATTAGAAAGGAACAAAGTTTGATGAGAATTGTATCCCTAATAAAACACCCAAAATGAGAAATTAGGGCTAGGATCCAACAACATTACTTACACATTAGAAAAGGGATGCCGTAATCCAACATGCAAATAATTTGGAGGTAAGTGAATGACGATTCACTAATTTTCCACCATGAAAAACATGAAAGGCTTAAGTTTTAAATGTATTGAAAATTCCTAGATTCATTGAAATTTTCAATGGCATGTTTAAATCTCGATATGCCCCTCTAGTTTGTGACTAGGATGCCGAGGATCACAAAGTGGGTGTGAATAACCATGCAAATGTACATGGTGCCCTCATTGTTACTGTCACTTATTCGATGTGCCGGTTAACCACACACGCTCCATCGAACTATGACAAACAATGAGTCACCCTTCGCCACCTTTGCTTAGAACCAATTAGTGTGTCGGTTAACCATACACGCTCCACTAACTTCTTAGCAAGGGTGCAAAGTGTAATTTCATGGGATTGCATCTATTCACTTTTGCCTAAAGTAACTAAGATTGGGAATTTTGTAAAAACGTTTAGTTACTTTATATAGATTCATTATACTTATTAATGAGGAGAGGATTGCCCTATCCTACCCGTTCGGCTAACGACCCTCCACCAATTAAGGAAGCGGTGGGTAAGAGTTGATACCCATTAAATGGCCATTTTATAGGCCATAACCTTATACCCCCCTTATAGATCCACTTCGTGAATGAGGCCTACTAACGGTAAGACTAGCATTTTAGTTATATATATATATATATATATATATATATATATATATATATATATATATATATATATATTGTAATAATATAATAGTATAGGGTGTATTTTAAACACTTCAAAATACTAGGGTTTTAATTTCAATTTTAAAATTTTCGAAATTGAAGACTTTTTTAAATTAAAATTTTAAATATTAAAACTCTTGATTTAATAATTATCCTTAAATTAAACAAGTAATTTAAATTATCAAATCTAAAAGGATTATCTTTTAAATTAAAGAGAAAATGACAAAAATAGCCATTTACACTAATTACATTACAAATAGCCAAAAAAAAATCGAAATTACAAAATTAGCCCACAATTTCGCAGATGGAAATGCCCCATCTGCGAAATCAGCATCCCATCTGCGAATGTACAAGCACCTAAAGCACAACTGTGCTTTAGCTGCTTGTACATTCGCAGGTGCTTTTAATTTTTTTTTTAATTTTTTTTCTCTATATATAGGGGTAAAATCGCAGATGGAATAGGTCCATCTGTGATTTACTCTCATTCTATCTGCGAATTTGTGGTTTTTTTTGTTTTTTTTTAGTTTGACTATGAAATGAATTGGTTTGACTACGAAATCATGTTGCTATATAAAAAGTTTTGTAGAAAATTATCATTTTGGTTGTTATTTGTTTAGGAACTTTCTCTACAATTTGCTCAAAAAATGATTGAATATTTGGTTTGTCTTGTAACCGGTGGGAGATGGCAAGTTAATGGAACTAATCTGGAATACATATGTCCACAGGGAGGTATTTCTGAACTTGATTTGATATTTTCTGAGTATATTAGTTATACTGATTTTGTATCTTTGGTAAGAAGCAAAATTGGTTTGTTAGACAAATATAGAATTAGTCTTCGTTTCCACCATCCTGAATTAAATTATTATATAGCTATAGTTGAAGACATGGATGTTAGAATGTTGATAAACGTAATCAAATGTAGTGGAGGAAGGGCTGTGAAAGTGTTTGTGGTGGTTGATGAAGTTGAGGAGGTTAATGGGGGTGGTGAAATTGGAAACCAGCTTGTTGGTAATTTATGCAGTTATAAAGGGAGCAATGATCCGATAGGTACTTTCAATACTTCTAGTGTACCTCAGTTTCACAGTGTTGCTGAAAATGTTAATGTTAGTTATTCACTTATTCACTATGTGGATCCTGAGAATTACAAGTATGTTGGTGATGATGATGTTGGTACATATCTTAATCATGTGGGTGGTCATTGTGATCATGTTGCCGAACAAGAAGTTAAACTTATGAATAGGCATGTGGTAGATAAAACTAAAAAGAAAAAAAAATTCAAGTCAAAAAAAATGAAAAAAATCATGTTTACAGGCATTATGTTGATGTTGGTGATGTATGTTTAGATATAACCGAGCTACAAAGCAATTCCGATAGAGATGAGTTGGGTGATGAAGTTAAAGCTAAGTTTCTCGATAACCTTTTTCACGGTATGCCCTCTGTACCAGCATACCCAGTTGATATTAATGAAGATATCCCAACACAGATGGTAGACATGAATCTTCAAAAGATTCAATGTGAGAGTATATTTAAGAACAAAGAACTTTTAAAGCGGTGTATTGGTAAAAAATGTCTTCGAGAAGGTTTCCAGACAAGGACAAGTAGATCCACCAAATCAAGGTATGAAGCTGTGTGTGTTTCGAAAAATTGTTCTTGGTTACTAAGAGCAAAAGCAATTAAAAATTCTGATGGACTTTTCCAAGTGAATAAATTTGTTGATGTACACACATGTTCTTCAACATTGTTGCAACCTAATCATCGACAAGCAAACAAATATGTTTTGGGTGAATATGTTGCTGATGTTTTGGCTGAAGACTATAATAGAGTTTATCGGGGAAAAGAAATTGTTAATGATATGAATGCTCAATTGAATATCAATATCTCATACCATCAGGCATGGCGTGCGAAGCAATATGCATTGTTGTCGTTAAGGGGTACGAAAGAGGATTCTTTTACCAAACTTCCGGCGTATTGTCACAACTTGGCCAAACATAATCCGGGTACTGCCACACATATTAAAACAGATGCTGATGATTGCTTTGAGTTTTTGTACGTCGCACTCGGTTGCTCAGTTAGTATTATCATATTATATTAATTTTTTAATATTAATTTTGGTGTATTTGAATAGATATACAATGTATTGTAGGTACGCGCTTTTGTCAATTTTTGTAAGCCGACCCTAGTAGTAGATGGAGCTCACCTAAAGGGCGAGTTCAAAGGTACCATGTTACTTGCAGTTACTAAGGACGGACAAAACCAAATATTACCGGTTGCATATGGTATATGCAAAAATGAGTGTACCGATTCTTGGATATGGTTTTTTCAAAAACTACATAATTGCATAGGAAATATGCAGGAGCTTACAATTATATCTGATAGGTCTCCATCTATAGCAACATCCATTGCCAACATTTTTCCTCACGCTCATCATGGAATATGTGGTGTCCATTTGTATTTCAACATAGTATCTAGATTTGGCAAGAGTAAGACGGTTAAAGGAATTTTTTGGGAGGCGTGTAGGGCGTACACAGTTGATGCTTTTGATGCTGCCATGGATCTTATGAAAAAGACAAAAGAACCAGTATGGGAGTAATTAAAAAGTATAAATCCAGAAACTTGGTCAAGGGCACATTTTAAAGGGAACCGATACAATCTTATTTCGTCCAACAGTGCGGAGTCTATAAATGCATTATCTAGACACGCACGTAAGGTGCCAATACTTATGTTGATCGATTTTTTTCGTGCTACAATGCAACAATGGTGGTTTCAAAGACGTAACTTTGCAGGTATTAAGTAAATTTGTAATATTAATGTTTTATTAATTTTGATGTTATTGATCTTAACTTCTTCATTTTGGCTGTTTTTTAGCGGAAGCAACAACAATACTTACCCCTTAGGCGGATGAAGTTGTAAAAGAAAACAAGAAAACTTTTACCAAATGGGATGTTCGCATGATCTCAAATACGAAATGCGAGGTCAAAAAGGGGGCACAAAATGTGATTGTTGATTTTCAACATATGACATGTACATGTAGGCATTGGCAACTTGATGGGATGCCTTGTGGTCATGTCATAAGATGTTTAACAGTGAACAATTACCAAGACTGCTCGAGGTTTGCATTAAATGCTTACTTTACCGAAACACTGAGGAAAACATATGAGGAATCAATAAACCCTCTGCCAAAGCCATCCGAATGGGAGATCCCCGATGATTTGATGATTGTTAAGCCACCTATAATGGATAAACGTCAGTCAGGCAGGCCAAGAAACACAGACCGCATTCCATCCCAAGGAGAGGGTCCAATTATAAAAGAGTGTTCTACATGTGGTCAACTAGGACACACGAGAAATAATTGTACTGGAAGGGCGTCCGGTAGCGGAGCACGTCACATAATTTCTACTGCAGAAATGACATTTAATATTGGTGGTTCAGCGGGTTGCTCACAAACCTATAACACGGATTTTGATATAAAACAACCTTGAAATCAAGAGTAATGATGACTTGTTTACTTATTATGTATTGTAATATTTTTATTAACTCTTACAAGACATTGCTATGCTTTCATATTTTAGTTAAGTTTGTTGATTATAACAATTAATGAAGCCTTTATATTATAAAATATAGTTTGCAGATTTTTTTTAACAGATACAACATGTTATTTAAAAAAACAACAAACGATCCTTTTGCAACCTAATCTGTTTCATGATAATATTACAACAACTTTGTAACTAATTTTTAAACTCAGGGAACTGCAATGGGTACTTCTCTTTCTCCATTGTTATATAGTCATCCCTAATTCTCATTTTGTCTTCCAAACGACCCTTTTTTACCATAATGTGTATCAACTGCTCATCCTTCTCAGCAAGCCGTTTTTCAGTCGTTTTGATTGCCTTCTTACTCTTTTTTATCCAATCTTTATGCTCTTTGATTTTGTTTTTATTGAGGTCAATCCATTCTTGAGCTTGTTTGCATTCCGATTCAATATCATTAGCAAGTTGAGTGAGAAGTCGGGATGACTCTTTGTCCTCTTCTTGTTGTTCTTCAGCCTTCTTTAATTCTTCAAAATTTTCATGTGACATATATGGCCCGGCTGAAGAAGGTGTAAAAAAAGGGTCTACCGAATCACAGTAGTAACAATCTACTTCGTTGCATGAGCAAACTTCGAATTTGTGTGAGGAACTCATAATAAAGTCGATATTGTATTAAACTGGAGCTATAAGTGGTATTTATACATACTAGACAGTAATGACAAGTCCAACTTTGAAATGACTAGACAGTAATGACAAGTCACTGTAGTAACCTGCACATCATAGTGGGACCCTTAAGTGACAAGAGATAAATGACAGTTTGACATGATAAAACACTGTATAAAGCTGAAAATCGTAGTCCAAATATAACCATTTCGTAGTTAAAGTATTAATTCATAGTCTATTTATTTATATAAATAGATGTTTAAGATCTAAAAACCAAACACCCAAATCACCTAAACGAAACGAACTCCCATTATTAGAAATGTCGTCGAATGCAGCAAGTTCTTCGAATGAAGTACCTGGTTCGAATTCTGAAAGGCCATGGACAACAAACGAGGTGTTAGTTCTAACACGATGCTGGCTAAGTGTTAAGGATGGTGTATCGTTACTTGCTCCCCCGCATTGCCTAATTGGTGATGAATGGACTCACATAACATCTTTGTTTAACCATGAGATGGGAGAAGGACAAAAAAGAGAAAAATCAGATGTTGTTACTAAGTGGATGGATGTAAAGGAAGAAGTGACAGGGTTCAATCGAGCATGTAATTATGCGAAAAGTAACAATGTTCGTTATCGGGACGAAGAAGAGTTCTTGGAAGTTGTTACAGATTTTTACATCTGTGAGCATGACGGTAGAGACTTCGAATATGAGGAAGTTTGGAAGGTTGTTAAAGATAAACAGTATTTCATGTAGACCGCTCTAATTTCTGTTAAGAATAACCCATGGACTTGTGTTTTACATTAATGCTTTGTTCGTATTATGTCGTTGTTTTTCATGTAATTGTTGTAATGTTTGTAATGGTTCATGGAATCCTTGTTAGTAATGTATTCTAATGTATTGTGAAAACTAATGCAATGGGCATTTATTAATTCAAATTAATCATACGAGTTGCTCACATAATAAACTAAAATAGATTTTAAACAAACGAAATACATGAAAATAACCTAATACATGAAAATAACCTAGTACTCACATAATAAACTAAAATAGATTTTAAACAAACGAAATACATACGAAATACATACGAAATACATGAAAATAACCTAGTACATGAAAATAACCTAGTACTCACATAATAAACTAAAATAGATTTTAAACAAACGGGATATATTTCAAAATATTCCAAGGGGCTTCAAACTGGAATTCCAACCCGTTACTTAATGACTTGTATTCCTCCTTAGCAGCTTCTAAGATGACCTCCTTAGTAGCATTTAAACGGGTGTCGTCAATTTTGGTATAAAGATCGTTGAATAATAGAACTTCGGTTTTCATTTCATACCATCTTGCTAAGATGTCTAGTTCGTCACGATCGTTTCTTGTAGCCATTCGGTTTTCAGCATTGAAACTATTGGTTAAACGGCTCCAAAACATTGGATCGTTCAACTTGCTTGTCTCGTACACATGAATATAAGCATGTGTAAGAACCAAGAACTCTTCATTGCTCCATGATATAGAACTCATTTTGATTGAAACAAAGAGAGTAGAATCTAAAAAAACAATATTTGAACAGCTGTATTGGTTTATTTAATAAAGTATTTATGTAACTTAAGGTCAATTTATAGTAGTTTCTACACAAAATCGCAGTCCAATCTTCTAATATGTCTGCAATTCATAGTCAAAATTAACTGAAGAATGTAGTGTACTATACTTATAACACAACAGATCACTGTTCGAGTTGACAAGTCTTCCCCGGTCGAATGACAACACAATACATTGCTGCTTGAATTGACAAGCCATTGCACCAGGGAAGTAAGTAGTCGTTATAAATAGATTTTAATATCTGTTGTAATTTTATCGTATTACTTCCCTCCTTACAATTATGGACTCACCACATATATGGAGGAACGCAGAGGATATCGCTTTGGTTCAAGCTTGGATTATAACTGTAGAGGAGGATTTTCCACCGGGTCCCCCACAAGTTCGTGCTGGATCATTTTGGTCTCGTGTCTGTCATTTGTTTCACCATTTAATGAGGCGTACTCAATATTGAAGAAGAAGAAGAAGAGATGTCAAAGCGAAGTTTCTGGATTTGAAAATAAAGGTGAAACAATTTCAACGTATTTATAACGAGTTGGATAACGAACATGCAAATGCGGATGAAGACATTCTACGGCAGGTGGCTTTGGAACTATACCGTTTTGAATATGATGGTAGCGAGTTTATCCACTTAGATGCATGGAATCTTTTAAAGAATGTCCCTTATTTTTAATATGCATGTTGGTTAAGTTAATTGTTTTTCGTTATTTAAGTTGCTTGTTGTTGTATGTGTGTAGTCGTTACTATTTAATAAACGTCCATTTCTTTTAATGTATGTTGTTTCCTCAATAGCCAATACATAATACGCCATAAAATATAAATGGGGTACATAAATAACTAATACATAATACGACATAAAATATAAACATGGTACATGGATAACTAATACGTAACACGACACTAAAATAAAAACGGGGTACATAAAAAACTAATACATAATACTACATAAAACATAAAGGTGCTACATGAATAACTACTGCATTGAGGGAGGTAACAGGACCACCGTTTCATTTGGTATTTCCCAATGCACATGTGATGGTATAGTATTCACCAACTCAGATCCATATGCAAGTCGATACACATAATTAGTGAACTTGTAATCAACCATTCTGTGAATGGATTCAGATGTACGGGTTCTTAGACATGTTATAGCGTGGCCACATGGTATACCGCTTTTTTGCCATTTACCACAACTACATACCCTTCGTTCAATTTGTACGTTGCTGGTGGCAAAATTGTCATCGACTTCAAATGTATCCCCATACAAACGTCTTGCATTACAATTATAAGACTTGTTGAGACATTTTTGAACCTTACTCTCAACGTAAGGGGTCAACCCACCAGACAACCTCCCTGTAAAATTTGATATTTTAATAAAAATAGTAGCACAATAAAAAAAATATAACAATCTCCCTTACCCGCCACTTCGGCCCGTTCAGCATACTTTGATTGTATCGACGTGGTGATTAACTCAATTATCGTTGTTATAGGAAACTCACGTGTGGATATAATTTGCAAAATTTCAGGGACGTCAATCGATTTAACATTATAACGTATTTTTGGGAAAAATGCTCGTGTCCATTTTGAAATCGGTATATCGTCAAGCCAGTAAATTGGACTCCTAAGCAAGGTGCAGAAAGGTGGTTTCCTACATGTACTTTGCAACCTTTCCAAACACAAGTAAAAATCATCAACGCTATATGCATTGCATGACTTCCAAAACAACGATTCGACTTTCGTATTGTTATGTCCGACAGACTCACGTATCTTTCGAGCTATATCTTTAGGACAATATCCATGATAGGAATCCGGGTAGGCACTCTGAACACCAAAGTCTATTTTATCACACATGTTGCTTAGGAAACCAACCTCTATGTCCTCACCTAAACAATCTTTTAACCTCATCATGAACCATCTCTGTGATTCTTCACACTCTAAGGTTCCCAAACCAATTGCTAAGAGTAGTGGTTCATGATTTCCATCTAAAGCCACTGCGAAGTACATTGTTGTCAGATAACTCCCAAGAAGGGGTAAATAACCCACATATATCAGCGGTATCATGCACCTAAGGAAGGTACGAATCTACATAAAAACGAACACATATTAGTGATAAGTAAAAACTAATCAAGATACATTACCATGAAATATTATATAACTCAATAAAAGAAGTATGTTATACCACGCAACCTAAAGCCACAAAACAGAATTGAAAGCGGTTGGTATCGGTTTTCTTAATGGCTGTGAAGGTATTAGGATTTGTTCTTTGAAGGTTATGCAAGAAAATTGGTAGTTGAGAAAAGCTTCTTTTGCTGTAAGTACTCATTTTCAATACAGATGATAGTGCTCTACAATCATCACACAAATGCAATATCAAACAAATGCAATTATAAATAGAAAATATTGTATCTCTACTGTTCAAAATTCATAGTCAAACCAGTTCATTTCATAGTCAAATTTCACTGACCGAGATGACAATACTAAAGAATGTACTTGTCTGGATTTCGTAGTTCAACTTTTTGAATTCATAGTCAAACCAGTTCATTTCATAGTCAAATTTCACTGACCGACATGACAATACTACAAAATGTAATTGTCTGGATTTCGTAGTTCAACTTTTTGAATTCATAGTCAAACCAGTTCATTTCATAGTCAAATTTCACTGACCGACATGACAATACTACAGAATGTACTTGTCTGGATTTCGTAGTTCAACTTTTTGAATTCATAGTCAAACCAGTTCATTTCATAGTCAAATTTCACTGACCGACATGACAATACTACAGAATGTACTTGTCTGGATTTCGTAGTTCAACTTTTTGAATTCATAGTCAAACCAGTTCATTTCATAGTCAAATTTCACTGACCGACATGACAATACTACAGAATGTACTTGTCTGGATTTCGTAGTTCAACTTTTTGAATTCATAGTCAAACCAGTTCATTTCATAGTCAAATTTCACTGACCGACATGACAATACTACAAAATGTACTTGTCTGGATTTCGTAGTTCAACTTTTTGAATTCATAGTCAAACCAGTTCATTTCATAGTCAAATTTCACTGACCGACATGACAATACTACAGAATGTACTTGTCTGGATTTCGTAGTTCAACTTTTTGAATTCATAGTCAAACCAGTTCATTTCATAGTCAAATTTCACTGACCGACATGACAATACTACAGAATGTACTTGTCTGGATTTCGTAGTTCAACTTTTTGAATTCATAGTCAAACCAGTTCATTTCATAGTAAAAAAGAATTGTCTGTAATATGATTTCTTCTATAAATGGGTGTCACTCAGTATGAAAATTTTAACTGAGAAAGTAACTCCGATTTAAAAGAAAAAGAAGGCTAATGGCATACTACAATTGCGGAGGAGAACGTATCGTTAGGATTTCGGGTACAGCTAAAAACCCAGGAAGATTGTTTTACGCTTGCCCATATTTGGTATCATGTTGTTAACGTCATTCAAATTTAAACCCTCGTGTTTACATGACAAAAATTTATTTTCTTACTGTCAATGTTAAATTTAACAGGAACCAAAATGCGGGTTTATCAGTTGGGTTGATGAAGAGAAGGACCCATCATCTATGGTAATAGCTAAAGTAGCTAACTCTAATAAGCTCTTTCAATCAGAAAATAAGAAGTTAAAGATAGCGTTGGTTTGTAGTTGGGTGTTGTTCTTGGCAGTTCTTGTTTACAAGTTGTAAGCTTTTTAATATTGTTTTTATGGTTTTGAAGTTGTTAGGTCAATAAATTGTTGTATTTGTAACGTTAAAACAAATGTTGTAGTCGTTCTTATGTTGTATGTATTGATAAGTTATTAGTAGGTCATTAATTTGTTGTAATTGTCGTAACGTTAAATTTTTTGCCATTCGTTGAGTAAACTGTAAAAATAAACTAATAATCAAATCCAACATTAATTTAGATATACAATTATATAATCCAACTACATAGGACCAAGACTAGACCCCCAAAAAAAATTTTCCATCCGTTGACGGAACTCTAAAGTTGCGT
Organism: Lactuca serriola; assembly: GCF_051521515.1. Taxonomy (NCBI): domain Eukaryota; kingdom Viridiplantae; phylum Streptophyta; class Magnoliopsida; order Asterales; family Asteraceae; genus Lactuca; species Lactuca serriola. The sequence goes on from NC_136415.1 coordinate 155,584,194, forward strand.
TCTTTGGGTCAATAAGAACACGTATTGGTTGACCTGAAACGAATTGCTCCATAAACATACAAACAAAAACACCGTAATCTCCCAAATGACTACTTTGTTGGGGAACATTTTCTTCATAAATGAATTGCATATTCAATGGAATCCTTGGGATGTTCCTCCGGTCCCAATACTTAATCTTATCCAAATAATTTGCCACCCGACGTTCAAATTTGGAAAAGATTCCTTCAGATTTGAATTTTTCATAAGCCCCTCTACCAAGACTGTCATAAATATGCACTTCCATTGACGCTAATCGTAGTTCCCCAAATAGCCAATGATTAGGGGATGAATGAATCGGCAATAAGACCTGTATAAGGATCAGAAAATAAAATTATGTTTCTTTACATCACAATACAAAAACATAACAAAAATAACGATATTATTTTCAATATAAACAATTAAGTTTACCGTATCAACATCCCACCAAGCAACCATGAAGTTGGGGTACGTAGCAATACCAGCCATAAACGCCCTCCAGTCCTGCCCTTCTTCCAAAGCATGAGAATTGTTCAGTATTCACTTCTTCAACAAAAACCTCTGTAGGTTGTCGGTTCATAAACACATGCTGCTCCAGTGCATGTAGCTGTTTCAACACCTCGTCTAGGTTGTGTTTCCCACTGCCCCTACCTCTACCATGAGAGCGACCACTGGACGACATACTAGACGAAGATTCGTCTTGTCTCCTAAAATGGTCCCGTACTGGGGATATAATTGCTTTCCCTTCACCATATACATACTCTTGAAATGACATATAATAACAAGATGTCATCTCACCATCACCCGGTAACATGTTTTGTCTTGGTGGTTGCCCCTCCTAAAAAATTAAACATATTAAAAATGCATATAAAAGTATAATAATCAAGTTTATTAATAATAAACGAAATATTTATAAACCTGTATCTTTGACCAAATCTTGTTCACGTCAACCCATTTCAATTTTTTTGTTCCACTCCATCGTTTCATCTGAGGCATGTCTTTATTTTTTTCTCAATACAAATCCACATGCACGAACAGCCAGAATCATCTCATATATCCATATCTACAATTTTTTACAATTACAGTAATAAAAGTTAAAATTAAAATAAAAAACATAACAATAAAACAATTTAAATATAAGAAAATTTTTATACCCTTATTGGAGCCGTAAATCCTAAGACGGAGTACTTTAAAGTTTGACGACGCTCAGAAAGTGATAAATAATTATCTATTTTGTTCCATGTATCCTCAAGGTCAACATAAGTAAAATCCCAAAGATAGCTACCCCAAGCGAAACTAACAAAAAAAAAAACAAAATTGGTTTTTATATAAATTATAACTTTAATAAAATAAAACTTTTAACGTAAACAAAATATACCTGTTCCAGAGATCCAAATTCTCAGCAAAAAAAAACCAATCTTGTGGCACCCGATCATTAACTTCTTTTCCCAAAAAACCTTCACACAAAATGTATATCAAACATACTCTAACTGCATCAACGTCGTCAAGTTCTAAGAATGTTCGATTTAAAATTAAACGTTTCAGGTCGCCGATTTTCACCGAACTATTGGTATGGTCCGGAAATAGCCGCTCACGCAATAAACATCTTTTTTTACTGCTTAATAATTTTTCCGACCCTTTTCTCCCAATGTTTTTTGGATACTCCCCAAAATTGAAACCGATTATCAAACAAAACTCTTCCGGCCCATAAACCATTTTCGTATTGCCTACTCGAAAATATAATCGTTTTATTCCATCTGGAGATAAAACAGGGTCCGGCCGGATCTGATGAAGGAACATTTTATGGAACAACAATGTGTCCCCTTGTAAACGAGGGACATCAATAAAATAACCAAATACGGTATCCCTGAAAATGGCACGTCTGGCATCATCTAAAACTTCAAATACTTCTCATATGTTACCGCCCGAGCCTTTTAAGTTCACAAATGCTTTCATATTGATAAAACTAAAATCATGCTGCAAAAAAAACACAAAAACAAATTAGAGGACTAAAAAATATTTTGTTTTTAAAATATATGATTACAAACTGCAATAAGTACATAAACAATTAGTAATGCAAATACAAATTCTTAATTAATAATTTATATATTTCCGATAAAAAACAATAACATACACATATATAAACAATTTTCCAAGTTATACAACAAATATATTTACGATAAAAAACAATATCATACATAATTATATAAACATTTTATTAAACAAATTTTCAACTTAAATGACAAATATATAAACAATTTTTATCTTTCTAATTATATAAACTAACATTTTATAACCATATAAACAAATAATTTTTCTAATAAAACGACAACCAAATTAACAATTTTGCAAGTTATACGACAACTTTATACAAATTTTCAACTTATACGACAAACACAAACAATTTCTAACAATATATATACGACAAATTTTCAACTTATACAAATGTTATACTTATACGACAAATATATATACAAACGACTATTTTGCACATATTGTAATTTAACTATTTTTCACATTATATAAACAATTATACGATAAGAATATACAAGTTTTCAAGTTATACAACAACTAAACAAACAACAAAAATAACAAATTGTAAACATTATTCTAACAATTTATTTAACTAATAATTTAAAAAAATAAGCATATTCTAACCATTTTATTAAATTTAAACCACCAGATGCACACTCTACGCAGTCTCTACTTGTACATTCAAACAACCACTAACAAAATAGCATTTAAACTTCAAGTATACTAAAGAAATATTAAAACTATCAAACACAACAAAATTACCCTTTTTTAACACTAAATAATACAATAAATGATAAAATAAAAAAAAAGTTTAAACATTAAAAAAGTTAAAATCTAACCATATTTGCGGGATTGTTGACATAATCCTCCATTTTCTTCAAAAACTAGCCAAAATTCCGAGAGAAGCCCAAAGATAGAGAGAGTTTTTGTGTAGAGAATAGTGAAAAATGGAGAAAAAAAAGTTTATATAGTGAAAAGAAAAGGTATTTCGCAGATGGCAGCTTCATTTCGCAGATGGAACATTCCATCTGCGAATGTACAAGCAGCTAAAGCACAGCTGTGCTTTAGGTGCTTGTACATTCGCAGATGGGATGCTGATTTCGTAGATGGGCATTTCCATCTGCGAAATTGTGGGCTAATTTTGTAATTTCGATTTTTTTTTGGCTATTTTTGTAATGTAATTAGTGTAAATGGCTATTTTTGTCATTTTATCTAAATTAAACAATTAATTTAATTTATCCTAATCCCTTAAATCCCTAAAATTTGAAAATATGGGATGGGATAATTCAAAATCTTTAATTACCATATTTAAACCATTAAAAGATAATTACAAGATATGGGATTATCCAAATCCCTAAAATTAAGGATCTTATCTTGGAGAGGAGGCAAATTTCGAAAACCCTAGAGTTTGCAAACCCTAGATTTCGAAATCTTGGTGGCTAAGAAAAGGGTTGAAAAACCCTTATCAATTTTCGAAATACAGGGTTCAAGAACCCTAATTTCGAAATCCTTGCCTCCTAGGGTTTATTGGCTATAAATCCTAATGTGTCAAATTCATACAATTGTATAGATCTAATTAAAAACAAATAACCATAAGCTCTGATACCACTGATGGGTTTTATACAAACTTTCCTATGTGTGCATGCAACCCTAGATTTAGATCTATGTTTTTCACTATTAGATATACAACATTATGAGCACAAGAAGAACCCTAGCATGCATCTAGGTATTTGGAAATTTAGATGGTAGAAAGAATCACATACCTCTTGTTGTTATATTGTAATAACAACTCAAATCTTCAATCTCCTTGTTTATGAAAGCAAGTACCACAAGTGTAGTACCTCTAATGACTCACAAACACCAAGAGCAAATGGAGAGGCAAGAGAGAGAGAGAGAGAGAGAGAGGGGAGAGGCAGAAAATCAGCTCTAGGTCTTCTAGGGATCAAGTGGGCGATTTCCCTTAGCCAAGGGGTCCTTATATAGGTTAGAGATTAGGGTTTCAGTCCTTATCCTTATCTGGTTATTTGCCCACCAAGCAGCCCATAAGATAAGTCTAGAAGCCTTATCCTTGGACGAATTCTAGGGCCTTATCCCCTTGAATTCGTCCACCTTATCCATAGGGCATCCATTGCCCTAATTTGCAGCTATCACATAATTACAATTCAGCCCCTCTAGTTTAATTAATTACTTTTGATCACATAATTAATTCTTAATTAATTATTGACCAATATTAATTAAACAAATATGATTTCTCCTTTAATATATTATTCCTATAATATATTAATAAATCATAATAACCTCTTTCTCTATTATTTCTCCAGTCAAGTTGCTTTAGTGAAGGCAACCCAAAAGGAACATGCACAACCGGGTCAAGTACTTACCAAATATGGTTACAGGCTTAGATACTAATCCAACATTTATGGTTTGAAGAAATACAACGATTGGTTTTCCTTTAGTAATCGTCATTTCCCTCTTTCTCATGATCTTCCCGGTACCAACAATGGTTGGAAAAGTAAGTTTTGATGGGTAGATTCAGGCACTATTTGTCTTCTTGTGATTCATGTGTCTGCTCCTGATTCAGATGATGAATGGTAGACTTGTGTAGTTGTGTAAATATGTTCCTCTATTTTGTCATTATTGAATAAAAATATTGTTCTTCTTGGAGGTACTTCTTGCTTTGTGTCATATGATCCCAATTTGGAAAGCTCGAGATCAAGTGTCAATTCTATTAGTCAATCGACCAGGTTGGTAATAAATGCTTTTATTTCGTGATTTGGTAGCCATGCTTTTTCAGTTTTGATTTCACCTGATATAAATGTCTTCCTTTCACTTATTCTTCACATTTGTGATTATAAGTGAGAATAAGTGCACTTTTAATTTATCGGCATATATGTCTGGTGAAATATCCCCTCGAGATATTGTGTTGGAGAATGTGATTTCCAAAAAGGTATTTGATCTGCCCATTCATCCATCTGAGTCGCCATTGCGGTTAGATGGGTTCGGGTCGGATGTATTTTCGCTTGAGCACCTTGTAGGCGCTTCTCCTTTTTCCTTAGTTAATGTTATACTCCATGATTCTTTGGTTGTTGGTATTGGTGCTACCCCATCACTTTCTATTGCCCTGTGTAAACGTAACCGTTCTCTTATTATGTTCGAAGATTTCCTTTGCAAAGTAAGCACATCGTTTGCTCCCATGAGCCGTTCTTCTCCTGATACTTTGTTTCCATGTTGTTACTGCTGATGGTATAAGCATTTTTCCATCCATCCCTACTTTTGTTTGTATCATCCATATATTATTATTGAAACTTATCTTTTTTTTTATTTGATAGTCTGCTCATGTGCTACAATGTCATGCTCGTCATGTATCATGCTGAAAGAGGAGTTGGATGAGGCTTGTCGTTGCATTGCTTATGATGGAGATATTCTTTTGTCGCCAATGGTGAAAAATCCAAGTTGTTTCATGGGTTGTTATCTTTTCGTGATTGTTATCTTTCTGTTGAGGTCAATATGCGAGTTGCCGAAGGCATGAAGCTGGTTGGCGAAGAAGTGTTATTTGAAGCTAGGAAAGTCCATGTCGAATTATATGACCGGTTTTGGATTGCGCCAGATAAAATAGTTTTGCTAGAGAACCAACAATCACTTTTGGAAGCTGATTATTAAGCGTGTCTTTGGGAGAATCGAGTTCTCTATGCCCAGATTGCTGCAAAATCTCTACAAACTCTTGCAGCTACATTGGTTGTGCTTTTCTTACTTTTTAGTGTAATTAGAAAGCATCCGAACTGAGGTTGCTTGCAGACTTAACTAATTTGTTTCCTTTCATCTTTTGTTGGTATTCTGTTTCCTGCATATTTAGTGATTATAAAAGCTTTATTTGACTTTTTATTCATGTGACTTTGCTCTCATCTGGTTGTTTCCCTTGTTTTACTGGAATTATGTTGCTATCCGGTTAGGTCACTCATATGTTATATTGCTCTAAACTTGCTATGATATGGCTTCGGTCAACTGGCTGCTTTATACTTGTCGGTTTGTCATTTTCCTCACATAGGTTAAATTGCTTTTACCATGTTATGGTATGATTTATATCAAGACCATGCTTTTAGCTTCTCGGGTTGTCGTTTGCGTCGTGTAGGTTAAATTGATTTGATCATGTTATGGTATGATTTAGATATAGACCATGCTTTATGCATGTCAGGTTGTCGCTTTCCCTGTGTAGGTTAAGTTTCTTTGACTATGCCATGGTATGATTTAGATCAAGACCATGCTTTATGCATGTCAGGTTGTTGTTTTCCATATAGGTTAAGTTTCTTTGACTATGTCATGGTATGATTTAGATCAAGACCATGCTTTATGCTTTTCGGGTTATCATTTTCCCCGTGCAAGTTACTTGATCCATTGGTTCCAAAACTTTTTTGTGTTTTTTTTCTTGACATTCTTCCCTTTATACATAATATTTTCTTAACTTTTTCACAGTTCATGACCTAAGCACCATTTTTCCATATATGGTTTGTAGAATGTATGATATGTGTTTGTTTGCTTCATGTATTTTGTATGGCCCTTCCCACAATTCCCTTAGTTTTCCTTGTGGTTCTTGTCGGCTTGCTTCGTTATTTCTCAAAACATGTTCTTCCACCTTAAGAGATCTTCCATGGACTTATTGGTTGTAATGGCTTTCAATCTGCTTCTTATAGTGTTCCTGCTAGATTGCTGGTATTTCTCGTCTATCCATAGACAACTCTAAGTTTGTTCTTATTCCATTGTCATTGTTGGATTGGTTAAAATTTGTCTTTCTCTCAGTTAGGACCATTAACTCCAGCGATATCATCGACTTTAACCGATATACAAGGCTGAAAGGTGTCTCTTTGGTTGCTGTTTGTGGCGTTGTTCTATACACCCTTAATACATTTAGTAATTCGTCTACCCAACGTCCTTTTGCCACGTCCAATCTTATTGCTATAGCATGGGCTATTGTCCTGTTTGTAACTTTTATCTGGTCGTTGTCTTCCATATGAGCCACGAATGTGAACCTTTAGTTGATTCAGAGATCCTCGTGCTACTCTTGGAATGGGTTGTTTGAAAACTAGGTCCCATTATCATAGATAAGTGTGTGTGGTATTTCGAATCGACATATAATTTTCTTTCAGAAGATGTTGATAGCGTTGTGTCTAATTATTGTTGCTAACGGCTCAGTCTCCACCCATTTTGTGAAGTAGTCGATTGCCACTAGTAAGAATTTTACCTTTTCTGGTGCTCTGGGAAGGGTCCCATTATATCGATGCCCCATTGCACGAATAGTCATGAACTGATGATGCTAACTATTGGTGGTGCCACTTTTCTTTGCATTGGTGCGTGTTTTTGGCATTTCTCACACTTATAAATGATGTCCTTTGTATCTTGGTACATAATCTACCAGTAGTACCTTAACCTGACCTGACTATTTTTTGTACAATTGTTCTTGCTTCTTCATGCTCCTGCTATTCCTTCACGCATTTCATTTATGAGGTATTCTTCTTTGGTGTTGCTTACACATCTTAATCTAGGTGCTAGGTACCCTCTCTTATATAGCATTCTGTTTTGTATTAAAAATGAGGTTACTTTGATCCTTAACTTCCTGGATTGCTTGTCGTCTTGTGGTAGTTTTCCTACGAACAAATATTCTATGATTGGCTTTCTCCAGTCACTTATTTCATCAACGGTCGAAATTATTGGTAATCCCTCTATTGCCTTAGCTTGTACTATTCTGACGATAATTCAATTAGCTAGGTCCTAAAATGTTGATGATGCTAGATTGCTTAGTGCATCATCTCACTTGTTCTTTGATCTATGTATATGTTGCAATTTGAAGCTTTTGAACTGCTTTATCAACATCTTTACCTTAGTGGCGTATTGCATGAGACTTCTACCCCTAACTTCATATAGACCGTTCGTCTGATTTGCTACTGACATTGAATCTGTGAAATCACATATGTGCTCACATCTCATCTTAATTTCTAGTTGCAATCATGCGATTAGTGCTTCATATTCTAATTCATTATTTAAAGTTGCGAATTCGAAACGCAACGTGTACCTTACGTCTTCTCCAGTTGGGTTAGTTAGTATTAGGCATGCCCCTACTCTTTCTATGCTAGAAGACTCATCTATATGTAGAGTCTACTAGTTCTCCCTAACTTGCATTGCGTCTTTGCTATTAGGGTCAGTTTCCTCTACTGTAGATACATCTCCATTACTAGTTACTTCCGTTATGGAGTTCGTTAAAGCTTAAGCCTTGACACTAGCGCGCGGTTTAAAATTGATTTCATGTTCTCTTAACCCCACCACCCACTTAGGTAAGCATCATGCAGGCTTCTTGCATTTCAATCACACTTGCTTTATTGGGGCCTTGTTTAGTACCTCTATCGCATATTCTAGGAAGCATCTTCTTAATCGTCTTGTTGCATTAATGAGTGATAATACTAGTTTCTCCATATTCGAATATCCAATTTGAGCTCCTTATAATATATACCCGACTTACAAAATATATGGTTATCTGTTTGTCCTTTCTGTTGGCTACAAAATCTGCACTCACCGCCAGTTTCAATGTTGACATATACATCATTAATGTTTCCCCTAGGATTAGTGATGCTAATGTTGGTAGTTCTAAAACTTTCTCATGACATACTTGCAAAAATTGTGAAAACTTTCTCATGGGGTACGTAAGGACATTCTAAAACTCTCATTTAGTGCATCAGGGTAGGGTGCCATATGATAGCATACGAATCGTGATTCACGATTGTGCATTTTTGTAAATGATGAAATCATATTGTACGAACGTTACTATAAAAATTCACAGTATGTCATTATATCTTCTAATATACATTGAAACAAATGTTTGTGCATTCGGACCTGACTTCGGAAATAGAAAACCTTGGAAAATAGCATGATCATCAAAATAATCATGTATCAGACATTGGTGGGCAACTTTACGACCTCTCTCTATATATCTTTTTCGTCTTCATTGCATATTTCTCGTTTCCTCGTATAATTCTTGTTGTAGCGAATTAGCAACGGTGATCACGACTTCTAGCACAAATTCTAGGTGACTGGAAGAAGAAGATGACGATGACGAAGAAGAATTTTTTTTAGAGAAAAGAAAGATTTGATGTGGTCTAATTTGGTGGGATATGTATAGTATTTATAATGGTTTGAATTTTGAATTATTTTTTTAAAAAGTTGTTGACCCCGCCCCTCCCCCTATCTCATCCAATTGAATGTCGTTGAAGCTCCCCATACTCGACATGTCACCATGGTGGGGCGGTGTCCGCCGAGCATATCATGGTGCATGTCGAGCTCACTCCCTATAGTCTTATAATTGATGCAAATGCATATTGTCAAACATGTAGGGGTGTTTTGAACTTGGTTTAAAGAAAGATTATTGATTTATTGATTTTTAAAAAAATTAATGAGTATGTAAATTTGTTTGGAAACGAATAAACATTTTTTTTAAAAAAAAAACCTTTGTAGTTCTCATTCTTTTGAAAAAGTCATTTTAGAAAAGTCAGAGTACCTGACTTTCTTGTTATTTTGAAAATACGACCCTCCAAATCTACCATTCTATCCTTCAAGTATCAAATAAACTCGTCTCCTCGAACTTCGAAGACGTTTGGGATTACTTTTGAAATGACTTTTTACTTTTAATTTTTTTTAAAAAGTCAAAAAATACCAAAAGATATTTGGAAAATACAAAAGTTATTTTCAAAATTATTTTTTGTAAAGAAGAAAAAATATAAGTTTTCAAAAGTTATGACTTTTTAACTTTTTAAAAACTAAATTACACTCAAAAAGTAAAAAATACAACCCAAACAAATTTTATAAACAACTTTTTTTCTTTTGTCTCGTCAAAGCTAAAAAAAAAAGTAATCCAAACACCCAGTTACCATCTTTCTCTTTACTATTGACCCTTCTCATATCGCCGCCTCCAATCTCCGATCTTGCTGTCGACTACGGTCTTCTCCGATCTCCTAGTAAGTCTTAATTTTCTGGTTGGGTACAACTCCTGGAATCATGAAGCACATCAATAACATAATTTTCCTTTTCATGTGTGATTACTGTGTTCGTGATTGTTATTCCACCTTTATTACGTTTAGTTCGGTTTCTTCTCAAGATTGACTTCGACTTCATCTACTTAGTCGATGCAACTTAAATGCATTAAATGGTTTGCTTTTATTTGCTGAAATTAATTAAATAATAAAACATGTTGCTAACTTACCTATGGTGGTGCCTAACAAGTGTTTATGAAATGCCTACCTAAGAACAAAGAATGATTGAAAGTGCACACATGCAAAGGGTAATTTGCTCCGTTCAGTTTGTAAACATAGTTTTGTTCCCCTCTAAATGACATATATGGATATCTGTACACGACAACCTACAAAAAAAACATTACAACTAAGAGAACAAAAACAAATATTCCAACATGAATAAATGAAAATGTAACTACTCATTTTTACAGTCAAAATGAAGGAGTTGAAGATATTAGTTTGAAGCAGCATTGCAGTAGTGGTATTGTTGTCATTAAATGTTGGATCATGATTTTTTTTTTTAAATTATATGGAAAAATATGAGGATAAATCTTGTAACAAATAGTAACTACTAGTAAAAAAACCTGGGCTTCACCCCGGGTCGGTATTTTTTTTTTTTTTTTTTTAAATCCTTTTTCCAATTAGGGTATCATATTTGGAAAGGTTTATTTTTACCTATAGTAGCAATGTTCTTACATAGTGTTACGCTTTACTTGATATTTATTGCTATCATTGGTAATTAAATATATGTGTTCTTATTGGAGGGAAATAAGACCATAGTAGAATATCGAATGTGGGGGACCAAAAACGGCAACTCCTCAAACTAATATGGCAAAAACTTGAGGTGTCACATTTTGTAAATGCCATGGACCAAAAGTAGGAAACTCTTAAACATTTTGTGGCTAGCAGTAGAAAATATCAAAGCTGGGGACCAAAAGTATCAATTCCACAAACTAATATGGTACAAAGTAGAGGAGAAACCAAAAATGGCAAAGTGTTCAAATTTTTGTGGCAAAACTTTGAAAAAATTGAGAAGCGACAAAGTGTTGAAAGTTTTATGGCAAAACTTAAAATAATAGAAAGTATACTATTTCTAAGACTTTGTGTTTTAATATATATATATATATATATATATATATATATATATATATATATATATATATATATATATACCCTAATAAATAAGAATGATTTTGCCACATGTCATTTTGTCATAATTTTGAAATATATTTATTTTTCACTTGTCATTTACTTCATTTATAATTTCTAATATATTATTAATTAGTTTCCATAAATTAAATCTATCATAATGACTATTAATTTCAAATTTTAAATTTTGAATTTCAATTTCAATTATCAAATAAATTTATAGTTTACATTTTTGTGTTTAAGATTTTGTAAAAATTTACCCGTTTAGTACATGGATCTAATAACTAAACACATAATTATAATTTATTTATTTTTTGCATTTTTTTCTTCCATTTTCAGTTATTTCATAATTTTAATTCAGATAACTTTCTCATTTAATCTTTTCTATTTAACATTTTGTTTTAATCAACCCGTATAATATACGGGTTTACAACTAGTATATATATATATATATATATATATATATATATATAGGAATGAGTTCTATGGAAAACAAATAACTAGGGCAACATCTACCGGAACCAATAATCAAACGACACGTGTCCATTTCTTTTTTCACAAGTAATGTATTGTGGAAGTGATGTGTTGTCATGTTTTCATTGGTTCAAATATGTGTTGCCCTAATCATTCATTTTCCATATAACTCTTCCATATATATATATATATATATATATATATATATATATATATATATATATATATAGCCATTTAGGTGCCAACTATATAACCAATTAAAAAAACCATATTACGTTTGACCTCAGACTCTTTCAAATAATCACAAAAAAGTCCGAAAAATATTCTGCATACATGTAATATAGGTAACCAACGAAGAAAGACTAAGGTGTTGTTTGTTTTTTTTCAAAAACCTCTTCTGTCTGCGCCACGCAGACGGCGCGCAGACGTATACTCTTGCAGACTGTTTGTTTTTCAGAAGACCGCAAACCTAAAAATGCCTGCGCGTCATCTTCTTGGTGCAGACATGGACCTGTGTCTTCTAACCTCTTCTCACTAATTTTAAACAAAAAAAGGCTCACGATTCAAACCTAAATGAAAAAATGTTTTTATTCACATCGCCCCATCCATTTCTTCAAAAGAAACAACCAGCAAATTTATTTGTATAAAACCCAATTATTAATGCTATTTTACTATAATTTTCTTTTTCTCTTTAAGATCGTATCCAAATTTAGTCAAAAACAAATAGATTGGTTTAAATATTCTTCAGAAAATCCATTAAACCCCCTAACATTATAATGGAGTATGTCGCATGTGGAAGTTTTCCATTATGTATGTTTTTAATGCAAATATTTCTTAGGTTTAATATATATATATATATATATATATATATATATATATATATATATATATATATATATATATATATATATATATATAAAGAGACTATAATTTATTTAAATTTTGGTTTACTATTAATAGTTTGCAGTCGTTAAAAAAATAAACAGTCTTCTTTTTGCAGATTGCAGACGTTTTGTCCACCTCTTCTTCTGAAGAGATTTGCAGACGTGGTCTGCAGACTGCAGACGTTTTATCTCTAAAAAAACAAACAGCACCTAAAACTTTGTAAATATCCAATTACGGTGAGGAATGTAATATGACACATTACGTATGATCTTTTGTTAGGAATTAGTATTTGCAATTTGTTACTAATATTATATTATATATTTTGAACTTTTGTTAAAAAAATTATAGACTTTGTAAAAATAAAAAGTTAATATTAAATATTAAAATTTATATGTAAAAATATTGAATATCTAAATATGTAATTTATAAGTTATCTATTTTTTTATAAACATTATATCGGTTTATAGTTTTTTTTTACTAGAGTTGTTCATTATTCGGATAAAATCAAATTATGCAATTGGATAATTTGGTTCGAATATTCGGATTTTTGAATTAATTTTCAACAAAACCGAATTATTGTAGATTTCGGGTTAGTATTGGTTTTTAAAATAAAAACCGAATAGTTAAAAAAATATTGAATAACAATTTATTGTTTATTTATTAATTTTATAATTTATTTTTTTTAAGTTCAAAAAGTTTCACCTAATAAAAAACATTAATATGCATTTCTCTCAAAAGTTTTTTTTATCTATTAATATATTTTCTTGATAGTTGTTTATAAACTTTAAATCACAACTAAATATTTTTGTTTCTTTTGTAAATATTGAATAATATTATAATTATATGTCGTTTTAAAATGTTTTGATTTTTGAAAACCGAATTATAAAAGCCGATCATATCGAATTGTAATTGGATCAGATATCAATTTAATTTGAATTATTCGGATCGATATTTTAAAATCCGAAATCAATTTGGATCGGATCCTATCCATTTAAACAAACACTTTGTTTTTTTATTTTATTTTACAAAATACTATTTGTAAAAAATATGTAGTATATAATTTGGTTAAAAGTTAAAACTCAATTGAATGTTGAAGAACCGCCGCAAAGCTCGAGAAAATTGAATTTTATCGTTCATTTTTCTATCCGGCGCCTCTCTTCGATTCCTCTCTGGAACTTGTTCAGCGATTTCTCCTCTCCGCTGGTATTGCGTTTTCTATGACCTCCTTTCTGTCTTGCCACTTCTTTTTGTGTTTTTGCATGTTTCTTATGTGCTTGTTGCATCTCCTCTGGTAGTGAAGATGAAGCCATGAAGTGTAGTTGTGACGAAGGATTTTGTTTTTTAATGGATACCTAGCTGGTGCCGTTTTAATATCTGTCTTGGTCTCAACTTTATGTAGTGTTGTTTTTATGAACACCAACTGTTTGATAATATTCCCCAATGATTTACACTATCAAATTTGATCCTCAAGTTTGAGTATGTTTGTATGATGAAGTTTGACAAGTCAGTTGAACTTTTGTTAACAATGGAAGTCAGAACTTCTTTGAATTGGTGCATCTATTGGTACTTGTTCATAATATACATAGAATTGTAAGAAATCCTTAAAAATGGCTTGGTGGATGTGGATCCTTTTGTAATTAACCAGTCAGATATGTTTAGGAAAAAACGACAATTGTTCTCTTCTCATTTAATGTTTATCTTTCAGTTTTATCAAGCAATCTTTTTGTTCGAAATGATTCAGATAGTTAAACTCATAATTTGACTATTATTTGTTTCATTAAGATTCAATTTTTTTAATCAAACAATGATTTTTTTCATTCAACACGAATTTCAGATTGACCCCCAAGTAACTTCTCATTTCTGTCTAATAACTAGTACTTCTAGCTTCTCAGTCTCAACAATGGAGTTCATCTTTCAATTTAAACATCACAATGTGACAAATTAGTATGCACATAAGGTGTTTGATAAAATGCTTGAACCAAATTGTAAGTGATTCACCACATAAGTTGCAAGCTGGAGTGCTTACTTGAAGAAGAGAAGTGAGAATGTGACTCTTTGCTGACTCAATATTTGTAAATTTTGCTTATACTTCGAAGTAAATGTCTATTTTAACAATGGAGTACTATGAGAAAATTCCTGTTTTGTTGGTATATCATTAATTAGTAATTGATTCGATCCTTCCACTAATTGTGTTCCAACTTCTTGTGTAAAGGTCAGTTGCACACACTACACTACACTACAAACAAGTGCACATAATGGGAAAAGCCTCGAGAGATAAAAGGGTACAATCGTCATTCTCATGCATTACGTTTTCTTTTGATTTTATTGGTGCTCTACCCTTATCTTCATGAGATAAATTATACATAGGATATCTACTATCGCAAAGCAAAAGAAGAAGGTTGGCGTGCACGAAGTGCTTTCAAGCTTCTTCAAATTGATGAAGAATTCAACATTTTTGAAGGTGCAAATTACATAAATTCTTGATTCCTTCTAAACACTAAAATATGTTCATACAATTTTATAACATGACACAATTATCTTTTGATGATTTTAATGCTTTTTAATTTTCAGGAGTTAAGCATGTGGTTGATCTATGTGCTGCACCTGGTAGCTGGAGTCAGGTATGTGATGCTTTGGATTGACCCAAAACAATCAAAAACTTTTAAATTTCCTCTCTAAATAATTGGCTTCTTACTAAATATGATTGCAACAATAATATAACTATAATCCAATTTCTGTAATATTGTATTCATTAAAGATACTTTTCTGTAGGTTTTGAGTCGTAAACTGTATCTCCCAGCTAAGCTCTCATCTGATTCAAAGTGAGTTTGTTAACAATGCAAAATGATTTCATTTCTTATATTTAAAACTTATACATTAACTTTTGTTTCATAATTTATACAGGGATGATGATCTTCCACTTATTGTAGCTATTGATTTACAACCCATGGCTCCAATTGAAGGTGTTATTCAAGTGCAAGGTGACATAACAAATGCTCGAACAGCTGAAGTGGTGTGTGTTTTTGCTTCTCTTTATTTCATCTCTTCTAAGCAAGACCAAAGACAACTGGACAAGCTTTCTATGTTTATTTTTGTGAAGGGCATTTACGTCTTTATTTCATCATTTATGATTGGTTGGTATGTATTTTCAGGTAATTAGGCATTTTGATGGATGCAAGGCTGATCTAGTTGTATGTGATGGTGCTCCTGATGGTAAGTAAGATTAATACTATGTTTTTTCATATTTATTGTTATTAACTTATTTTGCACAACTTAATATAATTTTATATATGATATATGATATCCCTTCCAAATGCAGTAACTGGACTTCATGACATGGATGAATTTGTTCAATCACAACTGATATTGGCAGTAAGTGTTTCTACTTTTCTAGTGATTATTCAACCAATTAAAATTCATATTTAATATTAGATAATGTTTAATCCTATCTAGTTGAAAGTTGAAACATGGATTACTTGTAATTTCATGTTGTCATAGTTGTGAATTTCTGGATTTTGTTCAACTTTTATTGGTATTTGAGAGAAATTCATTTTCAGGGGTTAACAATTGTAACTCACATACTGAAAAATGGTGGAAAATTTATTGCAAAGATCTTCAGGGGAAAGGATACAAGCCTCCTATATTGTCAGGTTTAAAAGCTATCTAATGATTTCCCAATTATTTAAACTATTTATTTTTAAAATTTATAATCTGTTTTTCTTGCAGCTAAAATTATTCTTCACTGAAGTAACTCTTGCAAAACCAAAAAGTAGCCGGAATTCAAGCATAGGTCACTCCTAATTTTCAAATTTCTAAATAAAGTTTTTGATATTCATTTATGAGTACAACATGACTTAATAATGAAATATGAATTTTAAATTATGATATTTTTGTTAAACAGAAGCATTTGCTGTTTGTGAGAATTATTCCCCTCCTGAAGGCTTCAATGAGAAAGATTTGCATCGCCTCCTTGAGAAAGTTGGAACTCCATCTGGTGCAGATGACTTGGGTATTATTATTATTATTATTTACCATTTTTCTTGACAGTTTAATATTTTAAAACCTAATTATACGTGAATTTGTTACACTGGACTAGACAAACTTTCTAGGTTTTTTTTTTTTTTTTTTCCGATGATGAGGACGCGGAGGGCATTTCTGTCATTAAAACATACGAGAAATCAAGAGCGAGCCCTGTCCCATCTTGTTCCACCTTTTTTGAACGGGACAAAAAATTGCAGTTTTTTTTTGTCTGACTGACATTAGTTACAGTTTCAGTCCAACGTACACCAAACGCAGTACAATCTTTTGTATCGTGTCCTGCATAACCTGCATACACATGACACAACAGACAACCTTGTACTGCATTTTACATGCATTGGACTGAGACTGAAACTGATGCCAACGAGACAAAAAAAACTGTAATTTTTATCTCATTCAAAAAAGGTGGAACAAAATTGGACAGGGCTCGCTCTTGATTTCTCGTATGTTTTAATGACGTAAATGCCCTCCGCGTCCTCATCATCGGAAAAAAAAACCTAGAAAGTTTGTCTAGTCCAGTGTAATAAATGCAAAAGTTTTCACAAATTTATTGAATGTAATATGATATGATATGATATGATATGACACGACAGATTGCAGTAGTGGATGGTTGGAAGGGCCAAACAAGATTTATATACCGTTTCTAGCTTGTGGGGACCTTAGTGGTTATGACTCAGACCGTTCATATCCGCTTCCAAAAGCCGCGGATGGAAGTTACAAGAGCTTGGATCCTGTGCAGCCTCCAATAGACCCTCCGTATAAGAGAGCTCTTCAAATGAAGAAAGCTTCTAACAATTACAATTAACAATGCCTTTGAAATGCTTTTCCTTGATTCTTGATTGGACTACATCATATATTATATCATATACTACTTCTGTTAGTTCTTAACTGAACTCAGTTAGCATGAATGGTTGTTTTTTGACGTAATGATTAGTGTTTTTGCAAATCGTTGGCATTTAGTAAACCGTAAATATTAGTTTTGCAAACTCGGTTACTGTTTTATTTAGGTAAAAGCTTGTCAAAGTTTTTGGTAAATTTAAACTATAATGGGCCAACTTTAACAAAAACCATGGTTTGGTTGACAAAAAACAAAAATACAATTGTTTAACTAAATACTTAATTTGTCAATATAATAGTTTAGTATGTACAATTGTATAAGTTAAATGAATAAATGCAAAAGTTTATTACTGCTTAAAACCATAACATAGATGACCATGAAATCCAGGTGGAAGTGAATGGACCCATAATGCATTATTACTTTATTATTAGTCTTTGAAGAATTGGTAAAGTGATGGATGAGCCTCGTGGGTGTGTCTTGTAGTGTGTACAAGTCACGTGAACAATGTTCACTCGGGACCCTTGACGGCAACTCCTTGAATGTAGGTCTTCGTTAGAACTTCTATAATAGAAGATCTTTTTTTTGTTCAATCAGTTTTAAAGTTCATCAAAGATGAAAAAAGTTATAATGGAGCACATGGTCATGAATGGAGATAGTCTTAGGACTTAGGTTAAAGGGTGTGGGCAGTAGCAAGTTTAGAACAGAAAAGTATGTGGTTTCCTGTTTAAGTAAAAACAGGGAAAAAAGAAATAGTTAAAATTACTACTTGTGGGTCAGGTTGTGTAAATTGTTATAAAACATAGATAACTCGGCCGATTACTCCACAAATTACTCGGACTCAGCTTTCTACTAAGGCGAGTTTTGTAAGAGAATTAGAAGTGATTCAAACTCAATACAACTCAGATCGATTCAACCTAAAAAAACTGTCATTTTTTAGATTGGAGCAAGGTTAAACTAATAAAATTGGTTCATCGTGCAAAAATAATATTAAATGACTAAAACCACTTTAAATTTGTAATAAACCAAGTTTGGGATTTTAATTGTTAACTTTTTTCCTTAATAACTTCATTCAACAATGTTGGAGTGGGAGATAGAAAAATTTATTGCTTAAAAAATCCATAATAAACATTCCCATCACCCTTCCTTTTTATAAGCAACAAAAATACATAACTTTTACTTCGATGCCGACGTGGGTTAGGCATAGATAAATCTATAAATCAACTAACTAGGTCATTCAAACCGATCAACCATTTGATCCATTGTTATAAGGTAGGTCCTAAAAAATTTTCAAGGTGGTTCCTAAATTTTTTCCTATAAACTTATTATAAGGTTTGACATGACCCACCTACCATGTATGTAAACTCGCCTATGAGTGTGGGAATCACCGTGATAATCACTCTGCATCAATCTGATATTTTAACATCACATTATTCTTTACTTCCCACAAATCCACATCATTCATAGGGGTGCGATCACAACTTTCTATCACACGAAATTTAATGTTTTTTTAATATAATTATTCTTTATTAAAAAACAACATTAAATAAAATTAAAATAATTTAATTGATTTATAAAAATAAAAGTTACAAATATTTATCCTAACTGCTTTTTATGCAACTAGTATCGCTTGATGCTTGTCGCCCTCCAAATCACCCATCTTAAAATGGATTTCTAAATCCGCTTTTGTTTTTGCACAACTACCTTTTCTTTTTGTAAAGCTAGGTGTTCGTCTATTTTCTCACATAATTATTGAAAGTTATTATTCAAAGAGTTATTCAAAAAGTCAATGCAACTCTTTTTGCTTTATCCTTAGCAATCGCGCGTCAAAATTATAATGGTTCAAGCTTGTCGTCTTCGTCGTTAAGGTTCATATGTAAACACACGTCCAAAGTTTGTGTGTAATCGTTGGACTCAGTTGTCTTCAATATGTTAGATCCTCATATTTCAATCTCAATCGGTAAATATATGGACCACTTTGGGCAATTTTGTAGTATATCCCAACATTTGTGGCGGGTAAACGACTTCCCACAGTTTCAATCTGATATTTACTCGAGCGCCATTTGCAATACATCCATGTAGTTGCCATCACTATTTGTGTGTCACTAAGTTTTTGATAATGTTGTTGTTGAACCTTTAATATTCTGTTTCAAGTCATGAAACTTTGAAAATAGTTGATCTACACTGTGGTATTCCTGACCCATTAAGTTGTGGAAATTGGGCCCAAATATGCTCCCCAAAATCACATGCACACTACACGTTCCCGGTCACACTATCCTAAAAACTGGTGTGTAACATCCCGATGACGAGGTAACTTTGAATTAAACCCTATATGTGAAGAATATTTCATTTTTGGCCCTTGTGCATGAAGAGGATTGCAAAATGGCCTATAGTGGCATTTTGGTAATTTTGGTCGGAGACCTAGTACGTTGGGTGTACGCTTCGTACGCAAGGCGTACATGCATGGGGCCTTGTATGTCGGGTGTCTATTGCATACGTAGGTCGTACATGAGAGGGTTTCAAACCCTAAAATTTAGGGTTTGGACCTTATTTAAACATTTGTATGGCCGCAAGACCTTCACCTTAATCAACCTCCATCCAAAGTTCGTCCCTCTAGCTAACCCTAAGTGAGAATAGTACATTTTGAGCTCATTTGTCTGTTTTGGTGGTGTTCTTGAAGAAGAAGAAGAAGGTGGTAGAAGAACTTTGGAGCTTGGATCTGGGATTCCCTACTTGCTAGCAATCGCCAGGAGGTAAAAAGCTCCTAGCTTGATCATCCTTTCATGTAGATCTAGATATTCCTCCATTTAGGGAATTTTTTTATCCCAACCTTTGTGATTCTTGAGCATGGCATGCTCTTGATCAAATAAGTTGTCCTTTCAGACCCAATAAGGGGTCTTGAGTCATAAAAATGTGATCTTGATGCTTAGTTCTTCCCCATGCATGCTCTAGATGGTTTTAAGGTGTTAAGAAGTTGGGATTTTATGTATTATGCACTTAATGGGTATGCAAAGTCATAAAGTTGGAAACTTTATGACTCTCAGTGGTATTTTGGCCTTGGATCTGCATTTGGACGTAAAAAGTCGAAGTACTAACCTATTAAGGGGTTAAGAAGAAAACTTGTGCATACACAGGTTGAACCCCGATGCCTCGGACACTAGTACGCCCGTCGTACACCCGAAGTACGCCCCACATACGAGGCCTGAGTTGACTCGACAAGGTTGACTAGATGGGTTGACTCAGTGGACTTTGTTGATTTTGACCAGTTTTGACCAAGGGTATTTTAGGAAAATCTTTATAATTTAGAATTAGAACTGTTTTGATATTTAGGAGTCGGGTAGAGCCGGTTGTCGGAGCATGGATTTATTCAAACTGCATTCAGACTTAGAGGTGAGTTTTCCTCATTGTACATGTGGGTCGATGTAACGCCCGCAAATCTGGGCTAGTCAAATTAGAGGCAATAGGGGTCGAAAACGACTTTTCGACAAAAGATTATTTAGAATAAATAATCTTAACCAAGTTTTAGATTATGTTACAAGGTTTTCGTACATATAAAGAACGCCGAAAACCGAGTTATAACGAAGAAGTTATGACCCGTTGAAGTTTCGCGACGGAACCGGCACGATACCGGGAAACGTAAATAGTGAATTTACGATAGAGCGAGATTTAGCCTTAGCGATCTAAACGAAAGTCGTAGAATATGTTAAACTAAGAACATCGATAAAAAGAACGCCCAAATCTGACTTCGTATGAGGAAGTTATGATTTTTCTAAGATTTAGCATAGCAGTGCACAGCCCGAAATCTGAATTTTAGATCGGTCGATTTTTAGCCGACGGGATCTAAATGAAAGTTGTAGTACTCGTAAATACCAACGCGTGGATATAAAGAACGTCGATAATAGAGCTCGTATGCAAAAGTTATGGACGAAGCTTAGTCCCTACTTTTCGAGCGCGGCGAATTCGATACAGTTTTGTAAATATGAGATAGAATGAGAATTAGCCAACGAGGTCTAAATGAGAGTTGAAGATCTCATTACTAGGAACTCAACGGTAAAAAGACAGACAAAAATGGAGCTCGTATGCAAAAGTTACGGACGAAGCTTAGAGACTACTTTACTATAACGCTTATATAATAGTAATAATAGCTAGACTATTAATTAGTCGTGGTTAACGTTAAAAACTAAACCCTAGTGGTATTGATACTAGGTTTTGTCGAGGAAAATTGTTTTGAGATAACGAAGTGCTGTCTGAGTTCGGAATCACCACCTAATCAGGTGAGTGCATGGTCTCTTTCATCTTACACATAGATATGAAGTATTTTAATATAAATTACGTGTTATGTGTGCATATTGTCTGAATACTTGTTGTCTATGCTGGTGAAAGATTTTTATACATGTTTTAAATGATGTAAACTGTATAAAGTATTTTATATCTACAAAATATGTTGGGTAAAACATGGGTAGATGAATGATGATGGATAAAAGCTGAAATAGAGGAACATTAGTAGTACGGACCTAGTGCCCTATAGGTATACATTGGCAGCAGTGGACCTAGTACCCTATAGATGAGCACTGGCAGCTGCGCCACAACCCGTAGATGATTTAGATCTATGGTAAACGTCCTAACAGCTGTGCTCTAAGGATAGTATCGGCAGCTGCGCCTAATAGGGAGCCTTATGACCATGACAGTAGTGTTTAAAGGTCAATACCGGCAGAAGCGCCTCATAGAAAATGTCCTAATTCTGGCAGCTGAGCCTAAGTGACAATATTAGCAGCTGCGCTTGACCAATGTGTCATTGGCAACAATGGACTTCATGTTGTTTCCTTAGGATGATCCTTAGGAATGAATGAATGAGAAATAGCTGATTCTTAGGGTAGATCCTTAAGAATAAAGAAGATAATGGGGATGGGTAATTGGGTTGACTGTTTGATTGTTTAAACATAATAATTATATTATTGTGGGTTGAAAACCCTATGTACTCACCAGGTTTCCCAACCTGACCCACTCAGTTTATTTATATCACAGGCGTTGATATGAAGTGACATTACACTGAGAGATTTAAAGAGATGTAGATCACTAGTGTAAATAATTGTAAGTTCTGTTTATGCTTATGTTTCTATATTAACGATGACATCCCAAACGTTTTAAAATGAAATAAATACGTTTCTTAGAAAATGTTTTAATAACGTATTTACCATGTTTTTCTGGGAACAAATTCCGCAACATTTTTATAAAATGAAGTACTCTGATTTTTATAAAGCATAAACAACATCGGTCTTTTCTGGCCGTGAAAATGGGGATGTCACAGTCGAAGGCACTAATGCCGACCCACTAGATTATTTATCCTGGTCAGGATAGTGATATGATAGTTTGTAGCTGTTCAGTAGATCCATATGATTATTTGTATTTGTTGGCTCTGTGTTTATGTTTATTTGGTGCATATGTCGACATGTTGTGTTGGGTTGAGGCGGTCCTTCTTTGTGTTGACACTCGGGGTCGACTGATAGGCTGTAGGCCCTGCGAGGCGGTCCAGTTAGGCGGGCGGCCCGTGGAGCTGTAGGCCCTACAAGGCGGTCCAGTCATACCGAAGGCTCGTAGAGCGGTCCAGATAGGTTGTAGGCCCTGCGAGGCGTTAGTCAGGCTGGCGGCTCCTATTTGTATGCTTGTTTGTTATGTTGTGTGATGGTATTTTGGGAATACTCAATAAGCTTTGGCTTATAGTTTTTAGTTTATCGTTTCAGGTACTCATGAGGCTCGTGGGAAGTCGAAGGCGTGATCATATACAACTTCCTGTTTTATGGCACCAGGTCTTGGGAAAACTTTGATTTGAAAGAATGCTTTAAAACAATGACTTTTTTGTAAACAATGTTGATTAATGGTTGGTTTTGAAAAATTATAAATTTATCATGATTTTGGAGTGTTTTAAGTTGGTATTAGAGCCTTGGTTTGAGAGAAATGGATGAACATTTGTCTGAATCCAAACTCAAACTAGGGATCTGAAAAAAGTTTTTAAACTGATTTTCACAATTGTTTTCAAAAGTAAATAAGGAAGGATGCGATGTGTATGATCGGTCGGAGCAAGAAAGTATACCCCAAGTTACCCACGTTGTTATTGATATTATGTTTATGTTAGAACAATATGCTAGTGGTAGGCTAGGGATCTTCAAGAATTGCATCATAGAATTGCCTGATAATTGATGCTTGATAGCCTAGGATTCTTTCTTGTATGGAATTGACATCATTACTATAGTTGCTTAGTCTATAGCTTGAGAATGTTCGGTTTAGCCTTATTTCCCGTTCTTGTTTGATGAATGGATCCAATTTTATGTATGATTAGCATAGACGAGTGTAGTAGGGTTGGTGGAAGTTTCATGGATGGGTTATGTGTGAGCAGCCAGTCAGTTGAGGAATGTCTAGCCTTTCTATGGGGAGTGAGAATAGGAATGATATGTATTCTAGTGTCTGCTGATAGGGTCGTTGTGATGATCTTGTGAGACAAATACGTGTAGGTGCGGAAGGTAGTATGGGCCCGTACTATTGGAAGCATAGGACCCGTACGCGTAGCAGGGAAGTCACAACCCCTAGGGTTTGTTTTTAGAATAACTCATATGGTATGAAATGCGCCTCATATGATATTTTCTGGTTTGTTTTCAGTATGGTGGTCATGAGGAGATTCGAGACAGGAGTTGGGTTTAGTGGCCACGATAGTTCGGGGTTGTCTGATGATGAGATTAGGGCATTGATTTGTTTCTAAGGTTATGACTGCTATCTGGGGGTAGATATCGGAGCAGTTTGGGTCTATCAAAACTGCCATGGTTGAGTACTTTAATGACCAATATGCTGCTCTTACTGAGGTTGCTGTTGCTGCATGTACCACGACCGTTGTGGCTGCTAGGGTTCGTGGAGAGAGAGCTTTACAGTATCGAGAATTCAACAATACGAAGCCTCCGGTGTTCGATGGGGTTCAGGATCAAATCATTGCTATGAGGTGGTTGTCCAATGTTGAGGGATGTTTCTTTACTTGCTCCTGTCCAACTGACCAGAAGGTCAAGTGTGTCATGAGCCTTCTCAGGTTGGGGGCGAAGGATTGGTGGAGGTTGGTTACTAGTTGTTACACTCTAGAGAAGAAGGTTGCTATTTCATGGGAGCAATTCTCTGAGATGTTTTGCACGAGATATGTTCCATTGGTTGAGAGGGAGAGATTAGCCCAAGAGTACCTGGACTTGAGGCAGGGGACTGAGTTGGCGATGAAGATCACCAAGATGTTTACTGAAAGAGCATTGTTTTGTACTGAGTTTTCTGCTTCTGAGAAAGCTTAGATGACCCGGTACTTGAGCATGATCAAGACGAACATCCACTAGTTTGTGTCTAATCAACGTTATAGTATGCTTGTGGAGTTACAGGAGGCCGCTAGGAGGCGGGAGATTGAGTTAGAGCTCCAGAATAGGGAGCAGAGGCAGGCTTCGATGCAGTCGCAACCTAAAGCGAAGCGGTTCAAGGCTGCTGATGTGAGATTTGGGAGTCAGAGGAGCCGCACTTGTGTCAAGTGCGGCAAGGTTCATGAGGGTTCTTGTCGATCTTTGTTTGGGTGCCACAAATATGGCAAGGATGGGCATTATGCCAAGGATTGTCGCCAGCAGGTCCCCACACCAATCACCAGGATATGTTATCACCATGAGAAGGTTGGCCATATTAAGGCCAACTGTCCTTTTTTCACGGCGACACAGGAGCAGGCTCCAGCGCTAGCTACTTTTAGGATCACCGATGGGCATCATGGTATGGCGGAGCCCTCGAGGGCTCAAGGTCGCGCTTTTCAGCTTACGGTAGTGGAGGCCAGGGTGGCGCCAAACATCGTTACTGGTATGTTTCTATTTATCATTCTGTCAATTATTTTATGGAATGCTTATGTTTATGTTTCTGATAGGTACATTCTTAGCGAATTATTTTCCTGCTCTTGTGTTATTCGACTGGGGCGTAAGTTGGTCCTTTGTAGCCTAGTCTTTTAGTAGGGATTTCGATATGACCTTTGGCGAGTTGGAGTGTCCATTTCGGGTTTCTATTGCCAACGAACATGGGATTTTTGCATCCAAAATGTATGAGGGTTGTGTACTGGAGATCTTCGGGGTGCCTTATCCGATTGATTTGATCCCTATCCCCATGGGGGATGTATGCGTGGTAGTATGAATGGATTGGCTGAGAAGGTTTGGTGCTATGATTGAATGCGAGGGTCAACGAGTGGTAGTTCGAACCCCAAGTGGGGGAGAACTGGTCATTTATAGAGTGGGTACCAGGGTTGGGTCAGGCTTTTGTTTGGCGGCCAGGGGAGGAGCAAGCATCGATTTAAGATGTGTCAGTCATTAGGGAGTTTGCTGATGTGTTTCCAGAGGAGCTACCCGGTGTGCCTCCCGAGAGGCAGGTTGAGTTTAGGATTGACCTAGTGCCAGGTGCGACTCTGATTGCCAAGGCACTATACCGTTTGGCACCGCCTGAGATGCAGGAGTTATTCTCTCAACTTCAGGAGCTGTTAGACAAAAAATTCATCAGACTGAGCAGTTCACCGTGGGGAGCACCGATTTTGTTCGTCAAGAAGAAAGATGGTTCACACCAGATGTGCATTGATTATCGGGATTTGAACAAGTTGACGGTGAAGAACCATTATCCACTTCCGCAGATTAACGACCTCTTTGATCAGTTGCATGGTGCATCTTGGTTTTCCAAGATTAATCTAAGGTCGGAGTATCATTAGGTGAGGATTAGAGAGGAGGATATGGAGAAGATAGCATTTCAGACTCGTTACGGGCATTATGAGTTTGTGGTGATACCATTTGGGCTTACCAATGCGCCTGTGGTGTTTATGCACTTGATGAATCGGGTATGCAGGCCGATGCTCGATCAGATCAGTTATTGTTTTTAGTGATGACATTTTGGTGTATTCCAAGGCCACAGAGCAGAAAGAGGAGCAACTTCGATAACTTTTGGGAGTGTTTAGGCGATGTATACCAAGTTCTCGAAGTGTAACTGAAAGTCTGAAAGCATAAGGGAGACTATGGAAAAGATCGTACAAATTCGAGAAAGACTGAAAGCATCTAGAGATCGACAAAAGAGCTACGCAGATAAGCGACGCAAACCCTTGGAATTCCAGGTTGGGGACCGGGTACTACTAAAGGTCTCACCATGGAAAGGAATGATACGTTTTGGTAAACATGGGAAAATAAATCCAAGGTACATCGGGCCATTCGAAATCCTTGCCAGGATTGGCCCAGTGGCATACAAATTTTGACTACCCCAAGAACTTAATAACGTACACCCGCACTTCCATGTGTCAAACTTAAAGAAGTGTTTGTCCGACGAGACTCTTGTAATACCACTTGACAAAATCGAGGTCAACGAGAGTCTCCACTTCGTAGAAGAACCGGTTGAAATCATGGATCGAGAGATCAAGAGAACGAAACAGAGTCGCATCCCTATTTTGAAGGTCCGTTGGAACGCTAAGCGAGGACCTGAGTTCACCTGGGAACGCGAAGATCAGATGAAACAAAAATACCCACATTCTTCCCCAACGCCCAAAGTCCCAGTCGAACGCTAATTTCAGGACAAAATTCCTTCTAACGGGGGGATGATGTGACAACCGTCAATTTTTGGTCAAGTCAAAGTCAAATATAGTCAACAAGTCAAACTGGTCAACTCAACTAACCCTTGTATATTAGGGTTTACATTATGTTTACTATTGTATAACTCACTATCTTAATGCAAAGTATCACTTAGGGTTTTCACGTGTTCAGAAAAATCGAAACCCTAATAAGGGTAAGTGATGTAACTACTTGATAAAATTCTATAACGAGGCATAACGGGGTTTACAAACCTTGCATTAAGAGGCAAAACACTAACAAAGGTTGCAAACAAAGTCTCTCTTAATCTCTCTCTCGCTCTATCTATCTATCTATCTATCTATCTCTCTCTCTCTCTCTCTCTCTCTCTCTCTCTCTCTTAAATCACTCTCAAAACCTTTCTCAACTTTTTATAATCACCCGGGGCATCCCGACCCTTAACATAGTCAAAAACCACTCGAAACGAGAAGTTTATTGGTAAAACGGCCATATAGGGCCGAAGTCCCTCTTTAGGACCGAAGCCCCATATAGGGCCGAAATCCCTCTTTAGGACCGAAGCCCCATAAGACCGAAACCTCTTCAAAACTGAAACTCCTCAAGAACCGAAGCCAGCTTCGGTTCGGCCCCCAGCACTTCGGTTCGGCTCCATGCAGTCTCGGTTCAGATCCATCCACTTTCGGGTCATCTCACCTCGGTTCAAATCAAACCATTTCGGACCGAACCACCCTTCTGTTTTCACCTCCCTTGGACCGAACCTTCGGTCCTGACCTCCGATTTTCGCCTCTTTTTCCTGGTTTTGACCCTTTTCACGTTTTAAGCCTGTTTATCATAATCTCAACGCGGGGACTTCGCCCAAAACCATATTTTACTATTTTCAACCCTCTAAAATCATAATGTATCCATATATTGAAGATTTCTAAGATAAAACCCCCACTATTGTTGAGGACAAATTCAAAGTACAAGAAGGTACTTTTTACTTTTCCCATAAAGCTATGACAACAAGCCATCCCCCATACCCACTCTATGACAACCTCCAGTCACTATTCACACTTTACCATATCAAATCACTGTCCTTTTATGCATCTTCCAACACTCCATATGATTCCCTAATCAAATCTTAGACAAATCTTACTTTCACCTCCAAGACTTCACTTCCCACCAAAAACAAACTCATTTTCCTCTCACTTTCTCTCTCTCAAAACTCGTGAATTCAAGGGATGATATCAAGCTTTTCATCCACTTTTGGTAAGTATCATCATCCTACTATTGAATATTCTACACTTTTTCACTCAAAACATGGATCTCTCATACAATTATCGTTATATTTGTTCTTAGGATCTTCAAACCTTCAAACATCTTCCAAGTATTCTTGACTTGGAAACTTCTTTCCTTCATCATCCATCCCAAGAAATCATTCAAGGTGAGTTCATACCCCTACATTTTTCATGTTTTCTTCAAGTTTTAAGGGGGAATACAAGTTAAATCACCTTAACATAACTTAAACGCATACTTCAACTCCTCATAGAAAAGTTGGGTTCTATTCACAGACTGTTTTGACCATCTTAAACTTAATATTTTTGAAAACTGTTTGATATGAAAATAGTTCAGGTTTATACCTTTCTAATGACTACTTGCACATCTTCACACGATTTTTCTCCAATCATGGCAATTTTTACAAAACTGCCTATCATTTCAAAAATATTTTCGAACCAGTCTATGAATATGGACATTTTCACACAAGTTAGAGGTTACTAAAAATCATAATAAAAATTATGAACAAACTAGACACATTTTCTAAACTCTTAGAGTTTATGGATTCTGATTTCGACTTTCAATGATTTTTCTATAATTTTTCTAAGAACAGGAACTAAAAGTTAAAATTAGAAAAATGGTTAATACTTTCATTTACACCTTGTAACTTGTTGATCAAGGTGTGTGCTATTATATAAATACATGATGTGTATATTTCATATAATTTACCTTAGTAAGAAGGTGTACTTCACATACAAAAGGATTACTACCACTACAAAACATTTTGATAAACTATAATTGGTATAGTTTATGGTTCATCTACACTACAAACACACTATGAATGATTTTCATTTACATTACAAAAAGGGGCTTTCATTTCACTTCACGTAAATCTGTTAATGAATAAATTTGTGAGACATTCACTTCACTCCACTTATAAAGTAGTGCATTGAAGTCCTGTATTGTAACCAGAGTCTCTTGTAGGGAGAGCGTGATAGTTGTGTATAGATCTATATTGGGATTGACAATCCCGCACCCAAGCTGCTTGCAACAGCTCGGCCGGCAGGCCAGGGGTGAAAAATGTCATAGCATTTCCGACGCCTGAAGAACGTCTTCACAGGAAAACTAGGTCATAGCATGGTTATAATAACTCACATGGGGTATTAACAAAACATAAGATTTATGGGGATTTCTTTCATCTAAATGAGTTTATGTCGATTTAAACCTGCATTAATTACTATAAATATGGAAAATACTTGTAGATTTTGGTCTTTGGGTTTTAAGACTACACTCACTTTTAAGAGGAAAATATTGGGTTTTCTGGAACACACACTACTCTTACAAAGAAAAGATTTCAACATTTCATTCAAAAGTTTATGAACTCACCAACTTAATTGTTGACACTCTTTCAAAACTACTTGTATTCTCAAGAAATCAGTGAAACAGGTAATCAACACCTTTTGAGGATGGGATGCTAAGACGTCAAACATTTCATTTTTTCACCATAATGTAATTTTTGAAACATGTAAAATCATACTATGATGTAACTTTCTCAATTATATTTATGGCGGTTGTATTTTCTTTGGTCACTATTATACTCGTTGTTATGATACTATACATGAAGTCAGCCACCCCCGGACGTTTCCACCATCCTTGGTTTGGGGGTGTGACAGATTGGTATCAGAGCATTGTTTAGACTGAACTAAGTATATCGAACCACATAAGATATACAACTATAAATACATTGGGACTAAAAGTATCTGATTAAACATTTTCATACAACTATACTTTTAGAAATAATATATATTTTTTTAAGTAAAAGTATAAGTACATGCATGCATGAAAGTATAGTGTCACATCTAAGAAAGACATGAAAAATAAAAATAGATGAGTTGTACACTATGATTATGCCTTGGGACATGTAATCAAGTCTGGGAGGAATATATCCTGATCAACTATATTCGTCCGAGAAGTGACTAGCGTATGCCAGTGGATAGTCGTAATGGGCGACAAGTCTATCAACTTACCAACACCCATACAAGAATTTCTCTAAGAATCAAACAAAACGTTTAAAATACTATAGGAGTATTTTATGTTGCTTTAGCGCAATATTTCTAGATTCATATATGTGTCTCTTATACCCCTATTCTCGTACAGGCGTCATGGCAGGATTCCACTTACCTGGAGACCCCTACTTTCTGAACTAAGGAAACGGTGGCTGGATAAAAGAAAAACCAGAAGAAGATCCCGAGGAAGTGTTCAAGGAGGAACCCGAGGAATACCCCGAAGAGGCCGAAGAAGAAGAACTTGAAGAAGAAGAAGAAATTGACGAAGAAGAACTTGAAGAAGAATTGGAGGACGAAGAAGATGAGGAGGAGCCAGAGGAGGAACCAGAGGTCATTCATCCTCCTTACATAGCTAGGGTGCCCGCGAACCGTTTTGTCTTCAACGGGCCTGAGCCACGTTAGGCAATAGTGATCAAGAGGTGGAGCCGTCAACAACGACAGCGATCACCATTTGAAGATCAATGGGGTTACTACGACCTCAATCATGGGGGACCGGATGACAGGGCCCTCCCAGTCGTGATCCAGCAAATCATGAACCTGGGGGACCAGAATAGGGAGATGACGGATCGAATTCGGGATCTCAACGTTGTTGCAGAAGCCACCAATGCACGTACTAGGGATTTGAAAAGAGATTTCTATCCCATGGAGCAACTCATCGAGGACCTTGCCACCGCTCGGGCAGAGGTAAGGGAGTATCAGGAAAGGCACGAGGCTCTCGAGGAGAGAGTGATCGCGGATGAGCACCGGATTGCCGAACTACAGGGCGCCTCGACTTCGTCTCAAGGGCCACAGGAGACCGGTCGTCGTGAGATGCAGGAGTTGTCCTCTCAGCTTTAGGATATGTTAGGCAAACAGTTCATCAGACCAAGCAGTTCTCCATGGGGAGCCCCGATTTTGTTCGTCAAGAAGAATGATGGATCGTACCAGATGTACATTGATTACTGGGAGTTAAATAAGTTGACGGTGAAGAATCGTTATCCCCTTCCACGGATTGATTGCCTCTTTGATCAGTTACAGGGTGCGTCTCGGTACTCTAAGATCGATTTGAGATCAGGGTATCATCAGGTGAGGGCTAGATAGGAAGACGTAGAGAAGACCGTGTTCCAGACTCGTTATGGTCATTACGAGTTTGTGGTGACCCCATTTGGGATCAGAAATGCGCCCGTGGTATTTATGGATCTGATGAATTAGGTGTCGAGGCTAATGCTTGATCGATCAGTTACTGTGTTCATTGATAATATCTTGGTGTATTCCAAGACTAGGGAGTAGCACAAGGATCATCTTCGAGAGGTTCTTGGGGTCTTGAGGATAGAACGACTATATGCCAAGTTCTTGATGTGTGATTTTTGGTTACGAGAGGTCCAGTTCTTGGGGCATGTCATTAATCAGGTTGGGATTTTGGTTGATCCGGCCAAAATCGAGGCGATTATGTAGTGGGAGGTCCCGAAGTCTCCCTTGCAGATCAGAAGTTTCTTGGGATTAGCAAGGTATTATCAAAGATTTATTCAGGACTTCTCGAAGATGCAGTACCCCTCACTCGTCTGATGAGGAAGGGGGTGGATTTCTGTTGGAGACCAGAGCAGCATGTTGCATTTGAGACGCCGAGACATAATTTGTATGAGGCACCAGTGTTGATCCTCCCCAAGGGTGTTGAGGACTTTATGGTATTTTGTGATGCATCCATCTCTGATCTAGGAGCGGTACTTATGTAGCGTGGGAGGGTTATCGTTATACTTCTCGGCAGCTAAAGCCGCATGAGGTTCGCTATCCGACTCATGATCAGGAGTTGGGAGCAGTGATGTTTGCTCTCAAGATTTGGCGCCATTATTTGTATGGGGTTTGGTATACCATCTACACGGATCAAAAGTGTTTGAGATATCTCATGGATCAGTCAAATTTGAATATGAGGTAGCGTAGGTGGCTTAACGTGGTCAAGGATTACGACTGCGAGATCCTGTATCACCCAGATAAGCGAATGTGGTTGCTGACGCTTTGATCCGCAAGGAGGCTAATTCCTCTATCGATAGTGTGTGTATGAGAATATCGGTTGATTTTTCGCTTCTTGATTTGATTATGGAGGATCGGGCCGAGGAAGTCAAAAAGGAGAATTGGAAGTAAAAGAGGCTCAGGGGTGAGGTTGTCAAGTTCACCACTAATAGGCGGGAATTATTCACCCGGTATGGACGGGTCTGGATGTCAGACTTTGGTAGGGTCAGATAGACTGTGTTGGAGGAGGCACACAAGTCTAGGTTTTCGATACATCGTGGAGCCACCAAGATTTCTCGGGATTCAAGGTTTAGTTATTGGTGGTCGTGTATGCAGAGAGAAATAGCCTGGTATGTCAAGAGGTGCTTGACCTGTCAGATGGTCAAGGTCGAGCATCAGAGGGTGCATGGAAAGCAACATCCATTGGAGGTTCCCATGTGGAAATGGGAACATATCACTATGGACTTCATCACCAAGTTGCCTCGGACGGCTAAGGGCTTCGATGCGATTTGGGTTATTGTAGACTGTCTGACCAAGAGCACCCACTTTTTGGCCATTTGAGAGGGTTCTTGGACAAGAAATTGGCCGATCTGAATGTGCGTAGATTGTTGCTCAACACAGTATTCCAGTTTCCATTGTATCAGATCGAGATGTTCGGTTCATATCTCGTTTTTGGCAGAATTTCCATGAGCAATTGGGTACGAGGTTGCATCGTAACTTTGCCTATCATCTGCAGAATAATGGTTAGAGTGAGCAGACCATTCAGACACTTGAGGACATGTTGCGAGCATGTGTCATAGACTTCGGTGGGAGCTGGGACTCTAACCTCCCCTTAGCTGAGTTTTCTTACAACAACAGTTATCACTCCAGTATCAGTGCGCCGCCTTTTGAGTTTCTTTATAGGAGGAAGTGTCTACCCTAGTTTGATGGGGAGAGATTGGTCACAGAGTATTGGTAAGGTCTGAGGTAGTCCTTTAGATGTCAACTTGGCTGTGTTAACTCGGTTTACTTGTGGATTTTAACCAACTTTTACCAAGGGTATTTTTGGAAAAGGTTATTAATTTAGAATGGGAATTTTTTTGACATTTAGGATTTGGGTTGAGCCAATTGTCGTAGCTTGGTGTTATTCAAAATACATTCATATTGTGAGGTGATTTTTCCTCACTATACGTACGGGTCGAAGGCGCCAAGGCTAACCTATTGGATTGATATCCTGGGTTACTGTATGTCAATATATTGTAGTGATCTGTTAGATCTGTATCTTGGGATATAGGATGTTGTTATGCTGTAGTGATCTGTTAAATCTGTATGACTACATGTATCTGCTAGCTATTGATTGTTATGGTATATGTTGATATGTGATGGTATACTGGGTTGTGGTAGGCCAGCTAGGACTAAAGGCCAAGGTACTCAGGGCGATCCGAATAGACTGAAGGCCTACGAGGTGGACCAGTCAGGCCGAAGGTGTAGAGAGCGGTCCAGATAGGCTAAAGGCCCGGTGAGGTAGTCCAGTCGTGTTAAAGGCTCTGTATGCATGTTGTTGTTTGTTATGTTTGTGTGGTGGTACTTTGGCGTAACTCACTAAGCATTTTCTTACAGTTTTAGTTTTGTTTTAGGTACTTGTGAGGATTGTTGCAAGGCAAAGGCGTGGCCGTACACATCCTTGGTTTTATGTTGTTGATCTTGGGAGACTTCGGTTTTGAATAATGTTTTTGGAAACAATGGTTATGTAAACACTTCTTTTTAGTAAATGGGTTGTTTTCAAAAGTTTAAATTTCTTGTGTTTTTTGAGATGTTACAGTAAAC
Organism: Lactuca serriola; assembly: GCF_051521515.1. Taxonomy (NCBI): domain Eukaryota; kingdom Viridiplantae; phylum Streptophyta; class Magnoliopsida; order Asterales; family Asteraceae; genus Lactuca; species Lactuca serriola. The sequence goes on from NC_136415.1 coordinate 155,618,392, forward strand.
CCCTCCTCCCTCACTTTTAGTTGTTTTTCTTAGTAGTTATTTTATTAATTAAATATTGTTCTATGTGATTGATACCTGAATTACTTTTCTATTCTATAATTCGACTTGGTACACTGCTAAAGTGTATTAGTTAGTTAAGTTATGTTAGGTTATAAATGTAAAATTGGTAGGTATAATTTTGCACATCAGTATCCTTGGTCGGAATATGGGTTTTCACCATTGTATGAGTGTAGTCAGTTGAACGAGCTATGTCACACCCCCAAACCAAGGATGGCAGAAACGTCAGGGGGTGGAGGACTTCATGTACAGTATCACAACAACGTGTATAATAGTGCTCAAAGTAAATACAACCATCATAAATATAATTGAAAAAGTTACACCAAAGTATATGTTTACATGTTTCAAAATCAATTACATTATGATGACAAAAATAAATTGTTGACGGTTTAACGTCCCATCCTCAAAGCGCTGAAGTTTTCCTGTTTCACTGATTTCCTGAGAATACAAGTAGTTTTGAAAGAGTGTCAACAATTAAGTTGGTGAGTTCATAAGAGTTTTGTTTGGAGTAGAAACCGTTTTCCTTATAAAATCGATAGAGTTGATTTCCAGAAAATCCAATATTTTCTTAGTTAAGTGTAAACAACATATTCCTATATGATGTATTAATGAACCCTAGATTGACCCGTAGATTTCCCCTATAATCGTCCAACGTATATAAGTTATAGAAGATTTAAGTTAGATAAAACGTTGAATATAGTGGGTCTGCCCTAGGTCCACAACCCAACGAGGAACAGGAGATGAGGCGGGCACCACGAATTCTAAGCCAATCCAGACTAAATTCTTGTATGACTCAAGCATATACGCTCAACGATTATAGTTGAAGTCTAACAATGCGAAAATTTAATGTGGACTTAAATCCAAAAACCGGAACCAAACCCTAGTGTAGTGTATGAAATAGTAGTAGTGACTGTGAACATAAACTATACATATCATAGTTCATCGGATAGTGATAGTGACTAGTGAACATGAACTATGCATATTATAGTTTACCAAAAGTGGTGGTGATGGTGAATATAACCTATACATATCATAGTTCATCAAATAGTGATAGTGACTAGTGAACATGAACTATGCATATTATAGTTTACCAAAAGTGGTGGTGATGGTGAATTCCTTTCTTGTAATTTAAGTTCATAGGGTAGATGAAATATAAACTATACCTATTATAGTTTATCACTTTGTTTGTAATATATATATGCCATAACTATACCGATTATAACTAGCGTGTTCGTTTGTGGGGGTATAATGGCTTAACTATACTTATTATAGTTTATCATAATTATCCATAGTGGTAATAACTCTTTTGTATGTGTAAAACCTTTAATCATGTGTTTGTTATGTAAAATAACCCTAAACTATACCTATTATAGTTTATTAATTATTTGTGTGGGTAGTGAGCATAAGCCTTACTTGTCATAATTTACCAATGTTTATATTTTAATGGATATAGCCTTGTAATATCATTTATATATTTACCATACTTGTGGAGGTATAAATCCATTTGTTTTCTGATGTATGTCTATATAAGAATACACAATTGTCATATATTGCAACAACACATAATCACATAATGATGTATACCTTGCTCAACATGTTACAAGGTGAAATGAAATTTATAGTGTTTTTCCGTGAATAACATTTTCTGTAACTGTTATTGGTAAATTTGTAGAAAAATCATAAAAGGTCCAAATCAAGTTCTGTAACTTCTGAGAGTTTGAAAAATGAGTCTAGTTTGTTCATAATTTTTATTATAATTTTTAATGACCTCTTACTTGTGTGAAAAAGTCCATAATCACAGACTGGTCCGGATTGATGTTTGAAATGATAGGCAGTTTTGTAAAAATCACCATAAATTGTAGAAACATCGTATGGAGATGTGCAAGTAGTCATTTTAAAGCTAAGAAGTGGAACTACATGCACCTAAAACAGTTTTGAAAACTAAAATGTTTAAGTTGTCCAAAACAGTCAGTGAATGAAGTTGAACTTTTCTGATGAAGGCTGTTAGAAAAGTTTAGTTATGTTCTTGGTGTTTTAACTTGTATTCCCCCCCCCCCCCCCCTAAAAACTTGAGAAAACATGAAAATGTAGGGGTATGAACTCACCTTGAGTGATTTCAGTAGATAAGTGTTGAAGAAGAGAAGTGTTCAACCCAAGAACACTTGAAGAATCCCTTGAAGATTCGAAGCTCTAACACAAATATAATGGAGTTTGTGTAAGATATCCATGATTTGAGTGGAAATAATTGAGATAATCATAAAGAGAATGGATTATGCTTACCAAATGTGGAGGAAAAACTCAAGATCAGCCCTGGAAATCTCGAATTTCTAGAGAGAGAAAGTGAGAGAGAAAAGAGTTTGATCTTCTTGTGAAATGAGAGCAAATGAGAGAAATGAGGAGAGAGGATGAATATTCAGCTCTCAAAAACGTGGGAAAGAGTGATGATTGAGTGGAAAGGACATTGATGTGACCTAGGTAAGGTGGGAAGGTGTGGCTGGTCATAGAGTGGGTGTGGGAGTGGTTGCTTGTGTCATAAGGTAAAGCAAAGTCAACACTCCACCTCTTTGTACTTTACCCACTTGCTTTTATTATTTAAATAAAGATTTTTATGAAAATATGATTAAATTGTGAATATTTAGGGTTTATTATGTTAAAATATGATTTTGGGTGAAAATCCCGCGTTAAAATAATTAAAAACGGGGCCTTAAACGCAAAACTACGCGAAAACCGGGAGAAAATGAGTTCCCAGCGAGACCTCTCGGTCCTAGGCCGAGGTTCGGTCCCTAGGCCGAGGCTCGGTCCATGCTGAGGATTGTAGCCGGAAACGAACAGAGGGAAACGAAGGGGCGGGGAGCTCGGTCTGAAGTCAGAAGCGAGGGCTCGGTCCTCGGTCCTCGGAAGGGAAGGTTCGGCAAGCCATCAGAAGGGAGGGTTCGGTTAGTCATCAGAAGAGGAAATGGTCAGAACCGAAAGGTGCCGAACGTTCGGGTTCGGTTGAGCAGCCTTCGGCTCAGAAGGGTTCGGTTCGGTTCAGCAGCCTTCTTCATCAGGAGGGTTCGGTTCCTAAGGGGACTTTCGGTTCCTAAGAGGACTTTCGGGTCCTAAGAGGGGTTTCGGTTCCTCATGCCCGTTTTTCGCGTAGACTTCCGTTTTTGGGCTGTTCTCGCCAAATTCGAGGGTCGGGATGCCCCGAGTGATTATAGAGAGTTGGGAGAGATTTTGAGAGAGATTTGAGAGAGATTCCACATACTCAGAGAGATTTGGGAGAGATTTGACATACTTGGGGAGATTTCACATACAAAGAGATATTTGGGAGAGATTTCACATTCTTAGAGAGATTTGGGAGAGATTTGATATTCTTGGAGAGATTTCTCATTCAGAGAGAGATTTGGGAGAGATTTCACATACTTAGAGAGATTTGGGAGAGATTTGACATTTTTGGAGAGATTTCTCATACAAGGAGAGATTTGGGAGAGATTTCACATACTTAGAGAGATTTGGGAGAGATTTGACATTCTTGGAGAGATTTCTCATTCAGAGAGAGATTTGGGAGAGATTTCACATACTTAGAGAGATTTCGGAGAGATTTGACATTCTTGGAGAGATTTCTCATACAAAGAGAGATTTGGGAGAGATTTCACATACTTAGAGAGATTTGGGAGAGATTTGACATTCTTGGAGAGATTTCTCATACAAAGAGAGATTTGGGAGAGATTTCACATACTTAGAGAGATTTCTGATAAGAAGAGATGGAGTGAACACGACTGAGAGAGGTTTCATTGGTGACCTTTTTGAGTGTTCGGCTTCGCAATGTAGGGTCCGTAAGCCCCGTTAAGCCTTGTTTAAGGATCTTGCATACTCCCGATGAGTATGCAACATTGTTTTATCGGTTTGGCTCGCCACGTACCACAGTTTTAGGTTAAGGAGATCTAGATGTACGCACTTTTCAATTTATGATTTCTCATTAGAATAGAGAGTTGTTTAGAAATTACATAACGTAAACTCTAATACTCACGGTAAATTGAGTTGACCGGTTTGACTTGTTGACTTTAGTTGACTTTGACTTGACCGAAAATTGACGGTTGTCACAAGCTACGTTTTAAGAATAAATGTATTCTTTGGCTAAGTGTGTAGCCTTGGTCTAGATATCTGACCCTTATAGGTGTAGTTGGCAGGCCGAGCTACATTTTAACAATAAGTGTATTCTTTGGCTAAGCAGGTAGCCTTGATCGAAATATGGCATTTGAACATTATATAAGTGTAGTCGGCTGATCGAGCTACATTTTAAGAATATGTGTATTCTGTGGATAAGCATGTACCCTTGCTCAGCATATGGTTTTCACCATTATATAAGTGTAGTCGGCTGACCGAGCTACATTTTAAGAATAAGTGTATTTTTTGATGTTCAGTGAATTGCTTCATTCGTCTATTTTATCCATTCATGATTAAAAGTAGTGGTTGCCATCCTTTTTAGCTAGTTTCCCCTGGTTGTTCATGGTAGTGTTGAATGGGCTACCTTCATATTCTTCCCTTGTCTGCTCCTTTATCTCGATCCGAGATCGTAACATTTCTATCATTCCCGTTCGTTTCTTCTTATTTCCCCATGGTAACAATCCGATTACTTGTCTCTTCCTTTTGTAACCTTCTTTATGAACCTTGTTTATTTGTGTCTTATTGCTTTTGTATAATTCTCTTAAGCTTTTCATTTTTGTCTTCTAATTATGTTGTTACCTTCTTCTCCATCCTTTAAGTGGTTTCTCCTTATCCTTACTTTTAACTGTTTTGTTGTCCTCAACATTGCCTAACTCAGTGATTGCGGTACTTTTTTAGTGCGTATTCCTTCGACCTCACCTTACTCTTTATTTGCCATTTTTTTCTAGTCCTTGGGTGCTAATTAGTGTAATGTTGATTGTCCAATTAAACTTTTCACAATCATAGACGTGTCACCTTTCCATGACATGCCATGTTGCTCTGTCTGCCAATAGTTTTAATGCATGTGCCACACACTTATTCTCATCGAAGTTGTTAATATCGAACATCGGGGTTCTTGGTATGACCATTCTAGCAAATGTCTTTGTTTTCTTTCATTACAAGAATTCTATTTTTTTCTAGTGCTCTAAAATCGTTAAGGTTGTTGTTGGCATTGTTTCTACTTTGAGTTTGATCCATATGCCCTAATATTCTCTTAGATGTTTTGCACCCACTCCTGACATCGTGTGGAACTTGACCACCCCGTGGAATGTTGACGTTATGGATTTAAACTTATGCATTGTTGTCCTCCCGAAAATTATGTCATATGGTGATGACACATTTTTTAGGACAAAACGTACGATTTGGGTATTGTTTTTGCTGTTATTGTGATCAATTAGGGTAAGTGGTAACATGATAGTACCTTCTGGCCATATGGCATGGCCAATAAAGCTAATCAGGTGGGTTTTAGGCAGTTCGACTTTTTTCTGTACTTACCCTGGTAGTTGTTTGTAAAAATTCTTATACATGACATTAGTGGAACTACTAGAAAAACAGCCTTTTACGACGCGCAAACCACGACACTCATTGATTTATGTTACGCAAAAGAGAGTGACGTTAAAAAAGTGTCATCTCTTCAAAAAATTTATGGATTTAGGTCACGCATTATTGCGTGCCCTTAAATTAGTGTCTCATTTAAAAATATAAAAAACATGGAGGGCACTTGTGCGTCCTCTGTGAATGTCACTTTATATTTTTTTTAAGAAACGCACGTCTCCGAGGGAAAATGAAATCCCAAATTTTTTAAACCCCCACCTTCTTCTTCCTCATCTCCACCCCTCACCCACATCCACTGCCTCCAATCGCCGTTGCCTCTTCTAGCCTCAAACTGCGGCGATGCACCTTCTTTCTCGAAGAATGCTTCATTTACCACCATCGTCCGATTATGTGAGCCCAAGGAATTGACGAAGACGAAGAAGATTATGGATCGATCGCTTCACATCATGTTTAAGGTTAAGGGTTTGAGATTTCTTCCAAATCGACCCTCACACTAAATGGTTTGATCTCCTCTTTTTTTTTTTTTACCTTGTTCCCTCTATTGATGCCTCCACCTTCTACCATTGATGTTGATCTTTGAATTAGCAACAAGAAGCCCTAGGGCCTCCGCCTTCACCCACCTCCAGCGCCTCCTACATTTATTAATTCAATCTCATCCCTCTTTCTACTCCTCTCTTTCTCTCTATCTCCCTCTATCCTAAAAGTTTCAAAATGGGAAAAAGCTCCTTCATCTTATCCTTAAACTCATCCCCCTCAGCCAACTGATTTGTATATAACCACACAATCACCTCATCAATCGCATCCTCAATCTTCTTATCAACCGGAGTCAACTTCTCACCAAGCTTCTCATCTTTCGCTGTGTTCCTCATGTTATACGTATAATTCACTAAAGCATTCTTCACCTCCAACTTCTTCTCGGGCTCCTCATCTCTAGACTCATACTTCCCAGCTTCCTGAACCATCTTCTCAATCTTATCCTTTGAAGGTCTTCCTTTGTCATTAGTAATTGTAATATTGTTCTTTTGCCCTGTACCTTGCAATATTATCTTTCAAGAAGACCCTTCACATGCTTTCCCAAATTGGAATGATACCAGATGTAAGTTTGGACACGAAAAGCCGCCGCCGTCCCCCTTCCATCGGTACTACTTCATTTTTTCATCTTGCTCTGTGTTCCTCATGATTGATTAGTTTTTGTTAGAAAATGTCATTTGGTTTCCTTTCCTGTATTTATTTCTCAATTTTTTTTGGTTCTGTGAGAATTGAAAGGCCATGTATTCTGATCAACATAATGTGCACATCATGTGTTTGTTAAAATGTCTAAACCAAATTTTAAGCTTTAGTAGACCACTTAACATATCACATCAGCCATGATACATTTTAAGCTTTAGTGCACATTATATGTTGTGGCATTTATAACTTTTTATAAACTTCTACAATTGTAGTTGTACATTGAAGAATTTGATAAATTTCAGCTGCTTGTGCCTTTTTCTTAACTTTCTTGTTTACTGGACATATTATTGCATTAAGGGTCTTATCTGTTCTAATTATCCTTTTCTTTTTGCAGATTAAGGCACTGAAAAAGAACGTTCTGAAGCTATTTGAAAATTTAGATAAATATGGTTAGTGCATGAATTATATTCTAACATGGGAGATATCATTATTTTTTATACATGCTTCCTGTTTTTATACAATTTTGTAGATGATGGGGCCAATTTCTTTGATGATCAACATCAAGGTCCTGTTTCAGCCACCTCATCAGTTGTTCGTGGGCTGACAACTTTCGCTTTCGCTTCCGGAGGTTTTAATATATGACACAATCTTATTATGTTTCTAGACACCACTTGTATTTCCTATGCTCATAATTTTAAATTTTATAATTCTTTTTATTTGATATTTGCAGATACTAGGGGACAAGATATTGGGTTTGGCAAGATTTTTTCTTGGGATTGGAATCCCTGGCAATAGCAAGGATTTATATCACCAAATTGATGCTTTAGACTGCTTAGATCAAAATAGGCAAGTGAATAACATTCTCTCTTAAGTCTTAACACATTTATTCTTGAATCTATTGACATTTTTGTTTTTTATTTTTCGTTTAGGGAATTAGTTCCTCTCATTTTATCACTTCCAGCTAGTGTCCTTTCATTTACCAGCCAAGACAAACTTAAGGTGTGTTGATTCATTTGGTGACCTATTTCATTACATTTCATGTTCCAATTTTCCCATCACAAGGGGGTTCTGGTCCATCTTCAAATCGTTACAATTCTGCTAAGGAGATTGATCATTTTGAGCTTTCTGATATTCATGCAGTCATGAGATTTTTCTTAAAAGTGTTTAAAGCTGATTCTTGGTGTATGTGAATAGACTTGTGCATGTGCTGTTGTGCTTACTGACCTTGTATTTTGGTGCCTATTACTCCCGTTTCAGTCTGGCGATGGCTTCAAGCTTACCCTGGTTAGCATATTTTGTCCCTTGCCCTTTTTCTTTCATTGGGATTTGGGAATACAATACCAACCTCTCACACTCTTCAAATGAGATTAAAATCTCCTCCTTTTTCCTTTTGTTTCCTGGAAATAATTATGATTCACTTTTTATTGTTTGCTAGCTCATAACAAAGATATCTGTACATTATGATTCATTCGGAACTGTTGCTGTTGGCATTCTGAGTCTGAGTTAGTTTGGCTATAAATAAATCTCTGTTGTGATTGCAGTTGATTGGTTGCATGCACTCCCTGAATACTGTTTTTCTCCTCCTAGATTCTGCTCTCAACAGCCTAGTAAGTGATTAGATCGCATTCACCAATTGGTTATTCACTATATTAATGATCCTAATAAGTGTCGAGCTGATGCCATTATCTCACTGTTTGTCTTTTTCTTATGCCCCTTGTAGCAATTTACTTGGCACGGGTTAACATACTTTGTCTTGTGGAGCTCAGCTTATATAATTTTCCAGTGGGTTATGCATGCCTGCTGCTTTACATGGTGATTTCCACTTACCAGAACCCACTTCTTTTGTCATTTATCAATTATTTACTATAAAATTTCCCGGGGTTGAAGTTTGAGAGGCTATTGTAGGTGGCCTTATCCCTTCCTGGAAATTGCTACTCCATGGGCTCCCATGTGCTATGTTGCATTGCATCCAATGATATATATATATATATATATATATATATATATATATATATATATGTATATATGTATATATATTTCTGTCGGGGGTAGATATGACTTTTCACATCCTGAAGGTACTTTGGCATCGCTTTAGTTCACCTTCCAGGTTACGGACTATATGTTTGGCTTGTGAAAGTGAAAGCATCAATGCTATCAAAAATGTTTCCGCAAGCATTTATAGTCCAACGTATGGTTTTTGTTTACAATCTACTAAGGATAAAGATCACACAACTCGATGATGAAAAAGGGGTAATCCCGGGAATCTCAAGAAGGGCAGATTTATGGTTAGGTACAATCTTGATGAATAAAGGTGCCCGAGTGAATACAAAAAGACGGGTCGGACCCGTACCCGGTGTCGATATTGGTAATGTTTTCTTTTTTCTGAATGGAGCTCTGTTTAGTGGGATTACATTCACCAATGATGGCAGGGGTGGTACCAATAAAGAGATCATTGAGTGAGGGATCAATAGAAATGGTCTGGACAGAATGACTTAATAGCGATAAGCCTGGTGGGCAAAAAAACTTGCTTCTTAATAGGGTATCATCAACAGTTCAGGCAAGTCAACTTTGTCCTTTTTTGTAAAATTTAATATGATTATATCAATTATTTACGAAATTCAAAAAGAAAAAAGACAAAAAAAAAGTATCCAAGCTGTTGACTTTTTTTGTTTTATGTAGGCTTAATTTGGTGCTAATGCTATGATTGATGATTGGGAAGAGAATTTGGCTATGATTACTGCTAAGAAGACCAAAGATGTTGAATTGGTGCTTATTCATCTCGGAGATTGTTTATGGAAGGAAACAAGTAATGTAAGTTCCATAATTCCATTAAGTAATAAAAAAATAAAAAATAAAAAAGAATATTCATGTTTGGTTATGAGGTTGTGAATGTGGATAGATGACAAGTAGTTTACATCATTTTTAAGATGATGGACTCGAGTAATTGGTCATCCGGTAAGCCTAATTAGATGTGATCAAGAGATTGACAATATATCACTTACCTATTGTGAATGTGGTGCAACTGCTCTATTATATTATACACTTTCACATCAACAATTCAAAAACTTTAGGTAAATGTCCCATTGGATATTTAACTTTTGGTATAAGCGGTTTGTTTAACTAATAGGGTATCATGTAACATGATGTCAATTTCACCATGATTTGAGGCTTAATTTGATTAATCTAATGATAAATCTGATTTACAGGCGAATTTACATGTTAGTACTATATATGGAGGTGAAGAAAGTCTGCAACTTACATGGCCTAAAATAGTTTCTGAGCATAAATGTCTTGGCTTTGTTGACTCTTTGTTGATTTGTGTATTAATCATGATTTCTCACCATTCTAGTAAATTGGAGTTTGTGCCATCAACTTGCAAGCTTAATTCTATTTTCATTTTTTTATTGTTTGCTGCAAGTATCTCAAACCTTTATAAAAATGGTTAGATCCTAACAGGTCTTTTTCTCCTAAAGAGTACAAATGCATATTTGGAACGCATGACCCTTTATATCATATCAGGTTAATCTATTTTCTCCTAAAATTAAGTTTTTATCAATTGAAACTAATGATTTGCTGTTTAGCTTGTTAATGAAATCTATTTTATTAAATTGAGTTTTGTTTATGTCATGGTCATGACAGATTTGGAGCGCATGACCCTTTAAACACTTGTCTTCCACTTGCTTATAGCCTTACACCATAAGACAAAGTGCTGGAGTTTAAGTAAGTGCAAACTTGTTCTGGAGTGATTTTAGGAGACATTTCTGGAGATTTTGTTGTCACACATACTGAAGATGAGATCCTTCAAGCTTCCATTGTTGCTTTAACTGCATTTTTCAGGTCTTTTTTCTATAATTTAATTATTGATAAAGTTACCTTGATTTGATATTTGCATTTTAAATTTGCTACAGAGGAGGGGGTAAAATTGGGAAAAGAACAGTTTAACATAATTACGCCTCTGTTACAGCTATACTTACTCTTCATTTAGTGATTTTCTTTCACTTTTTTTGGTTTATTATATCATTTAATAGATACTTATTCAGGTATATCTTTTTACGAATCCTATATGGCTCGTAGAAACACAATTACAACTTCAAACTCCTCAAAACACTCACGCATATACTGGCTTAGCTGGTATGCTTCCATTCCTTCTGTTAATAACTAAAAAGACGAAATTACCCTTAGTCCTCCACTTCACCATGTGTTGTTTGATCCAAATGACCTCGTTTACATCATCATAAGATTCATGAACTTGTACCCTTATGGCCTTATCTAATTCTAATTGTTTTGATGTGGATTAGGCAAGGAACATATACCAGTGTCCATAGGGCTCTGTGATTAGAAGCCAAGCCAAGTGTGGGAAAATACTTAATGAGCAGAATAACCTCTTTGAAAGTTTGCTTCTTTGCATTATAAGGTGCATTTTTTTGTCTAATTAAATACAATGACAAGTACTACTGAATTTCCTATAAAATATAAGGTCATGCCCTAAGTTAAACTACTTACAAAAATGATAAAATGGGTGTAAAAGCTTTAATAAAAAGTACTAGCAAAGATTTGTGCTCTGTCTTACGCTTTTGATTGAAGAGAAAACTGGAAGTATGCTGGTCCTTTTTAATAATATAAGATATCTTTATATCCGAAAGTAATGGGTTTAAAAAAGGTTTAATCTAGAATCGTAATATTACAACATTTTTTAGGTAATCATTTTGAAAAACACATCCACACTCCTTTGTAAAAAGACAACATGTATTAAACTTTTGTTTGATGACTAATAAAATTTCTTCATTTTCCTCAAATGCACACCTGCTACTTGTTGACTTGCCAGAGCTAAAATCTTTGACCAACAGGTAGTTACAAAAGTTGCCTTTTGTTATGTATTATCTCTAGTGCATTATTTATTTATTTATTTTTGCTTTCCTTGATCAATGAACTTTTAATGGTTGTTGAAAGTCATTGGTATAGGTATAGGTATAGAAGCATGATTATTTGTCCTGATTATATTTGGTGTTATTTATGTTTATCTTTGTACATAATATAATTTGTTTAATGACTAATAAAATTTAATAGAGGTAAAGTAATGAATAAATCTTATTTACAAAATGATCCAAAGAATCATTTTAGTGTTGTATTGTATTGCATGTTAAGTTACCGATTTGCCATGTGCAGGTTCTGACAGCTCTAGCAACCTCCTTCCATGCCATACAGCCTCTCAAAGTTTCTACATTTAGGTTATTCTTTTAGAAAGGAAATTGTCAAAGGAGAATTTAGTCATGGGTTTCTTTTAATGTTGTACATGTTTTGTTTTCTATAATAAATATTATGCAATATTAGCAATGTGTTACATTTACTTACTATTGGAATGCTTATTTGTATTTGACATACTAGTGCAATGAATTATCTTTATTGTTTATGGTATTTTATTTTTTATTATGAGACTTTTAGTGTGTTATTTTATTTGAAAATTAGTAAATCTATCAAAAATATATAATTTTAAAAACATTTAAAATTATGACACGCAAAAATGTGTGTCATCTTCATTTATGACATGGCCTTTATTGACAGGGGCTTTCTTGATACGCATTGTGTGTCATTAACACGCGTGTCGTCTTCCTTTATGATAGGGCCTTCCTTGATACGCATTGCGTGTCGTAAACGCGTGTCGTAATTGCGTGTCGTAAATGCGCGTCGTCTATAGATGACGCGCAAAAGCGTGTCGTCTCTCTTTATGACAGGGCCTTCCTTGACGCGCATTTGCGCGTCATCTGAGCCTTTTACGACGCGCAATGAGCGTCGTAAAAGGCTGTTTTTCTAGTAGTGTGGAAATTTTGTTGTCCACATAGATCCCATTGACGTAGTTCTGACCCATGAACCCTCCAATTATGATTGGCTCATCTCCCTTATGATTAGTATGGCTATAATCACATTCATCAAACATGAATGTGTAGTCATCCCATTCACCATTTGCTTCATGTTGGTAGACTTGTTTTAACATGAAAATTTCTTTTTTCCCTGAGTTTTTCAATTTGGTTTAGTAGGCTCCAGGCTCTCCAAGTGTTTAGATCTGAGGCCTTTAATCAGATCAATTAGATGTCCTGATTACATCTTGTTTTCTAGTTCCCGACATAACGTAGTACATTTGATGGTGTCATGTCATGTGGACACATGGAACTCACACTATCTTCCTGGGTCCTTTCTTTTGTTTTCTCTTATTCTACTTCCTCCACTCTTTTTGTTTTCACTCACCGTCGCTAATTCGTTATGGCCACCATGTCTCGTTACTGGTAAGGTGAGATTTTGATGAAGGAAACGATTTGATTGTGATTGCCTTATGTTGTGATATGTCTTCGACTTAACTCCATCTCCTCGACGGGTGAAAAGGATAAGCCTGAGAATCACAACAAAGAAAACAACATCGTCAGACGTCCGGGAGGTGATGCCGGAATGAAGCTCTAACGGTCAAGTTAATGAATTCTTTTGAGAAGAGGGTTTTTTATGGAAAGTATGAGACTTAGTTTTTAGAGTCAATCCCTTCTCTTGGGGGAGAAGGGACTTGTTTATACCTGTGGTCAGCGGAACAGATCCCCGACAGTATCTTCTACTTTTTTAGGCATGGTAGGACGAAGCGGCCTTCGAATGGTAGATCGTGCCTCACGATTAGCTATTTGCTATTGGTACAGAAAGGCCAGTTGGCAGATCAACGAGCACTACACTTGTGACTCTGGGGCGACTGGTACTCCTTTGTCTTAGCTGGAACGGGAGTTCCTCTCCTGAAAGGGGGCCAATCCTGAGGCCAGATCACCGATTCTAGAACACGGGGTCTTATAGAATATGGATTACTCCCTGATCTTGTCGGGTAATGGGTTCTTGATGGGCCATTCCTAAGTTGGCGGCTCCGTTATCCGTTGACGTTACTCCGGGTGAGATATGTCAACAAGTCCGCTAGGCTAGTGGACATCAGCATTTGCTAAGGCTAGGGAGGTCATTCTAGCCTTAGGCCTGAACATGTGTTCCTCGATGGTGGTTTCTACTACCTGTTGACGTGACGAAATCATCTGAGTTGGCGGTTTTCATCATTGTAACTGTTTGGGTTTCCCGCCTACATTTAAGACCTTCTTTATCCGATCTGCTTTCCTTTTTTCCTTTGCTTCTTCTTTCATCCAATATTTCTTCTTTCTTTTCGTTCCATCCGCATTTATTTTTATTTGTTTTTGTTTCCCCTTTGTTACCAGACCATGGTATATCTAAACATGGGTGTCGCTTCATCTTCCAAAGAGTTTTCAGGGTTGCAGGAGCGATTCGGTTTTCTCCCCGATCATGGGGACGAGTTTCCATACAAGGGACCGGTCATCTCCTAACCACCAGAGGGTAAGGTCAGAGTTCCTATTCCCATTTTGAGGTAGGGCTCTGGTTACCAATGACCGACTTTTTTGACGAGATCATGTACCACTACAGCTTCACTGTTGATGACCTTACCCCAACATTGTTAACAAGATAGCTGGTGTAACACCGTAAATTTCAAATCAATTTTTCGCATTTTATAAAAGCATAATTCATTTAGTATTCATAAAACATCATTGTTTGAAACTCAAATCCATAACATATAAAAATCCCAAGATCTCATAACATAAAAATCCCGTTTGTGTACTGATCAGGCCGGCGCCTTCCCGCGATCCTCACTAGTACCTAAAATAAATAACACCAAACACTGTAAGCACAAAGCTTAGTGAGTTCCCTAAAATACCATATATATAACACATATTAGCCACTCAAGGCTGTAACTCTTTGGGTCTGTGCACCCAACTCTACGAACCCTCAGGCTCTATCTCTGTGAACCTTCGGGTTCTAACTCTGTAACATGCACAGCATGAATCACATAGAATAATGTAGTGCAACACATAACACATATATAGCATACAACACTGTATCACATAACTCTAATTACCTACTCAAGGTAAAGTATAGCGAGAAGACTCACCTCGCGTATCTCGGTAACTCATAAATCTCTGAAATCACTAGTGCTCGATCACCCGAGCTATAGTCCTCCTATATCACAAATACATCCCTAATTAACACTTTCCAAACTAGGGTTGACTAACTCTATCAAGCCAACACCGGTCAACTCTGGTCAATGGTCAACGGTCAACTCAACTCGCCGAGTCTGGCGTGGACTCGCTGAGTCTCTATGGGGACCCGATTCCTCTAAGTCCCTTCCGACTCATCGAGTCACTCACCCGACTTGGTTACTCAACCCCTGGTTCGAAATCACTGAACAACCCGCACCAACTCGTCGAGTCTGGAAATGGACTCGGCGAGTGCATTCCATGCACAACCCCAAACAACCTTCTGAGGTCAGATCTGCTCCAGTAACTCATAGATCCAGTCCTTCCAAGCTTATTTATCACGTAAAGTTCATGTCTTGGTGCTCATATCACACCTAATGACTCATAAATGGTGTTTTGACCTCAATCACAAAGATCCCAAACCAAAACCTCCATGGATTTATAAAAAGCTTGGACAAAGGGACACTCTGGACCTCCAAGGGTCCAGATCTAGAACCTAACTCGCTTAAGGGACCAAGGAAACACTAGATCTAGCCACAAAAGGGCTCAATAAGCCCTAAATCAACATGAACATCATCTTAACAGAAAATGGTTCGAAAATTGTACCTCAAACGTGATGTTCTGGACCTCAGATCTTCAGGAAGTTGATCCTCTTGCTTCCCATTGGCTATAGCTTCCTTTCCCTTGCTAAATAACACCTCAGAGGTCAACAATGGCTCCTTCTCTCACTCCAAACGCTCAAGCTCACTAGGGTTTCGCTCTGGGGACCGGTGAGCACAAATGACGGCCATAAGGCCCTTTAAATATGCCCCAAACCCGAGAAAGTAGGGTTTCATTAAACAGCGCAGACTCGCCGAGTCCACCAATGCGACTCGTCGAGTCCGATCATTAATCCGGGTGAGAAATCGCGTCTCTACTCGGCGAGTCTATGCACCAACTCGCCGAGTTCTTCCACAAAACTCAAAATAAAATGAATACATATAATACCTGAAATTCCGGATGTTACAAATCTCCCCCACTTGAATCTGACTTCGCCCTCGAAGTGTCATTCCTGAAATAGCTCTGGATCTTGCTCCCGCATCTCACGCTCTGGCTCCTAGGTCAACTCGGATCCCTTCCGATGTTGCCACTAAATCTGTACCAGAGGCACCTCCTTGTTCCTCAGAACCTTGATCTTCCAATCCACAATCGCAACTGGTCTCTCAGCGCAGTTCAGGCTCGCATCCACCTGAATGTCCTCTAATGGCACTACCGCCGACTCGTCGACTATACACTTCCTCAACTGAGACACATGGAAGGTATTATGAATCCGCTCCAATTCCGTAGGTAGCTCCAAGCAATACGCTACCCTGCCCACCCTCGCGATCACTCTGAACGGCCCAATATACTGGGGCCCTAGCTTGCCCCTCTTCCTTAATCGGATCACTCCTTTCCAAGGAGATACCTTCAGGAGAACATAATCACCGACCTGGAACTCGAGCTCGGATCGACGTCTATCCGCATAACTCTTCTGGTGGATCTGAGCGGTCAACAATCTCTTCCTGACCCGCTGTATCTGCTCTGTCGTCTAAAGCACAATCTCTATGCTACCCATAACACGCTGCCCGACCTCTCCCCAGCAAATGGGGGTCCGACACCTCCTCCCATACAACAGCTCAAAGCGTGGCATACCAATGCTCGAATAATGGCTGTTGCTGTAGGAAAACTCTGCCAAGGGCAAATATGTGTCCCAACTCCCCCCTAAAGTCCAACACACATGCCCGGAGCATGTCTTTGAGCGTCTGAATCGTCCACTCACTCTGCCCGTCTGTCTAGGGGTGATATGCGGTACTAAAATGTAGCCTAGTACCCAACTCCTCGTGAAACTTCTTCCAGAATCTGGAAGTGAAACGTGTTGGATAAGGTGTCTAAGTCCATAACTTATTTGGTATATACTTGACCCGACCCGGCATGGTCCATTTGGGTTGCATTTCATCCAAACTATTTATGGATAATTTTATGAGAGTTATACACATATGATTATTAATATATTATAAGTTATAATATATTAATATGAAGTCATGTTATTTAATTAGTCTTAGTCTTAAATTAATTATGAATTAATTTAGAGATTAAAAGGAAGACTAATTAAATTGTGGGCTATTGTTTTATATGGTGTGGGCTAACACTCATTTGGTAATGGGCTAGGCTTGTATGGAAGTCCATGGATGATCCATGGAGCTTTTAACCCATGGATCCTTGGAAAGGAAAAGACATGGGTTATTAGGGTTTCACCCTAATCATGTACACTATATAAACGTGCTTATGTTGCATGAAATAGCCACTAGTGGCACTAGTTGTGTGAGTTTTGTGTGTGGCCGAAAATTACAAGTGTGTGTACTCTCCTTAAAGTTTTCCAAGAGTTTGTGGTGATTTGTGATTCCATTTGAGGCATTCACACTATTGGTGCTTGGCCCTCAAACTCCTTAGGAATCAAACTCAATCACATCAAAAAGGTATGTAATCTCATCTAATACTTTTATGTTTAAAAGTACCCCATGCCATGTTAGATAGGTTATGTGTGACATCCCCAAAAATCACGGCCAGAAAAGACCGATTTTGTTTATGCTTTATGAAAATCAGAGTACTTCATTTTATAAAAAGGTTGCGGAATTTGTTCCCAGAAAAACATGGTAAATACGTTATTAAAACATTTTCGAGGAAACGTATTTATTTCATTTTAAAACGTTTGGGATGTCATCGTTAATACCGAAACATAAGCATAAACAGAACTTACAATGATTTACACTAGTGATCTATATCTCTTTAAATCTCTCAGTGTAATGTCACTTCACTTCGTCACCTGTGATGTACATAAACTGAGTGGGTCAGGTTGGGAAACCTGGTGAGTACATAGGGTTTTCAACCCACAATAATATAATTGTTATGTTTAATCATCAAACAATTAACCCCATTACCCATCCCCGTTATCTTCTTTACTCTTAAGGATTTAACCTAAGAGTCATCTATCCTGCATTCGTTTATTCCGAAGTCCCTTACTTCCAGGGTTATAGGACTGACACTAAATCCATAGCTGCCGATGTTCGTTCGTAAAGCACTAATTCCATAGCTGCTATATCCTACTCATCAGGTACTAAATCCATAGCTACCAGTGTTCAACAGGTACTAAGTCCATAGCTACCAGCGTCTGACTAATAGGTACTAAGTCCATAGCTACCAATTTCGAACAGGTACTAAATCCATAGCTACCAACGTCTAACTAGTACTAAGTCCATAGCTACCGGTGTTTGTCCCATAGGCACTAAGTCTATAGCTGCCAATGTATACTCACGTCATCTTCTATCTCTCATCATTCATCTACCCATCTCATACCCAACATATTCGTATTTATAAAATACGTATACAGTTTAAATCCTTTAAAACATGTATAAAACGTTCATCCAACATAGACAGCACGTATTCAGATAATATGTACACATAGCACGTAGTTTATATAAAATACTTCATATCTATGTGTAAGATGAAAGGGGACTATGCACTCACCTGAGTAGGTGGTGACTCAGTACTCGGACAGCGCTTTGATACTCTCAAAACGATATTCCTTCGATAAAACCTAGTACCAATATCACTAGGGTTTAGATAACCGCGACAAATTCATTAGTCCGAGTATTATTAAGTGTTAATAATACTCGATATAATTCATTTTAATAGCCCAAATAATTATTTTAAGGACCTAATAACATTCCTATAATTATATGAAAGCTATATTAAAAATTGCGTAAGCGTAGCACACTTACAGCGAATTTTATCGAGAACCGGGACTTGATTGGAGCAACGTTTCGAGACCGAAAAACTCCTTTTTCTCGGGACTCCGGGAGCCTCGGGGCTTCCCTAGGGTGCTAAGGGTTTTACCTAGGGCTTAGGAGGGTTTAGATGAGCTAGAGAGAGAAACTAGTGAGAGAAAGAAGAGGTTTTGGGGTGAAGAGAAATGGCAGCCTCGCACCTCAATTTATAGGGTCTGGCTTCGGACATTACGCTGGGCGTACCGAGGGTACGCTGGGCGTACTCCTCGGATAAGATTGCCAGCCTCGGACCAGCTGTCTTGCACTCCATCGGACGGATAAGAACCGAAGTACGCGGGGCGTACTTGGCCTCGGACGCGGGGCGTTCATCGGACGCTAGGCGTATCCTCGCTACGTTGGGCGTAACCCTCGCACCAGGTGTCACCATCCGAAGCGATTTCATCCGACGGCTGGGAGTTCGGCCATGTCATCCTTTCATGCATCAGTTTCGCAAGTTTACTTTCCAACTTTAAAAATTCGTAACTTTCTCATACGAACTCCGTTTTTGACGTTCTTTATATCCACGCGAAGGTGGGAACGTACTCTACAACTTTCGTTTAGACTTTGTCGGCTAATTTTGGCTCGATTTTAAGTTTTATATTATTAACGGGCCGAGACACGATTGGTCCGTTAAATCCTCATAACTTCTTCATCCGACATCCATTTTCACCCATCTTTTTCTCGTTACGCTACCCTTAACGAGATCTTCGATTCTCGTTCAGGTCGTGTCGGCTAAAAACCGCTCGATCTAATATTCGAATTTCGGGCTGTACACTGCTAGTCCGAGACTTCGAAAAATCATAACTTCTTCATACGAAGTCAGATTTGGGCGTTCTTTTTATCGATGTTCTTAGTTTAACATATTCTACGACTTCCGTTTAGATCGCTAAGGCTAAATCTCGCTCTATCGTAAATTTACTATTTACGCTTCCCGGTGCCGTGCCGGTTTTGCCGTAAAACTTCGACGGGCCATAACTTCTTCATTATAACTCGGATTTCGGCGTTCCTTATATGTACGGAAACCTTGTGACATACTCTACAACTTGGTTAAGATTATTTATTCTAAATAATCTTTTGTCGAAAAGTCGTTTTCGACCCCTATTGCCTCTAATTTGACTAGCCCGGATCTACGGGCGTTACATTATGAACCTTGGAAAAATTATTATTTTGCATGTATTTTGACAAACATAGATCCAAGGTTTATTAGGGTTGCATGCACACTTAGGAAGTGTTAGATTGCTCAAAACCCAACAGTGGTATCAGAGCCTGGGCTTGCTTGTTTGATACTTGATGCAAAATAGTAAAAAAAATTGAAATTGTTGCTGTCTGGCTGATGGACTCGCCGAGTCCATGGGGGGACTCGCCGAGTTCAAGGCAAAATTCATCCTACTCGGCGAGTAGGTTCGTGCACTCGGCGAGTAGAATGATCAGAATGCAGAATTTCGACTTTTGCTGCTGGAAATGGACTAGAAACATTACCCTAAACTGTTTTGGTGTTTTAAAACTTGTTTTAGTTGGTGTAATGGTTGTTCTAATCCATTTACAATAGCATATATCAAAATTCCATGATTTTATGTGTTCATATAATTCTTGAAATTTTGATGATCATGTTCATGTTCTTATGAATTTAGAAGATGATAGGAATTATTTGCTGAATTGTTTAGAATTAATTCTTGATCATTTATGTGTTTTAATGGAGTCCATAATTTGTCCTCAAGTTATGGATATCCAAAGGTCACTTTTCTTTAACACACACATTTAAACACATAAGTTACATGAAAATGAAGAGTCTTCATTTTTATGAACCTTTAATTCATAAGTTATGAAATGAAAAGTTTTTGGATAGTTACAAAACTTGCCCTCAAGTTTTGGAATTTGTAAAGTTTCACACACTTTAATAAACTTTAATTGCAACCCTTGGAGTTTTAATAGTTAAAATTCAACCCTTATATTATTTATAACATTAATGGTTAATTATTATATATATGTATAAGAATAAGTCGTTCTACCGTTAGTAGGCCTCATTCACGAAGCCGGTCTATAAGGTGGGTATAAGGTTGTTGCCTATAAAATGGCGACTTAATGGGTGTCCACTCTCACCCACCGCTTGCTTGACTGGTGGAGGGTCGTTAGCCGAACGGGTAGGAGAATGACTTTAAATTCTCATTAAAAGTATAATGATTATTATAAAGTAACTAAATGTTTTATTTAATTCCCAATCTTAGTTACTTTAGGAAAAATGTGAATTTGGTGCTAGCCCATGGAATTCACACTTTGTACCTTACCAAGTCGTTGGTGGAGCGTGTGTGGTTAACCAACACACTAACTTGGACTAGTAAGGATCACGAAGGGTGACTTAATGTTTGTCATAGATCAATGGAGCGTGTGTGGTTAACCGGCACATTGATTGGGTGATAATATTAAGGGTACCAAGTGAATTGGTATGGTTATTCACACCTTGTTTTGTGATCCTCAGCATCCCAGTCACAAAATTTGAGAGGACACACTCGACATTGAAACATGCCATTGAAAAGTTCAATGAATCTCAAAAGATCTAGGAATTTCAAATCCAATTAAAACCTAATAAATTATTTCTTTTTTCATGGTGGAAATTGGTGAATCGTCATTTGCCTACCTTCAAATATTTTATAGCTTGGATTACGGCATCCCTCTTCCAAATTATAAAATATTGTGTTGGGTCCTAGCCTTAATATTTCATATTGGGTGTTATATTAAGGACTTTGAATCAACTAACTTGATTTTCTCCCATTATAGATGTCTGGTTCATACAACTATGATCTTCCCAAATCTCTTGAAGATGGTGTCCCTCAACATCATGCTTCACTTCCTCCACCTCCTCCAATTATTCTCCCTCGCCCACAAGTTCTTGAAAAGTTTAAAGTCACTCAATCCCTATTGGCAAGCATAGTCTATGTGTGCTCACATCTTGGAGATAAAGTCACATATTGACAAGCCGGGAGAGTTGGGTGTCAAAGTCTTGTGAAAGTTGGATGTTCAATAACTTTCTTAGTAACATAGTGAGTCTCTTTGGGACTACTATGAGGCAGACTATGACATGACCCTTAATGATGTTATCTTTTTGCTTGGTGTTGTGGAATCAGCAATGATTTGGAACACCAGTAAAGCAAATTTGATTAAAAGAACAACTTCCCAAGTCTTAAATGGACATTGACAATGGTAGCATTGGATATCTAGAAAAAGATTTCTCTTCCCAATGGGAAGGGATCGGCCATAGTCAACTCGGTTGACCAAATGGTAAAGAGAAAGGCTAAGTCTGAGATAGTCTCATGTGCCATTACCAAAGGGTCCATGTGTTTTGTTGCCAAAGGAAGGGGCATTGGTTGCGGAGCTGCCCTATTCACCTGAAAGGTCATAAGGTTGATCAAGTCAAGAGGTTTGACTCTACTTCGGGTAAAGTCCACTGTCTAACTCTATTAAGTTCCTATTTGGAGATTCTTATTACATAATGTGAATGGGTCACATGTTGATGGTTTTAAGAATCAAAGAAAAGATAGGAAGCTTAAAGTAAGTATATGTTGATTCTGATTTCAAAGGTGGGTTTCAATCGCATGGTTCGACAATTAGAATTTTGAGCTGTTGCTTAAGAGTTATAATATATTGCTTATGAATAGATAACAACAAGGTTTTCATGTGGATTGTAAGGATAAGTTTTTCCGCAAAGTTTTAAAATAAAAGAAAAAAGGGTTTTAAGTTTATTTATTTTAAAAATATCCTTACAATGGCATCTGTGGAAAATTGTTGCTTATATGTTTCCAGTAATAGCAATATTGGAAAGTGGATTTGATTCTTTCATTTGTGGTAGTGTCTGAATTTACCAAATGAAAAAAGTTTCTCATCACCCAAGTTTCAATTGGACAGAAACTTGGAATCATACAAGTTGTATTGTATGATGAATGAGAATTTTCATCTTTGAAAATTAAGACTAATTCTTTGATCACATGTATATGTGAGTCAATTGAAGGACTAAGGAATTAGGTACACTGGGTGTGTGCTGGTCAAGGTCCACCACAAAGATTGATTTGTCATGATTTACTAAAGATTAGTAAATATGATTATACTTATAAGGTTAAGTATAATTCTGTAACATTGGAAAGGTTACAATGTATGACAAAACAAATGAGAAGAATCAAATTAGGCAGAAAGATAAAAGTTTCTCAAATCTGAAAGGATGGGAGAGTACTTTAGTAACATATTTCATGATCATCTTAATGATTATGAAACCATATCACAAATTCATACTCTAAGGACGTCTTAGTGCATTGTTATGGCTAAGAAGAGAGGTCATGAATTGTTGGATTGGTTAAGATCGAGAAGATGAGTCATACTTCGTTCCAAAACAATTCTTAGAGTCATACTCCAAGATTGTAACATTGAGTGACATAAAGTAAGGTTTAAAACACTTATCAAATGTAGTGTAGAATGTTTCTACCCTTGTACATTTGAGATTGGTAAGTTGTGATGTCTTGGATGAGACAAAGACCAACTAAGACCAATTGTATGAAGTGTTAGTCTTGATAAGAATCCGGACTATCCCTTGAATATTTGTTTTGTCAAGGAATGGTTCTTGACTGGGGAAACTTATATGTCAAGGGGACAGTGGGAGCCTTAAAGATCCTGAAAGAGTTTCAAGATTTAATCAAGAGTAAAACCTGTAATTTATCACTAGCACACAACTTAAGGTTTGCAACCTATCGTGTTGACATAATTCTTATTTCTGTACCTACTTCAAATAAGTTGAATTTGCATGTGAGTTATCAGAGTTCAACTTGGAAGCATTAGTGGGCCTTGTGCTACCAAGGTGACAAGAAACTAAAATTGAACAAGTTTAATCCATGTAAGGCTGAATTTGTCACTAATCTTATCTTGTGATTATGGTTTTGACAAATTCACATGGATAGGAACTCATACACTATAAAATCTAAGTGTCATATGGTTTCTCTCCGATTCATGAAAATGATGGTGAGGAAATGCTTTCACTAAGTAGATTTTACGTAGATATCAATTCTGTTATTTGCATTTTCAAAAGTCATTAGTGGAGCGCGTGTGGTTAATCGACACACTAACATGGACTTGTGAGAAATGGAAAATGCCTAAGCAATTGAGACTATGATTACGGCATCCCTTTTCATAGTCCTGGAAATTGTTTAGACACACATGTGAGCTATCTAAGAAAGGGTGTATGAATCTAAATTTCAGAAGTCCAGCAGATTTCTGGAAATATGTCAGAGCTAGTGGGAGCATAAGTGTTATGCTGATAATCATCATTTTAGTGGGAGCATGATTATTACGTTTAGTGTTGCAAGTTAGCAATGTTAACTATAGAAAAACAAAAGTTTCAATTCGTGAAGTTGCAGGGATTGAAAAAGTCGT
The DNA here is from genome assembly GCF_051521515.1 of Lactuca serriola. NCBI lineage: Eukaryota > Viridiplantae > Streptophyta > Magnoliopsida > Asterales > Asteraceae > Lactuca > Lactuca serriola. The sequence goes on from NC_136415.1 coordinate 155,642,459, forward strand.
TTTGCTATAATTAAGGGAGAGGAAATCATACTTCATTTCAATTCTAAAGCTTAGATTGAGATTTTAATCATCTTTAGTCAAGAATATATATATATATATATATGAAATTTATGTTGGAATGGTTCAACTTAAGGAAATTCTATATATATCGCGTTCTCAAAATTCAATTATGACTACGGCATCCCTCTTCATAGTTAAATTTTGAAAACATGGCAAATAAAAAATATTGTAGCAAAAGACTGGTCTAGTATCATGTATTTATGTGAAACATCATGAATCGTGTCCCATATGCTTCGGATATAGGATCGATTGCATGTGCTATAATATTCATCTTTTCTAAATTTTCTAAATGCTTAAGGCATTGAGAAGGGAAAAGTCTAGAACTGGATATGACTAAAGTAATTAAGCAATTATCGAGGACAATCTGAGGTTCGCCAAAGATTGGTTGCTCAGGGAAAGTTGGAAGTATGATGTAAGTTGTCGAAAAGGACCATATTGACATATTCTGAAAAGAAGTAACTCTTGTTCGGAAGTGATAGTCAAAATGGGACTATGGAAATGTCTCCATAGGTGGAAGTTATTCAATCTATGTAAGATTAGAAAACCTTAATGCAAGAAGGATGTTCAAAGCAATGTACTTTGAATATGAGACTTATGTTCCATAGAGGTTGACCTTCTTTGGAATACTCTATAATGACTGGTGACAAGGTTTTGGTGACTTTGTGCATAATCATTACAAGAGGAACATTGCATAAAAGTTTAAAATCTAACAGATTTTTTGGTAAATGATAGGAATCGGGGATTCTCACATTTACAATAAGGATTTGGGATTGTGAAATGAGTATCAATGGAATCATGTTCAATTGATCTACATCACAATGTAAGGATCATAGACAAACATAGTGTGCATACTTGGAGTATGGCATAACTATTGTTTAGAAAAACAAAGTGTACATGCTAGGAGCATGGGACGACTGTTGTTTTTATTCAAGTCTTAAGTTGATTGGTTAAAACATTATACAATGAATAATGTGTAATCAATATGGTGATAAATAAAAGGTGGTTCTATTTATATTCAAAAGGGTTCTGAGACCATATTGGATTCGATTATTATTGTGTTTCACTTTGCATGTTTTGACTTCCAAAATAGCTAGGTTATTCTTTCCAAATGACTAAGTTATTTAAACACTCCACAGTCGTTCATATGTTGGAAGTAGGTATGAATCAAGACTGTCATGAATCGAGTTTGTAGATGGCTAAATGGGTTTAGTCATAGCAATGGTTGCTACAACATTCATGAGTGCTCATAAGTTATGAGTATTGGAATAAACCCACGCTCACTTGTATCACTTCATGGAATTTATCTCGAGTGATCGTGAGACGGTAATATCATATAAATCTTCAAACCTAGAGATATGAGTTGTTACCTATGAGTTGGTTGTGCATTGATTGCACGTAAACGCATCAGTAACTTGATGTTATAAAACGTGCCTTTGTGTACAATTCAACAAGTAGTAGAACAATCATATGAGTCGAAGTTTATCTGTTCCTTCTAGAAATAGAAGCGATATTTGGGCCCCTCGATGATTTTGTTGTGACCTATGTACCGGCCGGTCAGAACTAAATTGATGTGTTCGATTAAGTTCTTCGTCAAACAAATCGAAAATCGGGAAACAAACTGCTGGACAATAAGTATGACGTTGTTCCATGTATTTGTCCGGCTGATATCATGAGAACGGAGGATTATATGATCACTTATCTAAAATGGCGCTTCATAGTTCAACAGAGTTTTCGAGAGCTACGATTGCTGGTTGGTTCCTGAAGTAACATACGCAAATATAGTTATTTGACTTATCCAAGTGGGAGTCTGTTGGATAAGGTGTCTAAGTCCATAACTTATTTGGTATATACTTGACCCGACCCGGCATGGTCCATTTGGGTTGCATTTCATCCAAACTATTTATGGATAATTTTATGAGAGTTATACACATATGATTATTAATATATTATAAGTTATAATATATTAATATGAAGTCATGTTATTTAATTAGTCTTAGTCTTAAATTAATTATGAATTAGTTTAGAGATTAAAAGGAAGACTAATTAAATTGTGGGCTATTGTTTTATATGGTGTGGGCTAACACTCATTTGGTAATGGGCTAGGCTTGTATGGAAGTCCATGGATGATCCATGGAGCTTTTAACCCATGGATCCTTGGAAAGGAAAAGACATGGGTTATTAGGGTTTCACCCTAATCATGTACACTATATAAACGTGCTTATGTTGCATGAAATAGCCACTAGTGGCACTAGTTGTGTGAGTTTTGTGTGTGGCCGAAAATTACAAGTGTGTGTACTCTCCTTAAAGTTTTCCAAGAGTTTATGGTGATTTGTGATTCCATTTGAGGCATTCACACTATTGGTGCTTGGCCCTCAAACTGCTTAGGAATCAAACTCAATCACATCAAAAAGGTATGTAATCTCATCTAATACTTTTATGTTTAAAAGTACCCCATGCCATGTTAGATAGGTTATGAACCTTGGAAAAATTATTATTTTGCATGTATTTAGACAAACATAGATCCAAGGTTTATTAGGGTTGCATGCACACTTAGGAAGTGTTAGATTGCTCAAAACCCAACAAAACGCACATCTCGGTTTGAAACAATCGAGATCGGCACTCCATGCCGTGATACCACTTCCCTCACGTACATCTCTGCTAATTTCCCTGCGGAAGAACTCTCACTGATAGCAAGGAAGTGGGCGCTCTTTGTCAACCTGTCCACAATCACCCAAATTGCATCGAATCCCCTAGCAGTCCTTGGCAATTTGGTGATAAAATCCATGGTAATCTGCTCCCACTTCCATTCGGGAACCTCCAACGGCTGTAACTTACCATGCGGTCTCTGGTTCTCGGCCTTAACCCTACGACAGATTAAGCACCTCTCAACAAACCACGCAACATCCCTCTTCATACAGGGCCATCAATACTCTCTCCTCATGTCCAAATACATCTTAGTGGCCCCAGGATGGATCGAGAATTTCGACCGATGAGCCTCTTCCATCAAAATGGTACGCGTACCTCCCACAAATGATACCCATATACGCCCCTAAAATGTCATAAGCCCCCGACCATCGGTAACGAACTCCGATACCAACCCAACAACTCGTTCTCTCTTCTGGTTCTCCGATCTCACGGCCTCAGCCTGTGCTCCACGAATGGTGTCCAACACCGGAGCCATCACGGTCAATCACAAACATACATCTCGCAATGGGGCGCTCTCCGCCCTGCGACTCAGGGCGTCGGCTACCACATTAGCCTTGCCCAGATGATACAGGATCTCACAATCATAATCCTTGACCGCATCCGACCACCTCCTCTGCCGCATATTTAGGTTAGGCTGATCCATCAAATACTTCAGGATCTTATGGTCCGTGTATATCGTACACCGAACCCCATACAGATAGTGACGCCAAATTTTGAGGGCGAACACCACTGCCCCCAACTCTAGATCATGGGTGGGATACCTCATCTCATGAGGCTTCAGCTGCCTCGATGCGTATGCTATCACATGTCCTCTCTGCATCAGCACCACTCCCAACCCCAAGATCGACGCATCACAGTATACCAAAAAGTCCTCCATCCCCTCCGGGAGGGCTAACACCGGGGCTTCACATAACCTTTGGCGAAGCGTCTCAAAGGAGGTCTGCTGCTCGGGGCCCCATGAAAAAGCGACACCCTTCTGGGTCAACCTGGTGAGTGGCACTGCGATCTTAGAGAAATCCCTGATAAATCTCCGATAATAACCTGCCAACCCTAAGAAACTCCTGATCTCGGAGGGTGACCTTGGCACCTCCCAACTCATCACTGCCTCAACTTTGGCCGGTTCGACCAATATCCCTTTCTGGTTAACGAGATGCCCTAGGAACTGGACCTCTCGCAACCAGAAATCACACTTGGAGAATTTGGCATAAAGCCTCTCCGATCTCAGAACTCCGAGGATATCCCTCAAATGCTCCTCATGCTGCTCTCTAGATCTCGAATATACCAAAATGTTGTCGATGAATACAATCACCGACCGATCCAACATCGGCCTGCACACTCGGTTCATGAGATCCATGAACACTGCCGGGGCATTGGTGAGCCCGAAAGGCATCACAACAAACTCGTAATGCCCATAACGCGTCCTGAACGCTGTCTTCTAGATGTCCTCATATCGCACCCTCACCTGATGATATCCAGACCTCAAATCGTTCTTGGAGAACCAAGATGCTCCCTGTAACTGGTCGAACAAATCGTCGATCCTCGGCAACAGGTAACGGTTCTTGACCGTTAGCTTGTTCAACTCCCGGTAATCAATGCACATCCGGTGTGAACCATCCTTCTTCTTGAAAAAAAGGATAGGCGCTCCCCACGGCGAGCTGCTTGGCCGAATAAATCCCTTTCCCAGCAGCTCCTGAAGCTGCAAGGATAACTCTTGCATCTCTGGAGGTGCAAGGCGATAAGGCAACTTGGCGATAGGCGCAGCCCCCAGAACCAAATCGATACTGAACTCCACTTGCCTCACGGGAGGCACACCCGACAACTCCTCTGGAAATACATCCGGGAACTCACGCACTATCGGAACCTCCTCAACTGACCTCAGCCTCTCTAAATCAACCCGCGTATCCATCACATACACCACAAAGCCCTTACAGCCCTGCTGTAGACACTGCCTCACCCTAGCGACCAAACAAAACACTGACCCAGAATGTGTACCCTCGCCGTACACCGTAAGAACTCCCCCACTGGGGTCTCGTATGGTCACTAGCTGCCGCTCGCAGTCGATAACCGCACCGAATCTGCTCAACCAGTCCATGCCCACAATGACACAGACATCACCCATCGCAATAGGAACCAAATCAATCGGGAACTCAACACCGAAAATCTCGAATACGCACCCACAGATCACCTCCGTGGCATATATCACCCTCTCGTTAGCTATGGAAACTCTCAGAGGCCGACTCAACACCTCGCGACTAATACTAATATGCTGACTAAAAGCTAAAGATACAAAAGACCGACTCGCACCCGAGTCAAATAACACCAAAGCAGGTACATAATTCACAAGAAAAGTACCTACGCATAACATAATATAAGCATAATAACTCAACATCAAAATAAATACACGAAAGAATACATACCAGCCACAACATCGGGCGCTGCACGGACCTCCTCCGCGGTCAACTGAAAGGCTCTCCCTCGTGCCCTCAGCGCCTTGGCCTTCACTGGCCGACTCTTGGTAGCTCTGATGGCGGCAGGGGCAGATCCCTGAGGTGCTCCCTGAGCTGATCCCCGCAACTGCGGACACTCTGCCTTCCGGTGTCCGGTCTGGTTGCAGTGAAAACACACTGCAAACCCCTTGGGGCAGTCCTTGGCCATATGCCCCTCCTTGCCACACTTGTAGCAAGATCCAGCTCTACAAACTCCATCATGACCCTTGACGCACTTTCCACAAGTGCGGCCCTTCTGGCTCCTTGATTTGGTATCAACGGGCTTGGCCCGCTTGGCTGCCGGCTGGGACTCAGCCGGTCGCCGATCCCTCTCGTGAGACTTCACCTCCTCCCTAGCCTGAGTCTCTAGCTCGATCTCCCTCTTCCGGGCATTTGCCTGAAGCTCGGCAAATGTCTGGTACGAGGAGTTCGCCACGAACACCCGAATGTCTCTCCTCAAGATACTCAAATATTGGCTCATACGTGCCTGCTCAATATACACGTGCTCAGGGCAGAACATCGCCCTCTCGTGGAACATCCTGGTAATCACCGTAACAAACTCAGTACCCTGCTTGAGGGTCAGAAACTCTTGGGCCAAACGCTCCCTCTCCACCTGGGGAACGTACTCATCTCGGAACATGGCAGTGAACCTCTCCCAGGTCACTGCCGCAAGCTCAACAGGCGTATAGTGCATCGTCACAAACTTCCACCAGTCCTTCGCTCCCAAGCGAAGCTGGTTCAGCGCGAACCAGACTCTCAAATGCTCAGGAGATGAGCAAGTAAAGAAACACCCCTCTATGTCTGAAATCCATCTCATAGCCGCCACCGGGTCCTGGGTCCCGTCAAACTCCGGCGGTTTTGTGTTGCTGAACTCTCGGAACAGCAACGCATCACCACCCTGCGGCCTCGCAGCAGCAACAGTTGCGGTGGCCATTGCAACAGCAGCCTCAGAAAGAGCAGCATAACGCTTATCAAAAGTCTCAATCAATGTGGTCTTAATAGACCCGAACATCTCTGGTATCTCTGCCCTGATGGCCGCAACCACCTCCTCATGGATGATCCGGCGGATCTCCTCATCACTAGCCTCGCTGCTCTCTGGCATAAGACGTGTCCTCACCATGATCTATCTCTAAAAAACAACATATGATATATTAGAAACTCTCTCGAGCATACTTGCACTCGATAACTCATCCCTCCTTGTTTCCCGGCATCCCAAAGATTCTTACTCGAACAGTATACTGTCCCGGTGTTTCCAGTAGTACGGGCCCAATACTACCTTCCACACCGCGTCAGTATACAACCCAAGTCCTCCTCCTAGGATCCCAAGTCCCAAGTACTCTATTATGCAAAATCCTTTCTCTAACAGATCTCTCATAAGCTCCTCGCTGCTACCTACTCACTCTGAAGCATCTTATAGCAGCTCACCTCTCCCTAGGCTAAGACATCACAGATCAGGCCACTCTAGTCCTAATAGGAGTACCTAGCCCACTCTAGCACGAGAATACATCATATCAATATCATAACATATAATATAAGGGTATCTTGGGAAATCACCGTTCGGGCGCGGACTGATCGTACACACGACTCTGCTCTGCGTTTTCCAAAAACTATTTTACTCTTTTTTTTTTGAAAATATTTCTCAAATCCTCAGTTTGAGTTCAAATACGCCTGAAGGTGTACTCGAATCCCTCAAACCAAGGCTCTTATACCAACTTGTAACACCGTAAATTTCAAATCAATTTTTCGCATTTTATAAAAGCATAATTCATTTAGTATTCATAAAACATCATTGTTTGAAACTCAAGTCCATAACATATAAAAATTCCAAGATCTCATAACATAAAAATCCCGTGTGTGTACTGATCAGGCCGGCGCCTTCCCGCGATCCTCACTAGTACCTGAAACAAATAACACCAAACACTGTAAGCACAAAGCTTAGTGAGTTCACCAAAATACCATATATATAACACATATTAGCCACTCAAGGCTATAACTCTTTGGGTCCATGCACCCAACTCTACGAACCCTCAGGCCCTATCTCTATGAACCTTCCGGTTCTAACTCTGTAACATGCACAACATGAATCACATAGAATAATGCAATGCAACACATAACACATATATAGCATACAACACTGTATCACATAACTCTAATTACCTACTCAAGGTAAAGTATAGCGAGAAGAGTCACCTCGCGTATCTCAGTAACTCGTAAATCCCTGAAATCACTAGTGCTCGATCACCCGAGCTATAGTCCTCCTATATCACAAATACATCCTTAATTAACACTTTCCAAACTAGGGTTGACTAACTCTATCAAGTCAACACCGGTCAACGGTCAACTCAACTCGCCGAGTCTGGCGTGGACTCGTTGAGTCTCTACGGGGACCCGATTCCTCTGAGTCCCTTCCGACTCATCGAGTCACTCACCCGACTCGGTTACTCAACCCCTGGTTTGAAATCACTGAACAACCCGCACCAACTCGTCGAGTCTGGAAATGGACTCGGCGAGTGCATTCCATGCACAACCCCAAACGACCTTCTGAGGTCAGATCTGCTCCACTAACTCATAGATCCAGTCCTTCCAAGCTTATTTATCACGTAAAGTTCATGTCTTGGTGCTCATATCACACCTAATGACTCATAAATGGTGTTTTGACCTCAAGCACAAAGATCCCAAACCAAAACCTCCATGGATTCATAAAAAGCTTGGACAAAGGGACACTCTGGACCTCCAAGGGTCCAGATCCATAACCTAACTCGCTTAAGGGACCAAGGAAACACTAGATCTAGCCACAAAAGGGCTCAATAGTATCTAAAACGTGATGTTCTAGACCTCAGATCTTCAGGAAGTTGATCCTCTTGCTTCCCCTTGGCTATAGCTTCCTTTCCCTTGCTAGATAACTTCTCCAACGTCAACAATGGCTCCTTCTCTCACTCCAAACGCTCAAGCTCACTAGGGTTTCGCTCTGGGGACCGGTGAGCACAAATGACGGCCATAAGGCCCTTTAAATAGGCCCCAAACCCGAGAAATTAGGGTTTCATTAAATAGCGCAGACTCGCCGAGTCCACTAATGCGACTCGTCGAGTCCGGTCATTAATCCGGGTGAGAAATCGCGTCTCTACTCGGCGAGTCTACGCACCAAATCGCCGAGTTCTTCCACAAAACTCAAAATAAAATGAATACATATAATACCTGAAATTTCGGATGTTACAGCTGGCTTTGAGATGGCATGTCGGGCTCTGGGTGTACTTCCCCAACTATGGGCTTTCAAGTACTTCTTCAATTCATTGACTCAATATGGTATTCACACGTTTTCTCAATGCAGAGGTGTTCATGCTTTCATCGTGAACCAGAAGGTGCCAAAGAAGAATTCACATGACAGATGGCTCTGGGTGAATTGGAATTTAGTCGGTTACGGTTATCCCCGTAGGTCTAATTTTTCTGATCGGATTCCTACTCTTTGGGGGGCTACCGAGTAGGTTGCCAACTCTTTGAAGATCATCTCTTTCAACGGGGATGACTAGGAGGACCGTATGTTGGCCGTTGTGGGTATGAGTGCAGCTTGGAGGTCTTATGGAATGATGCCTCAATTTTTCGTTGTGAAGGATGGTATGCGCTTCTCCCTTCCTCCCTTTTTGTTTTGCTTTCCTTCAGTTGCGTTTGTGTTTCGTAGTGTGTCATGCCCCGCTCTTTTTTGTATTCTTGATCTTCTTGTTTTGTTGTTAGGTCGTGAAAGGATCATTCCTTTTTTATATGGTTTTGAGAGGTCATTTTCAGGGTGCCTGTCTTCATCCGAAGGTGCCGTTGGTGGAATCGCTTCCTCCGCTGGTTAGCATCGACTGTGCATTGGCTCTCTCTGGGTCGGTCACTACTTCAGGTGCGACGCCTTATCCTCGAGTTGAACTAGCACGGGTTGATGCTCCTATCGGTGGTGTTTCTCGTGAAGACCCCTTGCTTTTTGACACAGAGGAGGAGGCATCGACCAGGATGGTAAGACATGATACCCGCTTGGCCTCCAAGCGACGACTTTCCTGGTTGGATTCACTGCAGGCATAATCTACCGGGACTAACACCTCGGGTCGATGCCTCCTCAAGAGGCAGAATGTTGACTTCCTTTTGTGGGAGTCCACTGTAGTATTGGATATCCCCGATGATGACACTTGAAACAATCAGAGGGGGTGAAAGAAGAGGCGATGGAACTGCCTCATGAACCCAAAGAAGAGTCAAAGGAACCTATTGCTTTTAATAAAACTGTTTTTGATATTGAATCGGGCGTTGCTCACGAAGATGCTCCAAACTCGCCAGTCCCGCTTCTGACTGGGGAGGGTGCTACTAGGTATTCTGCTTTTGTTCCTCCAACGACACCGACCATATCTGTACCGGAATGGGGATCACCCGGGAATCTTGCCTCACGCAGCACACGGTAGCGTACGACTGGGGTTGCCATGCTTTTCCCCTTCCACCATCAAGGGTTTGGAGATTCTTTCTAACTCACATCTTTCAAATAGTCTTTTATATGCATCTGCTCAGGTTGGCTCACACATGGCGGCAACGGCTCGTCGCCTTCGTCAGAGCAACTCAAGTTCTAGTGAGCTTGCTTTGGTTAGGGTTGATCGAGATGAATTGAAGGAAAGGTTACTGGAGTTGGAGGGAGAAAAGCATGTGTTTGGTGGCCGTTATGATCTTTTGGCCGGGGAGAAGCCCTATTTGGAGGAGCAAGTTGTCAAACCCCCAAACCAGAACGACGGAATCGTTCGAGGGCGGATGACTTCATGTATTATCGTAACAGTTGAATACATAGTAAAGAAAGTAAAACAACCATCATATATATAATTTAAAAGTTACATTGTTGAATGATACTTGTTTCAAAACAAATTACACTATGATGACAAAATGAGTTTTAAACTGACGCCTTAGCGTCACTTCTCCAAAAGCTGAAGTTTACATGTATTATTAAATCCCTGAGAAATACAAGTAGATTTGAAAGAGTAGATCAACATTTAAGCTGGTGAGTTCATAAGTATTTAATGTTAATGTTTGTATAAATTTGTATGAAATTGTTTGTAGATGTTTGAAAACTCCAAGAAACTCCCATATTTCCTACTAGTATATAAAAGTACTCTTCTACCAAGACTCGTCTGTTTTTGAATGTTTGCCTCTAGAAATCCAATATTTTTCCATAAGTGTGTGGTAGTTTAAAAGTTTCAAAACTGTAAAGCAATAGTGTTTTTCATGCCAAGAATAGTAGATTTATGTATGTATAAAATCACTAAGGCATTTGATAACCCCGTAAATCCACGTGTTTTTAACACTCCATGTGAGTTTTACAACCATGCTATTGACCCAGACTGCCTGTAACAACGTTCTTTAGGCGTTGGAATGTTATGACGTTTGTCACCCCATACCTGCCGATCTAACTGTAGCTAACAATTTAGGTGCGAGATTGTCAATCCCGTATAGATCTATACACAAGTATCACGCTCTCCCTACAAGAGATTATGGTATATAATATAGGACTTTAAGTGCATACTTTAAAGTACGTGAAGTTGAATGTCTCACAAAACTTAGTATCAAATAGATTTACGTATGAAAAGTCCAATTATTCTTGTATATGAAAGTATTTCCTTGATATAGTACTTATAGTATGCAAAATCTCATGAATATCTAGTAAACTATACCTATTATAGTTTTTCCAAATGTGTGATTCGTTTGTATGATAAACCCTAGTGTAGTGTCGACTTTGTATGTAAAGTATAACATTTTTAATAACATTATTGAACATTTATACTCAAAATATAAATAAAGTGTTTGATATTTATATAACAAAAGTATAGCAAAAGAGTGATGTTTTTCCACACGAGGATAACCGTGTGTGTACTTGTATTCCCCCCCCCCCTTTGAAAGTGTATAAAAGCATTTACAAAACATTTAAAAATGTAGTTATAGGGGTATGACCTCACTTGATAGATTGAAGAAGGTGAGACGAAAACCGAGCAGAACTTCAACCGGAGAAAGCGGATTTCTCGGGAAAATAAGGAGCGTAAAACTTCCTTCGGGAATTGGGTATGAAATCCGGGACTTCAGGATATTCCTTACACGCAAAACGGGGTAAAAACGTAAGAGAATGAGAGAAAATGAGCAATTATGCCAGGAACCCTCGCATCCCTTTTATAGGGGCTGGAAACCCTCGATACGCGGGGCGTACCTCCGGGTTATGCTGGGTGTACCGGACGTCATGCATGAAGCACTTCGGATGGGAGGTCCGATGGGAGAGGCTGTGGCCGATGGGACGAGGTTCCTATCCTCTGGTACGTGGGGCGTAATCCTTAACGCAGGGCGTAAATGGATTTTTCCAACTTCTAAATTGCATAACTTTTGCGTACGAGCTCCGTTTTTCGCATTCTTTATATCCACGTGTAGGTGAGAATGTACTCTATAACTTTCATTTAGACTCCGTCGGCTAATTTTGACTTTATTTTTAATAATACAATTTTAACAGACCGGGATAGGAAAAGTCCGTTAAAAATCCATAACTTCTTCATCCGATGTCCGTTTTCGTCAGACTTTTTACCGTTGCACTACTATTGCTGAGATATTCGATTCTCATTTAGGTTGTTTCGGCTAAAAATCGCCCGATCTCTATTTTGAGTTTTTGGCTGTCTACCGCTATCCCGAAACTTCGAAAAATCATAACTTCCTCATACGAAGTCGGATTTGGGCGTTCTTTTTATGTATGTTCACGGTTTAATGATATCTACAACTTTCATTTAGATACCTAAGGCTAATAAGTAATTTATTGAAATTTCTCGTTTTACGTTTAACCGTATTGACGGTTTTGTTGTGAATCTTAGGTTGGTCGTAACTTCTTCGTTATAAGTCGAATTTTTGTGTTCTTTATATTTCTGAAACTTTGGACAGGATATCTATCATTTATGAAATCCAGTAGATGACTTTTGAACATTTTATTTTTGAAGATAATTTCATTATATCAAAAGAGATTACAATTCTTGACTTTTTAGGTCATTACATTGATTCGAAATATCGGGTTGTCACATCATCCCCCCGTTAAAGGGAATGTCATCCTAAAATTAAATGTAAGGTAAACATTTGTGGATTAGGGAAAGAGATGCGGGTACTTTTGTTTCATCTGATCTTCGCGCTCCCAAGTATATTCAGGTCCCCGCTTTGCATTCCAGCGGACCTTCACAATGGGTATGCGACTTTGTTTTGTTCTTTTAATTTCCCTATCCATGACCTCAATTGGTTCCTCTACAAAGTGGAGACTCTTGTTGATTTCGATTTTGTCTAGAGGGACAACGAGGGTCTCATCGGACAAACATTTCTTCAAGTTTAACACATGAAAGGTAGGGTGTACGTTATTGAGTTCCTGTGGTAGTCGAAGTTTGTATGCTACCGGGCCGACCCTTGCAAGGATCTCGAATTGTCTGATATACCTTCGGTTTAGTTTCCCACATTTTCCGAAACATATTAACCCTTTCCAGGGTGAGACCTTCAATAGCACTCGGTCCCCAACCTGAAATTCTAAGGGATTCCATCTTTTGTCCGCATAACTCTTTTGTCTGTCTCTTGAATCCTTTAGTCGTTCGCGAATTTGTACAATCTTCTCAGTTGTTTCTCTTATAATTTCCGGGCCTATGAGAGCGCTATCGGGTACTTTTCCCTTGGCTAGTTGCGTGTCACCCACTTCGGCCCAACACAGTGGTGATCTGCAGTTGCGTCCATAGAGGGCTTCGAATGGAGAAACTTTAATGTTGGAGTGATAGCTATTGTTGTCTGAAAATTTGACTAGTGGTAAATGGGTATCCCATGCTTTACCAAATTCGATTACACAAGCTCTTAGCATGTCTTCCAAGGTTTGTATGGTCCTCTCACTTTGACCGTCGGTTTGTGGATGGTAAGCGGTACTCATGTCTAGTCTCGTCCCTAGAGACTTTTGCAGCGACTGCCAGAATCGTGAGGTGAACCTACTATCTCTGTCAGAGATAATGGATGTTGGTACACCATGCAGTCGTACTATCTCTCGGATGTATGTTCGAGCTAGCTTCTCCATCTTGTCGGTTTCCTTTATTGGTAGGAAGTGTGCAGATTTTGTTAATATATCGACGATTAACCAGATGGTGTCTAGCCCACCTGCTGTCTTGGGTAATTTGGTTATGAAATCCATGGTTATCCGCTCCCACTTCCACTTGGGTATTTCAGGTTGCTGTAGTAATCCTGATGGCTTTTAGTACTCTACTTTGACTTTGGCACAAGTCAGACACTTGGCCACATAGGTAGCGATCTCTGCTTTCATGTTCGGCCACCAATACAGCTTTTTGAGGTCCAGATACATCTTGTCTGAACCTGGATGTACGGAATATCGAGTCTTCTGGGCCTCATTCATGACCACGTCCATGAATCCACCAAACTTCGGTGTCCAGATCTGATCCACGAAGTAACGAACTCCGTCACCCTTGACTTCAAGATTCTTATCCATTCCCCTTATGGATTCACCCATCACATTCTCTGTTTTCACGGCTTCCATCTGAGCTTCCTTGATTTGTGTGGACAGGTGTGAATGGATCTTCATGGTCAATGATTTCACTCGGCGGTCCGAGTATTCCTTTCGACTAAGAGCATTAGCTACCACGTTCGCTTTTCCTGGATGATAACAAATTTCACATTCGTAGTCATTCAACAGTTCAACCCATCGTCTTTGCCTCATGTTGAGTTCCTTTTGATTGAGGATGTGTTGAAGGTTCTTATGATCGGTAAAGATTGTGCATTTAGCGCCATAGAGATAGTGTCTCCAGATCTTTAGCGCGAAAACGATTGCTCCCTGTTCGAGGTCGTGTGTAGTGTAGTTGACCTCGTGCGTCTTGAGTTGTCTCAAGGCATAGGCGATGACCTTTCCTCGTTGCATTAGAACACATCCAATACCATGATTAGATGCATCATAGTAGACCACGAAGTCTTCTGTTCCTTCTGGCAAGGACAATATAGGTGTGCTGCATAGTGCATGCTTCAGTGTTTGGAATGCAGCGTCTTGTCTTTCTTCCCAATTGAAAGTTACACCCTTTTGGGTCAAGGTGGTAAGTGGTTTAGCAATCTTCGAGAAGTTTTGTATAAACCTTCGTTAATAGCCAGCAAGGCCCAAGAATTTTCGAATTTCCGTTGGGGTTCTGGGAGCTGACCAGTTCTCGATTGCCTTGATTTTGGAAGGGTCCATGTGTATCCCGTCTTTGCTAACCACGTGACCTAAGAAATCTACTTTCCAAATCCAAAATTCGCACTTTGAGAATTTTGTGTATATCTTCTCTTTTATTAGCGTTTCCAAGATTTCTCGGAGGTGTTGACCATGTTCCTCTTTATTCTTTGAATAAATGAGTATATCGTCTATGAACACGATCACAAATTTGTCCAGGAATGAATGACACACTCGGTTCATTAAGTCCATGAACACCGCCGGTGCATTTGTTAATCCAAAGGGCATCACTACAAACTCGTAGTGACCATAATGAGTTCGAAAGGCTTTTTTGGGAACATCTCCTTCCAAGACTCGCAGCTGATGATACATGGAACTCAAATCAATCTTTGAGAAATAACTCGCTCCTTGAATTTGGTCGAACAAGTCGTCAATGCATGGTAGGGGATATTGGTTCTTGATAGTGAGCTTATTGAGTTCCCGGTAATCGATGAACATACGGAAAGATCCATCATTCTTCTTTACAAACAGTTGGTGCTCCCCAAGGTGAGAAGCTCGGTCTGATGAATCCTTTGTTGAGTAGTTTGTTTAATTGGCTGGATAATTCTTGCGTCTCAGCTGGCGCCAGACGATACGACGACTTAGCTACTGGGGTAGCTCCGGGAATTAAATCGATCCTAAACTCGACTTGTCGTTCTGGTGGGACTCCTGGAAGGTCTTCAGGGAAGACATCAGGAAAATCGCAGACTTCTGGAATGTCTTTGAGGTCTTTCGCTTCTTTTTCCTTATCTACTACGTGGGCTAAGAAGGCATGGTACTCCTTACGCATGTATTTCTGGGCTTTGACGCAAGAGATGATTTGTAAATTGGTATTGGGTTTGTCACCATAAATGAAAAGAGTTTCGCCGTTTGGCAGATTTAGGCGAACGACCCTTTCGTGACAAAGTATATTAGCATGGTGTAGGCTTAACCAATCCATACCGATGATGACATTAAAGCTATTTATAGTGATCGACATTAGATCTATTTGAAATGAATGTTCGTTTAGAGTTAGTGTGCAACCTATGTACATATCGTTTGTGCTTTCTGTTCTATCGTTTTCCATTTCTACTGTAAATATCTTATTGAGTGATTGAGGGTTCTGTTTTAGTATGTGTTTGAATTTATGACTCATGAAACTACTCTCCGCACCACAATCAAAGAGTATGCATGCATAAGTGTTATTGAGGAGAGACGTACCCGTAACCACCGTGGGATCAAGTATTGCTTCGTTCTAGCCTATTTCCAGCACTCTTCCTATGCCGCCAACATTCCTTGCCTTAGGTCAGTCTCTCTTGTAGTGTCCAGCCTCACCGCATCCATAACACGCCTGGCCCACACCGACTCCAGGGATTTGGGTGATTGGTCGTGCCGGTGCCTTACAGAAACGGGTAGTGTGCCATTTCTTGTTGCAGTTGTTGCAGTGCATCTCCCGACAATTTCCGTTGTGATGGAAATTGTATTTGCTGCACTTCGGTAGGTTCCTAGCATATGCTTTGCTGGTGTAGGGGTAACAGGAGTAGCAGTGGGGGTAGTAGCGGCATGGACTGCCACTATTTGTTGCTTCTTGGAAGGATCCTGTGAAACTGACTCTTCCTCTTGTTCCAAAACTTCTTCTTGCTGTTGTTGTTGGTACTTTTGTTGTTGTTGTTGTTGTTGTTGTTGTTTCCTATGGTTTGCTCCGAAACAGCAGTTGCGAAGCCTTGGCAGACTCCATGGTCAATGAGAGCTTGTGTCAACTATTTGGCACTATCGAAAGTGACTGGTTTGGAAGCTAGTACACTTCCTTGGATTTGGGGTCACAGTCCCCAAATGTATCTCTCAATCTTCTTGCTCTCTAGAGCAACCATCCCTGGGCAAAGGATTTCCAAATCACTAAACCTATTGGTATAGGTTGTGATGTCCGAGCCTACCATAGTAAGGCCCCAAAGTTCCTACTCTAGCTTTTATACTTCGCCCCTTGGACAATACTCTTACATTAACATTTGCTTTAGATTCTCCCAGCCCATAGAATTAGTCACTACCAGAGTTAGTGACTTGACATGGACATTCCACCACATCAGAGCTCTCTTGGAGAATGTACAAGCAGCAAACTTTACCTTGCTCCATTCCAGACATGCACAAATCTCGAAAACCACTTCTGTTTTCTCTATCCACTGCGATAGAGCGATTATCCCTTCGGATCCATTAAAAGATATGGGCTTGCTATTGGTGAAGTCCTTGAAGGTGCAATCTCCTGAACGACCCTGACGTTGGCCATTCATAGAGCTATTTACTCCCCCTTCGGACCCATTATTACTCATCTGTGCCATTGCTGCTGCACTGCAGCTGTTATAGTAGCTATCAAGGCGACATTATCCGTTGATAGAGGTGGAGGTGGTGGAGGTGTTGCGTTGTTGTCACGACGTGTAGATCTACGGGGCGGCATCGTGCTGCTAAAGAAATAGAATGAAAACCATAAGTCTTTAATGATTGGAATCCGTGTGTTAATAAATTTGCTATATTCATCAATTTATGAATTTGACTGACCTACCCAAGGTTTTAGAGCTTGATTCATAATAAAAGTTTGTATAGTGTAGATAAATTTATGAATCTGAGTGGTATTCAATGAATTAACACACAAAGTAATTTCTTCATATATATTAAACAAACGTTGAGTTACATTTTGAAGTTAAGAAAATTTCGACCCTTCTAAGAGTCTCCGATACAGAAGTTAAAGAAAGGTAAGACTTTTAGCCGAGTTCCTATTCTATAACAAAATTTTTGGGATTCGGGCAAGTACTACTTGTTACGTAGGTTGCGCTTGGAGCTCGACTCCGTGTCTGATTGCTTTGCTTCCATAAGACGCCTATCGAAGGTGGCTTGATGTTCCCTCATTTCCCTTATCTCAGAAAGGGCTGCAATTAGTTGCGCTTGAAATGTTTCGGCGCAGAGTTGGGAATCATCCTGCAACCTGTCCAGTCGACGGATGTCGGAAGTGTGAAATTGTACTTCCACGTTGACTTCACGAATCCGGTTTGCTTAAACCCCGGATTGATAGGACTGGTTGGCTAGTTTGCCCACCATGAATGGGAGTGCTTGGTCGGCTGAACCTCCACCCCCGACGTCGTAAAAGTCCTGACACATACCGTAGGAGGACGTAATCCTTGCTGTCGGCTCCAATGGTGAATGTGACTTCCTCAAATGGGAGTTGGTCCTTGAAAGTTTCTCCTCAATGCGGGAGGTTGAGCGACTGGTGGATTGATTACTTCTGGCTCTGAGTCTGTCCCAGAGTCTTCCCCTTCCTCCAACTCTATAGGTTCCTCGTCTTCTTTGGGGTCCTCCTTTACCCATCCCCCATTGCCCTGATTCGGGTAGTAGGGATCCCCGGGTGGATAGAATCTAGCTATTGTGTGTGTGCGAGAATAGAGATATGACAATTGTCCAGAAATTTAAAACATGTAAATCTAAACATGTAAGTTAAACTATTGTATTTACCAAATACTCCTATAGTATTTAAGTTTGTATGTTTGATACTAGTGTTATTTTGGTAAGTTTTGAATTGTTGCTCACTACGACCATTACTCGACATACATTAGTCCGATCTCGGATAAATATAGTTGATCAGGCTATATTCGTCCCAAATCCGATTTCATATTTCGAGGCCTAGTCGTAGTGTCCAACTTGTCTTAATACTTCTTGTATAGTTCTAACTATTAAAATAAATCTTTTTATGCATGCATTTGTGCTTTTTCGACCCAATAACTTAAGTTAAATGAAACACGGTTTAGGTGTAACAATGTTTTGTCAGAGAATTTTAGTCCCTATGCATTTATAGTTTATATATCCTATGTGGTTCGATATACTTAGTTCACTATAAACAATGCTCTGATACCAATCTGTCACACCCCCAAACCAGAATGGCGGAATCGTTCGAGGGCGGATGACTTCATGTAGTATCGTAACAGTTGAATACATAGAAAAGAAAGTAAAACAACCATCATATATATAATTTAAAAGTTACATTGTTGAATGATACTTGTTTCAAAACAAATTACAATATGATGACAAAATGAGTTTTAAACCGGCGCCTTAGCCTCACTTCTCCAAAAGCTTAAGTTTACCCGTATTAATAAATCCACGAGAAATACAAGTAGATTTGAAAGAGTAGATAAGAATTTAAGCTGGCGAGTTCATAAGTATTTAATGTCAATGTTTGTATAAATTTGTATAAAATTGTTTGTAGATGTTTGAAAACTCCTAGAAACTCCCATATTTCCTACTGGTATATAAAAGTAGTCTTCTACCAAGACTCGTCTATTTTTGAATGTTTGCCTCTAGAAATCCAATATTTTTCTATATGTGTGTGGTAGTTTAAAAGTTTCAAAACTGTAAAGCAATAGTGTTTTTCATGCCTAGAATAGTAGATATATATATATATATATATATATATATATATATATAATCACTAAGGCATTTGATAAACCCGTAAATCCACGTGTTTTTAACACTCCAGGTGAGTTTCATAACCATGCTATTGACCCAAACTGCCTGTAACAATGTTCTTCAGGCGTTGGAATGTTATGACGTTTGTCACCCCAGACCTGCCGATCTAACTGTAGCTAACAGTTTAGGTGCGGGATTGTCAATCCCGTATAGATCTATACACAAGTATTATGTTCTCCCTACAAGAGATTATGGTATATAATACAGCACTTTAAGTGCATACTTTAAATTACGTGAAGTTGAATGTCTCACAAAACTTAGTATCAAATAGATTTACGTATGAAAAGTCTAATTATTCTTGTATATGAAAGTATTTCCTTGATATAGTCCTTATAGTATGTAAAATCTCATGAATATCTAGTAAACTATACCTATTATAGTTTTTCCAAATGTGTGATTCGTTTGTATGATAAACCCTAGTGTAGTGTCGACTTTGTATCTAAAGTATAACATTTGTAATAACATTATTGAACATTTCTACTCAAAATATAAATAAAGTGTTTGATATTTATATAACAAAAGTATAGCAAAAGAGTGATGTTTTTCCACATGAGGATAACCGTGTGTGTACTTGTATCCCCCCCCCCCCCCTTAAAAGTGTATAAAAGCATTTACAAAACATTTAAAAACGTAGTTATAGGCGTATGAACTCACTTGATAGATTGAAGAAGGTGAGACGAAAACCGAGCAAAACTTCGACTGGAGAAAGCAGATTTCTCGGGATTCTCGAGAAACTCAGGAGCGTAAAACTTCCTTCGGGACTTGGGTATGAAAGTCGGGACTTCGGGATATTCCTTACACGCAAAATGGGGTAAAAACGCAAGACAAGGAGAGAAAATGTGCAATTATGCCCGGAACCCTCGCATCCCTTTTATAGGGGCTGGAAACCCTCGGTACGTGGGGCGTACCTCCGGGTTACGCTGGGTGTACTGGACGTCATGCATGACACACTCCGGATGGGACGTCCGATGGGAGAGCCTGTGGCCGATGGGACGAGGTTCCAATCCTCTGGTACGCGGGGTGTAATCCTTTACGCGGGGCGTAAATGGATTTTTCTAACTTCTAAATTGCATAACTTTTGCGTACGAGCTCCGTTTTCCGCGTTCTTTATATCCACGCGTAGGTGAGAATGTACTCTACAACTTTAATTTAGACTCCGTCGGCTAATTTTGATCTTATTTTTAATAATACAATTTTAAACGATGTCCGTTTTCGTCAGACTTTTTACCGTTTCACTACTATTGTTGAGATCTTCGATTCTCATTTAGGTTGTTTTGGCTAAAAATCCCTCGATCTCTATTTCGAGTTTTTAGTTGTCTACCGCTATCCCGAAACTTCGAAAAATCATAACTTCCTCATACGAAGTCGGATTTGGGTGTTCTTTTTATGTATGTTCACGGTTTAATGATATATACGAATTTCATTTAGATATATAAGGCTAATAAGTATTTTATTGAAATTTCTCATTTTACGTTTAACCCTGTTGACGGTTTTGCTGTGAATCTTAGGTTGGTCGTAACTTCTTCGTTATAATTCGGATTTTAGTGTTCTTTATATTTCTGAAACTTTGGACACGATATCTATCATTTATGAAATCCAGTAGATGACTTTTGAACATTTTATTTTTAACGATAATTTCATTATATCAAAAGAGATTATAATTCTTGACTTTTTAGGTCATTACATTGATTCTAAATATCGGGTTTTCACAAGGTTGTGAGACTGGATGAATCCGTGGGGCATTTGTCTCAGCATGTGGAGGCATTGGTTGAGGAAAAAGGAGTATTAGAGGGCCGCGTTGAGGAGTGTTATGGGCAGCTGGAGACGAAGAAAGTGAAGAGAGAGAATGTGGAGGCGGATTTTTCTTGGCTCCTGAAGAAAGGGATTGTCCGGGTTGTGGATAAATTGATTGAGAGCTCCAAGTTCACACTTGGGATTAAGCGAATGAAGGATGTATGTATGATAGCTGGGGTAGAGGGTGACAAGTAGGTAATCGGGAAGTAGGTTGCTGCCGAGAAGTTTACCCCTGGCGAGCAGAGCGCCTTTGTAGAATATACCCAAGCCATGCACCCTAAGGTGAAATATTTCTTAGAGACAGATTTCGCCTCCTACCTCTGGTTTGGTGATCTCGACATGGAAGGTCTTTGACTGTTGTGTAGTGACCCAGATGTTGAAAGAGAATGTCCTAAAGGAAGTACTTCCGGGGCCGGAGCTCCCCCTGCCCCTGGTATGTCATTTCTGCTATCTCCCTTGTTATGTTTGGATTGCCTTTGGTTGGTGAAATTCAAAAAATGTTTTCTTTTAGAAGGTTTTTATTTGGTGAGCAACTTTGACAATGTATGATATTCGTTTTTTAATGGCCCTGCGTGGTTTCTAAGCACGGGATCTGTCCGTTGGACAATTTGTTTTATTATTTTTTTTGAAAAAACATAGCTTTGTACTTTTCTTGTGATCTACTTCTTATTTATTCGGTTTGATTCTGGAGGGTTTATGTTCGCCACCCCGAGGCTGAGTTTTTTCCTGGACCGTAGTCGGTCCCAAGAATGCTATTCTGTGTTGTTGTTCCTGTTTAAGTTTGTATTAGGTGAGAGATTGGTAGGAAATTTTCTTTTTAAGCGAGGGTTAGCCATTTTGGTTACTGCCTTTTATTTCTCTTCCCTTCTTTTTCCTTTTAGGCTTTTATTTGGAGTTTTTGGGCTCCTTGGGCCCTTATCTCCGAGTTTGATTATCTAAGCCATGTCGGGGTTGTCATTTCGGGGCTTTGGCGCTTATATATTGTTTTGTTGCGAGACAAAGGTTATGACCCTTCATAGCCTCTAACTATCCCACATCTGAATTATCTCGTTCTTAGCTAGAGCGGGATTTTATTAGGGAAAGGTCGTGAGCCTTTAAGGCCTATGATTATGTTTTTTGCAATGGTTTCATGTAAGTGGTGCGGATGATCAGTATATATTTGTTTTCCATTTGTATGAATACACGTTAATACGCATGTGTTTCAAATCGTAACTTTTCATCACATATTTTCTAGTGTCTTAAAGACATCTACATCATTAGATGGGTATCAGGGGTGGGATAGTTGATGTTATACTAGGCCTAGCTCTTGGGCTGGCTCGTTGGGGTGTGATTATCCGTTAGGAGTTTAATCACTTGGCCCTTTATCTGGGTTCCCCTCCTATCCCCCATTCTAAGCCTGTTGCTTTGGGATATGGGGCTCCTAGGCCATCAAAGTGAGTTCTTCTTCTTGGTCTTTCTTCGTTTGTGTCCCTTGGCGGCTCGTGCCCATGGGCTCTTTAGTGTTCGTGCTCGCACGTGACCCAAGATTGGTTTTTTTTGGGTTGGCCATCTTTTTGAGGACGATCTTCAAATTTCTCCACTCCTCAATTATGGTTACCTAATTATCATCCAGGGACGAGTTTGCCTTTTTCGGTGTTCATGTTTGTTTTATTAGGACCCTTTAGCTCCTTTGTGGTTCGATGCCCCCTTTGTTGTTTGAGAGATTCCAGCCTAGGTGTCATCCTAAAAGAAGCCTTTTCTGGTTGTGGGTCCTTATAGTTTTCATGGGTCTCTTGTCGACATCTTCCTTTCTGTCACAACTAGAAATTTTGTGTCATGTAATCTATACACTCAAGTTAATGTTGAATCAAAAACTTAAGAGCAGGTGTGATACCTATTATTATGACATCAAAAACTTCAATCAAATACATCATACAAGTACTACAAATAGTCAACAAACAATTGGAAACCCTAGAAGTTCTTGTTTAGGTCCATTTTGGACTAGGACTTCCTTATTGGACCCAAATGGACCAATAAGCTTCCAATTTGACTATCATGGGCTTAGAACCCTAATTGGGCTCTAATTGGACCCACATTAATTTAATCCAACATTTTGGGGCCATTTTGGGCCTAGAATGAAATGAATTAAAAGCTTTGATCCATGAATAACCTAAACTAGTCCAACAAAATGTAAAAATCATATTATATTTCTTTTAGGTTAAAACTCACCCAAACTAACTCTAATATTGGGCTTAGGGGCAAAAAGCCCAAATTTTCCTTTTTCCTTCAAAATTCTCGGCCCAAGGCCCAAGTCCAAGAAGAAATGGAGGAGTGTTGACTAATTGCATGCCACCTCACTTATATCCAACATGTTTTCATGCACATCTCATACTTCTAGGAACACATCACTTCAAAGATCATTTCTTCTTTCCCTCTCTCACTCTCGGCCGAAACACACACACACATACAAATCTCTCACAAACTCTCTCTAGATTACTCAAGAAACCATCCTCCCTCTCCATCTAAAATCTCGAAATTTGGCTTGTGTTTCAAGAGGATTCTACAAGATAATCATCATCCTTTGGTAAGTTTTTCCATGTCTAAGCTACAAAACTCCCCTCTCATATGAGATCACTTATTCTAAACAAGTTTCTTTGGTGATCATACTCCTAGAAAACTCCATAAACTCGAGATCTTCATCAAGGGGAGCTAGGGCCAAAAATCACCAAACTTTCTTCCATCTTTTCTTCAAGAACCGAAACTACACCCTAAGGTGAGCTTCATACTCCCTATTTTCCTGTTTTATAAGTTTTTTTTTTTTGGGGGGGGGGGGGAATACAAGTGAAAGTGTAGATCTATATGTGTTTTGTATGTCTTGTATGATTTCTATGCTTATATGTGTGTTTTTGTGTGTTTATGATGTTGGATCTAGCCATAAACCCCTAAAAATCGAGATATACTTTATGTTAAATGATACTAGCATCAAATATATTTCTACATACAAAGTGTTCCAAGAAAAATAGCTAAGTGGCTTAATAACATCTTCTTTGGGCTAAAAACTCAATTTTTGGACACAAAATGTTAAAAATATAAAGTTAAAGGGGCCAAAATGACATATTTCGAATTCTGATGGGTGAGATGAGTCAAAACAGTTTCAATAAAG
Source organism: Lactuca serriola (assembly GCF_051521515.1). Classification (NCBI taxonomy): domain Eukaryota; kingdom Viridiplantae; phylum Streptophyta; class Magnoliopsida; order Asterales; family Asteraceae; genus Lactuca; species Lactuca serriola. Next base: position 155,666,379 of record NC_136415.1, read on the forward strand.
TGTTTTATGGAAATACATTCTTTTGGAGGATTAAACATATAAATTTCATGCTTAATGGGCTAAAAATGGCATTTTTGGCCCAATAGGGCCCAATATGCGAAATTTTCTGTTTTGAAGGGCCAAAACTGTGTTTTTCTGTAAAATAGTGGACTACTAGTTTTCCAAGTCCTTTTCTAAGGTTTAAAATGCTTTTCAAATTTAAAAAGGACCAAAGTTGCAAAAAATTTCCAATTTGGGCCAAAATTGTAAAAACTGCGAAAAAGAGGGGTTACAACCGAGAAAACTGTATTTTCAGGGACTAAAACTGTTTTCAACTAAAACGTGCTGAAAAATATCAATTCCAATAAGTTTTGATGTTAAAATGCCAAGAAAAATAGTTTAAGGACTAAACCGGAAATTTATTTACGCAAAGGGTTGAAAAAGTAAATTTACAAAATAAAGAGGGGCTGAAAACAAAATTTTTTTAAGGCTAATTCGATACACCCATCGTGATCAAATATTGGCACCGCGACTACCGACGAAATACAATACACAACAATACCAAAAATCGTTGTTAAACGAATTGATTCGGTCTCGAATCAATAACAACCCGAAACTACTAACACGACGATAACTCGATTCACACAAGTAACATTTGGGAATTCAATACACACGTGAGAGTGCACAGACATCGACGCACCACCTTTGGGCCCAAAAGTGTAAAATCTTGTTTGTTGGGCCTAGCTAGCCCCATGACCTGATCTTTAGGCCCGAAGACTTCAACCTTACGAGTTGTTGGGTCTTACATGATCTAACACAGCGTAAAAGGACTTTCAATGGCTTTTATACTATTGGTCCCCAAGGGTCCTTTGGTACTGCTAGTAAAGTCGGTTATTTTAATGCGAGTCGGGTCAAGGGCCCCTCGCACTCTTTTTTTTTATCCCCAACCGGCTAACGGAGTTATCGAGGTCTTCATGCCCTCTTTCTCTTCGGATGTGGGACTACTCGAAGTCAGGGCGGTTGGATTACGTGAATAGTACGGACGACGCCTACGAGATCGTTAGTATAGTTGTAAACTGGTCGTTTGCATAACGCATGTTTATAGCAATTCACCATGCGCAATAATCCGACGTCGCCTGGAATCAATGACTTCACACGTCGCGATGGTTCTTCAACTACATGGAATTCAAAGCATTAGGAAAACATCGGGTTTTCCTAGGGTTTTCAATACATATGGTTTCGAAATGCACACAAGTTTAATGAACAATTTTTTTTACAACTATAGAAACAAACAAGCATACTTATGGATCTTCACAAACTTTTTCATAAACTCTTTTCAGAAAATATCGGATTTTCTGGTAGTTTTTCAAAACTATACAAAACATTGCCTTTCAAATACCGCTTATGAACTCACCAACATTTCATATGTTGACGTTTTTCAAAATACTTGTATTCTCAGGTAACAAGTAAACCGAAGGAAAATGTACTCAGTGATGGCTTGCAGTTTGTTTATGTATGAACCGAACAATTTATTTTTGGGAATGTAATGTTAAAACAATGTACTCAGTGTAAACTTATTCAGTTGTACTATATTAATGCATGGTGATGAATGATGTTATGTTTCATATATATTCAATGTTATGGTATTCAATTAAGTCACGACAGCCCTCGGACGTTTCCGCCGCCTGGTTCGGGGGTGTGACACTTTCTGGGGTAGTTACCTACCCTCGTTGCTCCGACTTTAGCGGTTTCCCTCTTCAGTTTCTAGTTGAGTTGCGAGACTTCATGCTTACGCCCCATTGTTTCCTCTTTTTCTGTGCTCTGGTATTTCGTTGTGTGACGAGATGTTGGCAGGATTAGTGGTATCTAGCCTTGCTTGGTGTTCATGTTGACTATCCTCGATGTTTCTGGCGTGTTGATGTTATTGCCATCGTGCCCTTCTCCCCCTCCCCCCCCCCCCTCGAGCTATTTGTGTGGAGGTGACGACTTTTCCCCCTTTCATGTATCTGGGTGGTGATTACTGTTGTGCGCCACATTTTTGGGATGTATGCAATAGCCCAGGCGGCGATCGCCTATTGTTGCTTTGCCCGTGGGTTGAGGGCGGTCACTGTTGTCGAGCCGTTATTCGTCCTGAATTTTATTGTACCATGTATTGTTGATGGGATGGCTTGGAGCCGGAAAAGGGTTGGCCGCCCAAGGATCATATCGTCATCGGACCTGTGCTTTACTACTAAGAATTCGATTATCCTTGTTACCTTTTCCTTCCCATTGTCAATGGTAGGCTTATGGTCCCGAGCAGCCACAACTTGTGTCCTGTGAAGTCGACGAGTGGAGCTGGGGTCGGTGGTTTAAGATTCTTTTTCCATGGTGACGGGAGTTGTTTGAAACAATGCTCGTAGAGGACGTCGATGCTGCTGCCACCATAGACCAAGGCTTTCCAGATCTGATGTTGTTGGTTGTAGGCGGAGAATATGATTGGGTCTATGGGGTCCCAGTCGGGCGTTCCTGGGTCTCCTAGTGATAAAATTATGTTTAGACTATAGCCAGGTAGGGTATCAATGCTATTGTTCTCCTATCGGTGCCTGGCTCTGTTCTGGGGCTTCACGATTATGAAGATCTCTTTCTTTTTGGTTGGTTGTTTATTCGCTTCCTTCCGATTTCTTCCTTCTTTTTGTTCGGCTTCGAATTTTGATCATAGGGTCTTCGCGATCTCCGCGAGGTCTCCATTTAAATTCTTGTCTGATACTTCCCTTTTTAGGATCGTGCATTCCCTAGTGTCGTGGGTTTTTCTCTTGTGGTATTCGCAATACTTCCATTTTTATTTTTCCACCCGCTGAGGGGTTTTTTCCACAGTATGTACTTTTGGCCTATGGCGCCTGGGTTCATCCTTGACAAATGGGCGAAACCTGCAAGATGAATGTCTCGAATGTCTGTTATGGTTATCGCGACTTCCATCGTGACGCTCCTTATGATTATGGCGGGAGTGGGAGTCAGTTGATTCTTGTTTGAGGTATACATTCGCAACAACTTTCAGGTTGGCTTGTTTGCGCTCTTCCCCCTCGATTTTCCTGAGGTATTTTTCGACCCTATACTCCAGTTCATCCCTAGATTTTGGCACTATTCCTTGCATTTTCCTAGACAGGGAGCCTGGGAGCAACCCCTTAGAGAAAGCACCTGTGACTAGAAACTCCTCATCACCGGGGATGCTCAGAGTTGTGAGGGTAAACCGGTCGTAGTACATTCGGATGGATTCTCCCTCTTTTTGTTTGTATGCCATAATGGATTTGGCATCTCGTTTGATTTTCCTTAATTGCATAAAATTGTTGAGGAAAAGATATCTCAATTGTTCAAAGCTGGAGATACTTCTTGGACGCAGTGCCTTTAACCATTTTCTAGCATTTCCTGACAGTGTGATTGGGAAGTAGGTGCAGGTAACCCTCTTGTCCATCCACAATGATGTTATTATCCATTTGTAGATGTCTATGTGCTCATCAGGATCCCTCGTGTCGTCATACTTTTGAATATTTGGGATCATGGCGGAATGCGGTATTTCATACTGTAAGAACTCTTAGCAGAATGTCGAGCTGATGCTCGTGACCAGGCTATCCATTGTGGTTAGGTGAATGCTTCGCCGGCCATCACCTGTTGTACATGGTATGGGCTATTGTACCCTTGGCCATACCAGTATTGGTACCCGTTGTTGTACATGGTTACTTGTCGTATGTATGGTGCCTGCGTGGAGTATGTGTGCATCAACTGGTTTGGTTGTAAACTTGACTTCGTTGTCCCAGTAGTGTGTGAGATCATCTCCTACACTGGTGTTCCTTGACTGTTGTGACTTTGTGACTGCGTTGTTTGGGGATACGTACCTTGGTAGTGGTATGAGTATGGGTTGAACGATGGTTGTTGTGCGAATAGCGGGATGTGCGACATGCTGGCCATCGAGGAAAAGTGATGACCTGTAGACGATAATTGTGTAGTGGGTAGAACGGTAGCGGGGGACCAGGTGCTGGTCCCCACCTGTCGCAATGGTGTCGAAGGTCAATTTGCTATTGGTTATGATTGGTTGGTCGGCGCTCTTTGAGGCGTTGTGGTGGGTTTCGTGGCCAGGTGTTCCGTTACTACGGGTAGTGGCCACCATAAACTGGCAATGAACTCCGTCGCGACTCGACTGCCGGTGTTGTAGGTGTTTGTGTTGGCGGTTGCCCTTCCAGTGTCGATGGACCGCTCCCGTCAAGGGACTGCATTGGTCTGACTGGGCTGGTGTCACCACCGTCCGACCTGATGGGTCCTTTGTCCGTTAATTCCAACACCTAACGTCTTTATATGGGTTATGTAGTGTTGAGTGCACCCCCGGATGGAGCCAACTGTTGTGATATGTCTCCAACTTAACTATGTCTTGAGGGGTTAAAAGGATAAGCCTAAGAATCACATCCAAGAAAACAAGATCGTCGGACATTATCCACGAGTTAATCCTGGAACGAAGCTCCGACGGTCAAGTTAGTGAATTCTTTTGAGAATAGATTTTTTATGGAAAGTATGAGACTGGGTTTTTAGAGTCGACCCCTTCTCTTGGGGGAGAAGGGACCTTTTTATACATGTGTTCAGGGGAACAAATCCCGGATAGTATCTTCTACATTTTTAGGCATGGCAAGCCGAGGCAGCCTTCGATTGGTAGATCGTGCCCCGCGGGTGGTTATTTGCTATTGGTGTAGAAAGGCCAGTTGGCGGATCACTGAGCACTACACCTGAGACTCTGAGGTAACTGATACTCCTTCGTATTAAGTAGAACAGGAGTTCCGCTCCTAAAATGGGGCCAATCCCGAGGCCAGATCGCCAGTGCTAGAATGCAGGGTCTTATGGACTATGGTCTGCTCCCGGCTCTTGTCAGGTAATTGGTTTTTGATGGGCCGTTCCGAAGTTGACGGCTCCGTTATCCTTTGACGTTACACCAGGTGAGATACGTTAACACCTTATATTCTGCTATTTGGTATTCTACGAAACATGGCCTCTGGCGTAAGGTGCACGACTATCGTTTTGGACATTGAGCTTTTCTTCTTGGTCAAATTTTACCTTCTCAGATGTTGCATCTTCCTGTTTCATGTATCGATGGACTCTTTCTGTAATACCCAGTTCCTGGTACATATTTTAATTAAAGTAAACTCATGTTTTTCTCTGGGACTCGGCGAGTTGGGGGCCCAACTCGTCGAGTAGACTCGACTTTAGATCGGCAGGATAAGTGACTGTCTGGATGAAACCCTAATACTTAGGGTTTGCACCCTATTTAAATAACTTTTAACGCCCAACACAACCCCCATTGTTCCTCCCAACCCAGAGAAACCCTAACCCGAAACCCTAAGCCTTATTTGAGTGTTCTTGAGCTTTTTGGTGCCCTTTTGTGTGTATTTGGAAGAAGAGAAGAAAGCTTGGGAGATCAAGAGAGAGCAAGTAGATCCAGAAGTCTTGGCATATTTCCTGCTCATTTGAGGTACAAAGCTGATACCTTGGCTATTCATTACTTAGAACTTGATTTGGGGTTATTTTCCTACCTTTTTATGAGTTGTGAAGTTATAATTGGATTTTGTGAGTGTGTTTGGAGTTACACTTCAAATTTGGAACCTTTGAGGGTTCCCATGGCATAAACGTACCAACTTTAAGGCCATGGGAGACCCATGCTTCTTATATACCTCTTTTTATGGCTTTTGAGACAAAAACCCCCGTGCATGGACGTCAAGATTGGAACTTTACATATAAAATGGACCCTAGGAGGTCAGATCTATGGTTTTGATGCATTGAGACACATTATAATCGACTGAATAGTTTTGGACAAAGAGGGACCCGTCATTGTCACTTGGGTGACTCGGCGCGTTGGGTCGCATTTTCCCCCAAATGTCTTCTGGAAATGGTCTTTGGTTGAGTGGAAGGAACACTCAGCTTGTAGGGGTTTGTTATGGACTTGAAGATCGAAGGACTCGATGAGTAGGGGTGTTTGTTTGGATGGATCGGTTCGATCCAATCCAATCAAGTGAATCAAAATTAATTTCGGTTTTCAAAACATGTATCCAAATAGTCCAAACTAAATTCAAATCCAATCCAATCCGATCTAATTACAATTCGGTTGGATCGTTTTTTATAATTCGGTTTTCAAAAACCAAAACATTTTAAAATGACATATAATTATAATATTACCCAATTTTACACAAGAAATGAAAACAAATTATTTAGTTGTGATTTGAAATTTATAAACAACTATTAAAAAGATATTTTGTAGTTAAGTATTTTATAGATAGAAATTTTTTGAGAGAAAATGCATATTAATGTTTTTTTTATCGGGGGAAATGTTTTTTAACCTATTTGAAAAAATAAATTACATAATTAATAAATAACTATAGATATATATTATAAATAATAAATGTTTATTCGGTTTTTTTTGGACTATTCGGTTCTTACTTTATAAACCAAAACCAATCCAAAATCCAAAATAATAATTCGGTTTTGTTGAAAACCAATCCAAAAATCCAAATATCCGAACCAAATAGTGCAATCCAAATTGTCAAATTGGACAATTCAGTTTTATCCAAATAGTGAACAGTCCTATCGACGAGTTCAGGAGGGACTCGGCGAGTTCAAGGCAATGTCCCAACCACATGAAGACGGACTCGACGAGTTCAAGGACGAACTCGACGAGTCATAGACTGAACACCTTCATATGGATGAAGACGAAATCGACGAGTTCAAGGATGAACTCATCAAGTTGGTTGAAGACACTCCGATGTGTTGTTGAAGGGGAACTCTCCGAACTCTTGCTAGATTCGACAAGTAGGGACGGGATGGTAGCATTTTGTGGATACGAGGACTCGGCGAGTTGGCGGAACAACTCGGCGAGTCGAGTCAACTAGATGTTGACTTTGACCACGGTTTTGACCTTGACTTTGACTTGGACTTGAGTGACCCTTGTAATGGTTATGGGTATGAATTGATAACTTAGAAAAGTTGTTGTGTGGGGATTGAGGAGTTGAGGAGAGTCGATTTCCACACCGAGGACAGTGCAGGCACTACACAACATTGAGTTGAGTTACCTTCCAGTACAAGCAGGTCTAAGGCACCAAGGCCGACCCACTAGTAGTTGATTATAGTTGAGATAACTGTCTTTGTGATAATTGTCTGGTTTTTTATTACGTGATATGTTATATGTGCCAGTATGATATGTTCTATGTGATAGTGGTAGTAAGAGGGGAATAGTCCTCAATTCGGTCGCTAGGACCGAAGGGTAGGTCGGACACCCCAGACCTGTCTAAGAGCATGATTATGATATGTTATTATGTGATAGTAATAGGGGTGAAATAGTCCCCGTGATTGGGTGAGATAGACCGAAGGGTAGGCAGGCACCCCAGAATGGCCTGACATGGGTAGGTCAGCACCCAAGAATGGCTTGACATTGGTAGGTCAGCACCCCATAATGGCTTGACATGGGTAGGTCGGGCACCCCAAAATTTCCCGAAAGTATGTGTGATGAATGGTATGTGGTATGATGGGGAACTCACTAAGCTTCGTGCTTACAGTTTTTAGTTTTGGTTTTAGGTACCTCTTCAGCTAAGGGGAAGGAGCCAGTAGGGTAGCAGCGCATCGCACACATATGATTTCCGCTTTGAGAACCTTGGGATTGTACTCTGACATTTTACTATTTGATGATATGATTTTCTAGACTTGTGATTTGTGACCTGATGTTTTGAAATGATAGCAATGATGTTTTCCGTAAACTATTTTTATAAGTAATATAATTAAACAAAAATTTTTGGGTCTCGATTTTGGGATGTTACACTTTCCATCATATCCTTCCTATACATTGGTTGCTTATCGACTAGCTTTTTAAACAAGGGTACTGGGTGTAATCCGTATGTGGATGCGGTGATCACCATGTGATCTGCTTTTTCCGGAGTGTTAAGGGTGGATTTGTTGAATCTTCGAAAGAAAGCACTCAAAGGCTCATCGTCATGCTGTTGACATCCCAAGATGGCTTGTGCATCCGTAATGTATCTCCTTTGTTGGATAAAGTGTCCAACAAACTATTCTCTTACCTTGTTGAAATCGTGTATGCTTTCTACTATTAAGCTTTTATACCATAATCATGTTGCTCCTAATAGGGTGGCTAGGAAAAAGATGCACCAATACAATTCATCTAAATAGTAAGCATTAATCATCCATCTATAGTTTTTGATGTAATCATTGGGATCTCCCATCCCATCGTACTTTGGAATTTTCAGTATATTTGCTCTGATTGGTAGTTGGTACCCATGTATACTCCTTACCAGAGGTGAGTTGTTTGACCTTAAAACTTTCCCATTATTAATGTTTCCATTCGGGTTGTTTTGTCCGTTGTTATTTGTCAGCTGCGTGGTTTGGTGGGGGTGCGTCATTGGATGCCCCTCTGGTGTAGTTTGAAGAGCATAAATTGGGTGATGCTGAGGGGGCCAATATGCTTGGTAGTGCATGTATGGGAATGGTGGTGATAGTGGTATGTATGGAGGTGTGTTTGGCTGAGTGATCGCAGTATTTGTAAGATGTTGTTGTAACAAGGGGTAGTGCTTGTAATGTGAGATTGTTGTTTTTAGAGGCTAATCGGGCTGGTTTACTAGATATGTTTCACCTGTTTTGCTGGAACTGCTAGTTGTTTCCATAGTGACCGAGATTTCTTGCCTGGCTTTCTTGGTTTTTCTCCTATCTGGTCGTTCACCTCTCCTTCAGGTTGAGCATTTAGTTGAGTAGTAAGTAGCGTAGGTTGATGTGACGAATATGTTGTAACGGACCCTACGGTTGGTGTTGTTATAGTGATCGGTGTGAAAACAGGGTTCAAATTGATTGGGCTAAAGGGTGAATCAGAATGAGAGCTTGATTTGTTTTGCTTATCACACATGATTATAGACAGATGACACCAATGTTGCTACGTCGAAATCTTGGTGCATCGTTAGCTGCCCTCGTGAGGCTTTATCCAATTAACACTCAAGATATCACAGTGCAGTAAGTATAGACAAATAGTAGGTTACAAAATCTATACCGATGGATGGAACATGATATTGCTCTTGGATGCCTAAATTATGTCATTTTGGAGTTATGAAGTAAATTTGTTGCGAATTGCTTACCCTTCAGGAAGGATCGAGCTTGCTTTTATAGTTGGGCTTTTGTCTGGTTCATAATCTTTCCATTTGGGTTTTGCTTTGGCCCCGAGGTCGCAAGGGTAGGACTTATTGATAAAATAAGTTTGCATTTTTCATGTTTCATGGGATGTTACTTTGTAGGCTTTATACAAAAGATCTTTTTTATAAGGTGTATGTGGTCAGTATATTATGGTGAAGTGAATACCAACTTGTGTCATTCATGGGTTGCAACCTCTCTTTAGATCATAGTGTTTGGCCAACCTGTTTATGTATAGGCCAACGTCCATACCCTATTATGGTGAAGTGAATACCAACTAGTGCTCGATTCCTGGGGAGGCATATTGGCAATGAGTGAGAGAGAGAGAGAGAGAGACATACACACATATCGAATTTTGAGCATCTTCGTGACAGAGATTGCATATCGAATTTTGGTGCAATTCCATAGAGGGTTTTTGCTAAGCCTCTTGGTGGAGGTATCGACACTGGCGATGTCTGCAATTGATAATCCGTCGGGTTAGACTTGGGGGTTGACTGTTAGGGCAACGTATTATTTGATGTCGTTGATTGTGCAGCCGAGGAAGTCGGAGTGAGGCAAAGTTGAAGTGAGGCTTGTGGTTGGCTATGATGGCGGGGGCGAATGACTTAACGGAGGTAAAAAAGTCTGGTGAAGGTATTGGTGGTGGTCACCCATTTCAGGGGGAGGTTTGAGTTGGTGGTGACCGGAGGAGGACAATGAGGGATACGAGGGCTATAATCTGTGGAGAGAGAGAGAGAGAGAGAGAGAGAGAAAGGGAAAGAGAGAGTCATAAGGACCATCTGTATGCGTAAAAAAAGGGTATATTTGTCATTTAACAAAACATAACAGAATATGTTAACAAAGTTAGTCAAATGGGCCTTTTGTGTGCAAGGTTTGCTCCTTAGGGACCATCTAAGGAAAAAAAAAGTTTCATAAAAACCACTTCAGGGAAAAACTATAAAACTAAAGGACCATTCGTCTAATTTGTTCTAAAATGGAGCTGCAGCTGCCTAAATCAACCCTCTTCCTCTCGTCCAACTTGGGCTTTAAGTCCATAAATTACATATTGGTCCTCATACCTTGCCATATTTAATTATTTGGCCCTTATGACCAAAATTTGACATTTAAGTATTGGCACCCCAATTTAGCCCTAAGATTTAATTATTTTCATTATAAGCACTCTCCATCATTTTATTCATCTTCTTCTAATTAATTTTATTTATTTATTGAATTTATGCCTATATGCCTTTATTAAATAACTAATGGAAAACGGAGCGTTACAACATACCCTATAATGGTCTATTCATCATCCGACAAACCATCGTCGGAACTGCTATTTTCAAGGTCAGATAATCCTAAACAAAAATTTCAATGGTCAAGTAAGGAGCTAAATTAGTATCACTAAGAAATGGAAATATCTTTTGGTAATCAATATTATAATGTGTACCAACATCTATAAAATAGCGAAAATCAAGATGTTAGAAAGACAAACTCCTATTGCAGTTATCATCCAACCTTCTCTTTAATTTTACCAAATTTAACAACCCAATAAAAAATATATATTTGTCAGCAAATATATGCCATATTCTTAACTAGTGACCTAACATATTGTGTTTCACTATATATTGTCTCCCATGATCGTCTAATACAAGTAAAAACGGAATATTTCATTCTATAATGAACTCATTCTTTGACCTTTGTGAGAGGAAAAAATGAAGATGTCTGATATTTAGCAAAGAAATAACCCGTATTCTGTTTAATATACAACTTTTAAAAAATATATATGATTTTTACATTACATTTGTCATATTTAGTAGTATGGCCGTCATTTTTTGCACTACAACTATCAACATATGTCACAATACTGCTATCATGTTTCGCAGTACAGATATAATATTTTGTTGTATAGATGATAGAAAACGACGTTTGAACGTTGTAAAAATAAAATAAAATAAAATAAAATTTAACTTGTTACTAATTTTTCAGTAATTAACGACGAACCAACGGATTAGTGACAATTTCACATTTCATCGATAATAGTCGGCATAATTACTGACCCGAATGCGTTTTTCAATGTGCAAACATTTTATTTTCTCCATTTTTTGCATATCTTAATTACTCATGAAATATATTTATGTCATCAAATTATGCATATTATGCAAAAGTTTTATCCATACTTTTTTTTTTCTAGCGGATCCGTCGTAAATTGCAGCAGTAAAATGACTAAAATCTGTTATATTTAATCATTCAAAAACGAATATTTGTATTATTAAAAACAAAAAGTGAGGATGTGATGTATGTGAGGATGGGTGAACCCATTCCCATACCTTTCACCAGCAAAGCAAAAAATATCTGGAGGGCCCGCTAGAGACTCGATCAGTGTTTCCAAGTTGATAAATAGACAAGTATCATCTTCTTTATCTTGTTTTAAGTATAATATTTGATTTAGTTTTTAGTGCAATCAATTCACTTCATTTTAATTTAACCAAAAGTTAATCGATCAGGTATAAGAAATAGCTGGTATTTCTATTAACTTGTTTATTATAAAATCTAATTTTCTTTTAGTTATTTATTGTTATTAATTATTATTACTATTTTAGTTTTCCTGTTTTAGATCCATATCACTTAAACCTTTTGCCCAGGGCCGGTCCAAATGTGTATGAGGCACAAGACGAAAAGAAAAAAAAAGGACCCCTCAAAGACAAATATAATAAAGATTCAAAAAAAAATATCATTTATTCTTCACTGTAGACATTTTCAATTAGCAATAACAGGCAAACAAAATTGTTTATCTTTTGAGCTAGTTTGATTTTGAACTAACTTTATGTCCTAAAAATCATTTAGATAATAAGTTTATATATATATATATATATATATATATATATATATATATATATATATATACACACACACACACACTACATCTACATAGCCTAGAAATTTTGGGCCCCCTGGAGACGTGGGCCCAGACGGTCGTCCGGGTTGCCTACCGTTTGGACCGGTCCTGCTTTTGCCAAAAGTTGTGGAGTCCGTATCAGTCAACTTCTGCACCCGCAGGACCAAAGACCATTTATTTTTTATTTTTACCTTTGTTTATTTTAGTTTATGAAAAATAGTTATACCCTCAAAGTTGAATATCAATAGTTTTTCTTAACACTTTTATTTTCTTTCGAAAAGTGGTATTTTTTATCATCTATTTGAGAAAAATATTATTAATATAAACAAAAGTAAATTTCCATGTAGTTTCAAAAAATCTGCATAAAGTCCTTAAGTTCCAAAAACCTCATATATTATGGTTTCAAAACTTTAACAATTAGTCATTCATTCACCTAAAATGACTTTTATATCATTTTAATTTATTTTTAGACATAATTGCAAAAATGGCCCGAATGTTTTGTATTTTTTCCGAGATTTAGTCCAAACCTCAACTTTTTTGAATCGGTAGTCTTTTTGAACTAGTTTCGTTGGGTATTTGGTCTTTCCGAATATGAAATGACTATAATAACCCTTGAGTATTTATTTTCCATTTTTCTTTCATTTTTTTAAGATATGATACTTATTTATTAATTTAATAATTAAAAAATTAAAAAGGGCTCTCTCTCTCTCTCTCTCCCCCCCCCCTCTCTCTCTCTCTCTAACCCAATATGAAACATTTCATGGATTTGGAAACCCACGATCGTCATCCCAATTTCCGACAATCTGCACTCCGATCAAACCATTACCCAACACCACCCTCTCCTCCCTTACTCCTTCTACGTCGCTGTGATTTTCGGTCCATACTCAACCCTTTTTTCATCGTCGAATTTTCCACCAAAATTTGGAATTGTTCCTTCTGCCTCCACCGCAATCACTTTCCTCACCAATCCCAATCCAATTATGATGATAACCTCCCAATGAAACTCTCCCTCTATCTCATACATATACACAAATTGTCGACTTGTTTTCATCAAATCCTTTCCGTAGAATCAATTAAGAAAAACGGAGTTGACTAGAAAGAAAAACATGTAATAAACACACACACACACACACACACCTTAACGCACACATCATCGGAGACGAAAAAAACCCAGGAATGACTCATTGGAATCATCCATCAGATTTAAAACACAGGAATGTCTTGTCAAAATCTCTTATGGGTTTTCAAAACTGTAAAAAAACAGATCTAAAACTTGATATCAAGGAACCTAGGTCTTCATCTTCACCCTTCTCTGCCTCCGCCTCCACCTCCACCTCCACCTTCGCCTTCGTCGATCTTTTCTTCTCCACCTTCGTCGGTCTCTGCCCATCTCTGCCACAGATCAATAGAGGTGTGCTGGTTGATTCAATTCACCACCATGGTGTTTACTGACGAACTTGAATCCCTAGATAAAATCCAGAAATTGATGCGAAATCGTAGAATGGATGTCGATTTAATCGTTGAAGATGGAGATAGGGAGCTAGTGAAATCAAGTGTTCTTCAAAGATGAAAAAATCCAACAAAAACATCCTAGTAGGCAGTAGTTCATAAAGAAGATGAAGTTCATAAAGAAAGAGAGAAAGATATATATATATATATATATATATATATATATATATATATATTGAGAGAGAGAGAGAGAGGTAGGTAGGTTGGTAGGGCCATGTTTATTATTAATAAAACATTAAAATATATAGAAAAATATAAAAAAATATATCAGAAGGTCATTTTAGTCTTTTTAGTTTTCCGAGCGACCAAAACCACAAACAAACTAGCTCAAAAGGATCACGAAACCAAAAAATCGAGGTTTGGACTAAACCTAAAAAAATGCATACTACAAGGACCATTTTTGTTGTTTTGTCTTCTTTTAATAATTAATTTTATTTAAAACTATTAAATAAAAAGAAAAGAAACAAAGAACCCCACTTGGGCCCACAACTCGCTTTCTCTCTCTCTCTCTCTCTCTCTCTCTCTCTCTCCTCCCTCCCCCCCCCCCCACCCACACACATAGATCTTGTATGGATGGATGGATGAACAATGTTTGACTGAAAAAGTCAAAATTGGATCAAGACCTTTCTTAATTGCTCCAAACACCGTCTCCATTTCATCCACCCTCCTTCTCACCTCTGATTCTGGTTCTTCTACTAATGGAAATTGTAACGAATTACATAATTTGCTTACAAAACAAGCAGATCTCTCGATCCCTTTAATCTCCTTCAAGAGTCCACAAGCGTTTCTCCTTCTTCTCTTTTCCGTATCCTCCAAACACACATACACACACATTTCCTTTTATCACATCAACTTTATCGGAAAAGATGCTACAAGGATTGGTGTATCATTGGACCTCCACAACCCCATCGAACCTGACCAAATGTAGTTCTAGAATCATTCTAGTCAGAGAAAAATCAAAAGGCACTTGTTGATTTAAACAAAGATCAAAAGGCATGAAGAACAAGAACACAAAACAAAGAGAGGATGACATTTTCTCAGGTGGTTGAATTCTTCTGAAACGAATGAATTTAAAAACCTCTCAAACACAATCTCAAAAGATTTTTGAAACGAATGAGAAGAAGAGGATCCTTGAAAGTTGCGATCGAGAACACACACATACACCTCTATTAATCGATCTACCTGAGATAAAAAAACGACATTCATAGTTCGATTTCACCATTAATCAATTTCGTATTTGAAAATGATTTGATATTGCATTAGGTTTTACCAGGTTTGAATCTTGAGAGATCGACGGTGGTTGAATCTTGACAGATTCAAAATCACCACAAAATCATTCCAAACACTGAAGTCGATGCCTTTTTTATCAGACATAATGGTTTCAAAAACCTTTCTTATAACATCCAAATGATGAGATACTTCTAATTTTGATCCCATAATTGAATTATGTTTCATTTTGGTCCCTAAGTATAAGAAAGGGTGCAAAAGGACCTATAGTGGCACTTTGGTAAATTTGGTACTCTGGGAGTATGTTGAGCGTACGTGTGTACCCTAAGCGTACTAGTGCGCGCCTTAGTATGTTGGGCGTACACCTCGTACGCAGGGCGTACGCGAAGATCATGCAAACCCTAATTTTTAGAGCTTGGCTCATATATAAACCCCATTATAGCCTTACATCTCATTCTTAATCAGCCTCATTCTATGAAATCGACCCCCAAGCAAACCCTAAGAGAAAAAGAGTATTTTGGAGCCTTTAGAGTGTTTAGAAGTGTCCTTGAAGAAGAAGAAGAGAGTGACGTGGAGTGATTTGAGTTTGGAAAACACTTTGGATCTGAGGTTTCTTTCTTATTAGCAAGCTCTAGAAGGTAAAAAGCTTGCATTTTTACCACTCTATCTTGTAGATCTAGACTTTTGCTCTTTTGAGACACTTTTTGGTCCCAAATGGTGATTCTTGAGCATGGTATGTTCTTGACCCATTAACCCGTCCTTTTAGACCTTAGGAAGGATCTTGAGTCATAAAAATAGGGTCCTAATGGTTGGTTTTGCTCCATGCATTCTTTAGAGTGTCTTAATGTATTAAGATGTTAAGTTAAGCACTTAATGGACATGCAAAGTCATAAAGTTGGAAACTTTATGACCCTGGAGGATGATTTATCATTGGATCTCAAAGTTGGACGTAAGAGCTTAAGGCATTAAGCTTTTAATGAGTTATGGGAAGACTAAGTGTACACCCTACGTAACCTGAGTACGCTGCGCATATGTGGTCAGCCTCCCCAATGGTGGTCAATGCTCGATTATGCACCGCGTACGCGTTCTGTGTCGACTCGGCTGGGTTAATTCAATTGACTTGTTGATTTTGACTAGTTCGACCTTGACTTTGACCAACTTTGACCTAGGGGTATTTTAGGTATTTTGAATGGTGTTTGAGATTTGGTCATTTAGATGAATAGGTGATGGTTAGAGCTGATATTCGAAGTCGGTACCTCATCAACTATTGTTCAGACTATGAGATAAGGCTTTCCTCATTGTACTTACGGGTCGAAGGCACCAAGGTCGGCCCATTGGATTGATATCCTGCTATACATTGATATCTTGAGTATGGAATAGATCTGCATGATCATATGTTAGTTTATGATATGCTTAGACTGGTAGATCTGTAGGACTACCTGTAATTTCTGTCTAAATGACTATCTGTTTGTTGCTTATGTTTGTTATCTGTTATATGTCGACATATTGTGTTGGTTTGAGGTTGTACTACTTTGTGTTGTAGCCAACAAACCCGAAAGCATTCCAGATACGAGTCAAGGGCTGGTTGGCATGCCAGACTCACACTGAGGGCTCGGGGGCATTCCAGATACGAGTTGAGGGCCTATTGGCATGCCAGACTCATACTGAGGGCCTGAGGTATTCTAATCAGATGACTGAGTGGACCCGTTAAACTTTGGCATTCAACCCGGGGTATTCCATTCTGTGGATGATTGAGTGGACCCGTTATACATTGGCATTCCAACCAGGGATATTCCAACTTGATGGTTGATTGGACCCTACATGTTGTTATATAACATATATAACAACCTGGGATATTCCAACTCGATGGTTTATGGGTTTTAGTTGTTGTTTCAGGTACTTTTGCTTATCACAGGAAGGTGAAGGCGTAACCGTACACATCCTCTGTTTATGACTTTAGGATTTTGGGATACTCTAATATAGATAAACAATTTGGAAACAATAATTTTGTAAACATTATATGACTATGGGGGGTTTTTTTAAGTTTTAATTTGTTGTGATTTTTAAGTCATTAGATGTGAGGCTATAATAGGATCTTAATGGTTGGTTTTGCTCCATGCATTCTTTAGAGTGTCTTAATGTATTAAGATATTGAGTTAAGTACTTAACGAGCATGAAAAGTCACAAAGTTGGAAACTTTATGACTCTTGAGGATGATTTAGCCTTGGATTTAAAAGTTGGACGCAAGAGCTTAAGACATTAAGCTCTTAATGACTTTTGGGAAGACTTGGCGTATGCCCTGTGTAACCTGGGTACATAGAACGTACATGGTCAACTTTCCCGATGGTGGTCAATGCTCGAGTACGCCGCATGTACATTTAGAGTACGCCCTACGTACGCGTTCTGCATCGACTCGGTTGAGTTGAATCGGTTGAGTTGACTCAGTTAACTTGTTGATTTTGACCGATTTGGCCTTGACTTTGACCAAGTTTGACCAAGGGGTATTTTGAGTATTTTGAATGGTGTTTGAGAATTGGTCATTTGGATGAATAAGAGACGGTTAGAGCCGAGATTTGGAGTCGGGACCTCATCAGCTATTGTTCAGATTGTGAGGTGAGTTTTTCCTCATTGTACTTATGGGTCGAAGGCAATAAGGTCGGCCCATTGGATTGATATCCTGCTATACATTGATATGATGAGTGTGGGATAGATCTACATGATTATATGCTAGTTGTTGATATGCTTAGATTGGTAGATCTGTAGGACTACCTGTGATTTATGTATGTTGCTTATGTTTGTTATCTATTATATGTCACATATTTTGTTGTGTTGAGGTTGTATTGCTTTGTGTTGTAGCCAAAAACCCGTAAGCATTCCATATGTGAGTTAAGGGCTGGTTGGCAAGCTAGACTCATACTGAGGGCTCGGTGGCATTCTAGACACGAGCTGAGGGTCGGTTGGCATGCCAGACTCGGTATGAGGACATGAGGGTATTCCAATCCGATGACTGAGTGGACTTGTTATATATTGGCATTCCAACCTGGGGTATTCCATCCCAAGGATGATCGGACCCGATGGTTGATTGGGTCTGGGGTATTCCAACTTGATGGTTGATTGGACCCGACATGTTGTTATATATATGTTATTTGTTTGTTTGTTGGTACTTTGGGGGAGCTCACTAAGCTTTGGCTTATGGTTTTTAGTTGTTGTTTCAGGTACTTCTAATGGTCGCGGGAAGGTGAAGGCATGACCGTACACATCCTCTGTTTATGACTTTATGATTTTGGGATACTCTGATATGGATAAACAATTTGGAAACAATGATTTTGTAAACATTTTATGACAATGGGTTTCTTTTAAAAATTTTAATTTTTTGTGATTTTTGAGTTGTTAGATGTGGGGCTATAATGGAGTCTTAATGGTTGGGTTTGCTCCCTGCATTCTTTAGATTGTCTTAATGTATTAAGATGTTGAGTTAAGCATTTAACGGACATGCAAAGTCATAATGTTGGAAACTTTATGACTCTTGAGGATGATTTAGCCATGGATCTGATATGGAATAAGAAAATCAGTTACTCTGATACCAACTAAAAAGATGAGAAAATTTTAGTAATCCTAGACTAGAAGAGTCCAAGTGTTGAAAATACTGAAATAAAGTTTCAGAATCGTCAAGTGGCAAGTAATGCGGAAAATAAAAAGTTGCGAATCACCAAGTTAATGATAAAAGTATTTTTGTATGTTCAAGATCAATGATTCAAAAGTGTCTCATATTCATAAAGATTCAGTTACAAGTGTTTTAATGGTAACCAATGTAAAACACTCAAATGGCTCTCTAAAAACTAGTCTAAACAGCAATTGAGAAGAATGAGTAGAAATGAAGCAGGATGATCAAAATTGATCAAGGAAGAGCTACTTTATAATGGATCCCAAGGGGCCTATTTATAGGCTTTGGAAAAGTCCATGACTTGGCTTGACCAATCAAGTGTTGACACGTCATCATGACTTAGTCATCAGTTGATACCTTTGCCCTACTTAACGAAGAATGGATGGAATAGTCCAATTCCGTTATTATTTCATTGGGCTTCCATCCAAGTTATGAGTCTTCATATTTCTTGAGCCTTCTTGATCAACATTGAAAATGTGATGAGCAACATGAGCATCATGTTGCTCCATGGTCTTCTAAGGTGTCATCAACTTCTAGAAGTGTCATTAATCAAGTTGAGTTGTTTCTTGAATGTTGGAATGTGTCTTGAACTTGAAGATGTACAACTACATGTTCATGATGGATCATGGATGAACTGTATGTGCCATTGAATACTTGGACGTGGCATGATGTGTCATGTGCAATCTTGTTGAGCCATCAATGTGATCATGTTGATCCATTGACTTGAGATGAGCCACCAAGTATTCATGTTGATCCATCAATGTCTTATTAAGCCATAGAGTTATGGATGATCCATCAATATTCCAAATGATCGACCAACATCTTGATGCTCCACATATGATCTAGATGTACCATCTGAGATAATGTTGATCTAACTTGCTTTCTTCAAGTGTTTCATGTCAGCTTCTAGTGCTCCATGTCAATAGCAAGTGTTCCATGTCAACTGCAAGTGCTCCATGTGTACAACAAGTGCTCCACGTTCACTTGACGTGCTCCAACATATGATTCTTCAAACACTTGTTGAATCCTTAGGATCTTTCCAACCTGAAACATTCTGATAATGTTTTTTAGAAAATGTAAATCAATACTCAACTTTTTTCAAGTGACAATCACATCAAAATATTTTCCAACAATCTGAAAGTTGGACATAAAAGCTTAAGGCACTAAGCTCTTAATGAGTTTTGGGAAGACTAGGCGTACGCCCTATGTAACCTGAGTACGCAACGCGTATGTGGTCAACCTCCCCAATGATGGTCAATGGTCAAGTACGCCCCCATGTACATTTAAATTAGGCCTCGCTTACGCGTACTGTGTCGACTCGGTTGGGTTGACTCAGTTGACTTGTTGATTTTGAGCAATTTGACCTTGACTTTGACCAAGTTTGACCAAGGGGTATTTTCGGTATTTTGAATGGTGTTTGAGAATTGGTCATTTGGATGAATAGGTGATAGTTAGAGATGAGATTCAGAGTTGGGACCTCATCAATTATAGTTCAGACTGTGAGGTGAGTTTATCCTCACTGTACTTACGGGTCGAAGGCACTAAGTCTGACCCATTGGATTGATATCCTGCTATACATTAATATTCTGAGTATAGGATAGATCTGCATGATTATATGCTAGTTGTGGATATGCTTAGACTGGTAGATTTGTAGGACTACCTACGATTTCTATCTACATGATTATCTATTTGTTGCTTATGTTTGTTATATGTTATATGTCGACATATTGTGTTGGGTTGAGGTTGTACTGATTTGTGTTGTAGCCAACAAACCCGGGAGCATTCCATATTTGAGCTGAGAGCCGGTTGGCATGCCACACTCATACTGAGGGCTCGTGGGCATTCCAGATACGAGATGAGGGTGGTTGGCATGCCAGACTCGTACTGTGGGCCTGAGGGTATTCTAGTCCAATGACTGAGTGGACCCGTTATACATTGGCATTCCAACCTGGGGTATTCCATCTTGAGGATGATTGGACCCGAAGGTTTATTGGGCCTGGGGTATTCCAACCCGATGGTTGATTGGACCCGGCTTGCTGTTATACATATGTTATTTGTTTATGTGTTGGTACTTTAGGGGAACACACTAAGCTTTGGCTTACAGATTTTAGTTGTTGTTTCAGGTACTTCTGATGATCGTGGGAAGGCGAAGGCATGACGGTACACATCCTCTGTTTATGACTTTATGATTTTGGGATATTCGAATATGGACAAACAATTTGGAAACAATGATTTTATAAACACTTTATGACTATGGGTTGTTTTTAAAAGTTTTAATTTATTTTGATTTTTGATACGTTACAAGTTGGTTAGACCTAAGGGTTTCAGAGACCCATCAGAGCTCTTAGACATGAAATGTGGTATTTTAGGTAATTTTTGTCGAAACTTTCATGTTGGAGCTTCATCAGGAAATGGAAGGGGGTTTGGAAATGGAGAGAGAGAGAGAGAGAGAGAGAGAGAGAGTGTGTGTGTGTGTGTATCTGTGAGAGAGAGATTTATGGGCCATGTATTTAATAATAATAAAATATTAAAAGGAAATCATTAAAAATGAAAAATAAATACGTAAAGAGTAAAAAGGTCATTTTAATTTCAAAAATGGACTAAATCTACAAGAAACTAACCGAAAAGGATTAATTGTTAAAATTTTGAAACCACGCGGATTATCTATGAGATTTTTTGAGACAAAACTGCAAAATTGGTCGTTGTGGTTTCATAAAAACTTTGGTTAGGGTCCAAAACATTTCCGACTTGCATGGAAGGTCCAAAATCAAAAACTTCCTTTGATTTTAGTCCATTTTAGTCATTACAAAACCTGAAAATACTTTTTTTACCCTTTTGATTTTTTTTGTTCATTTTTAATATCAATTTTAACTATTTTATAATTAAAAAAAAAAAGAAAATATCCTTTTCTCTCTCTCTCTCTCTCTCTTCGATTCTTTCTTTATGAAATTCTTTCTCTTTTTTCCATTTTCTTCCTCACTTTTCACTTTCAAATGCAATTAAATGAAAAAAAAGCCCCAGATCAGAGAAGCAAATCCATGTGAAAATGTTAGGCGTGTCAAACTCAATAAATAAAGGGGTACAAATGACTCCAAGTACACTACTCTATTGCACTAGAAAGGTAGTACAAGGCAAGTAGGGTCGATCCAAAGAGACACGGGATACTTAGTATATACATCTTTGCGTAAGGTATTTGTTCACAAAAGATTAAGTGGGGGGGGGGGGGGGGTTGAGTGTAATGAAGTAGAAAACCAATATAAAACACGAGTAAACAACTAAACTAATGAATTAAGTTCAGATTTTGTAAGGACTCCAACTCCATGTATGACAACTCGGCAATATGAATCAAAGATGACAAGACATTTGTTTCATTCTATCTAAGTTGGTACTTGAAAGTGTTAACAAGCTCTAACATTTTCCATTCACCACATTAATCAATCAAAACAAGCTCTTTGATTAATCCTAACCTTACAAACCTAATCTAAACAAGCTCTTAGAAGTAGATTAAAAGATTGAATTAAGCTTATTGTGAATGTTCCCAACAACACCCAATACTCCTCACAAGCTCGAGAGCGTAAAAATGTGTGAAAAGATTTACACTAAATTCATTCATAAGAAATCAATTTAATGTTTGTTACTTGGCTCAATTCACAAAACAATTACGGATTTTGCAAAATGAATAACTTGAATGACCTAACCCTAATTCAAATGGCCAATGAGAATCATTATTAGAATCAAACATTCGATTGAAGTAAAATCAATTTCACTAGATAGAAATTAAACACAAACATCAGGTCGTATGATTTGATTCACAACCAAAAAGTCAAAACATGAAATTGGAGAAGTTAAGGTTCTAGCCACACATGGCTAGAACAAGATCACAAGTCTAAAAGATGAAATTAAGTGTAATTACAACTTACAAAAACTAGAAATAATGTTTCCAAATGATTCCAAATCAAACCCTTGCAAAAACCTTTGAGAATCCTCCTCCAAATGTGCTCTGATATGATGTCTCCCTCCCAAAATGACCCAATTTTCCGTAATATGAAAAATAGAAAAACTGCCAAAAGTTAGTTTTCTTGGGCCGAACACGGCCTGTGTTCAGCATAAGGCAAAAAGGGCACGGCCCGTGTTCAGTTTGGGCAACAACTTCCATTTTTGGTCAACACGGCCCGTGTTGATTTTGCAGTGTAAATCCAACACGGCCCGTGTACCCTTCTGACTCCGACTCCCAACTTGATTTTTTTCAACTTTTTCGTTCTTCGCCCGATCATCCCGAAATCTTCACCAATGCTTCTCGACACTTCACAAAGTGCGTTCCAACCTCCGGTTTACCTGAAAAAGACATGAAAATGTGCAAATAAGGTTGTTCTAGAGACTAACATGAAATATGATGAAATGCAAGAAAAAGGAAGAACAACTATGCTAAAAAGATGCATGAAATGGGACAAAAGGTGTGCAAAAATGTGCACAAAATGCACCTAACAGAAAAATGGAATTAGAATCAGTGAAGGATTAATATCAACTTTCCTATTTCCTGACCATCTTTTTCTTCCCCTGATCAACCCCCCTGAATGAATTGATTGAACTCACCTACCTCATCTATATGTTGTGTCTCATCAGAGAAACGTGGTACGATGTCTCTGGCGAGACCAAGCGTTCGTCACTGACCTTGCCTCCACTGATGACTTAGGAAGCTAAAACTCATGGCCTCCCTTATTTGATCTCCATTCTTGCAATTAAAGGTGTTTTTTTCTTGCTGATCTTAAACCTCTTTGCGGAAATCAAAAACCCAGAAGATGAGATGATGTAAACTGAAAACCCAAAAGAATATTTAAACCAATGTCGGAGAAGATGAAGTGGTGGATGAGCAATGACATCAGATTTTTTGACTCCTAGAACCAACATCTCTATTATTGGGTTTCGTTTGTGAGAGATTTGATTTTTAGGATGTATATGTGAGAGGTTTCAGTTGAAGGTAAAGGCGAGGAAGAAGAAGATGGGAGGGGGTGGTGATGAACCGGCATCAACGATATGAGTCTTCCTCATCAGATCGTTCGATAACGATGAGTGTTTTGGGGTTGAACCAACAATTGTTTATGAGCCTCACCACCAAAAACAATATCTAAATCTGTAAATATGTGTGTTGAAACTAAAATCAAGGTGCACTAACTTTCTAAGATGATCTCCTCCTTCTTCATCACATAAACAACTACACACAATACAATTAATGTTGATTTCGTAAGTGTGTGCTAATTTCGCCATCGTTTTTGACTTGGAATCTGAATCAAAAGTGTGTATGTGTGAGAGAGTGTGTGTTTATTGTAGAGAGAGAGAGAGAGAGAACGGTGGAGGTAGGTGGGGATAATCCTTTTCTTTCCTTTTTTTAAGTTAAAATGGTATTAAATTAATTATAAAAAATACAAAAAGAAAATGAAAGGGCATAACCATCATTTCAAGTTTTTTTGGACTAAAATCAAAAGAAGATTTTGATTTTGGACCTTCCATGCAAGTCGGAAACATTTTGGACCCTATCCAAAGTTTTTATGAAACCACAAGGACCAATTTTGCAGTTTTGTTGATTTTTTGAGCTTAAGGACTATATACAGGATTTCTGAAAACCACAGGGACCACTTATGAAGTTTACTCTGTAAACAAAGTTATGTTTAACTAAAATTATCAATGTGTTTGACACTAAATTTCTTTTATCTTGTAAGGTTTACATTCAAATGTTTAGGGCAGTCCGTAACCAGACACGAAAATAAACAGATTTGGGTTGAGATTTTTGAACTATCAATTTGTTTATTTCATAGGTTGGGTTGGATTATGTGTTTGGGTTCGTGGGTTAACCCATCAATATGTATTATATTTAGAAAAAAATAACATTTATTTATGAATTATGACTTATGAGTGCAATATGCCATACTCGATCAAAAACTCAATCTTTTACTCCTTGTTACTCTAAAAGACCACATACTACTCATGTCCCTTACCTTACTACCTCACCACCGTTCACCCACCAGTACTACCTCCCGGCGGCGTCACACAAAACCAATCCACCAACGTAAAGCCGCAAACCGCAGGTACACTTGGGCTTCACTAGCCCACCATCACTAGTCGCTCTATCCCTTAACCACCATTATCGGTGAAACCTACTTATAATCACACAAACATGTATAATTAAACGAGTTATATGGGTTGGGTTGGATTGATGTTTCTGACCCGTAAACCCACTAACCTGGATACAAATATTGGTTGGGTTGAGTTGATGTATTCTGACTTATTAATTTGTCAACCCTTAACCTGTGTCAAACCCAGATCCAATTGCCACCTCTATCAAATCCATTGCAAAATATACTTGTCTTTATTATATGTTTCTCAGAAATATTAATATCATGGAAAATGACTTTTAAGGGTAATTACCTTTTCGTCTTGTTTACGTTTAAAAAACTTTTTTTATACACATTTGATCATTTATCTTATTAAATGTGTTCACATATTACCATTGTCATCTACTATCTCAGGTGACAATGGTAATATGTGAACACATTGAACAAGCTAAATGGTTAAATGTGTACAAAAAAAGTTGCATTAATGTGAATATTTTTTTTTTACAAATTTCTTAAGACTTTTTATAATTTATTATATAATTTTTATGATATTTTTTCATGTAGTTTTTTTTCTAAAACAATGTTTTAAACCTTGCTTTTATATATATATATATATATATATATATATATATATATATATATATATATATATATATATATATACTTTTTTTATGCTTTCATATGATTTTCATACAAGTGTTTTAAAACCAAATATTTTCTAAATGTTTTAAAATTTTCTTACAAGTTTTTAATTTTTTCTTTTTGCATTTTCATATATATTTTTTTTATAATTTTCATACAGCTGTTTCTAAACTTTCTCTTACAATATTTTTAAAGTGTTTCATAGATTTTGTATGACAATTTAATATTTTTCTATAACATTTAAAAATATTTTCATTAAATATTAGTTTAGAACATTGTATTAAAAAAATTAAAAAGTTTATAAACTTCAAATTAAAAAGTATACAAAAGTTGTAATAATTTTAAAACATTTACATTATAAAGATTTTTTTTATTTTATATGTATTATTTTTTTTAAAAGACCCTCCATACTTATTGTTACATATTTAATTTATTTACTTTTATTATTAGATACTGTTTACTTTAAAAATATTGTATATGCTTAAAAACAAAACAAAAAGTATATAAGGGGCTATATAAAATATTTCACAAAAAAATATTTATTAATTACAAAATAAAGTTTAGAATTGATTAATATTTAATTAATATTTATGATAATAACTTTTTGCTAAAAATAAATAAGTAGATAATTGATTTGTCAAATCAAAAAACTATAAATGGGATAAATAATCAATAACTATGGATACTTTAAAAATAACGTTTAGAAAAACAATATAAACAAATATGAAAAAAAAAATCGCTATTAAAGGTGGGGAAAATGACCTATTAAGGTAATTAACTTTTCGTTTTTTTTTTCCACATTTTGGCAATTTCTATTTTTTGTATACATTTGGACAGTTAACTTGTTAAATATGTTCAAATGTTACCATTGTTAACTGAGATAGTCGGTGACAATAGTAATATATGAACAAATTTAATAAGTTAAATGGTCATATATATATATATATATATATATATATATATATATATATATATATATATATATATATATATATATATATATAAGAAATTTCCTAAACTAGGAAAAGGCCCGTGCGTTGCACGAGTCATTCTTTTAAGAAAAATAAGGGTAGAATAATATGATAGACGAAAACTACAAAAAATAAAGAAAAATGATTGATTTTAGCAATCTTTTAGAAAACATTTGACAAAAGTCTGAATGCTAAAAAGTTCGGGTTAATAATAAAAGAAAAAAAATATCAAAATAGAATAATCTTGAAAAATGAGAGACAAAACTGTAAATGGATTAAAGAAACGGAGCACTTTTGAGAAAATATAAAAAACATGTGAGACAAGTCGAACTGAATCTTTTTAGAGAAAAAAAATGATACAAGAATACGGTAGATGAAAATGATAAAGAATAAAGAAAAATGGTTGTAAAGAAGTAAAAGTGAAAGTTTAGTGGCAAAAATATAAAGAAGTAAAAATAAAGCACCAAAATTCTAAAGAGGAAGAGTTTGTTGAAACTTTAGTGACCAAATTATAAAAAAGTACAAATATAGTGGTTAAAAGTAAAAGTTTAGTGGCAAAAATATAAAGAAGTAAAAATAAAGTGTCAAAACTATAAAGAGGAAAAGTTTGTTGAAACTTTAGTGGCAAAATTAAAAAAAAATAAAAATAAAGTGGTAAAATTATAAAAGAATAAAGAAAAATGGTTTTAAAGAAGTAAAAGTGAAAGTTTAATGGCAAAAATATGAAGAAGTAAAAATAAAGTGGCAAAATTATAAAAATAAAAAGTTTATTGAAACTTTAGTGACAAAATTAAGAAAAAGTAAAAATATAGTGTTAAAAATATAAACATGGAAAGTTTCCTGTTGAAACTTCCCATGTCCTTATATATGTATATATATATATATATATATATATATATATATATATATATATATATATATATAATGTGAACAAAACAACAAAAATAATTACCACAGTAAGTTACTTTCCCATAATATTAAACTTTTACAGACTTACGGTTATTATATTTTGTGACTAGCATTACATTTTTGAAAAAATTTAATGATTGAAAAAATAAATAAAATTTGCAAGATATTGTGTTAGAAAAAGCAACTTCTTTGTTTCTACGAATTAAATCTTTTGTAACACCCCATTCATTAAATAAATAAATAAATTGATGAGTGTATAGTAGCCCAAAAATCAATAATTATATAGCAAGGTGTTGGTCCCGGGGTTAATTGTTACAATTTTAGAAGTTGGGGGTTAAAAGTGCAAGTTCTGGAGTTAATTTAAAAATGATTTCAAAAGTCAGGGTGCGTTTGATAAATTTTGGATTTAATTGAAATAAAATCATGAAGAGAGGGGCTGAATAGTAAATAATGGATTAAAGTTGAAAAGATTTATGGAGGCAAGGGTTAAAGTGTAAGTTGGGATTTAAATTGAAAACAATTATTGTGGGGAGGGACTATTATTGCCGAAATGAATTAAAGTTTGTTGGAGTCACGGGATATACCCGATCCTCCTTTCCTTCTCGTGAACGAATGCTGCCCTAACCCCAATTCCTTACACTTCAGCAGCCGCCACCACTAAGTGCTTCCTCAGCCACCGCATTCGTCGTTGTTCTGATCAGACGAAGCCACCTCGCCATTGAACGCCACCTCTCTGCTACTGCCGGTGACATAAGGGAGCCGAGGAGTCACCGAGACCGGCGACTACAGCCGCGTTCATCCTTGTGTGGCGGCATGAACAACCGGAATTGCTTGGTAAGTCCGATTGCAACTCACCTATCTCCTATTCCTCGTTATATGCTGAGAAAATGGAGATGGAGATGCCATGGCTGCCGCCGGTGGCTTTTTGTCTTCATATTCCCGACATTCCATTAGTGTTAGCCTCATGGAGGGCGGTTGGGCGGTTATATGTCTAGAATATAGGTTTTTGTCATTGTTTTGTTGATGTATGAGTTATTTTGGGCCGAAAAACCCACCACCACCACCTCAAGGTGGTGGCTGCTGCCACTATCACTGTTTCTGCCGCCACCAGCCACCGTGAGTGGTGGTTGTGTGTGTGTTATTGTGTGTGGGAGTGGGCATTTTGTGGATATGATTTTGAATATGCAAGTTTTGGGCTGGAACAACCACGACCACCATTGGAAATGGTGGCTGCCGCCACCTGCCGCCGCCGACCACTACTGCCCGAGGTGGCAGTGGGTGGTGCCCGGCCTAGTAGAACCTCAATGGACCTAAAAGCCTAAATGTTGGACTTGGTTGGTTCGTTATTGGGCTAAAAACCCTAATTAGGGTTTAGAAAACCCTAATTAGGGTTTAGAAAACCCTAATTGTGAATTTGTTGGTTTGGGCCTATTGGGACCCGCGTTTGGACCAGTGGACTGAAGTTATGACTCATGTTGATTCCATTGTATGATGACTTAGTGGAATAATGGACTTAATGGGTTAAGTCATTAATGAGTTAAGTGAGAACACTTACCCCTAATCATCATTTCATGTGAAAAAACTAATTTATTGGGTTTGGAGTTGGGCCTAGATGTTTTTGGCTATTGATGGACCATCCAAGAACAAGTATAAGGACTAGAGTATTGGACTAGGCTATAGGATAAGGCCCATTGGACAGGCTTGGGCCATATTCAGAAAATTGGGCTATAGATGGGCCATATTTGGGCCTTGAAGATTATGAGGTATTGGACTTTTGGATTGCCAAGTGTTTAGACCAAAATACATGGTTGGGCCTTTAAAGTAAGACCATGTGAAGGATTTAGGCCTAATTTAGAAAATTGGGCCATAGTTGGGCCTTGGTTAATTATTGAACTTTTTAGGCTTTTAGAGTATAAGTTGGGCCTTGGTCTTGGACCAAGCTATGTTAAGGGTAAATGGTCCTTTTACTCCAAGTGTGTATTTTAGAGTTATGCATTGGAAACCCAAATGGTTAATAGGGTATTACTTTGATGTTGACAGTCTAGGGATCTGTCAGCTAGCATCCAGAGATTTATTCGCGGGACTCCAGCAGTGTGAGTTGAGTCCTCTTCCAGTAGGAACGGGTCTAAGGCACCAAGCCCGGCTCGTATATGAGATATTTTAATAGCTTAGTGTGGGCGGGGCCCGTATTTATTACCAGAGTATAAATATTAGTTAGATTGTTGGATTGCTATACTTGTTGTCTGTATGATACTTGTATGTTTTGTTTATGTATGTGAGTGTGGGCGGGGCCCATATCTCATTATTATTCGAGTGTGGGCGAGGCCCGTATCTCATCGTTACTTGAGTATGGTTATTGTCATGATGATAGATTGTGTACTTGTTGTCTGTGTGATGCTTGTATGTTCTGTTTATGTATGTGAGTGTGGAAGGGGCCCGTATCTCCTAGTCAACGGAGTGTGGGCGGGGCTCGTATCTCCTAGTCAACGGAGCGTGGGCGGGGCCCGTATCTCCTAGTCAGCGGAGTGTGGGCGGGGCCCGTATCTCCTAGTCAGTGGAGTGTAGGTGGGGCCCGTATCTCCTAGAGTGTGGGCGGGGCCCGTATTTCTCAGTAGCATGTTTATCTATATGGTATGTTGTAGTTTGGGGAGACTCACTAAGCTTCGTGTTTACGGTTTTCAGTGTTGGTTTCAGGTACTTCTGCTTTCAAAAGAGGAGCTCGGGATGATTGCAGTGCACACACCATCTGTTCAGCCTAGGATGTTTATACTATGATATTTTTGACAGTTCTTATGATATTTTGAGATACACTATTTATGATTTGTATATGATGTTCGATGACTATGGTTTTATTATTAAATTAAAACAAAATTTTTAGGCTGTATTTTTGGGATGTTATATCTATATTCTAATAATGAATATATTTATTCTTCTATTGCCAATTGTCATTATATTAAAACTCCTTATTAATATTATATGTCTCATATAATGTCACTTGTCAACATCTTAATTATCCATTTCAAATTTTAGATTTCTCACCCTAATTACATTAAATTTTAATTTCAAAATTAAATTTTTTTCACTTTAATTGTATTAAATTAATAACATTAAATTAACAAATAAAATAAAATTAATACAAATCATAAGGTGGTATAACTTCACGTATTTATTTAAATCAACGGTTATAATTTTATATAACTAAAAAAATATCTCTTAAATAATAATTTATTTAAAGTAATTGATTAATAAGTTTGAATTTTTAATATGAAAATTTAATTAATTTTATATCGATGGTTCTAACATGTTATAAATTAATTTTTAATATTTTTGTAAAAATTTGTGGCTATACGAGAGACCCAAATATAATATTTTAATAAATAATTTATTTTAATTTCTACCTTTCATAATATTCTATATCGTCTAAATAGTATACACACAAAAACTTTTGTTGTTATGATTGGCTATATATCTTAAGGCAAATTAAAAAAAGAAAAAACATATTATATTATGAATAGTTTTATGGTTCAACTTACTATTGTATTTTGTATTTATTTCCCAAGCACACTATAAATGTTTTAGAAAAAAAAAATCCCAAATTAACCATTTTGATTTTTTTTAATACCATGGCTACTGATATTTTCAAAATTAACGATTTTGTTTTGTTGGATTGAATATATATATATATATATATATATATATATATATATATATATATATATATATATATATATATATATATATATATATATATATATATATATATATATATATATATATATATATATGATGAAACTGTAAAATCGTCAGAATCATAATGCTTTTTATAACGTCTATGATTAAATATTCTTATAACACAATACATAAATAGGAAGAAGAAAAAACGAAATTACAATATCATAGTAAACATATAAAATTATATAACTACACAAAATAAATACTAATAAAAATTAAATTTTCTAGTATAGTCAATGAAAGAGAAGAAAAAAAAAAGTTGGATCCCTTAAGTTTAAAAGGTGTGGTGAGTCATCTTTTGTAGGGGTAACCTTAACCTTATCCTTCATATCTGAGTAGGTCAATTGTCGATACTAAATATGGTGTTTTGGTCCTATAATTTTCATAACACATGGAAATTAGGCCCACAAAGGCCCCTTTCACCAATCAACCATGCGCAATGGTCTTTTAGCCAATGGACTCAAATCTCAATATTACTTGTAAAATCCAACAACAATTAAGTACTTTAGATATGGCAAAAATACGTAAATTGGATTATTGGACAAGTTAAAATATGTTGGGGCCAAAATAAATAGATTTGGTCTTAGTTGATTAGTTGTATTCTTTTATTATATAAAATAATTGTTAAAATATAATTGATCTTTTATGAATTACTTTAGCAGGGTGTGGAAACTGTACTTGTTTTTAAGTATATGGATAATAATACTATGGAAAAACTCTAAAAGAAATAAATTTGGGAAAGAGAGATAAAAAAAAAAGTTTAATTATGTTGTTAATAATTTCATGCTTTAAAGTTCTATTATCAGTAGAAAGTAATATATAGTTTCATATTCTAAATACAAATAAATTAATTATAAGGTTCTAATCTATCAGAGCGTTCCATAAGCGAGCTGCTTGATTATACGGTTAGAATAATTAAAAGAAATATATAATTGAATTTATTTTAGTATTTATCATGTTGTTTTTTCAATTTATTTATGATTTAAAAATATTGGTGGGCAACCATATATCTATATAATTTATAATTTATAACGGTTATCAAATAATTAACCATTTTATCTTATGTTCTTTTAAATAAAAGAACAAAAGAGTCCATCATTCATATTCAAACAATGTATTTAGTCAAAAATAAAAATAACATTTATATCAATAATATATTATTTATATAGACATCGTTATCAATTCAATACACTTGATAAATTTAAAAAATAAATGAAAAAAAATTAAAAACAAAATTTAATTTGAAAGTTTGCCATAAAGATTATTGTAGCTGAAGTTTAGAGTCAATTATAGTTTTGGTTCGTATGGTTTGGTTAGATTTTCACTTCAATTTTTGAAAATTTAAAAAGTTGCATTCTTATTACTTTGTAGTCTATTTGAAAAGACCATTTACACTTACTTTTATATTTTTGTTTTTTCTTTTATATATATATATATATATATATATATATATATATATATATATATATATATATATATATATATATATATATATATATATATATAAATGTCAAATAAATCTAACCAAAAAAATTATCAATAAATAAACCATAAGAATACATCTTGTTAAATTTTTAAAGGTTAGACTGAAAGTATGAATTCAACAAAATCTTAGCCATCAAACAAACAATCAAAACTGTAATTTACTCTAAAGTTTATTGTAATGGTATATATATATATATATATATATATATATATATATATATATATATATATATATATATATATATATATATATATATATATATATATATATACCCAAATAGAACCATACTAGCATTGATTTAGGCCTAATTATTTTTACTTTCGATTGTCTATTTTAGGCCAAAGCTTTTGTATGCAATGATGACTATAGTGAAAAATGTTAATATAATTGAAAGCTAACAAGCTTTTGTATGAATTGATGCCTATAGTGAAAAATATTAATCTAATTAACATGTAAAAATCTTTTTTATATATATGTAATTTAATTAACATACTACTATAAATTGCAATCTAATTATAGTGAAATTTTATTTGAAATTTAGTTTTTATCTATTATATTCAATTTGTTTATTTCGAAATTGCTATTAGAGTCAAACAAATATTTCTATTTGGTAATCTGAGTTTAAATTGTCACCGTATCACTTATTGTTTCAAGGAGTGAAATAATTTTGGGTTGGTTGAATTAGACGTTCATGTTATTGGCTTTAACATGGATCATACTTTTTCTTTTTCCAAAAATAATTATTTTAAATTAGAATCTTTAAATTAAAATAATTTAATTAGCTAAAAATCGTATGACACGATAACTAGGGACACTATAAAGTCTCTGACCTAAGATATAGAAAACCTTTGAAATTCAACAGTTTATGTATAAAACTAAACTTGGTGTATTCTGTAATATAAATAATTTTCCATGAAATTTGATGGATCATTGCTAATCAACACAATTTCTTTTGTTTTTACCATCATTTTAGAGGGAGATCCTAACGTTATCCTTTTTCATTTTAATGTACGAATAGAACTATCGAAAAATTGAGTACACTTTATACAAATTGTAACAAAAATAAGTAAGGATGAAAAAAAGGTAGATAAAAGACAATTTAGTAAATAATATCAGAACATGGGGTTTTCTTTCCTTCTTTTTCCCATTTAGATTGAGGCTTTGGTCAGTGGGGATATATGAAAGTGATAGTGAAGCCTCCATGACTAGCAAAGCATGTACCACTTTTGAATTGACATGTTTGAAAATGTGATATTAAAAGTAATTTATATGTACATGTCCTATCTTATAGTATGGCACTTAAAAGTGAATATCGACTTTATAATCATCCAAATAAAGATGTAAAAAAGTTTGAGATTGGATTCAAATAAATGTGGATGTAGACAACAAAAAAGTCAAGATAAAGAGAAATTGAACTTGAATAAGTATAAGCTAATTAAAAGTGTCAATTCCTCTTTTAGGATTTGGTGAAATCTAACAATATCCTTTATGTCTAATCCACCTAAACCAAATTGTTCTTGTTTTTCAATATTGTGCCGTTTAACAACCGCTTCATAAATTTTCACTTTATACATAAATTTTCACTTTATACTGTACTTTATACTGTACTGCTATAAGTTATGTATTTATATTATAGTCAAGCCCATTATATCTAACCATTTGTCATGTAA
Organism: Lactuca serriola; assembly: GCF_051521515.1. Taxonomy (NCBI): domain Eukaryota; kingdom Viridiplantae; phylum Streptophyta; class Magnoliopsida; order Asterales; family Asteraceae; genus Lactuca; species Lactuca serriola. The sequence continues at coordinate 155,700,345 of NC_136415.1, forward strand.
ATGTGTGTATATTATATTGAATCAATGAAAGGTGATTTCATTGGAAAATACCAAGATTACATGGTATCAGAGCAATAAAAAACCCTCCAAAAATCTCTCTTCTTCTAAACCTAGACGTCGAACCTTGTTCTACCGATTGTCTCCTCTGATTCTCCATCTCTCTCGTCTTTCTTTGATCTTTCTTCTTTCATAATGATTGGATCATCTCAGTGGCAGGCCGTAAGAGGGGCTGGGGGAGGCCATGGCCCCCGTGGTTTTGAACTTCCTAATACCCAGATATGTATCATATATTTATAAAGTTATCCAACAGTAAAAAAATTATTAATCTGCCCCCTGTTTTTCATTCAATGAAAAAACTTAATTATTATCAAAAAGTGTAAACAAAATAGTCATGATATACCCAAAAAATCCAAAAATCACTGCTAAAATTAAAAGAGATCTTGTTTCATTAGGAAAAAGAAAATTAGGAAACTAAAACCCTATAAAAACTAATCAAAATTCTAACAATATTTATACAATTCTTGACTTGAACTTTGAGTTTAAGAAAATCCCCGCCGATTACAGCTTTTCGCCTGATTTTCATTGATCAGTGCCCTCTGCCGGAGTTTAAAAAAACCTAAGGTTAAGAACATCTGATTTCAATTCTCCTTCTCTACTCTCCATTCGAGACTAAAAAGGGTACTGTCTTTTCGCTTTCTCTTCTCCCACCAAAAGCAATATCTTCGAGTTAATAGATATGAAATATCTTTAGACCATACCTTGCAGACTCGTGAAGTGTGATGTAGGTAGTAGGCTAGACTTGTAGAAAGAGAACTATTATCTATAATTAAAATTTTTTTATTGTTTACTTTTAAATTATATATTGTATCCATATTGTAAAAGTGAAATAAAAAGTTAGAATCATCATAATATCTATCTATGTATGGGTTATGTGTATCTTATTTAAAATCAAAATAGGTATATGTTATGGTATTTAGTTTTAGTGTGTGTCTTATAATTTCAAAAAGGTTAAAGAATAAAATATAAAAGCTAGTATTCGGATGATTTTTTGGTTTTTGTTACTTTGAAAGACAATTTGTCGAAAAAATTAGTTTAGAAAAAATTTTGTACGACTTTAAATCGATGTGTTCCACATCTATAAGGAATACTACGCTATAGATATAAGTTTTATTTTTTAGAGTGCATAATTTTGAACAAAATTTTCTTGTCAATATTGTTATACATATTTTAAAATTTTGATTACGGCCCCCCTATTTATTGCGTTTGTGTTCCGCCCCTGGATCATCTTCTGCGGGATCATCTTCTACTATTTCTAATAAACCTTCCTTTACAATCAATATCAAACACGACGTCCCCTTGGTACTCGATTTGGATCATATGAATTATGACATTTTGCGTGAACTTTATGAAATCCATTGCATTGGATACGGTGTGAGTGATTATTTGGTACCTCCCACATGAAAGATTCTTGAAGATAAAGTCAAAGAATAGACTCGAATAGATGCAATTGTTAAGCCATGGATGTATGGCACTCCTGAAATCTATCTACTACGTCTTCCCGAAACAAACAACTGCATATGATGTTTGGCAAAATCTTGAAAATGTTTTTCAAACCAACAAAGAAAATACAGTAATTCAATTTGACAATGAGCTCGGGAATATCACTATTGGCGCTTCTATTGTCATTGGATATTGTAATCATATCAAAAACCTCGCTGATCTTCTTGATAATATGGATGTCAAAGTTCCGGAACCTAACTTTGCTGCATACACTTTGAACGGGTTATCTCCAAAATTCACCATCGTGATCCATTACCCTCGCTTTGGGAAATTCATTATATGCTTATTTAGGAGGAACAACATCACCTCCAAGAAGAAACTTGACAGTCCTCCCTTACCCACTCTGACAACGCATCATCTCTTCATGCCCTCATCTCCAATTCCTAAAATTTGTAATTGAATAATCAAGGTGATTATCGTGGAGGAAGCAGAGGTGCACGGAATAGAGGAGGATGTGGTGGCATGCATGGTGTTTGAAATTATCATGGTGAAAGTAGGGTTATTTTCACGGACAACAGCAACAACGAGGTGGATAGAATCCCTTCGGAACTTGGGCGTTTGGATGGTACCAAGTCAATGCATCTAATGGTTGCCCAAATCAAACTAGGCATCTTCCAGCTCCTCATGTGACTCCTCAACATCTTGGGCCTAGACAAGTTGTGGTTCAACAAAGTATAACTTATCAACAACATCAATTTTTTAACCCACAACAAGCGTATCAAACCAGCCACCCACCTTAACATTTTTTGTGGCCTAGAAACACCAATTCAGCAAATCCAGAGCCTATTTCCCTTCTATAAATGTTTAATACCATGACTTTAAGCGAAATGAGTCAAGATGGTTGGTACATGGACGCCGTAGTTACATGTCATGTTCATGTTAACATGGGTATTCTCAAGTTTGTTTTAGATAATAGTACATTTTCTTCATTTATTTTAGTAGGAGACATATCTTTTATATGTGTGACTAAAATGGGACATTCCATTCTTCCGTACTCTAATATGTTTCGAACCTTACATCTTAAAAATCTTTTGATCACGCCCTCAATCATTACAATTTTATCTATGTTCTTCGTTTTGTTCGTGAAAATAATTATTCGATTGAATTTGACCCTTTTGGTTGTTCTGTGATAGATCTTCAAACCAAAAAAATTCTCATGCGATGTGAAAGCACTAGTGACCTCTATCCTGTCACCTCACAACTCCTCAAGCATTCCTTTCCGTTGCACCATCTTTTTGGCATCAACATCTTAGTCACCTCGGTCATCATGTCTTCAAGCACTTAGTTCATAATAAGTTTATTTCATGCTAGTCTAATAAAGACTCTAGTTTATGTCTTGCATGTCAATTAGGAAAACATGTTAAATTGTCTTTTAGTTGATCTTCAACTATTTCTATGTGTCCTTTCGAACTTGTGCATTCCGATGTTTGGACATATTCTATTGAAAGTACTAGTGGCATTAAATATTATTTCATATTTGTGGATGACTTTTCACATTATGTGTGGGTATATCCTATACGTGACAAGTCTGATGTCTTTGATAAATTTGTTCATTTTTGTTAATTTGTCAATAATCAATTTAAAACCGATATCAAATCTATCCAATATGATAACGGGGGTGAATATGACAATCATAATTTTCATCAATTATGTGGTCAAAATGGCATCCAAATGTGTTTCTCTTGTTCTTACATGTATCAACAAAATGGTAAATATGAACGCTTGCTTTGTTCTCTTAATAATGCCACACTTACCCTTCTTTCTCATGCATGTATTCCTCCCACTTGTTGGCTTGAAGCTCTTTATATGGCCGATCATTTGCTTAATATTTTACCTACAACCACTCTAGATAATGATACAACGTTTCATAAACTTTTTTCAAAAACAACCCACTTACACCCATCTTCATGTTTTTAACTACCTTCGTTTTCCAAATTGAGGCTCCCTATAAACTACCTCCGTGATAGATGCCATATTATGCATCTTTTAGGGTCGTTTTTTTTAGTATTTAGTGTTATATTTTACACATTTTCATGTCATAAGTTTAAATAATGTTCAACTCATGTCTTTCGTCAAAATTCATGTACTGCTAGCGTTTTTATGTCATTTTCAGATAATTCGAGTAGAGTAGTACTTTAGGAGTAACTTTGGATGTGTTTAATGGAGCATTGGATTTAATTGGAGCTTGAAACTTATGAATGATTCTGAGTAATGCTTCGAAGTTGTTTTGGTCAAGAAAAATTTGATTGAATTAATCATACGAAGATAGATTGCTACATTCTAAAGCCTAAAAGCATGTTTCGGAAACTACACAAAATGTTCCGAAAAATTATGAAGGATTCTTAGTATTTTAACCATATCTCATAACTCGTAATACTAATTGCCTAGACTCAAAGTGTTCCGGAAACTAGACAAAATTTTGGACGAATTTTGTGTTTGCGAAAAAGGAAAAATGCGATCGTATATTTTCCAATCTGCGATCGCCAATATCATCGTCAAATTCAGATTTTCTGCAACATATCAGGTACATTACTTCCTAGCTACAACCTTTTGATTTTATATGCTTTATTGAGTTGTTTATTCATCTCCGAGCATTGAGGACACTACATCATTTTAAGCTTGGGGAGGGGTTAGTGTAAAATTTTGCATTTTTAGTTAAAATTTAAAAATTTCCAGTTAAAATTTTCAATTTTATTTTCTGCATTGCATTTGCATTTAAAATTCTAAAAAAAAATCCAAAAAATACTTAATGTTAATGTTTTTTCCCCTGTTTTTCTTCATTTCATTAAAAAAACAAAACATATTTTTATTTTATTTTCTATATATATATATATATATATATATATATATATATATATATATATATATATATATATTCTGAAAAAAAAAACAAAAAGTTACATGATATGATGACATTCTTGCATTCGATAGCTCTGTGTATGTGGAAAATGAAAGTCAGAAACGATCGGGCCGATAGTGGTAAGTTCGGTAATAGTTCTCATAACTAGGGGTCTCAAAACACCGTGATTTGAGACGTCGGATGTAAAATATAAAAAGAATGGCGTATCGAAACACTACGTGGGCGGTAATAACAATTCAAAGTTATTTGCTTTGGAATGTTTAACAAGAACCTTACTTGATAAGTCTGGACCCACAGAAAACAAACCTATTTGTTGACACACATAACCTTCACGGTAACAGAGAACCTTATATCAGATCCACACAATTAAAAAAAGGGTTCAACTGTCATATCTAGTACCCAAGTCAAAGTTCAAGCATTTATTCAAAGATATCTCAAGAAATTCAAAAAATGATTGAAGAACACAAGCTAAAGACAAAAGTACAAAGAAGTACAAATAATCAAATTCAATCAATTTAGAATCCATCTCAAATTCAAATCTAGCACGAATGAAGAAATATGTGATATGATATTTGTTGTTCTTAGAAAAGTGAAAGTGTATGAGCTGGCCCCCTATAGGTGGGCCCACTACTTTAGTGAAAGTTGGTTTAACGTGATGGGTTCTTAAGGATTCGTTGAGCTTGGTTCTTAATTATTTAGTCTTGAGGACATGAAATTCTGAAATATGTTATTTTCTCTTGCAAGGATAATTAAGGTATACAGTCTAAATAAAATATACAACTAGTTTGTTGGTTCACACCCTCAAGCTTCTTCCTAACATTGGGAATCTGTGAAAGATGGAATGTATTGTGATGATCATCAAGGTAGTGATTCCATTGGAGCTTCCCTCGGTGTTAAATCTGATCATGTGAAAAAAAAAGAGTGAAGTGTTTCTTTAGTTCAAGGTTTTAGTTTCCTCTATTTTGTTCTAAATTCAATTCAGGTCATCTAGGTCTTTCCATTTTGGTTACAATGTTTAATCTTTTTATTACTTGAGGGCAAGCTAGGGGAAATTTGATAGATACCATTTTATGCATCTTTTAGGGTAGTTTTTATTAGAATTTAGGATCATATTTTACACAATTGTATGTTATTAGTTTAATTAATGTTCAACTCGTGTCTTTTGTCAGTATTCCCGTACTACTAGCGTTTTTATGTCATTTTCAGATACTTCGAGTGGAGTAGTACTTTAGGAGCAGCTTTGGAACCGATTAATGGAGCATTGTATTTAATTCGAGCTTGGAACTTATGAAGGATTCTGAGTAATGCCTGGAAGTTGTTTTAGTCAAGAAAAATTTGATTGAATTGATCCTACGAAGATAGATTGCTACATTCTAAAGCGTAAAAGCATGTTGCTGACAACTTTGAGCCCTTGTCAGTATTTTGATTATATCTCATGACTCGTAACTCCGATTGTTGAGATTCAAAATGTTCCGTAAACTAGACAAAATTTCAGACAATTTTTGTGTTTGCGAAAAAGAAAAAATACAAACAAATTTTTTCCAATCTACGATCGAGGTTTCGTAGGGTCGAAAAATGATCAGGGGAAGAAAAATCACAAAAAATGTGATTACATTTTTCCTTTATACGATTGCATTTCCACTTCGAAGCCTAAAGAATGTGAGAAATAACATTATAGCTCAATTAACAGCGATTCAGGAAAATTTGTGCAAAAATGCAATCGCATTTTCCCATTCTGTGATCGCATGTTTCGTATTCTTGCTCTAGAAGTTACCTGCTTGCATATAAATACGACCCTCCTAATCAGATTCGAAGAGCAGGCAATTCCAAACGATGAAAAACCCTGCTGAAGATGATTTCTGATACTTTTCATCACTTTCTAAAGGTATGAAGGTCTTGAATCATCTTCTACACTTAATCGGTTACTTTACCTTTTTATTAATTTTAATTCGTTTTTAGCCATGTATGGCTAAAACCCAAGTTTTCAGTTCTACAATTGACTTGTACTTTTCATGTGATCAATTATCATATTTGATTCTCATTGTGTGTTTCTATTCAGTTGTTTCAGTTTTGAACTTAATGAATATTTGATTTTTAATTCTTGTTAGTCTAATCACCTAGCTAGGGTTTAATCATTACAGTTAGTTAGTTAATAGAATTCGTAATTGTTCTTCTCAACTGATAATAAGTGACAAGTATTAGATTGGTTCCGTGTTGGTATATAACTCTTATATAAACTAAAATTTCGAACCTTTATTCTTTTGAGCTTGTGATAAGTATTGGGTATTTCTGGGAATTCTACACAGAACTTAATGCAACTTTTCTGATCTTAATTACGAGCTTGTTTAATTAGACAGTAAAAATTTAGGGTTAACTGAAAAGCTTGTTTTATTTAATTTAACTAGGTAAAAGAGATTATACTAGAGCTAGTTAGTTTTTCTCAATACCAACTTAGATAGAATGCGTACTGAATAACCAGATCTGGGCTGATTGCATGATTAGGAAAGTCACAGCAAAATTGAAATTGTTTTTATTATTGAGTTTTATTTAATTAATTTCACTATAATTTTTAGTTTTAGTTTTAAATCAAACCCCCTTTTATTATTTTTATGTTGAATAACTAGTATATGCCTTACACATAGAGACATTCAACATTAGGTTGTGTCCCTGAGGATTTGACCATGCTTCCCTGTACTATCCTTTAGTGCAACCAAGTAGTAAAAACATTACTTGCTTAAATCGTGCATGATTGCTGTTTAACACTCTGCAATCTACACCCTACATTTTTCTAGGTTATCCCACTGTTAAAACATTGTCGCGTGCTTCTTAAGCAAATAAAATATCACTGCTTGAATGCACTAAAGGGTAGCACATGGAAGCAGGGCCGAATCTCAGGGACACAACCTAAAAATCAATGCATCTTTTCGTAAGGCACATGCTAGTCATAAAACAGAATATATAAAAGGGGGATTTTGTTGTAAATTATTAACTAAAATATCATAAAAAATAAAGTAAAGTAAATTCTATAATAAAAAGCGAGTTCGGAACTACTACGACTTTCCTAGTTATGCAATCAACCCAGACCTGGTTGTTTACGATGAGTTATATCTATGCCGGTACTGAGAACAACTAAAAAGCTCTAGTATATTCTCTTTTACCTAGTTAATTAACTAAAATAAGCTCTTCAGTTAATCCCAACTTTTTACTAATTTAATTAAGCATGCTCTTACTCAAATCATAAAAGCAACATTATAATCTGTGTAAAATTCCCAACATTATTCAATACTTCTCACGAGCTCGGAAGCGTAAAAACATAAAATTTCGGTTTATATTAGAATTAAATCTCACACGGAACCAATCTGATACTTGTTACTTATTACCAGTTGATTAGAACAATTACAGATTCTGTTAACTGATTAACTAGATTTATTTAATCCTGAGTTAGGTGATCATGCTAAAAAGACCTAAAATCAAAAATTTATTGAACACAAAATAGGAATTTCTAGATTGAATCACAAATAAAAAATTCAGGTCTAATGATTGATTATGTGAAAAGTACTGATCTACACAGAACTGAGATCTAGGGTTTAGCCAGACATGGCTAAAATATGATCAAAACTAATGATGAGAAAGATTAAACTACTAATTCTTACTTAACTTAATGATTGAGATGATCCACAACCTTTAGATCTATAGGAATTGATGAAAAAATACAGAAATCGCCTCTAGGGTTTAAACTAATCGAAGAGGTCGTATTTATATGCATGCCAACAACTTCCGGAACAAGAATATGAAAAACACGATTGCATTTTCGGTTCGCAATCTCCAAGTGTCTCGATTAATGAAGTATATTGCTATATTTGTCAAAAAGTGAGAAACGTGATTGTGTTTCTTGAAAAGCACAATCGCATTTTTTTTCGAAGTCCCGAAAATTGATTTTTTTGGCCTGGAAAAGTTGTAAAGGTAAAGCACGATCAAATAGGCGAAAACACGATTACATTTTTTTTCTTCGTAAAATGCATGTTTCAGACGCGAACTCTTCAGTTTAAGAAAATCCAACCTAGGCTGCAACTCAAGTATTTTTGCTCCATTAAGCTCGTATAGTGTATCGAATATGCTTCCAAATCACAGCTCCACTCGAAATATCTAAAAACGACATAAAAACATGAGCAACACGGGAATTCTGACAAAATACATGAGCTGAACATTATTTAAACTAATGCACACACAAATGCATAAAGTATGATGCAAAACACTAATAAAAACTATCATAAAAGGTGCATAAAATGGAATCTATCAAATCTCCCCAAGCTTAAACTTTACTTGCCCTCAATTAGTAAAAAGATTAAACATTATAAACGAAATGAAAAGATGTAGATGACATGAAACGGAACTCATAATAAACCTAAAATAAAGGAAACTAAAACTTGAACTTCAAAAACTAAAAACAAGATTTATATTATAATTTTCAATTCATCAAAACCTTGCTCACCAATATCACACAAAATAGTCCAATTTGAGTTCACCAATTATATCTCACTTCAATGCATATATTTGTGTCTAAAAACCTAATTATTTTCCATGTCCTAAATACTCACATTCCTCATAAATGTTCACCACTTGTTTTGAATAACATTCATTCTACATCCTTCCGAATACATCCTCAGAAAATTTTCTTGACCTCAAGGTATTTTTGTTAAATTCCCAAGCATACATACGATAAAACAACCTACAAAGAAAAATTGCAACATGACTAACTAAGCTTTTGGCTTTTGGCAATTTTGCTTTATTTCTTCACTTTCTCATAATATTCATACTTTGCAAGCTTATTATTCTTTCAACGACTTTTGACAACTCTTTACTCTTTTTTTCAACTCTTGTTTTCTTATTTTTTTCTCAAAGTAAAACCTAAAAGAAAAACATATGCTTAAGAAATGGAACTTAACCTCAACCCTTATTGGTTAAATGTATTTGTAACACTCCAAATTAGGTATTACCGATGAAGCCCTTGAAATTTTGAATGTTGCATAATAAGTCCCTTAAGTACGTTGGGCGTACTTCATGGGTATGCTTAGTGTGCTATGCATGGATGATCGCGGAGGGACACCACGTACGCTGGGCGTACCAAAGAGTACGTGGGGCGTACGTGACAAATGTTCAAACACTAATTTTTGGACTTGAGACCTACATAAGCATCCTTATCTCATTTGAACTTCAACCTAATCAACCTCTTACACCTTTAAATGTCCCTGAAAACCCTAAAATCAATAGAGAGTGTGTTTTGAGCTTAAGGAGTGCATTTGTGGCCATTTTAGTGTCCATTCAAGAAGAAGGAGTTGCTAAGCAAGCTTGGAGGGGCGTTGGGCTTCAAGAATCTGCATCTAGTTCACCTTGAGAAGCTTCTAGAGGTATAAAGCTTTGATCTTGTCATCTTATTCATTAGATCTAGCTAGGGTTTTCTATTTGGTCCGTTTAGTTGGTTTTGGACCTCCTCTTGAGAGTTGAGCAACTCCAAAAGCTGAAATGGATAGATCTGAGCTTTGTGAGCATGCTAGATGCATAAAGGTGCTAGCTTGGGAAGTATCTAGACTCCATGCATGAGTTTGAAGCCTTATATGAAGTCCTAATGTAAGGAGTGAAGTTTTTAAGTCCCATATAGCATGCAAGGGCATAAAGTTGCCAAATTTATGCCCTAGGACGTCTTAATGAGGTCAAATCTGATATTGGACGTTAGAACACCGAATGTTAAGTACTTAATAGAAGATAGTGCTTAATCTGTTTGTACGATGTGTGTAACTTATAGTACGCAACTTGTACGACCCAGGGACTCAGTACGTTGTGCGTACCAGGGTGGTACGCAAGGCATACACACAATAGATAGACTCAGACATGTTTTGGGCTTCTAAGCTTTTGGGCCTTAATTAGTCATTGGGCCTGATCACGTTTTGGAGTTAGTGGGCCAGCTGATCTGTTTTGGGCCATGGATGCCTAGGTTGTGCCTTATTGGGCCATGAGGCCCATTATTGATTTTGGACATGGACTTTGGTCCCATTAGTAAAGGAAGACTTTTTGGGCCATTGTGAAAGGACTTGGGGTTTGAGGTCTTCAATTGGTTAGTGTTCAGTCTTAACCTTGGGTAATGATATGATTGTTCAGCACGGGTGGTTGCGGACTGTTAGGAGAGCAGCTTTCGGATTCAGCAGATGGAGGTGAGTCTTGTTACCATACCAATGGGTCTAAGGCACCAAGGCCGGCCCATTTAATTTTATATGGATTGATAGTTAGTTATGTGATATGTCGCTAGGACATTTGTATGAAAGTCCCCAGGGGGTTCCCGAGGCAGTATATTAAGACCATGAGGAGGTTCCCATGGCATTTAGTATAAGTCCTTGGAGGGTTTCCATGGCTTCTTAGTATGTTTGCTTGTTTAGCTCGTATGATATTTTCATGATTAGTGTAGACCATGTGGAGGTTCCCGCGACAAGTAGCGAAGACCATGTGGGGGTTCCAATGGCGGCTAGTAAAGACCACGTGGGGGTTTTCCGTGGCACTTGGTGTAAGACCTTGGAAGGTTTCCACGGCATCCCTATTTGTCTATATGCATGGCTTATGTGATATATATAGCTTTATAGCTAATATGATATGTGTTATGTGGATTTTGTGTGGGGTATGCTCTGGGGGGCTCACTAAGCATTAGCTTACACCTTGTTGATTTGTTTCAGGTACTTCTGAGCCTAAGGGAAAGGGAAAGGCTTGATGATGCCATATACACTCTCCGACATTTTTTTAATGGGACAATCTGATGTTTTGAATAAAATTTTAATGTTATGAATTTTGAAAATAGTGGTTAATATTACTTCATATTTTATGAGAATGCTTGGTTAATTAAAAATGAAAATTTTATTTGAAAATTTTGGGTTGTTACAAGTTGGTATCAGAGCCTTGGTTTGAGGGATTCAGGCACACCCTCGGGTGTGTCGGGGATCAAACTAAGGAAATGGTAAAAATTGTTTTCAAGAAAATAAAATAAAAAGTTAAAACTTTTAAAGAATGGAAAATAGGAGAGTGCAACGCGCGTGATCGGCCGAGCCAAGTAAGTAGTTCCCCAATTTGTTGGCCATGTTATACTGATATTTGAGCTATGATAATCTTATGGATCTTGCTAGGTGTATGCTTCTAAAATTGTATACGGTTAGGGGCTTATAGCCTTAGAATGATTGAATTGGCCTTATTCCCTGTTCCTCATATGGTTGTGGTCCTAGGGTAGAATCTATTATTCGAAAAGTATATTTAATCCTTTTTATGTGTATAATTTGCATGCATAAGGGCAACCTGTTATGATGGGTATGATTGATGTGGGTAGAGAAAATCTTAGGGTCGCCTAGGGTTTGAGATATGCACTAGTCTGTGGGATATGATTTATTTTGGGACGAATTGGAGTTATCAGGTAGAGCCTTGGGGAGGATACAGGTAGGTGTGGAAGGTAGTATTGGGCCCATACTACTGAAAGCACAGGACCCGTACCCGAACCAATGTTAGAGTTGGAAGCTCTAAGGAGGACCGGTGTGGGAGGATCCACTTTATAGACATTCTGATCATTATGTTTTATGGTATTGCAGTACAGTATGGTGATGACACGAAATGGAGCTGGGGGATCAGGATCGGGATCTAGATTTGGGTCGGGCGATGGTATCAAACCCAATGACGAGAGGCTGTGTGAGCTCATCGAAGATGAGGTTACGATGGACATCTTTGATGTCACCCTAGTTATCTTTGGGACGGTCAAGGAGGGTATGATGGAGATTATGGAGGAGAGGCTCAGGGAATTTAGAGCTAAGATTGCTGCGGGCCAGGTCGGGGCCCGAACTCCCTCGTTCCAGGAGTTCAAGGCGTGTGGGGCGCCAAAGTTTTTTTTGGGTCAGGGACCCCATTGTCATTCGACGTTGGGTGGCAGATATAGAGAACGCCCAACACACGAGTTCTTGCCCTAATGCGGCAAAGGTGGTTTTTTCTTCATGTATGCTGAGAGACAGAGCCCAAGACTGGTGGGGAGAGGTGACAAGTCAGGTAGGGGCAGCCGGTGTGGCTGAGATGACATGGGCCGAGTTTCTTCGGCGAGTTGATTTTGAGTTTGCACCACCTATCAAGGTACAAGGGCTAGTGAGGGAGTTTCATAACCTTCAGTAGACCACCGAGACTATGGCAAAGATCACCGCCAAGTTTTGGGAACAAGCATTGTTGATCCCACAGTATGGTACCAATGAGGACATGAGGAGGGAAAGGTATCATTTCATGCTGAGGGATGACATCCGGGAGTTTGTGAGCTTCACAGGGTGCAAAATCCTGATTGAGATGGTGGAGAAGGCCCGTGGATGGGAGATGGAGTTGGACTTCCGCACCAAGCAGAAGCCGGAGCAAGTTTAGGCGGCTGGGGGTCAGGCTATAAAGCCTAAGACCTCTGACTCTTTGGGTAGGGGCTAGTAGGGCCTTGGCTGGTGTGCCAAGTACGGAAAACTGAACAGTGGAAGTTGCCGGGGGTCGGGCCCGGTGTGCTATACTTGTGGTTAGCTGGGCCACTAAAGCAGGGATTGCCCCAAGAAGAGCTTGATATGTTTCCACTGCAACCAGGTTGGCCATAAAAGGCCAATTGTATGAGGTTGCAGGGTGGAGGAGGAGCAGTGGTGGCGCATGTGCTTGCAACCATAAGGATCACTAATGGCCGCCTTATTAAGGTGGAAAATCCAATGGTAAAGAGCCGCGCATTCTAGTTGACTACCAAGGAGGCTCGGCCAGAGCCAAAAGTTTCGGGATGCGCTGAGGACCTTTTTGGTCAATGTGCCGAGGAGGCTCGGCCAGAGCCACTCTAGATTTTTATTGTATTGCTTATGTATATCTTGTCCTTATGTATAGGGACCTTTTTGGTCAATGGTATGTCTGCTCACGTCTTGTTCAATTCGGGAGCTACCCAATTGTTTGTGTCTCTTGCACTTAGCAAGAAGTTTCGGGATGCGCCGAGGACCTTGGATTCCCTGCTTGAGGTTGAGATTGTGGACGACTGCACTGTGAGTGCTGAGAGGGTGTATCGGGACTGTGTCCTGAACATGCTTAGGGAGAGGTTTCGTGTTGATCTAGTCCCTATACCGTTGCGAGGACTGAAGGTGATTGTGGGGACGGACTTGCTGGGGGCCAATGGGGCCATAATAGATTGTGAACGTCAGTTAGTGAGGGTTCGAACTCCAAGTGGGGGAGAACTTGTTATTCGTGGTGAGAGGGCCTCGTACGGGCCACCCCTTTGTTCAGCCGCGAGAGCTAGGAGATTTTTGCAGCAGGGTTGTACAGGATTTTTGGCATATATCTCGGATACGAGGATTGAAACCATGATGGATATGGGTAGTGTGCCGGTTGTACAGGAGTTTCAGGATGTCTTTCCTGAGGAGTTACCGGGAGTGCCTCCAGAGAGGCAAGTGGAGTTTCGTATTGATTTAGTGCTAGGTGCCGCTACGATAGCGAAGGCACCGTACCGGATTGCACCACCCGAGATGCAGGAGCTATCTACGTAGGTCTAGGAGCTGCTAGACCAAGGGTTAATCCGCCCGAGCAGTTCCCCATGGGGAGCTCCGATCCTATTCGTGAAGAAGAACGATGGATCACACAGGATGTGCATTGATTATCGGGAGCTAAACAAACTAATGGTGGAGAACCATTATCCATTACCGAGGATTGATGATTTGTTCAATCAGCTATAGGGTGTGTTTTGGTTTTCCAAGATTGATCTTCGATCGAGATACCATTAGATGAGGATTCGGGATGAGGATATACCGAAGAAAACTTTCAGGACTCGGTACGGGTACTATGAGTTTGTGGTGATGCCATTCGGGCTCACCAATGCCCCAACAACGTTCATGGATCTCATGAACAGAGTGTGCAGAACGATGTTGGATCGGTTGGTTATCGTTTTTATTGATGATATCCTGGTCTATTCTGAGACCAAGGAGCAGCGTAAGCAGCATATGAGGGAGGTATTGGAGACTCTAAGGGCGGAGAGGCTTTATGCCAAGCTCTCCAAGTGTGATTTCTGGATGCGAGAGGTATAATTTTTGGGGAACATCATCAACCAGGAGGGCATTTCGGTTGACCCGGCCAAGGTTGAGGCAATAATGCGGTGGGAAGTACCAAAGCATGCATCCGAGATCCATAGCTTTTTGGGTTTAGCGGGCTATTATCGGAGATTCATCCAGGATTTCTCCGAGATTGTTGTGCCTTTGACCTGCTTGACCAAGAAGAGTGTGACATTCCGATGGGGCACGGTGTAACGCCCTGTTTTGAATAAAGTCCTAATTCAAGGTTGTGGCCCGAAGAGCGATCATCATAAGGATTAGGGCCTTTATAAAGATAAGATTTAGGCCCATTTGGATGTGGGTAATGTAGGTATGTGACCCAATAGCTCGGTTTGTACTTTGGGGTCAAGGGTAAAATGAGAATATTGTATTTCAAACCTATTTTATGAATTTTAGATTTTAGTTCAGTTGGGTTTCAGGTTAAATAAAGTTTATAGAAGTATGAGGCTTCTCGTTACCTTTCCATAGATATAAGGATCGTCGGAATCAGATTTATAACGAAGAAGTTATGGCCTTCGGAAGTTTTGTGGTTTTCAGGCTTAGCCGAGTACACGGGGCGTACTAGTGAAGAGGACAGTACGTTGGGCGTACTGACTAGGATGGTCGCGAATGTTCTTTGGAGTACGCTGGGCGTACTAAATGTACGTTGGGCGTACGCCAATCAGATCAAAACCCTATTTTAGGGTCGTGGACCCTATTTAAACACCTTATCTCATAACCTAACCCTAATATCTTCAGCCTCCACCCCTCTAAACCCTAGAAATCGTCCTTAATCATCCATAGTGACATCTTGGAGCTCATGGAGTCCATTTTTGGAGTATTTGGTCCATTTCCAAGTAGGTGGAGTTAATGAAAAGATGGGGGATCAAGGAGAAGCTTATGGATCTGGCTTTTGTGACTCATTTTCAGCTTAATCATGGTATAAAGCTTTGAAATTGATCATTCATCTCTTAGACCTACCACTTATGGGTTTTGGTCCCTTCTTGGTCCCAAGGATGATGCTTTATGGTTCAAATCCGATTCTTAGGCTTAGGGTTGCCACCCTTGGTGCTATTTGAGTCCCTAAGGCAGAAAGTTGCCATCTTGGAGGTCTTAATGGGTTTAGGCAAGAGTTATGGCCTTTTTCATGGAAGTAGATTGCTATACTTTGAGTATTGGGCTCATGTGGGTCATATAAGTCACCAAGTCAGTGACTTTATGGATTAAGACGTTAACTAGAACTCAGATCTGTAATTTGGTCCCTTGGTTTGAAGCATTAAGTGCTTAATAGCAAAAAGGACTTAACAAAGGAGTATGCTGGGCGTACAAGCTGGTACGCGCAACGTACAAGTCACGAACCTAGTACGCGCTGCGGGTGTACTTAGTCAGAATGGGTTTCGCTTATTGGGCTTCGGTGTAGGCTAACTGTTGGGCTTGTTTATCTTAGGCCCGTTGGGTCATTTGGTTGTGGGCTATTAATGATGTGGGAAAAGGCCCTGGAAGGATTTGGTCCCAATTTAGAAACTTGGGCCATGGTTTGGGCCACAAGTGTTTTTTTAGCATTTTGGGCTTAAGTGTTTGGATTATTATTGGACCATCGAGATGCTAGGTGGGTTGGACTGAAAAGAAGGATTTGGGCCTCATGGAAAGAACCATGTAGATGTTTGGGCCCAATTTGGAAAATTGGGCCATTGATGGATTTATGGACATTATAGTGTTGGGCTTTTGTTTGAGTTGGGCCTTAGTTTTGGGATCATTTTGGGTCAGGGGTAGAATAGTCATTTCACCCCCATGCATGGATTAAGGATTATAGTATGGGAACCAATTGCTAATTAGGTATATTGATCGGTATTGATAGCTCAGGAAGTGGTCAGGGCAGCATCTAAGGATTTCTTTCAGGAAGCTTCTACATTCGAGGTGAGTGATCCTCACTGTACTCAAGGGTCTAAGGCACCAAGGTCGGCCCTTTGTTTTGTTATTGGGATTATTACTGTTGTGATATGTTAGTTCGATATCCTGGTAGATAGGATGGTTATATGGTAGTATGGTCTATTAGATTGGTATCATGGTAGATCGGATGTGGTTATGCTTAGTGACTTATAGTTGGTCTGATTGCCTGCATGCTAGTTGTTATGCCAGTTAGGTAGTTCTGTAGGACTACCTTTAGTATTATGTGATTATCTGTATGTGCATTAGTTGTATTATATGTCGACATATTATGTGGGATGGGTTAAGGTGAAACAGCTCCGTGCGGTAACCAACAAACTCGAGAGCATTCCAGATATGACCCGAGGGAGACTCGTACTGTGGGCTCGATGGCAATCCAGATGTGAGTTGTGGGCCTGGAAGGAAATCCAGACTCACACTGTAGGCCCAGGGGTAATCCGGTTCGTAAAGCTGTGGACCCAGTACATGCTGTTATTTGGCATTCCAACCCAATGGTTGAGGACATGGGGTATTCCATCCTGATGGATGATTGGATCCATAGTATGCTGCTTATGATTATATGTGTATTGTAGTGGGTATGGGTATTTTGGGGTAACTGACTAAGCTTTCGGGCTTACAGTTTCAGTTTATTGTATCAGGTTCAGTGGATGGCCGCGGGAAGGTAAAGGCGTGACCGTACACTTCCTCGATTGATGATTATGATTTCTAGGAACTCTGATGTTTAAACTATTTTGAAAAAAAATTATAATGACTGAATGTTTTTAATTGATTTAAAATGTTTTAAATTGGCTCGAATTTTATGGATGTTACACACGGATCAACAGTTGGCTTTTGAGACCCTGAGACGGAGGTTATGCGAGGCTCCGATTCTAGTACTACAGAAGGGGTTAGATGATTTGGTAGTATACTGTGATGCATCAATCTCAGAGTTAGGCGCAATACTGATGCAGAGGGGGCATGTGATAGCTTATGCCTCGAGGCAGTTGAAGCCTCATGAGGCAAATTACTCCACCCACGACCTGGAATTGGGGGTAGTGGCATTTGCCCTCAAGATTTGTAGGCACTACTTGCATGGAGTACGGTGCACTATTTATACTGATCACAAGAGTTTGAGGTATTTGATGGATCAGAAAAACCTCAACATGCGACAGAGGAGGTGGTTGGACGTGCTGAAGGACAATGACTGCGAGATCTTGTACCACCCCGGGAAGGCCAACGTGGCGGCCGATGCTCTGAGCCGCAAGACGACGGGTTCCCCGATAGTGAACGTTTGTTTAAGGGTGACGGTGATCTCTCCATTGCTGGATATGATCAAGGAGGCTCAGGTCGAGGGTGTGAAGAAAGAGGATTGGATGATAGAGCAGATTCGGGGGCAGTATCCCTTGTTTGTTCGGGATAGCCGAGGTCTTCTGATACAGTGTAGCCGGGTGTAGGCACCGGTGACTGGAGGAGTGAGACAGAAGATATTGGAAGAGGCACACAAGTCCAAGTTCTCTATACATCTCGGGGCTACAAAAATGTATAGACTTGAGTTTGAGTTACTGATGGCCCTGTTGGATCAATGTCTAAGTCCATAACTATATTTGGTATGTACTTGATCTGACCCGGCATGGTCCATTTGGGTTGCACTTCACCGGCACAATTTATATGGATAGTCTTTTGAGAATAGTATATTTATGATTAATATTAATATATTATAAGTTCTAACATATTAATATGGAATCATATTATTTAATTAGTATTGATCAAGAATTAATTTAGAATTAATTAAGTGATCAAAAGTAACTAATTAAATGTGGATTCTTATATATATATATATATATATATATATATATATATATATGGAATGGGCCAAGTTCATTTAGGTTGGGCTAAGCTTTTATAGATAGTCCATGGTGCTTTTAACCCATGGATCCTATGTAAATGAAAGGTCATGGGTATTAGGGTTTACATGGATGTAACCCTAATCCTCCATAATATATAAAGGGGTCCTTGGCTCACAAAATTGGCACAAGTGTGTGAAAATAAGAGTGGGCCGATTTTAGTGTGCATATATATTCTCTCAAGTTCTTCCAATGTGTTTTGGTGATTTGTGATTCCATTTGAGGCTTCCACACTATTGGGGCTAAGCTCTTAAAGCTTGAAGACATCAAGCTACATCAAAAGGTATGTCATCTAACTAGAACTTTGTAGTATAGGTGCTTCATAATATGCTAGTTGGGATGAAACCTTGGAATAGTTAATATTTGCATGTATAATAGAGAAAACGTAGATCCAAGGTTTATAGGGTTGCATGTATACCATAGGAGTGTTAGAATGCTCAAAACCCAACAGTGGTATCAGAGCCATGGGTTGTTTTCTGTTATATTGATGCAAATGTTTTATTTTCAAAGTTGAAAAAAAAGGAAAAAAAACATGACGTTTGTCAAATTTTAAGATAATTACTTGTTTTTATGAAAAACTAATTATTAGTAAAATTTGAATCATTTGCTATATGAGTTGAATTAGGTCAAATTTAGTAAAAGATAAAATGATATGATTATTTTATTATTTTTAAAAGTTTGATATAAAGAGTTTTTTGAAACCTCCATAAGTTATGGATATTAAAAGGTTTTAAAAAAAATTGATTCAAAGTTTTTTTATGGAGTTACAAAACTTGGTATTAATGTTTTAAAGAATTCCATAACTTGTTCTTAAGTTATGGACCATGAAAAGTTTCTTCATAAAACAAACATTAAACTCCATAAGTTATGGAATCCAAAAGTTTCCAAGAGTTACAAAACTTGCCCTCATGTTTTGGAATTTGAAAAAAGTTTTTATGAGAAAAAAGAATTGAATTCTAAAACTCCTGGGTTCATAACTTAAACAAATAATTAAATGGTTTTAATTTTGAATTTAATAATTGGAATTATGATGTTTTTATTGAATAATTCAATTAACTCTTATGGACTTTATTAATAGATAATTAACTTGTTTAATTAAAAGAGAATTAATAATTCCATAATGACATGGTTTAAGTTTAATTAAATTAACAGTATAGTTTAATTAATAGATTAAACCACCAAGTATTTTAAATGTCTAAAATACACCCTTATACTATTATAATATTAAAAGTTTAATATATTATATGTATAAGAGCAAGTCGTCTTACCATTAGTAGGCCCCATTCACGAAGCCGGTCTATAAGGTGGGTATAAGGTTACTGCCTATAAAATGACAGTTTAATGGGTGTCCACTCTCACCCACCGCTTCCTTGACCGGTGGAGGGTCGTTAGCCGAACAGGTAGGACAAGGACTATAATTCTCCCTTCATTATAAGTATAATGATAAATACTAAGTAACTAAACACTTATAAATTCCCAATCTTAGTTACTTAGGAAAATGTGAATAAGGTGCTAATCCATGAAATTACACTTTGCACTTTGTTTAAGCCGTTAGTGGAGCGTGTGTGGTTAACCGGCACACTAACCTGGACTTAACAACGTAGGCAAAGGGTAAGTTAATGTTTATCATAGTATCGTTGGCGCGTGTGTGGTTAACCGGCACATCGATTGAGGGGTAAATATTAAGGGTACCAAGTATATTTTCATGGTTACTTAACACCTTGTTTTGTGATCCTCGGTATCCCAGTCACAAAACCTGAAGGGCACACTCGAGATTGAAACATGTCATTGAAAAGTTCAATGAATCTCAAAAGAATCTAGGAGTTTCAAAACCAATTAAAACCTAATAATACATTTCGTTTATCTTGGTGGAAATTGGTGAATCGTCATTCACCTACCTTAAAATATTTTATAGTTTGGATTACGGCATCCCTCTTCCAAGTTATAAAATAATTTGTTGGGTCCTAGCCTTAATATTTCATATTGGGTGTTATATTAAGGACTTAAATCAACTTTACTTGAATTTCTCCCATTGTTGATGTCTGGTTTAGACAACAATCATCTTCCCAAACCAGGCTTTCCTAATGAATATGACTTCCTGAGTTTGACTCATGGAAATCATACTTCTCTTCGTCCACCTGCTCCAATTATTCTCCCTGACCCACAAACTCAAAGACTTAAATAGTTCAAGATCACTCAATCCCTATCCATAATGAAAGATAAAGGTGGAAGTCCTATGTGCACTCACGTCTTAGGACTAAAGTCACACATTGACATGTTGAGAATGTTGGGTGTCGTTGTCTTAAGGAAGTTGGCTATTGACTAGGTCTTTCAGTCACTTCCTGAGTCATATAGAAAGACTACTATGTGGCAGGTCACAACATAACCCTAATGGATCTTTCTTATTTGCTTATTGATGCTCATCAGAAATGATTTGGTGCAATAGTCAAGCAAATATGGATGGAAGGTCTATTTCTCAAACTTCCATGGACATGGACAATGGTAACATTGGGAGTCCAGAAAAGCTTTCTCTTCCCAATGGAAAGGGATCGGCCTTGGTTAACCCGGTTGACCGGAAGGTAAAGAGAAAGTCTAAGTCTGGAATAGCCTTTTGTACCATTCCCGAAGAGTCTATACGTTTTCATTGTGAAGAAAAGGGGAATTGGAAGCGAAGCTGCCCAAGCTACCTGAAAGAAAGAAGAATCAAAAAGTTTGACTCTGCTTCAGGTAAGTCCACTATCTAACTCTGTTAAGTTCCCAGTTGATGATTCTTAATACAAAATGCGACTTGGTTGCATTTTGATATTTAGCAGGATCAAGCAAAGGGATGGAAACTTAAAGAAAAGAGTATGTTGAATCTGATCGCGAAAATGGATTTCAATAGCTTGGTTGAAGATCGGATTCTTGAGCTACTTTTAGGAGTTATGATAAATTGCTAAGAAACATGTAATAACATAGTTTTCATTTCAAGTTGCATTGTGAGGAAAAGGTTTTCCGCATTTTTATAAATAAATAAAAGTTTTACTTTATATCTCCTTGCAATGGCATTTATGAAAACTTGATGTTTGTATGTTTCTAGCAATATTGGAAATAAGAATTTGATTCTTTCGTTTATGGTAGTGTCTAAATTTACCAAATAAGGAAAGATTGTCATCACCCAAGTGTCAATTGGACCAAAACTTGGAATATACAAGTTGTATAGTATACTGTATGAGAAGTTTCATTTTGGAAAATTAAGACTAGTTCCTTGTTCACATGTATATGTGACTCGAGAGAAGGACTAAGGGATCAAGTACACATTCTTGTGCACTAGCCAAAGTTCACCACGAAAGATGGATAAGACTATTCGTCATGATTTACTAAGGTTTAGTAAATATGATTATACTTAGAAGCTTAAGTATAATTTTGAGGCATTGGAAAAGTTCCAAATGTATGGCAGAGCGAATAAGAAGAATCAAATTAGGCAAAAGTATACAAGTTTCTCAATTTGAAAATATGGGAGAGTACTTTAGTATCATGTATATATGATCATCTTAATGATTAAGAGACCTTATCAAAATTCATCCTCTAAGTGCATTCTGATAGTTAAGAAGAGGAGTCGTGTATTGTTGAAGTGGTTAAATTAAGAAGATGAGTCATGCTTCATTCCAAAACAAATCTTAGAGTCATACTCCAAGATTGTAACTTGAGTGAAATATCTTAAAGAAGGTTTATAACACTTGTTAAATGTAAGAGTAAAAGTTTTCTACTCTTGTACATTTGAAATTGGTAAGTTGTGATGTTTTGGATAAAACAAAGACCAACTAAGGCCAATTGTGTGAAGTGTTAATCTTGATTAGAATCCACACTATTTCATTGAATATTTGGCAAGCAAGTCTTATAGGTCAAGAAGACAGTGGGAGTCTAACAGATCCTGATATAGTTTCAAGAACTAATCAAGAATAAATCCTGTATTTCATCACTAGCACACAACTAGAGGTTTATAACCTATTGTGTTGACATTTCTGTGCCCATTCTAGTTAAGTTGGCTAGAACATTTGAGCTCTACATGTTCTCAATTGTTTGCATAACTACTTGGAAGCAATGGCAGGCCCTTGTGCTTCCAGGTGGCAAGAGGTTAAGATTGCACAAGTTCAATCCATATGAGTTAGGATTTGTCACTAACCTAGTCTTGTGATTATGGTTTTGACAAATTCATGTGGATAAGAACACATACACCATAAAATCTAAGGGTCATAAGGTTTCTCTCCGATTCATGAAAATGATGGTGAGGAAACACTTCCACCAAGTAGATTTTAAGTAAGATAGCAATTGTAATCTTTGCATTCTCAAAGTCGTTACTGGAGCGTGCATAGTTATCCGGCACACTAACATGGACTTATGAGAAATGGCAAAAGTCTAAACAACTGAGACTATGATTACGGCATCCCTTTTCATAGTTCTGAAAATTGTTTAGACACACCTGTGAGTTATCTAAAATAAGGTGTATGATTTTGATAAAGTCTTATCAAAGTAATCTAGTATTAGAAATCTGAACTTTGGTAAGAAAGTCAATAAAGTATTGACTTCTAGAAGTCCATTTGTTTTTGGATACATGTCAAAGCTAGTGGGAGCATAAGTGTTATGCTAATAATCATCATGTTTGTGGGAGCATGATAATTATGATAAGTATTGCAAGTTAGTAATGTTAATTATAGAAAACAAAAGTTTCAATTCGTGAGGCTACAGGGGTTGAAAAAGTTGTTTTGTTATAATTAAGGGAGAGGAAATTATACTTCATGTCAATTCTAAAAAGCCTAGAGTGAGATTTTAAGCTTAGATTGGGATTTTAATCATCTTTAGTCAAGAATATATATATATATATATATATATATATATATATATATATATATATATATATATATATATATATATATATATATATGAGTTTCATGTTGGATTGGTACAACTTAAGGAAATTCTATATATTGCGTTCTCAAAATTCGATTATGATTACAACATCCTTCTTCATAGTCAAATTTTTGAGAACATGACAAATAATAATATTGTAGCAAAAGATTGGTCTAGAATCATGTCTTTATGTGAGACATCATGAATCGTGTCCCATTTGCTTAGGGTACAAGATCGATTACGTGTGCCATAATATTTATCCTTTCTAATTTTTCCAAATGCGTTGGGGCATAAAGGATGGAAAAGGTTTAAAATTGGATATGACTAAAGTGATTAACCAATTGTCGAGGACAATCTAAGGTTTTACCAAAGATTGGTTGCTCAAGGAAAGTTGGAAGTATACTGTTAATATTGGAAGGACCATATTGGCATAGTCTAAAAAGAGGAAAATCTTGATCAGAAGTGGTAGTCAAAATGGGAATATGGAGTTATCTCCATTGGTGGAATTTTTTTGTGTTAGAAAAATTAATGCAATATGAGACTTTGTTTCATGGAGTTGATCTCCATTAGAATACTATGTAATGTCTGTTGACAAGTCGTTGTGACTTTGTGCATGATCATTACAAGAGATTCAGTGCATATAAGTTTAAAATCTAAACAGATTTCGATAAATGATAGGAATTTGGAATTCTTAAATTTTTTCGATAACGATTTGGGAGTGTGAAAAGAGAATCATTGAAATTATGTTCAATCGATCTAGTTCACAAAGTAAGGATCATAGACAAACATAGAGTGCATACTTGGTGTGTGGCAAAGCTATTGTTTAAGAAAAACATAGTGCACATGCTTGGAGCATGGGACAACTAGTGTTTTTAATTCAAGTATAAAGTTGATAAAACCGAAAAAATGAATAACGAGTAATCAGTATGGTGATAAATAAAAGTGTTTATTTATATTCATAGGGTTTGATACCATATTTGATTCATTTATTCTTGTATTTCACTTTGCATGTTTTGACTTCCAGAATAACTAATTCGCTCTTTCCTGAATGATTAAGTTATTCAAACCATCCACAGTCGGTCATATGTTGAAAGTAGATATGAATCAAGATTGTCATGGGTTGGTTTGTAGAGGTCCAAGTTGGTGGACAAAGTGGTGCTATAACACTCATGAGTGCTCATAAGTTCTGAGTATTGGATTCAAACCGTGCTCATTTGAATCACTTCATGGATTTTATCACGAGTGATCATGAGACAATAATATCTTATATTCTTCAAACCTAGAGATATGAGTTGTTACTATGAGTTGATAGTACATTGATTGCACGAAAACACATTGGTAACTCGATGTTATAAAACGTGCCTTTGTGTATGATTCAAAAAGTAGCAGAACAAGCCATATGAGTCGAAGTTTATCCATTCCTTTTACCTTCTGGATAAAAGCAATATCTGTGGGCCCCTCGATGATTTAGCGATGACACATGTGAGTGCTTGGCCAAGCCAGGACTGATTTGATTTGTTCAATCAGTCAGTCATCATAAATAAAAAATCGGGAAACAACAAATGGACAGAGAGAATGATTATAATCCATGTCTCAGTCCATATGATATCTAGAATGGAGGAATATATGATCCCTTATCTAATGGACAAGTCATTGACAAGGTCAGAGTTCGACAACAGCTTTAAGAGCTACGATTGCCAGTTAGGTTTTGAAGTCATACTCAATAATAGTTTTATACTTATCCAAGTGGGAGACTGTTGGATTAATGTCTAATTCCATAACTATATTTAGTATGTACTTGACCCGACCCGACATGGTCCATTTGGGTTGCACTTCACAGGCACAATTTATATGGATAGTCTTTTGAGAATAGTATATTTATGATTAATATTAATATATTATAAGTTCTAATATATTAATATGGAATCATATTATTTAATGAGTATTGATCAAGAATTAATTTATAATTAATTAAGTGATCAAAAGTAACTAATTAAATGTGGACTCTTATATATATATATATATATATATATGGAATGGGCCAAGTTCATTTAGGTTGGGCTAAGCTTTTATGGATAGTTCGTGGATCTTTTAACCCATGGATCCTATGTAAATGAAAGGTCAAGGGTATTAGGGTTTACATGGATGTAACCCTAATCCTCCATAATATATAAAGGGGTCCTTAGCTCACAAAATTGGCACAAGTGTGTGAAAATAAGAGTGGGCCGATTTTAGTGTGCATACATATTCTCTCAAGTTCTTCCAATGTGTTTAGGTGATTTGTGATTCCATTTGAGGCTTCCAAACTATTGGGGCTAAGCTCTTAAAGCTTGAAGACATCAAGCTACATCAAAAGGTATGTCATCTAACTAGAACTTTGTAGTATAGGTGCTTCATAATATGCTAGTTAGGATGAAACCTTGGAATAGTTAATATTTGCATGTATAATAGAGAAAACATAGATCCAAGGTTTATAGGGTTGCATGTATACCATAGGAGTGTTAGAATGATCAAAACCCAACATGCCCTACATGAAGCGGGAAATCGCTTGGTTTGTGGAACGGTGCTTGACCTGCCGAAAGGTCAAGGCCGAGCATTAGCGGCCTCATGGCAAGGTACAGCCGCTCCCCATTCCCATGTGGAAGTGGTAAGAGATCACTATGGACTTCATCACTAAATTACCGAGGACATCAAAGGGTATGGACGCCATATGAGTGATTGTGGACAGGTTGACGAAGAGTGCCCACTTTATCCCGATCTCTAAGAGTATATCTGCTGAGATGTTGGCGGATATTTATGTACGAGAGGTGGTGGCTAGACATAGGGGACCAGTGTTGGTAGTCTCTGACAGAGATGTTTGATTTACATCTAGATTCTGGAAGAAGTTTCACGAGGAATTGGGCACTCAGTTGCATTTTAGCATTGTGTACCACCCGCAGGAAAATGGCCAAAGTAAGAGGACGATCCAGGCACATGAGGATATGCTTCGGGCATGCGTGTTGGATTTTTGAGGGAGTTGGGATATGTACCTCCCATTGACAGAGTTTTCATACAACAAAAATTACTGTGCCAGTATTGATTGACCTCCGTTTGAGATGTTATATGGTAGGAGATGTAGGACCCCTGGTTTGTTGGGGTAAGGTTGGACACCGAGTCATGGGGAGCATGGAGGTAGTTCTCAAGACTACTGGGCTGATTCAGTAGATGCGTGACCGGATGCGAGTCGCGTAGAGCCGTCAGAAAAGCTACGTTGACAGGCGGAGATCGAACCTTGAGTTCCAGGTGGGGAACTTTGTGTAACTAAAGGTGTCGCCATGGAAGGGAGTCATTAGGTTTCAGAAGAGAGGCAAGTTGGGACCCCAATATATTGGACCATTTAGGATTACGGACCGGGTGGACAAGGTGGCCTATCGTTTGGATCTGCTGGATGAACTTAGCTAGATATACAACACCTTCCATGTGTCTCAGCTTCGGATGTGTGTCATAGACGAGGACGCGGTCGTTTCTCTGGACGACATTCAGGTGGACGAGAGTCTAAACTACATTGAGAGGCCCATTGCGATTTTTGATAGGAAGACCAAGGTTCTTCGGAACAAGGAGGTGAAGCTAGTAAAGGTGCAATGGCAGCACCGAAGGGGCTCCGAATGGATATGGGAGCCGGAGGATGAGATGTAGGAGTATTACCCCGATCTGTTAGCATCTACGAACTTCGAGGACGAAGTCTAGTCCAAGTTGGGGAGAGTCATAACACTCTAAATCAGGTATTACCTTTGAAGCCCTTGAAATTTTAAATGTTGCATAATAAGTCCCTTAAGTACACTGGGCATACTTCATGGGTACGCTTGGCGTATTATGCATGGATGATCGCGGAGGGACAACACGTACGTTGGGCATACCAAAGAGTACGTGGGGCATACGTGACGGATGTTCAAGCCCTAATTTCCGAACTTGAGACCTATATAAGCACCCTTATCTCATTTGAACTTCACCCTAATCTGCCTCTTTCACCATCAAACGTCCCTAAAAACCCTAAAATCATTAGAGAGTGTGTTTTGAGATTAAGGAGTGCATTTGTGGCCATTTTAGTGTCCATTCAAGAAGAAGGAGTTGCTAAGCAAGCTTGAAGTGGCATTAGGCTTCAAGAATTTGCATCTAGTTCACCTTGAGAAGCTTCTGGAGGTATGAAGCTTTGATCTTGTCATCTTATTCATTAGATCTAGCTAGGGTTTTGTATTTGGTCCCTTTAGTTGGTTCTGGACCTCGTCTTGAGAGTTAAGCAATTCCAGAGGCTGAAATGGTTAGATATGAGCTTTGTGAGCATGCTAGATGCATAAAGGTGCTAGCTTGGGAAGTATCAAGACTCCATGCATGGGTTTTAAGCCTTATATGGAGTCCTAATGTGAGGAGTGAAGTTTTTAAGTCCCATATAGCATGCAAGGGCATAAAGTTGCCAACTATATGCCCTCAGACGTCTTAATGAGCTCAGAACTAATATTGGATGTTAGAAAACTGAGTATTAAGCACTTAATGGAATAAAGTGCTTAATCTGTTTGTATGTCGGGCGTAACTTACAGTATGCAGCGCGTACGACCTAGTGACTTAGTATGTTGCACGTACCAGGGTGGTACACAAGGCGTACGCACATCAGATGGACTCAGACTTGTTTTGGGCTTCTAAGATTTTGAGCCTTAATTAGTAAGTGGGCCTGATCACGTTTTGGAGTTAGTGGGCCAACTGATATGTTTTGGGCCACAGATACCTTAGTTGGGCCTTATTGGGCCATGAGGCCCGTTATTGATTTTGGACATGGACTTTGGATCCATTAGCAAAGGAAGACTTTTTGGGCCATTATGAAAGGACTTGGGTTTTGGGGTCTTCAATTGGATAGTGTTCAGTCCTAACCTTGGGTAATGATATGATTGTTCAGCATGGGTGGTTGCGGACTGTTAGGAGAGCAGCTTTCGGATTCAGCAGATAGAGGTGAGTCTTCTCACCATACCAATGGGTCTAAGGCGCCAAGGCTGGCCCTTTTAATGTGATATGTCACTAGGAAATTTGTATGAAATTCTCCAGAGGATTCCCGTGCTAGTATATTAAGACCATGAGGAGGTTCCCATGGCATTTAGTATAAGTCCTTGGAGGGTTTCCACGGCTTTTTAGTATGTTTTGCTTGTTTAGCTCGTATGATATTTTCATGATTAGTGTAGACCGTGTAGAGGTTCCTGCGGCAAGTAGCCAAGACCACGTGGGGGTTCCAGTGGCGGCTAGTAAAGACCACGTCGGGGCTTCCCGTGGCACTTGGTGTAAGACCTTGGAAGGTTTCCACGACATGCCTAATTGTCTATATGCATGGCTTATGTGATATATGTGGCTTTATAGCTAATATGATATGTGTTATGTGGATTATGTGTGGGGTATGCTCTGGGGGACACACTAAGCATTAGCTCACAGTTTGTTGATTTGTTTCAGGTACTTCTGAGCCTAAGGGCAAGGGCAAGGCTTGATGGCACGTCATGCACTCTCCGACATTTGTTTTGATGGGACACTCTGATGTTTTGAATAAAATGTTAATGTTATGAATTTTGAAAATAGTGGTTAATGTTACGTCACATTTTATGAGATTGCTTGGTTAACTAAAAATGAAAAATTTATTTGAAAAATTTTGGGTCGTTACAGTATTAGTCTAGAGTGCAATGACTACATAAACTTTCCTGGATACATTTCAGTACACGATGCAAAAAATATTATGTCCCTTAAACTACAAAAGTTCGCATTTTTGTGTCGTGATTTCATTAGAACTGGGAAGCCACAAATATATTATAACATATTGGTTCATCTAAATCTCAGAATTCTCATCAAAATATCCCACATAACACTAGCAAACTTCAGTTCTAACGATTTTTTATGTATCTTTATGCAGGAAATAAAACTAAAAACTTAAAATAAGATCCTTTTGGGGGTTTTCTTTTCTTTAATAATGCAATAGAACATAAAATAAACAAATTATATTTGAAGTTTTGCTCATATTTTCATGCAAATGCAATGTAGAAAAATTAACTAAAAACAAAAAGTGAAAATTTTTAAATTTTTTACAACTTGCAAAATTTTTTAGTGAACCCCCTCCCCAAGATTAAAATGAACCATTGTCCTTAATGCTCAGAGAAGAATGGAACAGCTTAATAAAATAGATAAAAACAAAAGGTTGTAGCTGCTTGTAGTTGCGACCGACTCTTATTGTAAACGGAAAAATAAACTACGCATTGGGTTGCCTCCGGGAAAGCCGTCCTTTTTAAAAGTCGTTGGCTCGACTTTGCTCAACTATATTTGCTAACTGGTATGGTTGGGACTCCTATTCAACTCAACTTCTTGTTCTTGGAATCCAGATCCCTTTAGATATGGCACAATTGTGGGATCTGGTACTTCTGCAACCACCTTGAAAAAATTTAAATTGTTATTAGAAGACTTGTTTACCAGCTTTTTGAGTCTCTTCCTTTTTGTGATCTTCTCAGGAATCACCTCATTTTCCTCCCCAAGCTTGTTTTTTTTTCAGCTTCTTTTTAGATTTTTCATTGCGATTTTCCCTGATCCAAGTGCGAGTCCTGTGCTTCCGGTAGTATATGCCTCTACTAGATTTTACAACTACTCATACTCGTCCCAAGTATTGGCTCCCAGTTCTCCAAGTCACCATACAAGTATTTCACATAGTCATTTAACACATAGGAATGTGTCCAAATAATCATAAAAATTTCCCTAGACTCTACTAGGACTTCTTTCATGCGTATCTTCAATTCTCCTTCAACTTGGTTGCTGGTGGAAATGCCAGATGATGGGATAACCTCATGGATTATACCAAAAATAATTTCTTTCTACTAATCGAAAGTGTACTTCTCCCTTACTAAACATATTGTTTATTAGACGCATTCTAAAAGCAAGATATCTCTCTTACGATATCTTCTGATAAGTGTCATTCACTATCGTAAGCCTCCTCATTTCCTCCATTTACTCAATTCGCTACGAGTCTTCACCACGACATTATGTTCACGGAAGCATATTTTTAGCGTACCACGACGAGAATATAGATAGAGAAATCTTTATTTATGACAGACATATAAATCTCTTTATCACACTAAAAATTTACATGTCAGTTCTAATATCATAATTAAACGTTTAGAGACCTAAGCACATAAAACTTTTAGATCTAGTCGGCAACAGACCATAGATCCAATCAAATAATGGCATCATAAAGTATCACAAATCATTTAGCATAAAAAGCAATTTAGGCATCTTCACTAAATAAGCTAGTGCTTGTGTCTATTCATGTGTACTACCTAAAATATATTAGACACACTCCTCGGGATCATCGCTTAGCATTCTAAGTTTAAGTCTAGAAATAAATCCTTACTCCTAGTTCGCTTAAACTATTGCTTTGATACCAACTGTGACATCCTCAAATTCACGGTCATTTTAAAAATTTTATTTATGCTTATTTTAAAACCAGAGTATCCTTTTTTTGAAAAGTAGTATTCCGAAATTTTTTCTCATAAAACATGATAAATATGTTATCAAAGCATTTCCGAAGAAATGTATTTTATTTATATTAAAACATTGGGATGTCATCGTTAATACAGAAACATAAGCATAAACAGACCTTACATTCATTTATACTAATGACTTACAACTCCTTTAATCTCTTAGTGTAATATATCTTCGCATCGATACCGGTGATACAACTAAATGAGTGGGTCAGGTTGGGAAGCCTGGTGAGTACATATGGTTTTCCACCCACAATAATATAATTATTATGTTTAATCATCAAACGAGTAACCTAACTTCTCATCCCCATTATCTTCTTTATTCTTAAGGATCTACCCTAAGAATCATCTATCCTTGATTCATTCATTACTAAGGATCTTCCTAAGGAATATGCATGAAGTCCATTGCTGCCAGGGTTTATCTAAGAGACACTAAGTCCATAGCTACCGATGTTATCTATTAGGCACTAAATCCATAGTTGCCAACGTTCATTTGTAAGGCACTAAGTCCATAGCTGCCAATGTTCATCTATAGGGCACTAAATCCACAGTTGCCAACGTCCATTCATAAGGCACTAAGTCCATAGCTGCCAAGGTTTTTAGAGTACATATGGTGAACACGTCGTTCACAAAATCCTACAGGTTGCGAGCATTCTAGCATTCCACTGGACTATCTAGAATAGTCCGTGGTCATCATCTCTACTCTGCTAGATGACTGGATCATCGTTTAAGTCAAGGCTTCTCTTAATATTTCACCTCTCATCATCTATTTCATCTTTCATCTCTTATCATCCATATCATATTTGATCTACCCATCTTTACCCAATATATTTATATGTATAAAATACATATACAATTTAAATCACATAAAACATGTATAAATCGTTCATCCAGGACAGATATCAAGAACACAGATAATAAGCACATATAGAATGTATTAAATACTTCATATCTATGTGTAAAATGAAACTAAGTATGCACTCGCTTGTTAAAGTGATGACTCGAAATTCGGACAGGGCTTCGCTTCTAACAATTATCTTTTCCATCGACGTAACCTAATATTATTATCACTAAGTTTTAGTCTAATATCTATTGAGACTAGTTATTTGTTTAGATTCATCATTAACTCAAAGTCTACTTTCATGATCTATCAAGTAAGGAAAAACCAGGTAGGATCATATCAGAGGTAGGGTCCGTTTGGTATACGAACTATACTGTTTGGAAAGCTCACTTTAAACACCTCACTAAATCACAGCCTAGACATCATCCCCGTAAGTAGATCAATTAGTATAACAACTTTGAATCACTGATAAATCTTTTTTATAGGTTCATAATAATGATAATGAACTTAAACATAAGTTATACTTCAAGTAGGGTAAGAAAAACTCACTTACAAGGGAGTTTAGCGAGGAACCGGGCTCTGTGCGGGCAGAACTTCTGAGCTGAAAACTCTTCTTCTCGGGGCCTTGTGGCATTCTGAGTCTCGCTTCTAACACTTAGGAAGTGCTAGGGAAATGAGAAGAGGGTTTGGGGAGGTTTGAGAGAGAATGGGTTAGATTGGTATGAGAAATGGAGTATTTAGCACCTCTATTTATAGGTTGTGAATTGGTGCAACATGGAGTGTTACTGGCTAAACACGGAGTATTGTTGTGCCAGGTGTTACCATTTGGTGGCAAGGCGTGGGGAGGAAGTAGTGGCTCAGATCGTGCCATGTGCCACTTGCTGGTCACTCCAAAAATCAATTATCTTCTAAAATCCGTAACTTTCGCATATATGCTCTGTTTTTTATACTTTTATATCCACGCGTAGGTATTAACGGGATCTACAACTTTCATTTAGACTCCGTCATCTAATTTTGAATTTATTTTCAAAGTTATATTCAAACAGGCTTAGACAGTAAAGTCTATTATAAATTGAAAATTTTGTCATCCGACGTCCGTTTTCGACTGTCTTCATATCGTTGAGCTCCTATTAATGAGATCTTCTATTCTCATTTAGGTTGTGTCGGCTAAAAATCGATCGATCTAAAATTCTATTTTTGGGCTGTATACTGCTATGCAAAGTCTTATAAAATTCATAACTTCCTCAAATGAAGTTAGATTTGGACGTTCTCTATATGCATGCTCTCAGTTTAACATATACTACGACTTTCGTTTACATCAATAAGACTAAAAATTATTTCGTCAAAGATTCATTTTTTATGTTATGCGGAACTGTGCTCGTTTTGTCGCAAAACTTCTACGGGTCATTACTTCTTCGTTTTAAGTTGGATTTCAGTGTTCTTTATATGTATGGAATCCTTGTGAGATTTACTATACTTTGGTTAAGATTATTTATTCTAAATAATTTTCTGTCAAAAAATCATTTTTTAACACTTATCATCTAATACATTGACTAGCCCGAATCTGTGGGCGTTATAATTATCTCCCTTTAAGGATGATTACGTCCCGGAATCAGCAACGAAACAGGGCTTCTATAATGACTCCATACATTATCTTTTCATCTTAGGTAATAACCGTAACTCTTATATCCTTTCAAATGAGTATCTAACTCGTGGACTTCTTAACTGCTGGTGATGCTCAATCTTGCATTTTCTCTTTATCCTATGTTGGACTTGTAACCTTCGAGTTACAAACTCTATCCTTATTGGAGACTCCTACTCATTCTTAACAGACTTAACTTAAGATAAGTTCTTTACTTCGATTATCGTAACAGACCGATGGGTTATGTTTTAATGACCTCTCATCGTATGATGCAACACTTAGACCCAGGTCTTTTAGAGTCAAATTCCATAACAGAATATACATTCCTTCATATTCTAATGTGATATAATCACATTCTAGCATGTAGCACTTCTAGCTAAAAGCTTCTTACGTTAACAACGGTTGCGATACTTCTATTGACCGCTTCGATTATCTTTCACTTCAATCTTTTGGATTAAATCAGATGTTACATCGAACTTGGTTCTTCGAACCATGTAACATACATATCTTAGTTGGACTCAATTTGATATGACCACTAGGTTCAGAATATCAATCATCTTCTTATATCATGTACATCTTTTTGGACCAAAAGGCTTTTTTGTCTTATATGGATTTATATGTATTATAAGTTATAAAAATTAGAGTAGTTTTTATAGAAAAACTAGCTTCTTTTTTTTATAAAATATTCAAGGAGTCCATAAAAGGAAAACAGGACATGCTTGCATTTGTTTAATCATAAAGCGTTGTTCTTAAACTTTTAGCCTTTTGTTGCTAGATGCATGGTGTATTAAAGCATCAAGACTCAATGGGCAAGGACTTGGATTAAAATGATTAAAAAGGCTTGCATGTATCTCTTCTTCTACAACCCAAAAACCACAAAATTTTAGGCATCCTATCTCCTCTTTCTCTCTAGTTTCTTAAAGTGTTAAGTTCTGATTAGATGGAAGATGATACCTGCAAAGTCTATTTAAGTTAATATTGGGGTTTTAACTTAAACCGTAAGAGTGTTATATTATTACAACAATATAAAAAGTAGCATCTTATCAAGTTGGCTAAATTTTGGTGTATACTTATAAATAGCTTCTTTTTTGGAGCTTAAAGTCATCTTCATCAACTTCCTAATTTCCAAAAGGAACCAACGTCTTCAAAGGTTATTTTACTTTCTTCTTCTTTGGTTATGTTTAATCTTTCTAAGTTCTTGCAAAATGATCTTTTGGTGGGAATAAAACTTGTTTTATTTCCTTCAAATCTGGAGTCTTTGGTTTCCATGTTTATGTTTTTGAAACAATTTTGAATGAAAACCCAATAGTTGGTATCAAATCCATTTTTTCAAGATTGGTTAGATTTTATGTTAAGTTGATGAAATATTTGTTTTTGGAAAACATGGATGGTTTTCTTTTTGCAAGAAAAATTCATACATATTTTCTTTAACAACTTTATGATTGTTATTTTATGGTGACAAGGGTACATGCATTTTTTTTATCATAAAAGTTATTTTAGAAAAACAAAGAGTTGATTTAAAGAAATTTAAGTATATGAATATGTATGATGTTCATAAACTAGCCATGGACCTTTGTGTTGTTGTTTGTGTTGATTTGTTGCAAAACGGTTGTAATATTTATTTATTCATATGATATGTAATAATTAAATAAATTAGTTTTATTTTTTTATTTTTGTAAGTAGTAGATTAGTTTTTAGAAATAATTTATTTGTACAAAAATATAACAAGAAATGAAAATGGAGCCATTTTTTGAAGACGAAAAGACGATTTTCGCAACTTTTAAGTGTGCAGGGAAAATTGCAACACGTCTACAAACTATCACTAAAGTGTTGCTAGTGGTAGACTCTTTAAGGCATGTTGGTCCCTTTGCAACACTTTCTGAAAGTGTTGGATGTTACTGAATTATTTACCTTTTAAGAAGCTTTTCAACTTTTGAAAATAATGCATGTTGTCTCAAGTGGGAGCTTTAACAAAACGTTATTGGAAGTTTTCTGGTTCCTTTAAATGTCCCTTTTGGAATGGACTTGGCATTTTGTGATGGCTCAGAAAATGTCATTAGTTGGTTGGTTTATGTACAAATGTTTTTAACATGTTTGTGTAGCTTATTTTTTTTTTATGTTATTATTATGTTTTGGTTGATAAATTAGTTTTTCAAAGGAAAAATAATATTTGACCATAAATAAACATCACAAAGGACTTTGGTTTTAATCAAATTAAACTTTTAACATAAGATGGTAAAAGTAGTTTAAAAATGAAAAAAGCTTTATTTATTAAAACTAGACATCGGTAAAATTTTGGGATTAAAATTAAATAAGTTTAAAATAGAGATTTATAAACTTATCAAACTCTTAACCTTATTTTATGGAAGGAAGTTTTCTTAAAAGTTTAACAAATGTTCTAAAGCGCTCAAACGTCAAACTTAATACTAGCTATTAAAATTTAATCGCGTCAATTTTATAAAATCGGGTTTTATAAAAGAACATTGTTAAAATGTGATTTTACATAAAATATGATTTTTATTAAAAATACACCATAGCTTATTGGATGCATGCAATAACCATGATATAATATGTTTTTAAACTAGAATTATAAAAGCATCAAAGACCCCTTACAAACGTCAAATCTATGCAATCCATTTTGAAGAACATTCGCACATCTATTGTATGCATTAATGGGATAAAAGTCACAAAACCTCTTAGTTTTATCTTTTGATGGTCGAAGTGTTTTTGTGATTTCTATAACCAAGTTATAGGCCGATTACACAAGTTTTTCAAATTGTATGATTTGATCGGAAATCTTTTGTGATACAGGTCACCTAAGCAAGAGACTCTTGATACATAGATGGGATCAAACATGTTTAACTAAATTTGTTATTAACGATCTCATAAATCTAGGAATTATATAGTAGAATATAATTACTAATCAATATCTTTTGGGCTAGATTCAAATGAATGGGATCAAGGTCACCAAACCATTTATTTGTTGTGCAACTTTGATCATAGACTTTGATAATTAATGTTTGAAGAAACTAAAAGGGTATTAATTATTAAAGATTAAATATTGAAAATACTAAATGACTTTTGTTAAAATTTTGTAGATATATAATCCACTCTCATCACGATGAACTATCACACTAGGAATAGTTATCCCTGACTTCCAGGAAGTCTTGGATAATATATATATATATATATATATATATATATATATATATATATATATATATAACAATTTAAGGAATATTCCAATAAATACAATTATATTTGTTTTAAACTTGTCTAAATAATTGAATAATGGAAGGCTGAAAAGAGTCACTTTGTGTTATCTGAGAAGCCCATTTTTTATAGACTGGACACCATTAAGCCTAAGAAATCCAAGAAGGCCACATAGATGGATCTTGTTTCTTGATGTGGAGAAACTAGACACCGAAAGAGGAACTGCTCCTCTTATCAGAAAAGAAAATCTGGAAGAGACCGGTACCACAAGTATCTACTAGATAGAACTCATACTTTTCATATAACATTCAAGTACTTGGTACTTAAATGTTAATCTATTATTTGTAACTTGCTTGCATATATTTATAAAAGAGTAACCAGCTGAGAACACGCAAGTTGAAACTCCACTTTTGGAGTTTAGTTTACTATTTATGTATAGTACATAAATTACTTGTAATATAAAACAATGTCTATTTTGGAACAATGTATGTTTTTACATTTAGCATGTCTAAATATATGTCTCAGTTATTTTATTTAAATCTTTGATTATTTACTTAATCATTTTTCATAATGATAATATTCATATTCTAAAATGATTAACTTCTATTTATGAGACTAGATCTCTTAATAGAATTCTAAAGTGAATATCAATATTTTATAAATAAAATTAATATCTATATATAAACACTTTTGACTTAAACTTCTTTTAAATCAAACTTATCTATGACATTGTTATCTTTATTATATAAATGAAATACACGTATTCCAACTTCAAGAAATAGATATTTGAAGGCGAATAATGTAGTTTATTTGACATATGTGAATATTTTTTATATATGAAGGATTCGTAATCATAATTTCACAAATCTGCAGAAGAAATTATTATTAACGAACGAGGGATCAATTTTATCCGGAACATAAAGTAAAAAGACCAGAACCCCTGTTTCATGAGCAAACTAACTACCTTATGTATGACTTCCTTTCTAGTGAATGTCTAATATTTAATGCAAGATATCAATCAAATTTTATTAACAAATATAGTAGTTATAATTGTATTTTACATGGTAAGGCATAATTTTGAAATCTTGGTTGAAGCTTTTAAATATAAAGTTGAGATAAAATCCAGTAACACCATCAAAAGCTTTAAGTGATAATAAATGTTGAATTAGACCTCACCGGATAAAGTTTACTTTCTAATCGATTGAAATTATCTTCCTTTTCTCTTTTGATTATACCTTAATAACTATTAATTGTATCTTGAATAGAAACACCAACATATTACATGTATGTAAAATATTCTAAAAAGGCATTTAGATTATTATATACAAACCCACCAAGAATAAGTTATCTTATTCCTATGAATGTTGAATTAGAAGAAAGCAAGTTTATAATGATAAAGCAAGTGGGAGGCACATGGAACTTAACACATCTCAAGAACAATAGCCTAATGTAGAAATTGTTGGCACTAGTTTCAACAAGGAATTGTTGAACTTGAATAATACCTTTTCACAAACAAAAAATGTTCGCATTAATGGTGGAAATCATCTATAACTTGAGAAATGTGGAATATCTCATTGATGAGTTAACTTAATGGTTTCTTGCAAATCAATCAACCACCAAAATGCTATATCAGATCCCGAATATGAATAATGACTTAGACTCATGAACTTTGAGATATCATTTATGTATAATAATCTAGTATGGGATTGATTAATCTTTCTCTCTATAGCAAGGCTAAAAGGAGTAAGAGATTCTTTTAGATAAAATACATACATGGATATCATAAACATTTAGCAAGGCTTGTTATAAAAGGATTTTATCATACTCGTGTCATTGACTATGGTCCTTATCATACTCATGACTTTGACTATGATCAACCTATTTCACAAGTAGCTATGATTAGATCAACAAGGATATTATTTACTCTAACTCCATATTCTTAATATGAGATATAACAAATAGATTTAAAGAAATACCATTTTTCTTAACAGACATCTACTAGAAGACATATATATATATATATATATATATATATATATATATATATATATATATAACACTTAGCTTGGAGGTTTTCTTAATCCATGTTATCCTAACAAAATGTGTAATGCTTAAGATCCAATTGTGGATCTAAAGCAAACATCTCAAGGTTTGTATCATCATTTTAATATATAAATACAAGGTGTACTTTTATATCAAAATAAAGATGACATTTGTGTTCACTAAGAACTAGTGGGAGCATAGAGATATTCCTAATCTTGTATTTGACACATAATTAACCATGAGGAATTACAGTCTGACCATGCCAACCTTTTTCACCTTGACTCAAAAAGTACTTATAAGATGAAAGACTTAGGAATGACAATATAAATTATTGGAATTCAAAATCTATAGAGACAGATAAATATGAATGTTAAAATTTTTAAATTCTTTTGCATGAATTAACAATATCTTGAAAGAGATCAAGATACAAGATTCCTTTGGAGGATTTTTGATATTGTCACATGGCACCATTTTGAGCTAGTATCAAAAGGACCTAGCACAAAGGTTTGAGTTAGATAAAATGATTTTCATTCAATTTTCTTGGAAAATAAATCCATCATTTATGCCATATTATACACAATACTAGGTATATGATTATGTCATGAACATATCATAAGATACGTATTTAATACATGGGTAAGTCATAAGAGCATTCTTAGAGTACTTAAGAAGAACTAAGAGAATGTTTATGAGATAATTAGTTTAGAATAATATCTTTATGTAAAGAACTACATAAGATGCTAAATACAAAACACACACACACACACACACACACACACACATATATATATATATATATATATATATATATATATATAATTAAGAACTATAATTGGATTATGACTTCATTATGGAATGAACACTAAGTTTTGTAGGAATGAGGTCCAAGCAAAACATATTTACACAATCTACTAAACAAGAATACATTGCTACTTTAGAATTTGAATCAAATATGATTGGATGAATGAGTTCATTGAAGAACTATGTTGATTTCTGCCATTCAAGGATCACATAGAAACCTTTATGACTTCGAGAGTATACTTATTCAAACTAAGAGACTCTATGTAATGAAAGAACACCAATAATATTCTCTAAGATATTTAGCTATACCTAGAGTAATATAAAATATGGAGATGATATTATTCACAAAATTCACACAAATTAAATTTAGTCGGTCCCATAAATAAAGTCAATCCCTTTAACCTAAGTATGAGTGGTCACACTTCAACTGTAGGACTTCATTATTTTAGAAATAGGATTTTGATTTGAATTTACTATTTGGATATTAGAACATTATGAAAACTATTATATATTGTTTTGATATATTGGGATATGATCATTACATCAATATTTGTTGTGTTCTACATTAACATTTTTAATCCATGAATAATCTTAATATTCTAAAAGTTCATAGTAGATTATAATTGTGACAAAAATTATGAAGTAAGACTAATATGAATTGGATTGGTTGAATCTCAGTATATGAAAATAGGAAAGTGGTTGTAAATAAGTTTCATAGCTACTTGTCTGAGAACTAGTATTGAACAGACCCACATCAAGATCAACTCATAGATCGCAAATATGAGTGATGCTTGATTAAAAGGCATTGTGTTTGTATCCTTAACACATGGGATACTTAGTGGGACTTAAGTGTAGGGAGTGATGCGTTTTGATATGGCCAAATGTTGATCCTTAACTGGGTAGTTATAAAAGCCATTTCCAGGTATGGTGTGACCTATGCAAGAGGCTTATGTAGTCAAGACGAGATTTGTTCATCTAATGTATTGAGAGTTAGACATCTAACGCGCATTACCCAAAGTTGAACACCAAATGACACTGATTGCGATCCAAGTCTCATGTTCAACAGGATGTCTGTAATGAAGGGATAACTGATTAGCTTACCTTATATATCAATTGAAGCTTTGACTTCTGGAAATTGGACTTTGTTAGAATTCCACTAAGTCATATATTATCGGGGGTTGTGAAATGTTGCTAGATGTTCACCACTGTCTATATCAATCTATGATAAGTCTTGTTCAAGTGGGAGATTGAAAGATCTATATACCAAA
The DNA here is from genome assembly GCF_051521515.1 of Lactuca serriola. NCBI lineage: Eukaryota > Viridiplantae > Streptophyta > Magnoliopsida > Asterales > Asteraceae > Lactuca > Lactuca serriola. The sequence goes on from NC_136415.1 coordinate 155,740,922, forward strand.
GAGTCATTCTAGAATGATATTGATAGATAATATATGATCCTAAAGGGTCACACTAATAACAACTTGATGCAAATATATTATTTATAAGAATTTGATCCATGATAAATAACTATAATTCTTGTAATTAATTGGAAATTATTTCTTTGATGGAAATATTAATTTTCAATGCTAAGTATCAAAATATATCATAATGTATGATTTGTTATATCATGTACATCTTTTTGGACCAAAAGAGGTTTTTGTCTTATATGGATTTATATGTTTTATAAGTTAGAAAATTAGAATAGTTTTTATAGAAAAACTAGCTTCCTTTTTTATAAAATACTCAAGGAGACCATAAAACGGAAAAGAAGACATGCTTGCATTTATTTAATCATAAAGCCATGTTCTTAGACTTGTAGCCTTTTGTTGCTAGAGTCATGGTGTATTAAGGCATCAAGACTCAATGGGTAAGGACTTGGATTAAGATGATTAAAAGGTTTGCATGTATCTCTTTGTTTAAAAGCAGAAAACCACAAAATTTTGGGAATTATATCTCTTCTTTCTCTCTAGTTTCTTAAAGTGTTGAGTTCTTATTAGATGGAAGATGATACTTGAAAACTCTTTTTAAGTTAATACTTAGGTTTTAACTTAAAGCTTAAGAGTTTTCTATTATTACAAGAATATACAAGACTAGCATCTTATCAAGTTGGCTAAATGTTGGTGGATAAAACTACTTTTATTTTGTTCAAATCTAAGGTCTTTCGTTGTTATGTTTATGTTTTTGAAAGAATTTTGAATAAAAACCCAACAATATATATATATATATATATATATATATATATATATAGAGAGAGAGAGAGAAAGAGAGAGGTTCAAAATATAACCAAATAACATTGCCTAACCACATAACCATTTTACAACCCTTGGATCATTGAATTGATGAATGAAATTGAAAGTTGCATATGAGAAAAGCATGTATGTTATGTAGGGAATCATATCAATGGAAGGACATAATTGGAAATCAACACTCTTTAATTGAAAACCCTTGCCTGACGTACCGATGTCATTGCCATATATCCAACGTATCCCCTTCACCGCCATCCTTCACCACAACCATCGTCACATCTCTCCTCTACTCCAAACGAAGATTGCCTTTGCTCTAGGTCTCAATTTTGGCTTTGAAGAATGTTAAAATTATCAACTACTTCATCAGATAGCTCATGGAGGAATCATTCAGTTCCTATGGAATCTGAAAAGTTAAAATTAGATGAACCAGGGGCTAAATCAGACAACTAGAGGCACTATCGAACATCTAGAGTAGTAGAAGATACAATCAACATGTCACGTCTATTCCTATTCTGCATTCAACCAAATAGGAGAGGAAACAGGGAAAAATGGAGGCAAGATCGACGACGCAACTTCATCTACTTCGTCAAGCCTCTCTCGACCAACTCTTCGACCTCCATTAACTCTTCGAAATCCACCAACTAGATGACCTCCACCAATGCCTAAATTGATCATACTTCATCACCGATACCTTATACGATCCAACCGGATCCAAATACACAATGCATTCAACCACTTCACCTTAGTCGAAGACGTCTCGAAACTCATTGCACATGTCACTATATCTATCATTTCCACCGTCAAAGATTCATCTTTACAAATTTCAAACCTACACCTTCCATTCCGCTTTCCTTCCCAGCTTCTTCCACCATTTTATCCAATTTTTGTGAAGTTCGGTTCTAAATTGGCATGTAATCAAGGTAAGACTTAGTATTCATCTTCGCATCACTTTAATTTCGACGATTTCCCTTTGTTTCTCTCTTCTTAGCCCTTATCGTGACTCTAGTTTGTTATTTCTTCTCACTCTTACCCTTGAAATTGATCAATTTCACTCAATTCCTTTACCAATCTCACTCATTATTCAGCTGTCATGTTTTTTTCGATTGAACTACAACAATCTACTCATATTTTGAAAATGATGAATTTTATAGGTTACAAAACTTGCAAAATTTCACTTAACACTCAAGGGCACATGCAACCTAAAGGATCTACATCATAACACTTTCAACGTAACAAAAAATGAACAACAAAACTAACATGAACCCTAATGATACCCTAGTATAATCAAAATATTAGAATTAGGGTTGCATACCTTTGATTTGTTGTAGTAAAAAAATCACTTCAATCCCTTGTATTTGATTGACTTGGAATGATTTAGCACCAAAAGGATGATGCCTCTATTAGCTCACATCCAAAACCTAGAACTAGAAGACAATACAGGGAAGAGGAAGAGAGCTAGAGAAATTTGGATTTCTCTAGGTTAAAGTGCACGTAAAATAGTTGACCTAAGGGTCCTATTTTTAGCTACTAGGAAACCGTAGAAACCCTATTTTAACATATAATAATATATTTTAAATTAGGGAATTATCTACTTTCCTAATTATCATTTGGAGGCTTCCATAAACCCTAATTGGGTCTTCAAAACCGTTATGATGGAGGATTCTAGTGTTGGATAAGGTGTCTAAGTCCATAACTATCTTTAGTATGTACTTGACCAGATTGAGCATGGTCCATTTGGGTTGCACTTCACCGGAACAATTTGGACATTGAGAAAAGGATATGTATGATTTATTAATATATTATTAGTTATAATATATTAATATGAAATCATATTATTTAATTGTTATTGATCAATAACTAATTTGGAATTAATTTTGTGGTTAAAAGAGACTAACTAAATATATATGGATTGATGGTCTAAATCATTCATTCTTATAATGTGGGCTAGGGATCCATGATTCCTTATGTTGGGCTTAACCCATGTGGTGACCCATGGATGCTCCATGGAGGTTAAGACCCGTGGATCATGAGGAATGTGGAAAGTCATGAGTTACATGGTGTAACCCTAATGTGCACACTATATAAGAAGCCCTTTGGTTCAACAAAATGGCACCCTAGAGTATTGACAAGGAGAGGCCGATTTTGTTAGCAATATACTTCTCTTCTAAAGTTTCCAATGTGTTGGTGGTGATTTGTGATTCCACTTGAGGTATTCACATTATTGGTGCTAAGCTCTTAAAGCTGTAGAAAACAAGCCACAACAAAATGTACGTTTCCGAACTTGTTTTATTTACTATGTATCAAAGTTTTGTATGCTAGTTAGGGTAATACCTTGTAAACTTCAAGTTTGCATGTATAATAGTAAAAACACAGATCCAAGGTATTTAGGTTTCATGAACACCTTAGGAGTCTTAGAATGCTCAAAAGCCTTCAGTGGTATCAGAGCCTAGGTTTGCTTTCAATTATACTTGATACTACGTGTTGGTATCAGAGCAACTGATGGACTCGACGAGTCCATGTACAAATTGAGCTACTTGACGAGTCCAGTTCATGGACTCGCCGAGTTGGCTGGACAGAGTGCAGAAAACCGATTTTTTGGCCCCAAATAGATATGATCATTATCCCAAACTGTTTTGAATCATAAAATATGTTTTTTAAGATATGGTAAGGATCATGTTAATCCATTTGAAAGGTGATTGTCAAAATTTTGTGCTTTGTTTTAGTTTATATGATTAGTCTAAATTACATGGAATTTGTTTGATTTGAATTACCTTGATCATATGGATTTAATCTAGAACTTGAACATTCTTGTTAGTTGAATTGTTGTTCTTGATGATTTTGATTGACTCCATAACTTGTCCTCAAGTTATGGAATTCCAAAAGTTTTTCATTTAAATGAATCATTAAAAGTCATAGGTTATAGAAAAATGAATTCAAAGAGTCTCATTTTAAAAGACCATTAAACTCTTATGTTATGAAGTTGAAATTTTTTGAAGAGTTTCAAAACTTGCCCTCAAGTTTAGGGATTTGTAAAGTCACACATTAAAACTTTAATTCCAAACCCTAGAATTTTAAAAGTTTAAAACTCAACCCTTATACTATTATAATATTATAAGTCAAATAATATATATATATATATATATATATATATATATATATATATATATATATATATATATATATATATATAAAAGAACAAGTCAGTCTTACCATTAGTATGCCTCGTTCACGAAGCCGGTCTATAAGGGGGTATAAGGTTACTGCCTATAAAATGGTGGTTTAATGAGTGTCCAATCTCACCCATCGCTTCGTTGACTGGTGGAGGGTCGTTAGCAAAACCGGTAGGACGAAGACTATAATTCTCGTTAAAAGTATATTGATAGATATAAAGTAACTAAATGTTTTATAAATTCCCAATCTTAGTTACTTCAGGAAAATATGAAATTGATGCTAACCCATAAAATTACACTTTGTACCTAACAAAGTCGTCAGTGGAGCGTGTGTGGTTAACCGACACACTAAAATGGAGTAGTAAGGGTGGCAAAGGGTGGCTTAATGTTTGTCATAGATCCATGGAGCGTGTGTGGTTAACCGGCACAACGATTAGGTGATAAACGCCATTAAGAGTACCAAGTATATTTGTATGGTTATTCACACCTTCTTTGTGATCCTCGGTATCCCAGTCACAAACTTGAAGGGCATAATTGAGATCTAAACATGCGATTGAAGAGTTCAATGAATCTCAAAAGAATCTAGGAAATTCAATTCATCTAAAACCTAATAATTCAATTTCGTTTTTTATGGTGGAAATTGGTAAATCGTCATTTACCTACCTTCAAATATTTTGCAAATTGGATTACATCATCCCTCTTCCAAATTGTAAAATATTGTGTTGGGTCCTCGCCTTAATATTTCATTCTGGGTGTTATATTAAGGACTCAATATCTAATCTAAACTTTGTCATTCTTCCTTTTCAGATGTCTTCCAACAATGCTGCTTGTAGCTCAAACCCTGCCGGCTCCTTCTCTCTCATGAACCTTTGTGGGAGAGTCATCTTTGATGGAACTAATTTCAATGATTGGATTAGGAACATAAGGATGGTCACTCGTTATGAGGACAGGGAATATGTTATCGACAAGGAGCTTAAGTTCATCGATGAGTCGTCTGCTACTCCTGAGGAGATTGCTGAGTGGACAACCCATGAGAAGGATGCAACGAAGGTGTGTCGCATCATGTTGGCCACAATGACAACAGAACTCCAAAAGTCCTATGAGGACTTCTATCCTTTTGAAATGCACCAAGTCCTGATGGAAAGATACCATTAGAGTGCATGACAAGATAGGTATGAAATCATCACCTCCATGATAACAACAAAAATAAAGGATGGAGAGTCCATCACGGCCCACTTGCAGAAGATGCAAAGATTTGTGGACCGTTTGCTTAAGTTAAATGTGAACTTTGATGAGGAGCTTGCCATAGATATTATTATACACTCGTTACCTCAATGTTATGAACAGTTCCACATGACCTATCATATGAACAAGGAGGAGGTTGCACTTAGCAATCTTCAGGGACTTTTGAGGACTGTTGAAAGTAGTCTCAAAGCAAAGAATGTTGTTACCATTCCGACTACTGCTCCAGTCTTGGCAATCGGGCAAGGCAAGGGAAAGAAGAGGAAGACCCCTTCCAAGGGTCACAAGAGAAAGTCTCTCGATGGGTCTTCTTCTAGCAAGACTAAATTCGGTACTGCTACTCCCTCCTCCAACCCAAAAGATGCAGAGTGCTTCTGTTGTCATGGTAAGTGACACTGGAAGTGAAGCTGTCCGAAGTACTTGTAGGATGTTAAGGATGGAAAAGTAAAACCCACCCATGCAGGTATTTAAACTATATTTTCTAATACCTCACCACATACTAATTCTTGGGTCCTTGATACAGGTTGTGGTATTCACATTTGTGCTGATTTGCAGGGACTAAAAAGAAATGAGGATGTGGAGCACAGGAAGATAAACTTAATCATGGGGAATAGGAAAGCTTCACCTGTTACCAAGATTGGAGTTTATTATTTATTTCTTTGTAATGTGTTAGAGTTAGATTTGAATAATTGTTGTTACTCGTCTGAAATGGCAAGAAATATTATTTCTTTTCATGGTTTGTACAAACAAGGTTTCACATTTTTGTTTGATAATGAAATTAGTGCAATAAATGCTTATTATAATGATGTTTTCTTTTATTTTAGAGCATTACCTTGCATATTGATTCTTCCACTAGTTTGGACATAGCATCCTTGTGGCATTGTCGTCTTGGACATGTCAACAAGAAGTGCATAGGCCAACACCAAAAGGATGGAGTCTTGGAATCATTTGACTTAAAGTCAGATGATAGTTGTGAATCTTGTTTACTTAGAAAACTAAATCACCCTTGACTGGCACTTGTGAGAGGGGTGAAAGTTTGTTGGACCTCATACACACAAATGTGTGTGGACCCTTCAGAACCACCACAATGGATGCTAACCCCTTTTATGTGACTTTTACTGATGATTATAATAGATATGGCTATGTCTATTTAGTCGAGCATAAGTCAGAAACCTTTGAAAGATTCAAAGAGTTTAAGCAAGAGGTGGAGAATCAGCTGGGCAGGAAGATAAAGACGATCCGATCCGATCGAGGTGGAGAGTATCTTAGTATCAAGTTCCTAGACTATCTTAAGGAATGTGGAATTATTTCACAATTGAAACCTCCTAGGACACCACAACTTAATGGTGTGGCTGAGAGGCACAATCGAACCTTGTTGGACATGGTTCATTCCATGATGAGTCGAGATTCATTACCTATCTCATTCTGGCGGTAGGATTTAGAGACTGCTGCCCATATCCTTAATTGAGTCCCTACCAAGAAGGTTGCCAATACACCTCACGAGATGTGGACAGGGAAGGTTCCCTCGTTAGCAAACATCAAGGTTTGGGGTTGTGTGGCTTTTGTTAGGCACGAGACTGATGACAAGCTCGAACCTCGGAGTGAGCGGTGTATTTTCATCGGCTACCCACAAAAATCCTTTGGTTGTCTCTTCTACATACCGAGTGACAATGTTGTCTTAGTTGTGAGGAGAGGAGTCTTTCGCGAGGGAGAATTCATAAGCCAAGGAAACAGTGGGAGGCAAATTGACCTTGAAGATCTTCAAGAGTCAAGTGGTGAGGGAACCTCAAACACTAGCGATCAACCTGAGGAGGAAACTGTTGGGTTTTGAGCAATCTAACACTTCCTAAGTGTGCATGCAACCCTAATAAACCTTGGATCTATGTTTTCTTCTAAAATACATGCAAATAATAATTTCCAAGGTTTCTTCCTAACTAGCATAGCATAAGGATTATGAATCATAAAACTACTGGTAGAAATACATACCTTTTGATGATGGTTGATTGTTTGGAGTTTGAGAGCCAAGCACCAATAATGTGAATGCCTCAAATGGAATCACAAATCACCACAAACACTTGGAAAACTTTGAGAGAATAGTATACTTTCTTGTGGAATCGGCCACCACTAAGTCTCACACAACTAGTGCCTACACTAGGGCCATATTTCTTGCATCATATGCTTCTTTATATAGTGTGCATGGTTAGGGTGAAACCCTAATAACCCATGTCTTTTCCTTTCCAAGGATCCATGGGTTAAAAGCTCCATGGATCATCCATGGACTTCCAAATTAGCTTAGCCCATTAACAAATGAGTATTAGCCCACACTATATAAATTATAATAGCCCATAATTTAATCAGTCTTCTTTTTAATCTCTAAATTAATTCATAATTAATTTAAGACTAAAACTAATTAAATAACATGACTTCATATTAATATATTATAACTTATAATATATTAATAAATCGTAAGTATACAATTCTCATAAAATTATCCATAAATCGTTTGGGTGAAGTGCAACCCGAATGGACCATGCCGGGTCGGGTCAAGTATGTACCAAATAAGTTATGGACTTAGACACCTTATCCAACAGACTCCTACTTGGATAAGTCTAATAACTATATTTGCGTATGTTACTTCAGGAACCAACCAGCAATCGTAGCTCTCGAAAACTCTGTTGAACTATGAAGCGCCATTTTAGATAAGTGATCATATAATCCTCTGTTCTCATGATATTAGCCGGACAAATACATGGAACATCGTCGTACTTATTGTCCAACAGTTTGTTTCCCGATTTCCGATTTGTTTGACAAAGAACTTAATCGAACACATCAATTTAGTTCTGACCGGCCGATACATAGGTCACAACAAAATCATCGAGGGGCCCAGATATTGCTTCTATTTCTAGAAGGAACAGATAAACTTCGACTCATATGCTTGTTCTACTACTTGTTGAATTGTACACAAAGGCACGTTTTACAACATCAAGTTACTGATGCATTTACGTGCAATCAATGCACAACCAACTCATAGGTAACAACTCATATCTCTAGGTTTGAAGATTTATATGATATTACCGTCTCACGATCACTCGAGATAAATTCCATGAAGTGATACAAGTGAGCGTGGGTTTATTCCAATACTCATAACTTATGAGCACTCATGAATGTTGTAGCAACCATTGCTATGACTAAACCCATTTAGCCATCTACAAACTCGATTCATGACAGTCTTGATTCATACCTACTTCATGAACGACTGTGGAGTGTTTAAATAACTTAGTCATTCGGAAAGAATAACCTAGCTATCTTGGAAGTCAAAACATGCAAAGTGAAACACAATAATAATCGAATCCAATATGGTCTCAGAACCCTTTTGAATATAAATAGAACCACCTTTTATTTATCACCATATTGATTACACATTATTCATTGTATAATGTTTCAAACAATCAACTTAAGACTTGAATAAAAACAACAGTCGTCCCATGCTCCTAGCATGTACACTTTGTTTTTCTAAACAATAGTTATGCCATACTCCAAGTATGCACACTATGTTTGTCTATGATCCTTACATTGTGATGTAGATCAATTGAACATGATTCCATTGATACTCATTTCACAATCCCAAATCCTTATTGTAAATGTGAGAATCCCCGATTCCTATCATTTACCAAAAAATCTGTTAGATTTTAAACTTTTATGCAATGTTCCTCTTGTAATGATTATGCACAAAGTCACCAAAACCTTGTCACCAGTCATTATAGAGTATTCCAAAGAAGGTCAACCTCTATGGAACGTAAGTCTCATATTCAAAGTACATTGCTTTGAACATCCTTCTTGCATTAAGGTTTTCTAATCTTACATAGATTGAATAACTTCCACCTATGGAGACATTTCCATAGTCCCATTTTGACTATCACTTCCGAACAAGAGTTACTTCTTTTCAGAATATGTCAATATGGTCCTTTTCGACAACTTACATCATACTTCCAACTTTCCCTGAGCAACCAATCTTTGGCGAACCTCAGATTGTCCTCGATAATTGCTTAATTACTTTAGTCATATCCAGTTCTAGACTTTTCCCTTCTCAATGCCTTAAGCATTTAGAAAATTTAGAAAAGATGAATATTATAGCACATGCAATCGATCCTATATCCGAAGCATATGGGACACGATTCATGATGTTTCACATAAAGACATGATACTAGACCAGTCTTTTGCTACAATATTTTTTATTTGCCATGTTTTCAAAATTTAACTATGAAGAGGGATGCCGTAGTCATAATTGAATTTTGAGAACGCGATATATATAGAATTTCCTTAAGTTGAACCATTCCAACATAAATTTCATATATATATATATATATATATATATATATATATATATATATATATATATATATATATATATATATATATATTCTTGACTAAAGATGATTAAAATCTCAATCTAAGCTTTAGAATTGAAATGAAGTATAATTTCCTCTCCCTTAATTATAGCAAAACAACTTTTCAACCCCTGCAACTTCACGAATTTAAACTTTGTTTTCTATAATTAACATTGCTAACTTGCAACACTAAATGTAATAATCATGCTCCCACTAACATGATGATTATCAGCATAACACTTATGCTCCCACTAGCTCTGACATATTTCCAGAAATCTGCTGGACTTCTGAAATTTAGATTCATACACCCTTTCTTAGATAGCTCACATGTGTGTCTAAAGAATTTTCAGAACTATGAAAAGGGATACCGTAATCATAGTCTTAATTGTTTAGACAGTTGCCATTTCTCACAAGTCCATGTTAGTGTGCCGGTGAACCACACGCGCTCCACTAACGACTTTTGAAAATGCAAATAACACAATTGATATCTACATAAAATCTACTTAGTGAAAGCGTTTCCTTACCATCATTTTCATGAATCGGAGAGAAACCTTATGACACTTAGATTTTATAGTGTATGAGTTCCTATCCATGTGAATTTGTCAAAACCATAATCACAAGATAAGGTTAGTGACAAATTCAGCCTTACATGGATTAAACTTGTTCAATCTTAGTTTCTTGTCACCTTGGTAGCACAAGGCCCACCAATGCTTCCAAGTTGAACTCTGATAACTTACATGCAAATTCAACTTATTTGAAGTAGGTACAGAAATAAGAATTATGTCAACACGATAGGTTGCAAACCTTAAGTCGTGTGCTAGTGATAAATTACAAGTTTTACTCTTGATTAAATCTTGAAACTCTTTCAGGATCTTTAAGGCTCCCACTGTCCCCTTGACATATAAGTTTCCCCAGTCAAGAACCATTCCTTGACAAAACAAATATTCAAGGGATAATGCGGATTCTTATCAAGACTAACACTTCACACAATTGGTCTTAGTTGGTCTTTGTCTCATCCAAGACATCACAACTTACCAATCTCAAATGTACAAGAGTAGAAAACATTTTACTCTTACATTTGACTAGTGTTAATAAATCTTCCTTTATGTCACTCAAGGTTACAATCTTGGAGTATGACTCTAAGAATTGTTTTGGAACGAAGTATGACTCATCTTCTTGATTTTAACCAATCCAACAATTCATGACCTCTCTTCTAAGCCACAACAATGCACTAAGACGTCCTTAGAGTATGAATTTGTGATATGGTTTCATAATCATTAAGATGATCATGAAATATGATACTAAAGTACTCTCCCATCCTTTCAGATTTGAGAAACTTTTATCTTTCTGCCTAATTTGATTCTTCTCATTTGTTTTGCCATACATTGTAACCTTTCCAATGTTATAGAATTATAATTAACCTTATAAGTATAATCATATTTACTAATCTTTAGTAAATCATGACAAATCAATCTTTGTGGTGGACCTTGACCAGCGCACACCCAGTGTACCTAATTCCTTAGTCCTTCAATTGACTCACATATACATGTGATCAAAGAATTAATCTTAATTTTCAAAGATGAAAATTCTCATTCATCATACAATACAACTTGTATGATTCCAAGTTTCTGTCCAATTGAAACTTGGGTGATGAAAACTTTCTTCATTCGGTAAATTCAGACACTACCACAAATGAAGGAATCAAATCCACTTTCCAATATTGCTATTACTGGAAACATATAAGCAACAATTTTCTACAGATGCCATTGTAAGGATATTTTTAAAATAAATAAAATTAAAACCCCTTTTTTTTCTTTTATTTTAAAACTTTGCGGAAAAACTTATCCTTACAATCCACATGAAAACCTTGTTGTTATCTATTCATAAGCAATATATTATAACTCTTAAGCAACAGCTCAAAATTCTGATTACCGAACCATGCGATCGAAACCCACCTTCGCAATCAGAATCAACATATACTTACTTTAAGCTTCCTATCTTTTCTTTGATTCTTAAAACATCAACATGTGACCCATTCACATTATGTAATAAGAATCTCCAAATAGAAACTTAATAGAGTTAGTCAGTGGACTTTACCTGAAGCAGAGTAAAACCTCTTGACTTGATCAACCTTATGACCTTTCAGGTGAATAGGGCAGCTTCGCAACCAATGCCCCTTCCATTGGCAACAAAACACATGGACCCTTTGGTAATGGCACATGAGACTATCTCAGACTTAGCCTTTCTCTTTACCATTTGGTCAACCGAGTTGACTATGGCCGATCCCTTTCCATTGGGAAGAGAAGTCCTTTTCTAGATATCCAATGCTACCATTGTCAATGTCCATTCAAGACTTGGGAAGTTGTTCTTTTAATCAAATTTGCTTTACTGGTGTTCCAAATCATTGCTGATTCCACAACACCAAGCAAATAGATAAGATCATTAAGGGTCATGTCATAGTCTATCTCATAGTAGTCCCAAAGAAACTCACTATGTTACTAAGAAAGTGATTGAACATCCAACTTTCACGAGACTTTGACACCCAACTCTCCCGGCTTGTCAATATGTGACTTTATCTCCAAGATGTGATCACATATAGATCTTGCTTGCCAACAGGGCTTGAGTGACCTTAAACTTTTCAAGAACTTGTGGGTGAGGGAGAATAATTGCAGGAGGTGGAGGAAGTGAAGCATGATGTTGAGGGACACCATCTTCAAGAGATTTGGGAAGATCATAGTTGTCTGAACCAGACATCTATAATGGGAGAAAATCAAGTTAGTTGATTCAAAATCCTTAATATAACACCCAATATGAAATATTAATGCTAGGACCCAACACAATATTTTATAATTTGGAAGAGGGATGCCGTAATCCAAGCTATAAAATATTTGAAGGTAGGCGAATGACAATTCACCAATTTCCACCATGAAAAACGAAATAATTTATTAGGTTTTAATTGGATTTGAAATTCCTAGATCTTTTGAGATTCATTGAACTTTTCAATGGCATGTTTCAATCTCGAGTGTGCCCTCTCAAATTTTGTGACTGGGATGCCGAGGATCACAAAACAAGGTGTGAATAACCATACCAATTCACTTGGTACCCTTAATATTATCACCTAATCAATGTGCTGGTTAACCACACACGCTCCATTGATCTATGACAAACATTAAGTCACCCTTCATGATCCTTACTAGTCCAAGTTAGTGTGCCGGTTAACCACACACGCTCCACCAACGATTTGGTAAGGTACAAAGTGTGAATTCCATGGGCTAGCACCAAATTCACATTTTTCCTAAAGTAACTAAGATTGAGAATTAAATAAAAAAAATATTTAGTTAATTTATAATAATCATTATACTTTTAATGAGAATTTAAAGTCATTGTCCTACCCGTTCGGCTAATGACCCTCCACCAGTCAAGCAAGCGGTGGGTGAGAGTGGACACCCATTAAGTTGCCATTTTATAGGCAACAACCTTATACCCACCTTATAGACCGGCTTCGTGAATGAGGCCTACTAACGGTAAAACGACTTGTTCTTATACATATATATAATAATTAACCATTAATCTTATAATAGTATAAGGGTAGAATTTTAACTTTTAAAACTTCTAGGGTATGGAATTAAAGTTTGTGTGAGACTTTACAAATTCCAAAACTTGAGGGCAAGTTTTGAACAATTCATAAACTTTTGGATATTCATAACTTATGAGTTTTAATTAAGTGTTTAATACTTTTAATGAAGAGTCTCTTGGAAATCCATAACTTGAGGACAAGTTATGAAGTCCATAAAAACATTTATTAGAAAAACTCTTCAAAAGTGTAACTTATGACTTCTTAAAAAAACATTTAAAAGAAAAACTTTTGGAATTCCATAACTTGAGGACAAATTATGAATTCCATTGAAACACATTAAGATCAAGAATTAACTAACAAACAATTTGCAAATAATTCCTATGATCTAACAAAACTCATATGAACATCCACATCAACAATTTCAAGAATCATATGAACACATATAAACTTGAAATTTTGATTATAACTTTGAAATTGGTCCACCATCATAATTATCACATCAAAAACAGGTTTTATGAGTCCAAAACAGTTTAAGGTAATGATTCTAGACCAATTCCAGCACCAAAACTCGAAGATATGCTGTCTGGGGGTCCAACTCGTCAAGTGCATGAACCAACTCGCTGAGTTGGATGAATTTTGTCTTGGACTCGTCGATTCCCTTCATGGACTCGGCGAGTTTGCTGTGCAGACAGCACATAAACTTTGATTTTCAGCAATTTGCATCAAGTATTCAAGAAAACAAGCCTAGGCTCTGATACCACTGTTGTGTTTTGAGCAATCTAACACTTCCTAAGTGTGCATGCAACCTAATAAACCTTGGATCTATGTTTTCTTCTAAAATACATGCAAATAATAATTTCCAAGGTTTCTTCCTAACTAGCATAGCATAAGGATTATGAATCATAAAACTACTAGTAGAAATACATACCTTTTGATGATGGTTGATTGTTTGGAGTTTGAGAGCCAAGCACCAATAATGTGAATGCCTCAAATGGAATCACAAATCACCACAAACACTTGGAAAACTTTGAGAGAATAGTATACTTTCTTGTGGAATCAGCCACCACTAAGTCTCACACAACTAGTGCCTACACTAGGGCCATATTTCTTGCATCATATGCTTCTTTATATAGTGTGCATGGTTAGGGTGAAACGCTAATAACCCATGTCTTTTCCTTTCCAAGGATCCATGGGTTAAAAGCTCCATGGATCATCCATGGACTTCCAAATTAGCTTAGCCCATTAACAAATGAGTATTAGCCCACACTATATAAAATATAATAGCTCATAATTTAATCAGTCTTCTTTTTAATCTCTAAATTAATTCATAATTAATTTAAGACTAAAACTAATTAAATAACATGACTTCATATTAATATATTATAACTTATAATATATTAATAAATCGTAAGTATACAATTCTCATAAAATTATCCATAAATCGTTTGGGTGAAGTGCAACCCAAGTGGACCATGCCGGGTCGGGTCAAGTATGTACCAAATAAGTTATGGACTTAGACACCTTATCCAATAGAAACTCCTATTGAGTCGATTGACGAATCTGTACCTGTGAGGCGTTCCACAAGATTTAGGAACTCACCTGAGTTTTATAGTTTCCATATCACTACAGAAGATGATACATTTATCAGTGATAGGACACTAGTAAATTTGGATGAAACTAACACTTACAAGGAAGCCATGACGGGCCCCGAGTCTGCAAAATGGAAAGAGGCTATGGACTGCGAGATTCAGTCAATGTATGACAATCAAATTTGGAACTTGGTTGAAAATGTATTGGGTCGTAAGATAGTCGGGTGCAAATGGATCTTCAAAAAGATGACCGCCATGGATGGGAAGGTACACACTTATAAGGCGCGACTGGTTGCGAAGGGCTTTACTCAAACTCCGGGAGTTGACTATGATGAGACCTTCTCACCAGTAGCGAATATTAAGTCTATTAGGGTTATGCTATCCATTGCTGCATTTCATGACTACGAAATATGGCAAATGGATGTCAAAAGCGTTTTCCTTAATGGAAAGTTGGCTAAGGATGTTTACATGAGCCAGCCAGAGGGTTTTGTCGATGCTAAGTATCCTAATAGAGTGTGTAAGCTTGAGAAGTCCATTTATTGATTGAAACAAGCATCTTACAGATGGAATCTTTGTTTTGATGAGAAAGTCAAAGCGTTTGGCTTTTCGAGAAGTAAGGATGAGTCATGTGTATATGTCAAAGCTAATGGGAGTATAGTTAGGTTTTTGGTATTGTATGTGGATGACATACTACTCATAGGAAATGACACCCCAACCTTGCAGGAGGTGAAATCCTGGCTTGGGAAGTGTTTCGATATGAAGGACCTTGGAGAAGCTGCCTATATCCTAGGGATAAAGATATTGAGAGACAGGAGTAAGAGACTAACTGGATTTAGTTAAAATACCTACTTGGACAAGGTGGTGAAGAGGTTCAACATGGAGAATTCCAAGAAAGATGACTTACCAATCCAGCATAATGCAAGACTGAGTAATACTCAAAGTCTGAGTACAAAGGCTGAGATAGCTGAGACGAGTCGATTACCATATGCTTCCGCTGTTGGCTTGATCATGTATGTTATGACTTGTACTCAACCTAATGTGGTCTTTGCTTTGAGCATGGTCAAAAGATATCAGGGAAACCCTGGTAAGGCTCACTGGACAGTGGTAGATAATATTCTCAAGTACCTGCGAAGGACTAAGGACTGGGTTCTTGTCCTCGGTGGGAGTGATGATTTGAGAGTGACAGGGTACAGTGACGCCAACTTTCAGACTGACATGGATAATTTCTGCTCTCAGTCGGGTTGGGTGTTTACCCTGAATGGAGGAGTAGTAACTTGGAAAAGTTCCAAGCAGGAGACCATAGATGATTCAATGTGTGAATCAGATTATATAGCAGCGAGCGAAGAGGCGAAGGAGGTGATATGGATGAAGAACTTCATTGGAGACGTTGGAGTTGTACCAGCTATAAAGGAGCCTATGGAGATTTTCTGTAATAGCAACAATGCGGTTGCCTTAGCCAAGGAACCAAGAGATCATGGCAGATCAAGGCACATTAACAGAAAATATCACTTCATAAGACACATGATAGAAGAAGGATTCCTCGTAGTAAAGAGGGCATCATGAGAAGAGAACTCAACAGATCCCTTCACAAAGGGACTGAATAGGGTACGTATGATTTATTAATATATTATTAGTTATAATATAGTAAGATGAAATCATATTATTTAATTGGTGCTAAGCTCTTAAAGCTCCAGACAACAAGCCACAACAAAATGTATGTTTCTTAACTTGTTTTATTTACTATGTATCAAAGTTTTGTATGCTAGTTAGGGTAATACCTTGTAAACTTCAAGTTTTCATGTATAATAGTAAAAAAATAGATCCAATGTATTTAGGCTGCATGAACACCTTAGGAGTGTTAGAATGCTCAAAACCATTCACTGGTATCAGAGCCTAGACTTGCTTTCAATTATACTTGATGCTACTTGCTGGTATCAAAGCCATTGATGGACTCGACGAGTCCATCTACAAATTGAGCTACTCGACGAGTCCAGTTCATGGACTCCCCGAGTTGGCTAGACAGAGTGCAGAAGACCGATTTTTTGGCCCTAAATAGATAGGATCATTATCCCAAACTGTTTTGAATCATAAAAATATGTTTTTTAAGATATGGTAATGATCATGTTAATCCATTTGAAAGGTGATTGTCAAAATTTCGTGCTTTGTTTTAGTTTATATGATTAGTCTAAATTACATGGAATTTGTTTGATTTGAATTGCCTAGATCATATGAGTTTAATCTAGAACTTGAACATTCTTGTTAGTTGAATTGTTGTTCTTGATGATTTTGATGGACTCCATAACTTGTCCTCAAGTTATGGAATTCCAAAAGTTTTTCATTTAAATGAATCATTAAAAGTCATAGGTTATAGAAAAATGAATTCGAAGAGTCTCATTTTAAAAGACCATTAAACTCTTATGTTATGAAGTTGAAAAGTTTTGAAGAGTTTCAAAACTTGCCCTCAAGTTTAGGAATTTGTAAAGTCACACATTAAAACTTTAATTCCAAACCCTAGAATTTTAAAAGTTTAAAATTCAACCCTTATACTATTATAATATTATAAGTTAAATAATATATATATATATATATATATATATATATATATATATATATATATATATATATATATATATATATATATAAGAACAAGTCAGTCTTACCATTAGTAGGCCTTATTCACGAAGCCGGTCTATAAGGGGGTATAAGGTTATTGTCTATAAAATGGTGGTTTAATGGGTGTCCACTCTTACCAATAGAAAAGAGTTCTGATTTTTTTTTTTTTTTTTTTTTTTTTTTTTTTTTTTTTTTTTAATTTTTAGATTCATCATAGATTTTTTTCTAAGACGTTAAAGGAGTTATCTCATATGGTATTTGGTATAATGATTGACGAATATTTTATTTTGTCCAATGTTAGCTACGATCATAGAGTGCGTGTTATTAATGGACAAAGAAGCATGGACAAAGAAGCATGCTTATTTCTACATGAATTTACTATCCTCAACCACACCTGAGGTATTCTACTAGTTCTACTTGTTCAATGACTTTAATATGTTCTATTATATATATATATATATATATATATATATATATATATATATATATATATATATATATATATATATATATATATATATATATATATATAAAAGCCTACATGTACAACATGTGATTATATTAACAATTTAACATGATTCAACTAAAAAGCGTGAGATATAGGATTTTCAATGATTTTATTAGGTTATGTTGGCAAAAATTGAATTTTGGGTTGTGCTTTCTATTTCTGTGTTCGATCAAATATTATGTGATTTATGTTTCTATGTTTCAATATTTCACTATCGTCTTTCATCTACCCCTTTCCTTACATGTATTAAGTTCAACATAGCTTACGATAGGTGATGATGATTATTTCCTTCCAACTCTATTTTAACTTCACAAAATTGCCTTTTGATGTATTTCTTCCAATTTCAATTTTCAGGCTTCTGGATCATTTTATTATTATGGAATGGGATTCTCAACAACTGCGCCTAATGGATAAACATGATGATTGTAAGCCAAAGAATAAGGTTGAAAATACATGAGTCGCTTTGAAATACATTATTAAACACGTAATATGTTACAAGTGGCTCAGTTCTCATTTAATTAAGTTGTTGAACAACTAGAACCTGGTTTTTAGGATGTGAAGAACAATCCTATCATGGTTTACATGAAAGGTGATCCTAATCGCCCTGTATATGGATTCAGCTCACTAGCAGTCAAAATCTTGCAAGAATACAGTTGGTAATCAAATCATATGACAATTTTGCTTTACTTTTTTTGGCTACAATCATTGAAAGATGTGAATATGTTTTTGACTTTTTGTAGGAGTTCTCGTGTGTTCCAGTAACATCTTGGAATACTATGAGCTTAAGAATGTTGAGATAATGAGCAATTGATTGTCAATACAAATATATGTTTATATATGAACATACTCTACTCTTTTGATTATAACTCAACTCTTACGAAATCCCAAGGTGGACCAGCTATGCAGCAAATGGCACACCATTTTAAGCTTGAATGCAACCTCAACAAGGAAATACTTATATTGATGAATATTTTTCCATTTATGAATATATGTTCATTTATGAACATATATTTTTATATGTCTTTCCTTGTATATCTTTATTTATGAATATATTATGTTTTCATGTTTTATGTATATGCTACGTAAATTTGAGGTTATGTTCATTTACGAACATATGCTCATTTATGAGCATATGTTCATATATGAAGGTATGCTTATTTTAATGTGGATATGATGTTACTAGAAATTTAACAATATTGTGAACATGTGTTTTTATTGAAATGAATTTCCTTCTCCATATAAAATTTACTATAAATATGAACATATGTTCATTTATGAACTTACATTTATTTTTGAACATATGTTCATATATAAACATAAACGTTGTTTTACCATCCTATTCTTTTGATATCAATCTAATATAACGGTCACGAAAGTGATTATGTGGTTAGGTCATGTTATTTAGTTATATGTTGAACATCTCTCTCTCTCTCTCTCTCTCTCTCTCTCTCTATATATATATATATATATATATATATATATATATATATATATATATATATGGGATGGTTCTCTTGGGATTCCAAAAAAATAGAGATATTGATATTCAACCTCAACGACATATTTCTCATTTACCATTCTAACGCTCCAGCATACCTGCAACAGCGGGGTTTAAAACATTTATTTAACAGAATACGTTAAGTCTTAATTTGAATTACTTGAAAACATCGCCAATGCTACTTTTATTGCCATAAACAACATTTATCAAAATTAATGTTCATAAACCAATCCAAAACAAGTTCTAAAAAACAAGTGATACGGAAACTCAACGACATGTCCAAATTGTATAAGTACTATGGTATAAACTGGAATAAAACTACCCAACAACCCCCAAATCCTCACCAGGCCATCATATCATGCTACCTATATGTAACATTCAAAAATACAGGTATTCCGTTTATACCCTTGAAGTATTTTATTTTTGGCAATTATGGACCCTCCGTACGCTGGGCGTACATATGTGTACGGTTAGCGTACGCTTGTGCATGCATCAGGTGGCTGAGGCTTATACGCGGGGCGTACGAGCATGTATGCGGGGCGTACGGGACTGATGACCAAAACCCTAATTTCATGGCATGGAACCTATTTAAACACACTTATATCATTTGGACGAAACCCTAAACAATCTCCATAGCCTCTTTTCGTCCTTAAACCCTATCTTTGCAAGAGAGTGTGAGTCTTGAGTCTAAAGGTGATTTTGGTGGCCATTTTAGTGGATTTTCAAGAAGAAGAAGAAGGTGGTGTCCAAGCATTAAACATGGGAAGAGCTTGTGGATTCTGCATCTAGAGTATCTTGGAGAGCTTTTGAAGGTAAACAACTTGCACCTTCCTAATCCTTTTTGTTAGTTGAGTTAGAGTTTTGTAGAAGTCCAATTTTTGTTGGATTAGGTGTCTAAGTCCATAACTATTTTTGGTATGTACTTGATTTGGTTATGAGCATGGTCCTTTTGGGTTGCCTTCACTCATGCAACTTGATAAGATGACAAGTGGAGAGAGAGAGAGAGAGAGAGAGAGAGAGAGAGTAGGATTTATTATATGAATAATAAATTGGTATTCAGAATGGTTATATTAATATATTACATGATTAATATATTATTTGGAAATCATATTATTTAATTAGTATTGATCAGAAATTAATTTGGAATTAATTTAATGGTCAAAAGAGACTGATTAAATAATTAGGGACTGATATTGCGAATCACTAATAGTTGCAATTGGGCTAATGGATCACCTTGGAATAAGGTTGGAAGAATTCTATGGGAAGCCCATAAAGAAATCGTCCAACGGGTATTCTAGAAGGTATCCACGGGCTTCTTAAGGCCTAAGTAGACATAGTAGGGTTTCCACCTAAAACCTTAGCAACCATAAGTATAAATAGACCCCAAGACTTAGGATTTTTGGCTCTATGCTTTATGAAACCCTAAGGTGGCCGAAAATCTCATATCTCCAAGTCTTCCTTCGCAAGAGTGTTTATGACTCCATTAGAAGTGCAACACTTGGGGAACTAAACTTTTAAAGGTCAAGGAGTTCTTGTTATTGCTACCTAACAAGTGAGGTAATGTTCCAAACCCTATTTTACATATGGATTTTGAAATTATGTATGCTCGTATTAGGGTTTATGCTTTGGATGATTATTTGCATGTATAACTTGATAAAAACTTAGATCCAAAGCAATTAGGGTTGCATGTACACCATAGGAATGTTGTTATTCTCAAAACCCATCAGTGGTATCAGAGCCTATGTTGTTTTTCTGTTATATGTGATGCTAATATGAATTGTTCAAAGCTGGAAAATTTTCGTTTTTGCTTTCTGCCTGATCACCACAAGGCGGTAAAAGTCACCACGAGGTGGTGGGTCCTCACGACGTGAACATAATGCTCACGATGTGAACACGGTCCTGATGGCAGATTTTTTGGATTTTTGGCTAAAATTAGACTAGGATAATTACCATAAGTTGTTTTAACTGTTAAAATTCGAATTTTATGATATGGTAATGATTATCCTCATTTAATTGCAAGATAATTGTCAATTTTAAGATAATTACTTAGTTATATGATAAATTAATTATTTGTAGAATTTGATTTGAATTATCTTACCATATAATATTGGATTACATCAAATTTTGTGATAAAGATAAAATTATATGAATAATTTAATTGTTTTCAAATTTTATCTAAAAGGATTTGAAAAAGTTTCAAAACTTTCCCTCACGTTTTGGAATTTAAAGTTTTAATTTTGAAATATTAAATTCTAAAACCCTAGTATTTTGAATAGTTCAAATTACACCCTTTTGGTTTTATTAAATTAACTAATTGTTAGTCGAACGGGTAGGATAGGACACAAACTTCCGTTAAAAGTATAATGAAAAATACGAAGTAACTAAATGCTTTTATAAATTCCCAAATCTTAGTTATTTTAGGAAAAATGTGAATTTGGTGCTAATCCATGAAAATTGCACCTTGTTGGTCGTTAGTGGAGCGTGTGTAGTTAATCGACATACTAATATGGGACTAATGAAGGATGGAAATGGGTAGCTCGTAGATCATCATTGATCAATGGAGCGTGTGTGGTTACCGGCACATTGATTAGGTGACAAACGTCTTCGAGAGTACCAAGCTAATTTGCATGGTTACACCTTGTTTGGGATCCTCGGTATCCCAGTCACAAACTAGAAGGGCATAATCGAGATTAAACATGCCATTGAAAAGTTCAATGAATCTCAAAAGATCTAGGAGTTTCAATTCATTTAAAACTTAATATTCTTTTTCATTTTTCGTGGTGGAATTGGTAAATCGTTATTTACCCACCAACAAGTGGTTTGCAATTGGATTACAACATCCTTCTTCCGAATTGTAAATTGTTGTGTTGGTTCCTAGCCTTGATATTTCATTTGGGTGATATATTAGGTGATAAACGTCTTCGAGAGTACCAAGCTAATTTGTATGGTTATTTACACCTTGTTTGTGATCCTCAGTATCCCAGTCACAAACTTGAAGGGAATAATCGAGATCAAACATGCCATTGAAAAGTTCAATGAATCTCAAAAGATCTAGGAGTTTCAATTCATTTAAAACTTAATATTCTTTTTCATTTTTCGTGGTGGAATTGGTAAATCGTTATTTACCCACCAACAAGTGGTTTGCAATTGGATTACAGCATCCTTCTTCCGAATTGTAAATTGTTGTGTTGGTTCCTAGCCTTGATATTTCATTTGGGTGATATATTAGGTGATAAACGTCTTCGAGAGTACCAAGCTAATTTGTATGGTTATTTACACCTTGTTTGTGATCCTCAGTATCCCAGTCACAAACTTGAAGGGAATAATCGAGATCAAACATGCCATTGAAAAGTTCAATGAATCTCAAAAGATCTAGGAGTTTCAATTCATTTAAAACTTAATATTCTTTTTCATTTTTCGTGGTGGAATTGGTAAATCGTTATTTACCTACCAAGAAATGGTTTGCAATTGGATTACGGCATCCTTCTTCTGAATTGTAAATTGTTGTGTTGGTTCCTAGCCTTGATATTTCATTTGGGTGATATATTAAGGATGTAATCAACTAACTTAAATTTTCTCCCCTTGTAGATGTCTAGTTCTGACAACTATGGTCTTCCCGAATCCTTTGGAAAAAGATTTCCACATGGAGATGATGTTCCACGATTGGATCATGGAAACGAAAATCGTTCTTTACTTCCTCCGCCTCCTCCAATAATTCTCCCTGACCCATATGTTCGTCGACTTGAAAATTTCAAGATCACTCAAGCCCTAATGGCAAACAAACATAAAGATGGAAGGTCTATGTCTACACACATCTTGGAGATGAAGTCACACATTGACAAGTTAGGAATGTTAGGTGTCATTGTCTCGAGGAAGTTGGCTGTTGATATGGTTCTTCAATCACTTCCCGGGTCGTATAGTTTGTTCGTTAAGGACTACTATATGGCAGACCACGATGTGGCCCTTATTGATCTAACCTATTTGCTTATTGCTGCTGAATCAACAATGATTTGGAGCAATGGTCAAGAAAATTTGTCTGGAAGATCAATCTCCCAAACTTCCATGGACATTGAAAATGACCACATTGGAAGTCCAAAAAAGTCTTCTCTTCCCAATGGAAAGGGATCGGCCAAGGTCAAACCGTTTGACCGGATGCTAAAAAGAAAGGCTAAGTATGAGATTGTCCCGTGTAACATTCCAAAAGAGTCTGTTTGTTTCTACTCCCATGAGAAAGGGCATTGGTTGCGAAGCTACCATACTTACTTGAAAGATCCTAAGGATGGGAGAGTCAAGATGTATCTCTGCTTCAGGTAAATCCACTATCTAGCTCTATTAAGTTCCTATTTGTAGATTCTTAATACATGATGTAATAAGATTGCATTTTGATTTTTTGTAGGATCAAAGAAAAGATAGGAAGATTAAAGGAAGACGTCGGATAAGTCTGATCGCGAAGAAATGGATTTCAATCACATGGTTCGATGATTGGATTTTTGAGCTGCTACTTAGGAGTTATGATAGATTTGTTAGGAATATGTAGTAGCATAATTTTCATTTATAATTTCTTTGTAAGGAAAAGTTTTTCCACACTTTTATAAATAAAGAAAAATTTTGATTTATCTTATTTTATTTCCTTGCAATGGCATTTGTGAAAATCGATGTTTGTATGTTCCTATTGATAGCAATATTGAGAAGGATGTGATTCTTATTTATGTTATTTGTGGTAGTGTCAAAATTTAACAAATGAGGAATGATTCTCATCACCCAAGTTTCAATTGGACAGAAACTTGGAATCATATAACTTGTATTGTGTGATGAATGAGAACCTTCATCTTTCGCAAATTAGGACTAATTCCTTGTTCACATATAGATGTGAGTCAAGTGAAGGATTAGAAGATCTAGTACACATTGTTATGCACTAGTCAGGTCCACCACAAAGAACGATGAGACTATTCGTCATGATTTACTAAAAGTTTAGTAAACATGGTTATACTTATAAGATTAAGTGTAGTTCTGAATACTTTGAAAAGTTTCAATGTATGGCAGAACAAATAAGAAGAATCATTTAGGTAGAAAGATAAAAGTTTCTCCAATCTGAAAAGAAAGGAGAGTACATAAGTATCATGTTTTATGATCAGCTTAGTAATTATAAAACCGTGTCACAATTGATCATCTAAGGACAACTTGGTGCGTTTATATGACCAAGAAGAGGTATCGAGAAATTGTTGAAATTGTTAAATCAAAAGGTGAATCATACTTCATTCCAAAATCAAGTCTTAGAGTTGTACTTCAAGATTGTGCCTTGAGTGACACATCTTTAAGAAAGTTTACAACACCTCATGAAATGTGGAGTAGAAATGTTTCTTACTCTTACACACATGAAATTGGTAGTTGTGATGTATTGGATAAGACAAAGACCAACTAAGAACAATTATATGAAGTGCTTTTCTTGATAAGAATCCATACTAACACTTGAATATTTGTTTGTCGAGGAACGTTCCTTGACAGAGAATCTTATATGTCAAGTGGTCAGTGGGAGTCTTAAAGGTCTTGAAAAGTTTCAAGAACTAATCAAGAATAAACCTGTTGTTCATCACTAGCACACGACTTGAGTTTGTAATCTATCATGTTGAAACATTCTTGTTTTGGTGCCCATTCATGTCCACTTTGTATGTGAGTTCTATGGGTTCTCATTTGATTGCACAAGGAAAAAGCACCTTAATCAATGAAAGTAGATTGACCAGTATAGGTG
This sequence comes from Lactuca serriola, assembly GCF_051521515.1. Lineage (NCBI taxonomy): Eukaryota > Viridiplantae > Streptophyta > Magnoliopsida > Asterales > Asteraceae > Lactuca > Lactuca serriola. The sequence goes on from NC_136415.1 coordinate 155,766,084, forward strand.
AGCTGCTTAACAACCTGAAAGTAATGGTAGGACCCTTGTGCTACCATATGGAAAGAAATTAAGATTGAAAAAGTTCAATCCATATGAGTTTGGATTTGTCACAAACCTTGTCTTGTGATTATGGTTATGAAAAATTCACATGGATAGGAATACATACACCACAAAATCTAAGTGGCAAAGGTTTCTCTCACTTCATGAAAATGATTGTGAGGAAATGCTTTCACTAAGTAGATTTTAAGAGATAGAAGTTGTGTTAATTGCACTCTCAAATTCGATTATGATTATGACACCCCTTTTCATAGTTTGAATTGTGAGAAATGGAAAATAGTTTGAACATTCGGGACTTACTCCTTTAAGTTCAGAAATAGTTTAGACACACATATGAGCTATCTAAGGAAATGTGTATGAGTTTGAGAAGCCTAGATAAAGTCTTATCAAAGCATCTTGTATCAGAAATCTGAACTTTGGTAAAAAAAAGTCAATAAGTATTGATTTCTAGAAGTCCAGTTGATTTCTGGGTACATGTCAAAGCTAGTGGGAGCATAAGTGTTATGCTAGTAACGACATAATTATTATGCTAGTGGGAGCATAATCATTATGATGGGTGTTGCGAGTTAGCAAGGCTATTTATAGGAAACAAAGTTTCTGATTTGCAAAGTTACAGAGTTTGAAAAGTTGTTTTGATATAGTAAGGGAGAGGATACTTATACTTTATTTGAATCTAAAAGTTTAGATTAAAGTATTAATCGAACTTAGTCATGAGCATATATGAATCGAAAGTTGAAATGTTTCAACGTTGAAAATTCCATATATGGATATATTATAACGAGAGAATGGTAAAGTATCATTTCTTTATTATGAATCGTATCCCATATGCTTCGGGTATAGGATCGATTGCATATGTTATAATATTTGCCTGTTCCGATTTTCCAAATGCCTAGGGCATTAAGAGGGAAAAAAGGACCAGAATCGGATACGACTGAAGTGATTAAACAACTGTCAAGGACAACCTAAGGTTCGCTAAGGATTGGTCACTTGTGGCCCGTTGGAAGTATAGTAATGGATGGACTATATTGACATTATTATGAATAGATTGGATTCTATAAAGAATGCATTGCCATATATAAAGTATGGAAATGTTTCCATAATGGGAGTTTCAAATTCAGAATCTATGTGTATGTTAGAAATTTCTATAAAAGAAGGATGTTTAAAGGAATGTACTTTGAATATGAGACTTCCTATTTATGGAATTGTCTTGTATCAATCTTCAATGGAATGTTTTGTAATTGGCAAAGTCTCTGTGACTTTGGTCCCTAGACATTACAAAATGATCATTGTATGATAGATTAGAATCTAACAAATTCTAATAGTGGAAGAATTTGGTACTCTTACACTTATAAGGATTTGGAATTGTGAAATGAGCATCATTGAAGTGTTTTCAATTGATCTATTTCACAAAGTAAGGACCATAGGTAAACATAGTGTGCATGCTTGGAGCATGGGATGACTATTGTTTTAATTCAAGTATTAAGTTGATTAACCGAAACATTATACAATGAATAAAGTGTAATCAATATGGTGATTAAATAAAAGGTGTTTTATTTATACTTAAAAGTGTTGAGACCATATTGGATTCGATTATTCTTTTGTTTCACTTTGCATATTTTGACTTCCCGAATAATAAAATTATTCAAACCATCCACAGCTCGATCATACTTTGGAAGTAGGCATTGAGTGAAGACTGTCATGAATCCGACTGTAGATTGTCTAAGTGTCTAGACATAGCACAAGTCTGATGCAGTATTCATGAGTACTCTTTAAATAAGAGTTTGAGTATTGGATTAAACCCACGCTCACTTGAATCACTTCATGGATTTTATCACAAGTGATTATGAGATGATAATATCTTATATTCTTGAAATGGAGAGATATAAGTTGTTGTTTACAAGTCGGTTGCGCATTGATAATATGTAAATGCTTCAGTAACTTGATGTTATAAAACGTATTGTTGTGTGTGATTTGATGAGTAAATAGTGCAAGCATATGAGTCGGAATTTATCCGTTTTTTACCCAATATGGGTTAAAAGCGATATATGTGGGCCCTTCGATGATTTAGTGATGACACCTGAAGCGCTTGGCCAAGCCTGGACTGATTTGATTTGTTAAATTAGTCGGTTGTCATAAATCGGAAATCAGGGAAAAACCTTGGACAGAGAGAATGATTATAATCCATGTCTCATGTCCATACGATATATTGTAGAATGGAGGAATATATGATCCCTTATCTAAAGGACACGTTACTGATAAGATCAAAGTTCGATAGCGGCTTTTGAAAGCTACGATTGCTTATCAGATTCTGAAGTCGTACTTGCAATAATAGTTATTAGACTTATCCAAGTGGGTGACTGTTGGATTATGTGTCTAAGCCAATAAGTATTTTTGGTATGTACTTGATTTGATTATGAGCATGGTCCTTTTGGGTTGCCTTCACTTATGCAACTTGATAGGATGACGTGGAGAGAGACGGAGAGTGTGAGATTTATTATATAAATAATAAATTGGTACTCATAATGGTTTTATTAATATATTACATGATAAATATAATATATGGAAATCATATTATTTAATTATTATTGATCAGAAATTAATTTGGAATTAATTTAGTGGTCAAAAACGACTAATTAAATAATTGGGGGTTGATATTGCAAATCACTGATAGTTGCAATTGGGCTGATGGATCACCATGGAATAAGGTTGGACGAATTCTATGGGAAGCCCATAAAGAAATCATCCAAAAGGTGTTCTAGAAGGTATCCATACGCTGCTTAAGGCCTAAGCATCCATATTAGGGTTTCCACCTAAAACCCTAGCAGCCACAAGTATAAATAGACCCCAACACTAAGGATTTTCGGCTCTATGCTTTATGAAACCCTAAGGTGGCCAGATTTCTCATCTCTCCAAGTCTTCCTTTGCAAGAGTGTTTGTGACTCCATTAGAGTTGCAACACTTGGAACACTAAGCGTTCAAAGGTTAAGGAGTTCTTGTTATTTCTACATAACAAGTGAGGTAATGTTCCAAACCCTATTTTACATATGGATTTAGAAATTATGTATGCTAGTATTAGGGTTTATGTTTTGGATGATTATTTGCATGTATAACTTGAGAAAAACCTAGATCCAAAGCAATTAGGGTTGCATGTACACCATAGGAATGTTGTTATGCTCAAAACCCATCACTTTTGAGTCCATAAATCCTCTCTTGTGAGTTTGAGTAACTCCAAAGGATAGGAAGGCTAGATATGAGGTTCCTTGGCTTGGTTATAGCATAAAAACGCTAACTTGATGACTTCTATGGCTCCATACATGAGTTAAAATCTCAGGAAAAGTATTAATGAATAGAATGGGATGTTGGGATCATATATGGCAACCCAGGGCATAAATTTGCCAACTTTATGCCTTAGGATCTTAAAATCAACCAAGATTTGGAATTTGGACAACCTATCTTTATGCATTAAGCACTTAAAGGATTTTTTGCGAAGCAGCTTGTACATTGCGCGTACAGCCCATAAGCTTAGTATGCTAAGCGTACTGAAGAGGTATGTTACGCGTACGCTCCTAGTGGGTTTTGGGCCTCCGATGGATTTTTAAGCCTTTTGGGCCCTAATTAACTTTGGGCTTGTATTTTCTAGTGTGACGGGCATCTGAGTTTATTATTGGGCGATTGATGTCATAATTGGGCCTTTCTGGGCTTTGTCGCCCATTATTAATTTGGGCCTTGGATCTTGGGCCCATTATGGGAGGGAAGACTTTTGGGCCTTATTGGAGGAGTTTGGACTTAGGAATTGGGCCTATGTTTTAGATTCGTGAATTGATTCTTATTAGGATAATTGTGTTTATTAAGTGTGATGTTACCGGACAAGCAACCGAGGAATATTTTACCAGCAGTGTGAGGTGAGTTCTCTTACTATATCAATGGGTCAAAGGCACTAATGCCGGCCCATTAGTTGATAGATAGGATGGATAGTTTTTATGTGGTTGTTTGTTTGTGTGAAGACCATCGGGGTAGCCCGTGTTTCTTGGATATCAGACCCCGGGGGAGCCCATGGAATTCGAGGTTAAGACCATGGCAGGATCCCATGTCACTTGGATATCAGACCACAGGGGGAGCCTGTGGCATTCATGGTTAAGACCGCGGGGGGGGGGGGGGGGGGGGGGAGCCCCTATCACGTAAGACCATGGGGGTAACCCACTACAACTATATTTGTTGTGTGGTATTATGTTGATGAATGTAGTATGATGTTTTGGAATTATTTGGTTATTTCAGGCACTTCCGGTACAAAAGGGAAGGGCCCGACTTGATGGCAACATTCACTCTCTAGCACTTTCCGCACTTATCTGTTTTGATACTCTGGTACTTGATACAATATGATGTAATGAATTTTTGGGAACAAATTATTATTGTATTTTGATTTTTAAAAATGAAATTTTTTTACCGGGTTTTCGGGTTGTTACAAGTTGGTATTAGAGCTTGGTTTGAGGGATTCGGGCATACCCTTTGGGTGTATCTGAACTCAAACTGAGGAATGATAACCTTTAAAGAAAAATAACCACAATTATTTTTTGCAAAATGTTTTTCTTAAATAAAAATGGAGAGTGGAATGCGAGCAATCAACCTAGCCCAAGTAAGTGATTCCTAATCTATCTATGTTTGTGTGTTATGACTGGTATGTTTACAATGTGGAATTGCATGCTAATGTAGGGCTAAGGATACCATCAGGAGTTGCATGATAGAATTTACTGGCTTGTGTGATGCCTTATAGCCTAATATGATGTTATGATTGTATTGCTTGAAATCGAGGTTGACTTTGTTAATTGCTAAATATATGCTTTCATAGTTATATATGAGTAGGAATGTATAGCCCTAGAATGATGTATAACTTGCATGCATAAGGCAACCTGTGGTGTTAATTAAGTTTTCTAGTGTAGTGATGGTTGAGGACATCCTAAGAAAATCAAGGATGTATGTGTGCTATGGTATGCAACTTATGTTTTGAGTATAGTTGGGTGAATTGGAGGTATCAAGTTTGGGATTGAGGAAGGTACATATAGGTGTGGAAGGTAGTATTAGGCCCGTACTACTAGAAGAATAGGACCTGTACCTGAAACAAGGACATACTTGAGAACTCTGAAGAGTCTGGCAAGAAAGAATCCCTTTCGAATTTCTTACCAAATATATTTTGTTGTATTTCAGTTGAGGTTGGTAATGCCTACACGAGGGGGATCAGGTTCAAGATCAGGGTTTGGTTCAGGTTTCAGTTCCGATGCAGACCCAATTGATGAGAGGTTGCATGAGCTCATCGCAACCGAGGTTACTCGCGGCATCCTTGACGCTACCCCGGTGATATTTGGTACCGTCAAGGAAGGGATCATGGAGATGGAGGAGCGGCTCAGGTCTTTCCGAGTCGAAATTGTTGCGGGACAGATTGTGTTTCAAACTCCCTCATTCCAGGAGTTGAAGGTGTGTGGAGCACCCATGTTCTTTGGGTTTAAGGACCCCATAGCTAACTGTCACTGGATCGCTGACATGGAGAATGCTTAGCGCATAAGTTGTTGTCCCGAGGGAGAAAAAGTGGGATTCGTATCCTGCATGCTGAGGGACTGAGCTCGAGATTGGTGGGAGGAAGTCACCCGGGAGGTGGGGACAACTATAGTTAAGGTGATGACTTGGGATGAGTTCGTTCAAAGGTTTGATCGAGAGTTCTCACCTGCCATCGAGGTGTAACGGTTGGTGAGAGAGTTCCAGGACCTTCACTAGACCACATAGACGATGGCGGAGATCACCGCCAGGTTCAAAGAGAGAGCATTGTTGGTACCGGAGTACGCAACGGATAAGGAGATGAAGAAGAATAGATATAATGCCAGGAAGAGGGACGATTTTCGGGAGTTTGTGAGTTTTTCAGGGTGCAAAACCCTAAATTACATGGTGGAGAAGGCCAGGAACAAGAAATTGAGTTGGTGCTCCGGACTAAGCGGAAGCCGGAGTAGGTTAAGTCAGCAATGGGCTACACAAAGAAGCCTAAGACCTCCGACACTGCCAGCGGAGACCAGCAGGGGCGAGGCCATTGTGCCAAGTGTGGCAAGCCGCATAGTGGGGCCTGTTGGATAGTAGACCCGGAATGTTATGCTTGTGGCCAACCCGATCACAAAAGCACGGAGTGCCCCAAGAAAGGCTTGATTTGCTTTCACTACAACCAGACCGGCCATAAAAAGGCTGACTGTCCGAGGTTGTCTGGTGGAGTAGTAGTGGCGCCTGCGCCAGCTACCTTGAGGATTACTGATGGCCGCCAGGGCAATCGGAGTCTCCTACAGTGAAGAGAAGAGCATTGAAGTTGACCACTGATGAGGCCTGAGCAGCGCCAGATGTCGTTATGGGTATGTGAATTAACCTTATTCTTATTGACTATTTTCTTGTATGATCATAACTATTATAATTATGTTTAGAGACCTTTCTGGTCAATGGGTTTTCGGCTCATGTGTTGTTTGATTTGGGGGCTACCCGGTCCTTTGTATCTCTTACACTCATCAAGAAGTTTCAAGACGTGTCAGGGACTTTGGATTCCCCCCTTGAGGTGGCGATTGCAGACGACTGAACCGTGAGTGCTGCGAGGATGTAGCGAAGATTTTTTCTGAACATGTTCAGCTAAGGGTTTCCTATCGATATGGTACCGGTTCCCTTAAGGGGATTAAATGTGATCATCAGGATGAACTAGTTGGGGCCCTATGGGGATGTAACTGATTGTGAGTGGCAGTTGGTGAGAGTTCAAACCCAAAGTGGGGGAGAACTAGTCATTCATGGTGAGCGAGCCTCGTACGGCCTAGGTCTATGTTCGGTTGCAAGGGCTAGGAGGCTCCTCCAGCAGGTTGTTCTGGGTTCTTGGCTTATGTTTCATATTCACGGGTTGAGATCACATCAGAGTTGAGAAGTGTACCCACCGTGTGAGATTTTCCTAATGTTTTTCCAGAGGAGTTGCTGAGAGTGCCTCCTGAGAGGTAGGTTGAGTTCCGGATTGATTTGGTGCCTGATGATGCCCCGATAGCCAAAGCACCATACTGCCTAGCTCCGCTTGAGATGCAGGAGTTGTTTACGCAGCTACAGGAGCTGCTAGACAAGGGTTTCATTCGTCTGAGCAGTTCCCCGTGGGGAGCACTAATCTTGTCCATGAAAAAGAAGGATGGGTCGCACATGATGTGTATTGATTATAGGGTACTGAACAAGTTGACGGTGAAAAAACGTTACCCACTACTGAGGATAGACGATTTATTTGACCAGCTTTAGGGTGTGTCATGGTTTTACAAGATTGATCTTCGGTCAAGGTACCACCAGATGATAATCTAGGATGAGGATGTTCAAAAGACGACCTTCAGAACCCGTTATGGTTATTAAGAGTTCATAGTGATGCCATTCGGGCTCACCAATGCTCCGACAACGTTCATGGATATCACGAATCGGGTGTGCAGACCGATGTTGGATCGGTCTGTGATCGTTTTTATTGATGACATCCTGGTCTAAGACCAAGGACCAGCATGAGCAGCATTTTAGGGAGATATTGGATACTTTGAGGAGGGAGAGGCTTTTTGCTAAATTCTCCAAATGTGAGTTCTGGTTGCGTGAGTGCAGTTTTTGGGGCACATCATTAATCAGTAAAGGGCCAATATATATATATATATATATATATATATATATATATATATATATATATATATATATATATATATATATATATATATGGTTTGGGATAGGCATCAATGTATGGATGAGTTAGGGCATTTGTCAATGTATTTTGGAGTTGTTTTGAGTATGTTTGATGTTTTCGGTCTAGGAAATTTTTGGTTAAGGTGTGACCGAAAACTAGTTTTCGGTCTGCTAACCGAAAACTGTTTTCGGTCCTTGTAAGTATATATAGGTGTCAGGCTGTCAGAGTTAAATACAATTGTACTTTCATTAGTTTTTGGTTCCTGAGTTGTATCAGACGATTTCAAGTGATTAATCATATGCAAGCTCAGTTTCATTCATCTTCTACTCCATTTCTTCTGTGTTTTCTTATGCTTGATTGATCATTGGTGAAGATCCTTCCATCAAGGACCTTACAATTGGTATCAGAGCTTAAACTGGTGTCAATCAAGTGTTTTTATTCAATTTCCTACTTCACAGTCGTGTTCTTAACATTCTCGGTCTCTTGAAGCTTGTTTTTATTGGAGTTTTGAAGATCAGATCACAATTTGCATCATGTGGAATAGAGATCTGCTTGGATTTCAGCTCTTCAGTTGAATTCTTATTGATTTCGGTTTGATCTTCATCAACCGAAAACGTATTTTCAATTGATTTCTGCTCAGATCTAAGCTGTTTGGAAGCTGTGTTTGAAGTCTCAAGTGTGTGGAAATCAAAATCGAATCGAAAATTTAAGTTTTTCATTGGAAATTGTTAGTTTTCGGTTCAATCTTCAGAAACCGAAAACTGTTCTTCAACCGAAAACCTTTGCATCTTCAGAAACTGAAAACTGTTCTTCAACCGAAAACCTTTGCATCTTCAGAAACCGAAAACTTTTCTTTAACCGAAATCTCTTAAATCTGCAGAAACCGAAAACCCCCTTTATAACTGAAAACCTTTGATCCTTTATAAACCGAAAACCCTTGAACCTTCATAAACTGAAAACCTATTTACTTGATATTTTTATTTGTTTTTCAACTTATTTTTTAAAAAAATTAAAAAAAACAAAACAAAAACAAAAAAAAATGGAATCTCAAAGCATGTCAGCTCACCATGAATTGGATGCAATTATGGGAACCACTTCTCGAATTCCACGACTGTTATATGCAGAAGGATTTCCAAAATGGAAATATCGGATCGAGAAGTACATCAAAATGAAGGATTTAAAGATATGGCGAAGTATTCTTAGAGGTCCAATCTGCATTACAACTACATTGGAAGATGGAACCATAATTGATAAGCATGTTGAGAACTACACCGATGATGATTTCGAGAGAGTCGAGGAGCAGGAAAAGGCTCTTGCTACACTTACCATGGCATTATCTCTGGAAATCTCTCAAGGTTTCCATGAGTATACATCAGCAAAGGCCTTATGGGAAGCACTGATAGAAGTCTATGAAGGCAACGAAGACATGGAATAGAGTCACCAAGACATGCTGCGACAAAAGTTCAATATGTTTAACTATGTCTTGGGAGAAACACTTGAGAATCAGTTGCAAAGGTTTATCACACTCACCACAGAAATGAGCTCTGCTAGTGTGATGGTTACAAGATTGGAGATCAACAAAAAGCTGCTGAACTCTCTGCCAAAATCCTGGGATATGAATGTATCAGTGATTAAGAAGACCAAAGATTTGAACCATTTGAGTTTGGCTGAAACGATGGCGATCATCAAGGTGTGTGATCTTGATGATAAGCAAAGGGAGATTAACCATGTCAATTCATACTCCACAGGAAATATTGGGATCCAAACCACCAATAACACTGCTTTCTCAAGCTTTTCTACTCCTCAAGCTCCTCAAGTTCATGTTCCTCAAGTTCAAACCTATGTGAATCATCAGCCGACCTCATACATTACACCTCAAATGCAACACATTCAAGTTCCTCAACCTCAAACTTTAGCTCAACAAGTTAGTTCTAGCGTTGGTTCATCCACAGCTGTACCAGTTCAATCTCATGGAATCAGTCCTCAAGTTTCATCTTTAAAAGAAAAGGAATGGTAAACTGCTACAATGTTTTTGTGGCTGGAGAACTCTCCCCACAACTCTCATTTTCTGACCTAGACCAGATCCATCCTGAGGATGTGGAAGAGATGGACATTACATGGCAGATGGCCATGGCGATTTTCAGGGGAAAGCAGTTCTCCAAGAAAACAGGAAAGAACAATTGGAGTGTGAATTCTGACAACAAAGTGGGATTCAACAAAGGAAAACTACAATGTTACAACTTCCATGAGCCTGGGCATTTTTCATGGGAATGTCCAAAGCCAGATCAAAGAGAGAATTCTGAACGAACCATGGTGCCAGTGACCTATGTCAACAAGGGATCTTCTTCAGTCAATCAGACTGCTAACTTGGCGATGGTGGCTCAATCTTTTATTTGGGAAGACCAATTTCAGGCTCTGAATATTTTAGGACCTGAAAATGCACATCTTGCCCAGATCAAAAATGGTGTGGAAGAAGAAACAGAGAAGGATCTTGAAGAAGAAATGATGAATCTTTAGTTTGCATTCATGGTGTAAACCACTCCAGAGCCTGCCAAACCCGAGGTTAGTGAAATTGGTTCCTCTCAGTCTTGTATTAAAATTGTTAAATTTTTGCAACACCAAATTGAATTAATTAAAAGAGAGAATGAGGACCTTAAATATGAGGGTTACACACTGAGGAAAAATCAAAAGCCTTTAAAGACACAATTAGAAAACAAAACAAAGGACTTTAAGAAACTGCAAGAGGATTACAACAAAAGAAAATTCGCTGCTGTAACTGGTGAACTTGACACATTGAAAAATCGTCTTGAAAATGCTGAATTTATTTTTAACAAATTCGATGGGTCAAGTGAATTCGTTGCAAAAATGATAGAAGGACAAATGCAATGGAAGGATATTACTTGTGGTAATCAGATAAAAGTAGGATTAGGATTTGAGAGTGTCCCCCCTCCCTTCAATCATAATTACACTGTTATTTCCTTGCCTCAAGAAGAAATTGACAGAGAACCTTTCATGGTTTATGGGAAGTCAGAATCTGAACTATCAACACGGTATAATGATAAAATCTTGAATACTAACATTTCTACCTCAAGTGCAGATAAGTCAGTAGTTCAGGGGGAGCAAGAAGCTGAAAAGTCTGAGTCGAATAATTCTGTGTCTAAATTTGGTGTTGAATTTTGTGATGAATCTGTGTTAAATTCAAACACTAACGTTTTTGTTTCTGGTGGTGTGTTGTTTCACACTGATAATTTTGAAAATAATGGTGTTGTTTCTGATAAAATTGCTAAATCTGATTTGAATGCTTCTACATCTTCCACGTTTGCTACACAATCTAGTGCTTGTTCTTGCAAATGTGAAAATGCTAGAAAAGATAATAAAAACCAGAAATCTAACAAGAGCGCTACTCAATCCAATGATAATAAACAAATTTGCTTCAATTGTGGTACTGCTGGTCATATTGCCAGAAATTGTTTAAACTGGATGTTTGTGTATCACATGTCAAAAAGGGGAGAGAATGAGTCTAGAGGACGATCATTAATTAGAAAATCCTCCAGAACCCGTTCTCGAGATGATGACTGGAAAACAAATCAAAACAAGAATATGGCAAGTTTTCAAAAGAACAAATGAGTTTTCAATAAATTAACAAATAGTTTGCCAAAATCGACCAAAGCTAAGCCAAAGTCGATTTCGTCAAAGAGTAGTTCTGGATCTTCAAACTCTTCGAGTAGAAAATCCACATGATCAAAGCAAACTGAAAAGAAAACTGTTTCAAAACCTAAATATCAATGGATGCCAAAACTAAAATTTGATCAGTCATCATCCTTCTCTGTATCTGTTGAAAAAGAAAAATTGAAAGATGAATCTGTGAAAGTTAAGGGTCAACCCAGGACTGTAATGACCTGGGTCCCCAAATCTAAATAATTCCACTCATTATGTAGGGACAGTTGCGGAGGAATGTCCTTAGACCCTGGTATGTCGACAGCGGCTGCTCCCGGCACATGACTGGAGATATCTCCCAACTGTGCGACATTCGGACATTTAATGGGGATATGTCTCCTTCGCGGGTGGAGAAGGTGGAAAGATAACACAGAAGGGAATGGTGTCCAATGGAGTGCTCAGTTTTGAAAATGTCAATTATGCTCCTGAGCTTAAGCACAATCTACTGAGCGTCTCAAAATATGTGACAAGGGTTACTCAACACACTTCACCGATAAAAAATGTCTAATCTTAAAGCCACGCATTGTTATCCCGGAGGAGTGGATTATCGTAAAATCAAAGCGGGATGGGAATGCCTATATTATCGACATGAACAACAATGTACCCGATGAAGTCACTTGTCTCTATTCCAAAGTCTCAGAACAAAATGCAATGTTGTGGAATCGTCGACTTAGCCATGCAAATGCAAAGAAGCTGAATCGTCTTGCTAAGAACGAAATGGTCCGCGGTCTGCCTATCATAGATTTCATTACTTTTGAAAAATGTGTTTCTTGTGCTCAAGGCAAACATCATCGGAAATCACATCTGCCAAAGCAAGTCAACTCCATCAGTTAGGTGCTTCAATTGTTGCATATGGACTTGTTTGGTCCAGTCAACGTTCTCAGCATCAACCGAAATTCGTATTGTCTCGTTGTGATAGACAATTTCTCTCGTATTGTCTCGTTGTGATAGACGTTCATTGTGACGATCGAGAACCAAACCAACAACCAAGTGAAAGCGCTTCATACAGACAATGGAACAGAGTTCAAGAATGTTGTTCTTGATCATTTTTACGCTGAGAAGGGATCGTGCATCAATTTAGCTCTGTTCGGACACCACAACAGAACGGTGTTGCTGAGCGGACGAATCGGACATTACAAGACGCCGCAAGGACAATGCTTTGTGATTCTAAACTTCTAGTTTTCTTTTGGACAGAGGCGATCAACACAGCTTGTTACGTTCAAAATCATGCCCTGATCAACAAAGCCCAGATGAAAATATCATATTAAATTCTCGATGGACACAAGCCATCTGTCAGCCATTTCCGAGTATTTGGTGGCCCTTGCACCCTTCTCCACTTGGAATCCAACCCAAAATTCAATGCCAAAGCCGATGATTGCTATTTTGTCGGTTACGCTGCTCGTACTTCTTACTGGGTATACCACAAGAAGACGAAGCAAATCGTGGAGTCTTTCAATGTTCGTTGGCTTGAAGAGAATGAGACAGGCGCTAGGGTGGGTCCTGATTGGCTATTAGACTACACATCTCTATTCAAATCTTTTAGTGTGCCGTCTGATAACCAAGCTGGGTCTACCTCTAGCTCGATGACTATCATTGAAGACGAAGATGAAGAGGTTGTCTACAGACCACCATTGGTTTGCTCTGATCCTCTGGTGGTGTCTACTGTTCCAATTGCTTCTCCTGAATCCTCAACACAACAATCTGCTCTAGATGCTGACGCTACTCCTCTAACTCCTGTTGAAAGAGAGTTCATGAACCAAGATGCTTCCGTTGTCACTCAAAATCTAATGGAACTTCTCTTTTCCGAACAGATCGCAGATGAGTTTGTAGCAAATTCACCACACGGAGCTGGTACATCTACTGTGGATTCTTTAGCACATGACAGAGCTATTAATATTCATAATCTTCCCGTCTCATTCAATGATATCACTCACAAAATCCCCTCTCGCATACAACGCGATCATCCGATAGAAAACATCATTGGCCAGCTGGGCGACGAAGTTCAAACGAGAATTCAGAATGGAGACGTCAACACATGTCTCTATTCTTGCTTCATTTCTCAAATAGAGCCCAAGAACGTCGAAATGGATTTGAATGAGCCAGGCTGGGTAGATGCCATGCATGACGAGCTCAATCAATTCGAAAGGCTCGGGGTTTGGAAGTTGGTGGATCTACCTAAAGGTAAGGAATCTCTCGACACTAGATGGGTGTTTCAAAACAAGCAAGATGATTCGGGTGTCATTGTCCGTAGTAAGGCGAGATTCATGGTCTGTGGGTTTAGGCAAATTGAGGGTCTTGATTATACAGAAGTCTATGCTCCGGTGGCGCGCTTGGAGGCTATTCGTATCTTCCTCACTTATGCTTCCTACATGAACTTCACCGTATATCAAATGGACGTCAAGACGGATTTCTTGTACGACAAGGTGAAGGAGGAGATTTATGTTGACCAACCTCCTGGGTTTGTAAACTCCAAACTTCCTAATCATGTCTACAAGTTAGACAAGGCTTTGTATGGGCTGCATCAAGCTCCCAGAGCCTGGTATGCTATCCTCACACAACACTTGCTCGACCATGGCTATTCCCGTGACACTATTGATCAGACCCTATTCATCAAGCATGTCGGTGCCGACCATATTCTTGTCCTAATATACGTAGATGATATCATTTTCGAGTCGATGAGTCCTCAGCTATGCAAGGAGTTCGAGGACGTCATGAAAAAGCGGTTCGAGATAAGTTCATTAAGGGAAATGACCATGTTTTTGGGGCTTCAGGTCAAACAATGCTCAGCCGGAATCCTGATTCATCAAGCCAAATATGTGGACAATATGCTCAAGAAGTTCGGGTTCAGAGATGCTAAACCTGCTTTGACGCCCATGGCGGAGAGACCACTGTTGGCTCCTGATCTTGAAGGCGAATCCGTAGATCAAACGTACTACAGATCGATGAGTGGATCGCTGATGTATCTGACTGCTAGTCGCCCAGACATCATGTTTGCGGTCTTTCAATGCGCTTGCTACCAGGCTAATCCTAAACTGTCTCATCTTATTGTTGTGAAAAGAATTTTTCGGTATCTCAAAGGCAGCCCAAAACTGGGTCTTTGGTATCCGAAAAATTTCAAATGTGATCTTTATGCTTTTGCAGACAACAATTATGGTGGTTGCGAGCTTGACAGGAAATCGACTTCAGGCGGATGTCGGTTTCTCAGAGATAGGCTGGTGTGTTGGCAATGCAAGAAGCATAATACTGTCTCGACCTCAACAATAGAAGCAGAATATGTAGATGCGTCTGTGTGATAACTCGAAATTTCTATCATGTACAACCATTCACTTCAATGTCAGAACTGTTTCTGCTAACTTTTAAGCTTTTTGGAGTTATTTTGAATGTTCTAGAGCTTAGTACTTCACGAGATAACTGGAGAGAGGATACTTTAGGGTAATGTGTGCAACATTTAATTCTCAAAACTCCTAGAGTTTGGAGTTTACGGCCTAAACATGGAGTTTACGGCCGTAAACTCTAAGGAGTATATATATGACACTTTGTCATTTAAATCACTTTTTACCATTTTTCAAAACTAAGAAGCCATTCTCTCTCAAGGATCATCCGATTATCCTTCTTGATCTTAAGCTTAGTAAGTGTTTATTCCTTGATTAGTTGATATACTTCATCACCTAGTGATCATACATGATTTCATCCATGAAATCATCCTCTTTTCTTAGATCTTCAAGCATTTCACCAAGAACACCAAGAGCACACACTAGTGTTCTTGAGCCTTAAGCACCCTTACAAGCTTCTATACTGTAAGTACTCTTGTCTTAGCTTGTTCTATGCTTAGATCAACTAGATTACACTTAGAAATCATCAAGAAAACTAGATCAAAAGGGAGTTTATGGCCAAGTAACCTCCTTGGGCCGTAAACTCTATTTAAGGGTCCAAATGAGCCCTAATCTCTTCCAAAGCCTTGGAATCAAGTCTAGAACACTTATAACATAAACTAAGGACCTTAAACTTAGATTCGGTACATAATACCATGAGTTTATGGCTGTAAACTCATGGAGATATGGTCCTTAGGTCGTAAACACTAGTTAGTGGTGCAATGGTGTCACCATTCCTTCCTAGGGCTTAGACTTGATCATAGAACACTTCATGTTGACTTATAAGACCTTAAATCACAACTTGATACTTAGTACCATGAGTTTACAGCCGTAAACTCATGGGGAAATGGTCTTTGGGCCGTAAACTCATATGGTTCATACCATATGGGTAATAAACTCCCAAGTGAGGCCCTACACCCCTTATCTGCAACCCTATGTGGTTTAACACTTCAGTGCAAGTGTTTCCTAGTCCCTAAGGTTGTTCCATTACCTAATTAGTTGTTATAAACACTAATTATAAGCATATATGTGTCATTATATGTTGAATAGGATCCGTGTGTGCTCAAGTCCTCACTTGACACTTGGCATCCTATACTGATCTTACACTCGCATCACTCACTTCAAGTGAGTTCATACCCCCTTAACCAACGTTTTAAATGCTTTTATGGGGGGATACAGTTGAATATCATAGTTACTATATCAATCACATGTGATTAACAACTATCAAACATATGGATTTCCTATACTTTCAAACAGTTTTATCAAACAAACTACTTTTGGATCATTTTATAAACTGACATCAAGTCATTATTATTTATTGTTTCAAACCCTTTAAATGTATTACAAGTCATTATTATTTATTGTTTTAGCAAAGGTGTATAAACATACTTGGATATTTCAAACTACATTACTAGTAAACTATAATAGGTATAGTTTAGGAGATACTACTTGCTATTCCTAGTACAAAGGGAACATACAAGAGTCAGTTCATTCATGAGTCTATACAAATATACTACATACTATATGAATAGATACTATTACATACTATATGAAGAGATACTATTACCAAGGTTCTAAATGGCGTGAGGTGTGGCGTGGCGGCAATGTCAAGCCTCAAGCTTAACTAGCCATGGCGTTTTTCAAGGCGTGATGTAAGCCGGTGATTTTGTATTAATTTAAAATTATATTGCCACATAAATATAAATTTATATTAAATATAACTACTTTTTATAAGTGTTAGATCAATAACTAGTAACAAAAATTTAACGAAAACCACAATACCTGTATCTCCGATTAGAAAAGACATAACAAAGAGCAAAAAACCGTGTCTCAAACAAAAAAACACGCGCCATAACACGCCATAATGCGCCATGGCGCGCCATATCATGCCTTGCCACACGCCACGCCTAACAGCAACGTTATGAGGCTTTTCGTAACGGCAGACTCATACCTCACGCCATGGCGCACCTTTTAGAACACCGACTATTACATACTATATGAAGAGATACTATTACATACAATATGAAGAGATACTATTACATACAATATGAAGAGATACTATTACATACTATATGAAGCGATACTACTACATACTATACGGGACTAACCATTCTACACCCAGCTGTTAGCTACAGTGGGAAACTGCACATCGACGGATGTCCTCGGTTGTACTGTTCGGCGAGTTACCACGCCGTGTTTATCCTAGGCAAAAGGATACGATTTCAATGATTAAATAATTTTCCCTATTACTTTTATCTTGTGACACATTCACTTAAACAATGAGGTAGACTATATTTTGATAATAATAGTTGTACATGGAAAAAACCTTCATTCATACAGTTGCAAACCTTCAAAACAGTCGGGTCTTGGTAGAAGACTACATTTTACACTAGTAGGAAATATGGTATTTTCTAGGGTTTTCATACTTATACAAACTTTTTCAACAAATACTTACAAATCTTTTCTTTACAGTTTTACAAATTAATGACACTAAAATGCTTATGAATTCACCAGCTTTATGCCGATCCACGCTTTCAAAATAACTTGTATTCTCAGGTCATCAGTGGACAGGTACCGGTGATAGGTTTTGAGAAGACAGAGCATAGACAAGACTCGTCTTTTATTTTGATCATTCATTTTTTGGTGTCTATTACATTACAAAGAACACACATGTATTAAAACTCTACTATTAATGCAATGGATGATGTTGTTGCTTGTTTACTAATTTACATTGTTATGATACTTTACATGACGTCCTCCGCCCCAGAACGTTTCCGCCGTTCTTGGTTTTGGGGTGTGACTGTCTACCTGTTGCTCTCAAGTCATATGGATCCAACATCAGCTGTTGGATTACGGTTTGAATTTTCAAGAAACCCCTATATTCTGTGATAATGAGGCTGCGATCCGAATTGCTAAAAATCCGGTCCAGCACTCAAAAACCAAGCACATCGACATCAAAGTTCATTTTATCAGAGATTGTTATGAGCGCTCGCTCATTCGGCTAGAGCAGGTTCACACTGATAATAACGTGGCGGACCTGTTCACCAAGCCATTAAGATCGATTCGATGTGTTGGTAAACTTTTTGAAAATGATTCGCTTTGAGGGTTAGTTTTTTTTTAGATTAGTTTAAATTTGCGCATCTTAATTTCATTCTCACCCATGCAAAAATTTAGGAGGAGAAATAAACAAAAACCAAACAAAAATTAGAAAATTAAAAAATCCAAAAACAATAGAAAATCAGAAAATGCAAAAACATTAGAAAAACGGAAAAATCAAAAATATTTCTGAAAAGTGATGTGATGGGAAGTGATATCAACAAGTGATAACATGCAATCTGAATCTGTATAAGGTACCAAAGCTGAATTGTCTAGGCTCTGTGTTCGATGCGCTGGTAGGCACGAAAAGTTTAATAGTCTTGACTAGGTGCAGATAAACTTAAGGAATCTAGAGACTTGATAAAATTTGACCTAGATAGTTTTGTTTAGCCTGACAATATGACGCTTAGGTAGGTTGAGCAGGGAGATATATATGAGAATCCACCAGTCACATTAAGAACCCGTATCTAGAACTATGGTTTAACTTTTCCTCAATGTATGGATTATGTCCTTAATTCCGGTATTGATGGGGCGACTGGGGAATTCCGATAAAGTAGGTATGTAGAAAATTATTTCCTTTCTTTCTTACTGTTAGTCATATGTTTCCTCCTCTGTGTGATCGAAAGATCTGACCTAGACTGCAACATATGCAACTCTATCTCTCGGCGTCTTCTATCTATGCTATTCTTTCTACCTGTTAGCCATATGTTGTCTCCTTTGCGTGATTTATAATCCGGCCTGGTACACAGCATATGCAACCTTCTACTTCTCGATCCCTCTAAAATTCTAGTTAGTCATATGTTTCACCCTCTGTGTGATTGAAAGAGATCCGACCTGGGTGTACAACATATGCGTTCTAAATCTATCCTCTCTCTTAATAATTGTCTTCTCACCTAAAGTAAGGAGTATCTCGGAAGTGCTTGATTATTGGGGTATGTTAGGAAGCGGGAAACATGTTCTAGTACATCTAAAATTGAACAATTCTAGATTGTCTGTAGATCTCGCAGCTCAATTTAGGTGGACAACAATATCCTTGGTCGTCGTCAGATAAATGATCCTTAGGATTTTTTATCTAGTAACTAAGGATCAATCTGTCTTGTCACTGATAGCATTCCTAAAATTTGTCACAATTTTTCGTGCTTAAGCGGACCACAATACCGGCGATCGACCAGATCTATTCGTGAAAGGAGAGGTACTGATAAATGGAAAATGATTGTCTAACAACTTTGATCCCATATCACAAAAGGTTAATCAATTTCAAGATAAAGGATTAAATTTAGTTTGAATTAAAATTTTTAGTATTTTCATTTTATTTTATTTTCATTTTTTTATTGATAAATTTTAGAAAATGTTTTATTTTATTTTATTTTTATTTTTAGTCTTTAAATTTTTAGGATTGGTAAAATTTAGAAAATTTTATTTTATTTTATTTTATGTTATTTTGAAATTAATCCTCAAAATAATTTATTTTTGGAAATTTTGAGTTTTGGGCTTAAGGCTAAGTGAAAACGGGATCAGCCCATGGGTGAAGAACCAGGTTTGGGCCAGGTATATAAGGAAAAAGTGTACCCCGAAATCAGTTCTTTGCTCATTTCTCTTTCTCTGACCAAAAACCTCCAGTGTTCTCTCAAACCCTCCGAAAATTTTTGTGTTATTTTCTCAAATCAAACTGTTTTTTTTTGAAGGTACGAAGATTCCGACCATGCTCATGTAATTTTTATCGAGAATCGACCGTGAAATCGTGGCAAAATCGTGAAAACATGAACTCTCGGCGAGTTTTCGGTCGAAGCCGTTTTCGGTCCATCGGCTTACCGGCTTTCGGTCAAGCCGAGCCGTTCTCGGTCAAGCCGGCTCAGATGGCTTTCTGTCGAAGCTGTTTTCGGTCTAACCGGCTCATTTAAGCCATTTTCGGTTTTAACTGGCTTTCGGTCCTCACTGTGTTCGGTCCATGGGTTTTCGGTCTAACTGTCTTGACCGAAAACCCATGTTTTGTCTAATAAAATTTAATTTAAATGGCCAATTTTACTGGATTTAATTGAGAAAATAATTTTAAATTGGTATAATCAATTTTTTTTTCTGACTTTGCTTGTTTTGTGCAAATAAAATGGCAAGTCTCAAAGTTGCAGAAAGTCACAATGTGTCGATTCTTCTTGATGATCCTCTTGTAGCACACAACGAGTTCAAATCAATGATGTACAGGCTAAGGGAGTGCTGCATTTCAACTGCACTTACATGGAATCCTATCATAGATCTGAACCTGATCAACGAATTCTGGAGGTCTGCAAGTGTCAAGACTGGAGACAATGGATCAGTGAGGATTGAAGCTTCTATTAGGGGACCAAAGTTGTTATCTCTGAGCATTTCATTAGAGATATCTTGAACATTGATGATAAAGCTGCTTACCCGACCGACATTGATCTAAGAACTGTTGATGAGTATCTCGAGAAGATGGGATACGAAGGAGTCTTTCCAAAAACCCTAAAGAAGTTGTTACCTCCTTACTGGAGGTTTCTAGCCCACATTTTTGTCAACTGCATATCTGGGAGAAAGGGTGGTTCAGACAAAATATCCTCGAGAAATACTCAGGCGATCGTGGCATTGGCTGCCGGGATTAACTTCAACTTCTCAAGGTTCATTTTGAAAGAGATGGTTTCTAGTGCTAACAAGAAGTCGAAGGATCAATTCCTGCTCTATCCAAGATTTATTCAAATCTTTATCAATAGCCTATTTCCCGATCTGGTCAAGACAGGAGAAATACTTGACATGAAAGCCTTCAGACCAAACACTATGAGCCTAATCAAGCAGAACCGTAAAGGGAAAATCATGTTTCATGGGAGGTACCCTCTCATGAAATTTTGAAAGTTTACAGAGCTGTCAGACTCTTCGGAATCCCATGGGTCATCTGAACAAATGTCAGCTGATCAAGCATCGTCTGAACATGCAAATGTGAATGACGATGTTATCATCGTATCAGACCATGAGGTTGAAGATGTCACTCCATCCACCATTGTTGTTGAAGAGCATGATCTCTCAAACGTGACTGATGAGATTAAAACAACCTTTAATCTACGAAGATCGATTAGATCTTGAACAAGTATGTAAATATAAAACTGTATGAACGCAATAATAAGAACAAGACAAGATGGAATTAAACGTGTCGAATGATTAAACAAAATTCTCAGAAGAGCTCGATTAAGAACATCAACTGTAGAGGATTGGTAGGTTACAAGAACGATTAAAGAAACCTGTTGTACTCTTGATGAATCACTATTTCGTTAATCTCTTTTTTTGTTGACCTAATATGCATGCAAGCATTAACTTATATACAAAGCATAAAAGGCTCTCGGTTTGGACAGGCCCAAACCGGAATACAAAAATAACTAATACTATCGAGCCCAAAAGACGCAATCTTCAAAATAATCTTCAGCCCAACAATCTCCCCCTTTGCGTCAATTTGGAGCGAGACCTTCACTTGTGACTTGGGCCAGCAGCTGAAGCAGGTACCTTCTTCTTCACGGTGCTAAACAGACACTTGGTGATGGAGAGAATGGTCTGTCTAAACCGGATGTACCAATTGATCATGTCGTTGAAGTACTTGATGTCATCAGCTGAGTTCTCTTTACACCGCTTGACAATCGATAGCACATGCTCCAAACAAGCTGTGGTGTAAAGGTGTTTGTCAGCTAAAGCGAAGAGGCATTTCTGTCCTTCCGCTCTAGTGAACATAACCGAGTTGCGTCTCGGGTCGATCTTGCCCATTTTCATTTGGTTGAGATCATTGGCTGATCCCACTGGAGCAATCTTCGGTTTCTTCTTGAAGACTGTGGCGACCTCCTGATCCATTAGGGCAACCTCCATGATGTAGCAGGCTAACATCCTTTTGACATGGTCTATAATGGGACCATATTCGGTTTCATTAGTCAAAAGGATATTATACAGGACAATCCAATCATGAGGATTTAGATTCGGTAGATCCGCCAGGGAGATAAGATGAGCAGTTCTTGCTGATCCTCGAATGAGCTTGAACTTAACGTTAGTGAATCTCCCCACGGCATAAGGTTTCAGCACCCGAACGTTCACAATCTTCTGGGCGCTCCAGGTAAGATATTGAGGACGAGCGGCCTCCAGATAGAAGTCAATGAGCTCCCTGTCTAGCTCAGCATTCGGGTGAGGGACTTTGAATATGTTGGAGAAGGCGTGGAAGATGAACGCCTTTCGAGTTACCGGCATATCAAACTGCGAATCGACAGTGTTGTTGTAGTTGAATGATATAACCGGCTCGAGCCATAAGATGCTTGGAGTTTCTATGGCCTCTTTAATCATACGTTCCCTGGTCCAGGCAGGGAATAGAGTCTTTCGGCTCTCAAGGAGATCGTGGGCTTCCTTTTGCTTGCGTTCGGCTTCTTCAGCCTCTCGCGGCACACGACTGGCATCGTCTTCAGCATTGCGACTGTTCTTTCTTTTTAAGATGTCAGCAATGGTCTCCTTGTCTTCATCTTCATCTTCATCTTCTTCCTTAGCTATGTTTTTGCCCTTGTTCTTCACACCCGAACCCGAAGCATGACCAGCAGAAGGTTGTTTGGTTGTGTGAGTAGCTTTGGAGGAAGGAGGTGGTTTCGATCCTGTCTTCTCATCTCCCCCTTGTTTCGGAATGGACACGAAACTCGGTAGGCGTTCGATTTTGCTGAGAAGGTCCATGGCCGGGGAGAGCTTTTCAGCGAGGGTACGCCTCACCGAATGGTTTAAAATGGGATCGTGTGCTTCCAGGATGTTGGATAATGCTGCGTGGACATCCGAAACACATGTTTTGATCACCTCCCTTTCGGATCGAAGAGCTTCCAATTGTTGTTGGGAGTTGGAGAGTTGCGTGCTCTTGACCCTGAGGGCGGTAGTCTTGCTCGCCAGAACGTCCATCATAGAATTTTCAGCTGCAAGATCTTCTTGTAGCTTAGCTAGGCGAGCATCGATGGAGGCACGAAGTGCCGAGTTGTCGTCGCTGATATTTTGTCGGAGTGTAGCGAACGAAGACAACTCCATTGAGACGAACTTGGCCAATTGTTGAACAATTGGTTCCAAAGTCGTCTTGGTGGCGTCGGCGCTTTCCTGCAAGGACTTCAGCAGGACGGAAGCGTTGGAGAATAGTTTATCGACTTTTTCGGTCGCAGCCTCACAGGCTCTGGTGGAGGCATTAATCGCAGCAGTTGCTGAGGCCACCGAATCATGTTGAGCCCTGGAGAAGGCGTCAACAATTTTCTGAAGGGCAGCTTCAGAAAGAGATGACTGCTGGTTGTAAGAGGAGGCGAGAAGTAGGTCAACCTTCTCGTTAAGTTCCCTGAGATGCTTCTTCGTCACTGGAGCATCATCCTCCTCATCACTCTGAACTTGAAACGGACTATAGTAGACCGAATCAAAGTTCATGTGTTCCCCACCAAGGTAAGGGTTGTCGCCATCGGAGGCATTTTCTGGAGATGGAGGGGGTGGTGAAGTTGGGGGTGTTGTGGGTTTGGTGGGTTCAGGTTGAGTGGGTGTGGGGTTAAATTTGGGTGGTGGTTGAGTATGGGTAGTTTGGGTTGTATGGGTTTCGGTTTGTGGTGGTTCGGTTACTGGAGGGGTTTCGGTTACTGGTGGTGTTTCGGTTGCTGTGGTAAAGATTGGTGGAGGTATAGGGAAAGAGGTTGGGGGAATAGTGGGGTTTATGGTGGGAATGGAAGTAGGAATAGTTGGTGGAGGTGAAGGAACTGGAGAATTATGAAGTTCCATCTCTGGGGTCGGGGAACGGGGTGGTGTGTTGCCGCGTTGAGGAGATTCGTCTCCTTGAGAGCCGTCAGAGCCCGAACTCTCACCCTCAGAGTCACTGGAAGAAGAGGGAATAACTAGCTTTCGGTTCTGTTGAGTTTTCCTCCTCTTCGGCTATGGGGACGGTGCAGCCTTCGGTTGTTTCCTCTTTTTGGGAGAAGGTCCCTTTGGAGCTTTGGACGCTTGCTTCCCTTTTTCTGCCTTTTTGCCCCTGCGCACCGGTTTGTCTGCATCAGGAATCGACCTGAGCATATCCGGTGTCAGTTCCCTAGGACCAGTTGGCCTAAACTCCTTGATCGTCCGGATCAATCTGCTGTCAGATGGCACGTCGCCATACATTGTCTCCGGGATGGAGCCAATGAAGGAAAATTTTGATGCATCTGAGACGATGATCTTCTTGGTATGGAACGTACCCACAGAAGACATCGATGCACCATCAGCAGTGGGAACATCAAACTTGTCCATGGCCCATCTTGTAATCAAGATCCAGAACCGGGCCAACGACACCTCAGAGTGTCGGGATGATGAAGAGAGGCTCTGGATGAGCTGTTGCCATAGGACAAACCCATAGTCCAGGTTAATCCCGTTGTAGACCCCGTACATTATTGACAGGAAGAGACGACTTGCACCGTCAGATCCTGAGCTCCTCTCTGACAGGCCCTTGAAAAGGACTGTAAATAGGCCATTCCACTGTGGCGGCAGGCAAGACTTTTTAAAATTGGCGACAGAGGTGAGAACCTCTGTGTATCCCATGTTGTAAAACATGTTATACAGATGGCCAACCGAAATCGTCTCCGGATGGACTCTTGAAGGGTCAACCGCAAACCCCAGCATAGTGCAGAATCGTTGGCGTGAAACAGAGGTCTTGTGTTCTGCAAGCTCGAAAAACACCCGGTCGACGGCCTTGTCGTAGTAAGCAGTCGCGTAGACCTGCGATAGGGCCACCATTGGCACAGTTTCAATTCTTGAGAGTGCAGGAGCAAGCTGGGAGTACTTCAAGCATTCTATGACCGACGACATGTAGGAATCGTACGCCAGTGGGTTAAGATCAATGACTAGACATTGTTGTGGTCGGATGGGGAGAATCTGTGAAGTTGCATGAACGGAGGAAGATTCAGCCATTTTTGCAGGTTTGAGGAAGATGATGAACAGGAAACTGTTTGGGAGTATTTGCTCTTTGGAAAGTATGGAGGCAGTAAAAAGGTAAAAGGTGTTGTAGAGGGCTTTTTATAGTGGGTGATAGGAGAGAGAAAAATCGTTTCAAATCTCTTATGGAAATATGAAACGGGTTCTTGAGTGACAGATGGATGACAGTTGGGACGTGCGATGATCACGTAGGAGAGAGAGTGTCAGGTTCCTAGGATCACGCCGCCCAACAAGCGCCGTTTCAGAGAGAGGAACCGTTTCCATTTCCACACGCGCCTTTAATGCCAGAGTGATGACGCTTGGATATCGCACACGCGTCCACAAGTGTCAGTAAAAGCGCGGCCGTTTCACATTCACACGCGCCCACTTTTTACTGTCGTTTGAATTTCAATCCTTTTAACTCCCGCCGAGTCAGCAACCTTTCGTCTTATCCCTTTTAAACGGCATTTTTGAATTAATTACCCACGTGGATTGTGTTAGACCACAACTTCATAATTAACCACCAAGTAATAATACAGCCTGTAAATAATTAGCAACGGAATTTGGGAAAATCAAAGATTTTCGTGCAAAGAGTGTAAAAGAAAAAGAAATAGAGCAACTCTTTTAAGGATATTCTGTGATGCCAATAATGACACGAAACTGATGATCCCGGGCACGAATCTCTTCCTTCAAGGTCAAGAGAGACCTTAAAGTGTTAGTGTGGATTCCCGTTGAATTACGATCAAACACTTATTAATAAATGTTGAAAGGTTTTATTTTTTATTTTTTTTTTATTTTTTTTTAGGCTAAATAGGGGTGGCTTTCGCTTTGATTCATCAATTCTATTCTTGAAATAAGAAAGAAAGTGAACAAAGTACTTGTGAGACCGGTGTAGCCTATTGAACAAGTAGGTAGGAATTCATTTTAAATTGGTTTGGAAAAATATAAAATCTCAGAAAAAGAATTAAAAACTGGATCCCAAGGGAAGAAATGTTATGGTTTGCAACAATTTCATAGGAATCACATAAAAGAAAATTTGAGATTTCATTAGGGTACATTCGTGAATCCTTTAGTGAATACTTGAGCAATTTAATTGTTCATCGTCAATTCATTAGGTGTTGAATTTTGGGTTTCACTCAGCTCGTAGTGACACGAAACTAAGATCATAAACACAGATGTTGTGTAACCATAAACCTCAGTGGTAATTTCTGAGAGTCTCAAGGGTTACGTTGATGAAACGAATGTAGTGGAGAAGAAAGATGAAGATGGTGTAAGAAGATATAGTACCTCTGCTGCGAAAATAAGGACCAAGCAGGAAACTCTTAACTCATGTGAGAAAAGAGTGAGGTAGCTCACGATGAGAATAAATGTGTTAGGCTTATTGGGCAGACAAGGTTTGTGTATACCAGGTCATGAAGGCTATTATTCAAAATCTTATGAGGCTTGGGACACATACAGCAGCATGCTTCTAGGGACACTTAAGTAATTCATCAAATTTATCCCCATAAACGAACGAACACACAAGTAATAAATATTTTTGGAGTTTTGAGATTCAAAAAAAAAAAATTTTGAAAAACCGAACCCGAGCGTTCGGTTGGTTTCGGTTCCAGAAAATTTTGAAAAACCGAACCTGAACCTTCGGTTGGTTTCGGTTCAGGAAAATTTTGAAAAACCGAACCCGAACCTTCGGTAGGTTTCGGTTTTGAAAAATTTTGAGAAACCAAGGAATTTATACATGCAAGTGAAAAATACTTTTAACACAAGGAAAAACAAAATTGAACTAGAAATATACAACAAAGAAAAACTACCTTTTGAAGTAATGAGCGAGTCAGATGATTGAACTGAACCCGAACGTTCGGTTGGTTTCGCTTCTTACGTTTGAGGTTGAGAGGTAGTGTGAGGTACTGACTCAGATTCCATCATACCTAGCCCTTGCAATATTTTATTGAATGATGCTTTAGGAAGAGCTTTGGTAAAGACGTCAGCCAGTTGATCAGTGGTTCTTATGAAGTGAACTTCGACGTTTCCATCTTCCACGTGATCTTTGATGAAGTGATACCGCAGTGCTATGTGTTTGGTTTTAGAGTGTTGCACTGGGTTATGACATATCCTAATTGCACTTTCAAAGTCACAATATAGTGGGATCTTCTTCATATTGAGTCCATAGTCTCGAAGTTGACTCTGGATCCAAATCACTTGTGATGTGCAGGATGCAGCGGCAATGTATTCCGCTTTGGCAGTAGACAACGACACACACGTTTGTTTCTTGGATTGCCAGCTGACCAACTTCCCGTCAAGGAATTGACAGCCACCAGTTGTGCTTTTACGGTCGAGTCCACATCCTCCAAGGTCAGCATCAGAATAGGCTTGAACGAAGAAGCCTGAGTTGGATGGATACCATAGACCTAAGGTGGTGGTTCGCTTGAGATAGCGTAAGATGTTCTTCACTGCAAGCATGTGAGGTTCGCGTGGGTTTTCCTGAAATCGAGCACAATAACACACAGAAAACATGATATCAGGCCTGCTAGCAGTTAGATACATCAGTGAGCCTATCATTTGACGATAGAGCGTGATATCGACAGCCGGTTTGTCTAGAGATGGGGTAAGCTTGGTGCCGAATGCCATTGGGACTTTGACTTTTGAGTCTCCCATCATGCCAAACTTTGCTAGGAGAGTCTTCGTGTAAGCTTCCTGATTAATAAAGATGCCTTCGGTTCCCTGTCTTATGTTTAAACCAAGGAAAAAGTTAATAGGACCCATTGAGCTCATTTCAAACTTAGTCTCCATCAGCTTTCTGAATTCAGCTGTTAAGCTGGGATTCGTGGAGCCAAAGATAATGTCATCGACATAAATCTGAACTATCATAAGGTGGTTACCTTCCTTTTTGCGAAAGAAGGTTGGGTCAACCGAACCTTGTTTAAATTTAGACATCTTTAAAAATTTTGTAAGCGTTTCATACTAGGCTCTCGGAGCTTGTTTGAGGCCGTACACAGCTTTATGCAGAATATAGCAATGATTTGGATGCTTTTCGTTCACGAACCCAGGAGGTTGCTCCGCATACACAGTTTCTTCGAGTTCTCCATTGAGAAATGCACACTTGACGTCCATTTGGAAAACCTCAAAGTTTTTGTGAGCAGCATAAGCCAGAAATATTCTAACAGATTCTAGCCTAGCTACTGGAGCGAAAGTCTCTTCACAGTCTATCCCTTCCTCCTGACAGTATCCCTTTACTACCAGACGAGCCTTGTTCCTTATAACATTACCTTCCTTGTCCATTTTGTTCCTAAAAACTCATTTGAGACCAACAACCGAAGCATCTGGAGGAGTTGGAATGAGGCGCCAGACTTTGTTCCTTTCAAATTCGTTCAGTTTGTCTTGCATTGCGTGAACCCAATTAGAGTGATCGAGGGCAGTGTTAACTGTCTTCGGTTCAACTTTTGATACGAATGAGTTAAACATACAAAACTCAACCTTTGAAAATAAGGACGTCTGTTTTGCCTTCAGTTGTGATCGGGTCAGAACCTTTTCAGATACATCACCAACTACTTGAGAGATAGGATGATCTCTAGTCCATTTGGTAAGAGGAGAGTAATTTGGATCAAAGGTTGGGTCTAGTTCAGCATTGATCATTTCTTCTGGCTCAGATTGGCTATCGTAATCAAGTGTCATATCATCATGCTCCCCCTCAATTGATGAGCTTTGAGAAACATGAGGTTCAGGTGTTTCTAGTGGTGTTGAGCTTCCAGGCGTTGAAGCACCTTCGGTTGGAGAGGCATCTTCGGTTGGAGAAGCACCTTTGGTTGAAGTTGTAGAACTTGGCTCCCCCTGGACTTGTGAGCATGGCTCCCCCTCGACATGATAGTTTGGCTCCCCCTCGACATGAGAGCTTGGTTCCCCCTCGACATGAGAGCTTGGCTCCCCCTCGACTGAAGCATTGTTGGATGGAGAGTCATCATTGGGCGATCCTCCTTCATGCATTCTTCTTGCAGCATCTTCGACAATCCGCTTCATATGATCAACTTTGTTGTCTGCTGCACCTGCTTCGGAGAGTGAAGCTTTCTCCGGTTCGTCAAAGAGTTCCAAAAATTTCTCGTATAAATTGGCGATCGAGACTGTGACTTGGCCAGATTGAGGAAAGATTTCCCCAGCGGTGTCTTCTTTGGCCTGCAGCTTCTTGATATAGCTATCGTCAAAGGTCACATAGTATGTCTCTTCAATCCTTCTCGAACGCTTGTTTAGGACCCTGTACGCTTTGGATGTAAGCGAGTAACCCAGAAAAGTTCCCTCGTCGGCTTTGACATCAAACTTGTTGCGGTGTTCTTTAGAGTTAAAGATGAAACACCTTGAGCCAAACACATGGAAAAATTTCACATTGGGCTTTCTGTTGTTTATTATCTCATATGGTGTGAGCATGAATTGCTTGTTGAGATAGGACCTGTTCTGTGTAAAGCAAGCAGCAGAAATAGCGTCAGCCCAAAAATAAAGAGGTAAGGAAGCGAAACTTAGCATAGTTCGGGCTGCTTCACACAAAGATCGGTTTCGTCTTTCGACTATTCCGTTCTGTTGTGGTGTGTTGGGAGCTGAGAAATTGTGACTAATTCACTTTTCTGCAAGAAACTCTTCAAACTCTCTGTTCTTAAATTCAAGACCATTGTCGCTCCTGATGTTGCGAACAATCTTCTTGAGCTGTACTTCAATTTGCTTGATAAACACTTTCAGCTTTTGAGTCGCTTCAGATTTGAGCTTTAGAAAGAACACCCATGTAAATCGTGAAAAGTCATCAACAATAACAAGAATATACTTGCTGCCACCGATGCTTTCGATAGATGAGGGACCACACAAATCGATATGAAGTAATTCGAGTGGTTCGACAACTTTTGTGTTGATTACAGATGGGTGACTTTGACGACTCTGCTTCCCCATTTCGCATGCAGCACACAAATGATCTCTGTCGTACTTGAGCAATGGAAGACCCCTAACATGACCTCCAGTGACAAGTCGGTTGATATCTTTAAAATTGAGATGAGAGAGTCTTCGGTGCCACAACCAGCTTTCGTCGGATTGAGCTTTTGATAACAGGCATATAGCTGGGTTTCCTTTGATGGGTTTCATGTTTAGAGGAAACATTTCACCCTTTCGCTCTGACTTGAGAATCACTTTCTTTGTCTTTTTCTCTATGATTTCAGAACCTTCATCATCGAATGAGACTTTGAGACCTGTACCTCCAACAAGCTGAGATACACTGATGAGGTTGTGTTGGAGTCCTTCCACATAAGCCACCTTCCTTATAGTGAAGTCCCCATTTGTTATCATCCCATATCCCTTTATGGTGCCGAAAGAATTATTTCCAAACTTGACATTGCCACCATTTGAACGAGATCTGTATTCCCTGAGCTCCTCTTTCCTCCCTGTCATGTGACGTGAGCAGCCACTATCGATGTACCATTCTTCGTCGAACTGCTCGTCACTTATAACCTGCAAAAATTAAGCAGATTTAGGAACCCAAAGTTTCTTGGGTCCACGTGAGCTTTTCATGGGAAAGGGAACAGTAAGAGAGATGTCAACTAGATATGTTCGTTTTATGAGAGTTGTTTCATCTTTCTTTTTAATGGTAAAAACTTTTATTTTGTTAGGATTGGATGTGTTCGGTTTGGACTCTGGTTTGGATTCATTGACCTTTTGCTTTCCCTTTTGTTCAGCTGATGAATGAGATTTTTGAGAACAAGCAGAATTAGCTTTAGAGCAAGATGGAGATGAATCGGTGGAAGTAGAAGAATTAGAAGAACTAGAAGAATTAGAATGAGAGGGTTTGGATGGAGAGGACTTCCTGGCTGGAGACTCTAGGCGATCCTTTTGCTTTTGATCATCGGAGGGACTGACCTTAGAGTCTTGTTTTCTTTTGACTTCTGAACCGAACCTTTGCGTTCGGTTGGAGTTGTTCTTGGAACCGAACCTTTGGTTTCGGTTGAAGTCTTTTCCAGAACTGAACCTTTGCCTTCGGTTGGTATTTTCTTGTGAACCGAACCTTGGCTTTCGGTTGTTGTGACATTCAGGCTTTCCTACAGGATTGTCTTCATACTTCAGATTCTTGTCTTGGTGTGAGTAGTATGCATTCTGGGAATGCCAGAATTGTTTCCTTTCAGAAAGGTTCTTCCTGTATCTTTGGTTCCTTTCTCTCTTCCTATTCCTCATCTGCTTAGGTTGATGATGAACATTCACTTTCGTTTTCGGTGTCTCCTTGGCTGGTTCCTTTTGAACTGCAGGAGTTTTACTTTGAGCCGAGGGAGCAGAGGGAATGTCTGTAGAGGTAGCGTCTTCTTTTGCCGAATGATCATCCTCCTGAGGAATATCTTTCGTACCACTGGTGCTTGGCTCATCGAAATTATCCGGCTTATTCAAGGGTTCAGGTATGTATCTTCCTTTACTCATCCAGGAGGTTCTTTCAGATAAGCCAACAGTTTCGTTTGCATTATCTATTGGAGCTTCCCAAAAGTATTCATCGCAGCCATCAGCATTGTCTTCGTTTACAATAGCTATGAGTTCAGCTGTTTGATGTTCGGTTACTCCAGTCACCTTGTATACTTGATTCGGAGTGGTCCTGACCTTTTGATACACAACTGCTTTTTCAACCAATATCGGGGACTTTTGTTGGGACAATCGAGCGAACTCCACTGAATTTTCAGAAATAAGATTCTTGTGGTTTTTAGGTTCGCTTTTAATAAATTCTGAGCAGTCAACCGTGTCCTCTACATAAATTTCACTCATGTTTTCGTCCTCGTTAAGCTCAGATGCATTTTCAACATCAATTTTGTTTTCTAAGATTACGTTGGCATTTAAAGAGTCAAATTTTTGCATGGTTTCGGTTCTCAGTTTAAGTCTGTCATTTTCATCCAAAAGGTTTTTAAGCATGTCCTTGTGGTCCTTGGATTTAATGAAGGACTTAATTTTGTCCAGTCCATACATGTAGGTTGGATTGACATCATCAGACGATATCACACTCTCACAATTGTAGGCTTCGGCATCGATTTCATCCTCCTTAAACTCTAGGAAGGGCAAAATCATACGATGGATCTTTTGGCCTATTTCACAATCTAAGTGAAGCTAAGTAATATTAGAATATAAACGTTTAGCAATTAAACAAAAAACATTCCGCTGTTTTAACAATTTTAAATTGTCTCTTTGCAAATAAATGTTTTCGTCTTTAATTTTAACTAACTCCGACTCCTTTAACTCGATCCACATTCTCCGCTCCTCACTCTTCGACGCCACCCTGCTTAATTGATGAGTTAGGTTAGAATTGGTGACTCGAGTTTGAGTTAAACTACTATCTAGATGAGAAATTCTTGTATTAATGTTTTTTAGTTCTTTCTCATAAGAGGATGGTGGTACTTTAGATGAAATAAAAACAGATTGTACCTTCTTTATCAGTTCATCGAGCTCATTGAACTGCTGGCTGAGAGGTTTGGCCGTAAAGCACATGTCCTCCTGTACCTTCGGTCCATCGCTTCCTCCATCGGTGTTGTATCCTCTCATTTGAGATACGTCAGTCACCATGAAGCATCTTCCTCCACTGCTTTCCTCCTTAGCCACATAAGCCTTTCCATTGGTAGGCTTCCTCACTTCATCGTCTTCTGAGTCGGTAGACCAAACTTCCACGCTACCGAACTCGTCATCAGCAACCGAACCCTGCACCACAATCTTCTCTTGCACCACAATCTTCTCTTGGGACTTTAGAATACCCACCAGTTTCGCCAAGGAGTATGATTTAAACTGCTCATGGGCTTTGACTGTGGAAACCACTGCTCTCCATTCAGACCTCAGTCCATTCAAGAAAGTAACCTTCTGTTCGATAAGCTTCCTTTCAATATCGTGTTTGATCATCTTGCTGAGAAGATGATTGAAGCGATCGAATGTCTGGGTCACCGTTTCTTCGGCCCCTTGCCTGAATTCTCCAAACTCAGATAAAAGCAAAGTTTGGATAGAATGTTCAAGATCTTCGTCTGTAGAATACAGTTCACGAAGTCTATCCCAAACTTCCTTTGCCGTCATGCATGAGCTGACCAATCTGAATGTGTCGGACTGAAGGGCGAATCTAATCAACCTTAACGCCTTAATATTGCACTGGAATTTGTCCTTTTCATCTTGTGCAATATCCTTCACGTCCTTTAGCAGATCATTGTACTCTTTTTGTGTCTTAATGATTCTGGACGTTGCAGAATGAGAAAACGGTCCATTGATGATGGCTTCCCATATGAGGTACCCATTATCCTCCGATCCAATCACGTAGTCTTCAAAGTGATGTGCCCATACTTCATAGTCATGGGTGTATAAGATTGGAATCTTTGTCGTCGAACCGATGCTGTTGGAAATATTAATAGGGTTTGATTGCGTCACGTCCATTATGATCGTAAAAACCTGTTCAAAGATCAGACTTGTAATAAAGCAGATTAGGGCAAAACAATAAATATCAAGATACGTCAATAAAGAGATGATGGCTCAATAAATATCGATGATTGCGGAAAAACCCTAATGGAAATCTTTTTCACAGAAAAGATGTGTATCGATTACACAGCCTCCTGCTCTGATACCAATTGATGAGATTAAAACAACCTTTAATCTACGAAGATCGATTAGATCTTGAACAAGTATGTAAATATAAAACTGTATGAACGCAATAATAAGAACAAGACAAGATGGAATTAAACGTGTCGAATGATTAAACAAAATCCTCAGAAGAGCTCGATTAAGAACATCAACTGTAGAGGATTGGTAGGTTACAAGAACGATTAAAGAAACCTGTTGTACTCTTGATGAATCGCTATTTCGTTAATCTCTTTTTTCGTTGACCTAATATGCATGCAAGCATTAACTTATATACAAAGCATAAAAGGCTCTCGGTTTGGACAGGCCCAAACCGGAATACAAAAATAACTAATACTATCGAGCCCAAAAGACGCAATCTTCAAAATAATCTTCAGCCCAACAGTGACGGTTCAGAGTGACTTCAGTGAGAGAACTACAGAAGAAGCTACTGAGACTGAAGGAGGAGAAGAAGACGAGTATGAGAATCTTGATTTGTCCGGTTACAACAAAGACGATATTTCGATGCAATTTTTCGGACTTGAGCAACCTTTGCCAAATGAAGACCTCAATGACTTCCTCAAAGATATCGATGATGTGTCAACTCAACAAAGGAGATAAGGGAGAAAGTTGACGATCGAGAAGTTGAGCCTCCGGTTACCGTTTAAACGGCTGATTCTTCAACTCATATGGACACATCATCAGGGATTCCGCCCCTTGATAATGTGGTTCCTACATCCGAGCAAATTATAAGTGATACCCAGTTTGAACTGACCTCCCAGTCTCCGATGAAAAGACGCAGAATTGATCCAAGGGTGAGACTAGTTTTTCCTGACCGAATTAAAACTACAGAGACTCCTCCATCTACCACATATGCTCCATCTTCATCTGTGCCCATTCAAGAGAATCCCAACTCCATCTATGAAGCTGGTGGTTCGTCTACTGGCCTGAGATCGTCTCCTTCAAGGCCTTATCATGATACTATCTCTGAGAGACTAGCTATTCATTTGGCCCAGCCGTTAAGTCCAACTCACTCCTCACGCAGAAAAGGAATATTATTTGAGGAAGATATATCTAGAGATGATGACGTCTCAGTGCCTCAGCTGAGAAAGGAGATTAGTGTGCTGAACTAGAAAAATATCGAGCTTGATATCAAGGTTGCAGACCTTCAAACTAAGAATGCCAAGCTCAATATTCAAGTTGCTGATCTTCTTGAAGACAAAGCTGAGAAAAATAAGCAAATCACCGATCTTCAGAAGCATTTTGGTTTATTGACCGCCAGCTATTATGATCTGAAGAAGAAGCTGGAAGAAGAATTTGGTGACAAATTCAAATCATCTGTCAATGAGCCCATAATCTATCTTCCCAATCAAGACGCTCCCGTAGTTCCACCTCCTACAAGAACAACCACATTTGTCAATCGTTTTGACAATGAACCAACGCCGACTCCAAATGTCGTGGCGTTAAAACGTGCTAAACTAGCCAAGTCTGCTGAGAAGAGTCAATTTTTGTTCAAGAGGAGCTCGGATCAGAATGCTCTCGTGGATCAACAAAACATTACCTTTATGGATGTTGGAGAAAATCGATTCAGAGACGTTTATGGTGATAGGTCTGGGATCATCTCTTGGAGATTCCATGACCCTCGGAAGATATGGATTGTGAGAAGGAAGAGTGGAAACACCGAATTATATAAAGATGCTCACGACTTCAACTCTTGGACCAGGGTTGATCTTACAGAATTGTCTAAGGCTCCTTTCTCAAATCCAACAAATGAAACCAAGGCGAAACATTTCAGGTTATTTTTGGAAGGTTAAGTGGCAAAGGGCTTTCCCTCAATGAAGACTGTAGAGTCAATCATTAAGGTATACCTAAATGTCATTGATCCAAAAACCAATCAGCCTCTCCGAACGGTGATCTGGCCTGCTACTAATCAAGTAAAGCAGATTCCTATCCCTCATTACCATCCAGATGGATCTTTACAATCCATGAAATACTGTGTGTTTGATGAAACTACAACTTCTGCTGTCATCAAACTTAAAAATGAATGTATTCATCTATATGACAAGAGGGATCTGCTATAATTTGGAAAGTGAGATATTCATCAGCTTTCTATTCATCATATCGTGGTGGCTGAAGACATTTTTGAGTCTGCTGCTAAGGAATACACTGTCATGGTTGCTATATTATTGAAAAGGAGATGTGGAATGGAGCTATGGGAAGGTCAGACGTGCTGGTGGTTGATAAAGACTGAATCATGCTAGTCCTAAACCAAGGGGGAGATTGAAGGGCCAATATATATATATATATATATATATATATATATATATATATATATATATGTATATATATATATATATATATATATAGCATCAATGTATGGATGAGTTAGGGCATTTTTCAATGTATTTTGGAGTCGTTTTGAGTATGTTTGATGTTTTCGGTCTAGGGAATTTTTGGTTAAGGTGTGACCGAAAACCAGTTTTCAGTTTGCTAACCGAAAACTGTTTTCGGTCCTTGTAAGTATATATAGGTGTCAGGCTGTCAGAGTTAAATACAGTTGTACTTTCATTAGTTTTCAGTTTCTGAGTTGTATCAGACGATTTCAAGTGATTAATCGTATGCAAGCTCAGTTTCATTCATCTTCTACTCCATTTCTTATTTGTTTTCTTATGCTTGATTGATCATTGGTGAAGATCCTTCCATCAAGGACTTTACAATCAGCAAGGTATTTTGGTAGACTCGGCTAAGATTAAGGTCGTGATGCATTGGGATATTAAAAAGAACGCATCTGGGATACAAAGTTTCTTAGGCCTTGTGGGGTATTATCGGAGGTTTATTTAGGACTTCTCCACGATTGTGGTGTCGTTGACTCGCCTAACCAAAAAGAATGTGACCTTTCGGTAGGGTCCGAATCAGCAGTTGGCCTTCGATACCATGAGACAAAATTTGTACGAGGCCCTGATTCTTGCGTTAACAGAGGGATTGGAATATTTTATGGTGTATTGTGACACTTCTGTTTTGGGTTTAGGAGTCATCCTTATGCATAGGGGTCATGTGATTACTTATGCATCGATGCAGCTGATGCCTCATGAGGCGAATTAAACCACTCACGATTTGGAATTGGGGTCATTTGTGTTTAGCCTCAAGATATGGAGGTATTACTTGTACGGGGTCCGATGTACTATTTACACCGATCATAAGAGTTTGAAGTATTTGATGGATCAACCAAACTTAAACATCCAGCAGAGGAGGTGGTTAGATGTGGTGAAGGACTATGACTGTGAGATTTTGTACCATCCCAGGAAGGCCAATATGGTGGTTGATGCTTTGAGCCATAAAACGGTGTTTGCTCCTATACGAGATGTTTTTCTGAGGATGACGATCACCTCACCATTGATGGATATGATTAAGGAGGCCTAAATAGAGGGTTTGAAAAAGGGAGATTTGGAAGACCGAGCGGATTAGAGGGAAGATTCCGTTGTTTACTACAGTCGGGGATTGTTGACTTAGTGTGGCAGGGTTTGGGTTCCGAAATATGGTGGGGTGAGGCAAAAGATCTTGGAGGAGGCACATAATTCCAAGTTTTCTATTCATCCGGGGGCCACAAAGATGTACCGGGATATGAGATTGAGTTCCTGGTGGCCTTGCATGAAGCAGGAGGTTGCTTGGTTCGTTGAGCGGTGTATGACTTATAGGAAGGTCAAGGCCGAGCACCAGATACCTCATAGAAAAGTACAGCCGCTACCTATCCCCATGTAGAAATGGGAGGAGATCATTATGGAATTTATCACCAAGCTACCCAGGATAACGCGAGGTGTTGACTCCATTTGGGTTAATGTAGACAGGCTGACCAAGATTGCTCACTTTATTCTGATTGCTGAGAATATATCTGCCAAGAAGTTAGCGGATATTTATCTTTGGGAGGTGGTCGTCAGGCACGAGTGCTAGTATCTATGGTCTTGGATCGTGATGTTCAATTCACTTCCAGGTTTTGAAGGAAGTTTCATGACGAGTTAGGCACTTAGCTACACTTTAGTACAACCTATCACCCCCATACTAATGGGCAGAGCGATCATACAATCCAAATACTCGAGGATATGCTTCGATCATGCGTCCTAGACTTTGGAGGGATTTGGTATACTTATGATGGTTGTCCAGGCCAACACAAATAATAACCCAAAATATTACACACTAAAATAGTGTATAGTAGTAAATGAATCGAATCCACGGAGATTGGTTCAATGTATAACTCTATGAAAAATCTCTTTGTAAAAATACTTGTAAAATAACAATAAAAAATAAAATGGGGGGTTTTGGTGTTTTGAAATACTTGAAACAAACTAGAATTAAGAGTAAATTACACGAATGGTCCCTATGGGTTGGGGTAATTTGCACGTTTAGTCCCTAACTTATTTTTTTAACTCGGAGGGTCCTTATTGTTTGTTTTTGTTACGCGCTTGGTCCCTACTATTTGTTTTTGTTACGTGTTTGGTCCCTGTCTTACCTAAAAAGACTATTATTTAAATAAGAAAAAATGGTGGTGTAGGTAAGGTAATGTGAGGGGGGTGGAGTTGGGAGGGTGTTTATTTAAATAAATTAAGAAATCAAGGCAAAATAGTATTTTTAGGTAAGACAGGGACCAACCGCGTAACAAAAACAAACAATAGGGACCTTTCGAGTTAAAATAATTAGTTAGGGACCAAATACACAAATTATCCTAAACAATAGGGACCATTCGTGTAATTTACTCTAGAATTAACTATGATTTAAAGAGACAATTTCAACAAAAATAAGAGTTTGATGTAAAACCAATAAGGGAGAGATGGCTGACTTAAAGTTTCCTCACTTGACTTTTGATGAACATATCATTAGAATCCAATGGTGCAATACTTTGATTTAAATCCTTAATTTGGCTATACTAATCCAAGGAGCTTGAGATTACCTAGACTTTTCTTAATTGTTGAAATGGCTAGAGAAGCTCATAACAATTTCCTTAGTCAAAGTCACTAAATTCAAATAGCATGTAATTAGTGAAAGTCAACTAGCCTTAAAACCAAAAAGTCACCAAATCCAAGAGGAGTCAATTGCTTTCACTACCATGTTGGAGAAAAAGTTTTTATGATTGTGTGAAGCAAAAACAACACAAAAATCATTTGTTGCTTGCAAAATTGAGTATCCTTTACTTAATCAAGAAATTAGTCAACTAATCACCACAAACACATTTAAACTCATGAATAAAAACATACTAGTAGTGATAATATGTTGAAACACAAAACATTTCCATAAATATTTAAGAACAAGTTCATAGATTCTTCAACATTCAACAAAAGTTCAAAGGATTCAAGAAAAAGTCAACCAAGATTAGTTTAGCCAAGCATGACTAAACTCAAAGAAGCAAAGTTAGTTAAGATTGTACCAAACATTTGACAAGAATCAAAAGAAGAAAATATGAAGTTCTTCAAGGTTTTTGGCCTTCAAATTGCTCCAAAACTCCATAAAGAAAGTGTCAAAATCGGACATCCAAGATAAGGCTGAAGAGGCACACCAACCTTCCCAATATAGAACAAGTTCATGTGACTTTGACGGATTTTTGGGCTCCTTCATGTCTTAGGCCCCCACAGCTTGTCCATTGGCCCAGTTTGAGTCTAATCAACTTTTAGCCCATTTTTCTTCAAGCTCTCTTCAATTTGAGCCCAATTTGACTTTTCCAAATCCTCCAAAGCTCTCGTAATCGCCCGATCATCAATCCCCGCACACTCGAAAATTCTCCCGCATCTTGCAAATTTAAAGTTTAATTCTTCCAAGCCTTCAAGTAATTGAGAAGCCCACTCCATGCATCATCTCCATAGTTATTAAGCCCAAAATTCTTGATGGCTTCTAAGCCTAATTGCTTCCCAAAGATCCCGCTCCACTATTCTCCGTAAAACCTGCAATTACGCTCATGAAATGCGAAAGTACCCGAAAGTGGCCATAAAATAACAAAAAGGAAAATATGCATGGAAATTAACTAAAATGTGAATGAAATATGCTAAAATAAACTATAAAAAGAAGTAAATAAAATGAAACAACCAAATCACCCCAAGCTTAAACCTTACTTGTCCTCAAGTAAGACAAGACTAAACTGAACTCGGGATGAACTATCCTAAGGAAAATAAAAAGAATGGATAGAACCGTGGAACCTGATCACCGTTCGTCAACATGGTTAGAATTGATCTTGCTATTACCTCACAAATTTTTCACCCGATGACAACGGGACCATAAACCACAGCCAGGACAACTCCTTTAGGTGAGTAAGGAGGGATGAGCAGTCGCAGCCCAATGGAAAATGCATACAATGAAGAACATCTGTAGTAGGGAGAAAGCAGCTGGATGGGCTTGTATGGAGCTCTTCTTTTAAGTGTACACTCTGATCACGAAAGTTGCGTGATCTCACGTCTGTCGGCCACTCTCATGTGTGATTGGGTTTTATCGCTGGGCACCATTATAGAAATTTGTTCACTTAGTGTTGGCCCAAACCTCCCGTAGCATCTGACTTGACAGTCTCTCTAACATCACCAACTTGCGAAAAGAAACAACTCGATCTATATACAAAAAAACAAACCTATATAAATGATTATCAAACGTTCGGTGACCAAAATGTAGGAAAACTTATTCAATAATTGAACCGGTCACCATCTAAGATAATCGACGCTTGGAATTTGCTTGAGTTTTTTTTTATTTTTTTAATGATGTTACTTGAGAGTAATGCACTAACATATCGATTTTTTTTTCAAGAAAACTATTTGACTCGAAATTTAGTTCCCAAAATATGTAAGTGGAACCAAAAGGGTAATAGTAATAATCTGAATGGTCTAAGTGTGAAAATAACCATGTGTGGAGCATAAAGATGTAAGCTCCTATTCAAACTTATGTTTTTCCAAATATAACGAAAATGTCCAAATGTGGACTAAAAGACTCTCTAGAATCCTAAGTAAATCGCAAAAAGAATATGGTGACGTAAAGAGACCGGACACGGATTCTACTCGAGGACAAGCACCAGTGCTTCATCCTAACGGTTCAAACATGATCAAGTGTGATCCTCTCAGCGGCATGGACCATAGGGCTAAAATCATCCATTGCTATACTATATCTTATAGTTGTTAGTATTGAATGCATAATTCTTCATGAAAACTACCTGTCCATGATCACTTACCCCTTTAAGCTCCAGCAGTTGATCCCAAGTATGAAGTCCCAAACTGCGGCTAGTGGTCCCGGTTCGATGGGTGAGATAGCAACAAGATCCTGGACCAATAATGATACAATAACTATGAACCTGTTCCATGGCATCCAAGGGGGTGAGAATAAACAAACAACAAAAATGCATGAATGTTAATGCCCTAAGCTAAATGTTATGCAAAAATAAAAAGTGGAAAAGAAGAAAATAAAATTTATTTGGGTTTTCATAAAAAAAATGAATGCAAATTAGCTTAAACTAAAATGATATGCAACCTAAAAAAATGCATGGAAAAGTAAAAAGGAAAGGAAAAAAATGAATGCAAATTAGCTTAAACTAAAATGATATGCAACCTAGAAAAATGCATGGAAAAGTAAAAAGAAAAGGAAATGCCCCATCCCAAGCTTAAGAACAAGCATTGTCCTCAATGCTTAAGGAAAGCGCGGAAATGACCTAAATCGGAGGGTTGGGTAGAGCATAGGGGTTTGTAGAGGAGGAAAATGGGGAATAATGGTGGTGGTCTCGTGGGATTCCGACCGGTAGATCTCCAAGGAATCGAGTTTTTATGTGGAGCACGGGCGGGGCGCGGTCTGCGTAGAGGCCGCTTCTGTTTTCCTTATTTTTCCCTCGAGTGAACAGAAGAGCTAGAACAACTTTTGGTATGAGGCATGAGGGACGTGTGGAACCCGCACGATGGCTGCACAAAGTCTTACGCGGGCCGCGTGGAAGCCGCACGCTGGCCGTGTGTGCTGAACAGGGCTGGAGGTGATTCTTCTATGTGGGCAAGGAATGGGCCGCACACAAGCCGCACAAGACCTTACGCTGGCCGCATGGATTTTCATACAGGCCGCGTGACTTCCTGCACTTCAAAATTTGAAATTTTTCTAAAAACTTGAGTTTTGGCCAAAATGATTCCCGCGAAGTCCCGGTTTCAAAAACACAACAAAAGGTTTGGACCAAAGGTGAGAATAAAGCTTGAAATATTTCAAAAATGAACACTTAAAAAAAAAACATTTTCAAAATCATTTTATTCAGTTTTTAAAAGACGAAAGCACAATGCTTCCCAAAAATGCCCTTCTTTAACGTCTTTGGCGAGACGCCACCAAACTTCACTTTAGCACTGTGGGGCGTCCAAATGGACAACATCTTGGACATTTGAATCAAAACCTTCATAGAAAGGCTTCAATTGATGTCCATTAACATTGCAATTTTTGCCCCGTGTCAACATTTTTGAATTACCACATCTCCATTGGGACTCTTTTCTTGTATTTGACTTTCTTTTTACGGGAAAACCATACCAGACTTAGACCAT
The DNA here is from genome assembly GCF_051521515.1 of Lactuca serriola. Taxonomy (NCBI): domain Eukaryota; kingdom Viridiplantae; phylum Streptophyta; class Magnoliopsida; order Asterales; family Asteraceae; genus Lactuca; species Lactuca serriola. The sequence continues at coordinate 155,808,047 of NC_136415.1, forward strand.
TGATAATATCAAGCATGCAACCATATTCATTATTGTACTTGTTTAGTAAGGTGACCAACGCTTCCCTCTTTGACATGGTGGTTGAGTAGGTGACCGGTTTGGCGTCCTCTTTCTCGTGATACGTATCATTTGAAGGGTCCAATAGATTTATCATTTTCGGCTCTTGTGGTTGGTCTACCACTGGAGTTAGTTTCTCAATGGTAGTGGGTGGCTTAAACCCTCTTTCGTAAATCCCCAACACATCCTCTATAATTTCATTGACATATTTATCAATTTCTTCTTCCTCCTTGATAGCCTCTTCTACTTCTACTCCTTCTTCCACTTCTTCATATAACACTCTTGGGTCATCAAAACTTTTCTCATCTTTCAAAGGAATGGCACATGCGCTAAGCCATGGGCTCTCTTCAGACGGTAATTTGTCTTGATATTCCATTTTACTTATTGATTGAGCAATTTGTGTTATTTGTTGCTCTAAGCTTTTGAGGCTAGCTTGGGTTGTTTCTTGGAAAAGTTGGCTAGATATGGTAATGCTTTTCACAATCTCCTCTAAGGACATGCTTGGTGTTTCAAGTTGTTGAGGAGGTGGAGGATATGGATGTTGGAATTGTGGAGTTGGTTGGTATTTGTCATTTCTCCAAGCTTGGTATGGGATTTTGTATTGATTGTATCCCCAAGCTTGGTTGTTGTCCCACTATTGATCATGTTGAGGTTGATCATAACACCATTTGTTTGACCAGCAGTAGCTTCCCTTCTCTTGCACTTCTTCCCATCTTCCTTGTAAATATGGACACATGTCAGAATGATGTCCATTTTTGGGCGCAAAAATCACAAATAAGAGGCATGGGTTGCACACTTTGGTCACTTTCAATCATCATAACTAACTGAGCTAGCTCAGAAAGTTTATCTTCTATGCAAGGAATGTTCACTCCCGAACCATACTTTTTTCTTCAATTTTTGAGTTTGAAACTAGAGTACCTGAAGAATAAGATCTAGGCATAGAGAAACAAACTAATTAAATATAAACCAATCCCCGGCAACGGCGCCAAAATTTGGTGAATGTCGAGGCAAACAAAAATAATAACCCTAAATATTACACACTAAATTAGTGTATAGTGGTAAAGGGATCGAATCCACGGAGATTGGTTCAATGTATAACCCTATGAAAAATCTCTTTGTAAGAATACTTGTATAATAACAATAAAAAATAAAATGGGGGGTTTTGGTGTTTTGAAATACTTGAAACAAACTAGAATTAACTATGATTTTAAGAGACAATTTCAACAAAAATAAGAGTTTGATGTAAAACCAATAAGGGAGAGATGGTTGACTTAAAGTTTCCTCACTTTAACTTTTGATGAACATATCATTAGAATCCAATGGTGCAATACTTTGATTTAAATCCTTAATTTTGATATAGTAATCCAAGGAGCTTGAGATTACCTAGACTTTTCTTAATTGTTGAAATGGCTAGAAAAGCTCATAACAATTTCCTTAGTCAAAGTTACTAATTTCAAATAGCATGTAATTAGTGAAAGTCAACTAGCCTTATGTAGCACCTGGTTCATGGTACGTATTCCTTGTAATTAATATTTCTTAAATTATGCATTTTGCCTTGGACTCGGCGAGTTGAAGGACCAACTCGTCGAGTAGAAGCGGGATGAGACGCGGAGTCTAAGCTTTGGACTCGGCGAGTAGGCTCTGTTTGGGCAAAAACCCTAACCCGAGTGATTGCAGCTTATTTAAACACTCTAACTCGGCCTCCCTTGTTCCTAACACTTCCAGAAGAGCTGTAGAGCGAAACCCTATCCCCTTTTTGTCCTTGTGAGTAATTTTGGCCTTGTGAAGGAAGTTTGAAGCTTAAGAGAAGAAGAAGGAGGTGGAAGAGTGCAAGGAGGGGAACTAGATCCGACATCTACCCTGCAAGAGGCTTCCATTCAGGTAGAAAAGTTCCTACCTTGATCACTAGTTCATTAGATCCCCTATTTGTCCCTAATTGGTGGTTTTCAAGCCCTAAAACCCCAAACTGCATGTGTTTGTGCTCTATGATTCGAAAGGACTTCAAATCTGGACCTTATGGGCATCTCAAAAGTATAAAGTCTCTGTGGTTGGAGTTATTGAGGTCCCTAAAGAGTGTATGACCTCTTAAAGAGCTTGGATTTGCTTTCTTGAGCTTATAAGGGCCATGCATGCATGTAAAGTTTGCAACTTTACGTGATAATCATGCCCTAGGAACATAGATCTATGGTTTGGAAGCGTTGCATGTCTCAGATTTGGTCTATATGGGAAATGGGTAGAAGGGACTCGATGAGTCCCAAAGTGGAACTCGGCGAGTTCTATGAAGATGGCCTTAGACTTGGCGAGTTGGAGGAACAACTCGGCGAGTCCTATGAAGATTGCCTGGAACTCGACAAGTTGTTCTTAAAACTCGGCGAGTCATATGAACTGTTACTAAGTAAGAGGGGTTTAAGTGTTGAAGGTCTGACCCTTCGTATCTGCACGCAGAATTAGCAATTTAGCATGTAGCAATAGTCCCAGAAACCCAAATCCTCATAAAGGATGCTCTGGTGAGGATTTGGAAGCGAGTAAGAGATCTGCTCGTGGGGACTCGTCGATTCGGATCGCAAATCGATTCAATCGTCCCAAGTAGTTAGTTATGGGTCACTCAGTGAGTGGGAAGAGGGACTTGACGAGTAGGAACGGGTTAGTAGGAGAAGGACTCGGCGAGTCTGTGTCATGTCTCGGCGAGTCCAGTCAATTGGAAGTTGACTTTGACCAAGGAGTTGACCTTAGACCAGGGGTGGGTCAGTCATTTGACCTAAGTATATTTATGAGTGGCTAATCTATGTTTATCGATTTATAGCCGGAGGATTACCGGTGCAGCAGCCAGACGTCTAGCAGTCAGACTTTCGTTAGCCACTTTTCGAGGTGAGTTTTCTTCCATTAGGAACGGGTCTAAGGCACCAAGGCCGGCCCGCATAGACGATATGTTAGTTTCGGAGTGTGGGCAGAGCCCATATCTCATAGTTGAGTATGATTACGATATATGCTAGTATGATAGGATTGTTTATACTCGTTGTCTGTGTGATACTTGTATGTTATGGTTTAGTAGCTGAGTGTGGGTAAGGCCCGTATCTCTCTGAAAGTGGCGTGTGGGCGAGGCCCATATCTCTCTGATAGTGGAGTGTGGGCGAGGCTCGTATCTCTCGGATAGCGGAGTGTGGGCGAGGCCCGTATCTCTCAGTTAGCGGAGTGTGGGCGAGGCCCGTATCTCCATGAGTGTGGGTGAGGCCCATATCTCCTAGCTATTCATTGTATTATTGCATGGTATGGGGTATTATGGGGGAACTCACTAAGCTTCGTGCCTATAGTTTATAGTTTTGGTTTCAGGTACCTCTTCAGCGAAGGGGAAGGAGCTAGCACGGTAGCGGCATATCATACACACATCTCGTTTTCCGCACTATGAGATTATTCTGGGATTTGTATTCTGACACTATGGTTGATTTCATGTTTTGGTTTTCAGACACGTAATATGTTTTAATAAATGATATGACTGAATGTTGTTTATTTTTAAACATTTCGTAAAGTGTTTAATTAAAAATGAAATTTTTGGACTTGAAAATTGGGTCGTTACAAGTTGGTATCAGAGCCCTGGTTTGAGGGATTCGGACACACCTCGGAAGTGTTTGGACTCAAATCGATGGAATAAAAGAATTTTCTAAGAAATGATTTTTCCAAAGGGGTAAACTAAAGAGTTTTGGGAAAAGTACGAAGTGTGTGATGTGCGCGACCGGCCAAGCTCAAGTAAGTATTCCCCAAAGTACCCATACAAGTTTATGTCATTATTAACAGTTTCAGTAGAACAACATGCTAGAATAGGACTAAGGATCTAGGAGTGATGCCTTACGTGCCTGCTTTATTTGCTTCAGCTTATGAGAATTGCATGCTAGTATTGAGTAGATAGCAGTAGGATAGCCTGTTTAGGTTATGCCTGACAGTATGAGTTTAGCACTGTATGCTAGTTCAGTTCCTCTCTATGAGAACGAATTGTTTGAGGTTGTTCCCTTTTATTTGAATGCTGCTTGCTTTGTGCTTTGTGGGACTATGAGTGATGGGAGTTAGCCATTAGGTGAATACGTCACGTCACATGTGATCAGGGTTGAATAAACTTAGAGTGCTGGATTTGGCCCTATCGCGCAGCTCTCGTTTGAGTCTAACCGTTGTAGGGACGAGTCTGTTACTCGAAGGATTATCTGGGCCTCATCACATGTGATGGTATTCAGGTAATGGCTAATTGACATTAAAAGGAGGCCTTCAGCAGCTGGGGACCGAGTAGGGTGGAGTCAGAGATTTCCCTAGGGCAAGCCTAGGATGAGTATAGCAGTGATCAGCAGTAGTGAAAGGGATCTGGTGGAGTCGAGGCAGTCCTTGAAGAAGGTACAGATAGATGTGGAAGGTAGTATGGGCCCATACTACTGAAAATAAAGGATCCTTACCCGAACTAAGGAAGGCCGAGACAAGACCGGGGAACTTGAAATAGATGTGATCCCTTTAGAGGTGTTAGTATCACTAATGGTTGCCTGTGTGTATTGCAGAATGGTGGTACTACGCCAGAGGCCAGCTAGTGGCAGTTCTGGAGAGGGATCGGGTTCGTGATCAGGTTCCTAGCTAGTAGATGAGAGACTACGCGAGCTCATCACGTCAGAGATCACCAGAGGCATCCTTGAGTCGACCCGCATCATTTTCAGGTCGATCAAGGAAGGGAGAGTTGAGCTGATGGAGGACTGCCTCAGGGCGTTCAGGAGTGACATGGCATCTGGCAAGTCAGGATCTCGCACACTATCCTTTAAGGACTTCAGGGGCAGTGGTGCGCCGGATTTCCATGGGGCGAAGGACCCCATTGCTTCCAGACGATGGATTGCAGACATTGAGTCCGCACAACTGACTAGCTTCTACCCTGAGGGATCGAAGGTGAGATTCGCAGTAGGGTGTTTGAGAGACAGAGCTATAGACTAGTGGGAGTCTATTGGTCACTCATTGGGAGCCTCGGCTGTTGAGGCTATGACATGGTCGTATTTTGTGACCCGGTTCCGAGCAGAGTTTGTGCCAGCGGTAGAGCTTCAGTAGCTGGCCAGAGAGTTTTTGGACATGAGACAGACTACGGAGACTGTGGCGGAGATCACCGCCAAGTTCTGGGAGAGGGCATTGTTGGTGCCCCAGTATGCGGGAGATGAGGATATGAGGAGGACCCGCTATCATGACATGCTACGCGCTGACATCCAAGAGCATGTTAGCTTTTCAGCATGCCCTACCCTGGAGTCCATGATTGCCAGGGAAAGGGAGAGGGAGATTAATTTGAAGCATATCAAGAGGAAGGCAGAGGCGGGGCTGGTGGTTGGGGCTTTGGGGAAGAAGCCCAAGGGATCAGATGGTAGGCCGAAAGGCCAAGGAGGACCAGGCCGCTGCAGGAAATGCAGCAGGTCGCACGAGGGAGCATGTAGATTGGGATCATCGGGCTGCTACAAGTGCGGCAAGAGGGGACACTTTAGCAGAGATTGTACTGCCCCTGCCTTGGTTGTTCAGACATCTGAGTTGCTGTGTTTCCACTGCAACCAGAGGGGCCACAAGAGGGCCAATTGCCCCCATTTGACAGCAGCATCAGCGCCAGTGAAGGAGCCAGCTCCAGCGACTCTGAGGATCACAGATGGCTGGCAGGGCAAGTCGGAGGCTCCAGTGGTGAGGAGTCGGGACTTTCAGTTGACTACAGAGGAGGCACGCGCCACGCCCGATGTGGTGATGGGTATGATTTCTTATTTATGCTTTATGTTATGTTGCTGTAATGTTGATATGCTATATGTATGTGCTCTATTTAGGATCGTTCTATGTGAATGGTATCCCAGTTCAGGTGTTGTTTGATTTGGGGGCTACCCGATCATTTGTTTCTCTTGCGCTTAGCAAGAAGTTTCCTGAGTCCTCGGGCATGTTGGATTGCCCTCTAGAGGTTGAGATTGCGGACGACCGGTCGGTGCGAGCCTCAGAGGTCTTCCGGGATTGTGTGTTGAGATTATTTGAGGAGCGGTATCTGTTCGACCTGGTTCCCATACCTTTGCGGGGGAACAAGGTTATTATCGGTATGGATTGGTTAAGCCCCAATGGGGCAGTGATCGACTGTGCGCAGCAGTTAGTGCGGATCAGGACCCCTAATGGGGGAGAGCTGGTGGTTCAGGGCGAGAGGCCACAGCGAGGATCAGCCTTATGCTCCGCAGCGAGATCTAGGCGTTACCATCAGCAGGGTTGCGCAGGATATGTCTCTTATGTCATAGACGCCCGGGAGGCTGGTATGGCGACAGTGGGGGATGTGCCCATGGTTCGAGAGTTTACGGATGTATTCCCCGAGGAGTTGCCTGGGATACCTCTGGAGCGACAGGTGGAATTCAGGATCGACTTAGTCCCTGGTGCGGCTTCGATAGCCAAGGCACCATACCGGTTGGCTCCTCCTGAGATGCAGGAGTTGTCTACACAGCTACAGGAGCTGTTAGACAAGGGATTCATTAGACCGAGCAGTTCACCCTAGGGAGCCCCGATTCTATGTGTGAAGAAGAAGGACGGGTTGCATCGTATGTGCATAGATTATCGGGAGCTGAACAAGGTAACGGTGAAGAACCGTTACCCACACTCGAGGATTGATGATCTCTTTGACCAGTTACAGGGAGCATCTTAGTTCTCCAAGATCGATTTGTGTTCGGGTTATCATCAGATGAGGGTCAGAGAGGAGGATGTACAGAAGACCGCGTTTCGGACGCGCTATGGCCATTATTAGTTCGTGGTGATGTCGTTTGAGCTCACCAATGCCCCTGTCGCGTTCATGGACCTCATGAACCACGTGTGCAGACCGATGCAGGATCGGACTGTGATAGTTTTCATTAATGACATCTTGGTCTATTCCAAGACGCAAGAGGAGCACGAGGAGCATCTGAGAGAGGTTTTGGAGACCCTGAGGAGGGAGAGCTTGTACGCCAAGTTCTCCAAGTGCAAGTTTTGGTTGCGCGAGGTGCAATTCCTTGGGCACCTTGTCAACCAGAACGGTATATTGGTTGACCCGGCCAAGATAGAGGCCGTGATGAGATGGGAGGTTCCGAAGTCTCCATTTGAGATTCGGAGTTTCCTGGGATTAGCGGGCTACTATCGGAGATTCATTCAGGACTTCTCCAAGGTAGTCGTACCCCTGACACGGTTGACTAAGAAAGTAGTGGTCTTTCGATTGGGGCCTGAGCAGCAGGCGGCTTTTGAGGTTCTGAGACAAAGATTGTGCGAGGCGCCAATCTTAGCCCTTCCAGAGGGCGTAGAGGATTTTGTGGTATATTGTCACACGTCCATTTCGTGGTTGGGCGCGATACTAATGCAGAGAGGGAATGGCATTGACTACGCTTCAAGGCAGCTGAAGCCTCACAAGGCGAACTACCCGACGCACGATTTAGAGTTGGGGGCGGTGATCTTCTCCCTCAAGATTTGGTGACATTACCTCTATGGGGTTCGGTGTACAATTTACACGAACCACAAGAGTTTGAGGTACCTCATGGATCATACAAATTTGAACATGAGGCAGCGTTGGTGGCTTGATTTGGTGAAGGCTTATGATTGTGAAATCCTTTATCACCCGGGGAAGGCCAATGTGGTGGCCGATGCGCTTAGCCGCAAGGGGGCGCCGATCAGGGATATTTGCATGCGGATGAAAGTGGTGACTCCGCTTTTGGAGCGAATTCGGGAGGCCCAGCAAGAGGCCATGAAGGAGGAACACGGAAGAGTGAGCGCATAGTGGGTCAGGTTTCCTCCTTCAACTATGACAGCAGGGGATTATTCACATTACACCGCAGGGTGTGGATGCCATACCTCGGAGGCGTGCGCCAGATCTTCATGGAGGAGGCGCACAAATCCCGATTCTCCATTCATCCCGGGGAAACGAAGATGTATAGGGATCTTTGTCTGGACTATTGGTGGGCCTGCATGAAGCGGGATGTGGCTTGGTATGTCGAGCGGTGCTTGACCTGCAGGAAGGTCAAGGCCGAGCATCAGAAACTGCACAGCAAGATGCAGCCGTTAGATATCCCGTTGTGGAAATTGGAAGATATTACGATGGATTTCATCACGAAGCTTCCCAGGACCGCGCGAGGAGTGGATTCTATATGGGTCATTGTGGATCGATTGAACAAGAGCGCCCATTTTATTCCGATTCAGGAGAGCATCTCGGCCGAGAAGTTGGCCAACATCTATATCAAGGAGATACTGGCACGGCACGGGGTGCCAGTATCAGTGATTTCAAACCGAGATGTGCGTTTTATTTCCAGGTTTTGGAAGAAGTTTCATGATGAGTTGGGCACTCGTCTACATTTTAGCACCGCCTTTCACCCGCAGACAGATGGTCAGAGTGAGTGGACCATCCAGACTCTTAAGGATATGTTGCGGGCATGCGTGCTAGATTTCGGTGGTAGTTGGGATACCTATCTTCCTTTACCTGAGTTCTCATACAACAATAGCTATCATGCGAGCATCGACCGTCCTCCCTTCGAGATGTTGTATGGAAGGAGGTGTAGGACCCCGATATGTTGGGGAGAGGTTGGCCAGAGGGTCATGGGAAGCATCGAAGTGGTGCTCAAGACGACAGAGAAGATTTAGCAAGTCCGGAGCAGGCTTCAGACTGCTCAAAGTCGGTAGAAAAGGTATGCCGATAAGCGTCGATCAGATATGGAGTTCCAGGTCGGAGATATGGTCCTTCTGAAGGTGTCACCTTGGAAAGGCGTCATTTTATTAAGGAAGCGGGGCAAGTTGGGCCCAAGGTATATTGGACCGTTCAAGGTTATAGCCCGGGTGGGCAAGGTGGCATACAGGCTGGATTTGCCAGCCGAACTCAGTCAGATACATAGCACTTTCCATGTCTCTCAGTTGTGGAAGTGTCTGGTGGATGACTCAGCAGTAGTACCCTTGGAGGACATTCAGGTTGATGGCAGCCTGAATTACATCGAGCGGCCTGTAGCAATCCTCGACCGGAAGTCAAAGGATTTGAGGAACAAGAGGGTGGAACTCGTGAAGGTGCAATGGCATTACCAGAAGGGATAAGAGTGGACTTGGGAGCCGGTGGAATAAAGGATGGAGCACTATCCTGAGCTGTTTCAGGATCGAGTAACGGACTTCGAGGACGAAGTCTAAAATAAGTGGGGGAGATTTATAGCACCTGGTTCCTGGGACGTATTCCTTGTAATAAATATTTCTTAAATTATGCATTTTTCCTTGGACTTGGCGAGTTGAAGGACCAACTCGCCGAGTAGAAGCGGGATGAGACGTGGGGTCTAAGCTTTGGACTCATCGAGTAGGCCCTGTTTGGGCAAAAACCCTAACCCGGGTGATTGCACCTTATTTAAACACTCTAAATCAGCCTTCCTTGTTCCTAACACTTCCAAAAGAGCTGTAGAGCGAAACCCTAGCCCCTTTTTGTCCTTGTGAGTGATTTTGGCCTTGTGAATGAAGTTTGAAGCTTAAGATGAGAAGAAGGAGGTGGAAGAGTGCAAGGAGGGGAACTAGATCCGACATCTACCCTGCAAGAGGCTTCCATTCAGGTAGAAAAGTTCCTACCTTGATCACTAGTTCATTAGATCCCCTTTTGTCCCTAATTGGTGGTTTTCAAGCCCTAAAACCCCAATCTCCATGTGTTTGTGCTGTATGATTCGAAAGGACTTCAGATCTGGACATTATGGGCATCTTAAAAGTATAAAGTCTTTGTGGTTGGAGTTATTGACGTCCCTAATGAGTGTATGACCTCTTAAAGAGCTTGGATTTGCCTTCTTGAGCTTATAAGGGTCATGCATGCACGTAAAGTTTGCAACTTTACGTGATAATCATGCCCTAGGAACATAGATCTATGGTTTGGAAGCGTTGATTTGGTCTATATGGGAAATGGGTAGAAGGGACTCGGCGAGTTCTATGAAGATGGCCTTAGACTTGGCGAGTTGGAGGAACAACTCGGCGAGTCCTATGAAGATTGCCTGGAACTTGACGAGTTGTTCTTAAAACTAGGCGAGTCATATGAACTATTACTAAGTAAGAGGGGTTTAAGTGTTGAAGGTCCAACCCTTTGTATTTGCACGCGGAATTAGCAATTTAGCGTGTAGCAATAGTCCCAGAAACCCAAATCCTCATAAAGGATGCTCTGGTGAGGATTTGGAAGCGAGTAAGAGATCTGCTCGTGGGGGATCGACGAGTTGTTCTTGTACTCGGCGAGTCGGATCGCAAATCAGTTCAATCGTCCCAAGTAGTGAGTTAAGGGTGACTCAGTGAGTGGGAAGAGGGACTTGACGAGTAGGACCGGGTTAGTAGGAGCAGGACTCGGCGAGTCTGTGTCATGACTCGGCGAGTCCAGTCAATAGGAAGTTGACTTTAACCAAGGAGTTGACCTTGGACCAGGAGTGGGTCAGTCATTTGACCTAAGGGTATTTATGAGTGGCTAATCTATGTTTATGGATTTATAGCCGGATGATTACCGGTGCAGTAGCCAAACTTTCGGTAGCCACTTTTTGAGGTGAGTTTCCTTCCAGTAGGAACGAGTCTAAGGCACCAAGGTCGGCCCGCATAGATGATATGTTAGTGTCGGAGTGTGGGCAGAGCCCATATCTCATAGTTGAGTATGATTATGATATATCCCAGTATGATAGGATTTTTTATACTCGTTGTCTATGTGATACTTGTATGTTATGGTTTAGTAGCTGAGTGTGGGAGAGGCCCGTATCTCTCTGATAGTGGAGTGTGGGCGAGGCCCGTATCTCTCTTATAGTGGAGTGTGGGCGAGGCCCGTATCTCTCGGATAGCAGAGTGTGGGCTAGGCCCGTATCTCTTAGATAGTGGAGTGTGGGCGAGGCCCATATCTCCTAGTTAGCGGAGTGTGGGCGAGGCCCGTATCTCCTAGCTGTTCGTTGTATGATTGCATGGTATGGGGTATTATTGGGGAACTCACTAAGTTTCGTGCTTACAGTTTATAGTTTTGGTTTCAGGTACCTCTTCAGCGAAGGGGAAGGAGCTGGCACGGTAGCGGCATATCGTACACACATCTCGTTTTCCACACTATGAGATTATTCTGGGATTTGTACTCTGACACTATGGTTGATTTCATGTTTTGGTTTTCAGACACGTAATATGTTTTAAGAAATGATATGACCGAATGTTGTTTATTTTCAATCGTTTCGAAAAGTGTTTAATTAAAAATGAAATTTTTGGACTTGAAAATTAGGTCGTTACACCTTAAGAACCAAAAAGTCACCAAATCCAAAAGGAGTCAATTGCTTTCACTACCATGTTGGAGAAAAGGTTTTTATGATTGTGTGAAGCAAAAACAACACAAAAATCATTTGTTGCTTGCTAATTTGAGGATCCTTTACTTAATCAAGAAATTAGCCAACTAATCACAACAAACACATTTAAACTCATGAATAAAAACATACTAGTAGTGATAATATGTTGAAACACAAAACATTTTCATAAAGATTTAAGAACAAGTTCATGGATTCTTGAACATTCAACAAAAGTTCAAAGGATTCAACAAAAGTTCAAAGGATTCAACAAAAAGTCAACCAAGATTAGTTTAGCCAAGCATGACTAAACTCAAAGAAGCAAATTTAGTTAAGATTGTACCAAACATTTGACAAGAATCAAGAGAAGAAAAGATGAAGTTCTTCAAGGTTTTTGGCCTTCAAATTGCTCCAAAACTCCAGAGAGAAAGTGTCAAAATCGGACATCCAAGATAAGGCTGAAGAGGCACACCAACCTTCCCAATATAGAGCCCTTGACAAAATCTTGATTTTTCCCTTGTCAGGAATCCACGCGGGCCGCGGAGAATCTTACGCGGGCCGCGTGACTTTGACGGATTTTTGGGCTCCTTCATGTCCTGGCCCCCCACAGCTTGTCCATTGACCCAGTTCGAGTCTAATCAACCTCTAGCCCATTTTTCTTCAAGTTCTCTACAATTTGAGCCCAATTTGACTTTTCCAAATCCTCTAAAGCTCTCGTAATCGCCCGATCATCAATCCCCGCACACTCGAAAATTCTCCCACATCTTGCAAATTTAAAGGTTAATTCTTCCAAGCCTTCAAGTAATTGACAAGCCCACTCCATGCATCATCTCCATAGTTAGTAAGCCCAAAATTCTTGATGGCTTCTAAGCCCAATTGCTTCCCAAAGATCCCGCTCCGCTACTCTCCGTAAAACCTGCAATTACGCTTTACGAAATTCGAAAGTACCCGAAAGTGGTCATAAAATAACAAACAGGAAAATATGCATGGAAATTAACTAAAATGTGAATGAAATATGCTAAAATAAACTATAAAAAGAAGTAAATAAAATGAAACTATCAAATTACCCCAAGCTTAAATCTTACTTGTCCTCAAGTAAGAGAAGAATAAAACAAACTCGGGATGAACTATCCTAAGGAAAATAAAAAGAATGGATAGAACTGCGGAAGTTGATCACCGTTCGTCAACATGGTTAGAATTGATCTTTCTATTACCTCACGAATTTTTCACCCGATGACAATGAGACCATAAACCACAGCCAGGACAACTACTTTAGCTGAGTAAGGAGGGATGAGCAGTCGCAGCCCAATGGAAAATGCATACAAAGAAGAACATCGGTAGTAGGGAGAAAGCAGCTGGATGGGCTTGTGTGGAGCTCCTCTTTTAAGTGTACACTCTGATCACAAAAGTTGTGTGATCTCACGTCTGTCGGCCACCGTGTGATTGGGTTTTATCACTCAGGCACAGTTATAGAAATTTGTTCACTTAGTGTTGGCCCAAACCTCCCGTAGCATCCGACTTGACAGTCTCTCTAACATCACCAATTTGTGAAAAGAAACAACTCGATCTATATACAATAAAAAAACCTATACAAATGAATATCAAACGTTGAGTGACCAAAATGTAGGAAAACTTGTTCAATAATTGAACCGGTCACCATCTAAGATAATCGACGCTTGGAATTTGCTTGAGTTTTTTTTTATGATGTTACTTGAAAGTAATGCACTAACATATCGATTTTTTTCAAGAAAACTATTTGACTCGAAATTTAGTTCCCAAAATATGTAAGTGGAACCAAAAGGGTAATAGTAATAATCTGAATGGTCTAAGTGTGAAAAAAACCATGTGTGGAGCATAAAGATGTAAGCTCCTTTTCAAACTTATGTTTTTCCAAATATAATGAAAATGTCCAAATGTGGACTAAAAGACTCTCTAGAATCCTAAGTAAATCACAAAAAGAATATGGTGACGTAAAGAGACCGGATATGGATTCTACTCGGGGACAAGAACCAGTGCTTCATCCTAATGGTTCAAACATGATCAAGTGTGATCCTCTCAGCGGCATAGACCGTAGGGCTAAAAACATCCATTGCTATACTATATCTTATAGTTGTTAGTATTGCATGCATAATTCTTCATGAAAACTACCTGTCCATGATCACTTACCCCTTTAAGCTCCAGCAGTTGATCCCAAGTATGAAGTCCCAAACTGCGGCTAGTGGTCTCGGTTCGATGGGTGAGATAGCAACAAGATCCTTGACCAATAATGATACAATAACTATGAACCTGTTCCATGGAATCCAAGGGGGTGAGAATAAACAAACAAAATGCATGAATGTTAATGCCCTAAGCTAAATGTTATGCAAAAATAAAAAGTGGAAAAGAAGAAAATAAAATATATTTGGGTTTTTATAAAAAAAATGAATGCAAATTAGCTTAAACAAAAATGATATGCAACCTAAAAAAATGCATGGAAAAGTAAAAAGAAAAGGAAAAAAAAGAATGTAAATTAGCTTAAACTAAAATGATATGCAACAAAAAAAATGCTTGGAAAAGTAAAAAAGAAAAGGAAATGCCCCACCCCAAGCTTAAGAACAAGCATTGTCCTCAATGCTTAAGGAAAGGGTGGAAATGACCTAAATCGGAGGGTTGGGTAGAGCATAGGGGTTTGTAGAGGAGGAAAAATGGTGAATAATGGTGGTGGTCTTGCGGGATTCCGACCGGTAGATTTCCGGGAAATCGAGTTTTTATATGGAGCGCGGGCGGGGCGCGGGCCGCGTAGAGGCCGCGTATATTTTCCTTATTTTTCCCTCGAGTGAACAGAAGAGCTAGAACAACTTTTTCTACGAGGCACGCGGGCCACGTGGAACCCGCACGATGGCTGCACAAAGTCTTACGCGGGCCGTGTGGAACCTGCACGCTGGCCGCGTGTGCTGAACAGGGTTGGAGGTGATTCTTCTATGCGGGCAAGGAAAGGGCCGCACACAAGCCACACAAGACCTTATGTTGTCCGCGTGGATTTTCATGCGGGCCGCGTGACTTCCTGCACTTCAAAATTTCAAATTTTTCTAAAAACTTGAGTTTTGGCCATAATGATTCTCGCAAAGTCCCGGTTTCAAAAACACAACAAAAGGTTTGGACAAAGGTGAGAATAAAGCTTAAAATTTTTCAAAAATGAACACTTTCAAAACAAAAAAAAAACATTGTCAAAATCATTTTATTCAGTTTATAAAAGACGAAAGCACAATGCTTCCCAAAAATGCGCTTCTTTAACGTCTTTGGCAAGACGCCTCCAAACTTCACTTTAACACTTTGGGGCGTCCAAATGGACAACATCTTGGACATTTGAATCAAAACCTTCATAGAAAGGCTTCAACCGATGTCCATTAACATTGCAATTTTGCCCCGTGTCAACATTTTTGAATTGCCGCATCTCCATTGGGACTCTTTTCTTGTATTTGACTTTCTTTTTACGGGAAAACCATACCAGACTTAGAGCTTTGATAACAACAAGCATCCAACCATATTCTTTATTGCACTTGTTTAGTAAGGTGACCAACTCTTCCCTCTTTGACATGGTGGTTGAGTAGGTGACTTGTTTGGCATCCTCTTTCTCGTGATACGTATCATTTTAAGGGTCCAACAGATTTATCATTTTAGGCTCTTATGGTTGGTCTACCACTGGAGTTAGTTTCTCAATGGTAGTGGGTGGCTTAAACTCTCTTTCGTTAATCCCCAACACATCCACTATAATTTCATTGAAATATTTCTCAATTTCTTCTTCCTCCTTGATAGCCTCTTCTACTTCTACTCCTTCTTCCACTTCTTCATATAACACTCTTGGGCCATCAAAGATTTTCTCATCTTTCAAAGGAATGGCACATGCGCTAAGCCATGGGCTCTCTTCAGATGGTAATTTGTCTTGATATTCAGTTATACTTACTGATTGAGCAATTTGTGTTATTTGTTGCTCTAAGCTTTTGAGGGTAGCTTGGGTTATTTCTTGGAAAAGTTGGGTAGATGTGGTAATGTTTTTCACAATCTCCTCTAAGGACATGCTTGGTGTTTCAAGTTGTTAAGGAGGTGGAGGATATGGATGTTGGAATTGTGGAGTTGGTTGGTATTGGTCATTTCTCCAAGCTTGGTATGGGATTTTGTATTGGTTGTATCCCCAAGCTTGGTTGTTGTCCCACCATTGATCATGTTGAGGTTCATCATAACTCCATTGATTTGACCAGCAGTAGCTTCCCTTCTCTTACACTTCTTCCCATCTTCCTTGTAAATATGGACACATGTCAGAATGATGTCCATTTTGGGCGCAAAAATCACAAATAAGAGGCATGGGTTGCACACTTTGGTCACTTTCAATCATCATAACTAACTAAGCTAGCTTAGAAAGTTTATCTTCAATGCAGGGAGTGTTCATTCCCGAACCATACTTTTTTCTTCAATTTTTGAGTTTCAAACTAGAGTACCTGCACAATGAGATCTAGGCATAGAGAAACAAACTGATTAAATATAAACCAGTCCCCGACAACGGCGCCAAAATTTGGTGGTTGTCGAGGCCAAAAAAAATAATAACCCTAAATATTACACACTAAAATAGTGTATATTGGTAAAGGGATTGAATCCACGGAGATTGGTTCAATGTATAACTCTATGAAAAATCTCTTTGTAAAAATACTTGTAAAATAAGAATAAAAAATAAAATGGGGTGGGGGGTGTTGGTGTTTTGAAATACTTGAAACAAACTAGAATTAACTATGCTTTTAAGAGACAATTTCAACAAAAATAAGAGTTTGATGTAAAACCAATAAGGGAGAGATGGTTGACTTAAAGTTTCCTCATTTTGACTTCTGATGAACATATCATTAGAATCCAATGGTGCTATACTTTGATTTAAATCTGTAATTTGGGTATAGTAATCCAAGGAACTTGAGATTACCTAGACTTTTCTTAATTGTTGAAATGGCTAGAGAAGCTCATAACAATTTCCTTAGTCAAAGTCACTAATTTCAAATAGCATGTAATTAGTGAAAGTTAACTAGCCTTAAGAACCAAAAAGTCACCAAATCCAAGAGGAGTCAATTTCTTTCACTACCATGTTGGGGAAGAGGTTTTTATAATTGTGTGAAGCAAAAACAACACAAAAATCATTTGTTGTTTGCTAATTTGAGGATCCTTTACTTAATCAAGAAATTAGCCAACTAATCACAACAAACACATTTAAACTCATGAATAAAAACATACTAGTAGTGATAATATGTTGAAACACAAAACATTTTAATAAAGATTTAAGAACAAGTTCATGGATTCTTGAACATTCAACAAAAGTTCAAAGGATTCAACAAAAGTCAACGAAGATTAGTTTAGCCAAGCATGACTAAACTCAAAGGAGCAAAGTTAGTTAAGATTGTACCAAACATTTGACAAGAATCAAGAGAAGAAAAGATGAAGTTCTTCAAGGTTTTTGGCCTTTAAATTGCTCCAAAACTACAGAGAGAAAGTGTCAAAATCGAACATCCAAGATAAGGCTGAAGAGGCACACCAACCTTCCCAATATAGAACTCTAGATAAAATCCTGATTTTTCCCTTGTCAGGAATGCACGCGGGCCGTGGAGAATCTTATGCGGGCCGCGTGACTTTGACGGATTTTTGGGCTCCTTCATGTCTTGGGCCCTCACAGCTTGTCCATTGGCCCAGTTCGAGTCTAATCAACTTCTAGCCCATTTTTCTTTAAGTTCTCTTCAATTTGAGCCCAATTTGACTTTTCCAAATCCTCCAAAGCTCTCATAATCGCCCGATCATCAATCCCCGCACACTCGAAAATTCTCCCGCATCTTGCAAATTTAAAGTTTAATTCTTCCAAGCCTTCAAGTAATTGACAAGCCCACTCCATGCATTATTTCCATATTTATCAAGCCCAAAATTCTTGATGGATTTTAAGCCCAATTGCTTCCCAAAGATCCCGCTCCGCTACTCTCTGTAAAACCTGCAATTACGCTCACGAAATTCGAAAGTACCCGAAAGTGGTCATAAAATAACAAAAGGAAAAATATGCATGGAAATTAACTAAAATGTGAATGAAATATGCTAAAATAAACTATAAAAAGAAATAAATAAAATGAAACTATCAACTTACATCCCACTAGCAGAGTTTTCCTGCAACAATAGTTATCATGCTAGTATTAACCGACCCCCATTTGAGATGTTGTGTGGAAGGAGGCGTAGGACTCCAGTTTGTTTGGGGGAGGTTGGCCATCGGGTCATGGGAAACATCGACGTGGTGCTTAAGACCACTGAGTTGATTCAGCATGTGCGTGACAAGCTGCGAGTTGCGCAGAGTTATCAGAAAAGCTATATGCACCGACGTCGATCGGATCTCAAGTTTTAGGTTGCAGACTTCGTATTTCTGAGATTGTCGCCTTCGAAAGTTTTCATCCGCCTTCGAAAAAGGGGTAAGCTAGGACCTCGATTCATTGGGCCATTCAGGATTGATGCTCGAGTTGGCAAGGCTGCTTATTGTTTAGACCTCCCTAATGAGCTCAGCCAGATCCATAACACCTTCCATGTGTCTCAACTGCGGAAGTGTGTGCCAGATGAGAATGTAGTTGTTTTGTTGGATTACATCCAGGTGGATGAGGGCTTGAACAATGTTGAGAAGCCCATTCTAGTCTTGGATAGAAAAACTAAAGGTCTTCGCAATAAAGTAGTGAAGCTAGTGAAGGTGCAACGACAGCACCGGAAGGGCTCTGAATGGACTTTGGAGCCAGAGAACGAGATGAGAGAGAACTACCCGGATCTATTTGCATCGGAAGACTTCGAGGACGAAGTCTAATTCAAGTGGTGAAGCGTTGTAACATTCAAAAATCTAGGTATTCTATTTATGCCCTTGAAGTATATTATTTCTTTGGCAATTATGGACCCTTCGTACGCTAGGCGTATATATGTGTACGCTTAGCATATGCTTGTGCATGCATCGGGTGGTTGGGGCTCGTACGCGGGGCATACGAGCATGTACGCGGGGCATACGAGACTAATGACCAAAACCCTAATTTCATGGCATGGACCCTATTTAAACACACTTATATAACTTGGACTAAACCCTAAACAGCCTTTGTAGCCTCTTTTGTAGAAGTCCACCTTTGAGTCCATAAATCCTCTCTTGTGAGTTTAAGCAACTCCAGCGGTTAGGAAGGTTAGATCTGAGGTTCCTTGGCTTGGTTATAGCATAAAAATGCTAACTTGATGACTTTTACGGCTCCATGCATGAGTTAAGATCTTATAAAAAGTCTTAATGAATAGAATGGGATGTTGGGATCATATATGGCATACCATGGCATAAAGTTTCCATCTTTATGCCTTAGGACCTTAAAATCAACCAAGATCTGTAATTTAGACAAGTTGTCTTTATGCATTAAGCACTTAAAGGATTTTGGTGCAAAGAAGCTTGTACGTTGGGCGTATTAGGTTGTATGCTACGCGTACAACCTATAAGCTTAGTACGCTAACTGTACTGAAGAGGTACGTTGGACGTACACTCCTAGCGGGTTTTGGGCCTCCGGTAGATTTTTGAGCCTTTTCAGCCAGAATTAACTTTGGGTTTGGAATTTCAAGTGTAGTAGGACTCTGAATTTATTATTGGGTCGTTGATATCATGATTGGGCCTTTTTGGGCCTTGTGGCGCATTATTAATTTGGGCCTTGGATATTTGGCCCATTATGGGAGGGAAGACTTTTGGGCCTTAGTGGCGGAGTTTGGACTTAGGAATTGGGCCTATGTTTTGGATTAGTGAATTGATTCTAATTAGGATAATCATGTTTATTCAGTGTGATATTACCGGAACAGCAGCCGAGCAGTATTTTTACCAGCAGTCTGAGGTGAGTTCTCTCACCATATCAATGGGTCAAAGACAACAATGTTGGCCCATTGGTTGACAGACAAGATACATAGTTTTTATGTGGTTTTCTGTTTGTGTGAAAACCATGGGGGTAGCCTGTGGCGCTTGGATATCAGACCTTGGGGGGAGCCCATGACATTCCAGGTTAAAACCATGGGGGAGCCCATGGCACTTGGATATCAGACCATGGGGGAGCTTGTGGCATTCCAGGTTAAGACCGAGGGGGGGAGCCCCTGGCACGTAAGACCATGGGGGTAGCCCATGGTAACTATATTTGTTGTGTGGTATTATGTGGTTGAATGTAGTTTGATATTTTTCGAAACTCACTAAGATTTTGCATACAGTTTATTTGGGCGTTTCAGGTACTTCCGGTACAAAAGGGAAGCGCCTGGCTTGATGGCGCAACATTCACTCTCCAACACTTTCCGCACTTATCTGTTTTGATACTATGATATTTGATACAATATGATGTAATGAATTTTTTGGAACAAATTATTATTGTATTTCGATTTTTAAAAATGAAAAAATTTACTGGGTTTTTGCGTTGTTACACTATACCAATGTAAGGCAAAACAACCACAATAAAATAAACAAGTGTCAGCAAATGCTAAGTGAGTCAACCATAAGTATAATGTTAGGAAAACACACATAGCATATCATCACATACATCACATGCATCACATACCACACATACATTGCACACATTATATACATCACATATATCGAATGTTCATCAATAGAGTATCATTAGGGACTACCATTATTATTGATCTTTTAATATTTGATAAATATTAATTATTCCTAACCTAGCCCTGGGTCCATCACTAACCAGCAAGGTAGACATCCCACCCATGGGTGCATCACTAACCCGTAAGGTAGACACCCCACACACAGGTCCATCACTAAGACACTAACCTAAATGCAAAACTCGTTCACTACTAAGTGACCAGCCCAACCCTTCCTCTTTGGGTCCATCACTAACCAAAGAGGTAAATACCTCATTCACTATTAACTTGACCACCTCGGCCTAATGTTCTAAGTGAGGCGCGACTCTCATTTGTAGTATTGCCCCCAATGCGCTATGTTTGCTACTCCGACGATGCAAATACAAGTATGTGTGTTGTCCTTCAAGGGTGTTACTTAATATTGTTTCCCATCACTAAAAACTTCCCACCCAGATGTGATATTTGACCCAATGTCATCATTACACCAATATCACTCCAAACCTCAAACACCTTTGTAACGACCCAATTTTCAAGGCCAAAAATTTCATTTCTGAATTACGCATTTAATAAACATTTTACCAAAACATTGTCGATAAAACATTCCATTACAAAATCATAATGTTGTATTTCAAACCATAACATCATAAGTATTGAAAATTAGAGTACAGTTCCAAAAACTTCTTGCAGAAATATGTGTGTGTGTGTGTGATGCGCTGCTACACCGCCGACTCTTTCTCCTTCAACGAAGAGGTACCTGAAACCAAAACCCAAAACTGTAAGCACAAAGCTTAGTGAGTTCCCCCATCATACCACATACCATACAATATCGTCGGTATCTTTCAACCGGTAACCTGCATCGGTATTTTTCAACCGGTAACCTTCCTCGGCATCTTTCAACCGGTAACCATCATCGGTATCTTTCAACCAGTAATCAACATCGGTATCTTTCAACCGATAAATGGGAACTATTTCACCCCTACCACTAGCATACAATCAACAGATATAAACATACAGTTAGGCATATCCGGGTACTGACCTACCCTTGGGTCCTAGGGACCACTGTCAAGGAAACTAATCCCTATCAAACACATAACATACTATCGAGATAAACCTCATAACCAACACATAACCAGACCAAGATAATTATCACAAAGATCATTATCTTTTAAATACCCCTTTTTGGTGGACTGGAATTGTGGCCTTAGACCTACCCCTATTGGAAGGTAACTCACCTCAATGTTGTGTAGTGTCTGAACTAGCCTTGGCGCACAAGTCAACTCCCTACGAATCCTCGATCCCTACACGACAACCTTCAAGTCAACACACATCACATAGAACCCTGAACAGGGTCAGTCCAAGCTCAGTCAAAGTTAACATTGGTCAAAGTCAACATTCAGTTGACCTGACTCGCCGAGTTGGCCTACCAACTTGTCGAGTCCATGTTTCTCTAATCCCACACAAAACACCGGCTTAACTTGTCGAGTCTAGCAAAAACTCGATGGGTTCTCCTTCAATCATAACATAGGGACCATCTTCATCCGACTCGCCGAGATCCTTCTTGAACTCGTCGAGTTCATCTCCAACTTAAGAACTTGTGCAGTCTATGACTCGCCGAGTTGTATGAACAACTCATCGAGTCCATCTTCAAAGATTGGGAGATTGCTATGGACTCGCCGAGTCTGCTCATACCACTCGCCGAGTCCCATGGCTTCCAGGTCCCTTTTCACGTCTAAACCCACAAGGGAATTCCTTCCTAACACTTACCCATTCACAGAAAGGGTTTGGTGCACAATGGTCACCAACTCGTCGAGTGCCAAGAACAACTCGCCGAGTCTAACCTTGACCAATTCCATACAGTCGATTTAAATGAGGTCTAACACACCACAACCATAGATATGGCCTCCTAATGTCCATTTTATACGTAAAGTTCCAAACTTGATGCACATGCATGGGGTTTTTAGCTTAAAAATCCATATAAAGTGTCCTACAATGTGCATGGGGCTCTCATAGCCCTAAAGTTGGCACCTTTATGCCATGAGACCCCTCTTAAGGCTCAAATCTGAAGTCAAAACTCACTCAACACTTCCAAATCCGAAATATAACTTAGAAATCCAGAGAGATCCCAAGTTAAAGATGAATAACCAAATAGATGAGTCAAGACAGGGGCATTTTACCTTGAAGCTGCTGGAAATGAAGTAAGATCTTCGGATCTACAAGCCCCGACTCGATTTCCAAGCTCCTTTCTTCCTTCCAAGCTTTACAATCCACACAAGAACACCAAAAATGGCCTTAACTCACACACAAACAGCTAGGGTTCGATATGAAGCTTTCAAGAGAGTGTTAGGAACAAGGGAGGCTGAGTTAAGGCGTTTATATAAGGTGCAAACCCCCATATTAGGGTTTTTGTCCAGACAGCTTGGACTCATCGAGTCCGGTCTCTGACTCGTCGAGTCAACCACTTAACTCCCGTGTCCAACCCGCTTCTACTCGACGAGTTGGGCCACCAACTCGCCAAGTCCCAGGCTAAAATGAAAATTACTTAATTTATAAATATGTACAAGGAACCAGGTGTTACAAATCTCCCCCACTTATTTTAGACTTAATCCTCGAAGTCTGCTGCTTGTTCCTGGAAAAGCTCTGGGTAAAGCTCCATCATCTCATCCTCCGGCTCCCAAGTCCACTCCGAGCCCTTTCGGTGCTGCCACTACACCTTTACCAGCTCCACTCTCTTATTCCTCAGATCCCTTGACTTCCTGTCAAGGATCGCCACTGGCCGCTCGATGTAGTTCAGGCTGTCATCAACCTGAGTGTCCTTTAAAGGCACTACTGCCGAATCGTCCACCAAACATTTCCGCAACTGGGAAACGTGAAAGGTGCTATGAATCTGACTGAGTTTGGCTGGCAGATCCAGCCTATATGCCACCTTGCCCACCCGGGCTACAACCCTGAAAGGTCCAATATACCTGGGGCCCAACTTGCCCCGCTTCCTGAATCGAATGACACCCTTCCAAGGTGACACCTTCAGGAAGACCATATCCCCGACCTGGAATTCCAAGTCTGATCGGCGCTTGTCGGCATAACTTTTCTACCGACTCTGAGCAGTCTGAAGCCTGCTCTGGACCTACTGGATCCTCTCCATAGTCTTGAGTACAACTTCGGTACTCCCCATAGCCCTCTGACCAACCTCACCCCAACATATCGGGGTCCTGCACTTCCTCCCGTACACCATCTCGAAGGGAGGACGGCCAATACTCGTGTGATAACTGTTGTTGTACGAGAACTCAGCCAAAGGAAGGTAAGTATCCCAACTACCTCCGAAGTCTAAGACACACGCCCGCAACATATCCTCCAAAGTCCGGATGGTCCGCTCACTCTGTCCATCTGTTTGCGGGTGAAAAACGATGTTAAAATGCAGACGAGTTCCCAGCTCGTCATGGAACTTCTTCCAGAACCTAGAAGTAAACCGAACGTCTCTGTCTGAAATCACCGATACTGGCACCCCATGTCGCGCCACCACCTCCCTGATATAAATGTCGGCCAACTTTTCGGCCGAAATACTCTCCTGAATCGGGATAAAATGGGCACTCTTGGTCAATCGATCGACGATGACCCAGATTGAATCCACTCCTCGTGCGGTCCTGGGAAGCTTTATGATAAAATCCATTGTGATGTCTTCCCATTTCCACAGCGGAATATCCAACGGTTGCATCTTGCCATGAGGTCTCTGAAACTCGGCCTTGACTTTCCTACAGGTCAAGCGCCGCTCTACATACCATGCCACATCCCGCTTCATGCAGGGCCACCAATAGTCCAGACAAAGATCCATATACATCTTCGTTGCCCCGGGATGAATGGAGAACCGAGATTTGTGTGCCTTCTCCATCAGAACCTGGCACACACCCCCGTGGTATGGCACCCACACCCTACGGTGTAGTGTCAGTAATCCACGACTGTCATAGTCGAAGGAGGAAACCTGCCGCATGATCCGCTCGCTCTTCTGATGTTCCTCCTTCATGGCCTCTTGCTAGACCTCCCGAATCCGCTCCAACAACGGAGTCACCACTGTCATCCTCAGGCAGATATCCCTGATCGGCGCTGACTTGCGGCTAAGCGCGTCGGCCACCACATTGGCCTTACCCGGGTGATAAAGGATCTCGCAATCGTAATCCTTTACCACGTCCATCCACCGGCGTTGCCTCATGTTTAGATTCGGCTGATCCATGAGGTACCTCAAACTATTATGGTCTGTGTAGATAGTACAGCGAACCCCATAGAGTTAATGGCGCCAAATCTTAAGGGCGAAAACAACAGCCCCTAACTCCAAGTCATGTGTCGGGTAGTTCGCCTCGTGAGGCTTCAGCTGCCTCGACGTGTAGGCGATGGCATGCCCTCTCTGCATCAGAACCGCGCCCAAAACTGAGATGGACACATCGCAATACACAACAAAATCCTCCATGCCCTCTGGCAGGGCTAAGATTGGCGCCTCGTAGAATCTTTTTCTCAGAGTCTCGAATGCGCGCTGTTGCTCAGGCCCCCAACGAAAGACCATGGCTTTCCTTCTTAGCCTGGTCAAGGGTACGACTATCTTGGAGAAATCCTAGATGAATCTACGATAGTAGTTGACTAATCCTAGGAAACTCCGAATCTCGGATGGAGACTTCGGAACCTCCCATCTCATCACGGCCTCCACTTTGGTCGGGTCCACTGAGATCTCGTTCTAGTTGAAGAGATGCCTAAGGAACTGCACCTCGCGCAACTAGAACTCACACTTGGAGAACTTAGCATACAAGTTCTCCCTCCACAAAGTCTCCAGAACCTCTCGTAGATGCTCCTCGTGCTCCTCCTACGTCTTGGAGTAAACCAAGATATCATCAATAAACACTATCACAGACTGGTCTAACATCGGTCTACACACGCGGTTCATGAGGTCCATGAACACGGCAGAAGCATTGGTGAGCCCGAAGGGCATCACCACAAACTCGTAGTGGCCATAGCGCGTCCAAAACGCAGTCTTCTACACATCCTCCACTCTAACCCTCATCTGATGGTATCCCGAACGCAGATCAATCTTGAAGAACCAAGATGCTCCCTGCAGCTGGTCAAAGAGGTCATCAATCCTCAGGAGTGGGTAACGGTTCTTTCACCATTACCTTGTTCAGCTCCCGATAATCTATACACATCCGATACGACCCGTCCTTCTTCTTTACAAACAGAATCGGGGCTCCCCAGGGAGAACTACTCGGTCTAATGAATCCCTTGTCTAACAGCTCCTGCAGCTGTGTAGAAAACTCCTGCATCTTAGGAGGAGCCAGCCGATACGGTGCCTTGGCTATCAGAGCCGCACCAGGGACTAGGTCGATCCTGAATTCCACCTGCCTCTCTGGAGTTATCCCAGGCAACTCCTCGGGGAATACGTCCGTAAACTCACGCACCACGGGCACATCGCCCACCGTCGCCTTACCCGCCTACCGGGTGTCCATAACATAGGCGACATGTCCCGCGCAACCCTGCTGAAGGTAACGCCTAGCTCTCGCTGCTGAACATACCACTGGTCCTCGCTGCGGCCTCTCGCCCTGAACTACCAACTCTCCCCCACTTAGGGTTCGGATCCAAACCAGCTAATGCGCGCAATCTATCACCACCCCATTGGGGCTCAACCAATCCATGCCTATAATCACCTTGTTCCCCCTCAACGGAATAGGAAACCAGGTCTACCAGGTAACGCTCCTCGAACAGCCTCAAAACACAGTCCCGATAGACCTCCGATGCTCGTACCGATCGGTTGTCCGCAATCTCGACCTCTAGATAGCAATCCAACATGCTCGAAGACTCCGGAAACTTCTTGCTAAGTGCAAGAGAGACAAATGATCAGGTGGCACCCGAATCAAACAACACATGAACTGGGATTTCGTTCACATGGAACGATCCTAACCAAGGCACATCATATATATCAAAATCACAACGATATACTATAAAAGCATAAGGATAAGAAATCATACCCATCACCACATCGGATGCAGCGCGTGCCTCCTCGACTGTCAGCTGAAATGCTCAGCTCCGAACCACTGGAGCCTCCATCTTGACCTTCCAGCCATCCACAACCCGACCTGTCGCTGGAGTCGGTGCTACAGCCGGCGCCGCTGCTGCTGCCAATTTAGGGCAATTGGCCTTCTTATGTCCCTTTTGATTACAATGAAAGCAAATCAGGTCTGACATCTGTATCGTCGGAGTAAGGGCAGTACAATCCCTGCCAAAATGCCCAACCTTTCCGCACTTGTAGCAGCCTGAACCCGGCCCAGTGCAACAAGCTCCCTCGTGTGACCGACCGCATTTCCCACAGCGGTCCCGCCCTGACTGGCCTTTCGGCCTACCATCGGATCCCCTGGGCTTCTTCCCCAAAGCCCCTGCCGTCTGCCCCTCCTCTGCCTTCCTCTTCCGGATGTGCTCCAGATCAATCTCCCTCTCCCTAGCCCTGGCCCTGGCAATCATGGAATCCAGGGTAGGGCAAAATGAAAAACTAACATGCTCCCGGATGTCAGCTCGTAGCATGTCATGGTAGCGGGTCCTCTTCATGTTCTCATCACCCGCATACTAGGGCACCAACAAAGCCCTCTCCCAGAACTTGGCGGTGATCTCCGCTACAGTCTCCGTAGTCTGTCACATATCCAAGAATTCCCTGGCAAGCTGCTGAAGCTCTACAGCTGGCTCAAACTCTGCTCTGAACCGGGTCACCAAATCCGATCATGTCATAGCCTCAACAGCTGAGGCTCCCAGAGAGTCACCAATCAACTCCCACCAATCCCTAGCCCAGTCCCTCAAACACCCTACTGCAAATTGTACCTTCGACCCCTCGAGGCAGAAGCTGGTCAGCTGTGCAGACTCAATGTCTGTAATCCATCGCCTGGCAGCAATGGGATCCTTTGCCCCGTGGAAATCTGGCGCACCACTCCCTCTAAAGTCCTTAAAGGACAGTGTGCATGGTCCTGACTGGCTGGTCGCCATGTCACTCTGGAACGCTCTGAGGCGATCCTCCATCAGCTCAATGATCCCCTCCTTGATCGACCCGAAGATAACTGGCGTCGCATCAAGGATACCCCTCGTGATCTCGGACACAATGAACTCACGTAACCCATCATCCACATGCTCGGATCCTGCCCCCGAGCCCGATCCTGACCCGGATGCTGAACCTCCTACTCCATCTCGCGTGACCACCATTCTCAGACAATAAACATACGAATGTCAGGGTCACATATACTTTCTGGAGATCACCCACACTTCCAAGTTTCCCGGTTCCATCTAGGCCCTCCTTGATTCGAGTACGCATCCTCTGCTTTCGGTAGTACGGGCCCATACTACCTTCCACATCTATCCGTACTTTCCTCAAGAATTGCCTCGACTTCACCAAGTCCCTTTTTACCGATACCCTTTCCACCGACCTCATCCTAGGCTTCCCTAGGGCACTCTCCGACCTACTTTCTGCCATCAGTTGCACTAGGAGTCCCCACCACCTCCCCTAACTAGCTTGCGGATACTGTTACATATCCGCTCCTTAGTTAGTTAAAGTTGGCCAGAGCCCCCATAGCACAAAGCAAGCAGCATTCGTGCTTTGAGTAACCAAACCAGGCATAACCTACACAGACCATCCTACTGCTGACTAAACAGTCCTAGCATACAGCTCATACAACAGGCACTTAAGGTATCCTTCCTAGATCCTTAGCCCTAACTAGCATGCAATTCTCCGAATCATATATCAGGCACACAAGGCATCCTCCTAGATCCTTAGTCCTATTCTAGCATGCAGTTCTTTGAATCAAAACCATATAAAATAACATAACAAGTATGGGTATCTTAGGGAAAACTTACTTGAGCCCGGCCGGTCGCACGCATCACACACTTTGTCTTTCTTAAAAATTTCTCAGTTTAAACTTTAGAAAACCATTTTTCCTTGAAATATCTTTTAGTCCCTCGGTTTGAGTCCAGACACCCCCGAGGGTGTGTCCGAATCCCTCAAACCAGGGCTTTGATACCAACTTGTAACGACCCAATTTTCAAGGCCAAAATTTTCATTTCTGAATTACGCATTTAATAAACATTTTACCAAAACATTGTCGATAAAACATTCCATCACAAAATCATAATGTTGTATTTCAAACCATAACATCATAAGTATTGAAAATCAGAGTACAGTCCCAAACACTTCTTGTGGAAACATGTGTGTGTGTGATGCACTGCTACACCACCGGCTCTTTCCCCTTCGACAAAGAGGTACCTAAAACCAAAACCAAAACCAAAAATGTAAGCACAAAGCTTAGTGAGTTCCCCCATCATACCACATACCGCACAATATCGTCAATATCTTTCAACCGGTAACCTGCATCGGTATCTTTCAACCAGTAACCTTCCTCGGTATCTTTCAACCGGTAACCATCATTGATATCTTTCAACCGGTAATCAACATCGGTATCTTTCAACCGGTAACTGGGGACTATTTCACCCCCTACCACTAGCATACAATCAACAGATATAAACATACAGTCAGGCATATTCGGGTACTGACCTACCCTTGGCTCCTGGGACCACTGTCAAGGAAACTAATCCCTATCATACACATAACATACTATCCAGATAAACCTCATAACCAACACAAAACCAGACCAAGATAATTATCACAAAGACCATTATCTTTTAAATACCCCTTTTTGGTGGGCCGGCATTGTGGCCTTAGACCCACCCCTACTGGAAGGTAACTCACCTCAATGTCGTGCAGTGTCTGAACTAGCCTCGACGGACAAGTCGACTACCTATAACTCCTCGATCCCTACATGACAACCTCCAAGTCAACACACATCACATACTACCCTAAACAGGGTCAGTCCAAGATCAGTCAAAGTTAACATTGGTCAAGGTCAACAATCAGTTGACCTGACTCGCCGAGTTGGCCTACCAACTCGTCGAGTCCATGCTTCTCTAGTCCCACACAAAACCCCGGCTCCACTCGTCGAGTCTAGCAAAAACTCAATGGGTTCTCCTTCAGTCATAACATCGGGACCATCTTCATCCGACTCGTCGAGTTGCTTCTTGAACTCTTCGAGTTCATCTCCTACTTAAGAACTTGTCCAATCTATGACTCGCCGAGTTGTATGAACAACTCGTCGAGTCCATCTTCAAAGATTGGTAGATTGCTATGGACTCGCCGAGTCTGCTCATACCACTCGCCAAGTCCTATGGCTTCCAAGTCCTTTTTTCGCGTCTAAACCCACAAGGGACTTCCTTCCTAAAACTTAACCATTCACAGAAAGGGTTTGGTGCACAATGGTCACTGACTCGTCGAGTGCCAAGAACAACTCGCCGAGTCTAACCTTGACCAATTCCATACAGTCGATTTAAATGAGGTCTAACACACCACAACCATAGATATGGCCTCCTAATGTCCATTTTATACGTAAAGTTCCAAACTTGATGCACATGCATGTGGTTTTTAGCTTAAAAATCCATATAAAGTGTCCTACAATGTGCATGGGGCTCTCATAGCCCTAAAGTTGGCACCTTTATGCCATGAGACCCCTCTTAAGGCTCAAATCTGAAGTCAAAACTCACTCAACACTTCCAAATCCGAAATATAACTTAGAAATCCAGAGAGATCCCAAGTTAAAGATGAATAACCAAATAGATGAGTCAAGACAGGGGCATTTTACCTTGAAGCTGCTGGAAATGAAGTAAGATCTTCGGATCTACAAGCCCCGACTCGATTTCCAAGCTCCTTTCTTCCTTCCAAGCTTTACAATCCACACAAGAACACCAAAAATGGCCTTAACTCACACACAAACAGCTAGGGTTCGATATGAACTTTTCAAGAGAGTGTTAGGAACAAGGGAGGCTGAGTTAAGGCATTTATATAGGGTGCAAACCCTCATATTAGGGTTTTTGTCCAGGCAGCACAGACTCGTCGAGTCCGGTCTCTAACTCTCCGAGTCAGCCACTTAACCCCCGTGTCCACCCCACTTCTACTTGACGAGTTGGGCCACCAACTCGCCGAGTCACAGGCCAAAATGCAAATGACTTAATTTAAAAATACGTACCAGGAACCAGGTGTTACAACTTTAGTGTCCATGAACCATGTTTTGAATGGTGCTCTAGAAAAGCCACTTCGCACCACTATTGGCTTAAGTTCTTTCCATTTAGGTATCTTTTAACCTATAAGGCCGTCACAAGTATCCGGATAGGGTACACACACCTAAGTCTAGGTTGCTATCCTTTACGCCCTATTAAGTGTATTCCTTTTTTTTAATTAATTTATTATTAATTCATCACATAAGGATTACACTACCAACCTCCCTAAGTAATCATGCTAAGTTTCTATTAATATTAAATGGCATGTTACTTCCATATTTCACAATATGTAAACATGCAACAAGACATAACAAGTTAAGGCATTTTACACTATATATAATCATGTATATATCATCACTTCATCATTAAGGAATATTATATCACTAGCATGCATTGTTCTAACCATCATAGACAAGTATTTCTAGAAAATTATAACTGCACATACAACCCACAATCAACATAAATCCTTCTTTCTATAGTGGACCTATCACACCCCTCACATCAAAATAAAAAAGAAAGAGTATAGCATGAAGGAAACATCACTCACATAAACATTTCATTCACAATTGGGGTACATGCAACCTAAACAACCTAGGTTCATTCCACTCCCTCTAAGATGTGGAATTCCTAACAAGTACTTTAAATAACCATAAAGATTGACTCACCTTTGTCAAAATGCATCCTATTACCACTTAAAATCTTGTAGGAACTGAGGTATCAAGCTTTCCCCTAGTACAACACAGATAAGTAAATTACCAGAAGTTTACTAGATCAAAAATAGCAATTTTGTACCCCAAACATGCAAACTAGTTACCAGACCCAATTCTATTTAACCTGAAACAACAGCCTGTTCAAGGCTACTTTAGAACTACAAAACCTGTATAAATTACAATTTTATTTCATATTACAATAGTTTATACTTTTATCAATTCATAAAGTGCTTGCATAGGTCCATACGATTTTTCTAGAATTTTCTATGAATTTTACAAAACTGCATATTCGTGAAACTAATTTTTGACTAGTTACTGAAAATGACGATTTTCACCTTGGTTAGAGACAACATCAAGTCCTGGGAAAAATCAGGGACAAACTATACTTAAAATTAAACATTTGAGATCTTACGGATCATAAAATCCATCACCTATGATTTTTCTAGATTTTTTTTTCAAAACATGGGTAGAACATGATTTTTCCTACAATTCTCAGCTTTGAGTTTTAAGGGTTAGCTGACAAATTAACACATTAAGTCCTGATCAAAGTTGACTATAAAGATGGAAATTGAATTCTTAAAAGTAACAACATGTCAAGAAGTCAAAAGGACAATTTCAATCACAACCCATGACTCAAAGTGCATTGTTTTTAAGGAGAAAAGCAAAGTACATCACTAAAAGAGAACACACCAATAAGGGCTTGATTTTCCTCCACCATTAAACCACATATAAAGTCCTTTAGGAAATGTTTTGAAGAACTTTTTAATGGTTCTAAAATGGTCTTTTTATAGAAAATTATTCATATAAATTCATAAGATTTGAGGATACAAGAAGCAAGAAACATGCACCAAAAGAAAGCATTTTGACCCAAGATATCAACCAACTAAATAACAATTGAATCATACACATAAGAGGATGAAGAATTAAGGATTTACCAGGTTGTAGAGATTGATTTCAAGCCTCAATTTCAAATCCTCAATCAAATATGACGACCCTCTCTCCTTCAATCACACACACGTACTCGTTGTTGCTTCTTTCTCATTTCTGTCACACGTCGCACAAACAAGCATACGATGGTAATGAGCTGACTTTTTTTTTGATCGATTACACCCTTACTCCAATTCTTCCTCATAACCAGACCTTCCATTTCCCTCCTTCATATCGATTTCTCTTTTTTTTTTCTTTACTACCAATCGAACACATACACACACACCTCACATGGAATCGATCGATGCTCCCTTAATCGCTCGTTTCCTTGTCCCTCATGCGATCGTTTTTTCTCACTTCTAGTGTACGATGTAGCCGAAGGAACTGATGTTAAGATGCACACGTATAAGGCCTAGGTGAAATAGATGATCCTTGGAGACTTATTAAGCTCTTCGATCCATATCATGGGAGTTTCAATTCTAATTTTGCAAATATGTCCCTCCTTTTATTTTCATGGCACCTAATAAACCCTAACCGTAGATAAATGACATTACAAGTTTCTTTTAATGACCCCTTTAGTCCCACAATTCCATTTGCACCCTTTGAGTGAATTATTTTTATTATATAATCCCATAAACCCATTCAATAAAATTATTTCCTCTTAATTATTGATTAATTTATTTAAATATCACTTGACCCCATTCTATTTGATTTATTCAATTTAGCATCATTAAAATAATAATTCGAGTAATAGAAGCTAATGTCGTTGTTATAAGGAATTTCGAGTCATTACATATATCATTATACATGTTTATAAACATATGTCTAATCATAAATGATTATACATACATTTATGTTCACAGATTGAGTAATCATATATAATTATAACGGTTTCTAACAAAAGAGGTGGTGGTGGCAAGGTGACGGTGGTATAAATGACGGCTGGCAGTGATAGGGTCAACTGGTGACAGAGGTAGGCCTGACAATTGGGTTGGTTTCGGGTTGGCGGGTCATGGGTTGACGGGTTGGTGGGTCAGAAAACATAAACTCAGCCCAACCCATATAATATATGCGTTGACAGGTTGGCGGGTCACGGGTTGGTGGGTTGGAAACCTCAACCCAACCCATCTCATATACCTGTTTAAGTATATGGATTCGCGGGTTCACAAGTTAATGGGTCAAACCCAACCCATATAACCAGTTTAATAAATAAGCAACGCATTTTAAAAAATAAGGTTTTTTCAACATAAATTCATAAAATGATTAAAGTAATTAACATAAAAAAAGGTTTTCAACAATAATTCACAAAGTCAATAACATCCAAATAAAAATGAAAAATAAAAACATTCATAGAAAGTGGATGTGTTCTTCATTCGTGACTTGTGAGTATCTAAAAATAACGACATGTATTTTTTTTATTAACAAACCGCAAACTCAGATTTGTCACATACGAATATGGAAAGAATACAATGATACGAAATATTACGAATACGGATGGAAATCAAATTTCATTAATAATTAAATATATCATTTTTTAAATGTAATATATATATATATATATATATATATATATATATATATATATATATATATATATATATATATATATACGGGTTGACGGGTTGACCCGCGAACCCAAACAGATAACCCAACCCAACCCATGAAATAAACGGGTTGGTGGGTTGGCGGGTCAAAAATGTAAACCCAAACTCGTATATTTTCGGATTGGGTCAGTGTCGGGTTACGGGTTGGGTCGAGAGTTGCCACCCCTAGACATAGGTCGTGGTAGTGGTGGTGGCGATGGCGATGGTGGTTGTGATGGAGGGGAAGATGAAGGAGGTGAAAGGAATGAACGACACTATATAATCATTTATGATTATAACTGATCCTCCACACCGGTATGCATGCGGGTTAGAGCGGCAGATGTGAATTATGTGGTTGAAGTTTAATCATAAAATCTCTATTTTATTTTGAATCTCAACTGAATATATATATATATATATATATATATATATATATATATATATATATATATATATATATATATATATATATATATATATATATATATATATATATATGAGAGATATGAGAATTGCATAGGATTCGATGTGAAGCATGTTATTACACAGTAAACGGGTAGTCCTTGATAACATGATAATGAGGACTAAAGTATCTAGATTATTTTAATTATATTAGTATGAATGATTAAATGTCCGTTATGATTTGTATTATCATTTGGCATGTGTTATGTGCTTGGATTTAATTTTAATGGAACCTAGCTAATTAACGTATTTTTTAATTAAAAGAGTCAATGCTTATTGATCATCTGCGGATGGATTCGCATGTGGAAAATACCAAGTCCATGTGAAATCATTTTTTTTTTCAAAGTAACTTTTGATAATTAAACCAAAGTGGGTGTAAAATAAGAATATTCACAAAATAGCATATTCATATCTCCTAAAAAAAAGAAAAAAAAGTTAATAACTCAGGAGGGTAACTAACTCTTAAGTTTGTTTACATTTGGTTATTAATTTTTTTTAATTAATATATCATTGAACTTGTTGTTTGTGTTCAACAAAACCCTTTTGACCGGCTATCACATATGATAGTTGGTCAAAAAGGTTACGATGAACACAAACAAAAATTTCAATGGTATATTGGGTACAATAAAAAGGAAAATGACCAAACATAAACAAACTCAACCATTTGTTACTCTCTTTAGTCATTTTTCCCAACAAAGTTAAATGAAATTAAAACTACAAAATTATTAAAGACTGCAACCTTCTTAGGCCATAACGTATATGAAGAACGTTTCGAAGGGGTAGCTTGGTCAATACATTGTCTATGCTACGCTTACTGTGGTTAGCTGTCAACAACTATCTGTAAAAAGATATTATTGTGTATGGGAGGTATCATTATTAGCATAAACGTTTAGCTCACAATATATTATGGTGTTGTGTCTGTAAAAGCTGTATGATCCTATACATATTGATGTTATACCTTATCCTATGAATTCGATCTTAAATCCAAGTAAACTAAAAAATTAAAGCACTTATGATTCCAGTCATTTGTAGACTTGTCCATAATCCATGATACGTAAATCAATTGTTTGGAAATGTAATTATAGTCATGAAATGCACCTGCTCAATCAAGATTCCTTTAATAAATATGCAAGTGCATTACAAAGTTGTACATATATGAATAATGTTTTTTGTGGGTTATATTTTAAAGAGAAACAAGAATGAATCTCATAAAGTCATTAATATAAGCAGGAGATGATGTGAGATTTTCTGTAAATGAATAAAGGGAAAATGACTCAAGAGGGTAATCAACTGTTGAATTTGTTCACAATTGGTCCATTTTTTTTGTACCCAATATATCGCCGAACTTGTTTTTTGTGTTCAGCATACCTCTTTTGACCGGTTATCACAAGTGATAGCCGGTCAAAAGGGTTATGATGAACACAAACATAAGTTCGATGGTATATTGGGTACAAAAAAAAAAAAAATAAATAAATAAATAAAACAATCAATGACCAAATATGAATAAACTCAATAGTTGATTACCTTTTGAGTCATTATCAAAAAAAGAAACTACAATTCATACAAAGGCGGACCTTTGTATAAGTCATGGTAAGTATATGTATACTATGAAATTATACTCCTATAGTCTAGTATGAATAATGAAAAATGAAATATTAAAAATCATTATTGTAACGCATCTATCAACAGAGGATATAAATAGTCAGGTATAAAATCTAGAATTCTTCACTTGATCTATAACGAATCTACATTTTTGTTAAAATGTCTGAAATCAAACAGTTATTATATATACAAAGCCTTTTTTTAGTACTTTTCTAACCACGAACATTATTTAGATATAAAATATAGATTACGGTAATTACAAACTATTAAAAAAGAAAAGAAAGAAAAAATAATGTTAATGTTGACTGATATGGGAGCATCATCATTGACGGATTATGAAAAATCGAAGTGTGGGAAATCCGTTATGCTTCCCATGCTAATGTTAGCATAAACCCAAACAACTCAAATATATTTCACTAAATCCTACGTACACCATGAATCATTACCTTTTATACTTCACTAAATTCTATTTATGGTAAAATATAAACAACTTAACCAATTTTTATGGTTTATAGGTTATTTATAAAAATGACCGTTAAAAAATTGCATATATAACAAACATTTTTTTTGAGTTTTTTTAAAATGACCATTCAGTTCGATATGGCTATTTTGGACATTGTGTTCTAGATTCCCATTAAATTGTGGATACTATATGAATATAATAGAACATTTACCTGAAACAATTATAATTCTAACATTTTTAGGAGGTTATATCCTCGTCTATGTAACAGTTTTAATCCTATATTGGTCATTGTGTTCTGTAACAGTAGAAATCCATGTTTTGGAATTGTTCTTAATTAAAATCATAGACGAGGTTTACCTTTTGAAAAAATAACTTACCGTCTGATGGTTTTTTTGAGCTTACCACAAATTAGACAACTACTACTAAATAACCTAAATACAACATAAAACATAAGACAACCCTATTTCATGAAGAAAACAGACAACACCATTATGGACTAGTTCACCACGCTTCGAAGTTTGTTATATGCATTACCGAACAATGATTTTTTTGTTAACTACAAGGATAAAAAAATGTAAAATATAAAACTAACATGTTTCAAGATATGTAGTTCTATATGCAATCATCGGCACTCCATATGTGGTGGTGGCTGAGATGGCGGTGGTGGTAGTTGGTTGTGGAGGGGAGGTGGTTTATTCATATATAAATATACTTATATTTATATTTATATATGCATATTACTCATCCTCTATCGGGCCAGTACACTGTAGCGTTTTGCGTCAAAAATAAATGATTTGTTCAAAATGATTCTCTCATTCTCAATATTTTTTATTTTCTTAACTAAACTTATCTCTCTCTCTCTCTCTCTCTCTCTCTTTTACTTTCTCAATTAAACCTACCTCTATATATATATATATATATATATATATATATATATATATATATATATATATATATATATATATATATATATAGAGAGAGAGAGAGAGAGAGAGAGAGAGAGACATATGTTCAAATGTTACTTACATCTATCACAATGACAAAAAAAACTAAATCAAATTGAAACGGACTGTCGATCCTTGAATTATTGTAACCAATTTTTTTCTATTCTTTTCAACCTCTCAATTTTCATTTTTCTATTTTATAAAGATTTTTTTTTTCTATTTTAAAATAGCAAATTATATAAAAAAAAAAGTTAAAAATAACATTTTACTAAAAAAAATACACTATAATAAAACATAAATTAAATCCTAAAACCAATGTTGCAAAAATCTCGATTAATCCATAGGTGCTACCCAACCGACTAGAAGTCGCCTGGCGATTAAAACCTGCCGATATATAATGATCGCAGTAGGAAAAGTTAAAACTATAACACTTTGAAAAGTTTTATCTCAATAGAAATTATTTGAAGAATGATTAGTGTTGTATTAATTATATTAAGTTATTTTATTATGATATTTGTGATATTTAGGAACTTTGTTATGATATTTGTCATATTTAATTTATTAAAATTCTAAAAATTTGCAATTTAGAGTCTCCGATTAATCTGTGCATAGTCAATAATCAACTAACACCAGTCCATCGACTAGTTAAAGCCGATCATTTTTTTACAACCTTTCCTAAAATAAATTTTAAAATGAAAAAATGATAACTAAAAGAAAATATTTGTTCATAGATGGACTGTAGGCATTGCTCAATGTAATAAAAAAAATATTGGAATGAAGTTGGTGGTAGGTTTCAGCGTTACACAATTCGTATAGTATTTATGTGACCATTACTTTGTCAATACGAGGATTAGGTCGATGCATAGAAGATAGTACAACACCTTTATTTTACAGTATCATATTATTTAGTATGACTCTATTGTACATTATATCTCTTGTTCTCTGCAACGACATTAACTGTGTCGGCTTTTGTAATATAGGTATGTGTGAATTAAGGACACCAAAAGCAAGTTATATGTTCTTTCTTGCTGATTATTGTGTCGCCTTGAACTGTTCTTTTTATTGATTATTGGATGTGGATATCATTTCACAAATATTTCCTAAGTTTGACATATCCCATCCGCAACATAGTATCGTTGGGATTAATTGAGCACTCGAGTGTTATTCCCTAACATTCTCATCAAAAAGTGGTGATCGGTAGAGGAAATTAAGATCATTGTTCCACCTGGTTACAGCATAGAATTCATGACAATACCATAAATCTTTTGATGCTGCCACTTTTAATATCATTGTTGGATACTCAAGATCCCCCCCCCCCCCCCCCGTGTATTGGCCTCTCAATTCCATTGGGGAATTATCCTACCAAACATTCTAGGGAATCCATAGTTGGCTTTGTATGCATGGTACAAAACTTAAATGTTGGTGGATGTTGGACGACACAAATATTTGTCTTTATACGGTTGGACAACATCATAGAAAAAGTTTTATACACTTTCACATGAAGTTCTTCCCAACATATTTAAATACTCATCTAACGAGTTTGGATTGCTTCCGTACGCTATTTCACATATTGCTTAGGGGCATTTTTGTAACGCATTGAAAGTTCTTTGATCTCTTGCATATCTCATGTTGTTTGGAAATAAGGATAATTCATCTCCATGGCACCAACAATACGCATAAGAAAATATTTTCTTATCCAGAATCTTCTACAAAATTACCGGTTAGTAAAAGTTGAATTAATTGCAAATAAATGTCAAATTAGTGTTTGTTATTCCTATTCATGATCTCTGTGGATTGTGGCTCTCATATGAATGGTCATGCTCAAATTGACATTATTCTAAAGCAGAACTTGTATAGTACGAGATATTGCAACTAACAAATTAGCATAGGTAGTTTCATCGTCGAATGAAATGATGTTGGAAATAGGTGTCCAATGTCATAACTAATTGTATTAACTTTGGGAATAATACAAAGTCCTTTTTGGGTTGCTCAAGAGCTAAGATAACTAGAATGGAATTTCAGAGAATGAGGAAAACAGGTTACTATTTTTTTTTAGAAATTAATAAATTAATTAGAAATTTGTTGAAATCAATTTAGAATTAATTTGAGTTAATTTGGAATTAATTAGAATTAACCATGAATTGATTGAGGATGTAGGAACTAAATATTAATTGTTTAATAGTTGACCTATAGGAGCATTTTAGAAACCCTAAGAGGGTGGACGGTTTTAAGGAGGTCCTGGAGTGTTCCAGAATCAATCCATGTAATAGATAAGGAAATGATTTGAATCTAGATTAAATCGGATTATTTAATTGATTCAAATACATTTTATCTGCAAGCTACCTCAAGTATAAATAGAACCTCTAGCTTTGAGAATTTCGATCCAACCTCCTAAAAGGATGAGATTTTTGGATCTCATGATTCTCTCTTCTCTCTCTTGAAGTTTATATGGCTTTAGTCTTTTAGGTGTGAGGCATTAGAGACATTCCTACTTTGGGTGCTAGATCTTCCAAATAAAACTAAGAATTCGAGATCTTCAAGTGGATTACAAGTGTATACGATTATACTTGAAAGGTTAGTAAATCAATATCTTCTTGTTAGTGTTAATTCATAAGTTTGAAAGTATATTTCTATAATAGTAATACCTAGATCTATGGTGCATCTACACTTAGGATTATTTGAATGCTTTCATTGCCTAAATCTAGTGTAAATATGCACAGAAAACCTAACAGATGAACCACATGGATTTTATTTCATTACTATTTTATGGACGTTTGGATTCATTTTGTTGAAAGGTGTGGAGTAGAGTTATAGAGAGAAAATGAATGGAATTAAAGAAAGTTGGAATGAAAGTAAAGAAGGTGGATTTGGTGGAGTTGGTTATTTATAATTGTAAAAAAATCTAACCGGTCAATAGTCAAAGTGAGAGAGAGAGAGAGAGTGAGAGAGAGAGAGAGAGAGAGAGAATATGGAGGCTGTAGATAGAGAGAGCCTAAATCATGGTGTTACAAACTCACATGCGCTTCATTTGGTTGTAGCATTTTTTGGCCAAACTTGTTGCCTTGGCGGTACCCACAACCTCTCTTCCAGCCTGAAGGAAACTCCCTTTACCCTAATAGTGTTGGGTTTTAGTTCAAAAATAGTTTCATAAACTAGAAAATGGCAAATGGAAGACTTAAATTTTCAAAATAACATAAACATTTTATACCTGCCAAGGATCTTCTTGCAAATTATAGAAAGATTAAAACACCAACCATAGAAAGGATGAAGAAATAACAACCTTTGTTGTTCTTAGTATCCTCTTGGGAGGCTTGGAAGTTGATGAAGAATGTCGAACCTTTGAGACACCAACAATGACTCAACTTGGTGTAGTTGCTAGTCCATAAAATCTTAAACCCTTAAGCTGTAAGTTCATAACCAATATGAACTTAAAGAGCGGATGAAGATGCAAGTAATCTTGAAGAAAAGAAGAATAAAGGGGAGAGAATAACCTCCTCTTAGGAGGTTACGATTTTGAGGAGTTAGAATGGATCAAACAACTCAAGTATGCAAGCCTCGAATTTATATTGTCTAAAAGTGAAGTGTTTAACCATCCCTCTTTATGTCTCCCTCATTCTCGGCCATCTTGAAGGAAAAAGAAAATAAAGTTTATATTTTATAAACTCAAAGTTTATAAGATATAAATTTTGTATTTTGCTAAAAGAAAAAAGGTTTACCTAGTCCAAAATGGTGTACATGACTTATTAATTCATACCATATGAATTATGTAACGTTACTTGCTAATGAAAATTATTATTTCCATGAAATAAATAATTTCCAATTTAATTACAAGAGTTTTATTGAATATTTATTAAATATAATTGCTAATAATAATCAATTATATCAAGTTGTTGTTAGTGTGACCCATTAGTATCATATGTTAATTAGCAATATCACTTTAATATGACTTTTGAGCATACTAGACCATTCAATCTCCCATTTATGCAGGACTAACATTAGACGGATATAAATAGTGGTGAACATATAGCAACATTTCATTGCCCCCAACAACATACGACTTTGTGCCATTCTATCAATGCCCAATTCCCTAAAAGCTCAAAGCTACAATTTGTGTATAAGGTAAGTTAATCAGTTATCCCTTTACTATAGACATCATGTTGAACATGAGATATGGATCGCGATCAATCTCATTAGTTGTTCAACTTTTGGTAAGGCGCCTTAGATGTCTAACTCTCAACACATAAGAGGAACAAATCTCATCTTGAGTACATAAGCCTCTTTTATAGTTCACACCATACCTAAAAATGGATTTTATAAATGCTCAGTTAAGGAACAACATTTGATCATATCAAAGCATAGTACTCCCTACACTTAAGTTCCACTATGTATCTTAGGTGTTAAGGATACACAGATAGTACCTTCTAATCATGTATCATTTATGGTAGTGATCCATGAGATGATCTTGATGCGGGCTAGTTCAATAATAGTTCTCTGACAAGTACCTATGAAACTAGGTTACTACCACTTTCTTACTTTCATCTAGTGAGAGTCAACCAATCCAATTCGTATTAGTCTTACTTAATAATTGCTCCCACAATTATAACCGACTATGAACTTTTAGAATAATAACTTTATTCATGGATTAAACATGTAAATATAGAACACATCAAGTATTAATGTGATGACTATATCCCAATATATCATAAAATTATCTAATAGTTGCTTTAAATACTAAATCTAAATTAAAATCACATTTCTAGAATAATAAAGTCATACAGCTGAAGTGTGACCATTCATACTTAACTCAAAAGAATGACCTTATCAATGACTCTGACAAAATTTAATTTTTTTGAATTCTATGAATACTATCATCCCCATACTTAACTTTACTCTAAGTATAGTTAAATATATTGGAGAATATGATTGGTGTTCTTTCGTGACATAGAGTCTCTTAGCTTGATTAAGTATACTCTCGAAGTCACAAAGATTTCTATGTGATCCTTGAATAGTAGTAATCAACATAGTTTTTCAATGATCCCATTCATCCAATCATATTTGAATTCAAGTTCTAAAGTAGTGTATTCTTATTTTGTAGTAGATTGTGTCATTATCTTTTGCTTGGAACTCATTCCAACAAAGCTTACCCTTCATTCCATAATGAAGTCAAAAATCCAATTACAATTCATAATTATTTATATATATTTAGAAATTAGCATCTTGTGTAGTTCTTTCCATAAAGATCCTTTCTAAATTGATTGTCTGATATACATTCTCTTAGTTTTTATAAAGTAGTCTTAGAATACTCTCTCTTAGTCATCTAGTGAATTAACCATGTATTCAATTAGTATCCTATGACATGCTTACAACATGATCAAATACCATTTCCTATGCCTAATTTGGTGTAAATGATGAATTCATTTTCCAAGCAAATAGAATATAAATCATTTCATCTAGTTCAAGTCTATGATCTATGTACTTTTGAGGCTAGCTCAAAATCGTGCCATATGACAATGCCAAGAATTCTCCAAAATAATCTTGTGTCTTGATCCCTTTCAAGATATTGCCAATATATGTATAAGGACATGATACTTTTAACATTCATTTTATCTATCCCTTATAGATTTTACATTCCAAGAATGTATCTTCTCCTTCCCAAGTCTTTCAGTTTAGAAACACTTTCCGAGTGAAGGTGAAAACGACCTTGCCTAATCAGAATGTGATTTCAAATGATTAAGTATGTCTCACTCATACAAGATTAGGAATTTCATTATGATCCCACTAGTTCTTAGTAAACACACATGTTTTATTCATTTTGACATAAAAACATACCTTATGGTTTTACATAAAATGATGATTGCAACATTGAGATGTTTGCTTTATATCCATAAGTGGATCTCAAGCTCTACACATTTCGTTACGATAACATGGATTAAGAAAACATCCATGCTAGTCTATATAGATATCTTCTAGTGGATGTATATTAAGGAAAGCGGTCTTTCATGAAATACATTTACTATATCTCATATTAAGAATATGAATTTATAGTAAATAATATCATTGTTGATCTAATCATAGCTACTTGTGAAAAATGTTTGATCACAATCAGTGTCATGAGCATGATGAGGACCATAGTCAATGACATGGGCATAAGAGAATCCTTTTACTAGAAGTCTTGCTTTAAATGTGTATGGTTATCTATGTATATGTATTCTTTCTAGAAGAATCATTTTCTCCTTCTAGCCTTGCTATAGGGATAATATTTAATCAAGCTCATACTTGATTTTCATACATGGATTACATCTTATGTTCATGACTCTAAGTTATTTATCGGATTCGAGATCTGACATAGCATCTTGGCATTTGATGGATTTTCTAAAAACCATCAATAAAAGCTCATCAATGAGAGATTCCACATTTCTCAAGTCATAGATGATTTCTACCACTAATGCGAACAATTTGTGCTTGTGAATTGCTATTATCCAAGTTTAACAATCCTTGTTAAAACTAGTGCAAACTATTATTATACAAGGTTATGGTTTTTGAGCTGCTTCAAGTT
The DNA here is from genome assembly GCF_051521515.1 of Lactuca serriola. NCBI lineage: Eukaryota > Viridiplantae > Streptophyta > Magnoliopsida > Asterales > Asteraceae > Lactuca > Lactuca serriola. The sequence continues at coordinate 155,851,359 of NC_136415.1, forward strand.
CCATGTACCTCCCTCTTGCTTTGTCATTAGAAGCTTTCTTTCTACTAACTTAGCTTTCAGGAGAATAAGAGGACTTATTCTTGGCGGATTTGCATATAACAATCTAAGCCAAATTTAGAGTATTATATGTGCAAATAGGTATTTAGTAGATTTTAGGGTTTAGAAGCTTTATTCCAACACCGACTTCAAATCCACAAAACATTAAGTAAGATGAGGATGGAGCCCTTCCACACTAAATCTTATAAAGTTTTTAATCTACTTATTGGTTGGTATTTGTATTCAAGATACAATTAATAGTGATTTAAGTATTATCCCAAAAAGATTAAAGGAGGATATTTCTACCGATTATAAAGTAAATCATACAAAGTAAAATTTAATTCATCTTTTATTATCATTAAGGCCTTAGATGGTTCTTACCGATTTGTATCTCAACTTTTGAAACCTTCAACAAAGATTTCATAATTATGCTTTACCACGTAATATATAACTAAAACTGGTACAGGTGTTAATAAAGTTGATTTGGTATCTTGTGCTTAATCTTAGAAATTCATTAGAAAGTTAGTCATACACCAAAGTGTATAGTTCCTTAATTATTTTCTCTACAGTTTAGTGAAAATATCATTAAGAATCCTTTACATATAAACAAGGTTCACATATGTCAAATAAACTACATTATTTTCCTTCAAAGATCCATTTCTTGAAGTTAGAATATATGTGAATGTCGTTTGTATAATAAAGATAACAATGTCAAATATGAGTTTGATTTAAAACAAGTTTAAGTCAAAAGTGTTTGTATATAGAACTTAATGTTATTGATAAAATGTTGATATTTACTTTACAATTCTATTAATAGATCTAGTCTCATAAATAGAAGTTAATCATTTAATAATATGAATATTATCGTTATGAAAAACGATTGAGTAAATTATCAAACATTTGAATAAAATAACTAAGACATTAAATTTAGACATGCTAAATTAAAATCTACATTGTTCCAAAACAAATATTGTTTTACATTACAAGTACCTTATGTTCTAAACATAAATAATAAACTAAACTCCGAGAGTGTAGTTCCAACTTGATTGTGCTCAACTTGGTTACTCTTCAATAAGTGTCTGCAAGCCATTTATAAATATTAGATAAAAATTAAGTACCAAGTACTAAAGTGTTATATGAAAAGTATGAGTTCTACATAGTACATACTAAAAGTACTAGTCTCTTCCAGACTTTGTTTCCAAATAAGAGGAGAAAATCCTCTTCCAGTGTCTAGTTTCTTCACAAAATAAACAAGATCCATCTATGTGAGCTTTAGAAGATTATTGGGCTTAAAGATGTTCAGTCTATAAAATATGGGCCTCCTGGATCACACAAGGTGATTCTTTTAGCCTTCCATTTTTCCAATGCTTAAACTAAATTTAAATAAAACATCACTGTATTTATTGGGATATTGCTTGACCTGTTATATCATCAAATATATGTTTAAATTATCCAAGACTTCCTCGAAGTCATGAATAACTATTCTTAGCTTGATGTTAGAAGCCTATTTAACATCATAGTGATGCCTTTACTAGGTATCATTTTCAGATTTATTGCTCAAAGAAAATAGTTTAGGAATGGGACCTTTAAGGGTATACAATTTCATATCTCTTACGAGATTGTCTCTTAAGACATGAACCATTCATTGAAGTTGTATCTAGTGAATGTTATTGTTTCATTAAGTCATTAAAGAAAATGACAATTCATGATCATGAGAATGGATTATTTAGCTACAAAATTTTTAACAAAATTCATTTAGTATTTTCAATATTTAATCTTTAATAATTGATACCCTTTTAGTTTCCAAAAACATTAATTATAAAAGTCTAGGATCCAAGCTGCAAAACAAATAAATGGTTAGGTATCATTTATCCCATCCATTTGAATTCAACCTAGTAGATATCGATTATCAATTATATCTTGCTATATAATTCCTAGATTTATGGGGTCTCTAATAACAAATTTAATTAGACATGTTTGATCCCATCTATGCCTCAGAATTGTCTTGCTTAGGTACATAAATTGTGTACACTTGTGTAATCGGCCTATAACTTGGTTATAGAAATCGTGAAGACACTCCGACTATCAAAAGATAATACTAAGTGGTTGGGTATCATTTATCCTACTAGTTAATACAAGAGATGTGCGAGTGTTTTCAAAATGATTCCATAGATTTGAGGTTTGTAAAATAAGGATATTTATATGTTTTATAATTCTAGTTTAAGAACATATGATATCATGGTTATTACATGCATATAATAAACCATGGTATCTATTTTCAAAAGAAAATCACTTTTAAAGGTTCCATATAAAAAGATAGTTTTTATATAATTTGCTGCAATTCAATTTTAATAACCGATATTAAGTTTGAGTGCATTTGGACCTTTTATATCTTTAATAAAACTTCATTTTAAAACTTATAATGGAGTATTTTGGAATTTGCCATTATTAAGGATTTTATAAATCCGGGTTTTATTTTAAAATAATAACTTGTTACATCTTATGTCCAATTTTGAAAAACCCAAACTCCATGTGATGTTTATTTTGTTCAAAATTATTTAAGCTTGTGAAAAACTAATTTATCTACCACACATAATAATTGCATAATATAAACAACACAAACATGCATAAAAAGATATGTGCATCAACATAGCCAACTAATGACATTTTTTATGAGCCAACACAAAAAATGTCAAGTCCATTCATAAAGGGACATTTAAGGGGACCAAAAATATTCTTGTAATGTTGTTGAAGAAGCTCCCACTTGAGAAAACATTCATTTCTTGCAAAAGATTTGAAAGGCTTCTTTAAAGGAAAAACAGTAGCTTTCATGACACTTTTCAGAAAGTGTCATCTTTCTGTTCAGCACATTTTCAGCACATATGTAGCATTCATGACACTTTTCAGAAAGTGTCGTCTTTCTGCCCGGCACATGTATGAACTCGAAAATTGCCTTTTTGTCTTCAAAAAATGGCTCCAACTTCACTTATTGTTACTTCTTTGTACAAATAAATTATTTCTAAAAATTAATCTATTACTTTACAAAAATTAACAAGAAACTAATCTATCTAATTATTACATACCATATGAATAAAATAATTATTACAACCATTTTGATAACAAAAACAACAACACAACAATCATAATGGTCATTGGCTAGTATATGCACATAATATACATCAACATACACATAAAACAACTTTTGTTTTTCTAAGACAACTATTAAATGACAAAAGATGCATGGAACTTTTGTCACATAAAATAACAAATATAAAGTTGTCATAGAAAATGTATGAACTTATTTTTATACAAAAACAAGTTATCCATATTCTCCAAAAACTAAGATTTCCAAAAAATCAAAAGAAAAATCTAACTAAACGTGCAAGGTGGCTCGGATACCAATTGTTCAGTTTTAGTTCAAAAATAGTTTCATAAACTAGAAAAGATGGCAAACGGAATACTTAAAATATCAAAATAACATAAACATTTTATACCCACCAAGGATCATCTTGCAAGTTATAGAAAGATTAAAACACCAACCATAGAAAGGATGAAGAAATAACAACCTTTGTTGTTCTTTGGATCCTCTTAGGAGGCTTGGAAGTTGATGAAGAATGTGAAAACTTTGAGACACCAACAATGACTCAACTTGATGTAGATGTTGGTCCATAAACTCTTAAACCCTTAAGCTTTAAGTTCATAACCAAAATGAACTTAAAGAGGGCATGAAGATCCAAGTACTATTGAAGAAAAGAAAAACAAAAAAGAGAAAGTAACCTCCTCTTAGGAGGTTACGGTTTTAAGGAGTTAGAATGGATCAACCAACTCAAGTATGCAAGCCTCAAATTTATAGTATTAAAGTGAAGTATTTAACCATTAGGTCCTTCCACTATAGACAAGCATGTCCCTAAAGCAACTTGTCCCCCATGCATGCACCATGTAACAGCTCAAATTTTCAAATAAAATTTTCATTTAAAATAAAACAATTTCACTCCAATAATAGTATTTATTCCAAATTTCATTTCAAAATACAATTTAAAGGATCCCCAAGATCTCCAACATTGGCAGTGTGTACGCGTCACGCCGGCGCCTTCCCACGGTCCTCGCTAGTACCTGAAACACATACATACATACAACTTGTAAGCATAAATGCTTAGTGAGTTCCCCAGTATACGTCTTACACACATACGCCTTTCCAGGCCCTGACCTTCCGGTCCACAATACATTGCCTTCCGACCCGTAACATAATAGCCTTCCGGCCCATGACATATCGCCTTTCGGCCCGTATCATATTGCCTTCCGGCCCACAGTATATTGCCTTCCGGCCCATAACATTTACAACACATAATACATATAACTTAACACACATAGCACGTAGCACATACATCATACCTGACCTTTCTGCCACATAATATATATCGCCTTCCGGCCCACATAAACATACACATCATGCATAGCTTCTATCTTTCTATTTATAACATAAATAACACATATCATATACGACCTTCCGGTCTCACAATCAAACCCTTCCGGGTGGAGTATAGTGAGAAAACTCACCTCGTAGTATGTAGGCTAGAACTCTTGAAACTACTCGCACTCAATCCGCCAAACTGCAGACTCCCTATAATACCACATACCCTTATTAATAATCTTATCAAACAAGACAACTGACCCTACGAAATTACATGCAGGTCAACTCTGGTCAACGGTCAACTTGACCGGACTCGTCGAGTGCAAAGGCGACTCGGCGAGTCTAGACGTCCTCCCCAACTTCCCTGTTGTTCCCCTTTCTACCCGTCGAGTATCCCTCCTGACTCGACGAGATCCTCGTGGAAGAATCGCGGGGCCACCCCGACTCCACTCGCCGAGTCTAAAAAACAACTCGGCGAGTCCCAGTGAACCTTCAAGATACTCGCCGAGTCTGAAGAACAACTCGGCGAGTCCCAGTGAGTCTTCAAGCTACTCGCCGAGTCTGAAGAACAACTCGGCGAGTCCCAATGAGTCTTCAAGCTACTCGCCGAGTCTGATCATTGGACTCGGCGAGTCCATGCCATGCAGTCGATCAACTGCCTCCTGTAATCCGCATGGTTCCGATATATATATATATATATATATATATATATATATATATATATATACATGGGACTTCCTGGACCTCTAACATACTATTACTGGGATTTAAACGCTTGGTAACAACATTATAATCTATCTAATCACTAAATGGGTTTCATAAACCCTAGATTCGTGCTCACCATCAAAACAACAGAAATGGGCCGAGTATTACCTGAAGAACGTGATCCCTGTGTCCCCAACCTTCAGAACTCAATCCCCTTGATCTTCCTTTGACCAAAACCTTGCCTCTTCTTGCCTAACAATCTCCTCAAGGTCCCCAATAGCCTTCCCTTCACCTCTAATCGTCCACAGATGCTAGGTGCTTCACAACCGGCCAAAAAACGTACAGTGACGGCCTAAGAGGCATTATATACGCTCCAAACTAAACGACTAGGGTTTCTGCTGAACAGCGTCGACTCGCCGAGTCCATATCTGGACTCGTCGAGTCCAGTCGCGCATCCGAGACCAAGCCTGTGGTCTTACTCGGCGAGTCAGGCACCAACTCGCCGAGTCCCTTCCTAAAATGTCCCCAAAAATAGTTTTAAAACAATACCTGAAATACCGGGCTGTTACAACTCTCCCCCACTAGAACTAGACTTCGCCCTCGAAGTCTCACTCTGCGAATAACTCTGGATGTTGCTCCCGCATTTCACGCTCCGGCTCCCAAGTCATCTCCGATCCCCTCCGATGTTGCCACTGAACCAACACCAGAGGTATCTCCTTGTTCCGCAGAGCCTTGATCTTCCGATCCCTGATAGCTACTGGTCTCTCGGCGTAATTCAGGCTCGCATCCACCTGAATATCCTCTAATGGAACCACTGCCGATTCATTGGCTATACACTTCCTCAACTGTGACACGTGAAAGGTATTGTGAATCTGACCCAACTCTGCTGGCAACTCCAACCGATAAGCTACCCGACCTACCCTTGCAATTACACGAAATGGACCTATGAACCGGGGCCCCAACTTGCCCCTCTTTCTGAACCGGATCACTCCTTTCCAAGGAGAAACCTTTAGGAGGACGAAGTCGCCAACCTGGAATTCGAGCTCGGACCGGCGTCTGTCCGCATAACTCTTCTGTCGGCTCTGGGCGGTCAATAACCTCTGCCTAACCTGTTGAATCTGCTCGGTCGTCTGAAGTACGATCTCTGTACTGCCCATCACTCTCTGTTCCACCTCTCCCCAGCAAATGGGAGTCCGACACCTCCTACCATACAACAACTCAAAAGGTGGCATACCAATGCTCGAATGATGGCTGTTGTTGTAGGAAAACTCAGCCAAAGGCAAATGCGCATCCCAGCTACCCCCGAAGTCTAACACACACGCTCTAAGCATGTCTTCCAATGTCTGAATCGTCCACTCGCTCTGACCGTCTGTCTGGGGATGGTATGCGGTACTAAAATGCAGTTTAGTACCCAGCTCCTCATGGAATTTCTTCCAGAACCTGGAAGTGAAACGTACATCGCGGTCCGAAACAATCGAGATCGACACTCCATGCCGAGATACTATCTCTCTCACGTATAACTCCGCCAACTTCTCTGCTGATGAACTTTCGCTAATGGCAAGGAAGTGTGCACTCTTTGTCAACCTATCCACAATCACCCAAATTGCATCGACTCCTCTGGCAGTTCTCGGCAATTTGGTGATGAAATCCATCGTAATCTGTTCCCACTTCCACTCAGGAATCTCCAAGGGCTGCAACTTACCATGCGGTCTCTGGTGCTCGGCTTTAACCCTACGGCAGGTCAAACACCTCTCAACGAACCAAGCGACGTCTCTCTTCATGCAAGGCCACCAATATTCCTTTCTCAGATCCAAATACATCTTCGTAGCACCGGGATGGATCGAGAATTTCGATCTATGAGCCTCCTCCATCAAAGTAGCACGCGTACCGCCCACGAATGGTACCCAAATCCGACCCTGAAACGTCAGAAGTCCTCGGCCATCTTTAACGAACTCTGAAATTAACCCGACGACCCGCTCCTTCTTCTGCATCTCGGATCTCACAACCTCAGCCTGTGCCCCACGAATAGCATCTAATACCGGAGTCATCACCGTCAACCTCAGACATACGTCCCGCAATCGAGTGCTCTCCGCCCTACGACTCAATGCATCGGCTACCACATTAGCCTTGCCTGGGTGGTATAGGATCTCACAGTCATAATCCTTAACCACGTCCAACCATCTCCTCTGTCGCATATTTAGGTTGGGTTGATCCATCAAATACTTCAAACTCTTATGGTCCGTGTATATAGTACAACGAACCCCGTACAGGTAGTGACGCCAAATTTTGAGAGCGAACACTACTGCCCCCAACTCTAAGTCATGCGTGGGATACTTCGCCTCGTGAGGCTTCAGCTGCCTCAATGCATAAGCTATCACATGGCCCCTCTGCATCAACACTGCACCCAGTCCCGAAATCGATGCGTCGCAATATACGACAAAGTCCTCCATCCCTTCCGGGAGAGCTAATACCGGGGCTTCGCACAGTCTCTGACGAAGTGTCTCGAAGGAAGTCTGCTGCTCGGGTCCCCATGAGAATGTAACACCCTTCCGGGTCAATCTAGTGAGCGGTACCGCGATCTTGGAGAAGTCTCTAATAAACCTCCGATAGTACCCCGCCAACCCAAGGAAACTCCTGATCTCGGAAGGTGACTTCGGTGCCTCCCAACTCATCACTGCTTCCACCTTGGCCGGATCAACCAATATCCCTGCCTGATTAACAACATGTCCCAGAAATTGGACCTCCCGCAACCAGAAGTCACATTTGGAGAATTTCGCATATAGCTTCTCCGACCTCAGTACCTTAAGGACCTCCCTCAAATGCCCCTCATGCTGCTCTCTAGACCGCGAATACACCAGGATGTCGTCGATAAATACAATCACTGACCGATCCAGCATCGGCCTGCATACCCTGTTCATGAGGTCCATGAACACTGCCGGGGCATTGGTGAGCCCAAAAGGCATCACCACGAACTCGTAATGCCCATACCGCGTCCTAAATGCTGTCTTCTGGACGTCCTCATCCCGCACTCTTACCTGATGGTACCCTGATCTCAAATCGATCTTGGAAAACCAAGATGCCCCTTGCAACTGATCGAATAGATCATCGATTCTCGGTAACGGATAGCAGTTCTTGACCGTCACCTTGTTCAACTCCCGGTAATCGATACACATCCGGTGTGAACCATCCTTCTTCCTGACGAACAGAATCGGTGCTCCCCACGGCGAGCTACTCGGCCGAATAAATCCCTTTCCCAGCAACTCCTGGAGTTGCGAGGACAACTCTTGCATCTCTGGAGGTGCAAGACGATAAGGCACCTTCGCAATAGGCGCAGCCCCCGGAACCAGATCGATACCAAACTCTACCTGTCTCGCAGGAGGTACTCCCGGCAAATCCTCGGGAAAAACATCTGGAAACTCGCGCACCACTGGAACCTCCTCCACTGTCTCCGGTCTCTCGGAAGTCTCCCGCGTATCCATCACATACGCCACAAAACCTTTACATCCCTGTTGTAGGCATTGCCTCGCCCTAGCAGCCGAACAAAAAGCTGATCCCGAACGGGTACCCTCGCCGTATACCGTAAGAACTCCCCCACTAGGGTCTCGTATTGTCACCAGCTGACGCTCGCAGTCAATGACGGCGCTGAATCGGCTCAACCAGTCCATGCCTACGATGACACAGACATCCCCCATCGCAATAGGAATTAGGTCAATCGGGAACGCAACCCCGAAAATCTCTAGCACGCATCCCCGAAGAACCTCCGTAGCACAAACCACCCTCTCGGCCGCAATAGAAACGCCCAAAGGCCGACTTAACGGCTCACGACTAATGCCGATATGCTGACTAAAAGCTAACGATACAAAAGATCTACTCGCACCCGAATCAAATAACACTAGAGCAGGCATAGAGTTCACAAGAAAAGTACCTACACATACATTAATATAAGCATAACATTTCGACTTTAAAGTAAATACATGAATGATAGCATACCTGCCACAACATCGGGCGCAGCGCGGACCTCCTCCGCAGTCAGCTGAAAGGCTCTCCCGCGAGCCCTCGGGGCCTCGACCTTCACCGGTCGGGTCTCAGTAGTCCTGGTAGTAGGTGTAGCTCCCTGACGAAGCTGCGGGCACTCGGCCTTCCGATGGCCTGTCTGGTTGCAGTGAAAGCAAACCATAAACCCCTTAGGGCAATCCCTGGCAATGTGTCCCTCCTTGCCACACTTATAGCAACCACCAGCTCGACACGCCCCCTCATGACCCTTGCCGCACTTCGCGCAAGTGCGGCCCTTCGGACCTCCCATCCTCGAATCAGCGGACTTGATCCGCTTGGCTGCCGGCTGAGACTGAGCCGGCCGCCGATCCACCTGCCGAGACTCGGCCTCCTCCCTCACCTGAGTCTCCAACTCGATCTCGCGCTTCCTGGCGTTCGCCTGAAGCTCAGTGAAAGTACGATAGGTGGAGTTTGACACAAACTCCCGGATATCCCTCCTCAGCACGCCCAAATACCGGCTCATCCGTGACTGTTCTGTAGATACCAGCTCGGGGCAGAACATCGCCCTCTCATGAAACTTCCGTGTGACCACTACAACGGAATCAGTACCCTGTTTAAGGGTCAAGAACTCCTGAATCAATCGTTCCCTCTCCACCGGGGGAACGTACTCGTCCCTGAACATCTCGGTAAACCTCTCCCACGTCACCGCTGTAATCTCCGCCAGAGTGAAATTCGCCGTCACGAACTTCCACCAATCCTTCGCTCCCAGTCGGAGCTGGTTCAGGGCGAACCGTACCCTCAGGTGCTCCGGGCACGAGCAAGTATAGAAGCACCCCTCAACGTCGGCGATCCACCTCATCGCCGCAATCGGATCCTGTGTCCCATCGAACTCAGGGGGTTTCGTGTTGCTGAATTCTCGGAACAGCAACGAATCGCCCCCTTGCGGCCTGGCAGCGGCCACGGCTGCGGTAGCGGCAGCAGCTGCAGCCTCAGTCAGTGCGGCGTACCGCTCCTCGAATGTCTCCATCAGTGTGGTCTTAATAGACCCAAACATCTCCGGGATCTCGGCCCGGATCGCTGCAGCCACCTCCTCCTGGATCATCTGACGAATATCCTCGTCACTCACAGTGCTCGAACTCGCCCCATTGCGTGTGATAACCATGATGTCTCTGAAATACAACATAAAGTTATCAGAGACTCCACCAAGTACAATTGTACTCGATAACGCACCCTACTCAGTCTCCGATATCCAGGGATTCTTACTTGAGTCTTCCACCGACCCGGTGTCTTCGGTAGTACGGGCCCAATACTACCGACCACACCGTATCAGTATTCGTCCCAAATCTTCCTCCCCAAACCCCGAATAATGAGTACTCTACCTCCAGTATGCACTATCTACTTGCACGCTACCAAATATCTCATATAAGCAATCTCCCTAGACTAAGGCATCACAAAACAGGCCATTCTAGTCCTATCATGTATACCTAGTCTTCTAGCATGCATAACAATTCATAATTCAGTGCATAACATAACATTGTAAGGTATTCTGGGGATCTTTACCGTTCGGGCGCTGGCTGATCGTACACACTGCTCCGTTCTTGTTTACCGCTTTACCATTTATAAAATTGTATGTCTTTATTACTTTAAAAATATTTCTCCTCAAATCCTCGGTTTGAGTTCAGTTACACCCGAAGGTACACCCGAATCCCTCAAACCAAGGCTCTGATACCAATTGTAACAGCTCAAATTTTCAAATAAAATTTTCATTTAAAATAAAACAATTTCACTCCAATAATAGTATTTATTCCAAATTTCATTTCAAAATACAATTTAAAGGATCCCCAAGATCTCCAACATTGGCAGTGTGTACGCGTCACGCCGGCGCCTTCCCACGGTCCTCGCTAGTACCTGAAACACATACATACATACAACTTGTAAGCATAAATGCTTAGTGAGTTCCCCAGTATACGTCTTACACACATACGCCTTTCCAGGCCCTGACCTTCCGGTCCACAATACATTGCCTTCCGGCCCGTAACATAATAGCCTTCCGGCCCATGACATATCGCCTTCCGGCCCGTATCATATTGCCTTCCGGCCCACAGTATATTGCCTTCCGGCCCATAACATTTACAACACATAATACATATAACTTAACACACATAGCACGTAGCACATACATCATACCTGACCTTTCTGCCACATAATATATATCGCCTTCCGGCCCACATAAACATACACATCATGCATAGCTTCTATCTTTCTATTTATAACATAAATAACACATATCATATACGACCTTCCAGTCTCACAATCAAACCCTTCCGGGTGGAGTATAGTGAGAAAACTCACCTCGTAGTATGTAGGCTAGAACTCTTGAAACTACTCGCACTCAATCCGCCAAACTGCAGACTCCCTATAATACCACATACCCTTATTAATAATCTTATCAAACAAGACAACTGACCCTACGAAATTACATGCAGGTCAACTCTGGTCAACGGTCAACTTGACCGGACTCGTCGAGTGCAAAGGCGACTCGGCGAGTCTAGACGTCCTCCCCAACTTCCCTGTTGTTCCCCTTTCTACCCGTCGAGTATCCCTCCTGACTCGACGAGATCCTCGTGGAAGAATCGCGGGGCCACCCCGACTCCACTCGCCGAGTCTAAAGAACAACTCGGCGAGTCCCAGTGAACCTTCAAGATACTCGCCGAGTCTGAAGAACAACTCGGCGAGTCCCAGTGAGTCTTCAAGCTACTCGCCGAGTCTGAAGAACAACTCGGCGAGTCCCAGTGAGTCTTCAAGCTACTCGCCGAGTCTGATCATTGGACTCGGCGAGTCCATGCCATGCAGTCGATCAACTGCCTCCTGTAATCCGCATGGTTCCGATATATATATATATATATATATATATATATATATATATATATATATATATATATATATATACATGGGACTTCCTGGACCTCTAACATACTATTACTGGGATTTAAACGCTTGGTAACAACATTATAATCTATCTAATCACTAAATGGGTTTCATAAACCCTAGATTCGTGCTCACCATCAAAACAACAGAAATGGGCCGAGTATTACCTGAAGAACGTGATCCCTGTGTCCCCAACCTTCAGAACTCAATCCCCTTGATCTTCCTTTGACCAAAACCTTGCCTCTTCTTGCCTAACAATCTCCTCAAGGTCCCCAATAGCCTTCCCTTCACCTCTAATCGTCCACAGATGCTAGGTGCTTCACAACCGGCCAAAAAAACATACAGTGACGGCCTAAGAGGCATTATATACGCTCCAAACTAAACGGCTAGGGTTTCTGCTGAACAGCGTCGACTCGCCGAGTCCATATCTGGACTCGCCGAGTCCAGTCGCGCATCCGCGACCAAGCCTGTGGTCTTACTCGGCGAGTCAGGCACCAACTCGCCGAGTCCCTTCCTAAAATGTCCCCAAAAATAGTTTTAAAACAATACCTGAAATACCGGGCTGTTACACACCATGCTTCATTTCTTTTTAATAAACTAAGTAAAAACCATCCCTCTTTATTTCTCCCTCATTTTCGGCCATCATGAAGAAAAAAGAAAAGGAACTTTATATTTTATAAACTCAAAGTTTATAAGATATAAACTTTGCCTTTTGCTAAAAGACAAAAGGCTTACCTAGTCCAAAATGTTGTACATGACTTATTAATTCATAACATATGAATTATGTAATGTTACTTGCTAATGAAAATTATTATTTCCATGAAATAAATAATTTCCATGAAATAAATAATTTCCAATTTAATTATAAGATTTCTATTGAATATTTATTAAAATGAATTTCTAATAATAATCAATTATATCAAGTTGTTGTTAGTATGACCCATTAGTATCATATGTTAATTAGTAATATCACTTTAATATGACTCTTGAGCATACTAGACCTTTCATATAGGACCCATAAAGATTTAAAGTAGTTAAAACATTAAAAAGGTAATTAAAATCCTAAATTGCACTAAAAAAATCCTTGCCCAAAAAACAACCTAAAGTTGACTTGCTTGGAAAGACTTATCAGACCAATCAGTTGCCATCGTTGGATTAGTATGTCGAGAATGTGATTATGATGGATGGGTAGCCAACCTTATGTGATGTTGGAGCCCCACTCCATCATCAACATGAAATAGGGGCTCAAATACTTAATCTATTAGGATAATCTATGTAATATGCAAAAAATTTAGATGTATACAAAATTAGAAGAAATAAGGAAAAGAATATGAGAAATCATAAAGCTTGGAAAAAAGGGTGAAACAGTCAAAATAGTAAAGAAGGCATTTCACATGGCTAATCTAGAGAACGAGGTGTTGTGCGTGTAGGCCCATTGAGGTGTTGGTCATGAGATAGATAGGCCCAATTGAGATAATAGCAAGATCGATGAGTTACCGTAAGCTAAAGAAATGGTAATCAGAAACCTAAAGGTTTGTGGGATGATGGTTACATTCCTATACACCCTCAGTGGTTAGTTATGCGCTGAAAATTGGTATGTATTAAATGCATGTTTAGACTAGTTAGTCTAATAGTTCAATAATTGATTGATAAGGGTACCATGGTGTATGGTTTGGTATGAGGTATAAGACCTTAGGTGAGAAGTGGAACAATATAAGAGTGTGAGTGGGGCATATTGATGGAAGATTGATAGCCAGTATATTGGGTACATCTTGATCATGTAGTTGAAAGTGTTGATTTATTAGGAAGACGGCTCGAGTGCTAGGAGATTTATGGATGTGTGTCAAAACCATTGTCCATGTCGAGATGTTGAAGTGGTGTGGATCGATATATTGTTGGTTTTTAGAGTGGTAGAGTTCCTTGTTAAGGGATTAGTTGGTTTTGTGTCTGAAGGAGTAGGAATGATCAATATATAGTTGCTTTTGGGAGTGGTAGAGATCCTTAGAGGATCGGTATTGTGAATTTCAGATCATAAATTTTAGATTTATTGGAGTTTTTCTAGGATTTGGGCTATGTTGTTAAATATGGTTAAGGACTTCGATGGTGATTTACTTTACTATCCTAGTAGTTAAATGTAGTTATTGATTCTCTTAGTCCGAAGTCGGCTAGTGAGCCACTTCAGGAGTTATGTCTATGAACGATAGTGCTTGCTCCTCCATTGGAGTTGATGGAAAAGTTGCAAGGAGTGGCATTTTAGGATGATAATACCACATATGTGAGCGTTTCAAGCAATATTTCAACTTTTGATCGAGAGGGTCATGGTTATTTGACACATTATGACCTGGTGTGTGTTCGTACACTAGAGGTAATGAAAAGACATCTACATGAAGGAGGTCGTAGCCAGACACTGAGTGCCAGTTTCTTTTGTCTTTGGTAGGGATATTCGGTTCAAGACTTGGTTTTAGGAAAGATTTCAAGAAGAAATGGATGCTTAGTTTCAATTTACCAAAATGTCCCACCCACAAACAAACGGTCAGAGTAAATGCATGGTTCAAACTTTGGGGGTAATTGGGATTAGTATCTTCCATTAGAAGAATTTTTCCCATAATAACAACTTTCACTCTTACATCGGCATGCCTCCGTTCGAAATGTTGTGTGGTAAGGAGTGCATGATGCCTTGGTATTGGGAAAGATTGGTCATCGAGTACTAAGGAGTATGAATATTATGATTAAGACAAATGATGTGTTTCATTTTGGTGAGCAACTCAATTATGTAGAGAAGTTGATTGATATTATCAAGAAAAAGACGAAGACCTTGTGTAAAAAAAATGATTGGGAGTGTGAAGGTTCGGCGACATAATAGAAAAGGTTCTTAGTCGACCTGGGAGCCGAAGGCATAGATGAGAGCACATTATCCAGAACTATGTGCTAGTTGTGATTTCGAGTACAAACTCTAATTCAAGCAGTGGAGAGTTGTAACATCCTATTTTTCGGTATAGTAATATTTTCATATTTTAATTAGTTAGTTTCATTAATTTATTTTAATAATGAAAAGGATAATTAAATAACCTAAAATGAAATAGAAATGGATTAGAAAGGTTGAAAGGGGCATGTTTAAAACATAAAATGGTAGACGTCTAGGAACTTGGACTATTTGTGTCAAAATTGCCAAAATGAAACCTTGTTAGGGTTTAAAAATGAGAATGACCTCGATTTCATCATTATTTTCGTTCTAGGGGAATCTACAAACCCTAGAATTACAATCCTTGAAGAGCTGATGCCAAGGAGAAAATTTTTGAAATTCTCATTTTTGAAGACCTTACAATAGTGTTTGGACGATCCTCGAAGATTGAACCGTTGGATCTTCATGAAATTTGACGAGTAGGGCTTGTATGGAGCTTTCAATCTTAACAACCTAGGTATGCTTTTTTCCTCATTGCTTGGAAAAAAACTATAGGACCTAGGGCTGATGTATTACAGACATGGAAGGTCTTAATCGAATTTAGGACTTAATTGGTTGAATGGAGTGAACCCTAACCCTAGTTTTATCTTTTTTTAAAAATCTACTGTTATGTACCGTTTTTCTAAACATCATAACGGATGTTATAGACATCGGTTTTGGTCAAAATCAGTGCAAAAAAGTTTTATATGTGAGTCTACTTTATTTCATTAGTTTTTGCTTAAATCTGGAAATGATTCTAACTAAAGTGAAAATGGTCATTTTCATAGACTGGTCTGGGATGAGCTACATTGATATGCAGTTTTGTAAAATCCATTATAAGTTGTAGAAAAATCATACGAGCTTGTATAATTAGTCCTTGGAAAGTTATTGACATGAACTTCATTAATATGGCTTCGTGTTCAAGTTTGGATGGGTTTAATGGATGGAAAACAGGTCTTGACCAGGCTGTTGTTTCGGGTAAAAATCTGGAAATTTAACCTAGTAATTTAATGATATGTTTAGGGTGAATGGTAGCCATTTTTAACCTTGATTATTATTCTTAGGAATGTTGAAGGTTGATTTGGGGTGAGTGGGTTCTGGGCTGCAGTTAGAGATTTACTCTTCTACTCGAGGTGAGTCTAACACTACACTGTGTGATGGTGTGTATTCTTTGCTTTAGCTCATGTGTGCTATACGATATTTATATGGGTAGCATTAGAGAGTATGGTATTTGCTCATATACTAAGGAATCCATATAGGAGGGCTCAGGGTATCCGAGAGGGGGATCGGGTGTACCCAATGTGTCCTAAGGGCTCGACATACCGAGCAAGGAAGAACGGGCATAGCCAATGTGTCCCAATGGGTTCAGGTTCAGGGGATCGGGATTAGATAATATGTAACGCCTGATATGTCATGTAAAATTTATGTAATTAATTTCTTCTTTTCGACACTTGAACCTGAGTACGATGGGCATACTCCAAAGAATGCATGAGACGGGGTGTCCCCCTAGTACGCTGAGCATACCCATGCATATATGGGCATACGTAAGTCAGGGGAAAACCCTAATTTTTATGTTTTGGACCCTATTTAAACAAATTAAGTCCCCCCAACCCTTCACCTTATCATCCTCCATTCCTTCTTTGAGTTATACCTCAAAACCTTAATCCATTTCCCAAGAGATTAACCGGTGAGTGTGTGTGTGTGTGTTTTAGTGTGTATGGTTCATATTGAAGAAGAAAAAGACTTGTAGAGAAGCATTTGATAAGAGGGAGCTTGTAGATCCAGATTTTATTCACTTTTTCCAGCTTATTGGAGGTATAAAGTCCAAACATTGCTCATCCTATTTCTAGATGTAGGTTTGGGGAAGAATTTAGCATAATTTGGTCCCATGGATGAAATCTTGTGAGTAAATGCTACTCCAGATGTTATAAGCTGCTCCTTTTGATGTTTCTGAGGTCCTTGATCCATAAAGCTTGCACCTTGATGGTTGTAGACCAACTATGCACGAGTTAGTGACAATTTAATAGAAGTAGAAGGCTAGATCTATGATTTGAGTCCCATTAATCCTTGCAAAGGAGTAAAGTTGCCAACTTTATTGCTTAGGATGTTCCAAAAGAGCTAGATCTGAAGTTGGACGTTAAATCTTAATGGATTAAGACCTTGAAATGAGACTTTGGCCAATTGTGGCATACGTAGGTGTACGCTTAGCGTACGCACCTAGAATCCCGAGATGTGAGTAGCTCTCGAGGACGTCCGGCGTACTGGTGGCACGCTTAGCATACTTACTAGGGAATTTTTGGGCCTTCATTTTTAGGTTACCTTAGACTTTAGGGTTTTGGGCCTTACTGCGCCATGAGATTTTCTTAGTTGGGGTTTTTATGATTTGGGCCTAAATTGGGCTTTAGTGTCTTTTGGGACTTTGTGCCTGTTTGGATTTGGACTATGTTATGTTAGGCTCATTAAGGGATGGGTAAGCGGCCTTTTCACCCTTGGAGTAGGGATTTAGAATCTGGACCTTCTATTTGGGTTAGTGACCTAATTGCTAATTAGGGTTGTATTGTTGTGATCTAGTGTAAGGACTTTTTGATTTAGTAGCCCGAGGGTGATTTGTTGATTTTCAGTCTAAAGTGAGTTTTCCTTCATTGTACTCATGTGTCGAAGGCACCAATGTTGGCCCAATGGATTATACTTGTAGAATGATAGTTGTCTTTGTGACACTTACAATTATGCCTGCATGTGCTTGTTGTCTTTGTGACTCTAGCTTATTTGATTGTATGCTTAGTTGTAGGGGTGAAATAGTCCTGATACTAGTTGAAAGATACCGAAAGGGTGAAATAGACCCAGTACTGGTTCAAAGATACCAAAGGGGGTGAAATAGACCGAGTACCGGTTAAAAGATACCAAAAGGGGCGAAATAGACCAAGTTATATTTTGACTGTTATATATGTATTATATTAGGTATTCTGGGGAAGCTCACTAAGCTTTCTGCTTACAATTTTCAGTTTATGTTTCAGGTACTTCCAACTCGAAAAAGAAGGGCCTAGCTTGATCACACCGCATCCGCCCATGTTTTATGTATTATTTGATTTTGGAATTTTATACTCTGGTATTATTTCACTATGATACACTTGGTTGTTTTGACATGATTATTGGATGTTTTGGAATGAATTAAAAATGAAAATTTTTATCTGGATTTTTGGGATGTTACACAATGTGTTCCAAGGGCTCGAAGAACTGAGCAAAGGGGATCAGGCGTAGCCAATGTGTCCTAATGGGTTCAGGTTCGGGGGATCGGGCTTAACCAATGTCTCTCAAGGGCTTGATCTACTGAGCAAGGGGGATCAAGCATAGCCAATGCGTCCTAATAGGTACTTATTGTTATTGATTCGTTCTTTGACATGCATATGTGGTGGTGTAGCTGATACTGTTGTTATATGTGTATTAGGGGTAGAGCTTCTATGATATTATATTGTGTATGTGTGAAATTCACTAAGCTTTATGATTACTGCTTTTCCCTTTAAATTTACTATTTCAGGATCAACAGGTACTCAGGATGGCAAGGTGTGACAGTACACATTGACTCGAGACAGATTGTTGGAGTTTTTGATATTACATTGGTTTATGTTTGCTTGAATTTAGGATTTATAACTAATAACGATTTTTGAAACTAGATTGATCTTGGGCTGTGGTTTTAAAACTTCTTTTGAATAAAAGTCATGGTTTTGAATATGCTTATACTGTTTTAAAAAGTTCAAAGTTATTGCAAATTTTAAGATGTTATAAAATTGTAAACAACATATCAATGGTGGCTTTTTTGTCAATAGGCCAAAATATATGTATTTTTTTCGATACATAATGATTTTTAACCTCAAGTCTTATTTATTTTAAGATTAAGACGGTGTTTGAGATTTTATTTTGAACATCAAAATGACTTTTTGATTTATGGTGGTGAGAAAATTAGTTTTTTAAAAAGTGTTTGCATTAGCTTTTGTGGTGGAAAAATTCAATAAGTTGTTGATGTTTTTTTAAGTGTTTGTCTTAACTTATATATATATATATATATATATATATATATATATATATATATATATATATATATATTACCAAATTCTTTTTTTTAACTTATCGTCTTTTTAAAAAGCCAATAAATCAATAAGTTGTTTATAAATGATATCACAAACACCTCTAAATTATGGTATATTTTTGCTGAAACAACCATTTCATAACAACATATTTTTACAAGTAGGTTTTTATATTTTATTTAATAAAAATATAATTATAAAATTATTTTTATTTATTATCACATATTAAAAATCAAACAAATTATAATGATTGTTTCAACAATAATAAATTATAATTTAAAGGTTGTTTGAGATTTCATTTAAAAACAATTTATTGATTTATAAACTTTTTGAAAAGCCAATAAGTTAAAGAGAAGTGTTTGGTAATATGAAATATGTTAAGACATAAACCTAAAAAAAACAACTTATTAAATTATTGAAACTTGTTATTATTTGCGGTAACCTGAAAACAGGCTCATCCCAGAGAATGGGTGATAGGGACGACCGTCCAGAACCCATCTTTTAAAGGGGCCTAAATATTTTATGGAAATTGTTATATTTAGAAGATAGTGCAAGTAATTTTCTTTCAATTATTGAGTTATTATAAAAACTTGATGACCTTTGTGTATTTTATGTGTCTATTTTTTTCTTCGTCTTGGGCCCAAAATATGTTTGGACGGCCCTGCCTGAAAATTGAGCTCAATTACAAGATAATAGTCGATTTTAATGGTTTTATTGTAAAATTTCATATTTTAATAAAAGAATATGCTTATTTTCCTTTTGTCATGTGTCACCCTATTATATCTCCTACATAATGTGAGTCCACCTATCAACATATTGATTTTCCATTTCAAATTTCAAATTTTAATTTTCCATTCTAATCACATTTAATTAATAACATTAGAATAAAAATTAAAATAAAATTAAAATATATTATAAGGTCATTTATTTGTTTAAATCAACGATTATATTTTTATATAACTAAAAAATATCTCTTAATTAATAATTTATTTAAAATAACTGGTTAATAATTATGAGTTTTTTATGAAAATTTAATTAATTTTGTAACTGTGGTTCCTACGAGTAATAAAGTAGTAAATAAATAAATAATAGGAATGACTTTTTTATCAAGATATATGGACTTTTATGAATATTTCCCTATAAATAATCAATACATTAACATAATTATAATTGTAATTGTAATGCAATAGTCGGTTATAATTTACTTAGTTCAAATATCTTTCGATAAACCACATCGTCTCTACTGTTTGAAACTTTGAATTACGTGGCAGACTATCAACTTTTGCAGCCAGCCATAGGCCAATTTTTCTTTAGTTTACACTCTAGGAACTAGGAAGCTTTTCAAGTCAGACATACAAGTCATGGTAAACATATATCTAAATTAAAAAGAATGTAAACAGACTTCTTTTAACGTTTAAGTCAAGCGTACAAAGATAATTATTTAAAACCTACCATTTGTCTTGTTATAGTATATTAAATAGAAAGCATGCAAATGTGAAAATTATTAAATTACATTAAGTATGACGAAGTGTCTAGCTTTTTAATCCGCGTGTTTCTTTTATTGGTTTCCAAGCATTATAGAATTTAACAATTATTATGTTGGCTCCCGTGCTTTTTATTAAATGCGTAAATCATTAGGGAAAACAAAAAATTAACAAATAGTTTAAATCAAAAGGCATTTAGCCTAGCTATAAGTAGTAATTCTTTCAAATGAAACGTCATGAATTCAAGTCTTACTAGCAGACATAGATATTTAGAAGTAGATTAGTTTTTCGGTTAAAAAAAACAGTCGTTGTGACACAGTGACCACAAATGTCGCATCTAAAGCCACCAAAAGGCGGCCAATACCTTTATTAGGGTTGCTGCAAAAATTTCATCGTTGATGCACAAAAATCAGCGATGTTTCCGTCATTAGCGTCGTCAATAATACCAAACTTTTGTTGTTACTAATGTCCCTCACTACAAGGAAAAAGGCCATTACCGGCGACAAAAGTCGCCGGTAAAAGTCCCAAAAGTCGCCGGTAATACTGATAGCGGCGACGCGTCGCCGGTACTAAGTCGTCGCTACTGCCTCGTCGCTATTGATCAGTTTGTCGCCGCTAATGATAATAGTCGCCGCTAATGACTATTGTCGCCGCTAATAATGTTGTCGCCGGTAATGACATATGTCGCCGGTAGAAGGGTCGCCGGCAAAAGTGTCGCCGGTAATGAGTTCTGTTGCTGGTAAAAGCGTCGCCGGTATTTTTTTTCAATTTTTTTTAAATAATGATTTTCGTTGCCGGTGATAATATCGCAGATAAAACTGTCGCCGGTAATAACAATATTCAACTAAATATCAAAACCAACAGTGTCGACGCTAATTACAAAACAAACATCCTATTAAATATCAAACATAATAGTGTCAATGCAAATTGCAAACAAACATCCAAAATACAATTAAATATCAAAAGTCATAATATCCGAGTAACAAAACAACCAAATTTTTACAATCTACCAAGTAGCAAAACGAGACAACATATGCAAATAAAACTCATTCTTACATACCCTCATCGCCGTTCCCATCGTTTCCTTGATTATTTTGGGATTGAAAAAATGAATAAAGCTCATCCCTACATGTCAGGTCGGTGAGCATTGCACGGAGATTTTCCAACTACATAATTAATAACAATATATATAAACTTATAAGTTAGATCGTCAAACATAAACAAAAACTATCAAAATACATTGTTATTTTTAAAGTAAGATAGAAAACCAAAGTACATTGCTATATTTTGCACTTGGGACAAAAACCAAATTACCAAACTTTTTAGCAAATAACCACCACAAAACCAAAACTACCAAATCAACATGCATTTTACGATGCTAAAGTAGATTGCTATTTTACCTGTGATGGTTGTGATGGTGGTTGTGATGGTTGCGAAGGCTGTGGAATCGTCGGAAGACCAGAAGGTTTGCGGCCAATGCCTCTAATGTGGCCACATCGCTCTTCTAATACTTTCTCGAACGTAGCTCTTTCTTGAGCGGGCGTTAACTCAGTTTCACCTTGAGTTTGTTCTAGCAGCTCTTCAACTAACCGATTCTGTAACTCCCAAAAGTGAGTAACAATTAAGTATAAATAAACATTTAAATATATGATAAAATTATAATTAAATACTTACATATTGTTGTTCCGATTCAGCAGTAACAAATACACCATTCTTATCGGTATGAGCTTTGCGAAATGTTTCCACCCTCTTAAGGTTCTGTTTAAGTTTAAAAATTAGATTATATTTTAAATAAATAGTTACATGTATCGTACGGTACCTTCTTATAGCAAGTACTGCTATACGAGCTCGAACCCCCACGATTCACAGTTGTTTGCTTTTCACGGATTTTTTTGTTCCTTTCTGAAGCAATTTTGTGTTCGTCAGTTTGAAAATACTCAACTGTCTTCTCACAGTTATCAACAAGCATACCATCCGAAGGATTTGCCAATGCTCTCGGGATATCTTCATACCCTCTGACCATCTTGAAATATTCTTTTCCGTCAGCTTTACGCTCTCGAAAACCTTTTAACAAGGCTGCTTGAAAACTCTCTGTCAATAGAGTAGCTTGTGCATCCTGGTACATTTGATTGAGATCAAACTTTGTCTACAATAAAAAGAAAAGTTAACCAAGTAAAAAACAATTATAGTTAAACCTATAAAATATATTTAAATAAATAATTACCGCTAAATGTTGTAATACAGTGTCCTTTATATCAGGGGAAACTCTTTTCCAACTCCATTTGTCGAAAGGGACCATCTGCCACATTGTTTTCCCAACTTCTCGGGAAAACATGTCTCCCGCCTCTCCTACGGGATTAAATGTGATATCCCTATCATATTGCATGCCTGTTGGTTTCCCCTGGTTCTACAAGATCGCTTTTTCAAGCTTTATATTTTTTGCTTTTCCTCAAACTTTCCTTTGGGCACGTCCCTC
The DNA here is from genome assembly GCF_051521515.1 of Lactuca serriola. Taxonomy (NCBI): domain Eukaryota; kingdom Viridiplantae; phylum Streptophyta; class Magnoliopsida; order Asterales; family Asteraceae; genus Lactuca; species Lactuca serriola. The sequence continues at coordinate 155,874,415 of NC_136415.1, forward strand.
AACTATAAATGTAATTAAAAATTATTAGAAACGACATTTAATTTATGATAATTGAACAAAAATAGTAAATAAAAATTCATGATAAGACTTACCGTCCTGTTCGTGCTGGCCAGTTCTTGTCGCCCTATTGTTTTATGTCATCTACTGGTGTCGCCGCTTGTTATTTTTAATATTTTACATAAAATGCAGATATAATGTTTATATTAATGCAGAAATACTACTAATATATACAGGGAAATGCACAAGAACTGTATTTATATATAACTCACATAAAATACTACAAAAATATAAATTATATTATTTAAATTGTTTATTACATATAGAACTACTCGTCATTATTGTCGCCCGCTTTGTACCCTTTGTTATCATTTTGGGTGGATAACAATTTAACCATTTTTGTAAATGTCACTCTAAACATCGGGTTATTAAGAATAGTAACAACATCCACCTACAAAATAAATATATAAGTTAAAATAAGAAATTAAAAAATATATATAGTAAAGTATCACACTACCAAATTCATATAGATCAAGTCCTTAACAAATTAGTAAAATATCAAACTATCAAATTCATAACAAATACATTAAATTCCTTAACAATTAAGTTACAACAAAGACAAATTAACAAAGCATTACAACATTAACAATTAAGTCTAACCCAAGTATCAAATTAAATCAAAATATTCACCTAACAATTACCAAATTACTAAACTACTAATTACCAATGTTTATAACAAATAATAGACATAAACCAAAATTATTAAATATGTTAAAATTACTTAAATTAATTTTGCTAAATACGCATTTGCATGTGTTATGCCACCTATGAGCGTGAGTGCTCCTCAAAGTAAGTACTAGAACCTGTCGTTGGAGAAGTTTACGCCCGATACTTTTCATTGTCTCCTTCGAGTACCCAAGACCTTTTCAAACATCGCTACCTCGTCCACTAAGATTAGATTGTTGTAGGAGGCTGAAACTTGAGTTTGTTTAGCAAGTTTACGAAGTAAAGCATTTTTTATTTTGCAAAGATGATTAATATACTTATAATTTAAATAAAAAGAAAGAATTTACTTCTAAATTTTAAGCAAAAACAACAATGTATTTCACCTTTAAGCGGCGAAATTCGTTACCGACAACTCCTTTAGTAGCGAAATTGAAGAATTTAGGGGGAAACTTTCCCGTGTCTAATTTTGGTGAGCAATGGAGTCGACTCCTCTAGTGCCACTATTGGTGTGACCACAATGGATATATGAGAGCGAGCCATGTCTGTTAGATCTATGAATAATACAGATTGCTCGGAATGATTCTAGTCAAAGCATATGAATGTGTAACCAAACAATAGTGCCAACACTTTTAGCATTGAATTACATTTAATAATTATGTGACAACACCAATCAATCCAACGAAGATTGATTATTTTCTCGTGACTATTCACCCAAAGGAAAACAATAAACAAAGTTTCATACACCACAATAGAATCAGATGCAATAAGGTTGTAGAACCCTTTGTCCTTACCAAATTCCCAAATGACCCAAAGGAAGGAAACCATCATTACATTATCAGTTAACTCCTTAAGCATATTTTGAATATTTGTGTAGTTACCGACCAAAATGAGATCATTTAAGGGACACACTAGAGTAGGAAAGTAGGTCCACCATATAAGAATTGAGTTCCACACCATAAAAGGGGTAGTGTGTTAATTTATTAAAGTAAAACTAAAAATTACAATGAAATAAATTTAAGAAAATTTAATAATAAAAAGCGCTTCAATTCTGTTTTGACTCTCCTAATTATGCAAATAATCCATATTAGGTTATTTAAATTGCATTTTATTTAAGTTGACATTGAAAACTACTAATAATATAACATCTGAATTTCATGAATGCTTTTAAGTATCAAATTGGAATTTATAATTTTGGATTTTCTCTGGGTAGCGACGCGACGGACTTAGAGGGTGTGACACAACACGCTCTCGGGGTGACCTTTAATGAAGCTCTTAGCACAAGGGTTCAAACCCAAGAGGCCACGATATCTGGTCTTATTAAAGTGCATATTTCCCTAGGGTTTTGTCATTCGTCAACCTCCACTTCCAGAGAATATTCTCTTATCGAAACCCTAGCTTGGTGCTTGTTTTCTTATCTTGCTTTTTTGGTGTGCTTTTTGAAGAAGAATAAGGTGTTGGTTTTGGTACAAGTGAAGAAGATCCAACAAAGTTCTTCACTCTTAATATATTATGGATCTTAGGAAGGTATAAAGTCTCAAACTTTATGTTTATGTCTTGTTAGATCTTGGTTTTTGGTGGTCGCCTTAGTCCCTTAATATTCATGTATTTGGAGTTTAGGGAACTCCAAAACTTTTTGGGGTTAGTTTCTATTGGATTATGTGTCTAAGCCAATAACTAAATTAGTATATACTTGATTTATTAGAAAATTCCTTTTGGGTTGTCCTCAAACCTAATAATTGAATATGATGACATTTAGAGAGAGAGAGAGAGAGAGCGAGAGAGAGAGAGAGAGAGAGAGAGAATGATTGATTATTTTATTATATGATTAATAAATAGCGATAAATGAATTTATTAATATGTTATGAAAATAATATATAAATTAAAAATAGTAATATTTAATTAAGAATTAATCAGAAATTAATTAGATTTAATTTTAGGATTAACTGTATTAATTAAAAGTGCAAGTGTTAAAGTGTAATTGTTCAATAGTTGAACAAGAGAGGTTTCAGAACCTTCCTTGGAAGAGGTGGACGATTTTAAGGTATTCCAGAGAATCTGGGATATTCCTGTTAGATAGATAGGAAGCTGGATAATTATCAATGTGAATTTATATTATTTTATTCAAATTAAGATTATCTAGGGTTTCCAAGTTGCATTATATAAAGGACCACTAGCTTTGGATTTTCGGCCACTCCTCCTTTACAAGAGATAGCCAAAAATTTCATCATCGCTTCTAATTTCTCTTAAGTCTCCTTGTTGCTAGAGTTGAGTGTGAACCATAAGAGACACAAGATTTCTAGTGCTAGTTTCCAAGCAACTACAAGAAGGATTGTTTTGGTTGTTTACTATAACAATTTAGAGGTATCTTTTCTTCTATGATTTTTGAGATTAACGAGGGTTATATGGTTCTTGTTGTTCAATATAATGTTACTTCAATAGAGTTATCATTGGATCTAATAGGTTGCATGTACCCTTAAGTATATAAGGATTTATCCGCATTATTGCATGTAAAATCCATCAGTGGTTTCAGAGCATATGGTTATCTAACAATTGACTTTACATTGATTGAACTTGAGCAAAACCCAAATTGGAGGAAACAAAATCGACATTCTATTGAGACACCACGTCGTGGTGTTCTTTTGCTACGACGTGGTGATCTTCAAATCCGCGTCTTTTTCTTTTCGACCACGATGTGGCAATTATCTACCATGACTTGGTGGACCCTCAGATCAGCTAAAATTGTTTTTGCTTAATTCATAAATTGATTAGGATAATTACTTTAGATAATATTTTTTAATTGTATAAAATCAAATAATTATCTTTTTAATCAGATATCCTTATCTTTAATTTGTGAATTATCCTTATGTTTTAATTACATTTAATTATTTGATTAATTAAAATATAAATACTAAAAACATAATTGGTTTATCTTAAATTAAATAAAATCCATAGTTTCGAAAATTTAATTTAAACCTTGTATTTAGAAAAGTTTTTAAAATACACCTTATATATAATATTGAAAGTTAATTAATATACGTATAAGATTAAATCAGTCGGATCACTAGTATGCCTCATTCACGAAGCTGAACTATAAGGGGATATAAGGAAACTGTCTATAAAATGACGGTTAAATGGGTGTCCACTCTCATCCATCGCTTCCTTGTTTGGTGGAGGGTTGTTAGCAGAACGGATATGATAGGACAATAACTTCATTAATAAGTATAATGATATAAAGTAACTAAACCATTTTATAAAATCCTACTTTTAGTTTAGGAAAAAATGTGAAGAGTGTGCTAATCCAAAAAATTGCACATTATACTTTATAGTAGTTAGTGGAGCACGTGTGGTTTACCGACACACTAATAGTGACTATAAAGATTAATAATGGGCATCATGAAAATTAACATTGATTAATGGAGCGTGCTTAGTCAACCGACACATTAGTATGAGATGATAAATGACATCGAGAGTGCCAAGCATAATGTATGTCTATTCACATCTTGTTTGTGATCCTCGGTATCCCTGTCATTGATAGTAGAGAATAATTTGAGATTAAACATGTCTATGATAAATTCAATGAATATCAAAAGATCTTGGAATTTCATAGCTCGAAATTGGTAAATTGCGTTAACCTACCTTTCTAATTTCATAATAAGATTACGACATCCCTCTTCTTAGTTATGAATTATTATTTTGGATCCTAGCCTTAATTATCTATTATGGGTTAAAATATGAAGGATTATAGTAATCTAACTAAAACTACTTTTGTTTCTCTATAGATGTCTACTCGTGGTGAAGCTTTTTCTCCTTTCTCGTCTACCCACCATTCGAGTTTCTCCCTACTCTCTATCGTGTCCATGGTGACCTTTGATGGCACCAAATACAATGATTGGATGTGTAACATCAAGACGGCTCTTCGATTCGAGGGAAAAGAATATGTCCTTGAAGAAAAACTTGTTGAAATCGATGAAGCCAAAGCTACTATAGAACAACTAGCCTCCTACAAGAAACACTACGACGATGCAACAAAAGTTCCTTGCATCATGTTCAATACAATGGCTATTGAGTCGCAAAGGTTCTATGAGGACTATTAGCCCTATGAGATGAACAATGACCCAGTGGAAAGGTACCACATGAGAGCTCGTCAAGAGAAATATGAGGTGGTCAAGTCCCTCATGGCTTGCAAGATGAAAGTGGTAGAGTCTATGTGTAACCACATGCAGAGAATGCAAAGACACATGGAATGTCTTGTTAGCCTCATATGTATTTTGTCGAGGAGTTGGCCATTGACATGGTCTTGAACTCCTTGCTAAGTTGTTATGACCAGTTCATATTGGGTTGTCATTTGAACTACACAACATTCACATTAGCCTAACTCCACAACTTGCTACAAACTACTGAGTCAAAAATAAAGAGAAAAAATCCATCCCCTTCCACTAATGCTTCTGCTCTCACCATTAGTAAAAGCAAAGGGAAAAAGAGGAAGGTTGCTCCCAAATCTAACTGGAAGAACAAGGCCAAAGTTAGGTCATCTAGTAATAGCCAAAAGACAAGGACCAACTCAGACATTCTAGCTGTTAGTGACCCCAAAGAGGCCACTTGTTACTATTGCAATGACATATTGGAAGAGGAGATACACCAGGTACCTGCAAGACATCAAGGATGGAAAGGTGAAGCCATCGTCATCAGGTATATGTACTATTCAAACTAATAACTCACAATCTACTTGTTATTGGGTCCTTGATACAGGATGTGGTTTTCATATTTGTTTTGATTTGTAGGGACTAAAATAAAGCGAAGAGGTGGAGCATGGGAGGATGAATCTGATCATGGGAAATAGGTGGTCTTCTCCTGTTACCAAGATTGGGACTTATCATCGTGTGCTTAGTAGTGAAGTTAGTTCAAATTTGATAGATTGTTGCTATTCGTCAGAAATTACACGAAACATTGTTTCATATCATGCATTATTCAGACAAGGTTTTCGTTATTCATTTAATGATTTGACCGGTTCAATTTTGGTTTATAAAAATTGTGTTTTTATATCTGAAGCTTTACCTTGTAATGGTGTATGAAACTATGACTTGTGTTGATAGCTTACAAAATAGTGTATTTTACATTGATTCATCTAATGGTTTAGACCAGGCATGCTTGTGGCATTGTCGTCTTGGGCACATTAACAAGAAACACAACGCCCAACTCTAAAAGTATGGAGTCTTGGAATCATTTGACCTAAGGCCAAATGATGAATGCAAATCTTATCTTTTAGGCAAGATGAAAAAATCACCTTTCACTAGAAATCATGGAAGAGGTGAAGATTTGTTGGACCTCATACACATAGATGTGTGTGTACCCTTCAGATCCACCACAAGAGATGCCAATCGATTTCATGTAACATTTACAAATGATTATAGTAGATATGGTTATATCTATTTGATCAAACATAAATAAGAAACCTTTGAAAAGTTCAAAGAATTTAAACATGAAGTCAAAAATCAATTAGGTAGGAAGATAAAGATTCTTCAATCTGATAGAAGAGGAGAGTATCTTAGTATTGAGTTTCATGACTATCTCAAGGAATGTGGAATAGTTTCACAATTGACTCTTCCTAGAACACCACAACATAATGGTATGGTTAAGAGTTGCAATCGAACCTTGTTATACATGGTTCGTTCCATGATGAGTCGAGTCATTCTTCCTATTTCCTTCTGTGGGTATGCCTTAGAGATAACCTTCCATATCCTCAATCTTGTCCCTAATAAAAACGTTGCAAAAACACGTCACGATATGTGGACATGGAAAGTTCCCTCATGATCACATATCAAAGTATGGGGTTGTGAAGCTTTCCTTAGACGAGAGTCTCATGACAAGCTACAAGCCAGAAGTGAGAGATGTATTTTCATTGGCTACCCAAAAAACTCTTTTGGATACTTGTTCTACAGACCAACTGAAAACATGGTCTTTGTAGCACAAAGAGGAGTCTTACGTGTGCAGCATGCGAGAGAGAGAGAGAGAGAGAGAGAGAGAGAGAGAGAATGAGTTATTATTTTATTATATGATTAATAAATAAAAATAAATGAATTTCTTAATATGTTGTGAAAATAATATATTAATTAGAAATAGTAATATTTAATTAGGAATTAATCAGAAATTAGTTAGAATTAATTTTGGGATTAATTGTATCAATTAAAAGTGCAAATGTTAAAGTGTAATTGTTCAATAGTTGAATAAGAGAGGTTGCATAACCTTCATTGGAAGGGGCTGGCGATTTTAGGGTATTCCAGGGCATCCGGAATATTCCTTGTAGATAAATAGGAAGCTAGATAATTACCAATTTGAATTAATATTATTTTATTCAAATTAGGGTTATTTAGCGTTCCAAGTTAGTTTATATAAAGGACCCTTGGCCTTGGATTTTCGGCTACTCCTCCTTTACAAGAGACAGCCAGAAATTCCATCATACCCTCTCCTATCACTTAAGCCTTCTTGTTGCTAGGGTTGGGTGTGAACCATCAGACACACGAGATTTCTGGTGCTAGTTTCCAAGAAACTACAAGAATGATTGTTTTGGTTGTTTACCATAATAATCAAGAGGTATGTTTTCTTCTATGATTTTTCGAAATTACCTAGGATTATAAGGTTCTTGTTGTTCAATAGAATGTTACTTCAATAGAGTTATGACTAGATATAATAGGTTACATGTACCCTTCAGTGTATAAGGATTTATCTGCGTTATTGCATGTAAAACCCATAAGTTTGTTGCTTTTGGGCCTTTCTTATAGGTGAAAAAGGGCATGTATGTGCTTACCTTGTGCCATACACTTGGGTTTGACACTTTTGGTGACTTTTTGGTCCTAGGGTTTAGTTTAGTGGGTGATTAAGCCTTGCTTATGGATAAAGTTAGAAAGTTTTTCCATTAAGATAATTCTAAGATCCATATTTGAACTTATAGTCTTCTAATCTTAAGGGATTAAGTCACTAGAATGGAGGTTGTTAAGCAAGTTTCTGGTGTGACTGGCTTGAGGCCTTGTGTTGCAAGCTTGGGGCTAAACACAACAATATTGTCGCTCAGTAATCCCTATGCGACCTGGAGTTGGTCACGATGCGATGACCGCTAACTTTGACCATTGACTTTTTTACCAGTTTGACTTTTGGTCAACTTGTTAAGATTGAGCTATAGGCTGAGTTTGGACATCTATTTGATGTCTAGGTGGTTCGTGATAGTTGTTTATCTTTCTGAGACTATGAGACTATGATACTTGTCACTATATTACTTAAGGCGTGATTGGATCCTCTATGTATTGGATGCATGTGTAAATACTATAACATATTAATATCCTTAGTAGGGTCTTGGTTATGGATTACAGTTTGAGGGTTGTTGCTTGTTTTCTTGTTGATTGGTATTATATGTGCCTTGTTGGTTTGATGATAAGATCGAGGTATGCCGTGAGTCAGACGATGTTCGATGTGTTAATGACAAGATCGGGACATGCTTTGAGTTAAAGAGTACACGATTGGGATGATATCAAGATCGGAACTGACCATGAGCTAAAGAGGCCCAATACTTTTATGTATAGTTATTATTATGCTGTTTGTGATATTTTGGGGAAATCATTACGATATGTGCTTATAGACGTGGATTAAATGTTTTGGAAGTTGTGCTTCTAGCAGTAGTTAGGCTCTAGCTTAACCGTGATTCATGCATGTCAATTATCTATTATGTTATTTGGCTTCCGCATTTTTTGATACATTTTATTGGGTTCTCATGATTTTAACCTTTTGGTACTTGGGATTTTTATGAAACATGATTTTCGAATGTTTAATTTATATTTGAAAAATGAAAACAACAATTGGTTTGAAATTTAGGACATTACAAATAAGCTCTAGCAACTTCTCTTTTAGTAAATTACTAAACCAAAATAAGCTCTTTGATTAATCATAACAGTTTACTAACTGAATTAAATAAACTCTTAATTAAATAAAAAAAAGTGGCATTAAGATCTGTGTAAAATTTCTAGCAATATAAAATAATTCTCATAAGATTGTAACCAAAAAAGTATGTAATTTCAGTTTACATCAACATTAAATCCTAACATTGAACCGATTTGATGTTTTTTACTTGCTACCTGTTGATTAGAAAAATTACGAATAATTTTAACATCTAATTAACTAGATTGATTTAATCATAATTTAAGCAATTAGCCTAAAAAGAATTAATAAAACAAACATTTATATAAGCACAAAATTGAAACCGTCAGATGTAAACACAAATTAAAAAACCAAATCTTAGATTAATCATGCAAAAAGTACGAGTCTTTGAAGAACTAAAAACTACGGTTCTTATCCAAAAATTGCTAAAAACAAATCGAAAACATAAAAATAATACCATGAGTAAAAGTGATTAACTAAACTAACTAGTCGAGTCACAATCTTCAAATCTTTGTAAATCGCTGAAAATGACATAAATGGCTACAAATCGTCTGAAATTCAACCAGAAAGGATCTGGAACAATTTGACTTGTTCTGGATGTCTAGAAGTGTATTTATATGCAACAAATAGAATCTAATAAGGATTCTAAGGCTTACAAGTTCGTGTTTCCTAAAAAACGCGTTCACAAAAAATACAAAAAATTTGAAAAATGTGCTTGGAAACTATTTAATAAAGTAGGATGTTATACTGACAATTCTTACGAAAAACATTATCGTGTACTGGAAAAACACAATCATGTTTTTTCCCTCTCGATTGTGTTTTGGATCATTCAACTTTGTCGAGGTCTTCAAATGATAAAATAGTCGTGAGCTCTACAGTGATTGTGGTCCAAAATCAAATATCAGTCAAGGGTTGATATTCGATATATTGGTTATCGCGGTGGGATATCAGTGAGATAGTGATTGTGGTCCAAAATCAAATATCAGTCAAGGGTTGATATTTGATATATTGGTTATCGCGGTGGGATATCAGTGAGATATCGGTATTTTTATATTACATAGAGCCTTTGTGACCTTGAGTTGTATTGGATGAATACAAGGTCATTAAGTAGAAAATAAATTAGAAAATGTTTGAAGCAAATGCTTGTCAATCCCATATATATCTACATTTTAATAATCAATGAATTGATTTAATAAAAACCTTAGCTATAAACGCTATTTCACTGCTATCCCACTGATATTTGCCAAATATCAGTCAAATAGCGGTCAAATGTCGATCAATATCGCCGATATTTGCGGTACCACTATTTTTGACCGCTATTTTGCCAACTACCGATAACCGCTATCCCATCGCTATTGAATACTCAAGTTGTGAGATGAAAACACAATCGTGTAACGAGATCACATAATTTGGTTGCGATCACGTAGCTACAAAAACACATGATTCTAGCTCGAAAGCTTTATTTTCAGCTACTTTAATCCAATTCCAGCTTCCCTAGGTGTTTTAGCTCCATTAAGCTCCTAAAATGCATCCAAGTTGCTTCCATAAGCTTCCAGAATATTGCTCTCTTCGCAATACATGAAAAGGACATAAACTATGAGAACTATGAGAATTCTAGTAAAAGTATGAGTTGACCATTATTTACAATAAAGTATATATAAAAGCATAATATATGGTACGCAACACTAATAAAAACTAATAGAAAAATGCATCAAATAACATCTAACAAACACCTTCCAGTTGCATACATGTAACATTAGTGATCATGATAGATACGGATGAACCAAAGAGAAAGTGAAAATCATGATTACCGAGGTCACATATGGTGATATGCATCTTAATGCAATATCCATAAGGAACATGAAAAAGATGAAGTATTTTATTAGAACATACTTGTATAAGAAGAGGTTAACATAACATTATCTTGTGAGGCAAGGAACGGTTGCAACTTCTCAAACATCATGGGATTTAAAAAGGGTTCATCGATTATATTATTAAAATCAAGCGATGAGGTATCTACTAATAGGCGTTGCAGCTAAGATGATTGAGTTTATTGTTGTTGGTACAAGAAAGGGCGTCACTTTTTGTTATGATCTAATGAGTGAAACACACGACATGCTGATAGATCAACATCAGTTTCTATTACATTTATAGCGCCAGAGTATCAAGCTTATCAACGTCAGCTTACAGTTCAGTTATCAGATTGTAATATTTTGTATATTAGGTAATGATATAGATAAGTATAGAATAGATCACAGATCCAGTATCTGTGTGATAAGATCGGTTCTTAGTATAGATTAGACGTAATCCCTTCAATCAAGGGATATACATGTATAGATTATTATATATACAACATTATGGTAAACCCAAATGTTGTATGTGTGATCGTGGCTTTTTGTCAATCGTATTTGTGACAAACCCGTCTTCTTGGTGAAGACAAAACTATTTCTTGGTGAAAGAACAATTTGGAGAACTTCTATGTCTATTTATTATTTTGCTTAGATTAGTTTTACGTTTGTTATTCATACTTGAAGTGTGTCTGATCGATACAAACTTTCAATTCATATCAGAGCGGTTTTTTTTTTATACAATCAAGTTATCATTTCGATTTCAAGAAATTCCAAATCCTTTGGTCTCAACAAAATTACTCCCTTCGATGAACACAACTTCTCCTTGTGGAAAACCGAGGCTATAGTGGCTCTTGATACCATTGACTATGAGATGAGAAACATTGTTGAAAAAGTTCCCCATGTTCCTATGTACCAACCCATGGTAAACAACGCTCCTTTTGGCACCCATGAAGCAAAAGCCAACAAAGAGTTATGATGACGATGACAAGAGACTTCTCAGTCTTGATGTGAAAGCAAAGAATGCTATTGGACACTCTCTTCCCTACCACATGTATCATCTAATACAAAATTGTGAGTCAGCACAAGAGATGATGGATATGTTGACAGTGACTTATGAAGGCATTGTGGAAGTCCAGGCTACGATTATCAATAATCTTAATCATAGATACGATCATTTCTTTGCTCAACAAGGTGAGTCTCTTGACCAACCCTTTAATATGTTAACTACTTGGTTAATGATATCTGCATGCTGGGAATTATCAATAACTCATCTCAGCTGGTTCTGAAGTTTCTTGATTCTCTTAAGAAAAGTTGGGAATATCACGCTGATGTTCTTAAGAACAGTGAGAAGATCGATACCATTGATCTGAATTCTTTGTTTGGTAATCTGTGAAATTATGAAGAGACCAAAGATCTTCATAAGGAAATCATGAACGATTCAAGCAAGGAAAAGTCTATTACCCTAGTGTCTCATAAGGAAGCAGTGAAGCACATCAACGACTCAGATAATTCAGATCAGGGTGAAGAAAGTGATGAAGATCTAACTGATGAGCTTGTTGCCAGCATTATAGTTATCGTCAAGCGCTATGAAGAAATAAAAACAAACGGGGGTCAGAAGAGTTCAGTTCAAGGGAAACAGCTCAACAAGGAGATTCACTTCCGAGAAGATAAAATTAGGTAACTGATTTAACTGTGGAGACCCTGATCATTTTTTCAGGGATTGTAAGGAGAATACAGAAGCCCAAAGTCCTAAGAACTATGAAGTCTTGAGGTGGAAGTTCTTCAACAACATGCTCCCGTTAAACTTCATCGTCAGGATCACTTTGGGATTATGATCTAGTTGATGATGATCCACTAGTTCAAGTCCGCTTAAAGGTTTTTCTAATAACGTTATTTTTTTTTGTCTCCAATGACAGAAACTTAGATTTCATCCCGGTCATCAGAATTCTTTATTTAAAGTGGATTGAAATTGAATGAAACTTATTCTAAGCGGTGGCAATTACCTCGACATAGAAGCAACTTCATCTTTTAAGATTTATTGTGATGAACCGTTCTTTGTCCGCCTTTCTTCTCTTGCTCCTTCATCAGGTTGATTGAAGGTTTACCCACGCTTGAATTTTTGCTTCCTCCATTTGACACATGCAACAAAAAAATGCAACATATAGTCGATGCTTATCAAATCGAACTAAAAAAATACACTTATCAAGTCGACACTTAGTGTCTGGATTGCTTGCTTCCTCCTTTAAAGATTACAACCAGGTAAAATTATCAAGGTTTGTTGGTGCAACCAAGGTGATTCATTTTCGGCACGCCAAGTGTTTGATAAAATTCCTAAATGAGTATTCCAAGTGTTGCAGCCAATTTTAGACTCAAGAAGATGTAAAGTTTGTACCCGGTGTTGGGTTCATTATGCACACTCCAACCTTTTGTTGGAGTGTCACATTTTTCTTTGGGTTATTGCTTATAATTCCGGGTCTCACCTTAAGGCTTAAATAAATTTTATTTGTGTTTCATGGCTTCCACTCATTCTTCTGTGAGTAGAACTTGGTCGTGTCCTTTTCGGGAGTTTCATTGTTGCCTAAATGGTATTGTAAGAAGTACAAGGATTTATCATATGATATCTCATCTCAAGATCCTACACCTCCCTATTGATGAAAGCAAATCCGTGTTACAGGAGGCTATTACTTCTGGCAATGCATTGTTTATGTTTGTGGCAGCAACATTGAAGGCATTTGGTTAATGGATATGTGGGAATTAAAAGAGTCTTCATGCCTTGAGTCGTTTGTTTCACCACCCGGGTGGTCTGATTAAGTTTATTTATAGGGCTGATGACATGAGTGGGCATATTGTTGGCATTCCAAAGCTACCACCCAATGAACTGGAAGCTGATCTCAATGATGGGTTGGTGTTGGATGCTCAGCTACTTGATCATGTTTTTAAACTACATACCATCACCATCAAAAGCATCCCACATAAATGTCGTATGGTGTTCTCTCATGCTTTGAAAACAACACTTTTCAAGGTGGTTGCTCATCTTGGGTCCATTGAAGCATGGGTTTCATTGTTAATTCTTCCTATGTATACTCTTCAATTGTTCAGGTCCAAGAATCAGCAAGAATGTAGGTCTGCGAACAGAAAGTCCTTACAACATCGTAATATCCTAAGCGCATTAGCTACTTGGGGTATAGAATACAATATTGCCAAGCTTATTAAAAACTTGGTTGACAATGAAAGGCTAGAGCAACAAGGAAAAAAAGAGTACACTAAGGAGGATAGAACACAGGGCAGGACCAATGTCAGGCAATGTCTTAGTAAGGTTACAGATGGGAGTTTCACAACAATAGTGAAAGTATTATGTTCCTCGGGGGTTGCTCCATACGGGGATGATACCACAAAGGCTTTGGAGGATAAGCATCCACACAAGCCATTACAATCCATGTCGAGTACCATATTTTCAAAACCTTCCCTTGTAGTTGATATTGTCAACATCCTTGGAGGCATTAAATCATTCCTTAAAGGAACCACGTATGGGAGAGATTGGTTGAGAGCTCAACATATTTTGGATGCTCTTTGTGGAGAAGGCTCAACTATAGTCAAAAGACCTCCTACAAGCTATTACATATGCAGTTAATTTATGGCTAGGGGAAGACGCCTTTCGAGTTTGGCATAATTTGTTGCCTCTTCTCCTCTTACGCCGCTCTTAAAACCTAACAAGGGAATACGACCAATTGTAGTAGGCACTATATGGATATGTTTTATTTCCAAGTTGTCTATGGAAGGTGTTGTTAAAGAAATGGCCAAGTATCTCAATGATTTTCAGTTCGGGGTCGGGGTGTCGGGTGGCATTGAGGCAATATTACAAAGCACCAACAGGGTGTTGAGTGAGCGCCATGATGACGGGTATCTTTCTATGCTTACCGTGGACTTTTCCAATGCCATTAACCTTGTCGATAGATCCACATTACTTAATAAGGTTAAATTGAGGTGCCTTTATATATCCATGTGGGTATAATTCCTAGATGCTCAAGTAACAAGGTTATATCTTGGAGACACACATATTTGGTACACTACTGGGGTTCAACAAGGAGATTATATTAGAGACAATTTCAAGCTTGTTCTCCATGCATTGAACCTTGATGATGGCACACTTATTAGAGATTCACAGAAGGTGGCCAAAGTGTTGGACATCATTAAGGTGATTGGCCCAAAATTAGGCCTTCAGTTGAATATTAAGAAAACCGAGCTCTTTTGGCCATTATGTGATTGTAGGAAGCTAAGTGAAGGACTATTATCGGTTAGTACAGGGAGGCCACCATTGTGGGTGAAACTTCTTGGAGGAGCTGTTAGTAGAGATGTTGGTTTCATTAGTAGCTTAGACATAAAGAGAGCCGCAGATGCTGTGAACTTGATGCACCTTCTTCCATAATTATCTGAATCCCAAAGTGAGCTCCTTCTGCTTCGGTCTTGTATGGGTATTGCTAAACTTTTATTTGTGTTGAGGACGTGTCAAACCGTGTATTTGGAGGAGGCGGTGTTGTTCTTTGACAACGGGTTGCGCGGGGCGATTGAGGACATTATGGTTTGTGGTGGCCCTTTCTTTAGCGACATACAGTGGAGAATTGCTTCCCTAGCTATTAGGTTTGGTGGCTTAGGTTTATACCTGACAGTATCATCTAACTCATATGCTTTTGTTGCGTCAAGGGCCCAATATTCGGTATTTGTCACACCCCAAAAACAAGAACGACGGAAACGTTTTGGAGCGGAGGACATCATGTACAGTACCACAACAATGTAAAGTAGTAAACA
The DNA here is from genome assembly GCF_051521515.1 of Lactuca serriola. Classification (NCBI taxonomy): domain Eukaryota; kingdom Viridiplantae; phylum Streptophyta; class Magnoliopsida; order Asterales; family Asteraceae; genus Lactuca; species Lactuca serriola. Next base: position 155,889,720 of record NC_136415.1, read on the forward strand.
AGCAACAACATCATCCATTGCATTAATAATATGATTATTATACAAGTGTGTTCTGTCAAATTTTGATAAACACTAAAGCATAAATCAAAATGAAAGATGAGTCTTCAACGAGCTCCATCTTCCCTATTCCTTGCATCGGTACCTGCCTATGATGACCTGAGGATACAAGTAATTTTGAAAGCGAGTATCAGCTTTGAAGCTGGTGAGATCATAAGTATTTTGGTGTCTTAATTTGTATGTAAGAATTTGTAAGTTTATGAACTGTAAGTATGGAAAATGTATATGAATTGTAAGTATTGAAAATGTATATGAACTGTAAATGTAAAAATGTTTGTAAAACAACTGTAAACGTTTGAAAAACCCTAGAAATCCCTATGATTCCTACTATTATATAAAGTGTGTCTTCTACCAAGACCTAACTGATCTCAATGTAGTCTTCTACCAAGACTTAACTGTTCTAAATGTTCATTTCTTGTAAAAGTGTGTAATTTTCCCAAGTGTAACTATCATTTACAAAATATAGTTTTTACATTTAATGTTTAAGTGAAATGATCACTAAAATGTGAAAAGGGGGAAACTAATGTAGTACTGTAGTGTTGTATTATAGGAACTACTGCTGTACTAACTACCTTAAACAGGATTTATATTAAGGCATCATGTTATTAATTGTACCATACTATCGACTGGTAACAACGACATACGAATGGTCGTAAAATGGAATGATATTTGGCACCCGCAGACCTGCAGGTCCGGCTGTAGCTAGAAGCAAGGTGTAGGATAGTCAATCCAGTATAAATCTATACGCAAACTCACGCATTCCCTCCAAGAGAATTCTGGCAACAACTCGGGCCATGACATTTAAGGCATGCTCCGATACAGTGGATCACAATTATTAACGTATTCATGTATGTGTAATGTAATGAACTGTTCTAGTTGTAATGTACGTGCTCTCTACCTAGCAAGTATAGTAATGTACTCATTCTAGTATCGTTGTATATGTTCTTCCTAGTATAGTTGTATATGTTCTTCTCTAGTATAGTTGTATATGTTCTTTTCTAGTATAGTTGTATATGTTCTTCTCTAGTATAGTTGTATATGTTCTCCTAGTAGTAAGTGTTGACTCATGAATGAACTGACTCATAATATGATATTGTGTTCTAGTAATAGTTCTAGTATCTTCCTAAACTACCCATATGGTAGTTTACTAGTAATCTAATTGGTACCTATGGACATGGATGTATACCCTTGCTACTCAAGGGCATGGGATGAACTGGAAGGACCTTTTATGACTATATATGTACACATGATATATAACTAATATTTAAACGACCTTCGGACGAGTACCCGATATCCCACCAGACCACATCTTAAGCGCGAAAAGGAAATAGGGTGGATAGCCTTCCTAAGTCTTTTAAACATTTCTTATATAACTATACATATAGAGGCATGCAATTTATAATATAAAAGCATAAAATAAGATTTGTAAAACCTTTGAACGTAAATATTTTCTAAGAAAAGATCGAGTTGATGTCGATCTATAAAACGGTTTCGAAGGCATGGGTTTGATAAAACGGTTTAATATAAAGAAACATTTGTTTGAAACAGAATTGAAAATAAGTTTGAAAAGTAATATACAGAGTATAATGTACAGAGAATTAAGGAGTTTTAAACACATAAAGTGTTTATGAAAGACATTTGAAGGAAACTGTTTAGTAAAACGGCTAATGAGTAGCCAATCATTTGAATGCTGCTTATTAATTACATGTGATTGATATAATAATTAGCATAATTCTACTTGTATCCCCCCCTAAAACATTTAAAAACAATTTAACACATTGATTAAGGGGTACAAACTCACCTGTAGTGAGTGGTTCTGATGAAAATGTTGGATCAGTTGCTAAGTATCAAGTGGTGGCTTGAGTACACACACGAATCCTATTTAGCATATATTGGCATATATATAATATAATTAGTATTATGAACGACTGAATAATGATTTTGGGACCACCTTAGGGACTAGTAAACACTTATAATGAAGTGTTACAATCCTATATGATTGTATGAGGGTTTATAAGGCTATACAAGAGGGTGTATGGCCAAAATACACACTATATGTGTGTGTGCGGCCAGGTGTGCGGCCTAGTGTGCTGCCAGCACATGTGTGCGGCCCTATGTGCAGCCATGTGTGCTGCCAGATGGTGTGTGCTGCCATGTGTGTGGCCAGATGGTGTTCTTGGTGTTCTTGGTACGTTTTATGAAGATCTTCAAGAAGGTTAGGATGATACTTGAGAGGATTTCGAGTTCTATGCTTGAAGAAGTGAAAGAAGTGTTCAAAAATGACTAAGTGTGGTATATATAGGTGGAGTGTGCGGTTGGGAAGGGTGTGAGGCCGCAAACACATGTGTGTGGCCGCACACTCAAGTGTGTGGCCGCACACTCCATGTGTTGGAGTGTTTGGCCTCCTTTTGATTCCTACACTTTGAGTTAACCCTTTTCCACACTCCAACCTTGATTATAACACGTTTAAAACGCTCCAATAGACCCTAAGTGGTTCTACAAGATAGCCAAACGAGTCTATTATTGATAAGGAATGACGAATGCAAGTTAGAAATTTTCGGGTTGTCACATCATCCCCCCGTTAAAGGGAATTTCGTCCCGAAATAAGAATTTAGAGAAGGAAGTAGGTACGAATGATCAAGCCATGAGGAGGAAACTTCTTAATCGATTAGTTCTAGCGCTCCTAAGTGAAATCGGGTTCTCGGTTGGTATCCCAACGAACCTGCACTAATGAACGGTGGCGATGCTTCGTCCGTTTGACCTCTCGGTCGAGGGTCACTACGTTTCATATACGAAGGCATGGATCTCGACGAGTGGACTTACAAGAGTCCTAACGGAAAGGTATGGTTTCACGATCGAGACACGAAGAGTAGAATGTACGCTACTGAGTTCACGGAGTATGTCTAGTTTGTGCGAGGTACAAGACCGATTCTGGTAGGAATCTCGGAGGTTCTATCTATCTTGGATTTAGCTTTCCACGCGATACGAAGCGTATTAAGCCATTCCTAGAGTGAGCTTCCCTAAAGAACTTGGTCTCTCACTTGGAATTTCCAAGGTTCCTTTTTCTTGTTTAACTTCCCAGTCAAGGGCCACCCTATGCTGGGTCAAAGTCATATGACTTCCTGTAATATGCGAGGAGTTCTGGATGAACTATGACAGTAGGTCTGTAAGACCTAGAATTTGACGAATTTCTGTCGTCGTCTCAGGTGCCGACAAATTCCCAACGGTTTTGGGTGAATCGACAGAGTACTCAAGGATTCCACAACACTATAATTGTGCCTTCGGAATTTGACTCTTTAATTCTAATACCCGTGTTCAGAGAACTTTTTGCGAAAAGTTTCTCCGAGGGTAATGTTTCCGCGGGTTCCTTCTTACTACGAGGGAAGATAAGTAAGTCGTTACATGGAGAATGACAAACTGATCCAAGTAAGAAAGACGGACTCTACTCATTTAGCTCATGAAAGCTATGGGCGTATTGGTCCTATCCGAAGGGTATCACTATGGACTCAAAGTGTCCGCATCGAATTCGAAAGATAGTCTTCCGGACATCCTTCCCTAACACTCGAACTGGTGATATTCGGATCTCAGATCCTTTTTTGAAAGTGATTATTTCCTTGCGTTTGCTCAACCATTTCATCTATGCGAGGCAGAGATAACGATTTCTAATGAAAATCTTGACGGAGTCCTCGATATCTGAGGCACATACGATGCAATCCGTCGCTCTCTGGGAGAATAAGACTGGGGGTTCTCCAGGGTGAGAAGCCTAGTCTTCTTATTCTATCGCTGTGCAGTTCGTTAAGTTGTTTGTATTGTTCTGGTATCTCCATAGGTGTTTAGACTATAGGGCGATCTGTTTACAAGAGTCGTACTGGGTTCTAAGTTTGTTCACATGACGATGCAATTACTCGTAGGCTTAGGCAGTTCTCCGTCCTGAAGTTCATATTAGAATTCATGCCTGGTTTCACAATCACAATTTCGTGTATACGAGTTGTATATAATTAAGATTGAAAAGGTAGTCGAATAACTGATTCTTCTTTAAGCTCACATCCCATCGGGGAAAAAGAAGTTAAATTGGAATCATCAATTCTAAACCTGTAGAACCTTGATTATATATCACTCTTATGCATACATTTCCTCGGTGATAGATCAATTGTATAAATCCTTGGATTGAACTTGACGTACTGCACGAGTGGTACTTCGGGGATTTCTTCGGCAAGAAAATAACTAAGAGGTACTCCTGGCATGAGTACTTTGGTGTTCTGATATGACGGCTTTGCTGGAAAAGTGATCTAGAAGAAAGAGATGTACGTATGAAGCTGTTTTTGTGAGGATCAAATTGAATCGAGTCGTATGATAATGTCGGAATCATACTGAAACTTAAAGGCATTAGATTTGAACATAATACGTTTACAGACAAAACACAACCGTGCAACCATGAACAGAGTTACAGTACTTTAGATTTACCACAAGACTATTGCTGCGAATAAGATATACTACAAAAGACAAGTATACGCAGCACGAGCATCCCTATACCTACAAGATCTCGTAAAAGGAAAGACTCTAGTTGCACTAGTTTTAAACATGTTTTTGAACATACAAAATATTGATGATTTGGAGGGAACCTATACTAAATTAGGGTCCTTAACTGCCTCTTTTCATCCTGAGGTCAAACTCCTCCGGATTCGTCGTTGTCCTTCTCTGCTGGACAGTTCCTCTTGAAGTGTCCCATGAAGCCACATAGATGACATATTTGAGAGGTTTAGACATTGGTGGTTGAAGAAATGTGTTGGATTTGGATCCTACAGCAGCTGGTAGTATGTCCATTCCTGTTGCACTTAAAACAGTGTAACGGACGGCAACTACCCAGATGATGGAAACTACACTCATAGCATTTAGGTAGGTTTCCGGCATATTGCCTGGCTGGTGTAGGGACAATTGGGACACCAGAAGGAATGGTAGTAGGAGGTGCAGATGTCGTAGCTGTGAATGTCGTTACCGGTGGTTGTTTCTTATTCGCCCCTCGAAGCGATTTGTTCTTCCTTTTGGCCCAAAACTTCCGTTTGTTACTCTTGATCTCGGCACTCGGGGTATCGTGGTAGTTTGTTGCTCGTTGAGGTACTGGATTTCCACCTGAATTGGCATTGTTGTTAACAGTTCCGCTAACATTTGCATAGTTAGCATGGAGGTGGCTCAGAATAGCTGACACGGCAGCCGAGACTGCAGCTTGGAAAGTAGCCGCATCAATCTGAAGGGTCGGTGCTTGGTTGTTGGGTTGATCGTTTTTCTTTGGCGACATGATTCTGTTTCACGGATAGAAAATGAATTTGTGAGCGAGCTTGGTTGAACCTAGACTTAGTTCGACTGTTTATGAAAAGGATAGAAGTATGTTCTCGTGAGTTTGATCTACATCCCTATGATGCAGCCTTAGTACGGAATGGAAGTAAGTTCATGAAATGGTCTCAAGAAGTTTGTCGTTCATGCCTAGGTATCGTGGGTTGGTGAATATCAAGATCCAACCACTAAAAGAGACTTGGAAATGTCTCCGGAGCTAAATTACTATAGTCCAATGACTTGACTAAAGCATGTCTCAGATAGACTCAAATGAAAGTATGATAAGAGTACTTGCATAAAGAATGACATAGAAGTTAGCCGGCTGTCAAAATCTTTGATATTCATGACGTAAAAGTTCGGGAAAATGACCTTGTAAAGGTCTTACATCATATCCAGAGAAGATAGTTCTTGACAACATAATGACCTAACCAAAGTTCTTACAGTACAAGATAATTTCATAGAAAATGCCACATCGGGCAAAGATAGAAAACAATTACTTTCTAACAAAGGAAGTAAGGTAAAGAATCTACTATTGACGACGGTCATCTCTCTGGTGAACTCTCAGTTCATCCAGTTGACGTTCTACATCAAGTAGGTGTCTTTCGTACACCCTCTGGCGTACTCTGAGCTCTATGACTTCGGTTTGTGATTCAGCCAATGCTTGCAACAGGGTTTCATGGTTTCTCTCGGATCTCTCGCGAGCATTTTCTAGACGTATGGTGCGGAGGGTATGCACTCTCGCATCGGCGACAACTTCGGTAATCTGATTGTAGGGCAGTCCTGCCTTGAATCTCATTTCGGACCACTCTGCGGACCAAGATTGGCAAGACTCTGTCTGCTGAGCCCCCATTGCTCAGGTCATAAAAGCTTCGGTCACCATCATATGGTATGGGCTGATCTTGTCCTTGGCTCCATGTTTCCAAACATTCCACCCATGGAGGCGTCGGACCATGAAAAGACGGACGAGGGTTAGGGATTGGAAAGGGAGCTGCTTGGGGTAGGTTCTCAACCTCTGGTTCGGAATTAGCATCGTTCGAAAGGTCTTCATCATGGTGATCATTCAAAGGGATAGGATGATCATTCTCTGGTTCTTCTCCAACCCAACCAGTAATGACTTCGTTCGGAAGATACTCGTTGCCGCGGGGATGGAGTCCAGCCATGTTATCTATGCGAGAATTGGGGTAAGAAATAATTATTAGACGAACTATCTAGATAATTATTTTAGATAATCTTCATTAGTTACATCGCTATTTGTGAAGTGCATACCAGCTATATGAAATCGAAACAGGATAGGCCTTCGAATAAGTGATCTTAACTCCAAATTCACACAGAATCGGGGTGAAGTAAAATTTTCACAGATTCTAAGTCTATAACATCCTAATTACATATAGCCTTAGTGTATCCACTTATCAACTATCAACTTAGTAATGAAGATCCCCTTTTAGTTCTCAAGTATAACGTACTTATAGTAACACCAAATACTCCTATAGTATTTTAAGTTTAATGTTATGTTCTATTGTTCTCATTGTGGTAGGGTTGGTAAGATTTTAGCATTGTTGCAACCACACAATTAAACTTAGGCACATGCTACTCAACCTTTTGATAATATAGGTGATCAGCCTATATCTTCCCAGTTTTGATCATATGTCTCTAAGCCCACTTGCGCTGCCCAACAATCGTAATTCTTTTGTACTGTCCTAGTGACACTGATTTTAGTATGAATGCAGGCATCTATACTTTATTAAATGTTTTATTTTTTAAAGTATAAAATCTTGGTCAGAGTATTTTTATCCCTTATGTATTTATAGTTAGTATATCTTTTATGGGTTGATATACTTAATTCACTATAAACAATGCTCTGATACCAATCTGTCACACCCCAAAACCAAGAACGGCGGAAACGTTCTGGGGCGGAGGACGTCATGTACAATATCGCAGCAATGTAAAGTAGTAAACAAGCAACAACATCATCCATTTCATTAATAATATAATTATTATACAAGTGTGTTCTGTCAAATTTTGATAAACACTAAAGCATAAATCAAAATGAAAGATGAGTCTTCAACGAGCTCCATCTTCCCTATTCCTTGCATCGGTACCTGTCTATGATGACTTGAGGATACAAGTAATTTTGAAAGCGAGTATCAGCTTTGAAGCTCGTGAGATCATAAGTATTTTGGTTTCTTAATTTGTATGTAAGAATTTGTAAGTTTATGAACTATAAGTATGGAAAATGTATATGAATTGTAAGTATTGAAAATGTATATGAACTGTAAATGTAAAAATGTTTGTAAAACAACTATAAACATTTGAAAAACCCTAGAAATCCCTATGATTCCTACTATTATATAAAGCGTGTCTTCTACCAAGACCTAACTATTCTCAATGTAGTCTTCTACCAAGACTTAACTGTTCTAAATGTTCATTTCTTGTAAAAGTGTGTAATTTTTCCAAGTGTAACTATCATTTACAAAATATAGTTTTTACATTTAATGTTTAAGTGAAATGATCACTAAAATGTGAAAAAGGGGAAATTAATGTAGTATTGTAGTGTTGTATTATAGGAACTACTGTTGTACTAACTACCTTAAACCGGATTTATATTAAGGCATCATGTGATTAATTGTACCATACTATCGATTGGTAACAACGACATACGAATGGTCGTAAAACGGAATGACGTTTGGCACCCGCAGACCTGTAGGTCCGGCTGTAGCTAGCAGCAAGGTGTAGTATAGTCAATCCAGTATAGATCTATACGCAAACTCACGCTCTCCCTCCAAGAGAATTCTGGCAACAACTCGGGCCATGACATTTAAGGCATGCTTCGATACAGTGGATCACAATTATTAACGTATTCATGTATACGTAATATAGTGAACTGTTCTAGTGTAATGTACGTGCACTCTACCTAGCAAGTATAGTAATGTACTCGTTCTAGTATCGTTGTATATGTTCTTCCTAGTATAGCTGTATATGTTCTTCTCTAGTATAGTTGTATATGTTCTTCTCTAGTATAGTTGTATATGATCTTCTCTAGTATAGTTGTATATGTTCTCCTAGTAGTAAGTGTTGACTCATGAATGAACTGACTCATAGTATGATATTGTGTTATAGTAATAGTTCTAGTATCTTCCTAAACTACCCATATGGTAGTTTACTAGTAATCTAACTGGTACGTATGTACATGGATGTATACCCTTGCTACTCAAGGGCATGGGATGAACTGGAAGGACCTTTTATCACTATATATGTACACATGATATATAACTAATATTTAAACGACCTTCGGATGAGTACCCGATATCCCACCAGACCACATCTCAAGCGCGAAAAGGAAATAGGGTGGATAGCCTTCCTAAGTATTTTAAACATTTCTTATATAACTATACATATAGAGGCGTGCAATTTATAATATAAAAGCATAAAATAAGATTTGTAAAACCTTTGAACATAAATATTTTCTAAGAAAAGATCGACTTGATGTCGATCTATAAAACGGTTTCGAAGGCATGGGTTTGATAAAACGGTTTAATATAAAGAAACATTTGTTTGAAACACAATTCAAAATAAGTTTGAAAAGTAATATACATAGTATAATGTCCAGAGAATTAAGGAGTTTTAAACACATAAAGTGTTTATGAAAGACATTTGAAGGAAACTGTTTAGTAAAACGGCTAATGAGTAGCCAATCATTTGAATGCTGCTTATTAATCACATGTGATTGATATAATAATTAGTATAATTCTACTTGTATCCCCCCCCCCCCCATAAAACATTTAAAAATAATTTAAAACATTGATTAAGGGGTACGAACTCACCTGTAGTGAGTGGTTCTGGTGAAAATGTTGGATCAGTTGCTAAGTATTAAGTGGTGGCTTGAGTACACACACGAATCCTATTTAGCATATATTGGCATATATATGAATATAATTAGTGTTATGAACGACTGGATAATGATTTTGGGACCACCTTAGGGACTAGTAAACACTTATAATGAAGTGTTACAATCCTATATGATTATATGAGGGTTTATAAGGCTATACAAGAGGGTGGCCAAAATACACACTATATGTGTGTGTGCAGCCAGGTGTGCAGCCTAGTGTGCTGCCAGCACATGTGTGCGGCCATGTGTGCTGCCAGATGGTGTGTGCTGCCATGTGTGTGGCTAGATGGTGTTCTTGGTACCTTTTATGAAGATCTTCAAGGAGGTTAGGATGATACTTGAGAGGATTTCGAGTTCTATGCTTGAAGAAGTGAAAGAAGTGTTCAAAAATGACTAAGTGTGGTATATATAGGTGGAGTGTGCGGTTGGGAAGGGTGTGAGGCCGCAAACACATGTGTGTGGCTGCACACTCCATGTGTTGGAGTGTTTGGCCTCTTTTTGATTCCTACACTTTGAGTTAACCCTTTTCCACACTCCAACCTTGATTATAACACGTTTAGAACGCTCCAATAGACCCTAAGTGGTACTACAAGATAGCCAAACGAGTTTATTATTGATAAGGAATGAAGAATGCAAGTTAGAAATTTTCGGGTTGTCACAATATTGAAAGACCACATCTTACGTGATAGTGACATATGTAACATGGATTCCAATTATGCTTGTGCTTTGGCTTCTCTTCGTAACAAGCTTCCATACATTTACCTTAACAGTTTTACTACTAAGGACACAACCCCCTAAATCCCAGAATGCACTGGTGAGTGCCCTTTTTAGTAAAATTCTCCAAGATATGGAAGTGCATCTCGACATGACGGCTCAATAGAAAGCAGTTTTCCAAAGTTTGCGTGCACCAAATGCTCAATATTTTCTTCTACCTATCCGTATAGATGGGCTTGGACAACATGTGTCTCCTGTGGAATATCGTACTATCCTCAAATAATTACAAATGATTCCAATATTCCCAACTAACGAGATATGTCTGGTGTGCCACACCACATGTTAGGACTCTTTTGGAGAGCATGCAGTTTATTATAAAGAACTCTTGGGGTTCAAATATAGGAACAATATGGTTAGGGATGTTTTATTCGAAATATTTAAGCGTGCTGGGGTTTCCAACAAGAAAGAGGTCCCTGTGAATTTATTGACTGACCCGACAGAAGGATGGTCAACCCTTAGACCGGCCGACATTTTGATTTTTGGATGGGTTGGAGGAAAACACGTATATATGGACCTTACAGGGGTATCCCCTCTTGTGGGATTGACGGCTAGGGGTTTCATAGCAGGACATACTGCTTTAAAAGCTACTACATGCAAGATCATCAAACATGAGAAATCGTTCATTGAAAATAAACATGTGTTCATACCATTTGCATTTGATATACTTGGTTTCCTCACGCCGGATGCGATGGAACTTCTTAAGAGAGTACAACAGATCATTCATAGAAACATTATATCACCTAGATCTATAGATGTAGTCTTCAAAAGAATTGGTTTTACCATAGAAAAAGGCTTAGCTGCGCAGCATGTTGCCCGTTTGCCATCTCACTCGTTGTGTGATGATAACTAAGTTGTAAATTAAAAAAAAAAAAAAATCCTTGGCTAGTTTCATTGGTGGTTGTCGAGGCCAACAAAATTAATACTCTAAATGTTACACACTAAAATAGTGTATAGTCGTAAAGGGATTGTATCCATGGAGATTGGTTCAATTCGTTACTTCTATGGAAATCTTGCTATAGAAATACTTGTAAAACTAAAATAAAATGAAAAGAAGGGGGTTGATCTTTTTAGATGTTTAAAAGAAAATTAGAATTAAGCTAGGATTTAAAAACACAAATCAACAAAAGCAAAGTTTTATATAAAATTAATGAGAGAAAGATGGTTGACATTGGACCTTCATTACTTGAACATTTGGTTAAATAATCATGAGAATGCCAAGGTGCAATACTTGTGTTTAAAAATCTAACTTGGCTATAGAAATTTATAAGCATAACTTGCCTCAACTCTTCTTTTATATTAAAATGGATAGATAAGCTCATAACATATTTCCTAAATCAAAGTCATAAAACTAATAAAGCATGTAATTTTGTGAAAATCAACTAGCATTAGGTTTTAAGAATCACTAAGTCCAAAGAGTAATCTATTGCTTTTATTACTACTATGGAGAAAATATTTTCTTAGTCTAAATGAAATGAAAACAAACATTTAAAATAATTGTTGCTTGTTAAATTGAAAACCCATTACATAGCCAAGAATTCAACCAGCATAAATAAAATTCACATATCAATATTCATGACTAGAAATATATAAACATTAAGGAAGTTTTCATAGAAAATATAATCATAGATTATAAATACAAGTTCATGGAGTTCTTCAAAACAACCAAAACATTCAAGTAATTACATCCAAGTCAACGAAATATGAGTCTAGCCAAGCGTGGCCAAGATGAAATAAATGCAAAGAAGATTAGTGATACCAAACATTGTTCAAGATGCAAGTTGGAAGAAAAATTGCTCCAAGCTTTTAAGTCTTCAAATCTTCTAGAGAGCAAAAGTGTTTTGTTCCTCCAAGTATATCCCTCTGTTTCTTCCTCTAAAAACCAGTAAATAGGTGTAAAAATTCAGATCTAAAAGTCCCCCAAAAGCATTCCACCAACCTTCCCAAAATAGAGTCAAAAAGTCAAAAACCCGAATTCACCACAACATGATCCACACAAACCGTTTGTGGATCCACGTGGACCGCGTGCATCTCGCTGATTGTGTGCCTTGGCCCATTTAATATAAAATCCAGCCCAATCTTCTCATTCGTACTTCAGCCCACATGCACAACTCTTAAGAGCCTAATTCCGCCTTCCAAATCCTTCAAAGATGATCCAATAGTCTTTTAATCTTCCATAGCTCGAGTCCTCATCATCCCGCCTGAAATTTAAGTCTGACACTCTTCTTGCTTATATTGACACCAAGCCTAATTGCACCACTTCAATTACATGAACAAATTGCAAGCCTCCAATAGTCCCGCACTCCTTCCATACCTCCAATAACAAATAGTCTTCGATAAATCCTGCAAATAAGCTCAAAAGACTAGAAAGCACCTAGTAAAGGAGAAAAATAACAAAAAGAGAAAATATGCATGAAGATTAAATAAAATGAGATGGTTTTAACTAAAAATAAACTATGCAAAGAAGTAATAAAAACGAAACTATCAACACCCCAAGCTTGAACCTTACTTGTCCTCAAGTAAGACAAGACTAAAATGAACTTGGGATGAACTATCCTAAAAAGAAAAAGAATGAACATCTTAAGCAGAAATTCACGACATGCCTTTAAAATAAAAACATATAATCCATTTTTAGAGAAAAGAATCGCTTTAAGGGACGAACCTTTGTTACCTTTCTAGCAAGGGATACATGTTGATCAAGATGCAAAATGAGCATGCATACTTCACTATTATGGTTTATGTGACCTTGTTTCGTGGTCTGATCTAGCCCACATGCCATAAGAAAGTGTCCCTTGGTTAGAATGTTCCTCACTCCTCATAACTTCAACCCCATGCCAAGAAATAAAACCTAGAAAAATATAACTCGGGCCAAAAATGGCAAGGAACGAGCTATGTACAAAGGTTGGCAAACCACCATTATCTAGAAGAATAAGTGCTTCCACCAAAATAGGATTATGTAGAGCGAAGATTCGAGCAAGCGATGAGAAAAGGGCACCATTGTAGTTTCCAACCAAAAACGAAATCTAACTAGAAAAATATCAAACTAGAAACAAATTACATGAACTAAATTCCAAAAGGGCTAAACATCTACCAAAGAAAACAAATGGATGCAACTCCGTGGCCCGACCTCTTTTTTTTTTTTTTTTTTTTTTTTTTTTTTTTTTGACAACAAAACCCCAAAGGCACAAGTACAAATAGAGATACTTAAGCTAAAAACATATACAATGAAGGAAATACTAAAAAAAATATTTAACTAAATTCACATTTTATGATTGCGATAATATCCGACTATTGAAAACAATAATGTTCAAACTTCACAAAAGATCACAACTTCACTTCTCCAAACATTTTAAACACATATGAAACTTCACATACACATACTAAATACTAGACTTCTACTAAAAATTTATTTATCTATTGAGAAATTTGTTTTTCTTTTTTTTTTTTAAAAAATTAGTGCAGAAGTTTTCGAACGACATTTTAAAACGACTTGGTTTTGACTAATGAAACACAAAACAAAACTAGAGAAAAGGGGTAGTTGTCTCTTTTTTTTGGCTCGCTTTTTTGGTTTACCACAAGAGCTTTACAAATACAGCCTAAAAATAAAAATACAAAACATAACTATATACAAACTATAATTGGAATCTAAATCTAATCCAAACAAAAGGCCAAACTAGCACTACTACACCAAGGCTAATTTGAGATCAAGTGGGAAAAGTGTGTCTAAATCATAAAGTGATGAGATATGATGTGAAATGTAGCGGTTAGACACTAAAGATCTTAAAATAGCAAAATCTAGTTTTTATTCCTTTCTTTGGGGTTTTTATTGTGGCTTGTGAGGAAAATGCAAGTGAGGGACGAGTCGGCACGAGGCTAAGTTGTCCCCTACTTATGCCACGCTTGACATGAGCCGGTTCATATGCATAACTACTTGCACTCTCTCCCCACGTATATATAAGAGAAGATGCAACAACTGAAGGTCCCTAAGAGCGATTCTTATTTGTTATGTGATTTTCCAAAAGAATTGTATTTAAGGTGTGTTGAGTCTTTCAAGTAACGATGTTCAGAGATGAGAATAAAGAGATAAGAAAAACGTATGAAAGTTAATGCCCTAAACTAAATGTCATGCAAAAATAAAAAGTGAAAAAGAAGAAAATAAAATCTTTTTTGAGTTTTATAAAAAAAAAATGAATGCAAATTAAGGCTACAATGTTATGTACCTTAAGTTAAAATGCACGAGAAAGCAAAAAAGAAAAAGGGAATACCCCACCCCCAAGCTTAGAAATAAGCATTTTCCTTAATGCTTGGGGCGAGGCGAAAGTACCTAGACTGTGGGATCGGGAGGAGGCTATGGGTATTGGGGATAAGGGTAAGGGTAAGGTGGAGGTGGATAAGGGTGAGTGGATGGAGGGAATGGATATGGAGGAGGAAGTGGTACGTTCTCAAAGTGGTTTTATGATTGGTGTCATCCCCATATATGGTGCATCTGCTGAGACATGATTTGGTTGGAGACACAAAGATCCTCGAACCGTTCGACAAAATTGGGGGGAAGCGGGTAATATTCAGGAGGTGCTTGGGGCTAGGCTTGTTGTGGACCATGGGTGGGCTGATCGCTGGACTCGTCATCCACATGCATCCCATCATCATCTTGAGCCTGGAGCGCATCCTCATTGAATGACTGAGTGATGGTCCTCACGAGTTTCCACTGAGTGCGATCGTGGAAGGTGAAGTGGGAAACTCGAGGGTCAGGAAGAATAAGATATCCGACCTCTTGAGGACAATACCATGTAAAACTGCTTCTATTAATATGACGGATGTGATGCATGTTTGTAAGAACCCACTCATCCAAGAGAATTTTTTTTTCAACGGGCATATAGTCGTCCTAGAGCTCAATGTCAAGACTGCGGGCTAAAAGGGTGACAAATCCTGCAATGCAAATATCACCGATTGTTTTGGTTCTCATGAGTGTGCATTTGTAGAAAAAGAATGTGGCAAAATCCAGGATTGGTGGGTTTTGACGTCGTGTCATGCCCCAGAGGAAGAAGAGCTGAATTTTTGTAACTTGGTTGTCTTCTTTGTGGGCAAAAATAGTGCACACCAAGATACGATGGACAATACGGAGGCATGGGTCAATGATGGAGGTTGCCTTATCAAGACTGGCATATGAAAAGATCTCACCGGTGATTTCCGTCCAAAAAGTCTCGTGGTTGAACTCGGCATGCAGGGAGTCGAAAGTCATAAATGTGTTCGAGGAAGGTAAGCCTAAGATGTCATTTATCCTTGCAAAATTAATGTATGCCCGCTCCCCCATAAGATGGAATGCAACTTTTTTTCTCTTGTTGTCTAACCCGCAATCGGCAAGGAACTCTCCAGTAGGGAGCTCGTAAGTGTGTGCCACGAGATTTAGAAGGCCTTCCCACCTGATGTTACGCAACAATTGAGTGACCCCCTCAAGAACCCCTAGTGAAATGAGCGTGGTATTGCACACAAATTTGGTTGAGGCAACTTTTCTAGGCAAACTTTCGCTATAGTTTTCAGTCGCCTTTGCGTCCTGAAATCTTGGAATGGTTGGTTCCGCATTTTGAGCTCTAGCAGGGGCCTTGCCTCTGGCAGTAGCCGAGCCCTTTCTAGACGTGGACATGATCAACCTATAAGGAAATTAACAACTACACGGACCACAATCCCAACAAATAATATTTCAATGCAAATCACCAATCGACTCGCTATGGACTTCTAAAAGAGTTCAACAATCAAAGCAAGAAATATTTCCTAGCCTCATTTGATGCAATACCATATAAATTGTTGTTCCAAAGCATTCACGTTGGTCAATTAAAGTCAAGGAAAGAATGTACCTATTGGTGACCATGACTTTTGAACGTCGAAAATTTGTATGCAAAAATTCTGGATTTGAAAATCTTACAACACTCCACCCAAGCTTGAAGCTTTGCTAAATTACCCATGAGAAGTAATTTACCGCGAAAACCTGAGAAATCTGGCAACAGCTTGAGATTCCGGCAAAATTTTCCGGTGACTTTGAGGAATATTTTTAGTGGGGTTTGTAGCCTTGAGCAAAACGAGTACAATAGTGGTGTCAGAATTGCAAGAGGTGGCCGGAATTGGCTGGAAAATGGTCGGAAAGTGGCGAGATGGTGGTGATGGCGTTGGAATTCTGGCAATAGATCGAAGCGGTTTTTGGTTGGTCTCCCCGGCAACGGCGCCAAAATTTGGTGGTTGTCGAAGCCAACAAAATAAATACCCTAAATGTTACACACTAAAATAGTGTATATTGGTAAAGGGATCGTATCCATGGAGATTGGTTCAATTCGTTACTTCTATGGAAATCTTGTTGTCTATGCAGTTAATATCGGCGATTTTTAGGTGATTTCCAGGTGAGATATCGGTTATCGGTACTTTTCAAAATAGCGGTGTCAAATATCGGTCTGTAAAAATCGATGATATTTACCGATATTTCCAAGCGATTTCCAGCTGGGATATCAGTTAAGTAATTTTACTTACTTTTTTTAGTGTTAAGTCATGGCCTTAAGTCTTATGGACTTAACTTAACTGAACCTGCTCTTATGTTAAGTGCTTAATTGTTAGTTTTAGGTCATAGACTCATGTTTTATGTATTAACCGATCTTATTGTTATGTTAATTGTTACATACTTAAGTGTTAACTTGCTAGTTTCTATAGGGTTGATCATGTTGATGTGTTAAGTACATAATTCTTAAATGATGATGATGATATTAGAGTTGATGTGGATGATCTAGATAAAATAATTGGATACCTTGGTTGATGTGGACTTGGAGGAAGATTCCTTGGCTTATGTAAGATTATGTTTCAAACATTGACAACTTTGAATTTTGACTTTTATATTACTTTTATATATGTCTTATGTTTATATATATTAATTATGCATGATATAAAAATACCGATATCCCACCTCGATAACCTATATCCCAAATATCGGCTCTTGACCGATATTTGATTTTGGATCGCTATAACTACCTAGCTTGTTGTACAAACACTTGTAAAACTAAAATAAAATAAAAATTGGGGGGGGGGGGGTTAATCTTTTGAGATGTTTAAAAGAAAACTAGAATTAAGCTAGGATTTTAAAACACAAATCAACAAAAGTAAAGTTTGATATAATATCAATGAGAGAAAGATGGTTAGCATTGGACCTTCATTACTGGAACATTTGGTTAAATAATCATGAGAATACCAAGGTGCAATCCTTGTGTTTAAAAATCTAACTTGACTATAGCAATTTATAAGCATAACTTGCCTCAACTCTTCTTTTATATTAAAATGGCTAGATAAGCGCATAGCACATTTCCTACATCAAAGTCACAAAAATAATGAAGCGTGTAATTTTGTGAAAATCAATTAGCATTAGGCTTTAAGAAGCACCAAGTCCAAAGAGTAATCTATTGCTTTCATTACTACTATGGAGAAAATATTTTCTTAGTCTAAATGAAATGAAAACAAACATTTAAACTGTAACATCCCAAAATTCAAGACTAAAAATTTTCTTTTTAATAAAACATTACTTAAAGCAAAATAATCAATCCAATTATAATCAGAGTATTAATTTCCAAAACACATGTTCATTATCAGAGTAAAACATTCCTAGGCTGTCTAATCTATGGTGCGTGTCATGCGATCACCCCGAGCTCTTCCCTCCGCTACCGGAAGTACCTGAAACCAAAACTGAAAACCATAAGCACGAAGCTTAGTGAGTTCTCCACCCTACCACATACCATGCATAACCACATACTGCACATATTGGGCCACGCCCGCTATCCTGGGCCTCGCCCCTACCTCGGGCCTCGCCCGCTACAATGGCCCTGCCGCTCCAGGCCCCGCCTGGCTTCGAGCCCCGCTCGGATACAGATCTGTTTCACTTAGGCCTCGCCTGTCACAGGGCCCCGCCCACTAACATATAATAGCACATAAACATATCACATAACATCACATAAGCTAAACACATACTAACGGATCTTGTCCTAAGGCCTCGCCTATCTCTGGGCCCCGCCCTTTTCCTGCTACTGATGAGTCATGGAACCCCGTCCATACTCCTGCTGATAGTGAGGTACAGGCCCAGCCCACCCTCACTTCTTCCCTAACTTGGGCCTCGCCCCTGATCTGCTGCTATTGAGATGTGGAACACCATCCACACTCTGTTATTGGTGAGATACGGGACCTCGCCCACACTCACCTCCCTACCAGGCACATACGAGTATCACACAGACAACAGGTATAAACTATCACATAAACCATTCCTTGGGCACCCGCCCTCTATCATTGGACCTCGTCCCGAATATCATACTAGCATACTGTGCCTAGGGCTAATCCCCCGGGTCTTCTACTCATAAATACATGGGTCGGCATTGTGGTCGTAGACCCATTCATACAAAGGGAAACTCACCTGCACTGGCTAAACTGGCTGATGAACCCACTAGTTGCTGCCCGACAACTCTCTGAACTCCTGCTCCACTCGCTCCCCGAGCTACCAATATCAATGCAACACTGAGTCTAACTGACCCCCGAAAGACAACCAAGTCAACTCTGGTCAAAGTCAAAGTCCTGGTCAAAGTCAACCTTCCAGGTCTACCCTACTCGCCAAGTCACCCTATTGACTCACCGAGTTCATATGTTCAGAGTCCTTCTCTTTGCGACTCGACTCGCCGAGTCAGTCCATGACTCGCCGAGTCTACCGATTCCGAGTCCTGACCTGTCCAACTCACCGAGTCTTCACTCGATTCACTGATTCGAGTCTCAACTCAAAGGGTTTGGGGTTTCGCGACCTGACTTTCCGAGTCCAACAACAGACTCGCCGAGTCCAAGGAAATCTTCAACCAACTCGCCGAGTTCCTGCCCAACTTCATCCGACTCGACGAGCTGTTCATCCCACTCGTCGAGTTCCTCCTAACCTTCATGCTACTCATCGAGTCCACTCAAAGGACTCGCCGAGTCCATTCAGATCTACATACATGCAGAGGACTTTTGAGTCATGGATGGGCTCCAAACTGTAGATCTACCTTCCCCAAGCGTATTCCTCACATAAAGTTGCGAACTTTATGTGTAGAGAAGGAGATCTAGGCTAAATACACCATAAACTAGGGTTTAAGGCAAAGAGGCAACATAATCAACTCAAGGGCTGATACTTTATGCTTTCCAAGACCAGAATATGCTTAGATCTGAAGTAGCAACTCCAGATCCAGCTTCTAACTCAAATGGACAACTTAATCATGGCTAAAAAGCCCCAAAACTCACAAACAAAATAGATCTAAAGGGAGGGAAACGACTTAATACCTTCAAATGTTCAGAAATATCTTCCCAATCCCAGATCTATAGCCCCCTTCTTGCACCCTCAAGACCCTTCTTCGTTTTCCAAGCTTTAGTGCACTCTTCAAGGCAATAATTGGCTCAACAATGGATATAGCGGCTAGGGTTTGGTATTCAGGGTTAAAGAGGCAGTAAAGGAACCCTAGGGAATAGAATGAGGCACTTAAATAGGCTCCAAGTCCCGAATTTAGGGTTTTCCTCGAACAGACCTGACTCGTCAAGTCTCCTTAGCCGACTCGCCGAGTCGGTCACTTACTCCTCGACCCGGATCCCGCTCGGACTCGCCGAGTTCCTCCTTGGACTCGCCGAGTCTCCCCTTAAAGTTATGGTTTTCTTTCCTTTCTTGGCCTTCAAAACTTTGGGTGTTACAACTCCCCCCACTTAAACTAAACTTCGTCCTCGAAGTTTGCTATGGCCCACCGCCTGCGATCTGCCTCCAATATCCCACCAATTATTCCAACACCAGCTGCCTACCTTCGCTGGCCTTCCGCTCGGTCATTCCGACTAACACTAATCCTTGCGGATAATAGACTCGGGTCACCCTGACCCTGAACATCCTGGAAACACAACTTACTCACCGACAATCCTTTTGGTACTCACCGAGTAGTGCACTGAACCTATAGGGGTTCACTCCTTCTTTCCTTGCGCAAATTCCTTGCCTTCCCAAGGAAAAGCTCCATAACCAACTATTTCCTCTGTCACTGTGAAGGTCCTATCCTTCACCAACTCCATCACCCCCGCTATTTCCAGTACGGGTCATCACCGTTAGTAACCACTGACACTCCTCTCTGTCAAAACTTGGTGCCGAGCACCCCTCG
Source organism: Lactuca serriola (assembly GCF_051521515.1). Taxonomy (NCBI): domain Eukaryota; kingdom Viridiplantae; phylum Streptophyta; class Magnoliopsida; order Asterales; family Asteraceae; genus Lactuca; species Lactuca serriola. The sequence continues at coordinate 155,909,934 of NC_136415.1, forward strand.
ATTCAACTAACTGAATTCCACCATACACTGCTTACCCGCAGTACTGCTGACTGAAAATTCTGCTATTCCTTGTCTGCCTTCCGGATGAACTGAAACCACCCTGGTCCCTACCAACCTATCAATGTCTGGATTACCGGCTCCCACCGGTAGCTAGTCCCAACACCATCACTAGTCGCTCACAGCAACTTCCGAAGAAACTTCGACCACCTATAACTGCTCAATCTATTATGCCATTCAGGCACTACAAACCTGGGATCCCCGATCCCCCAACTTGACACTAAGGTCCCTACCAGATCCCACCTGCGCTGCTAAAACTCACGGGCCTCTCTCACGGGTCTCACCCAACCATACTACTGAGCAACCCTGCTCTCAGGTCTCATCTACACTGCTAATCTCATACGGGCCTCGCCCACGGGTCTCACCCAACTATATCCTGGAGCGGCCTCTCCCAAGGTCTCACCTCTCTAGGGCTATATAGGCAAACTCCCTATCATTCTCATCCACTACCCATTCCTGATCCCCATCTGATCACTAGGAGATAAGGGCCTCGCCCCAACTCCGCTAACGAAGCTACTAAGGAATGCTACGGCTTACCCGTAGTCTTACATCACCATCCATTATTGACTGCTAGTGAATGTTACAGCTGCCCCGTAGTCTTACAACACTTCCACCACTAACTGCTTGTGAATGATACGGCTGCCCCGTAGTCTTACATCACTTTCTACCACTAACTGCTAATACGAAGGCACCCATGTGCCATTAACTCTCAAGATCCTCATTCTGACTCCCTCGAGTCCTATGGGCGATCCACAACCTGAATTCCCAACCACGTACTAATCATTACCATCACACACACTAGCTGATGGGGAGTTTCTCAAACTCCCAACCCTGAAATCCTCAATCCATCAAACGCTGAACCACTTCTTTTCCTTCTCGGAGGTCGCGCACTCATTCTTGGTCTGCGTGCTCCTACCTTTGCACACTCGAAGGATTCTCCCCCACTTCGATCCTGCTTACCCCTTGTTGCTCAATACTCAAAAAGAAATCCTAATCCTTGCTACCATTCCATAATCAATCTGTTGAGGAACCCAAGCTTACCATAGCTAGGGATCTAACCAATCCATCTTTAACACTATACAACTCCAATCTAGCGAGACATACCAAGTCCCTCGCAAGCATGCTATAGTTACTTCATCTTATGTAACCTTCTCCAATAGGGCACATCCCCTCACTATCATTCGAATATCCAAGGTATGCAGATGACATATAACTCGATCACAATCAACCGCTCAAAAATAAAATACTCATACCAATAATGATGCAAAATCATAACAATATAATCATGCATAAATAAAACAACTGAAAACAGAAATCACATACCTGCAACGTCCGGTGCTGATCGTGCCTCTAAGGTAGTCATCTGAAGAGCTCTTCCTCCTACCGCAGGCGCCTCTGCACGGCCCTAACGGCCGTCTGTGATCCTCAAAGTTGCAGGGGCAGGTGCCATCACTCGTCCTGCTGAAAACAAACTGGGGCACTGGGCCTTCTTATGGCCCCGTTGGTTGCAGTGAAAACATAACAGGTCTGATCCCTGTGAGGTGGTAACAGTACAATCCCTGCTGAAATGACCAGTCCGACCGCACTTGAAACAACCAGACTCACCACCGCTACCACTCCTGCACGCGCCCCCCGTGCACCCTGCCACACTTCCCGAACCGACCGCGGTCCTAATAATCCCTCGACCTCGAATCCGATCCCTTGGGCCTTTTGCCCGAACCTGCAGCTACCTGAACCTCATCCGACTTCCTCTTCTAGATCTGCTCCAAATCAATTTCCCTCTCTCTAGCCCGAGAAATGATATCTTCCAGCGTCTTACAGCTGGATCTGCTCACGAACTCCCTGATGTTATCCCTCAACATCTCATGGTATCGGGCCTTCTTCATCTCCTCATCTGCGACATACTGCGGTACAAGAAGAGCCCTCTCCCTGAACTTGGCGGTGATTTCCGCCACAGTCTCAGTGGTCTGCGTCAAATCCTGAAACTCCAGTGCCAACTGCTGCACCTCAATATTCGGCGAAAACTCTGCCCTGAACCTGGCCGAGAAATCGCTCCAATTCATCGCGTCCAACACAGCATCATCCCCCAAAGCATGACCAATCTCCTCCCACTAATCCCTCGCTCTGTCCTTCAGAAGACATGAAGCGAGTCTGACCTTGTCCCCCTCAGGACACCGGCTCGTACGAAACGTGTTGGCAATATCAGCCAACCATCTGCTGCTAGCGATGGGGTCTCTAGCCCCATGATAATCTGGTGCCCCGCAAGCCCTGAACTCTCGAAATGTCAAGGTACGCGCTCCCATCAATGCCATCATCTCAGTACGGAAGGCTCCCAGCCTCTCATCCAAAATCTCCAATATACCCTCCTTGACCGTGCCAAAGATCACAGGAGTCTGATCTAGAATACTGCGTGTAACCTCGGCGGATATCAACTCCCTCATTCGCTCCTCGAGCTGCTCGGCCCCTGAACCCGAACCTGATCCCTCTCCTGCACCTGATCCGCCCGCCGGTCTCTCTCGCAATGTCACCATACTGAAAATATAATACATCCACTATCAGAATACTCATCACTGCTGCGAGACCAAACACACTCCCTACTAGGTTCCCGGTCTTGTCTTGGCCTTTCCCGAATCGAGTACGGATCCTCTGCATTCAATAGTATGGGCCCATACTACCTTCCACATCTATCCATACTCTCCTCAATAATTGCTTTGACTCCACCAGGTCCCTTATTCACTACTACTGCTCCCAGCACTATCTCATCCTAGGCTTACCCTAGGGAAACCTCTGACTCAAATCAAACCAATCTTCAGCTGCTGAAGGTCTCCTTGTGATGCCAATTAGCCATCACTTGGATACCATCACATGTGACGAGGCTCAGATAATCCTTCAAGTAAAAGACTCGTCCCTACAACGGTTGGACTCAAACAAGAGCTGCGCAATTGGACCAAATCCAACACTCTGAGATTATTCGACCCTGATCACATGTGACGTGTCGTATCCATCTAATGGCTAACTCCCATCACTCAGAATCCCACAATGCACAAAGCAAGCAGCATTCAGAGAAGGGAAAATCTAACCACAGCATACTCAAGCAATTATATCCACATAGCAAGAAACTGAACTAGCATGCAAGACAAACTCATAGACCCACACAAACTCATAAACTCGGGCATAACCTAAACAGGCTATCCTACTACTATCTAATAAGCACTATCATGCAGCTCAAAACACATATAATAGGCACATAAGGCATCATCCCTAGATCCTTAGTCCTAATCTAGCATGCTGTTCTATCAACTGATAATCATAACATAAACTTGTATGGGTATTTTGGGGTACTTACTTGAGCTTGGTTGATTGCATGCACCACACCCTTTTTCTCTTTTCAAAGTTCTTTTGTTTCTGGATTATTTTTGCTTTACTAAAACTGTTTTCTTTCCCAAAACTCTCTTTTTACAAAACAGTCTTTTCATTTTGAAATCTTCCATACCAGTTCCTCAGTTTGAGTTCAGACACACTCGAGAGCATGTCTGAATCCCTCAAACCAAGGCTCTGATACCAACTTGTAACATCCCAAAATTCAAGACTAAAAATTTTCTTTTTAATAAAACATTACATAAAGCAAAATCATCAATCCAATTATAATCAGAGTATTAATTTCCAAATCACATGTTCGTTATCAGAGTAAAACATTCCCAGGCTGTCTAATCTATGGTGTGTGCCATGCGATCACCCCGAGCTCTTCCATCCGCTACCGGAAGTACCTGAAACCAAAACTGAAAACCGTAAGCATGAAGCTTAGTGAGTTCCCCACCCACGCCCGCTATCCTGGGCCTCGCTGCCTACCTCGGGCCTCGCCCGCTACAACGGCCCCGCCGCTCCAGGCCCCGCCTGGCTTCAAGCCCCGCTCGGATACATATCTATTTAGGCCTCGCCGGTCACAGGGCCCCGCCCAATAACATATAATAGCACATAAACATATCACATCACATCACATAAGCTAAACACATACTAACGGATCTTGTCCTATGGCCTCGCCTATGTCTGGGCCCCGCCCTTGTCCTTCTACTGATGAGTCATGTAACCCCGTCCATACTCCTGCTGATAGTGAGGTACGGGCCCAGCCCACCCTCACTTCTTCCCTAACATGGGCCTCGCCCCTGATCTGCTGCTATTAAGATGTGGAACACCATCCACACTCTGCTATTGGTGAGATATGAGACCTCGCCCACACTCACCTCCCTACCAGGCACATACGAGTATCACACAGACAACAAGTATAAACTATCACATAAATCATTCCTTGGGCACCCGCCCTCTATCATCGGACCTCGTCCCAAATATCATACTAGCATACTGTTCCTAGGGCTAACCCCCGGGTCTTCTACTCATGACTACATGGGCCGACATTGTGGACGTAGACCCATTCATACAAAGGGAAGCTCACCTGCACTAGCTGAACTAGCTGATGAACCCACTAGCTGCTGCCTGACAACTCTCTGAACTCCTGCTCCACTCGCTCCCCGAGCTACCAATATCAATGCAACACTGAGTCTAACTAACCCCCGAAAGGCAACCAAGTCAACTCTGGTCAAAGTCAAAGTCCTGGTCAAAGTCAACCTTCCAGGTCAACCCTAGTCGCCGAGTCACCCTATTGACTCGCTGAGTTCATATGTTCAGAGTCCTTTTCTTTGCGACTCGACTCGCCAAGTCTACCGATTCCGAGTCCTGACCTGTCCAACTCACCGAGTCTCCACTCGACTCACTGATTCGAGTCTTAACTCGAAGGGTTTGGGGTTTCGCGACCTGACTCGCCGAGTCCAAGAACAGACTCGCCGAGTCCAAGGCAATCTTCAACCAACTCGCCGAGTTCCTGCCTAACTTCATCCGAATCGACGGTATGTTCATCCCATTCGTCGAGTTCCTCCTAACCTTCATGCTACTCGCCGAGTCCATTCAGATCTACATACATGCAGAGGACTTTTGAGTCATGCATGGGCTCCAAATTGTAGATCTACCCTCCCCAAGCCTATTCCTCATGTAAAGTTACAAACTTTACGTGTAGAGAAGGAGATCTAGGATAAATACACCATAAACTAGGGTTTAAGGCAAAGAGGCTCCATAATCAACTCAATGGCTGATACTTTATGCTTTCCAAGACCAGAATATGCTTAGATCTGAAGTAGCAACTCCAGATCCGGCTTCTAACTCAAATGGAGAACTTAATCATGGCTAAAAAGCCCCAAAACTCACAACCAAAATAGATCTAAAGGGAGGGAAACGACTTAATACCTTCAAATGTTCAGAAATATCTTCCCAATCCCAGATCTATAGCCCCCTTCTTGCACCCTCAAGATCCTTCTTCCTTTTCCAAGCTTTAGTGCACTCTTCAAGGCAATAATTGGCTCAACAATGGATATGGCGGCTAGGGTTTGGTATTCAGGGTTAAAGAGGCAGTAAAGGAACCCTAGGGAAGAGAATGAGGCACTTAAATAGGCTCCAAGTCCCGAATTTAGGGTTTTCCTCGAACAGACCTGACTCGCCGAGTCTCCTTGGCCGACTCGCCGAGTCGATCACTTACTCCTCGACCCGAATCCCGCTCGGACTCGCCGAGTTCCTCCTTGGACTCGCCGAGTCTCCCCTTAAATTTAGGGTTATCTTTCCTTTCTTGGCCTTCAAAACTTTGGGTGTTACATAAACTAATTGTTGCTTGTTAAATTAACGACCCATTACTTAGTTAAGAATTCAACCAACATAAATAACATTCACATATCAATATTCATGACTAGAGATATATAAACATTAAGGAAGTTTTCATATAAAATATAATCATATATTTTCATTACAGGTTCATGGAGTTCTTCAACCAAATATGAGTGTAGCCAAGCATGGCCAAAATGAAAGAAGTGCAAAGTAGATTAGTGATACCAAACATTGTTCAAGATGCAAGTTGGAAGAAAAATTCCTCCAAGCTTCTAAATCTTCAAATCTTCTAGAGAGCAAAAGTGTTTTGTTCCTCCAAGTATATCCCTATTTTTCTTCCTCCAAAAACTAGTAAATAGGTGTAAAAATTAGGATCTAAAAGTCCCGCAAAAGCATTCCACCAACCTTCCCAAAATAGAGTCAAACAGTCAAAAACCCGGATTCACCGCAACACGATCCACGCAGACCGTGTGGGTCTCGCTGATTGTATGCCCTGGCCCATTTAGTATATAATCCAACCCAATCTTCTCATTCATCCTTCCGTCCACATGCACAACTCTTAAGAGCCTAATTATTCCTTCCAAATCCTTCAAAGATGATCCAATAGTCCTTTAATCTTCTGTAGCTCGAGTCCTCATCGTCCCGCCTGAAATTTAAGTTTGACGCGCTTCTTTCTTATATTGACACCAAGACCAATTGCACCACTTCAAGTCAATTAAAAAATTGCAAGCCTCCAATAGTCCCGCACTCCTTCCATACCTCCAATAACAAATAGTCTTCGATAAATCCTGCAAATAAGCTTAAAAGAATGGAAAGCACCTGGTAAAGGAGAAAAATAACAAAAAGAGAAAATATGCATGAAGATCAACTAAAATGAGATGGTTTTAACTAAAAATAAACTATGAAAATAAGTAATAAAAACGAAACTATCATTCATCGTCTCCATCTTGAATGCCATCATTTACTCTAAATATTTTACAAATCTATCCAATTATAACAATCAAAATTGCTTTGTTTTGTATGATATCACTATAACTAAACATATTTTTCAAAATATAATGATTTAATAGCAAATGGTGAAAGTATGATGTTATAGTAAATAAATAAATAAAAATAACATGTTATTTATTGTATTTAAGCATGAATTGTATGCTTATATGGATCACATAACATGTATAAAACCTGGTTCATTTACACATCATGATAAGTACAATACACTTATCTAACAGAACACACAAAAACATTAAATAAATCAGAATTTGAAACCTTTCCATGAAATTCTTTGAGCGTCCATTTCATCTGTAGTGCCCGGTTCCTGGTACATACTTTTAATATGAATTTTTGCACATTTACTCTGGGACTCGGCGAGTTGGAGGCCCCAACTCGTCGAGTAGAGGTGAAACTTGGACACAGGTGGAAGGACCTACTCGCCGAGCCAAATGCCCCGACTCTACGAGTAGGCCTGTTTGAAGGAAACCCTAATTTTAAGGCTTTTCACCCTATTTAAAAACCTTAACTGGTTTCCTTTACAGCCTCCATCACCCTTAGACCCTGCTCACGAAACCCTAATCGATTTTTGAGTGACTTTGAGCTCTTTGTGCAATTTTGTGTGTGTTTGAAGCTTGAGAAGAAAAAGGCTTAGGAGATCAAGAGAAGGCTTGGGAGATCAAGAGAAGTCAAGTAGACCCAGAAGATTTGGCACATTTCCAGTTTGTTTAAGGTAAAAAGCCTCAACCTTGATCATTTTTTCTTAGATCTCCAGTTAGGGCAAGTTCCTACCTTCTCTAAGCTTTAGTAGAGCCATTCTCGGGATTTTGTGGTTCTAGGGGGGTATCACTTCATATATGGAACCATTGAGGGTTCCCATGGCATAAAGGTGCCAACTTTATGGCCATGGGAGTCCCATGCACCATGTGGATCTCATTTTTGGGTCTTTTGAGCTTGAAGACCCGTGCATAGACGTAAAGTTTGTGACTTTACGTGTAATATGGACCCTAGGAGGTTAGATCTATGTTCTGGATGAATTAAGGCCAACTGAAATCGACTGAATAGTTTTGGACATAGAGGGACTCGGCGATTCGCTCATACGAATCGGCGAGCCGGGTCGCAGTTTCCCCAAAACCTCTTATAATAATGGGCAATGTGTTGAGTTGGAAGAACACTCAGTGATTTGGGTTCATTGTGGACCTGAAGATCATGAAACTCGGCGAGTTCAAGAACAAAACTCGACAAGTTCAAGACTAAATCCCAACTGCATGAAGAAGAACTCGACGAGTTCATGGAGAACTCGGCGAGTCCATGACTAGATGTGTCATCTTGCATGATGCAGGACTTGGCGAGTTCAAGGATGAACTTGACATGTCAATTGTACAAGGTCCTGACTTTGTTTGAAGGAGAACTCAGCGAGCTCTTGAAGGACTCGGCGAGTTGTTGGGTCAACTCGGTGAGTTGATTCAATCATATCTTGACTTTGACCAATAGTTAAGTCTGACCAAGGTGTTGATCTTAACTTTGAATTTGACCTGAGTTGACCCTCGAAAGGGGTTAAGAGTATGAAATGGTAATTAAGGAAGATTATTATGTGTATGAATTGAGAGGAGTTGGTCTCGTTAGCGAGGGTAGTTTAGACACTTAACGACACTGACGTGAGTTACCTTCCAGTAGAAGTGGGTCTAAGGCACCAAGGCCGACCCACTAGTAAGAGTTGTAGTATAGGTAATTGTTTTTGTGATAATTATCCGGTATGTTGCTATTTGTTATGATTATGTGCTAGCCGGATATGATGTTATGTGATATTAGGTAGAAGAGGGAATAGTCCACGTGTTACGGTCGCAAGGACCGAAGGGAAGGTTGGGCACCCCTGATATGCTCGACAATATGTTAATGCTAAGTGATTATGTGGTAGTAGTAGGGGTGAAACAGTCCCCATAGTCGGTTGGGATGAACCGGAGGGTAGGTCGACGCCCCAGAAATGCCAGACAAGGTAGGCCTGCACCCTAGAAATGTCAGACAAGGTAGGTCGGCACCCCAGAATTGCCAAACAGGATAGGTCGGGCACCCCAGAATTGCCGACAGTATGCTAGTTATGTGGTATGTGGTATCATGGGGGAACTCAATAAGCTTTGTGCTTACAATTTTTAATTTTATTTCAGGTATCTCTTCAGCGAAGGGGGAGGAGTTGGCACGGTAGCTGCGCATCACACACACATGATTTCCGCACTATGATGTTTTTGGGATTGTACTCTGATGATACTACTATTTGTATGATATGGTTTTGAGACATGTGATTATGTTTGTACGAAAAGATGTTAATTTGTGATGTTTTTATAATAAACGTTTTATAAACCGCTCTATTAAAATGAAATTTTTGGTCTTGAAATTTGGGATGTTACAAGTTGGTATTTGAGCCTTGGTTTGAGGGATTCGAACACACCCTCGGGAGTGTCTAGACTCAAATCGAGGGTTTGAAAGATTTTTCACAAGAAAATAGTTTTTCCAAAAGTTAAAATAAAGTGTTTTGAGAAAGAACAAGGTGTGTGATGCATGCAACCGGCTGAGCTCAAGTAAGTTTTCCCCAAGATACTCATACATTTTATGATATGATAAGATATGATTATGAGAAATGCATGTTAGATTAGGGCTAAGGATCTAGGAAGGATACCTTTTATGCCCAATGTATCTGTATGAGAACTGCATGTTAGATTAGGGATAAAAATCTAGGAAGATGCCTGATATGCCTGCTGTATGTGCTTATTGAGCTGCATGATAGTACGGAGTAGTCAGTGATATGATAGCCTGGATAGGATATCCTTGGTTTGGGTTACTCAATGCCTAAATTCTGATTGCTTTGTGCTATTGGGAGTTCTAATTATCTTTTATTAACTAGTAAACGAATACGTTAAGTTACATATTACGAGGACTAAATAATTGCAGAGGGTTAGGTTTAGCTCTATTTCGCAGCTATTGTTTGAGTCTAACCATTTTACTGAGAGACCTCTCATTCGAAGAATTATCTGGTCTTAGTAATATGTAATGGTATTCGCGAGCTAGTTAGGGAGAGATGACAGAGACTTCTTATGCAGCTGATGGAGGAGAGTGGGTAGGAGAGTTACCCTAGGGTAAGCCTAGGTTGAGATTAGCACAGAGTGCATCAGTAGTAGAAGGGCCTTGGTGAAGTCGAAACAATCCTTGAGGAAAGTGCGTATAGATGTGGAAGGTAGTATGGGTTCGTACTACTGAAAGAAGAGGATTCGTACTCGAGTCAAGGAGGGGCGAGAAAGAACCAGGGAACTTGTAGAGTGTGTGAGACCTCTCCAGATTATGTATGACCATGACACTTATGCATTTTGTTTCAGAATGGTGGTGATTACACATCACTGAGCAGGAGGATCCAGATCAGAGTCAGGATCGGGTTCAGGTTCAGGTTCCGAGCCAATTGATGAGGGACTATGAGAGTTCATCGCGTTTGAGATCATGAGAGGCATCCTTAAGTCAACTCCTGTGAATTTTAGGTCAATCAAGGAAGTGATCATCGAGCTGATGGAGGAACGCCTTAGGGCGTTCAAGAGCGATATGGCATCTGGCCAGGCAGGGACACACACTCTCTCCTTCAAGGACATGAGGGGATGTGGTGCGCCATACTTCCACGGGTTGAAAGACCCCATTGTTGCTAGGATATGGATCGCTGACATGGAGTCTGCTCAGTTGATGAGCTTCTGCCCTGAGGGGTCGAAGGTCCGGTATGCTGCAGGTTGTTTGAGAGATAGAGCCATATATTGGTGGGAGTCAGTTGGTGATTCCTTAAGAGCCTCAGCCATTGAGGCTATGAATTGGTTAGATTTTATGGCTCGGTTTAGGGCTGTGGAGCTCCAACAGCTGGCCACGGAGTTCCTTAACATGAGACAGACGATAGAGACAGTGGCGGAGATTGTGACAACCAGAAATTTCTAGCTTGTATAAACGTTCAAATTATCAAAGTTAGACTTGTGTTGCTATATTTTAGCACCGTTTAGGGTCTATTATGAGTATTCTGAGACAAGTGCATCAAAGGAATCAGTATTTGGAAGTGTTAGTTTAAGTTCTAAACTACCTAGCAACCGTAAACCTCCTCAAAAAGGAGTTTACGGTCAAGACTTATGTTTACGGTCAAGGTGGCCTTAAACTCTATGCTGTATATTCAAACCTTAGTCATTTTTCAATCACTTTTCACATTTCAATCCTAGAAATCGGAATTCTCTCCCAAGGATCATAAGATTTTGCTTCCAAAACTCCAATAATATCTTCAAGATCCTTAGGAATATCAAGAACACTTTAGTGTTTTGGGCCAAAAACACCCTTCTTTGCTTCCAAATTGTAAGTATCTATCTTCTAGACTTGTTATTGAGTTAGGATACTTGATTAAGGCATTGAAATCATCATTTATCCAAGAACAAAAGGTGTTTACGGTCTAGTGCATTTCCTTAGACCGTAAACCCTTATAAATGGTGCATTGTGACCATTAAAGCCTCCTAAAGCCTAGAATGGAACTTATAACCCATCGAAATGCTTGGAAATCATCCTATGCACAAAAGGATGTGAGTTTACGGTGGTAAACTCACTAGAACGTAAACCCTATGACTGTGAACCCATTGGACCGTGAATCCATTGGACTGCAAACTCACTAGGTCATGCCATTTGGACCGTAAACTATTTAGGGTGGCCATACACCCTAAGTGTGCAATCAGACGTGATTGTATCCCTTCAATCGAAGAGTTTCCTAGTCTATTAGGGCGTTATCCCATATAAATAGTTGTTTATACACTAATCAAATACACATACATGTCATTATATGTTTATTAGGATCTTTGTGTGCTCAAGGTTTCACCTGACACTCTACATCCTTTTTCCAAACATACTTCCGTTTCACTCATTACAGGTGAGGTTCATACCCCCTTAATCTACCTTTTAAATGATTTTAAATGCTTTTAGGGGGGGGGAATAAAAGTTGAAACATTATAGTTATTATATCAATCACATGTGAATAATTACTATCAAACAAATGGATTTGCTATACTTATAGCTGTTTTATCAAACAAACTACTTCAAAATGTTTATCAAACTCTTTTACATGTTAAACTCTTTATCAAACTTGTTCTTACATGCCAAACCTCTTCTTTAAACTCTTTTAAACTTATATATTGTGAAACCAAGTCTAATTCATATGTAGTTATATAAGTAAGGTTGGATGGACTTAGGACTGATAACTCACTTTAATTCTTGTTCCTTGTTTGGTTGTGGACTTAGAGTACCCTGTTGTTTGTCCGAGTGTCGTTTGATCCTTAGTTATATATTATGTATATATGTGTAAGACATAAAATCTTTTGTCTTAGTTCAATACAGTCAGTTATATAAACAACTCTACTAGTAAACTATAATAGGTATAGTTTAGGAAGTCACTATTCACTATTTCTAGTACAATGAAACATACAAAGAGTCAGTTCATACATGAGTCAATACATACTATAATGAGAAACAGATAGAGAATACTATAACGAGAAACAGATAGAGAATACTATAACGAGAAACAATACATACTATACACTATACAAGAGAACATACTATGATGAGAAACAAAGAGAACATACTACATACTAGACAGAGAACATACATTACACTAGTACATATAATACATATAACATCAATGTGAGCCACAGTTTCGGGGCATGGCATTACCTGCCATGGCTTGTTTTGTATCTAGAGTCTCATGTAGGGGGAGCGTGAATTTGTGTATAGATCTATATTGGATTGACTATCCTACAGCTTGTTGTTCGCTACAGTGGGACTTGCAAGTCTATGGGTGCCAGATGTCATTTTTTCCGACGTCTTTCAACGTCATCTTTTTAGTCGATAGTATTGTACCATCATATCACATTATACCTTAATTAACAACCAGTTTAAGGTAGTTAGTACAGCAGTAGTTACCATAATACAACACTACAATAGTTTATTATTTTCCCATTGCATTCACATTGTGATCTTCTAACATAAACGGTAATTTAAAAACTATATTTTTGGTTAATGATTGTCACACTTGGGAAAATACACACTTTTACAAGAAACAAACATACATAACATTTGATGCCTTGGTAGAAGGCTACCCTTAGTAGAAAATATAGGATTTTCTAGGAGATACAAACATTTACTACAAACTTATACATCAAACACTTACAAACAATGACACTAAAATTCTTATGAACTCACCAGCTTTAAAGCTGATCAACTCTTTCAAAAATAACTTGTATTCTCAGGTGTTCAGTAGACAAGTACCTATGCCAGATTATGAGAGAAGATGGAGCTCGTTCAAGACTCGTCTCTTATTTTGATTTACATTTTTGGTGTCTTATAAACTTCATAGAACACTCTTGTATTAAATTATATTATTAATGCAATGGATGATGTTGTTGCTTGTTTACTATTATGCTTTGTTGTGATACTGTACATGATGTCCTCCGCCCGTGAACATTTCCGCCATTCCGGTTTTTGGGTGTGACAAAGATTAACGCTAATTTCCGGGAGAGGGCCTTATTGGTGCCTCAGTATGCAGGGGATGAGAAGATGCGAAATAACCGCTATCAAGACATGTTGAGAGCTGACATCCGAAAGCATGTCAGCTACTCAGAATGTCCGACATTGGATGACATGATAGCCAGGGCGAGGGAGAGAGAGATTGACTTAGAGCACCTATGGAAGAGGAAGGCGGAGGCTAGGCAGGTTAATGGGGTTTCAGGGAAGAAACCCAAGGGATCTAACACTAGGTTGAAGGGCCAGCCGGGCCAGAGCCCTGCAAGAAATGCGGCAGGCCCCATGAGGGAGTTTGTAGATTGGGATCATCGGGCTGCATCAAGTGCAGCAAGACCAGGCACTTTAGCAACGATTGTACTGACCATTACCCCGCATTCCAGACATCAGACCTGATTCGCTTCCCTTGCAATTATAGGGACCATAAAAAGGCCGACTGCCCAACATTTAGCGTAGCAGCAGCTGCGCCATTGGCGGCGCCAGCGCCAGCGACCCTACGGCTTACGGATGGCTGACAAGGCAAGACAGATACTCTGATAGTGAGGAGCCGTGCCTTCCAGTTGACCGCTGAGGAGACACGTGCCGCACCCGATGTGGTGACAGGTATGTTTCCATCTCCCTAACTCTGGTGTTATATCGTTCATGATATTTATGTATATGTTTTATGTGCTATTTAGGATCGTTCCATGTGAACGGTATCCCCGTCCAGGTATTATTCGATTCGTGGGATACCTGATCATTCGCCACTCTCGCACTTAAAAAGAGGTTCTGTGAGTCTTCGAGCATGTTGGATTGCCCTCTAGAGGTCAAGAATGCTGACGACCGATCAGTACGAGCAACAGAGGTTTTCAAGGATTGTGTTTTGAGTATGTATGAGGAGCGCTACCTAGTTGACCTGGTTCGCATTCTATTGCGTGGGAACAAGGTTATTATAGACATGGATTGGTTGAGCCCCAATGGGGCAGTGATCGACTGCACGCATCGGTTGGTACGGTTCAGGACCCCAATTGGGGGAGAGTTGGTGATTAAGGGTTAGAGGCCACAGCATGGACCAACTTTATGTTTAGTAGCGAGAGCTAGGCGCTACATCGTGCAGAGTTGCGCAGGGTATCTCGCCTATGTTATGGATACTCGAGAGGCAGGCACGACGACCATGAGTGACGTGCCAGTGCGGAAAGAGTACGCGAACGTATTCCCAAAGGAGCTACCTGGGATACCCCGGGAGAGACAGGTAGAGTTCAAGATCGACCTCGCCCCTGGTGCGGCTCCGATAGCCATGGCACCATATCGGTTGGCTCCTACTGAGATGCAGGAGTTGCCTATAGAGCTCCAGGAGCTGTTAGACAAGGGATTCATTAGGTCGAGCAGTTCACCCTAGGGAGCCCCGGTCTTGTTTGTGAAGAAGAAGGACGAGTCGCATCGGATGGGTATAGACTACCGGGAGCTGAACAAGGTAACGGTGAAGAACCGCTACCCACTCCTGAGGATTGATGATCTTTTCGACCAGCTTCAGGGGGCATCTTGGTTTTCCAAGATAGATTTGCGATCAGGCTACCATCAAATGAGGGTCAGAGATGAGGACGTACAGAAGACTGCTTTCTGGACCCACTATGGCCACTACGAGTTCATGGTGATGACCTTCGGTCTCACCAATGCTCCTATCGCGTTCATGGTCCTCATGAACCTCGTATGCAGACCGATGCTAGAACGGTCTGTGATAGTTTTCATTGATGATATCTTGGTTTACTCCAAGACACAGGAGCAGCATGAGGAGCACTTGCGATAGGTTTTGGATACCCTGAGGATGGAGAGATTGTACGCCAAGTTCTCCAAGTGCGAGTTCTGGTTGCGCGAGGTGCAGTTTCTTGGGCACTTTGTCAACCAGAACGGTATTCTGGTCAACCCGGACAAGGTAGAGGCCGTGTTAAGATGGGAGGTTCCGAAGTCTCCATTTGAGATTCAAGGTTTCTTGGGATTGGCAGGCTATTACCGAAGATTCATTCTGGACTTCTCCAAGATAGCCATACCCTTGACCTGGTTGACGAAGAAAGACATGGTCTTTCGTTGGGTGCCTAAGCAGCATGCAGCATTCGATACATTGAGACAGAGACTATGCAAGGCGTTGATCCTCGCCCTGCCAAAGGGCGTGGAGGATTTTGTGTCCATCTCAGGGTTGGGCGCGGTATTGATGCAGAGAGGGCATGTTATCGCGTATGCCTTGAGGCAGCTGAAGCGTCATGAGGCGAGCTACCCGACACGCAATTTGGAGTTGGGGGCGGTTGTCTTCGCCCTCAAGATTTGGCGACACTACCTCTATGGGTTCCGATGTACCATTTCACTACTAGAAAAACAGCCTTTTACGACGCTCATTGCGCTTCATAAAAGGCTCAGACGACGCGCAAATGCGCATCAAGGAAGGCCCTGTCATAAAGAGATACGACGCGCTTTTGCGCGTCGTCTATAGACGACGTGCATTTACGATGCTCATTTATGACGCACAATTACGATGCGCGTTTACAACACGCAATGCGTATCAAGGAAGACCCTGTCATAAAGTAAGACGACACGCATTCGTGTGTCGTAACCTTACGACGCGCGGGTTAATGACACGCAATGCATATCAAGAAAGCCCCTGTCAAGAAAGGCCATGTCATAAATGAAGATGACACACATTTTTGCGTATCATAATTTTAAATGTTTAAAAAAATATATTATTTATAAATTTACTAATTTTCAAATTAAATTTGTATTTAATGTCTCATAATAGAAAATAAAATATCATATACAAAAAATACAATCCATTGCATAAAATTTAATGTCATACAAATAATTTTCATGGAAAGATAAAACAAATCAATAGTTGTAACAAAAATTTACAAACTAATTAGATACAAGAAATAAAAAAAAAATATACCCTCCATTGCTTTTCAAAGTCTAATCTCCATTTCAGCTCTTCAACTCACTTCTCCAGTTTGTCCTTAGGTTCTCTAAGGGTTCCAGCATCTCTTGCAGTTTCAAAGGCACAAAGAAGAATAGAACGTGATATTATTTTGCCACCTAGATGTTCTTCGGTTATGTGATGAGAATCATACCCCTTCAAAGGCACAACAAGTAGCCAATAGCACTTTTTATGTCAAGCACAAACACAGATAGAAATATGACACTTTGAGTAAAATCAGTGTAAGTAAAGACTAAAGAGAAGATAACAACACATACCAAGTGGTGGAGACTTTGTTGCAAAGTGAACGACCAAGTCATCTACAAGAAACATGACTAAAACTTCCAAATCTTCTGTGTACCCATATCCCTCTTCTTTTAAAGTTTCCAGAATGTTTAGAATGCTCTCCTTGCCCTATTATTTATTATTTCAAGTGTCAGAGGAAAAAAGTCACAAAGTAGTAGAAAGTAACTATATTTATTGAAGAGCATCATGTAAACTTGTATAAATTACATATAGTTATATATACATGCAAGATTCTAAACAGTACCTCTTTAACGGAATGGTGTTATTTCTGTAATCCAATAATACAAAATGGAACCTGAAATTCAATTGGCATTATTGTTCTTCCTTTCTTGGACAATTCATCACACTGTAAACAAGAATGGTGTTATTTTTGTAATCCAATAATACAAATTATATCATCCATGTGTTATGTCTAAGCCAAGAAACTTGGATATATGGAAAGTAGATATCCTTCAATTTGCATTTGAGTTGCCTTTGTGAAACTACCACCTGGAGCTAACTGAAGTTCATCCTTCATAGGGTCTCGAAGGCTACCATATCTCTAGATTGCAATGTAGAATACGAAAATAAACATCAGATAATATATAACAGAATAGATAAACAGATAACAAATAGCAACAAAGAGTTTGATAACCCTCCATGTTCATTTTAAACCTGAACAGAACCTTTTTGGAGACCTAGAGGTTAACTAATTCAGAGATCTAGAACCCAATCATGCATACAATTAATCCACCCAATAATTTTCCAATTGAGACAAAATTCGTCACGTTCCAGATAAGATTTAACTAATTCAGAAATGAATAATATATTATGATCAGTTTTATGATGATGATGATGATGAGAAAGTATTAAGTAACAAACTCCTCTTACCATTCTCTAATCAATTTTTGGTTTTATGTTATTGACGGCTGGTGTCCCAGGGAAAGTTCCGGTGTTTATATCTGCCATTCTCTAATCAATTTTCGGTTTTATGTTATGGGATTGGGAGTCGTGTTAGTGTTAGTGTTGTTGTTGCTGTTAGGAGCACCATCAGATGTGTTGCTATTCTGTTTCTTCATTGTCCTTTTTCTTTAAGAAAGCCATTAGAAAAGTTCCCAAGGTCATGCTTCCAAGAAAGACAGTGAAAATCAAAGTTGTTCCACTCGTACTTCCTTCCTACAAACAATTAAAAAAAATAGGTAGCGGTTGTTAGAAGCAAATTTAATGGGATCAATTTAGTTATAGATTCTTACAGTTCCATCCTTCAATAGAAAAAGAGTCAAAAGATTTCAAACTAGCTGAAAAACCAATACAAAGACAAATTAGTTTATCAGTTCACATCATTAATAAATAATTAACTTTAAAGTGGGTACCCGCTTTTGGAACCGCAACCGCCTCGGAACTGCGGGTTCCGATTCTGGTTCCAAAAGTTTTGGAACCGCCTTAAGCGGTTTCGGTTCTCATTTTTTCATGCTACCCGTTAATTGGAACCGGTTTATATATATATATATATATATATATATATATATATATAAACAAAGTATATGATTTAACAGACACGATTGCAAATGGAAAAGACTTTACTGTAATGTGTTAGTTTAAAAAGAGATTTGTATATTATATATGTGTATTGTGCTTTTAAAAAAAATCTATATGTAATGTTTTTTTATGTAATATGTTTGTGTACTCTATGTGTGAAGTGTGTTGTGTATTATAAATTTAGTAATTAATGTGTGTTACTTGAAGGAAATAACAAACGACGTAAAGGAACAAAGGAAAAAATGGTTGTGAAGCTATCCCACATCGGTGTGTGAAAACAAATTTGATTGGGAATTGCCTTATAAAACGATAGCTAGAGTGATGCATAGAATAAAACTTTTGGCTCTTTTGGCTGGCTCTATTGAGTTGGCTGTCATTTATGGACTGTATTAGTCTAACTTTTTATTGCATTTGGTCTAATTGGAAATGAAGTGAACCATGTTTTGTATTGACAAAACTTAAAAAATTTGATGTAAGCAGATTACCCAGTCTCGAAACCTGAACCGGATGTTTCGGGATTGATTTCAAAAATGTAGGAACCGTATAGATTGGTTTCGATTCCAGTTTTAATTTTATAGGAACCACCGGTTCCAGCCAAATGAGGCAGGTATCCTTATTGATATTGAAACCAGTGTTAGCAGAAGGTGGAAGAACAGACTCATTCACATTACAATGATTTTATTTGGAAGAACATACTCATTCACATAACACAAACTAACATTCACACAGTCACAAATTTTTTTTTTTCAAATACCTGAATCATTCCATCCTCCAAGATTTCTGCTACATTGCTGAAAAATCCATGAGTACACTCACGGAGTTCATTGTATTCCAGCCCATATCCCTAAGTTTATATTTAGTTACTAGTCAAACTCAAAAACACTTGAAAATATAAAGATTTAGATGGAAATAAAGAGAGGGGTATTACGGTAAATGCGACTTCAATGGAAGGAGGTAAAATCAGTTCCATTCTTGCCCTTCCCACAACCTGAAAAAAATTAAAATTAAAAAAAAAAATAGTGAATATTGAATATTCTAACTTGATGAAGCCTAAACAGGACATAAAATCTATCATTCCCATAAAATACATGCAAATCTTTTATTTCACCATTATCACATAAAGGAGTTGCAACACATTTTGCTAATGACTTGGCAATTGACAAGAATTGCACAAACAGGGGCAAAATCGTCAAATCACCACTACCACCACCATCCTCCTCCACGCCCTCAACCTCCCCTTCACTATCTACCTTACCGTCACCATCACCATCTTATCACAATCTTAATGCCAGATTGTTATTTCTTCATGAATCTTATCAACTTCAGCTTCAACAATGTTGGATAAGCTCACTGTGCATTCTGAGCAACACATGCAAATATTAAATATTGGATTGAGATTGGGATTTAACCATTTGGTTAAAAAAAGGCATTGGAATTTGAAACTAAACATACTTGTAGACATTAAGCATGTCCAAAAAGATGAGTGTTATTTTGGGATAAAAAATGTGTCTCGAGTGTAGTGGCAGCACTTGTGTTTGTTTGTAGGATATTAAGCACAGTCCTACTACAATTTACAATTTCCAACCCATATGCCATCAGAAACCGTGGGACTTATTTGTCTCAAAAAAAGGTTGTAGGGGCTGATTTTCCAATAACGGATAGATACATCTACAAGTGTTCTATCCCAAACTTTGCTGCTGTTGATTTTACACCGCTACTGATGCCTATACTTAAAGATGAAGATGACAGAGCATGCACAAGTTTATCCTTTAGATGAGCCATAGTCACCTGGCAAGCATATCATGATTTGGAAGTCAGATTACCAATATAACGCCCATACCAAAATGCCCAAATAGTGAATTAAATATAGGTCGATTGAAACAGAATTATAAACATGAGAATATTATCAGAATTAGGGTGGATCAAGAACCAAAAATATTACCTAAGTAACAGCATTGTCATGGGCATAGTGAAGTAGACCGGCGGGATGAATTTTCTTGTACTTAAGCTTATACCCTCCTTCCGGAGTTTTGAAATATGTCTTCAAACCTGGCGCTTGTTATCCGTTGTCGGCAGCGTTGTTATTGCTTGTTGTTGACGACAAAGACATCAATGAATTAGGGTTCGATGCACTGATCATCGCCACGATCAGATGAGTAGCTAGTGCTTTGTAAAGTGAAATTTGTATAGTAAAACGCAGAAAGAAATTGGATCAAAGCACATCGTTAAAAGCAATAATAAAAAGAAATTGCTTCAAAAGAAAATGTGTTTGTGATAGAGAAAATAAATGAGGATTTGGAATAACAGAAAACTAGGGAAAAAAGGATGTGAAAGCGTAAAAAGAAAGACTTAGGGTTCCGGTGGGCAGAGAATGGGTGGAGACCAAAAAACCTTCGATTTCACTAAGAACCGGAACCCTAGTTCCAACAATAGTCGGTTTTATGGCCCTATATAGAATTTTAGGCACGAGACTCCTTGATTTCTGCCGACTGGTACGGGAGAAAGGAGAAGCGCATCGTGGTTCGGTTTTTGGATATTTAACTGAGCGAATTAGAGCGGGGACAGAAAATGGGTGGAGACATCAGTCGAAGATCGGAGATTTGGTGATGGTGTGATGCTGTTGTGAGAAAAAAGAGCTGTGATGGTGAGAGAGACATCGTGGCTCTCCGATTGAAGGATTTTTTGGTATTCGATTGTGAGAGAGAGAGAGAAGAACGATTGAAAGAAGGTAGAGGAGAACGTGGCGGCTTTTCAAACTTTTAGAATTTCATTTCCCCCGTGACCTTCTAAAACGCGTGTTTATGAAAAACAAATATAAAGCGACGTGTGCGCACGACACACATTTTATCATATGTGCCCTCCGTGTTTTTTTTTGACACTAATTTTAGTGCATGCACAAATGCTTGTCCTCTATTCTTCAAATTTTATAAGAGATGACATTATTTTTAGGATGCACGCTTTTGCGTATTGTAAATCACTACGTGTCATTGTTTGCGCGCCATTAAAGGTTGTTTTTCTAGTAGTGTTTACAAGGACCACAAGAGTTTGAGGTACCTTATGGATCAGCCGAATCCAAACATGAGGCAGCATCGGTGGCTAGATGTGGTGAAGGATTACGATTATGAGATCCTCTACCACCCGGGGAAGGACAACGTTGTGGCTAATGCGCTTAGTCGTAAGGCAGCCCCGATTAGAGATATTTGCTTGAGAATGACAGTGGTGACTCCACTTTTGGAGCGGATCCGAGAGGTGCAAGTTGAGGGCATGAAAGAGGAGCACCGGAAGTGCGAGCGGATCATAGGCCAGGTGGCCTCGTTTGACTATGAAAGTCGTAGACTGTTGAACTTGCACAGGAGGGTCTGGGTTCTGTACTGGGGAGGAGTACGACAAATTTTGATGGATGAGGCCCAAAAAACCAGGTTTTCTATCCATCTCGGGGAGACGAAGATGTACATAGATCTTCGTCCTTACTACTGGTGGCCCTGTATGAAGCGGGGTGTAGCTTGGTATGTCGAGATATGCCTGACCTGTAGGAAGGTCAAGGCAGAGCACCATCGGCCTCATGGCAAGATGCATCCGTTGGATATCCCTATGTGGAAATGGGAAGATATTACTATGGACTTCATCACAATGATTCCCAGGACCATACAGGGAGTGTATTCCATATGGGTCATTGTGGATCGGTTAACCAAGAGTGCCCGTTTCATACCGATCCAGGAGAGCATCTCGGCCGAGAAGCTGGCGGACATCTATATTCGAGAGTTTGTAGCATGAAATGGAGTGCCATTCTCTGTGATTTCTGACAGAGATGATGGTTCACTTCCAGATTCTCGAAGAAGTTTCACGACGAGTTGGGTACTCGTCTACACTTCAGCACCACTTTTCACCCGCAGACAGGTGGTCAGAGCAAGCGGACCATCCATACTTTGGAGGATATGTTGCAGGCATGCGTCTTAGAATTTAGTGGTAGCTGGGATACCTACCTTCCCTTGAATTCTCCTACAATAATAGCTACCACACGAGTATCGACCGTCCTCCCTTCGAGATGCTATACGGAAGGAAGTGCAGAACCCTGATATGATGGGGGTGAGGTTCGATAGAGGGTCATGGGGCGTATCGAAGTGGTACTCAAGACGACAGAGAGGATCCAGCTGGTCCGGAGCAAGCTTCAGACTGCTTAGAGTCGTCAGAAGAGTTATGCCGACAAGCGTCGTTCGGACCTTGACTTCCTGTTCGGGGATATGGTCCTCCTGAAGGTCTCACCTTGGAAAGGTGTCATTCGATTTAGGAAGCGGGGCAAGTTGGGCCCCAGATACATTGGGCCATTCAGGGTTGTAGTCCGGGTCGGCAAGGTGGCGTATAGGTTGGATTTGCCAACCGAGCTTAGCCAGATCCAAAACTCTTTCCATGTATCTTAGTTGAGGAAGTGCTTAGTAGACGACTCAGCGGTGGTACCCCTAGAGGATATTCAGGTGGATGATAGCCTGAACTACATCTAGAGGCCAGTAGCTATCCTCGACAGAAAGTCAAACGATTTAAGGAACAAGAATGTCGAGATGGTGAAGGTGCAATGGCAGCACCGCAAGGGCTCTGAATGGACTTGGGAGCCAGAGGACGAGATGAGAAAGCACTACCCCCAGATTTTTCCAGACGCAGTAGCAGACTTCGAGGATGAACTATAAAATAAGTGGGGGAGACTTGTAGCGCCTGGTTGCTGGTACGTACTTGTAATATGAATTTTTACACATTTACTCTGGGACACGGCAAGTTAGAGACCTTAACTCGTCAAGTATAGGTGAAACTTGGACGCGGGTGGAAGGACCTACTCGCTGAGTCAAATGCCCCGACTCGACGAATAGGCATGTCTGAAGGAAACCTTAATTTTAAGGGTTTTCACCCTATTTAAACACCTTAACTGGCTTCGTTTACAACCTCCAGCACCCTTTGACCCTCCTCACGAAACCCTCATCAAATTTTGAGTGACTTTGAGA
The DNA here is from genome assembly GCF_051521515.1 of Lactuca serriola. Classification (NCBI taxonomy): domain Eukaryota; kingdom Viridiplantae; phylum Streptophyta; class Magnoliopsida; order Asterales; family Asteraceae; genus Lactuca; species Lactuca serriola. The sequence continues at coordinate 155,933,007 of NC_136415.1, forward strand.
TCTCTGTGCCATTTTGTGTGTGTTTGAAGCTTGAGAAGAAGGAGCAGGCTTGGGAGATCAAGAGAAGGCAAGTAAATCTCTAGATAGGGCAAGTTCCTACCTTTTCTAAGCATTAGTAAAGCCGTTTTCGGGATTTTTTTGTTCTTGGGGGTATGACTTCAGATCTGGAACCATTAAGGGTTCCCATGGCATAAAGATGCCAACTTTATGGCCATGGGAGTCCCATGCACCTTGTGGACCTCATTTTTCAGTCTTTTGAGCTTGAAGACCCATGCATGAATGTAAATTTTGTGACTTTACAGTTAATATGGACCCTAGGATGTTAGATCTATGTTCTGGATGCATTAAGGCCAACTGAAATTGACTAGATAGTTTTGGACATAGAGGTACCGTCTATCTTCTGCATGCATTAAGGCCAACTAAAATCGACTAAATAGTTTTGGACATGGAGGGACTCTGCGAGTCGCTCATACTACTCGGCGATTCGGGTCGCAGTTTCCCCCAAACCACTTTCGATAATGGGAAATGTGTTGAGTTGGAAGAACACTCAGCCAGTTGGGTTCATTGTGGACCTGAAAATGATGGAACTCGGTGAGTTCAAGAACAAAACTCGACAAGTTCAAGACTAAACTCCAACTGCATGACGAAGAACTCGACGAGTCTAGGACTAGATGTGCCACCTTAAATGATGTAGGACTCAGCGAGTTCAAGGATGAACTTAGCGAATCAGTTGTAGAAGGTCCCAACTTTGTTTGAAGGAGAACTCGGTGAGCTCTTGAAGCACTCGGCAAGTAGGGTCGAAGTTTTTATCATTCTAAGGATTATGGAACTCGGCGAGTTGTTTGGCTAACTCGGTGAGTTGAGTAAACCAGATGTTGACTTTGAACCAGAGTTGACTTTAACCAAGGTGTTGATCTTGACTTTGACTTTGACCTGAGTTGACCCTCGACAGGGGTTAAGAGTATGAAATGGTAGTTAAGGAAGATTATTACGTGTAGGAATTTAAAGAAGTTGATCCCGACAGCGAGGGCAGTTTAGACATTTCACGACACTAACTCACTAAGGTGAGTTACCTTCTAGTAGAAGCGCCATACAGGGTAGGTCGACACCCCAAAAATGCCATACAGGGTAGGTCGGCACCCCAAAATTGCCAGACAGGGTAGGTCGAGCACCTCAGAATCGTCCGGTAGTATGCTAGTTATGTGGTATATCGTATGATGGGGGAACTCACTAGGCTTTGTGCTTACGGTTTTCAGTTGTGTTTCAGGTACATCTTCAGCGAAGGGGAAGGAGCTGGCGCGATAGCTGCGCATCACACATATAGGATTTCCGCACTATGATGTTCTTGGGATTGTACTTTGATGATACTACTATTTGTATGATATGGTTTTGAGACATGTGATTATGTTTTTACAAAAGGATGTTAATCGGTGATGTTTTTATTTTAAACGTTTTATAAACCGCTCTATTAAAATGAAATTTTTGGTCTTGAAATTTGGGATGTTACATCATCCAACAATCCATGCACATCTTCAGAAAAACAAATGCACATTTTTAGTAAATCAGCTAAGATTTCAAGCATACTAATTCATCATCTAATTTTTCAAGCATATTATTTCATCATCAGATTTTCAAACATATCCGATTTTAGATTAGATTTCAAGCAAATCAGATGAGATTTAAAGCATATGATTTCTACCTCCAATTATAGGCAAAGAAACAGAAATTTGATTTTCTTACCAAAGTGAACATTTTAAGATAGGAGATTTATAGACGTGTACATCTTAATTGCATATTATTCTTGTTTCAAGATTTTAGGAAAACATTTTATCAAACACATAGGGTGCATGTGAAACTACAAATAGAAGTTTCTTTAACTCAACTTATAGGCAAAGAAACTGAAATTGATGCTCCTAATAACATTTTATTAAAATTTATACATACATCAACACTTCAAACCCACTCCACATCTATTAGGGTTTGAAAGGTTAACTTCATAATGATCAATCAAATATAAGAACTTGATTTGGGGGTTGTTCCTCATCAATTTTGGCCAACCTAGCAATCATCGTCACCATACGCCACATGTTCATCAGAAAGAAAAGAAATTGAAGTTCAAAGTTGTAACACCTGAAATTTCAAACCAAAAATTTCATATTTAAATTCCCCAAAATATTATTCATGAACCAAACCATCAAAAAATCACAAGTATCTAAAACAAATCATCATTGAAAATATCAAAGTGTCATAAAATTCCCAGTAACAAAATCTCTCAGGGAGTATGTACAATCAAACATTTGCCTTCCTGTGATCCTCAGAAGTACCTGAAACACATATAATCAACAATTGTTAGCACGAATCTTAGTGATTTCCCGAAGATATCTCATACACCACAACATATAAACAATTATGGGTTATCAACAACCCTGGAGACCACACGAAATCTCAGTGGGCAAACAATATGCCCTGTAGGTTATCAGCAACCTTGGAGACTACCCGCAGTCTCAGTCACATGTAAACATCATACCATAATATTAACAACTATTCACAGCTCGTCATCATAGATACAACTATTCTACCACACATGTAAGAATAAGTGAGGAGACTCACTTGCGAGTGATGAATGATAAATCTCACTCCCGAACTACTGGACTAGACTTTGCCTAATAAACACAATAAGTAATGCTAATCAATAAAGTTTAATATCCCTACTCAAAAGACCAAATCCCACAACTATGCCCCACAAGGGCAAAAAGACCATTTTACCCCTTCCATGGTCCAAAACCCTAAATCTTTTACCAAAGTCAAAAGTCAACAAAAAGTCAACAGGCCTAGTGTGTACGTTAGGCGTACACTCCCTACATGCCGCATACTGCATGAATGAAATGGGTCGGGGTCAGGCTTGGCTACCCTCGGCGTAGCCAGAAGTACGTTGTACGTACGCTCTCTAACCCAAACTTAACTTCTTAATGTCTTAATCATTAAGACATGCAACCTAAACTTAGATCTGATCTTAAAAGAATGTCTTGACCCATAAAGTTCATAACTTTAAGCCTTTGCATGGTTGAAATAAGCTTAAACCTTAAAACCCTAAATTAAACCATACTTAAAACCACCACACTCTTGCATGGAAAGAAAGGGACCTTCAAGCAAACATTTTTATGATTGTAGATGACCTAACATACATGAAAGGACAACTAATATGCTCCGGAGTAGACCATACTCACAAAGATTCAAGCTTTGGACAAAAAGGTTCATCATAACCCATTTAAGAGATCTAGAAAGAAACATACCAAGGTATAAACTTTATACCCTTAAACAATGCATAAGGTGAGGTAGTTTCTAAATCCACAAGTTTGCAAGCAACACCAACCTCTTCAATAGCCTTCTTCTTCAACAAGAGAGCACCAAAATCACTAAAAATCATCACACAAAAGGATGAGAATCGAGATTACGGTTTGGAAGGAGGGGAGGTTGTCTCTAGAATGTCTAAGGGAGGTATAATGTTGATTAAATATGGACCAAAACCATAAATTTAGGGTTTAGGGTTTGAGCAAGTACGCCCTATGTACCACATGTACTCCCAACATACTAGCATGAGTTCCACGTTTCCAAGACTTGATCATGGACGTTGCACGTACCTCATGTATGCCCAAAGTATGGCTTAAATGCAATGATTTGATGCAAGGGACCAATAATGAAAATACTTGAAAACTAGATGTTACAATTCTCTGCCACAAGAAGTATACTTCTCCCTCGAAGCCAGCCTCGGAAAATAGATCATGTTAGTGCTCGCGCGTCTCACTCTCAGGCTCCTAAGTCCACTCCGAGCCTTTCCGGTGTTGCAACAGAACTTTGACCAAGTTCACTACCTTGTTACACAAGGTCTTCATTCTCTTATCCAGAATCTCCACTAACATTTCAATGTAATTTAGGCGATCATCGACCTGAATGTCCTCCAAACAAACCATAGTTGTCTCATCAGTTATACACTTCCTTAACTGGGAAATATGGAAGGTATCATGAATCTGACTCAACTCCTCAGGTAGCTCCAACCCGTAAGCCGCCTTTCCCACACGAGCCAACACTCTGAAAGGGCTAATAAACTTGGGGCCTAGCTTTCCCTGCTTCCTTAAGCGAATAACACCCTTTTAGGGTGATACCTTCAAAAGTACCACATCTCTGACCCAAAACTATAGCTCAAAGTCTCGCCGGTCTGCAAAACTCTTATGGCTACTCTGGGCCATTAGTAATCTCTATCTGACTTACTGGAAGAGCTCGATCATCTTGAGCACTATCTCAGTGCTCCCCATAACCCTCTGACCAACCTTGCCCCATCAAATCGGAGCCCAACACCTCCTTCCATATAGAAGCTCAAAGGGAGGGATACCAATGCTGACATGATGGTTATTGTTATAAGAAAAATCAAGCAATGGAAGATAGGAGTCCCAACTCCCACTAAAATCAATGATGCAAGCGCTCAACGTATCCTCGAGCTTCTTAATAGACTGCTCGCTCTGCCCGTTGGTCTGCAGATGATAGGCGGTACTGGAATACAATCAAGTGCCCAAATCTTCATGAAACCTCTTCCAAAATATGGAAGCCAAACGAACATCCCGATCTAATACAATAGAAGTCAGCACCCCATGTCGAGCCACCACCTCCCGAATGTAAATCTCAACTAGTTTCTCTATAGAAGAGCCCTCACTTATGGATAAGAAGTGAGCACTCTTCGTTAAATGATCAACTATCACCCAGATAACATCAAATCCCTTGAAGTCTTTGGTAATTTTGGGATAAAATCCATCGGGATCTGCTCCTACTTCCATTGTGGAACCTACGAGGGATGCAACTTGTCGTGCAGGCGGTAGTGCTCAGCCTTGATCTTTTTTGGCAGGTCAAGCATCACTCTACAAACCAAGCCACATCCGTTTTCATACATGGCCACCAATAATTATGCTTCAGATCATGGTACATCTTGGTAGCCCCTGTAGGAATGGAGAATCTCGACTTATGGGCCTCCTCCATCAATACCCGTCGATCCCCACCAGCATATGGTACTCAAACCCGCACGTGAAGAGTCAAAATTCCTTGCCATCGATATCGAAGGCTGAAATAGGATACTGAAATAGGCCTATCATCCGCTCACTATTTCGATTTTCTTCCTTTATGGCATCCGACTAAGCTTCTTTGATCATTTCCAACGTTGGGGTCATCACAGTCATCCACATACATACATCCTGAAATATGATACTGACTACCCTCCGGCTCAAGGCATCGACCACCATATTTGCCTTGTCTGGGTGATACAAAATCTCATAGTCATAATCTTTCACCACATCCATCCACCTCATTTGCCTCATGTTCATGTTAGGCTGATCCATAAGATATTTCAAGCTCTTATGGTCCGTATTTATGGTATACTTCACTTCATAAGGCTTCACTTCATGGGTGGGATACTTCACTTCATGAGGCTTCAACTGCCTTGAAGAGTATGCAATCATATTCCCTTTCTGCAATAACACAACACCCAAACCTGAACTGAATGCATCACAGTAGACCACAAAATCCTCAACTCCCTCGGGGAGGGAAAGTATTGGTGCCTTACACAGTCTCTGGCGAAGAGTCTCAAATGATGCCTGCTGCTTAGGCCCCCAACTGAACACAACATCCTTCCTCATCAACTTAGTGAGACGAATAACAATCTTGGATAAGTATCGAATGAATTTCTGATAATATCCTGCCAACCCGAGGAAACTCTGAATCTGAGCTGGTGACTTCGGCACTTCCCACCGCATCACCGCCTCTATCTTGGCTAGGTCAACCAAGATACCGTTATGGTTGATGAGGTGTCCCAGAAACTGAACCTCATTCAACCTGAAATCACACTTAGAGAACTTGGCATATAGCCTCTCCATCCTCAAAACTTCGAGAATCTTGCGTAATTCTCCTCATGCTACTCTATGGTCTTCAAATAGACCAGATTGTCATTAATGAAGACGATCACCGATCGATCCAACATGGGCCTACACACCCAGTTCATGAGATCCATGAACGTCATTGGTGAGTCCAAAAGGCATCACCACAAACTCGTAATGCCCGTAATGATTTCGAAAGGCCAGTTTCTGAATCCTCCTCTCACACTCTCATCTAATGGTAACCAGACCTCATATTAATCTTGGAAAGCCAAGATGCCTTCTGAAACTGATCGAAAAGATCATCAATCCTTAGTAATGGATAACGGCTCTTCACCGTCAGCGTTTTCAACTCTCAGTAATCAGTACACATCCGGTGAGAACCATCCTTCTTCTTGACAAAAAGGATCCTTCCCACGGAGAACTACTCAGATGAATAGACACCTTTCCTAATAGCTCCTAAAGCTGAGAGGATAACTCTTGCATCTCAGGAGGTGCAAGACGATACGGTACCTTGGCAATTGGCGCCACACCAGGGATCAGATTGATCCAAAACTCCACTTGCCTCTTAGGAGGAACACTAGTTAATTCCTCTAGGAAAATGTCGAGGAACTCACACACAACAGAAACATGAAAATTAAAAATTGATCTATTCTCATCAACTCGGGTATCCACTACATATGCCAGATAAACCATACACTCATGATGTAAACTCTGTCTCGCCCTAGCGGCTGAACAGAAAGTTGATCGTAACCTAGTTCTTTTGTCATAAATGGTCAGCTCTCCCCCACTAGGATCTCGAACCATTACCATCTGTCACTCACAGTCAATCAGGGCCCCAAACTGACTCAACAAATTCATACCCACAGTAACGCAAACATCTCCCATCGCAATAGGGATATGATCTATGAGATATCCAACACAAAAAATATCAAGCACACAACCCCCAGAGATGTCAGTAGCGGAGACTAGTCGCTCATCAGGTATAGAGACTCTCAATGACCTGCTCAAGGCCTCCCGTGCAATACTAAAACCATGACAAAAAGATGATGACACAAAAGATTGACTCGCACATGAGTCAAACAGCGCAAGTGTAGGTACATAATTCACAAGAAAAGTACCTAACATGGACAATAACATAAGCAACATAAATAAATCAGCATAATAATAAAGAACACATATCAGCTACGATGTCTGGAGCTGCTCGGGCCTCCTCTGATATCAACTAAAATGCTCTCCCTTGAGCCCTCTAAGCCTCGGCTTTCCCCTTCCATCCATCAGTAATACATAGGGTCGTAGGGGTTGGTGTTTGAACCGCCCTAGATGCAAGCTGAGGACACTTGGCCCTAAAATATACTATCTGGTTGCAACTGAAGCAAACCCAAAATCCCTTCGGGCAATCCTTAGCCAATTGCCCCTCCTTTCCATACATGTATCAAATAGTCCCAGACCGACATGGTCCCGCTTGCCCCTTGCAGCACTTACCGCAAGTGCGGCCCTTTTGGCATCCAAATCTTGAGTCATCGGGCTTGGGCCACTTAGTCGCCAGCTGCGACTACACTTTTCTCTTATCTCTCACCTGGATCTCCCTCTCCTTTATAGTCTGGGTCCTAAATCAATCTCTCTCGTCCTGGAATTCGTTTGAAGCTCAGCCAATGTCCGATACAATGTGTTAACCACGAACTCATAGATATCCCTCCTCAAAATACTCAGATACCGACTTAAACATGCCTGCTTAGTTGATACCTGCTCAGGGCAAAAAAGAGCCCTCTCATGAAACATCTCGGTGATCTCAGTCACTGTCTCAATCTTCTGCGAGAGAGACAGGAACTCTTGGGCCAACCTATCTCTCTCTCTCTCTCTGTTAACCATTGGTACAAACTTATCTCTGAATATCTTGGTAAATCCCTCCAAGGTCACTATAGAATGCTCTGCAAGATTGTAATCAACTGTCACAAATTTCCACCAATCCTACGCTCCTAAGCGAAGCAGATTCAATGCGAAACAAACCCTCAGATTCTCCGGATAGGAGCAAGTGTAAAAATAACCCACAACATCATAAATCCATCTCATCAAACTCAGGTGGCTCATGTTGTTGAACTCTCGGTACCACAACGAATCACCCTCCTACGGTCTCGTAGCAGCAACGACTACGGTGGTTGTGGCAACAACAGCCTCAGTGATGGCGGCATAACACTCATTGCAAGTCTCAATCAACATGGACTTAATAGAACCAAACATCTATTTAATATCCCCTTTGATCGTTGTAGCCACCTTGGCGGAAACAATTCTACGGATTTCATCATCACTGACACTCGACCTCTCAGGGTCGCTGAAGCCTGAACCTCTGGTAACAACGTTACTAAAACACACAAAAAACCATCAGAAACATGCTAAAGCGCGTACACAAACATCCACACATTCCTACAAGTTCCTTATTTCCTTATGATTTCTCCTTGAGCTGTGTATGGATCTGGTGCTTTCAAAAGTACGGGCCCAATACTACCTTACACACCAACTCGTATTTGTCTCAAGTCTTCCTCTAAACACCCTAAGTCACAAGGACTATATCTCTGAAGATCATTTATACACCCCCTGTTGGTTCCTCAAAACCACTACTAAGCATCTAGGTACTCATTCTAGACTATTTCCCATCACTGCTCCGTCTCACAAGATCTTTGTTGTCCTTGTCATTTTCTTTGTGCATGTCAATCATACACAATAAGCCTCTAGGTACTCATTCTAGACTGCTTCCCATCACTGCTTCGAATCACAAGATCCCCACTCTCCTCGCCATTTGCTTTTTGCATGCCAATTGTACATGATACGAAACTTGATAGACATTCGAATAAAAGATTCTACCTCAAATCCATAACCACACAAGGAACTAGAAGAAAGGCTAAATAAGGCATTCTGAAGGCTATAAAAGCCTAAATATATAAAATTATTCAGCATACACCAAGCAAATAGCAATGAAAGATTCAATCTCATAAGAACAAATTCCTAGGCTAAAGGCATCACAAATCAGGGAACTTTATCACACCTTTCCTGCAGGATCCTTAGCCTATCACTAGCATGTAGTTCTATCAGAGCATAAGATATCAACTCTACACTACTCATAATATTATTCTAGATATTTTCAACACTACTAGAATATATGCCTTTAATGACATGCAAACCATGACACTATCATATACCTTGTTGTTCGCTACAGTGGGACTGGCAAGTCTACGGGTGCCAAATGTCATTTCTTCCGACGTCTTTCATCGTCGTGTTATTAGTCGATAGTATGGTGCAACCATTTCACATTACACCTTAATTAGCGGCCGGATTAAGGTAGATAGTACAGCAGTAGTTACTATAATACAACACTACAATACTATTATTATTTCCCCATTGCATTCACATTGTGATCTTATCACATGAACGGTAATGTAAAAACTATATTTTTCGATAATGATAGTCTCATTTGGGAAAATACACACTCATACAGGAAATAAACATATAGAATATTTGATGCCTTGGTAGAAGGCTACGTTAGTAGAAAACATAGGATTTTCTAGGAAATACAAACTTTTGCTACAAACATTTACAAACTTATACCTCAAACACTTACAAACATTTTAATACAAACAATGACACTAAAATGCTTATGAACTCACCAGCTTTAAAGTTGTTCAACTCTTTCAAAATAACTTGGATTCTTAGGTCATCAGTAGACAGGTACCGATGCCAGGTTTTGAGAAGATGGAGCTCGTTCAAGACTCATTTCTTATTTTGATTTACATTTTTTTTGGTGTCTTATAAACTTCACAGAACACACTTGTATTAAATTATATTATTAATGCAATGGATGATGTTGTTGCTTGTTTACTACTATGCTTTGTTGTGATACTGTACATGACGTCCTCCACTCCTGAACGTTTCCGTCGTTCCAGTTTTCGGGTGTGACAATAAGCATGGAGCTTAGTATGTTCCACAAGATATCTCATACAACACGACACATAAACAACTATGGCTTATCAGCAACCCCGGAGACTACATGAAGTCTCATTGGGCAAACAGCATGCCCTGTGGGTAATCAGCAACGTTGGAGAGTATTCGAAGTCTCAGTCATACGTAAACATCATAACACAATAATAACAGCTGGATCCAGGTGGTCATCACAGATACAACCTGATACTGATGACTGATAAATCTCACTCCTGAACTGCTGGAACTAGACTCCGCCTAATAAACACAATAAGTAACCCAAATCAATTAAGGTCAATATGCCTACTCACAAGTCTAAATCCCACAACTACACTCCTTGAGGGCAAAAATACCACTTTCCCCTTCCATGGTCCAAAAAATCTTTGACAAAAGTCAAAATTCGGCAAAAAGTCAATAGGTCCAATGCGTACTATGGGCGTACACTCCCTACGTGCCGCATACTCCATGATTTAATGGGTTGGGGTCAGGCTTGGCTACCCTAGGCGTAGCCATAACTACATTGGGTGTACGTTGTTTGATCCCAAACTTAACTTCTTAATGTCTTAATCGTTAAGACATGAGACCCAGACATATATTTGAACTCAAAAGAATGTCTTAACCAATTAAGTTCATAATTTTAAGCCTTTTCATGGCTGAAATAAGCTTAAAACACAAAACCCTAACTTAAGCCATACTCAAAACCACCACACTCTTGCATGGAAAGAAAGGGACCTTCAAGCAAACATTTTTATGATTCTAGATGACCTAAAACACATGAAAGGACAACTAATATGCTCTGGAGTACACCTTACTCACATAGATCCAAGCTTAGGAGTAAAGGATCATAATACCCCATTCAATAGATCTAGAAAGAAACACACCAAGGTATAAACTTTATACCTTCAAAAGATGCACAAGGTGAGGTAGTCTCTGGATCCACAAGTTTGCAAGAAACACCTGTTGGATTTGGTGTCTAAGCCCATAACTATAATTGAGATGTACTTGACCTGATTGTACCATGGTCCTTTTGGGTTGACTTCACTAGTGCAATTTGATAGGATGGACTTTTGAGAATAAGGTTATTTATGATTTATTAATATATTACAATTATAATATATTAATATGAAATCATATTATTTTATTAGTATTGATCAAGCATTAATTTGGAATTAATTTTGCGGTCAAAAGAGACTAATTAAATATATATGGATTGATTATGTAAATCAATGATTCTTATAGTGTGGGCCAATGATCCATGATTATTTAGATGGGCTAAACCAATGAGATAATCCATGGATAGTCCATGGAGGTTAAACCCATGGAGCATAAGAATGTGGAATGTCATGGAGCATTAGGGTTTACAAAGTGTAACCCTAGCATTTGCTACACTATAAATAAACCCCCTGTGCCAAAATTGTTACCCCATTCATTCTAAGAGAGTGAAGTTGATTTTGTGCTAAGTAACCTATTATCTCAAGCCTCCTCTTGCATATTGGTGTTTTTGAACCATTAAAGGCATCACACTTGATGTGCTCAAGATTTCAAAGGTCAAGAACTACAAGTCCTTCTAAAAGGTAAGTCATCTAACTAGTTGTATTGTTCATTTGACAATTTTTATGCTAGTTAGGACAATGCTTTGGAAAATTGACAATATGCATGTATAATTAGAGAAAACATAGATCAAAAGCATTTAGGTTTGCATGTGTACCATAGGAGTCTTATAGTGCTCAAAACCCAATAGTGGTATTAGAGTCTAGGATTGTTTTCTGTTATATTTGACGCTTATTGTTTTTCAAAGTTGAAAAAATTGATTTTTTGGCCTCTTACTAATGAACTCGCAGAGTCCACTAGCTGACTTGACGAGTCAGTTCATGCACTCTTCGAGTGCATGGCTCTGGATGGAGAATTTCGAGTTTTCTTGGCCTAGATTGGATTGGAATCACCACTACAAATTGTTTTACATCATTAAATCTGTTTTTTATGATATGGTAGTGATTATGCTCGTCCAGTCTCAAGATAATGGTCTAAGTTTTAAGATAATTGTTGATTTATTTGATAAACAAAGTTGCTTGCAAATTGTTGACTTGATATTATCTTGTTTATGAGGTTAGCTAGATCAATCTTGAATTATATGATAATTTTAGTTGTTGAAAATTTGATCTTAATGATTTTAATGACCTCCATAACTTGTCCTCAAGTTATGGAAAACAAAAAGTCTCATACATTAAAATGGAATTAAACTCATAAGTTATGGAAATGAAATGACAATTGTCAAATATTAAGATAATAGGTTAATTATTTGTATTATTTGATATGAATTGCCTTGCTATATGTGTTAGATCAGATCAATAGAATATTATATGATAATTTTCCTTGTCAGAATTGATCTAAATTTTCTTTAATGGGTTCCATAACTTTTCCTCAGGTTATGGAACATGAAAAGTCTTATCATAAATGTTTTAATGAACTTCATAACTTGTCCTCAAGTTATGGAAAATCAAGAGTCTTTTCATAAAACCAACATTAACTCATAAGTTATAGAATTGAATAGTTTTGACAAGTTTTAAAACTTGCCCTCAAGTTTTGGAATTTGTAAAGTCTCACTATTGAAACTTTAATTCCAAACCCTGATGTTTTAAAAGTTAAAATTCAACCCTTATATATAATGGAGGTATAAGGTTACTGCCTATAAAATGGTGGTTTAATGAGTGTCCACTCTCACCCACCGCTTCCTTGATTAGTGGAGGGTCGTTAGCCGAATGGTAGGATAGGACATTAATTCTCCCTCATTAAAAGTATAATGATAAAAATAAATAAAGTAACTAAACTTTTATTAAATTCCCAATCTTAGTTACTTTAGGAAAATGTGAAAATGGTGCTAATCCATGAAATTTCACTTTGCACCTTGTTAAGTCGTTAGTGGAGCGTGTGTGGCTAACTTACACACTAATTTGGGACTGACAATGTGTGGCAAAGGGTAGCTTGATGTTAATCATATATCAATGGAGCGCGTGTGGTTAACTGGCACATTGATTAGGTGATTTGTAACATTGGGTGTATCAAGCTAATTTGCATGGTTATTCACACCTTGTTTGTGATCATTGGCATCCCGGTCAGAAACTTGAAGGGCACAATCGAGATTTAAACATGCCATTGAAAAGTTCAATGAATCTCAAAGGGTCCATGAATTTCAATCCAATTAAAACTTAATAATCTATTTCGTTTCTCATTGTGGAAATTGGTTAATCGTCATTTACCTACCTTCAAATATTTTACAATTGGATTACGACATGCCTCTTCGCAATTGTAAAATATTGTGTTAGGTCCTAGCCTTAATATTTTGTTTTTGGTGTTATATTAAGGACTTAAATTAACTAACTTGAATTTCTCCCTTTATAGACGTCTAGGTTAGACAACTATGGTCTTCCCGAATCTGTTGGAAAAAGCTTTCCACATGAAGATGATATTCCACAATATCATACTTCACTTCCTCCACCTCGTCCAATTATTCTCCCTAACCCACAATCTTAAAGACTTGAAAAGTTCAAGGTCACTCAAGCCCTATTGGCTAGCAAACATGAAGATGGAAGATTTGTGTGTGCATATGTTTTAGAGATGAAGTCACACATTGACAGGCTGGGAATGTTAGGAGTCGATGTGTCAATGAAGTTGGCTGTTGACTTGGTTCTTCAGTTACTTCCTGAGTCGTATAGTCAGTTTGTTAAAGACTACTATATGACAGACCGCAACGTGACCCTTATTGATCTTACCTATTTGCTTATTACTGCTGAGTCTGCAATGATTTGGCGAACTGGTAAAGCAAATTTGATTAGAAGATCTACTTCCCAAAATTCCATAGACATTGACAATGGATACATTAGAAGTCCAAAAAAGATTTCTCTTTTGAAGCTAAAGGGAAAGACTAAGTCTAATATTTTCCCATGTACCATTCCCAAAGAGTCCATATGTTTCTATTTCCAAAAGAAGGGGCATTGGTTGCGAAGCTTCCCTGACTACCTGAGAGATCTAAGAGATGGTAGAATCAAATTGCATGGTTCTACTTCAGGATAGTCAACTATATAACTCTATTTAGTTCCTATTGGTAGATTCTTAATACATGATGTGATAAGATTACATTTTGATGTTTTGTAGGATCAAAGGAAGCTTAAAGGAAAGGCATGCAGAGTCTAATCGCGAAGAGATGGATTTCGATCGCATGGTTTGATGATCGGATATTTGAGTTGTTGCTTAAGAGTTATCATAGATTGCTTAGAAATTTGTAATAACATAGTTTTCATTTGTAATTGCATTGCAAGGAAAAGTTTTTCTGCAATTATATAAATAATGGAAAAAAATTTATCTTATTTCCTTGCAATGACATATGTGAAAAATGATGTTTGTATTTTAGCAATATGGATTTGATTCTTTCGTTTGTGGTAGTGTCTAAATTTACCAAATAAGGAAAGATTCTCATCACCAAGGTTTCAATTGGACATAAACTTGGGATCATGCAACTTTTATTGTATGATCGAATGAGAATCTTCATCTTTGGAAAATTAGGACTAATTTTGTGTTCACATACAGAGGTGAGTTAAGTGAATGACTAGGGGATCGGGTACACTTGGTTGTGCGCTGGTCAGGTCCACCACAAAGAACGATAAGACTATTCGTTATGGTTTACTAAAGTTAGTGAATATGGTTATGCTTACAATATTAAGTATAATTCTGAGTCATTGAAAAGTCTCAATGTATAGAAGAACGAATAAGAAGAATCAAATTCGGCAGAAAGATAAAAGTTTCTCCAATCTGAAAAGATGGGAGAGTACTTGAGTATCGTGTTTTATGATCATCTTAATGATTATGAAAACCATATCACAATTTGATCCTCTAAGGACACCTTAGTGCATTTGTTCATATAAGAAGAGGAATCAGGAATTGTTGAAATGGTTAAATCAAATAAGATGAACCATACTTTGTTCCAAAATCAAATCTTAGAGTCATACTCCAAGATTGTACATTGAGTGACATATCAGCAAATGTTGAGTAAAATGTTTTCTACTCTTGTACATTTGAAATTGGTAAGTTATAATGTTTTGGATAAAACAAAGATCAACTAAGACCGATTTTCAAAAATGTTTGTCTTGATAAGTAATCGCACTAACTCTTGAATATTTGTTTGTCAAGTAATGTTCCTTGACAGAGAGAAACTTATATGACAAGAGGTTAGTGGGAGTCTTAAAGATCTTGAAAAGTTGTAAGAACTAATCAAGATTAAACCTATTGTTAATCACTAGCACACGACTTGAGGTTTGTAACCTATCATGTTGACATATTCTTATTTTTTGTGCCCATTCCAGTTAAAGTTGACTATGCATGCGAGTTGTAAGAGTTCTCAATTTTTTACATAGGGCAAAGCACCTTGGTCAGTGAAAGTTCATTGATCAGTAAGGATGAGCTGCTCAATAACTTGGAAGACATGGTAGGCCCTGGGCTACCGAGTGGAAAGGAATTAAGATTAGATAGGTTCAGTCCATATGAGTTTGGATTTGTCACTAACCTTGTCTTATGATTGTGGTTATGAAAAAATTCACATGGATAGGAAACACATACACCATAAAAAATCTAAGTGTCATAAGGTTTCTCTCCAATTCATGAAAATGATTTTGAGGAAACACTTTCACTAAGTAGATTTTAAAGAGTTAGCAATTGTGATATTTTCATTCTCAAATTCGATTATGATTACGGCATCCCTCTTCATAGTTCGAATTGTGAGAGAAGGAAAAAGGTCTAAACATTTGAGACTTATTTTTGTAAGTTCTAAAATTGTATAGACACACATATGAGCATTCTAATAAAAGGTGTGTGAGCTTAGATAAAGGCTTATCGAAGCATCTCGTGTTAAAAATTTGAACTTTGGTAAGATAGTCAATAAGTATTGATTTCTAGAAGTCCAACTGATTTCTGGATTTATGTCACAGTTAGTGGAAGCATAAATGTTATGAAAGTAACAAAATAATTGTTATGCTAGTGGGAGCATAATTATTATGGTAAGTGTTGCAAGTTAGCACTATTAATTATAGAAAACAAAGGTTTCAATTCGCAAAGTTGCAGGGTTGAAAAGTTGTTTTGCTATAATTAAGGGAGAGGAACTTATACTTCATTTCAATTCCAAAAGTTTAGATTGAGATTTTAATCAAATCTAGTCAAGGATTTATATGAATACCATGTTGAAATGCTTCAACATTGGAAATTATATATATGAAAATATTATAGCAAAAGACTGGTCAAGTATAATGTCTTTATGTAAGACATTATGAATCATATCCCATATGCTTAGGGTATAGGATCGATTGAATATGCTAGAATATTCATGTGTTCTAATTTTCCAAATGCCTAGGGCATTGAGAGGGAAAAGGACTAGAACAGGATATGACTAAAGTTATTAAACATTTGCTAAGAACAATCCAAGGTTCGCCAAAGATTGCTTGCTTATGTATAGTTGGAAGTATAGTAATGGATGGACCATATTGACATTATTATGAATAAACAAGATTTTATTAACAATGAGTTGTCATATGGAATGTATGAAAATGTTTCCGTAATGGGAGTTGGATATCAAGAATCTATGAGAAAGTCAGAAACTTTTATGCAAGAAGGATGTTCAAAGGAATGTGCTTTGAATATGAGACTTCGAATCTATGGAATTGTCTTGTAACAATCTCCAATGGAAAGTTTTGTAATTGACAAAGTCTCTGTGACTTGTAAATCTAACAAGTTATAGTAAGTGGCAAGAACTTGGTATTTTTACACTTACGATAAGGATTTGGAATTGTGAAATGAGTATCATTGGAAATGTTTACAATTGATCTATTTCACAAAGTAAGGACCGTAGATAAACATAGTGTGCATTCTTGGAGCATAGGATATATATTGTTTTAATTCAAGTATTAGTTGATAAATTGAAACTATATACAATGAATAATGTGTAATCAACATGATGATTAAATAAAAGGTGTTTTATTTACACTCGAAAGTTTTGGGGTCAAATAGGATTAGTATTATTCTTGTGTTTCACTTTGCATGTTTTGACTTCCCGGATAATAACATGATTCAAACCATCCACAGTTGATCATACGTTGGAACTAAGTATGAAAGAAGACTGTCATGAGTTGGCTTGTAGATTGTCTAAGGTGTTAAACATAGCAAAAGTTTGCTACACCATTCATGAGTGCTCCTAAAATAAGATTTGAGTATTGGATTCAACCCGTTGTCACTTGAATTACTTCATGGAATTTATCACAAGTAAGTGTGAGACGATAATATCATATAATCTTCAAACTAAGATATATGAGCTGTTGACTACGAGTTGGTTGTGCATTGATGATACGAAAACGCATCAGTAACTTGATGTTATAAAACGTATCGTTGTGCATGACTTAATGAGTAGTTAGTGGAAGCATATAATGTAAAATTTTATTTGTTCCTTTTATCCTAAGAGGATTAAAAGCGATATATTAGCCCCCCCAATGATTCTGTTTGGGCTATGTGTCGGGCCCGGTCAGAACTAAATTGATGTGTTCAGTTATCTTCTATGTCAGACGAATCGGAAATCGGGAAACAGATTGTAGGACAATAAGTATGACTATATTCCATTGTTTTTCCGCATAGATATTTTGAGAACAGAGGAATATATGATCCCTTATCTGAAAGACGCGTCACTGACTAGGTCAGAGTTCGACAAAGGCTTTTGAAAGCTTATGATTGCTAAGTCGGATCCTGAAGTTGCATTGATAGTTATAGTTATTAGACTTATCCAAGTGGGAGACTGTTGGATTTGGTGTCTAAGCCCAAAACTATAACCAGGATGTACTTGACCCGATTGTAACATGGTCCTTTTGGGTTGCCTTCACTAGTGCAATTTGATAAGATGGACTTTTGAGAATAAGGTTATTTATGATTTATTAATATATTACAAGTATAATATATTAATATAAAATTATATTATTTAATTAGTATTGATCAAGAATTAATTTGGAATTAATTTTATGGTCAAAAGAGACTAATTAAATATATGGGGATAGATTATGTAAATCAATGATTCTTATAGTGTGGAACAATGATCCATGATTATTTAGATGGGCCAAACCAATGAGATAATCCATGGATAGCCCATGGTGGCTAAACCCATGAAGCATAAGAATGTGGAAGGTCATGGACCATTAGGGTTACAAAGTGTAACCCTAGCATTTGCTACACTATAAATAAACCCCCTAGTGCCAAAATCGTTACCCCATTCATTCTAAGAGAGTGAAGTTGATTTTGTGCTAAGTAACCTTGTAACAACCCAAATTTCAAGGCAAAAAATTTCATTTTTGAATTAACGCATTTAATAAACATTTTACCAAAACCTTGTCAATAAAACATTCCATTACAAAATCATAATGTTGAATTTGAAACCATAACATCATAAGTATTAAAATCATAGTACAGTCCCAAAAACTTCTTGCGGAAACATGTGTGTGTGATGCGCTGCTACACCGCCGACTCTTTTCCCTTCGACGAAGAGGTACCTAAAACCAAAACCAAAACTGTAAGCACAAAGCTTAGTGAGTTCCCCCATTATACCACATACCATACAATATCGTCGGTATCTTTCAACCAGTAACTATCATCAGTATCTTTCAACCGGTAACCATCATCGGTATCTTTCAACCGGTAATCAACATCGGTATCTTTCAACCGGTAACCGGGACTATTTCACCCCTACAACTAGCATACAATCAACAGATATAAGCATACAGTCAGGCATATCCGGGTACTGACCTACCCTTGGGTCCTAGTGACCACTGTCAGGGAAACTAATCCCTATCATACACATAACACACTATCCAGATAAATCTCATAACCAACACATAACCAGACCAAGATAATTATCACAAAGACCATTATCTTTTAATACCACTTTTTGGTGGGCCGGCAGTGTGGCCTTAGACCCACCTGTACTGGAAGGTAACTCACCACAATGTCGAGCAGTGTCCGAACTATCCTCGGCGCAAAAGTCGACTCCCAACGACTCCTTAATCCCTACACGACAACCTACAAGTCAACACACATCCCATATAACCCTAAACAGGTTCAGCCCAAGTTCAGTCAAAGTCAACCTTCAGTTGACCTGACTCGCCGAGTTGGCCTACCAACTCGTCGAGTCCATGCTTCTCTAATCCCACACAAAACCCCGGCTCCATTCGTCGAGTCTAGCAAAAACTCGACGGGTTCTCCTTTAATCATAACATCGAGACCATGTTCATCCAACTCGCCGAGTTCCTTCTTGAACTCGTCGACTTCATCTCCAACTTAAGAACTTGTCCAGTCTATGACTCGCCGAGTTGTATGAATAACTCGTCGAGTCCATATTCAAAGATTGGGAGATTGCTATGGACTCACTGAGTCTGCTCATACCACTCGCCGATTCCCATGACTTCCAGGTCCCTTTTCACGTCTAAACCCACAAGGGACTTCCTTCCTAATACTTACCCATTCACCGAAAGGGTTTGGGTGCACAATGGTCACCGACTCGTCGACTGCCAAGAGCAACTCGTCGAGTCCAACCTTGACCAATTCCATACAGTCAATTTAAAAGAGGTCTAACACACTAAAACCATAGATCTTGCCTCCTAATGTCCATTTTATACGTAAAGTTCCAAACTTGATGCACATGCATGGGGTTTTTAGCTAAAACATCCATATAAAGTGTCCTACAATGTGCATGGGGCTTTCATGGCCTTAAAGTTGGCACCTTTATGCCATGAGACCCCTCTTAAGGCCCAAATCTGAAGGCTAGAGTCCACATAACACCCCTTTAAATCTGAAAATGGCTTGAAAGCCCTAAATGCACCAAAATCTACAATATAAAGATGAACAACCATATGGAAGACCAAAGCAAGAGCATTTTACCTTGATTAAGCTGAAGATGGAATGAGATTTCTGGATCCACAAGCCCCAAGTCAAATACTCAAGCTCCTCTTCTTCCTTCCAAGCTTCACAAGCCAACAAAAGCACCAAAATGGCCTTAACACAGACAATCGGCTAAGGTTTCGATATGCAGCTCTAGGAGAGTGTTAGGACAAGGGAGGCTGAGTTGAGGCGTTTATATAGGGTGCAAAACCTCATATTAGGGTTTTTGTCCAGATAGCATGGACTCGTCGAGTCCAGTCTCTGACTCACCGAGTCAGCCACTTAACTCCCGTGTCCAAACCGCTTCTACTCGACGAGTTGGGCCACCAACTCGCCGAGTCCCAGGCCAAAATGCAAAATACTTAATTTAAAAATACGTACCATGAACCAAGTGTTACAAACCTATTATCTCAAGCCTCCTATTACATATTGATGTTTGTAAACCATTAAAGGCATCACACTTGATGTGCTCAAGCTTTCAAAGGTCAAGAACTACAAGTCCTTCTAAAAGGTAAGTCATCTAACTAGTTGTATAGATCATTTGACAATTTGTATGCTTGTTAGGACAATGCTATGGAAAATTGAAAATATGCATGTATAATTAGAGAAAAAATAGATCCAAAGATTTTAGGGTCGCATGTGCACCATAGGTGTATTATAGTGCTCAAAACCCAACAACACTGCCTTCTTCAATAGCCTTCTTCTTCAAAATGAGAGCACCAAAATCACTAAAAGGCTTCCAAATCTTCACACACAAGGATGAGACTCAAGATTAGGGCTTGGAATGAGTGGAGGCTATCTATAGAAGGTCCAAAGGAGGTATAATGTTGATTAAATTGGGATAAAACCTCTAAATTTAGGCTTTAGGGTCTCAACTAGTACGCCGTGTGTACCACATGTATGCCCAACGTACTAGCATGAGTTTCGTATTTCCAAGACTTGAGCATGAATGTTGCACGTACCTCACGTATGCCCAGCGTGCGACTAAAATGCAAAGATTTTGACACAAGGTACAAATAATGAAAAATACATGAAAATAGGATGTTACAAAAGTGATAAGAAAAAAATCGAAATAACATCTTCATTGTTCAGATGCAGAAATTTGATGGGATTCAGGTAAATAAACAAAATAAAACCCTTAAGTTTGCATGCAACCTAAATAGGATCTATGTTTTATCTATTAAACCTATAACTAAGAACATCAAAAAAAAATGTGGAAACCATAGGCAATTTTCGAAATTAGCATTAAAGGGTTATAGGAATATACCTTTCTTGTAGATCTCTTGGAAGCGAACACCACAAGTGTCGTGCCTCTAATGGAATCACACCTAAGCTAGCTAGAGAATTAATTAAGAGAGATGAGGTAAATTTTCATCCAAGGCTCTTAGAAGGATAAAATGGACGAAAAAAAAGGGCTAGGGACCTCCTTATATAGTTTAGGAAAATTGGTGCCAAAGCTAGGGTAAAAGGGATATGCCCTAGATCATTTGCTTAGTGACCAAGCAGCCCTAAAACCCCTTCTCCAAGAGGCCTTCGATGAAATCTCCTAGGGTTTCCCTAGAGATTTTTGTTCACCTCTTTCAAGTGGTTCTAGAGCCTGCCTTTCTCAACTATTAATAAATAACAAAAGAGACCATGTACTTTTAATTAATTCAATTAATCCCAAAATTAATTCTGATTAACTTCCAATTAATTATTAATTAAATAATATGATTTCAAATTAATATATTATTTTCATACTATATTAATAAACCATTTATTTAATTTATTATTCACATAAAAAATTAATCTCTCTCTAAAATCATAATTTCCAATTGCTAGGTTTGAGGGCAACCCAAAAGGATTATGCTAATATCAATTCAAGTACATACTAATTTTAGTTATGGGCTTAGACACCTAATACAACAATCTCCCACCTGGATAATGCAATAACTATAATTGTCAGTATAACTTCTGAATCGATCAGCAAATTGTAGCTTTTAAAAGTCGTTGTCGAACTCTGACCCTGTCAGTTATGTATCCTAAGATAAGTGATCATATAATCCTCCATTCTGCAAGATATCATTTGAACATGAGACATGGAATAGAATCAATCTCATTTTCCAGTACTATGTTTCCCAATTTTTGATTTGTAATGATATAGAACTTCTAATTTAGCACATCAATTTAGTCCTGGTCGGGCCCGACACTATAAGTCAACACTGAATCACTGAAGGGCCCAAAGATATCGACTTTCTTGTTAAGGAAAAAGGAACGAATAAACTTTGACTTATATGCATGCACCATTTACTCATCAAATCATACACAACAATACATTTTATAACATCAAGTTACTGATGCATTTATGCATTATCAATGCACAACCAACTTGTAAACTATAACTCATATATCTCTGTTTTAAAATCATAAGATGTTATTGTCTCAGAATTACATGTGATAAATTTCATGAAGTAATTCTCTGAGGGTGGGTTCAAGTAATACTTAAATCTCCATTTCTAAGTACTCATGAACGTTGCAGCAATACTATTACCATGTATAACTCCTTAGATAATCTACAATCCATTTCATGACAGTCTTAGTGCACTACTTACTTCCAAAAGTATGAACGATTATGGAGTTTTGAATATCGAATTATTCGGGAAGTAAAACATGTAAAAATGAAACACAAGAATAACCAATTCACAAAAGGTAGTAAAGAAACACATAAATTACTCTC
Source organism: Lactuca serriola (assembly GCF_051521515.1). NCBI lineage: Eukaryota > Viridiplantae > Streptophyta > Magnoliopsida > Asterales > Asteraceae > Lactuca > Lactuca serriola. The sequence continues at coordinate 155,955,564 of NC_136415.1, forward strand.
TATTATTTAATCTCCAAAAGTCAATTACATTTACTTTGTTACAAGTTTCAAAATAACTATCTAACTACTAAAACTAATAGCATCTCTCAGACCCATGCTCCCGGCATGCTGAATGTGCTTAGCTTTACTCAGACCCTTTATGAGAGGATCTGCAAGATTCTCTTCATATGATATTCTAGTCATAGCAAGGCGACCTTCTTTTACTTTATGTCTGATGAAATGGTACTTTCAGTCGCTATGTCTTAATCTTCCATGATCTCTTGGTTCCTTTGTCAAGGCGACCACACCTTCATTATCATAGAAAAGTTCCATAGACTCCTTAATGGTTGGAACAACTCCAAGATCTCCAATGAAGTTCTTCAACCAAATTTATTCCTTTGATACTTCGCTTGCCACTATGTAGTTAATTCATTGTTAGAATCATCCACTGCCTCGTTCTCCAAAGTTTTCCAAGTAACTACTCCTCCATTTAAGGTAAACACTCAGCCATACTGAGAACAAAGTTGTCTCTATCCGTTTGAAAGCTAGCGCCACTATACCTAGTTACTCTCAATGTATCACTGCCACCAATTACTAGGACCTAGTCCTTAGTCCTTTGCAGATACTTGAGAATATTCTTAACTGCTATCCAATGAGCTTTACCTAGATTTCCCTAATAACGACTGGCCATGCTCAAAGCAAAGCACACGTCAGGGCGAGTACATTTCAAAGCATACATGATCAATCAAACGAATGAAAGTGTACAGAATCCTACACATTTTTGCTATCTCTGCATCGATAATCGGATTCTGAGTCTTTCTTAGTTCAGTATTACTCTGGATGGGCAATTCTCCCTTCTTGGAATTTTCCATACTGTAACAACTCATCACTCTCAAGTCAAACCTTTTAAATAAAAGTTCGAGTTTTGTAGATTTACTTATGATCATAAGGATTAAATATGATTTAAATTATATAAATGAAGTTTTTATATAAGTATTTGGAATAAAATACACTAAAAAATCAAATTTTTTTCCCTTTGGAACCGAAAACCCTCGCACCGAAATCACCTTCTCGGCCGCAAATTCCTCGGACCGAAAACATATTTCGGCCGAAAACCCCTTTCCGACCGAGAACTCTCCTGGTATATATATTTTCTCTCAAAAACTTAGTCATTTTATCACTTTTGAAACTGAAAATACACTCATTTTGCTCTCAAGCATCATACAAGAATCTTCAAAGCTTTAAGAAAAATCCTTCAAACCTTCATAATTTTCACCAAGAACACCAAGAACAATCTTCAAGCTGTCCGAAAACACCCTTGGACCAAAAACTCACTCCTGACCGAAAACGAACTTGGTTCTCGGTTGAGGTTTTAAGATCGAAATCAAGGATTTCGGTGAAGGCTAGACCGAAAACCCTCATCAACACTCCAAATAATTCTCGATAATTATTCCTTACATAAAATAAGTGTTTTCTAACACTTTAATTCATTATTTCGATAATTTAAATATGATTACGTGTTTAACTAATATTAGGATACCGTTCTTTCCACATACACTAGCCCGAGGATCGTCTCTACAGTTCCGGTATCCAGACTCTAACACGCACTAGAAGTGAGTTCATACCCCTACGTTTTCACTATTTTCAATGTTTTAGGGGGGAAGGAATACAAGTTAAACACAAGCACTTTTGTGTTAACATTCAAACGATTTCTAACCATTTCAAACCATTTGCAATTGTTCCAACCTGATTTATCGCTGCATTTACCAAAAACATATTTTGTACATTTTTTAACCCGTTTGTAGCATGCCGAGCAAGAGGGTGTTTTTCATAAATCACTTACTACCACTTTATACACACTATTTGTGACATCCCTAAAATATCGGCCAGAAAAGACCAGTTTCATTTATGCTTTTTAAACATTTTCAGAGTAAATCCTTTTGATTTTAAAAGAGATGCGGAATTTGTTCCCAAACACAAAGTATGATAAAATAATATTTACCAAAGCATTTCATAAAGAAATGTATTTTCATTATATAATCAAAACTCGGGATGTCATGTTCCGATACAGACCATAAAGCATAAACGATTACATTACAAGTCATTCAACAAATATATACATATACAGACTTGTAAACAAAACAACTTGATGATTATCCATCTTATGCCCTCGCACCACTTCCTGTAATACAAAGAAACTGAGTGGGTCAGGCTTGGGAGCCTGGTGAGCATATAGGGTTTTCAACCCACAATAAATAATTATATTTAATTCCACCAACCAACAATAACCCAATTACCCATTCCCGTTATTCTCACTTTATGTCCCTAAAACAACTAACACAAGGGACCTAGTCTTAGAATATTTCATCGGGGCGACAACACATGCATTCGGGGGTTTCCCGGCAATATATGTCAAATAAGGCAACCATGGGGGGATAGAGTACAGCGAATGAACACCCAAATTCATTAACACCTACAGGTGGCGAGCCTGCTAGTGTTCCACAAGACTGTCTAGAAAAGTCTGTGGTCGTCATCTAAACTCTGCTAGATGACTAAATCAAAACAACATCGAGGCCTCTCATCTGTTTATTACACACCAACTATCTACCCATGTTCTACCCAACATATTAGTAGATAAAAAAAATACAATTTTATACATAGTTTAAAACCTATATAGCATGCTTTAATCAATACATATTCCACATAACAGATGAAGCACACACACATAACACGTATTTCATAGAGAATAAATCAGATCTATGAGATAGAAGAGAGTGAATATACATTCACACATATAACAACAAAATATATACACATAGCACGTATTTTATATAAAATACTTCATAAATATGTGTTGGAAGAAAGTAACTACACACTCACTTGATCAGAAGATGATCAGACAGCACTACGACTTGTAGAAGTAGTGTTTCTCCGTAGATCTAGAAGATCTTCACAAAAATCGAACTCCTCGCGGGCAGAGCTTCGGCTCGGGAATTGCACTTCCCGGGATCTCGGGAGCGTAAAACTTCCTTCCTAACTTGGATATGAGATCCGGGGTCGGGATGGCTTCGGGGGTTTACACGCAGAGATTCGGCATGAAAAAAGAAGAAATGAGCAAGAATGCCCGGAACCCTCGCATCCCATTTATAGGAGGCTGAGGCCTCGCAGTACGTTGGGCGTACAAGGTTACGCGGGGCGTACTGCCTCGGTCGTCATGGCTTACGTATCCAAAATCACTCAAGTGCGAGGCGCATCATGCTTCGCTGTACGCGGGGCATACCGCCTTACGCTGAGCGTAATCTGGATAAGTCCGGTGACTCCTCTTCGGATAATTCGGATATAAAAAATAAATTTAAATATTAATTATTTAATAAACTTTGAAAATTCATATCTTCGTCATACGAACTCCGTTTTCGACGTTCTTTATATCCACGCATAGGTGAGACTACGCTCTACAACTTTCGTTTAGACTCCGTTGGCTAATTCTGAATTTATTTTTTATTATTTATTTTTAGTAGGTCCGGACAGGAAAACTTCGTTATAAATTCATAACTTCTTTGTCTGACGTACGTTCTCACTTAACTGTTCATCGTTTCGCTACTAACAAAGAGATCTTCGATTTTCGTTTAGATTGTTTCGGCTATAAACCGCTCGATCTCAAATCAAGTATCTGGGCTACATACCGCTAAGTCGAAACTTCAGAAAATCATAACTTCCTCATACGAAGTCAGATTTGGGCGTTCTATATATATATATATATATATATATATATATATATATATATATATATATATATATATATATATATATATATATATTCGGTAACCTCGTTTCGGCCGCTACAACTTTATGCAAAGCTAATGAGTTTATTTTACACTTAAATTCTGATGCTTATTTTATTCTTAATTAATCAAATCACATAATTAAGCAATTAAGCACGAAACACATAATACACAAATAATACGCTCTTATTATTTTAAAACGGGTTACAAAAGTTAACCTAGACTATTACATCAACGAAAATGCCTAGCCTGGAAACGCGGGCGTTACAATTCTCTCCCCCTTAGGATGATTCCGTCCCCGGAATCACACATCGACAAACAAATACGGATAGCGACTCAACATGTCACTCTCCGTTTCCCAGGTGAGATTTGGCCCATTCGAATGTTTCCAATGAACAAGCACTAATTCGTCCATCTTGCGTTGAAGCTTCTTAGTCTTTCGGTCAACAATTGCCTCTGGTTCTTCAATTAACCTCTTGTTTTCATCAATTTTCAATTCAGAAATTGGAATTACATCGGGAACTTCTCCTGTGAACTTCCTCAAATAACACACATGAAAAGTGTTGTGAATTCCATTCAGTTATTCGGGTAACTCGAGCTTGTAAGCTTGGCTCCCAATCCTCTGAAGAACTTTAAACGGTCCAATAAACCTTGGACTCAACTTTCCCCTTTTACCAAATCTTATAAGTCCCTTCCACGGCGAGACTTTAAGCAATATCGAATCTCCAACTTCAAAAGTCATCGGCCTTCGCTTCTAGTCAGCATAGCTCTTTTGACGATCTTGAGCTGCTAACATTCTTTCCCTGATCACTTTCAACTTCTCAGCAGTCTGATGGACCATCTCGGGTCCCATAAACTGCTTTTCTCCAGCCTCAAGCCAACAAGACGGCGTACGACACTTTTGTCCGTACAAAGCTTGATAAGGTGCCATCTTTATACTAGAGTGGAAACTATTATTGTAGGAAAGTTCTACCAAAGGTAAATGTTCATCCCAATTACCTAGGAATTCTAGGGTACATGCTCTCAGCATATCTTCAAGTGTTTGTATCGTTCTTTCGCTCTGACCATCAGTCTGTGGATGGTAGGTTGTACTTAAACACAACTTGGTACCCATTTCCTCTTGTAGACTTTTCCAAAACCTTGAGGTGAAACGGCTGTCACGATCTGACACAATCGTTAACGGGACACCGGGAAGCCTCACAATTTCCTTCACGTAAGAACTCGCAAGCTTTTCCATAGACAATTTCTCATTGGCTGCTATGAAATGCGCACTCTTAGTGAATCGATCAACGACCACCCAAATCATGTCGTGACCACTTTTTGTTCTGGGTAGTTTAGTGAGAAAATCCATAGCAACGTCTTCCCATTTACCCATAGGCACAGGTAAAGGCTCTAAACTCCCATATGGTTTCTGATGTTATGTCTTGACTCTTGCACAAGTCACACACTTGGCCACATACTTTGCAACATCAAGCTTCATCGTTGGCCACCAGTAGCAGGGTTTCAGGTCCCTATACATTTTAGTGCTACCAGGATGAATCGAGTACATGGTTTTGTGAGCTTCTTCCGTCAGAAGATCTCGTATCCCTCCGGACATAGGTATCCAAATCCGATCTTGGAACACCTTCAGTCCATTACTATTTATACCAAACACCAACGTTTTGCCCAAACGTTCCTCCTTTCGGTCATTCTTCTTAGAAGCTTCCTCTTGAGCTTTCTTTATACTTTCCACAATTGTCGAGACAACTTCTATTCTCAACGCTCTTGGTCTTTTTCCTTCAAGATTGACTTTCCGACTGAGAGCATCAGCAACAACATTAGCTTTACCGGGGTGGTAAAGTATCTCACAGTCGTAGTCCTTGAGTAATTCTAGCCAGCGTCGTTGCCTCGTATTCAATTCTTTTAGATTAAAGAGATACTGGAGACTCTTATGATTAGTGAAAAGTTTGCACTTCGTGCCATAGAGGTAATGCCTCCATATTTTTAGAGCGAAAACTACCGCTGCCAACTCCAAATCATGAGTAGGGTAATTCTTTTCATGCTCCTTCAGCTATCGGGACGCATATGCGATCACCTTATCTCTTTGGGTCAAAACACAACCCAATCCAACCCTAGACGCATCGCTATAAACAGCGAAGTCTTCAACTCCATCGGGTAGAGATAAAATCGGTGCCTCGCATAGTTTCATCTTTAGCTTCTCGAATGCTTCTTTATGCTTATCACTCCAAGCATAAGTAGCTCCTTTGTGGGTCAAAGTTGTTAATGGACTAGCGATCGAAGAAAAGCCTTGGATAAACCTTCGGTAATATCCGGCTAATCCTAAAAAGCTTCGGATCTCCGTGGGACTTTTCGGTTGTTCCCACTTCATTACAGCCTCAATCTTTGCTGGATCTACCATTATCCCCTCCTGGTTGACCACGTGACCCAAGAATTGGACTTCACGAATCCAAAAATCACATTTGGAGAGCTTTTGTATACAACTTCTCCTTCTTCAAGACTTCTAACACTTCTCGCAAGTGTCTGCCATGCTCCTCTTGGCTTTTCGAATAAATCGGAATGTCGTCTATGAACACTATCACAGATTTATCAAGGAACGGATTACAAACCCTATTCATTAAATCCATGAATGCTGCCGGAGCATTGGTTAGTACAAACGACATAACCAAAAACTCGTAGTGTCCACATCGTGTTCTGAATGCAGTATTCTCTATACCTTGCTCTCTTACTTTCAGCTGATGATATCCTTACCTAAGATCGATCTTCGAGAAATAGCTCGAACCTTGCAATTGATCAAACAGGTCATCAATCCTTGGCAACGGGTATCTATTCCGTATTGTTGCCTTATTCAGCTCTCTGTAATTGATGCACATTCTCATACTTCCATCATTCTTCTTCACGAACAACACCGGAGCTCCCCAGGGTGATGAACTAGGTCTAATGAAACCTTTGTCCAATAACTCCTGAAGTTGCATCATCAGTTCCTTCATCTCCGTCGATGCTAATCGGTAAGGTGCTTTTGCGATCGGCGTGGTTGCTGGTAGCAAGTCTATTCTGAACTCCACTTGTCTATCAGGTGGTAATCCAGGAAGATCTTCGGGAAATACTTCCGGATAATCACACACCACTAGAATACTCTGCATCACCTTCTTTTCCTTCTTAGCATAAATCACGAATGCTAAATATGATGTACATCCCTTGGTCAAACACTTCCTAGATTTCATTAGAGAAATGATTCCAGAATTTACTCTGCGTTTGTCCCCGTACACCATAAATGACTCTTTCCCTGGCGGGTTTACTTTAGCTATCTTCTTCTTGCATAAAATTTCGGCATCATTGGCGCTCAGCCAATCCATTCCCAGAACGATGTCGAAACCATTAAGTTCGATAGGAAATAATTCCACGTGAAACTTATTCCCATTCAGGTCGATTAAGATGTTTTTCATACGATGGCTAGCAGGTACAAACTTGCCACTAGCAACTTCGACTAATAAAGCATTATCTAGTCTATCAACACGCAAAGCTCGCTTTCTACCAAACTCATGCGAAATAAAGGAGTAGTTGGCTCCAGAATCAAACAAAATTTGAGCAGGTAATTCGTTTACGAGAAAGGTACCTGAAGCGACACCAGCTTCATCTTTCACAGCCTCAAGTGTCATCTGGAAGGCTCTTGCCTTCGGCTTTGGTGGAATGTTGGGCTTCGCTTCCTCCTTCTTCTTCGGACAGTCCTTCAAAATGTGCCCCTCTTCATTACAACCAAAACACATCCTTTTGTTGTTCGGGCACTCATTGGCAAAATGCCCAATTTTTCCGCACTTATAGCAGGTTACATCCTCACTACATTTCCTAAAGTGCTTTTTCTTACACTTATCACACCATTTCGATTCGCCTCCTTTTCCTCCACCAAACTTTTTTGAATCAGATTTCGAAAATTTGCTTTTCTTACCAGAACCATATGTTCCCTCAATCTTTCTCTTCTCACCAACCTCAACCTTGTTGGTGGTTTTCCCCTTAATCATGTTCTCAACAGACTTGGCAGCCTAGATAGCTGCCTCTAGAGTATGTGCCTGACGTACCGGCACCTCGTACTCCCATGGGAGTCCTTTTGTGTATCGGTCAACCTTTGTCAGCTCATCTGGCACGATGCGCAAAGAAAACTCCATCTTATCGGTAAAGTTATTAATGTATTCATCAACTGACATGCTGCCTTTCGTCAATGCCAAAAACTTATTCTCCAACTCCAACAGATTTTAAGCCGAGCAGAACTTGCGTTTGAACTGCGCCAATAATTCTGCCCATGACAACTTCAGTGGCTCATTAGGGCTTAAAGTCTTTCCTAGAGTGTTCCACCATCGAACGGCTCCACCTCGGAACCGACGCACTGCATAGATAGTCTGCAACTTGCCTCTGCAGCCACAAGTCATGAAGGCTAACTCCATTTCTGAGATCCAATCCATAACTCCAATCGGATCCTCCTTTCCATTTAAGGTCGATGGTTTGCAAGTTAGAAAGTCCTTCTACTTGTATCCCATTCCATCATTCCTTCCATCATGGTTGTTTTTCCTAACTATCGGTGGGTTGGATTGAACAACAGACCCACTGAAGTTTCCACCTTCCGAGTGCCCTTCATCAAATTCGGGCTCTTCCATTTGAATTGACAGTTCTTCACGATTCTGTTGAAGTAACCGCCTAGTCTCCTCCATTTGACGATCCAACATCGTTTGAATCATCAATTGTACACCAGCCATTGTTATCGACTCAGGTGCTGCTGCTACGACAGGTATTTGCTCAATCACTGGTGTTTGATTCCTGTTTTCATCAGCATTTCCAACTCCACTTCTTGTTCTCACCATTTTTGATCTACACACCGAATAAGGTGAAATTAGATCCTCATTCACGATAGATATTTAAATCATCCTTATCACTCCGAAACGTTTACATGCTAGTTCTAATATCGTAGAAGTACGCTTAGAATCTTACACACATAAGGTTTTCAGATCCGGTCAGCAACAGACCATAGATCCGAACAAATAATATCATATATGGCAAACATATAACATTTAGCACATAAAAGCATTTTAGGTAATTTTCCTAAAATAAACTGGTGCTCGTGTCTAAAATATAACAGACACACATCTCAAAATTTCACTTAGCATTTTAAGTTTAAGTCTAGAAACCCTACAAATTCCTAGTTCGCTTAAACTAATGCTCTGATACCAACTGTGACATCCCCAAAATCTCGGCCAGAAAAGACCGGTTTCATTTATGTTTTTTAAACATTTTCAGAGTAAATCCTTTTGATTTTAAAAGAGATGCGGAATTTGTTCCCAGACACAAAGTATGATAAAACAATATTTACCAAAGCATTTCATAAATAAATGTATTTTCATTATATAATCAAAACTCGGGATGTCATGTTCCGATACAGACCATAAAGCATAAACGATAACATTACAAGTCATTCAACAAATATATACATATACAAACTTGTAAACAAAAAAACTTGATGATTATCCATCTTATGCCCTCGCGCCACTTCCTCTAATACAAAGAAACTGAGTGGGCCAGGCTTGGGAGCCCGGCGAGCATATAGGGTTTTCAACCCACAATAAATAATTATAATTTATTCCATCAACCAACAATAACCCAATTACCCATTCCCGTTATTCTCACTTTACGTACCTAAAACAACTAACACAAGGGACCTAGTCTTAGAATATTTCATTGGGGCGACAACACATGCATTCGGGGGTTTCCTGACAATATATGTCAAATAAGGCAACCATGGGGGGATGGAGTACAGCGAATGAACACCCAAGTTCATTAACACCTATAGGTGGCGAGCCTGCTAGTGTTCCACAAGACTGTCTAGAAAAGTCAGTGGTCCTCATCTAAACTCCGCTAGATGACTAAATCAAAACAACATCCAGGCCTCTCATATGTTTATTACACACCAACTATCTACCCATGTTCTACCCAACATATTAGTAGATAAAAATATACATTTTTATACATATTTTAAAACCGGTATAGCATGCTTTAATCAATACATATTCCACGTAACAAATGAGGCACACACACATCACACATATTTCATAGAGAATAAATCAGATCTATGAGATAGAAGAGAGTGAATATACATTCACACATATAACAACAAAATATATACACATAGCACATATTTTATATAAAATACTTCATAAATATGTGTTGGAAGAAAGTAACTACACACTCACTTGATCAGAAGATGATCAGACAACACTACGACTTGTAGAAGTAGTGTTTCTCCGTAGATCTGGAAGATCTTCACAAAAATCGAACTCCTCGCGGGCAGAGCTCCGGCTCGGGAATTGCACTTCCCGGGATCTCGGGAGCGTAAAACTTCCTTCTTAACTTGGATATGAGATCCGGGGTGTCGGGATGGCTTCGGGGGTTTACACACAGAGCTTCGGCACGAAAAAGAGAATAAATGAGCAAGAATGCCCAGAACCCTCGCATCCCATTTATAGGAGGCTGAGGCCTCGCAGTACGCTGGGCGTACGAGGTTACGCAGGGCGTACTGCCTCGGTCGTCAAGCCTTACGTATCCGAAATCACTCGAGTGCGAGGCGAGTCATGCTTCGCTGTACGCGGGGCGTACCGCCTTACGCTGGGGATAATCCGGATAAGTCCGGTGACTCCTCTTCGGATAATATCGGATATAATAAATAAATTTAAATATTAATTATTTAATAAACTTTGAAAATTCATATCTTCGTCATACGAACTCCGTTTTCGACGTTCTTTATATCCATGTGTAGGTGAGACTGCGCTCTACAACTTTTGTTTAGACTCCGTCGGCTAATTTTGAATTTATTTTTTATTATTTATTTTTAATAGGCCCGGACATGAAAACTTCATTATAAATTCATAACTTCTTCGTCCGATGTCCGTTCTCACCTAACTTTTCATCGTTTCGCTACTAACAACGAGATCTTCGATTCTCGTTTAGATTGTTTTGGCTATAAACCGCTCGATCTCAAATCGAGTATTCGGGCTGCATACGCTAAGTCGAAACTTCGGAAAATCATAACTTCCTCATACGAAGTTAGATTTTGGCGTTCTATATATATATTCGGAAACCTCGTTTCGGCCACTACAACTTTATGCAAAGATAGTGAGTTTATTTTACACTTAAATTCTGACACTTATTTTATTCTTAATTAATCAAATCACATAATTAAGCAATTAAGCACGAAACACATAATACACAAATAATATGCTCTTATTATTTCAAAACGGGTTACAAAGGTTAAATTAGACTATTACATCAACGAAAATGCCTAGTCTGAAAATGCGGGCGTTACACTATTAAATTTGCAAATGCTTCAGTTCATTACAGGGTATACATTTAAAGTATAGTTGGTATAGTTTATAAATCACTACACTGTTTTGCTAAGTTCAATAAACATTACAAGAACGTACATTCAAACTATAATAGGTATAGTTTAGGAGACACTACACTATTTTACATGCTCAAAGAACACTATACAGAAACAAGTATATAAACTATAATAGGTATAGTTTTTGGAACACTACTCTATTACAGTAATTCAAGGATACACTAGTAAATAATTATTTCAGTATAGTTATTTACATTACAAAGTACACTACTACAAGGTAATATATACAATTTCAGGTATAAGAGAATACTACTACACTACACGTAAACTTGTTAATACAGGGTTGTGAGGCACTACTTCAGGGTACCCATCAGGGTACAGTACTAAGTCCTGTAAATTATAACCAGAGTCTCCTGAAGGGAGAGTGTGAATTTGTGTATGGATCTATAAGGGACTGACAATCCTGCACCTGAGCTGCTTGCAACAGCTAGGCCGGTAGACATGGGGTGACAAATGTCATAACATTCTGACGCTTGAAGAACATCGTAGAGGCCACTAGTCATATCAAGTATGGTTATATGAAACTCACAATAGTATCAACTAAAACATTAGTTTACGGGATTAACTCTACTTCAAAGGTTTTATTTTAATTAATAAAACTACATTACACTATTTTACACTATAGCTGGTGGATTCCAGGCACTTATACAATAAGGTTTTCATATAAACACTACTACGAGCACTACCACAGACACTACTACAGTACACTACTTTTCTAGTACAGAGTATACTAATACAACGTACAATTTCAAGAAATATTCAGGAGATAGTTTTATTTATTAATAAGACTACAAATCACTATTTCAGACTACAACTCACTATTACAGAGTACAGTTCACTATTTCAGAATACGGTAACTACATACATTTTGCACTTAAGGTCTACGACTACATCTTATTCACTAAATAAAATATTGGCTTTTTTGGACATACACTATAACATTTTCAAAAAACAAGAACAAGCTTTCCATCTCAAAAACGTGCTTATGAACTCACCAACTTAAATGTTGATATACTTTCAAAACCACTTGTATTCTCAGGAAACCGGTAGACAGGTACACTCGTTGGTTTTGAGAAGACTGAGATCTTAGAGTCACGTCTTTATAGTTTTCTTTGTACATTTTGATGTCATACAAACTTTGTATTGAACATATGTAAATACAATATTTTATCAATGTAATAGTCGTGTTTGCTTTGATTACTTATATGTAATTGTTGTGATATTGTACATGACGTCCTCCACCCCTAAACGTTTCTGTCGTTCCAGTTTGGTTGTGTGACACATACTAAAACATTTTAGTACCTTTTCCAAGTATGTCCTTTGACAAATCCTATTAGTCTTTTACTCATGTCTCCTAGAATCCTTATCGCTAGAATATAGACAGCCTCACCTAGGTCCTTCATAGTGAAACACTTTCCAAGCTAAGCCTTAACCTCTTGCAAAGTTAGAATGTCGTTTCCTATAAGGAGTGTGTAATCAGCATATAATAATAGGAAGGTTACTATACTCCCACTAGCTTTGACATATACACAGGACTGATCTTTACTTTTATAGAAACCAAACTCCTTAAATATCTCGTCGAAACAAAGATTCCATCTACGAGATGCTTGTTTCAATCCATAGATTTATTTCTCAAGTTTACACACTCTATCAGGAAATTTTGCATCGACAAAACCCTCTGGCTAACTCATGTAAACATCCTCACAACTTCCCATTAAGGAAAGATGTTTTGACATCAATCTGACAAATTTCATAGTCATGAAAGGTTGTTATGGCTAGCAATGTCCTAATATATTTTATCTTAGCCACTGGTGAGAAGGTCTCGTCATAGTCAATCCCTAGGGTTTAAGTAAAGTCATTTGCAACTAGTCGTGCTTTGAATGTGTGTACATTACCAACCATGTCGGTCTTCTGCTTAAAGATCCATTTGCAACCAACTGTCTTCTGACCAGGTTGTTGATCCACTAAATTCTAAACTTGGTTATCATAAATGGACTTGATCTTGCTGTCCATTGCCTCTTTCCATTTTCCATATCATGGCTTGCCATTGCTTCCTTGTAGTTAGCAGGTTTATCCAAATTTATCGGTGTATTATCATTGAAAATTGTATCACCATTTGTAGTTATATGAAAACCATAGAACTCAAGTGGCATGCTAAATCTACTAAAGCGATAGAGAGGTAATGAATTGTCAACGTACTCAACCGGAATCTCTTCCTCTGGTTAGACCCTAGGGTCTTTAGAGGTCCCTTCATCATTTGATTCTCTAATCTCTTCAAGGTTAATGGTACTCCCACTTTCCTATTTGCATATGAGCTCTCTCTCATGAAAGAATCCTTTTTTTGCTACAAAGACCATGTTCTCATTAGGTATGTAGAACAAATATCCAAAGGATTTCTATGGCTAGCAAATGAATCTCTCCCTTCGAGGGTAAAGCTTGTCATGAGTTTCTTGTCTAACAAAAACTTGACAACCCCAAGCCTTGATATGTGCTAACGAGGTAACTTCCCTATCAAAATCTTGTGACGTGTTATGGGAACTTTCTCAGTTGGGACAAGATTAAGAATACAGGCTACAGTCTCTAAGGCATACCCCCAGAATGAAATTGGAACATAATCTTGACTCATCATGGAATGAACCATGTCCAACAAGGTTCGATTGTGCCTCTCAGCCACACCATTAATTTGTGGTGTCTTAGGAGGGGTCAGTTGTGAAACTATTCCACATTCCTTGAGGTAGTCGTGGAACTCGGTTCTATGATACTCTTCACCTCTATCTGATCGCAGCATCTTTATCTTCCTGTCCAATAGATTCTCGACTTCATTTTAAAATTTTCTGAACTTTTCAAAGGTTGGTGACTTATGCTAGATTAAGTAGATATAACCATATCTGCTATAATCATTAGTGAAAGTCGCATTGAATCGATTAGCATCCCTTGTAGATTATGTAAAGGGTCCACACACATCTATGTGTATGAGGTCCAACAAACCTTTACCTCTTTCACAAGATCCAGTGAAAGGTGATTTGTCATCTTACCCAAAAGACAAGATTCACATGCATCATCTGACCTTAGTTCAAATGATTCCAACACTCTATCCTTTTGGAGATGGGAGATGAGTTTCTTGTTGATGTGTCCAAGACGAAAATGCCACAAGCATGCTTTGTATATACCATTAGACGAATCAATTTGAAATACACTATTACCTAAATTGTCTACACACGTCACAGTTTCATACACACCATCACAAGGTAAAGCTTAAAAAAACACCATATTAAAAAATATCTGAAACCTTCTCTAAACCATGCGTGAAAAGAAATAATGTTACGTGTCATTTCTAACGAGTAGCAACAATTTATTAAGTCTAAACTAACACCATTACTAAGCACTAGACTATAAACTACAATCTTGGTGATAGGTGAAGATCGCCTATTCCCCATGATCAAGTTCATTTTACGATGCTCCACCTCCTCACTTCGTGTTAGACCCTGCAAATCAGAACAAATGTGAAATCCACATCCTGTGTCAAGGAACCAAGAACAAGAAGATGATGAGTTATTAGATGAAATAATGTATATACCTGCAGAAGTTGGCTTCACTTTTCCATCTTTGATATCTTTTAGAAACTTCGGGCAACTTCATTTCCAATGCCCCTTTTCGTTGCAGTAAAAGCAGATAGCCTATTTAGGATCAGAAGAGGGTGGATGCTTAAAACTAGACTTTCCTTTAGGGCCACTACTGGATGACCCCGCATGATACTTTCCCTTCCAGTTTTGCTTGGGAGGACCTTTCCTCTTTTTACCCTTTCCTTGTCCAATGGCTAAGACGGGAGCACTAGCAGGAGAGGAGGCAATACTTTTTCCCTTCATACCTGCTTCAGTTCTTGGCAGAAGGTTTTGCAATTGAGCCAACGTAGTCTCGTTGTTGTTCGAGTGATTAGCCAAGATGAACTAATCATAACTACTTGGCAAGGAGTTTAGGACTATATCAATAGACAGCTCCTCATCAAAATGTATGTTAATCCTAACAAGGCGCTCCATGTATCGTTGAATCCTTTGCACGTGGGTAAAGACAGATTCTCCCTCCTTGAGCCTGCAAGCCATTAAGTCTTTGAACACCTCATACTTTTCTTGACGAGCTCACTTGTGGAACTTTTCCACAAGGTCCTTGTTCATCTCATATGGCCAGTAGTCTTCATAAAATCTCTACAACTCAAGAGTCATGGTGGCTACCATGATGCAAGCAACTTTTTTTGCATCATTGTAGTGCCTCTTGTAGGAAAATAATTCTTTAGGAATGCCCTTCTCCTCGTTAATCTCAGTTAGTTATTTCTCAAATTCATATTCCTTTTCCTCAAAACGAAGTGCCATTTTGATGTTGTGCATCCAGTCATTGTAATTGGTTCCATCCAATGTCACCTTTGAGTAGATGGTCAACAACGAGAAGTTTTCTTTGGAAAAGGAGGAACCAGAAGTATCATTTGGAGTAGACATCTAAAACAGAAGATAGTTTTAATTAGATAGGAATGATCCTTAATATATAAACCCAAAATAAAACATTATGGCCAGGATCCAACTATATAATTCACAACATAGAAAAGGGATGTTGTAATCTAATTGTAAATTTTATAAAGGTGGGTAAATGATTATTTACCAATTCCACCAATAGAGAACGAAATTTTGAAAGAAATTAAGTTAAGTGAAATTCATAAATCTTTTGAGATTCATTGAAACTATTCAATGATATTTTTAATCTCAGATTATGCTCTTATATTTGTGACTGAGATGTCGAGGATCACAAACAAGATGTGAATAACCATGAAAATGTGTTTGGTAACCTCATTGTCATTTATCATCCCAATTAATGTGCTGGTGAACCGTACATGCTCCATCAACAATGATAATTTATGAGATACCTATTAACACTCCTTATTAGTCTCTATTATTGTGTTGGTTAACCACATACGCTCCACTAATGACTTGTAAAGTGTAATTTGCAATTTCATCGGTTAGCATACAAATTCACATTTTTCTAAAGTAACTATGATTGGGATTTTTAATAAAAAGGTTTAGTTACTTTTAATAGCATTATAATTTTAATGAGAATTAATTATCATATCAAATTTATTCGGCTAACGACCCTTCACTAATCAGTGAAGCGGTGGGTGAGAGTGGACACCATTCAACTACCATCTTATAGGCAATTTCCTTATACCCCTCTTATAGAGTAGCTTCGTGAATGAGGCGTGCTACCGATTTGACTGACTGATTCTTATACATATAGTAACAATTAAGCTTTTACATATAGTATAAGGTAACTCTACTAGAGTGACGGAGAGGTAATGAAGTTACCAATGTAATATCACTGATAAACTTATCATCATCTATAGTTATATGGAAACCATAGAACTCAGGCGGCATGCTAACTCTACTAGAGCGACGGAGAGGTAATGAATTGTCAACTAGCTCAACTGGAATCCCTTCTATGTATGAAAGGATATAAGAACTACTAAGAGTTGGTTTATACGTGCGGATTAGTATCGTCTCTACATGATTGGTTGTTTGTTTATATGATATGTTCATATGTATGTATGAGGACTTGACGGTAGAGCGATGACATGTCGTGAGCCTGTACACTCATGTTGATGAAGAAACGAAGGTAGGTCGTGAGTCCAGATACACACGTTATTACAGGAATAGTTGTTAGTTTAGGAGTTGACGACAAAACAGAGACGGTCGTGAACTTATGGACTTATGTTGATGACAAAACGGCGACAGGTCGTGAGTCTAGATACAAACGTTATTGGTGGAAGAATGAGAGGTTGCAACCATTATTTGTATCTATGTATATGTATTGTGGTATATGGTATTGTGGGGAACTCACTAAGCTTCGTGCTTACTAAGTTGATTGCAAATGATTTCAGGTACTTCTTTAGATCAAGAGAAGGGCAAGTATGGACTGTACACGTACATCGACATATTGTTTTAGTTTGCCACATGTTTTATTCATACTCTAATTATAATAGCTAGAACTACGTTTTGACAATGAATGAACAAAAAGGGATTTTTATATATTACCTTTGGAAATTATATTTTATAAGGTTAGACAAATGCGCTTTTATATCATGGTTTAGAACAAGTATTACCAGTTTACTTTACATTAGGAAAATGAAAAAAAAAATGTTATGAAAATCGGGATGTTACAAGTTTGTATCAGAGCCCTAGTTTGTGGGATTTAGAGGAACACTCGTGTGATTCCAATCTCCAAATAAGGATTCGATAATTTTTCAAAACATTTTGGAAAATGTTTTTATATGAAAGAAAGAATTTACAAAAAAGTTTAGAAAAGAGTTTTATACAAACCAGTTTAGAAAAGAAAGATTTTACAACCCCTTTCAAAAAGGAAGTTTGTACGAAAAGGAAAGGATGCGGTACGTAGAGTCAGCTGGAGCTCATAAAGGAAAGTGATTCTCAAAATATCTATACATGTTATATTTGCTAATATATGAATTGTTTGAATTACATGCTAGTATGTAGGCTAGAGATCTTTTCACGAATTGCATATTAGAATTGCCTGGTACTTAAGATGCCTTATAGCCAAGAAATTGCTTGTTATGTATTGCATAAAACCTATATTGATATTAATTAGTTATTTGATGAACGTTTTAGGTTGCATGCTCCTAAAATTAAATAGTTTTAGAATGCTTGGTTTGGTGCTATTGTACAGCTCTTGTTTAAGTCCAACCGTTGTAGTGTAAAATCTTTCAGTAAAAAGACTATTGAATTTTAGTGGCATGTAAGTCTTCTACTCTCCAATAGCCCAGACTTTGGACAACTGTCGTTCATATTTTTTAACTCTTGGCTTTGTGATAAGGGTTGTCATCAATTGTTAATGCGGAGTAGGGAAACTAGAGAGTTGGTTTAAATGTTTTTTCTAAGATTGAAAAATTATCAAGAAAATTACGTGCCCTCAAAGAAGCGATTAAAAATTGGAGTAAAATTTCTAATGCTTAAAAGAAGAACTTGGTGGATTATCTCAAGCTAAAAGTGATGGCCATCGACCTCCTTGTCGACCATGATTCGGTTGACAAGGACACCATTATAGAAAGGGGTAGCTATATTACACAGATTCAAGATTTTGAGTCAAAGACTTCTTGATCTTAAAAAAAGGGGATGTAAATGGTTGCTCAAAGGCGATGAGAATTCAAGCTATTTTCACGTCCTTATCAACCCAAGGCTTAAATCCTCACGAATCAATGGTCTGAATATCAACGGTAGTTAGGTTTCTTGCCTCAAGAGAATAAAATAAGAGATATACAACTTTTACAAACGTAAATTTGAAGATGGAAGTGACTTAAGACCGTGGTTTCAAAGTGATAAAGTTAAAAAGATCTCCACCTAACAACATGATTTCTTAGAAAAACCATTTACCATGGATGAAGTCAAAGAGGTAGTTTAGGGTTGTGGAAACGTTAAGGCTTAGGGACCGTACTGTTTTATGTTCCCCTTTATAAAAAATTTTGGGATATCTTCGGGACAGACTTCTTTGAAGTTGTTAAATTATTTGAAGATCATGCAGTTATCAACCCAAGACACAATTCATCTTTTATTTCTCTAATTCCTAAGGCGAATGACCCGTAAGGTCTTCATGATTAAACTTAATTGGTTGTATCAACAAGGTCATCTCAAAGAATCTTTAATAATGAATTTAGAAAGATATAGGTTCGGTTGTGAGTAATGAGCAATCTGCCAATATAGCATCACTTGGTCTTTCCTTGATAACATGTTGTCACTTATGGGGTTCGGGGAAAAATGGAAAAGTTTGGTGTTTTTTTTGTTTATCCTTAGCTAGAGTGTTAGTTCTTATGAATGGAAATCCAATCTCCCAAATTTATTATGAAAAAGGTAGGCGCCAATGAGACCCATTATCATCCTTCCTATTCGTCATTGACGTGGAAGGCCTTAGGGCGGAAATCATGGAAGCTATTGAGAATGGGATCTATAAAAGAGATTCATCTTCCAATTAATGGTCCCACTCTCTCAATCCTTCATATGCTGATGATGTTATCTTCTCATGAGAATGGTCCAAAGAGAATGCCCTGAATCTCATTTGTGTCTTGAGGTACTTTTATCTAGCATCCAGGCTCAAAGTGAATTTTGAAAAAAGCAAGGTGATGGGCATTGAGGTGGAGGAGCATGAAATTGATATTATGGTTAACCGGCTTAGATGTGGCATTGGCTCTTTCCCTTTCACATATCTTGGTGTCTTGGTGGGAGCTAACATGAACAAAATCGCCAATTTGTCACCCTTAAATGATAAATTCAATGCCAAACTCTCTACATGGAAACCTTGACACTTATCATTTGGTGGGAGGCGTGTGTTGTGCAATGTCATTCTCGGTACACTCGGCTCCTATTGGTATTATTAAAGACCCCAACTTTCGTATTTATGAAAGACCCAAACTTTCATACTATTCCAACATTATTCTTAAGTTACTTCCTCAAAACATGCTACATGCATATTAATAAAACAATATTTTATATTGATAAAGTGATTACAAAAGATTGGATACAAACCGACTAAGTTTTATTACATTTCATATCTACCCAGGAATCTACTATTCATATACATACATGAACATTAAAATACATAGAAATAGTATTAACTATTCTAAATCTTTCAGCAGTATAAAACTATATTGGATACTCATCACCTACAATTGTTAAATATTGAGAGGGATAAGTGATAACGCTTAGTGAATTCAATAAATAGATACAATATAATCTTATGCCTTATATATATGCCAATATGACAGAAGCAAAAGGGAACAAGAACAACAATAGCATATGCGTATCATATGTCAGGCTTTCAATATCAACTCAAGATTTGATTCAAAGATTTACGATCAATGAGACATAATGATTTCAATACTTGATATGCATCAATAAAGCTTTGGCCCAAATGGCACAGAAGACATAATTTCTGATTAACATTTTGGTAGATTTCAGGCTTATAGCCCTGTCTAACCATTTGCCAATACCATATAATAGAGTTCATTTTCTTACGGAGTCATGCTCTACATGGTCAGAGGCTACATACCATTCCTATCTAACCTTCTGCCAATGCCATAGAATAGAAGTCATTCTCTTATGAGACATGTTCTACATGGCCAGAGGCTACATACCAGTACCACCGTGAATCTAAGTCCTTTCACTGATCACATGGTCAAAGGTATAACTTTGCTATTAAAAATAGCGAATAAAAATAACATGGGAAAATAACTCAGAATAATAACACTAAAAAGCACATAGCACATATAACACATAACATACAATTGTTCCTATATATTGAACTCACCTTAAAATAATCGGGGGTTTAAAATAGTAATTTGAGTAGCACTTCAACTTGATAAATAGTTTTCGTCGTTGAAAACCGGGAAATATATTGGAAAAATAGGCCTTGTGAAGGTAGAGCTTCAAACCAAAAAGAATAATTTCTCGGGCTCTCCGAGCACTTCGGGGCGTATTCCGAGCTTTAAAAATGTTACCGGGGCTTCGGGGCAATTTAAAATAGTGAAAATATTGAAAAAGGGGCCAAAAATGCCAAATTTGGGATTCTAGTCGAAAGAGCTCGCAGCCTCCCTATTTATAGGCGAGGTCCGAAGGTCGGCTGAGAAGGATGAGTCAGCAGCGAGGACACGAGGCAGCAGGAGGAACGAAGCACGTGGCTCGCATGCGAGCCTCCAGGTGGCTCGCTTCGCAGGTCAACACGGGTAGGGCAGGTGGCGGTCTCGGATTGGCCGAGCCTTTTGTGCCAGGGGGTTGCGACACGCGTTGCCAGATGCTCGGATGACTAAGCTGCTTTGGACACAAGGCGGACATGGGGCAAGATCCGGACGAGGGTGACGTGGCCGAACACCAACCATGCAAAATTCTCGGAAATTGAACCCAAAACTTCTAAAGTCCATAACTTTCGCATACGAGCTCCGTTTTCGACTTTCTTTATATGCATGCGTAGCTAAAATTACGCTCTACAACTTTCTTTTTGACTTCGTCGGCTAATTTTGACTTTAATTTTTATATTATTATTTTTAACAGACCGGGACAAGAAAATCCGTTAAAAATTCATAACTTCTTCATCCGACATCCGTTTTCGTCAGACTTTTTACCGTTATACTACAAATGACGAGACCTTCAATTTTCGTTTAGGTTGTGTCGGCTAAAAATCACTCGATCTAAAATTCGAGTTTTTAGCTATCTACTACTAATCTGAAACTTCGAAAAATCATAACTTCCTCATACGAAGTCAGATTTTGGCGTTCTTTTTATCGAACTTCTCGGTTTAACGAATAACACAAATTTCATGTAGATTACTAAGGCTAAAAAGTAGTTTATCAAAAACTCACTTTTTACGTCATTCGGCGTTGTGCCGGTTTTGTCGCGGATCTTCGATTACTCATAACTTCTTCGTTATAACTCGGATTTCGACGAGGTTTTCGCCTAAATGTTTCTAACGAGATGATCTACAACTTTCAATAATAAAATTTTACTTATTTCAAATTTTATATTTTCGCTAAATTTTCATTATTTGGCTATTAATTGGAATCTCATAAGACTTCCAATATTTTATGAGTGATTCTAAACATAGTTTTACTTCATTTCTAGTAAAAACTATCTGTTAGAACTCAACACTCAATTTTATTCACTTTTAATAATAACAATACACAAATTTCAGAATGTGTATGTTACAAATACGTCCTCCTTTTGAGGATTTCGTCCCCGAAATCATAACGATTAAAACAATTAGGGATACTTCACTCTTATTTCATTCTTACTTTTCCCAAGTATAATTTGAGCCTCGACGGTGTTTCTACATGAAAATCACCAACTCTACATCTTTATTATGTAGATTAGTCGTTCTTTCATTTACGATCTCTTCTACTTAACTTATTATCCAGTTTCACCTCTGATAATAGAACCATTTCATCATATATGCTTAAACCTTTACACAGATAGCTCACATGAAACACGTCATGAATATCTGTCAAATCGTCAGGCAATTCCAAGCAGTATGCTTGCTTACCAACCATTCTTTCTTCCAAAGTAGTATAACGCCTTCTCATGAAATACCTTCAGTATTACTAAATCATCCACCCGGAATTCTACGGGTCGTCTCCTCTTTTCTGCATAGGACATTTGTCGATCCTGGGCCGCTTTCATTCTTTCTTGTAAAATTTGTATCTTGTCGGTGATGTGTTGAATCATGTCAGAACCTCCAAAGATCTTCTGTCCTATGTCACGCCAACATATTTGAGTATGACATTTACGCTCATACAGTACTTTATATACCTTCAGTATATTTTCTACTATTTGGATTGCTCTCTTCTTTTGATCATTTGTCTGAGGATGATAAGTTATACTAAGAGCAACTTGAGATCCTAACTCATGCTTTATTCTCACCCAAAAGCGAGAAGTGAAACGAGTATCATAATCGGAAATAATCTTTAGTGGCGCACCATGTCTCGCCACAATTTCGTCTAAGTAAACTTGTGCTTATTTCTCCGTTAGAACCGTTATACGTATGGCGAGAAAATATGCACTCGTAGTCAGCTTGTCGACAATTATCCAAAGTGATAAGTTAAAATAACAAACGTGAAGATCGATTAGATCTTTGTAACAGGTATTACGATGAACACAAAACAATAAATCAGACAAGTATGAATCAAAATATGTCGAATGATTAGATCGAACAATCCTCAGCAGAGCTCGACTAAGAACTTCCGCTGTAGAGGATTTAGGGTTACAAGAACGAAAATAATAAACTTCTGAATATGCTGTGATCGTTCTATTCTATCCTCTTTTTTTAAGATGCATGCAAGCACCTATATTTATATACAACCCTACTAAACTCACGGATGGACAGGCCCATACCGGAGATACAAAAATGGACTAGCTAATGAGCCCAATAGACGCAACACTTAATACAAAACACAACCCAACAATCTCCCCCTTTGCGTCAAATTGGAGCGAGACTGCTTCTTCTTCGGGCCAGCAGCGAGAGCCTTCTTTACAGTATCAAACAGACGTGTGATAAGAGCGAGAATAGTCTGTCTAAACCGAATGTACCATTGTATCATGTCATCGAAGTACTTGACATCATCCGCTGAGTTCTGCTTGCATCTGTGGATGATCCCCAAAACGTGCTCTAAGCAAGCAGTGGTGTAGAGGTGTTTGTCAGCCAAAGCGAAAAGACATTTTTGTCCTTCGTTCCTGGTGAACATGACCGAATTCCTTCTCGATTCAATTTTACCCATCTGCATTTGGTTGAGATCACTGGCAGAGCCAACAGGAGATATTTTTGGTTTCTTCTTAAACACGCTTGCAATCTCCTGATCCATCAGTGCAACTTCCATGATGTAGCACACAAGCATCCTCTTGAGATGGTCGATAATCGGACCGTATTCAGCTTCGTTGGTGAGAAGGATGTTGTGCAAGATAATTCAATCATGGGGATTAAGATTTGGAAGATCTGCAAGGGAAATAGCATGTTCGGTTTTGGCAGATCCCCGAAGTACCTTGAACCGAATATTGATGAAGTTCCCTTCACTATACGGCTTCAAGACCCGAACGTTGATAATTTTCTGAGCGCTCCAAGTTTGATACTGAGGTTGAGCAGCCTTCAGATAGAAATTAATTAAGTCCCGATCAACCTGTGGATGAGGATGAGGGAACTCTGAAACGTTGGAAAAGGCATGAAAGATGAACGCCTTTCGGGTCAGTGGCATGTCGAACTAAGAGTCGACAGCGTTGGAACAATCAAGAGAGGTTATAGGTTCCAGCCACAAGATGCTCGGTGTGTCAATGGCTTCTTTTATCATCCTCTCGAGAGTCCAGGCAGGAAAAAGAGTTTTCCTACTCTCAAGAAGGTCGTGGGCTTCCTTCTGTTTTCGTTCGGCTTCTTCAGCCTCTTTTGCCACACGAGCACTGATATCAGCCTCATTGTGTCGACTTCTACGCTTCAATAAGTCGGCAATTGTTTCTTTGTCTTCTTCGTCTTCTTCCTCAGCAATCTTTTTGCCTTTGTCTTTCACACCCAAACCGGAGGCTTGGCCTACTGGAGGAGGTTCGGTAGTGTGAGTTGCCTTTGAGGAAGGAGGTGGTTGGGACATAGATTCCTTCTCTCCCCCTTGTTTTGGAATGGACACGAAATCAAGTAGCCATTCGAGTTTGCTGAGCAGAGAAAGGGCGGGAGCGAGCTTCTCTGCAAGGTCACGCCTCACAGTGTAGTTAAGGATAGGATCATATGCTTCGAGGATGTTGGATATGGCAGAGTGGACATCCGAAACACATGACTTTATCACCTCCCTTTCGGACCGAAGAGAGTCAATCTCCTGTTGAGAGTTAGAGAGTTGAACACTCTTGACCTTCAAAGCAGTGGTCTTCTTGGCAAGAACATCCATAAGAGAGTTCTCAGCAGCCAAATCTTCTTGTAGCTTCGAGAGATGCTCGTCAATGGTTGTGCGAAAGGCTGAGTTGTCGTCTGAAAGCATTTGACGAAAAGAAGCGAAGGACTTCAACTCAATGGAGACTGACGTTGCTAACTGTTGAACGATTGGTTCCAACGTAGTTTTGGCAGCAGTTGCACTCTCCTGTAAAGACTTTAACAGAGAATAGGCATCAGAAAATAGTTTATCGACTTTTTTGGTCGCAGCCTGACAGGCTTTTGTTGAGGCATCGATGGCGGAGGTTGCAGAAGCAATGGAATCTTGCTGAGCCTTGGAGAAAGCGTCAACAATCTTCTGAACTGCATCTTCAGAAAGAGATGACTGAGAAGTGGAAGAGGAGGCAATGAGCAAGTCAATCTTGTCATGGAGCTCCTTGAGATGTCGTTTGGTGACAGGAGCGTCGTCATCGTCATCACTCTGTATTTGAAACGGACTATAGTAGACCGAGTCAAATGTCATATCTTCCCCGCCAAGGAAAGGTTCGTCTCCCTCTGAAGCATGACCAGGAGAAGGTGGTGGTGGTGAAGCTGGTGGTGTAGTAGTATGGGTAGGTTCGAGTTGGGTTGTTTCGGGTGTTGGTGTAGGTTCGGGTGCTTTAGTGGTTTCGGGTGCATCAGTATGAACCCCCGTATCAGATACGTTGACTCTAACATCTGCAGTGGATGTTGTAGTTGCATTGGTGAATATTGGTGTTGGTATTGGGATGGAAGTGGGTGGTATTGAAGTAGTGGACGTTATGGGGGGAATAGAAATAGGAATGGTTTTAGGTGGAGAGTTAATGGGAGAAGTAGATGCATGAACTTCTGGGGTAGGAGATATGGGTGGGGTGTTGCCACGTGGAGAGTCATCAGAATCTGAACTCTCACCCTCAGACTCGCTTGAGGAGGAAGCGATGATCAGATTTCGCTTCGGCTGAGTTTTTCTCCTCTTCTGCTGTGGAGACTAAGCAGGCTTGGTGGGTTTCCTCTTCTTTGGAAAAGGGCCTTTTGCTCCTTTAGCCACTTGTTTCCCTTTATCAGCCTTCTTGCCTCTTGGAGCAGGCTTGTCGGCGTCGTGAATGGACTTCAACATCTCGGGAGTAAGATCCCTCGGACCAGAACGCTTGAATTCCTTATATGTTCTGATAATCCGGCTATCAGCAGGAACATCGCCATACCTAGTTTCCGGAATTGAACCATTGAACGGAAACTTGGAAGCGTCCGAGACAATGATCTTCGTGGTATGGAAGGTATCAATCGAAGACATTGGAGCACCAGCGATAATGGGGACGTGGTACTTGTCCATCACCCATTTCGTGATCAGAGTCCAGAACCTAGCGTATGAGATTTCGGAATGTCTGGAGGTAGAGGAGAGACTCTGGATGAGTTGTTGCCATAAAACAGACCCATAATCCATGTTGATGCCATTGTAGATACCATACATTATGGACAGAAATAACCGACTGGCACCATCAGATCCAGCACTTCTTTCAGATAACCCTTTGAATAGAACAGTGAACATCCCGTTCCACTGTGGAGGTAGGCACGACTTCTTGAACTTCGTGACCGTAGTAAGCACCTCCGTATAACCCATGTTATAAAACATGTTGAACAAGTGCCCCATTGGAATCGTTTCAGGGTTAACCCTCGTAGAATCAGGTTCAAACCCTAACAGCGAGCAAAACCTTTGCTTTGAAATTGATGCCTTGTGCTCAAAGACATATAAAAAGATTCTGTCAACGACCTTGTCGTAGTGAGCAGTCGCAAAGATCTGTGACAAGAACCCCATCGGAACAGTTTCAGCTCTTGTAAGTGCAGGAGCAATTGGGGAAAACTTCAAACACTCGATAATGGGGAACATGAAGGCGTCGTAAGCATGAGGGGTTAAATCGATGATTAGGCTTTGTTGTGGGTGAATGGGCAAAATGTGGGATGTTGCGTGAACAGAAGATGAATCTGCCATGGCTTGAAGAAAATAGAGAAGATGATGAACAGTGAAGGTTTAGGGATTTCTTGCGCTCTGGGAATTTTAATTGCAGTAAAGAGGTAAACGGTGGAGGAGGTTGCCTTTTATACTGTGGTGTAAGGAGAGAGAAAGATCTTCCCAAATATTCTATCGAAAAACGAAGGGTTTTTCCGGAGTTGACTGATGTTTGACAGTTGGAGTGGCCGATGATCACGCATGAGAGAGAATGTCAGGTCCCTGATAACACGCCTTCCCATCAGGCGGCGTTTGGAGACGAGACGGTTCAGATTCACACGCGCCCTTCTTGCGTCGTTTGGAGATTAAACAGTTCCAATTCGCACGCTATCCCTTTTAGCGCCGTTTGAAATCAAATCGATTAGACTTCCGCCTGAGTCAGCATGTCTTCATCTTATCCCTTTAAATTGTAACGGTATCTTTTGAAAAATACCCCCACGTGGATTAAAATCAACCACAACCTTTAATCAACCGCCAATCCAAGTAAAATGCCTTGTAATTAATAGAACCTGAATTTAGGAAAATCAAAGATTTTCGTGCTTAGGGTGTAAAAGAAAAGAAAGAAAGCAATATTTTTGGGAAAATATGTGATGTCAATTAAGACACAAAACAAATGATTCCGGGCAAGAATCTCTTCCTTCAAAGTCAAGAGAGACCTTAAAGTGTTTGTGTGGTTTCCCGTTGAATTACGATCAAACACTTATTAAGAAGTGTTGAAAGGCTTCTTTTAACTAGGCTTATTAGGGTGGCTTTCACTTCGATTCAAAATTCCTAATCTTGATATAAGACAGAAATCGAACGAAGTACTTGTGAGACCGGTGTAGTTTATTGAACAAGTAGGTTGGAGATAATTTAATTTGGCTAGGAAATTTATATAAAATCTCAACAAAAAGTTAAAACTGGATCCCATGGGAAGAAATGTTATGGGTGATAACAATTTCATAGGAATCACACAAAAAGAAAATTTTGAGATTTCAAGGAGGTACGTCCGTCAATGCATTAGTGAAAACTAGAGCAAATTAATTGTTCACCATCAATTCGTGTTGGGTATTGAATTTTGGGTTTCACTTAGATCGTAGTGGCACGAAACTAAGATCATAAACACAGAAATTGTGTAACCATAAACCTCAGTGGTATTTCTGAGAGTCTCAAGGGTTACGTTTGTGAAGCGAATATGATGGAGAATTGCAATGTAGATGGTGTAAGAAATCAAAGTACCTCTGCTGTGAGAAATTGGACCAAGCAGAAAACTCTTATCTCATGTGAGAAGAGAGTTAGGTAGCTCACGATTAGAATAAATAAGAAAGCCTAATAGGGAAGACAAGGTTTGTTTATACCATGTCAGTAAGGCCTATTATTCAGAATCACGTGAGGCTTTGGACACATACAGCAGCATGCTTCTAGAGACACTTAGCTAATTCAATAATTTCCCCATAAACGAACACACAAATAAAATGAAAGCCAAAAAGAAAATAAAGAACAAAATATTTTTGGAGTTTTTGAAATTAAATTAAAAAAATCTTTTTGGAATTTTTGATTATATATAAAAAAATAAAAGTAAAAAAGATAATAAAAAAATTGAGAGAAAAAAAAAACAATATTGGAACCGAACACGAGCGTGCGGTTTATTTCGGTTGTGAAAAACTTTGGAACCGAACCCGAGCGTTCAGTCTATTTCGGGTGAGAAAAATTTGGGAACCGAACCCGAACGTTCGGTATATTTCGGTTGCCAAAGAAAATAGGTTTTAAGAAGAGAATAACTTTGACAATAAGATAAATGCATTTTGAACAATTATACATAAGATCTACAACCAAGAAAACTACCTTTGATTGATGAGCGAAAAGCAGATTATTCAACCGAACCCGAGCGTTCGGTTCTTTTCAGTACATTAGTACAAGACCCGAACCCAAACGTTCGGTCTATTTCGCTTCTTACTTTTGAGTTTGAGAGATAATTTTTGGTACTGACTCCGATTCCATCATACCTAGCCCTTGTAGAATTTTGTTGAACGATACTTCTGGAAGAGCTTTGGTGAAGATGTCAGCCAGTTGATCGGTGGTTCGAACAAAATGAATTTCGACGTTCCCATCTTCCACATGATCCTTAATGAAGTGATACCTCAGTGCTATGTGCTTAGTCTTCGAGTGTTGCACTGGGTTATGACATATCCTAATTGCACTTTCAGAGTCGCAATATAGTGGGATCTTTTTCATATTGAGTCCATAGTCCCAGAGTTGACTTTGGATCCATATCACTTGAAAAGTACAGGAGGCAGCTACGATGTATTCTGCTTCAGCAGTAGACAGAGACACACAGGTCTGTTTCTTTGATTGCCAACTGACCAACTTCCCGTCTAGGAATTGACAGCCTCCCGTGGTGCTTTTCCTATCTAGTCCACAACCTCCAAGGTCTGCATCTGAGTAGGCTTGAACGAAGAAGCCTGAGTTAGATGGATACCATAGGCCTAAAGAGGTAGTTCGCTTGAGATAACGGAGTATGTTCTTCACTGCAAGCATATGAGGTTCATGTGGATTCGCCTGAAATCTAGCACAGTAACAAAAAAAGAACATAATATCAGGCCTGCTAGCAGTAAGATACATCAGAGAACCAATCATCTGGCGATATAGCGTAATATCAACTATTGGCTTATCCAATGACGGAGTAAGCTTGGTGCCGAACACCATTGGAACTTTAACCTTTGAATCTCCCATCATGCCAAATTTTGCAAGGAGAGTCTTCGTGTAAACTTCCTGATTAATAAAGATGCCTTTGGGTCCCTGTCTAATATTTAAACCAAGGAAAAAGTTAATTGGACCCATTGAGCTCATTTCAAATTTAGTCTCCATCAGCTTTCTGAATTCAGCCGTTAAGCTAGGATTCGTTGAGCCAAAGATGATATCATCGACATAAATTTGAACAATCATAAGGTGGTTACCTTCCTTCTTACGAAAGAAGGTTGGGTCAACCGAACCTTGTTTGAATTTTGACATTTTTAAAAACTTGGTTAGCGTTTCATACCAGGCCCTCGGAGCTTGTTTCAGTCCATATACGGCTTTGTCCAAAATGTAACAGTGATTGGGGTACCTTTCATTGACGAATCCAGGAGGTTGCTCCACGTACACCATTTCTTCAAGTTCTCCATTTAGAAATGCGCACTTGACATCCATTTGGTAGACCTCAAAGTTTTTGTGTGCAGCATAGGCAAGAAATATTCTAACGGATTCCAGCCTAGCTACAGGAGCGAAAGTTTCTTCATAGTCGATTCCTTCCTCCTGACAGTATCCTTTCACCACCAGACGGGCTTTGTTTCGTATCACGTTGCCTTCCTTGTCAATCTTATTTCTGAAGACCCACTTGAGACCAACAACTGAGGCATCTTGAGGAGTTGGAATGAGACGCCAAACTTTATTCCTTTCGAATTCATTCAGTTCGTCTTGCATAGCTTGAACCCAATCGGAGTGATCAAGAGCAGTGTTAACTGTCTTTGATTCAACTTTTGAGACGAAGGCGTTAAACATATAGAATTCTACTTTTGAAAATAAGGAAGTTTGTTTTGCCTTTAGTTGTGATCGGGTCAGGACCTTTTCAGAGATATTACCGACAACTTGGGAAACAGGATGATCTCTGGTCCATTTGACAAGAGGAGGGTAATTTGAATCATAAGATGGATCCAATTCAGCGTTTACCATCTCTTCTAGTTCAGATTGACTGTCATAGTCATAAAGCATATCGGCATTCTCCCCCTCGACAGATAATCTTTCAGGTGTGTCTTGAGTTTCTGGAGCTATAGGGGTTTCGGGTGGTGTTGAGCGTTCAAGTGTTGACGCACCTTCGGGTGCAGCTTGAGAACTGTTCTCCCCCTCAACATGTGAGCTCGACTGTGATGACGAAGATGTGTCCTCCCCCTCAACTGAAGTATCGTGTTGTGGAGGTTCGTTAGAACTTGATCCTCCTTCATTCATTCTCTTTGCAGTATCTTCGATGAGTTGCTTCAGATGATCTACTTTGTTGTCTGCTGCACTAGCTTCTGAGAGAGTTGCCTTCTCTAGTTCATCAAATAACTCGACGAACATCTCAAATAGGTTTGCGATCGAGGCTGTGACTTCGCCTGTGTGAGAAAAGATTTCTCCAACTATGTCTTCGTTGGCCTTTAGCTTTTTGACATAGCTATCATCAAAAGTCACATAATAGGTTTCTTCTATTTTCCTCGAGCGTTTGTTTAATACCTTGTAGGCTTTAGAAGTGAGAGAATAGCCCAGAAATATCCCTTCATCTGCTTTGACATCAAACTTGTTACGATGTTCTTTAGAATTAAAGATGAAACACCGTGAGCCGAATACATGGAAAAATTTGACATTTGGCTTCCTGTTGTTGATGATCTCATAAGGAGTGAGAGTGAATCGCTTATTGACATATGACCTATTCTGCGTAAAGCATGCTACAGCAATAGCATCAGCCCAAAAATATAAAGGTAAAGAAGCAAAAGTTAGCATGGTTTGGGCCGCCTCACACAAAGATCGGTTTCGTCTTTCGACAATCCCGTTTTGTTGAGGGGTGTAGGGAGCTGAGAAGTTGTGACTAGTTCCTTTTTCAGCCAAGAATTCTTCAAATTCTTTATTTTTGAATTCCAGCCCATTGTCGCTCCTGATGTTGCAAACGACTTTCTTCAGCTGTACTTCAACCTGCTTGATAAACATCTTTAGCTTGAGAGTTGCTTCAAATTTCTGCTTCAGAAAGAACACCCATGTAAAACATGAAAAGTCGTCAACAATAACAAGAATATACTTGCTACCGCCGATGCTTTCGATAGATGATGGACCACACAAGTCAATGTGAATTAACTCTAATGGTTCAACAACTTTAGTGTTTACAATTGATGGGTGACTTTGACGACTCTGCTTCCCCATTTCACACGCAGCACATAAATGTTCTCGATCGAATTTGAGCAGTGGAAGACCTTGAACATGACCACCTGTGACAAGTTTGTTGATATTCTTGAAGTTGAGATGAGAGAGCCTTCGGTGCCACAGCCAGCTTTCGTTAGATTGTGCTTTGGATAACAGGCAGATAGTTGGATTCCCTTTGATAGGTTTGAGGTTCAGGGGAAACATTTCGCCTTTGCGCTCCGATTTGAGAATTACTCTTTTCGTTTTCTTTTCAATTATTTCTGAACCCTCATCATCGAATGAGACCTTGAGACCGGTACCTCCAACAAGCTGAGATACACTGATGAGGTTGTGTTGTAGTCCTTCAACGTATGCAACCTTCCTAATCGTAAAATCACCATTTGTTATCATTCCATAGCCTTTTATTGTGCCGAATGAGTTGTTCCCGAACTTGACATTTCCACCGTTTGAAAGAGACCGAAATTCCCTCAGCTCTTCCTTCCTTCCTGCATGTGACGCGAGCAGCCACTGTCAATGTACCATTCTTCGTCAAACTGCTCGTCACTGATAACCTGCAAAAATTAAGCAGATTTCGGAACCCAAAGTTTATTGGGTCCACGTGAGCCTTTCACAGGAACAGGAATAGTAAGAGAGATGTCAACAAGATATGCTCTTTTTATTAAAGTTGTTTCATCTTTCTTTTTAATGGTGAAAACCTTAATTTTATTGGGATTTGTTACAGTCGGTTTGGATTCAGGTTTAGGCACTAGGACATTGGAATGCTTTTGATCAGTTTTGACTGAGGAGACCTTCGATTTCCCTTTCAAATCTGTTGAAGATTTTGGATTTTGAGTATTAACATAATTGGATTTAGAATGAGGTTGAGAGAAATTAGAAGGATTAGAAGAGGTAGAACGAGAGAATTTAGACTGAGATGTTTTCTTGACTTGAGGTTCTAAGTGACCCTTTTGTTTTTGATCATTAGTGGTACCAAACTTAGAACTTTGGTTGCTTTTGCTCTCAGAACCGAACTTATGCTTTCGGTAGCTTGTGTTTTCTGAACCGAACCTTTGCCTTCGGTTATCATAATTTTCAGAACCAAACGTGTCCTTTCGGTTGTTATGACTCTCTTGCGATCTAACAGTACTTTTCTCTGACTTTGAATTTCTGTCATGACAAGAGAAATGGGCGTTTTGAGATTGCCAAAATTGTTTTCGTTCTGAGAGATTCTTCTTGTATCTCATATTCCTTTGCTGCTTTTGATTCTTCACTTGTTTCGGCTGTCGATGGATATTTGCTTTTTGCTTTTGCTTTTTGTCAGCCGGTTCACTCTGAATTGATGAGGTTTCGCTTGAAGGAGTGACTTCTTTTGCAGGATCTCCTTTTTCTTCAGGAACAACTTTTGTACCACTAGTACTTGGCATGTCAAAGTTATCGGGCTTGTTCAGAGGCTCTGGTACATATCTGCCTTTGGTTTTCCAGGACGTCCGTTCAGACAGACCAACAGTTTCGTCAGCATTGTCGATAGGAGCGGACCATAAGAATTCATCACAACCATCAGCATTGTCTTCGTTTACAATGGCTGTGAGTTCAGCTGTCTGATGTTCGGTTACACCTGTGACCTTATACACTTGATTTGGAGTCGTCCTAACCTTTTGGTATACAACAGCCTTTTCTTCAAGGATCGGGGACTTTTGTTGGGACAAACGAGCAAACTCCACAGAATTTTCTGAAATAAGATTGTTGTGGTTTTCGGGTTCGCTCTTGACAAACTCAGAACAGTCAACTACATCCTCTACAAAAATTTCACTCATATCATCATCCTTATTAAGCTCAGATGCATTTTCAACATCAATTTTATTTTCTGAGCTCAAGTTGACATTCAATGAGTGAAACTTTTGTATGGTTTCGGTCCTTAGTTTCAATTTATCATTTTCATCCAAAAGGTTTTTCAGCATGTCCTTATGGTCCTTGGACTTTATGAAAGATTCGATTTTTTCTAGTCCATACATATAAGTCGGATTTACATCCTCAAACGAAACTACACTTTCGCAATTATATGCTTCAGCGTCGATTTCATCCTCCTTAAACTCAAGGAAGGGCAAAATCATGCGATAAGTTTTT
The DNA here is from genome assembly GCF_051521515.1 of Lactuca serriola. Taxonomy (NCBI): domain Eukaryota; kingdom Viridiplantae; phylum Streptophyta; class Magnoliopsida; order Asterales; family Asteraceae; genus Lactuca; species Lactuca serriola. The sequence continues at coordinate 155,989,234 of NC_136415.1, forward strand.
TGCCATATTTCACAGTTTAAATGAAGTTGTGTGATATTAGTGTAAAGACGCTTAGCAATTAAACAAAAGACATTTCTCTGTTTTAAAAGTTTCAAATTGTCTCTTTGTAAATAAATGTTTTCGTCCTTGGATTTGATTAACTCCGACTCCTTCAGCTCGATCCACATCCTCCGTTCCTCACTTTTTGAAGATGCCCTGCTTAATTGGTCAGTTAGGTTAGAATTGGTGACCCGTGTTTGAGTTAAACTGTTGTCTAGATGCGAGATTCTTGAATTTACATTTTTTAATTCTTTTTCATATGAGATTTGTAGGACTTTGAATGAAACAAAAATAGATTGTACCTTCTTTATTAACCCATCAAGCTCGTTAAACTGCACGCTGAGAGGTTTTGCTATGAAGCACAAGTCCTCTCGCTCCTTTGTGTCTTCATTCCCACCGTCTGTGTTGTATCCCCTCATTTGAGACACATCCGACACCATCAAGCACTTTCCTCCGCTTCCTTCATCCTTCGCAACATAAGCCTTTCCATGAGATGGCTTCCTTACTTCATCATCCTCAGAGTCAGTAGACCAGACTTCCACGCCACCGAACTCATCATCTGCTACCGAACCCTGCACAATTAAAGCATTCATTGAAGGGTTAGTGACAGCTTTCTTTTTCTTGATCTCTTCTAGCTTTTTCATTAACACAGCTTCTTCATCTTTCTCTTCATCCTTTTCTTCTATTTTCTTGAGAACACAATCTTTGGCATAGTGGTTCTTTCCTCCACAATAGTAGCAGTTCACACCCGAATCTCCTTCAGCTTTCGGTTCCTTCTTTGGTTCTTCTGCTTTCGGTTCTTCCCTGACCTTTTCAGAACTGTAACTTCCCTGCCAATTTCTATTCTTATTTGTAGGAAACCTTTTCTTGATGAACCTCTTCGGGTTTGACACCATCATTGCATAGTCTTCAGAGGTAAGGTCATAGTCCTCTAAGTTGAAGTCTTCATCTTCCATCACACCTTTGCTTTTGGAAAGAAGGGCCAATGATCCCAAGCTTGAAACTACATTTTTCTCCTGCAAGACAATCTTTTCTTGGGATTTCAAAATCCCTACCAGCTTTGCCAATGAGTAATATTTGAATTGCCGATGTGCTTTAACGGTGGACACAACCGCTCTCCACTCGGATCTAAGACCGTTTAAAAACGTAACCTTTTGTTCAATCAACTTCCTTTCAATATCATGTTTAATCATCTTACTAAGAAGATGATTGAAGCGATCGAACGTTTGAGTTACAGTTTCTTCAGAACTCTGCTTGAATTCACCAAACTCGGACAAAAGTAAGGTTTGAATGGAATGCTCGAGATCTTCATCTGTGGAATATAACTCTCGCAGCCTATCCCATCTCTTTAGCAGTGCTGCACGAACTCACTAGCCTGAAAGTATCAGATTGAAGAGCGAATCTGATCAGTCTCAATGCTTTAATATTGCACTGAAATTTATCTTTTTCGTCTTGGGCAACATCTTTTACATCTTTCAACAGATCATTATACTCTTTCTGAGTTTTAATGATTCTTGATGTTGCTGAATGGGCGAATGGTCCAGACACGATTGCCTCCCAAATAAGATATCTGTTGTCCTCATATCCAAAGACATAATCTTCAAAGTGATGTGCCCAGACTTCGTAATCCTGGGTGTAAAGGATGGAAATCTTCGTCGTTGATCCAATGCTGTTTGAGATGTTAACTAGATTTGATTGTGACTCGTCCATGCTAGATCGAATAACCTGTTTAAAAGATCAGACTCGTAATATATTAATTTAGGGCAAAACGAATAAATGCTGAGTTACGTCAATTATGGGATGACGGCTCAATAAATATTAGTTAATGCAGAATAACCCTAATCGCAACCTTTTTCACAGAAAAGATGTGTATGAATTACACAACCTCCTGCTCTGATACCAATTGATAAGTTAAAATAACAAACGTGAAGATCGATTAGATCTTTGTAACAGGTATTACGATGAACACAAAACAATAAATCAGACAAGTATGAATCAAAATATGTCGAATGATTAGATCGAACAATCCTCAGCAGAGCTCGACTAAGAACTTCCGTTGTAGAGGATTTAGGGTTACAAGAACGATAATAATAAACTTCTGAATATGCTGTGATCGTTCTATTCTATCCTCTTTTTTTAAGATGCATGCAAGCACCTATATTTATATACAACCCTACTAAACTCACGGATGGACAGGCCCATACCGAAGATACAAAAATGGACTAGCTAACGAGCCCAATAGACGCAACACTTAATACAAAACACGACCCAACACAAAGGTTATCATTCACAGTTTTCTTCTCCTCTTTCAAGGTATTAAATGTATAAGCCGGATAAGTAGAATATCCCTTCGACATAATTTACGAGTTTTTAAGAAAGAAATTTATTATTTCCACCGTAGACATAAATAGAATCTTCCCTTTCGATAGGGATGCATATCATCTCTTTGTAACACAAGAGCTCTGCGTGGTTCTTTAACAACCAATCCATGTCGAGAATAATATCAAAGATAGGAATTAGGTTAGCAGGAAGATTATAACTTTCAATTCCTATAACACTAACTCTATAGGCTTTATCAGCAAGTAATGATATATTTCCTATGTTATCTATATGAAATGATTAGACAATTGCGTAACAAGCGATTTGAAAAGAATATGCGAATTTATAAGGCACGAAAGAATCTGATGTATTGAAATCAAATAAGATGTGAGTAAATCTAGAGTTTACGAGAAAATTACTAGTCACAACATTCGAGTTTTAACTTACTTCCTTTGTGGTAATCTAAAATGTACGATATTTTAACTTTTAGTTTGCCAAACGATTGTCAAACTCTTCAAACTTATTAATTACTAGCGGTGCTCAAACCTGCACCCGCTCATCATTCTCTATTGGGCTTTCGATCCTAATCTTTGAGTTAAAACTCAATTCTCATTGCAGACTCATGCCCCTTCTTGGTTTATAGACTAAACTCGTGATAAGCTCTTTACTTTTGCTATAACAGCAACTCGAATGGTTTTATTCTAATTACATTTGTATTTATAACACACAAGACACATAACGAACCAAACTCTTGTATTAGAATCAGATCATATAAATCAAGCTGATGGAATAAAGAAAATGAAAAGAGTTTGACCAACACGTAGATGCTTTGGAACAGAAAGAATAGCACCACTTATCTCTAATTCGTGTTTTCGGACCTACACATCTTTTAGCTTTTGGCACCTCCTCCTTTTTAGTTGGAGTACTCTTTGATTGTTGAACGGAAACTTGACACCCCGCCATTTGACTAGTAAGAGTAGGGCAGAAACATTTCTTGTGGCCAGTAACACCACATAGCAAGTCAGATCTCTGGCTAATGATTACTCAATTCTTTAATGAAGATCGTTATATTTCTATCGACTACCTCGACCATTTACTTCTTCAGTATTCCTACTGAAGTTTTTATCACTATATAAGACATGGTTCTCTGAACCAATCAACTCCTTTCGCGGATTTATACTAATCGGACTCGATTCTTTATGACATTAAGATTTGAACGATAATGATCTTCTTAGTCATTACCGAAACGAAGGTAAGGACACACATGAATAAAACGAAATCATTTACTAGCTTCTTGGTAACGTTGTGACTTTTTCCTGATCCAAGTGTGAGTCATGTGCTTCCAGTAGTATAGGCCTCTACTACTATTCACACCTACTCATACTCGTCCGAAGTATTGTCTCGCAGTTCCCAAGTCACCATTCAAAAGTTTTCACAAAGCAACTTATCACACATGAATGTGTTTAAACAAATACATACAACACTTTCTCCTAGACTCAACTAGGGTTTTCACGTTTCTATCAAACATATATTGGATTACCTATACTCGCCTTTTAGGATTCTTCTCATGCATATGCTCGTTTTAATATATCCTAATACTTTTCCATAGGTCGATAGAAATTTTACTTCCATTTCTTCATATAAATTCTTTCTTGAGTAGTGTCTACTTTACAAGACATACTATTCCAAAATTTACTCTAGCGGCATGGAGACAAACGGTCTTCTACTACCTGCATCATCTTCTAACTCATGAAATCCATCATGCACATTTATTCATTTCATTATTCTTCCTTGACATCGTTATTCTTGTATCTGAGTAAGTCTAAGTCTACTTCATAGGAGTCTATCCTAAGAAGTCTGCATCTTAGCTGCATCTCAGCAAGCTCTACTAGCTTCAACTTGGTTCTCTGTCATTCCTGACTACAACATCTCTTCTCATACGATACTATGGGTGTATTTCTTCTTTAATTAAGCATTATACCTTACTTAAACAAGTAAGTTGCTTAACCACTTACCACTAAATGATTCAATTCACCATCCCAATCTTGTATGTTAAATTTGGCTTAACACACAATGGAAATTCTATAAGGATGGGATAGAAGTCAATCATCACTTAGTATTATTAAATACTAAGTCTGAACATCTTGTATAGGGTTACTAATCGAACTGCATACTACATTACAATGTTTTTGACAAAGTCTTGGCCTGTTGAGTCTGAAAACATCATTAGTCCTTCCTTTAATTCATCTAAATCTTGTACAACATCTATTGAGATACTATCGAAGTATTGACCGCCATCTTCGGTTCTTCTGACTCTCTGAACAATCACCGCTTCAATCTAAACAGCAGTGGAAACAACTTCGTGGATTTGTATCAACACATTTGTCTCGCCCAAACGTGTTTCAAACGCACATCTTTCTTCCAAAGATGTTATGATATATCAAACATACTTTAAATGTATATTACCACTCTATTGGTATTAATACACTAATTACGATAACAATTCATATTTATTATTTTACGATATCTCGCGATCGTTTATTTATAAACTTATCGATGTCAACTATCATAAGTCTCTTTATCACTTCGAAAAATTCTATTACGAAAATTTTTAGAATTCTGAACATAAAATTTTCTAAACCAAGGTCGGCAACAGACCTTAAGCTTTCTCAAATAATAGCAATTATAGATAAGCACCTTAAGGCATGCTATATTCATTTATCATTTAGCACATATTAGAATATAAGGCATATCTCCTCTTAATATTCTAGTGCTTGACTCCATTAAGAATTCAACCTAAAATATACCAGATACATATTGTATCATCTTCACTTACCAATTCTTATTTAAGCTTAAAATTTCTCAAAACTCCTAGTTCACTTAATCTAATTTTTCTTAAAATTCTGAAGTAACTTAATATCTTAGAATATTAGGGTTTATCACTACCCAATCCCCCACTTAAATATTTCCTATGGTTTGTATCCATATACTTATTATGAATCAGCTCATATATTGAGCTTCCAACAGTTTAAGTCTAAATACCAATCTGTGATATTTAGTTCACTTAAACCATTGCTCTGATACCATGATTGAAAGACCCTAACTTTCGTATTTATGAAAGACCCAAACTTTCATACTATTCCAACATTATTCTTAAGTTACTTCCTCAAAACATGCTACATGCATATTTATAAAACAATATTTTATATTGATAAAGTGATTACAAAAGATTGGATACAAACCGACTAAGTTTTATTACATTTCATATCTACCCAGGAATCTACTATTCATATACATACATGAACATTAAAATACATAGAAATAGTATTAACTATTCTAAATCTTTCAGCAGTATAAAACTATATTGGATACTCATCACCTGCAATTGTTAAATATTGAGAGGGTTAAGTGATAACGCTTAGTGAGTTCAATATATAGTGAGTTCAATATATTGAATTCACTAAGCGTTATCACTTATCCCTCTCAATATTTAACAATTGCAGGTGATGAGTATCCAATATAGTTTTATACTGCTGAAAGATTTAGAATAGTTAATACTATTTCTATGTATTTTAATGTTCATGTATGTATATGAATAATAGATTCCTGGGTAGATATGAAATGTAATAAAACTTAGTCGGTTTGTATCCAATCTTTTGTAATCACTTTATCAATATAAAATATTGTTTTATAAATATGCATGTAGCATGTTTTGAGGAAGTAACTTAAGAATAATGTTGGAATAATATGAAAGTTTGGGTCTTTCATAAATACGAAAATTGTGGTCTTTCATATTCCTTATTCAAGGTCCTTAGTGTCATGATCAAACGACTTGAAAGTATACAAAATAAATGTTTTTTGGGGGTGGTAATGAAGGGCCAGAAAATTCACTTGGATTCCTTGGAATAAAGTCCTCATCAGTACGAAGAATAGGTATCTTGGAATTGGAAGTCTTCACGCTCTCAATCTCGCGTTAACCGCTAAAAGGTGGTGGCGATTTAGAACGAAAGAGGGATCTATTTGGAAGGATTCTATCGCTACTTTACATGGAGTTGATGGAGGTCTTGGTAGGAATATGCCAAGTATATTTAGAACAAGGACGGGGGAGGGGGGGATTAGACAAATTCATCACTTTTTGAACCATCTTAATATTGATTTTCATTCACTATTCACTGCTCAAAACAATGGTTGGGCATGAATCGGTGAACTTGGTGACAAGTACAAGGTATCCTATCTTAGACATCTCATTGATGAGGCTTCTCTTGGTGTAAACGAAATCTACACTATGTGGAACTTGATAGTTCTTGGAAAAGTTAATTTGTTGGTTTGGCGACCACGTCTTCATAGGCTCCCAACTCATATGAATTTAGAGAGAAGAGGCATACACATTGGCTCTAATCTATGCCCCATATGTCATACGGTTCCGAATCTGAAGACCATCTTTACGGGGATTGCTCACTCATCATGGAAGTAAGTGCGGCTTTCCAAAAATGGTGGAATGTTTTACCCATTCAATGTACAACTGTTGAGAATTTTTTTGCTGCACACACTAGGAATCAAGGAATCAGGTGAACACCAAACGGGACAACATCATTGTAGTTATCCTTCTTGCAGTAGTGTGGGAGATATGAAACTATAGGAACGGTATGGTCTTCAATTCTAGAGTTCGTAGCAGTAAAGAGTTGGCTTGCATTGATCAAATCACCGCCTATCATTGGATCAAGACTAGAACTAGAAATGATACAAATGTAAATTAGAACAGTTGGTGCAATGATCCTGAAAATGAATGTAACAATTTCTTGTACTTTTAACTTCTCGCTAGTTTTTGGTTAATATAGCTCTTACTTCTTGTTAAAAAAAAGGCCAATTCTCTTAATTTGTTGGTTCACTTGGTTACAACTTAGTGGTTTAATCGAGGCAGTTCTAGGGATGATTAGTTGAATACTATGGGTGGTAGTAGTAGTACTGGTGATTGTTGTTAATCACAGATTAAAAATATCATACCAGAATATATATAAGATTTTTATAAACCATTTTTGCAGATAATGTATTAGAATAACATTTTTAGTTGCTTAAACAACGAGAGGTATGCTGACTTAGTATAGTTAAAGCAGATATATAAATTAAGATAATAATAATAGTTAAATTATGATTGAAGACAAAGCATGCAAACTTACACAATGGACGAGCATCTTCGTGCATGGTGACCCGGCGATGAAGTGGGGTCAGCTCTGATGGTCTGCGTGTTACGTTTAGTTGCATTGATGGTGCGCGTGGCTGGCCGCCTGGTCCAGTTGAATATTGGTTATACAAAATACGCATTTCGTTTTAGTATTTTAATAGTTTCTTTTTTCAATTATATTATTTAAATATAATTAATTATTGACAATATGATAATATATTTCAAATATATTACGATGGTTTAACATTTATCAACCAGATGTCAATTGTTTATTCCAACTCTACTAGGTAATGTTCATCGAAAATTACTTTAAATCTCGAACCATTTCTAAAATATGGCACCGCATTATCATTTCTGTAGAATTAGAATCCATATGAACAAATTGTAACATACTACCGTCTACCGTCATTTTTTTCATAGGATTGAAACTAAAAGATAAAGCTTAGAAATTTAATGTGTAAAAGAAGTGAATGGATAAAAAAAAATGTATTAAATTGTTAAATTGTTAAAGGGTGATAATAACCCTTTAAAATTTGACTATTTTTGGAAGGTGTCAAACAAGCCTTTTTGTCCCCATTAGAGGGACGTATGCATGGTGGCATCACTATTGTCCATGGTGATCTCTAATAAACATTGACTGTTTTAATAAACCAACCGGAATAGTATTAGGATAAATGTTAGATTTGATTACTAACTTTTTAAATTGTTCAAAAGATAATATGTGAACTGAAAATATGTTTGACTTATAACAAAAAAATTACAAATACTAGATGTCAATTGTTTATTCCAACTCTAATAGGTAATGTTCCTCGAAAATTACTCTAAATCTTGAACCATTTCTAAAATATGGCACCGCATTATCATTTCTGTACAATTAGAATCCATATGAACAAATTGTAACATACTACCGTCTACCGTCATTTTTTTCGTAGGATTGAAACTAAAAAGATAAAGCTTGGAAATTTAATGTGTAAAAGAAGTGAATGGATAAAAAAATGTATTAAATTATTAAATGTTAAAGGGTGATAGTAACCCTTTAAAATTTGACTATTTTTGGAAGGTGTCAAACAAGCCTTTTTGTCCCCCATTAGAGGACGTATGCATGGTGGCATCACTATTGTCCATGGTGATCTCTAATAAACACTGACTGTTCTAATTGTTAAAATTTGGTTAACCTTAAGTTCTTAACCTTCAACCTTCAAATTGTTCTTTCTTGAGCTCCAAGTTCATCCATATGTCGAAAGGCACATATTTACTATCACCATAATCCAAAAATGCTTAATCCGACATATGTTCGTTTCCAATCTATTCCCTGAACTTTGTCCCCTTCTCTAACACTCTTAGATTATATAAAATTTTCATTCCATTAAGGTTAACACATTATCACATATTCAATCACATACTTTGTATACTTGCCTAAGTATACTTACCAATTCTCATTCATCATTATCTAATTATACATAATAGATGTTTATATAGCAATTTACCATCCAATTATAATTACCTTTATAAAGACATATTATTATTTTTTGAGCAGAAAGAGGAATGTTTTTCATTTCATTACAAAATTCATAAGAAAGATTTACATAGACGTTGAGGGTAACCGAGCAACAAGCTGTGCTGTAACCCCTTTTTTGGTTGGCAAAACTAATTCTTTTAAAAACATCTATAGATCTTGGAGTCATAATATTACTATGCATGACCCGTTAGACTTTATTGAGTAGCTCCACAACTTCTGGCACAAGGAAACCAAAAGTATCAAATGCAAAGGGTATAAACGTGTGTTGATTTTCCATGCACGCTTTCTCATGTTTTGCTACTTTGCTTGATGCAGCTTTTAAAGCAGATTGTCCTACAGTGAAAACTCCACTCCCCAAGCCCACAAGAGGGGAAACCCCTGTTAGATCCACACATGCATGTTTTCCTCCAGCTCATCCAAATACTAAAACATCAGCTGCTCTAAGTGTTGATCTTCCTTCTAATGGGTCAGTCAGAAAGTTCACATGGGCCTCTTTCTTAGCAGAAATACCAGCACGCCTAAATATGTCGAAAAGAACATCCCTAACCAGATCGTGTCGGTACTTGAAACTCGGGAGCTCTTTACAATGAACTGCATGCTCCCCAAAGAAGTCCAAGCATGCCTTGTGACAAACAGGGCAAGTCTCGTCAGCTGGAAATAAAGGGATCATAGGGCGATACTTAAGGATGACACGATGCTCCACTGGCGACATATGCTGGCCAAGACCGTCAATAGGAATAGTCATAAGAAAATTCTGAGCATGTGGGGCCCTTAGACACTCAAAAATTGCTTTCTGTCTAATCGTCATGTCGAAGTGAACTTCCATGTCTTGGAAAATTTTACTAAAAAGGGCACCCACCAATGAATGTTGGGCTTTTGGAGGGGCGGTGTCCTTATTAGTGAAACCATTTAAGTCAAAGCCTGGAATCGTATCATAAAGACAGGCCAAAGCACAAACATAATCTGAATCCATACCACATATGACACTATTTCGTAAGATGTGGTCTTGTAATACCCACGATTGAGCTCGTGAGGCTACAAAAGCATAGGAGGAAGCCTCGACTACTGAGTACAACCACAAAAGTGGTGTGACAAGTGCAGAAGGAAGAACATTGGGAGATGCTCTAAAGATGTGACATGCTTCCAATGTGGAAAGACTGGTCACTATGCCAACGAATGCACGACCAAGAGAGAATTATGCGTTAAGTATGGTGAAGAAGGACACTTCAAGCAAGACTACCCAAATAGCGAAGGATCTACAAAGACAAACATACCACCAAATCCAAAGGCAAGAGCATTCTAGATGATCCTCGATGAAGCAGGTGATGATGCAAGGGATTAGGAATAAGGATCTATAAAGTAGACATACAAATAGTATCATGTGGTGTATCCTAATATAAGAGGCATAATGTAGGGTGAACTTGAATATCTATGTAATCATTTCAAGAAATAATATAAACCTTGGTTATGTTATCTGATGTGTTAAGTTGATATATGATTTTTCTTCTATGGTGACTTGGAGAACTGCAAGACAATACTTGGGAGTAGTATGAGTAGGTATGTGATGAGATTAAAACTTTAATCTTTGAAGATCGATTAGATCTTGAACAGGTAAGTAAATATAAAACAGCAAGAACACGAAAATAAGAACAAGGCAAGAGTGAATCAAACGTGTCGAATGATTAAAACAAAATCCTCAGAAGAGCTCGATTAAGAACATCAACTGTAGAGGATTGGTAGGTTTACAAGAAGTATCAAAGAAATCTGTAAATACTATCGTTATACTCTAGATCAATCCTTAACCTAATATGCATGCAAGCATATACTTATATAATAAACATAATGGGCTCTCGGTTGGACAGGCCCAAACCGGAATACAAATTAAATAAACAAATAGCTGAGCCCAAAGACGCAACCCTTCAACAAATCTTCAACCCAACAATCTCCGCCTTTGCGTCAATTGGAGCGAGATCTTCACTTGTTACTTGGGCCAGCAGCGGAGGCAGGTACCTTCTTCTTCATGGTGTTAAACAGACGAGAGATAAGAGCCAGAATCGTCTGCCTAAACCTGATGTACCACTGGATCATGTCATTGAAGTACTTAACATCATCCGCTGTATTCTCTTTACACCTTTGGATGATCGACAACACATGCTCTAGACAAGCAGTGGTGTAAAGGTGTTTGTCAGCTAAAGCAAAGAGACATTTCTGTCCTTCTGCTCTAGTGAACATAACCGAATTGCGTCTCGGGTCGATCTTGCCCATTTTCATCTGATTGAGATCACTGGCCGATCCCACAGGAGCTATCTTCGGTTTCTTCTTGAAGACAGTGGCTACCTCCTGATCCATAAGGGCTACCTCCATGATATAACAGACAATCATCCTCTTGAGATGGTCTATGATCGGACCATATTCAGCTTCATTTGTCAAGAGGATGTTATGCAAAACAATCCAATCATGAGGATTTAAGTTCGGTAGATCTGCCAAGGAGATATGATGTGTAGTTCTTGCAGATCCTCGAATCACCTTGAACCGAACATTAATGAATCTACCTTTGGTGTAAGGCTTCAGTACCCGGACGTTCACTATCTTCTGGGCGCTCCAAGTTAGATACTGAGGACGAGCAGCCTTCAGATAGAAGTCGATGAGCTCCCTATCAACCTCAGGGTTCGGATGAGGGACTTCATAAATATTTGAGAAGGCGTGGAAGATAAACGCCTTTCGAGTCAACGGCATGTCGAATTGCGAATCGACAGAATTATTGCAGTCGAACGAAATCACCGGCTCGAGCCATAAGATGCTGGGAGTGTCTATGGCCTCTTTGATCATTCGCTCCCGAGTCCAGACAGGGAAGAGAGTCTTCCTGCTCTCGAGTAGATCGTTGGCTTCCTTCTGCTTGCGTTCGGCTTCTTCAGCTTCTCGCGCCACACGATTAACATCTTCATCAGCATTGCGACTGTTCTTTCGTTTCAACATGTCAGCAATGGTTTCTTTATCTTCATCTTCATCTTCTTCCTCAGCTATGTTTTTCCCTTTGTCTTTCACACCCGAACCCGAAGCTTGACCAGTCGGAGGTGGTTCGGTTGTGTGAGTAGCTTTGGAGGAAGGAGGTGGTTTCGATCCAGTCTTCTTCTCTTCTCCCCCTTGTTTCGGATTGGACACGAAACTAGGTAAGCCTTCGATTTTGCTGAGAAGGTCCATGGCAGGAGAAAGCTTTTCAGCAAGGGTTCGCCTCACCGAATGGTTTAGAATTGGATCGTGTGCTTCTAGGATGTTTGATAAGGCAGCGTGTACATCCGAAACACATGTCTTGATGACCTCCCTTTCGGATCGAAGAGCTTCAAGCTGTTGTTGAGAGTTTGATAGCTGAGTGCTCTTGACCTTTAGGGCGGTGGTTTTGCTTGCCAGAACGTCCATCAATGAGTTCTCAGCTGCGAGATCCTCCTGAAGCTTAGCTAGGAGCTCATCAATGGAGGCACGAAGGGCCGAGTTGTCGTCGCATATTGATTGGCGAAGGTTGGCGAACGAGGTCAACTCCGTTGAGACGAACTTTGCCAATTGCTGAACAATCGGTTCCAAAGTTGTCTTGGTAGAATCCGCACTCTCCTGTAAGGACTTAAACAGGGATGAGGCGTCGTTGAATAGTTTATCGACTTTTGCGGTCGCAGCCTCACAGGCTTTGGTAGAGGCGTCAATGGCGGCAGTGGTTGAGGCTACCGAATCATGCTGAGCCCTGGAGAAGGCATCAACAATCTTCTGAAGTGCAGCTTCAGATAGAGAGGACTGTTGGTTGGAAGATGAGGTGATAAGTAAGTCAACCTTCTCGTTGAGCTCCTTAAGATGCTTCTTTGTCACTGGAGCATCATCCTCTTCATCACTCTCAACCTGAAACGGACTAAAATAGACCGAATCGAAGGTCATGTTATCACCGCCAAGGAACGGGTTATCTCCATCAGAGGCGTGATCTGGAGATGGTTAGGGTGGTGAAGCTGGGGGTGTTGTGGGTTTTGTGGATTCAGGTTGAGTGTGGGGTGGGGTAGTTTCGGGTGGTGGTTGAGTGTGGGTAGGTTCGGTTGTATGGGTTTCGGTTTGAGGTGGTTTGGTTACGGGTGGGGTTTCGGTTACAGGTGGTGTTTCGGTTGCAGTTGTGAAAATGGGTGGTGGTATAGGGAAAGAGGTTGGAGGAATAGTGGTAGTGGGGTTTATGGTGGGAATGGAAGTAGGAATGGTTTGAGTGGGTGAAGGAATGGGTGAGTTGTGGATTTCCATATATGGGGTAGGAGATCAGGGTGGGGTGTTGCCTCCTGGAGGGGTTTCGCCTCTTTGAGAGCCGTCCGAGTCCGAACTCTCGCCTTCAGGGTCACTCGAAGAAGAGGGAATAACAAGTTTGCGCTTCGGTTGAGTCTTCCTCCTCTTCAGCTGTGGGGACTGTGCAGCTTTTGTCTGTTTCCTCTTCTTGGGAGAAGGACCCTTAGGAGCTTTGGTCGCTTGCTTCCCTTTGTCCGCCTTTTTGCCCCTGGGCACCGGTTTGTCAGCATCATGGATGGACTTTAGAATTTCCGGTGTAAGTTCCCTAGGACCAGATGCCTTGAACTCTTTGATCGTCCGGATGATCCTGCTGTCGGATGGGACGTCGCCATACATTGTCTCCGGAATAGAGCCAATGAAAGAGAACCTGGATGCATCAGAAACGATTATCTTGGTGGTATGAAAAGTACCGACCGAAGACATCACTGCACCAGCAGCAGTGGGTATATCCAACTTATCCATCGCCCATTTGGTGATAATAATCCAGAACCGGGCAAACGACACCTCAGAATGTCGTGATGAAGAAGAAAGGCTCTGGATGAGCTGTTGCCAGAGGACCAACCCAAAGTCTAGGTTGACTCTGTTGTAAATTGCGTACATAATCGACAAGAACAGTCGACTAGCACCATCGGATCCTGAGCTCCGTTCAGACAAGCCCTTGAAGAGGACTGTGAACATGCCGTTCCACTGCGGCGGCAAGCAGGATTTCTTGAACTTTGCGACGGAGACGAGCGCCTCCGTGTACCCCATGTTATAGAACATGTTGTAAAGATGCCCAATCGGAATCGTCTCCGGATTAATTCTCGATGGGTCAGCAGCCAAACCAAGCAAAGTACCAAATCGCTGTCGAGAAATAGAGGTCTTGTGATCAGCAACTTCGAAGAACACCCGCTCGACTGCTTTGTCGTAATAGGCAGTCGCATACACCTGCAAGAGAACCACCATTGGCACAGACTCAATCCTGGAGAGAGCTGGAGCGATTTGGGAGTACTTCAGGCACTCGATGATCGGCGACATGTAAGAGTCGTACGCCAGAGGGTTTAGATCGATCACCAAGCATTGTTGTGGACGAATAGGAAGGATGTGTGAGGTAGCATGGACTGAGGATGATTCTGCCATTGTTGAAGATTGAAGAAGATGATGAACAGGAAAGCTTTTGGGAGTTTTTGTTCTCTTGAAATTTCGGAGGCAGTAAAGAGGTAAATGGGAGTGGAGACTGCCTTTTATAGTGATTGTAAGGAGAGAGAAAAATCTGTTCAAATCTTCTATGCGTGACAGTTAAGGCATGCGATGATCACGTAGGAGAGAGAGTGTCAGATTCCTAGGATCACGCCGCCCAACAAGCGCCGTTTCAGAACAAACCGTTTCAAATCCTCACGCGCCTTTAAATGCCAGAGAGGAGTCGCTTGAAATTCGCACACGCGTCCACTTTGTCAGTAAAAGAGTGGACGTTTCAAATTCACATGCGCCCCTTTTTACCACCGGTTGAAATTCAATCCTTTTATTTCCCGCCTGAGTCAGCAACCCTTCGTCTTATCTTTTTGAATCGCATCTTTTGAATAAATGGCCCACGTGGATGATTGTTGACCACGTCTTAATAATTAATCACCAATGCAATAAATCAGCCTGAAATTAATTAGTAACGGATTTTTGGAAAATCAAAGATTTTCGTGCTAAGAGTGTAAAAAGAAAAGAAATAAAGCAACTCTTTTTAGGAATGACTGTGATGTCAATAATGACACGAAACAAATGATCCCGGGCACGAATCTCTTCCTTCAAGGTCAAAAGAGACCTTAAAGTGTTAATGTGGATTCCCGTTGAATAACGATCAAACACTTATTAATAAATGTTGAAAGGCTTCTTTTAATTAGGCTACTTAAGGGTGGCTTTCGCTTTGATTCAACAATTCTAATCTTGAAATAAGAAAGAAAGTGAATAAAGTACTTGTGAGACCG
Organism: Lactuca serriola; assembly: GCF_051521515.1. Classification (NCBI taxonomy): domain Eukaryota; kingdom Viridiplantae; phylum Streptophyta; class Magnoliopsida; order Asterales; family Asteraceae; genus Lactuca; species Lactuca serriola. The sequence goes on from NC_136415.1 coordinate 156,004,556, forward strand.
GTGTAGTCTGTTGAACAAGTAGGTGGGAATTAATATTAAATTGGCTTGGAAAATATAAAATCTCAAAAAAATAAAAACTGGATCCCAAGGGAAGAAATGTTATGGTGTTTAACAATTTCATAGGAATCACACAAAATAAAATTTGAGATTTCATGAAGGTACATCCGTCAATTCTTTGGTGAAAACTTGAGCAAATTAATTGATCACCGTTAATTCAGATTTGGTGTTGAATTTTGGGTTTCACTCAGCTCGTAGTGACACGAAACTAAGATCATAAACACAGATGTTGTGTAACCATAAACCTCAGTGGGAATTTCTGAGAGTCTCAAGGGTTACGTTGATCAAACGAATGTAATGGAGAAATGTAATGGAGATGGTGTAAGAAATTAAAGTACCTCTGCTGCGAAAAGAAGGACCAAGCAGAAAACTCTTAACTCATGTGAGAAGAGAGTGAGGTAGCTCACGATTAGAATAAATGTGGTAGCCTTATTGGGAAGCCAAGGTTTGTTTATACCACGTGATGAAGGCTATTATTCAAAATCTTATGAGGCTTGGGACACATACAGCAGCATGCTTCTATGGACACTTAAGTAATCCAACAATTATACACCCATAAACGAACGAACACACAAAAAAAAGAGAAAAATATTTTTGGAGTTTTTTTTTTTTTTTAGATATATTAGAAAAAATGAAAAATAATAAAAAAAATATGTAAGAAAAAAATAAGACTAGGAAAGAGTAAAAAAAAACTTTGGAAAAATTTTGAAAAACCGAACCCGAACATTCGGTTGGTTTCGGTTGTATTTTGAAAAACCGAACCTGAGCGTTCGGTTGGTTTCGGTTCCAGAAAATTTTGAAAAAACGAACACGAGCGTTCGGTTGGTTTCGGTTCCAGAAAATTTTGAAAAACCGAACCCGAGCGTTCGGTTGGTTTCGGTTCCAGAAAATTTTGAAAAACCGAACCCGAACCTTCGGTAGGTTTCGGTTTTGGAAAATTTTAAGAAACCGAACCCGAACCTTCGGAAGGTTTCGGTTTTGGAAAATTTTAAGAAACCGAACCCGAACCTTCGGTAGGTTTCGGTTTTGGAAAATTTTGAAAAACCGAACCCGAGCGTTCGGTTGGTTTCGGTTCCAGAAAATTTTGAAAAATCGAACCCGAGCGTTCGGTTGGTTTCGGTTCCAGAAAATTTTGAAAAACCGAACCCGAGCGTTCGGTTGGTTTCGGTTCCAGAAAATTTTGAAAAACCGAACCCGAACCTTCGGTAGGTTTCGGTTTTGGAAAATTTTAAGAAACCGAACCCGAACCTTCGGTAGGTTTCGGTTTTGGAAAATTTTAAGAAACCAAGGAATTTAGACATTCAATCAGAAAATACTTTTAACAATAAGATAAACAATTTTGTACAAGAAATATACAATCAAGAAAACTACCTTTGTGGTGATGAGCGAGTCAGATTATTTAACCGAACCTGAGCGTTCGGTCAATTTCGCTTCTTACGTTTGAGGTTGAGAGGTAGTGTGAGGTACTGACTCTGATTCCATCATACCTAGCCCTTGCAGTATTCTATTGAATGATGCTTCAGGAAAAGCTTTGGTAAAGACGTCAGCCAGCTGATCAGTGGTTCTTACGAAGTGAACTTCGACGTTTCCATCTTCCACGTGATCTTTGATGAAGTGATACCTCAGTGCTATGTGTTTGGTTTTAGAGTGTTGCACTGGGTTATGACAGATCCTAATTTCACTTTCTAAGTCACAATATAGTGGGATCTTCTTCATATTGAGTCCATAGTCTCGAAGTTGACTCTGGATCCAAATCACTTGAGAGGTGCAGGATGCAGCGGCTATGTATTCCGCTTCGGCAGTAGACAACGACACGCACGTTTGTTTCTTGGATTGCCAGCTGACCAACTTCCCGTCAAGGAATTGACAGCCACTAGTGGTGCTTTTTCTGTCGAGTCCACATCCTCCAAGGTCAGCATCAGAATAGGCTTGAACGAAGAAGCCTGAGTTGGAAGGATACCATAGACCTAAGGAGGTGGTTCGCTTGAGATAGCGTAAAATGTTCTTCACTGCAAGCATGTGAGGTTCGCGTGGGTTTGTCTGAAATCGAGCACAATAACACACAGAAAACATGATGTCAGACCTGCTAGCAGTAAGATACATTAGTGAGCCTATCATTTGACGATAGAGCGTGATATCGACAGCCGGTTTCTCTAGGGATGGAGTTAGCTTGGTGCCGAATGCCATTGGGACTTTGACTTTGGAGTCTCCCATCATACCAAATTTTGCTAGGAGAGTCTTCGTGTAAGCTTCCTGATTGATAAAGATGCCTTCGGGTCCCTGTCTAATATTTAAACCAAGGAAAAAGTTAATAGGACCCATTGAGCTCATTCCAAATTTAGTCTCCATCAACTTTCTGAATTCAGCTGTTAAGCTGGGATTCGTAGAGCCAAAGATAATGTCATCGACATAAATTTGAACTATCATAAGGTGGTTACCTTCCTTTTTGCGAAAGAAGGTTGGGTCAACCGAACCTTGTTTGAATTTAGACATCTTTAAGAATTTAGTTAGCGTTTCATACCAGGCTCTCGGAGCTTGTTTAAGGCCATACACAGCTTTATCCAGAATATAGCAATGGTTTGGATACTTTTCGTTCACGAACCCAGGAGGTTGCTCCACATACACGGTTTCTTCAAGTTCTCCATTAAGAAATGCACACTTGACGTCCATTTGGAAAACTTCAAAGTTTTTGTGGGCAGCATAAGCAAGAAATATTCTTACAAATTCCAGCCTAGCTACAGGAGCGAAAGTCTCTTCATAATCAATCCCTTCCTCCTGACAGTATCCCTTTACTACCAGACGAGCTTTGTTCCTTATAACATTCCCTTCCTTGTCCAATTTGTTCCTAAAGACCCATTTGAGACCAACAACCGAAGCATCTGGAGGAGTTGGAATGAGGCGCCAGACTTTGTTCCTTTCAAATTCGTTCAGTTCGTCTTGCATTGCTTGAACCCAATCAGAGTGATCAAGGGCAAAGTTAACTGTCTTCGGTTCAACTTTTGATACGAATGAGTTAAACATACAAAACTCAACCTTTGAAAATAAGGATGTATGTTTTGCCTTCAGTTGTGATCGGGTCAGAACCTTTTCAGAGACATCACCAACCACTTGAGAGATAGGATGATCTCTGGTCCATTTGGTAAGAGGAGGATAATTTGGATCAAAGGTTGGGTCTAGTTCAGCATTGATCATTTCTTCTGGCTCGGACTGGCTATCGTAGTCAAGCGTCATATCATCATGCTCCCCCTCGATTGATGAGCTTTGAGAAACTTGAGGTTCAGAGGTTTCTTGTGATGCTGGACTTGCAGGCGTTGATGCACCTTCGGTTGGAGAAGCACTTTCGGTTGGAGAAGCACTTTCAGTTGGAGAAGCACTTTCGGTTGCAGTTGTAGAGCTTGGCTCCCCCTCGACTGAAGCATCGTTGAATGGAGGTTCATCAGAAGTCGATCCTCCTTCATTCATTCTCCTAGCAGTTTCTTCGACAATTTGCTTCATGTGGTCAACCTTGTTGTCTGCTGCACCTGCTTCTGAGAGAGAAGCTTTCTCTGGTTCGTCAAAGAGCTCCAGAAATTTCTCGTATAGATTAGCGATCGAGACTGTGACTTGGCCAGTTTGAGGAAAAATTTCCCCAGCTGTGTCTTCTTTGGCCTGTAGCTTTTTGACATAGCTATCGTCAAAAGTCACGTAATAGGTCTCTTCAATTTTTCTCGAACGCTTGTTCAGGACTCTGTATGCTTTGGATGTGAGAGAGTAGCCCAGAAAGATTCCCTCGTCGGCTTTGACATCGAACTTGTTGCGGTGTTCTTTAGAGTTAAAGATGAAACACCGTGAGCCGAACACATGGAAAAATTTCACATTGGGCTTTCTGTTGTTTAGAATCTCGTATGGTGTGAGCGTGAATCGTTTGTTGAGATAAGACCTGTTCTGTGTAAAACAAGCAGCAGAAATAGCATCAGCCCAAAAATAAAGAGGTAAGGAAGCGAAACTTAGCATAGTTCGGGCAGCTTCACACAAAGATCGGTTTCGTCTTTCGACAATTCCGTTCTGTTGAGGTGTGTAGGGAGCTGAGAAGTTGTGACTTATTCCCTTTTCTGCTAGAAATTCTTCAAATTCCCTGTTCTTGAATTCCAGACCATTGTCGCTCCTGATGTTGCGAACGACCTTTTTGAGTTGTACTTCAATCTGCTTGATGAACACTTTCAGCTTATGAGTCGCTTCAGATTTGATCTTTAGAAAGAACACTCATGTAAATCGTGAAAAGTCATCAACAATAACAAGAATATACTTGCTATCACCGATGCTTTCGATAGATGAAGGACCACACAAATCAATATGAAGTAATTCTAGTGGTTCAACAACTTTTGTGTTAATTACAGATGGATGACTTTGACGACTCTGCTTCCCCATTTCGCATGCAGCACACAGATGATCTCTATCGAACTTGAGCAATGGAAGACCCCTAACATGACCTCCAGTGATAAGTCGGTTGATATCTTTAAAGTTGAGATGAGAGAGTCTTCGATGCCACAACCAGCTTTCGTCATATTGAGCTTTTGATAACAAGCATATAGCTGGGTTTCCTTTGATGGGTTTAAGGTTTAGAGGAAACATTTCACCCTTTCGCTCCGACTTGAGAATTACTTTCTTTGTCTTTTTCTCAATAATTTCAGAACCTTCATCATCGAATGAGACTTTGAGACCTGTACCTCCAACAAGCTGAGATACACTGATGAGGTTGTGTTGGAGTCCTTCCACATAAGCCACCTTCCTTACAGTGAAATCACCATTAGTTATCATTCCGTATCCCTTTATGGTGCCGAAAGAATTGTTTCCAAACTTGACATTGCCACCATTTGTAAGAGATCTGTATTCCCTGAGCTCCTCTTTCCTCCCTGTCATGTGACGTGAGCAGCCACTATCGATGTACCATTCTTCGTCAAACTGCTCGTCACTTATAACCTGCAAAAATTAAGCAGATTTAGGAACCCAAAGTTTCTTGGGTCCACGTGAGCTTTTCATGGGAACAGGAACAGTAAGAGAGATGTCAACAAGATATGTTCGTTTTATAAGTGTTGTTTCATCTTTCTTTTTAATGGTAAAAACTTTTATTTTATTAGGATTGGGTGCGGTCGGTTTAGACTCTGGTGTGGATGTAGAAACCTTCTGTTTTCCCTTTTGTTCAGCCGATGAATGAGATTTTTGAGAATGAGCAGAATGAGCTTTAGAGCAAAATGGAGATGAATTGGTGGAAGTAGAAGAATTAGATGAACTAGAAGGAGTGGGTTTCGATTGAGAGGACTTCTTGGCTGGAGACTCTAGGTGACCCTTTTGCTTTTGATCATTGGAGGGACTGACCTTAGAGTTTTGATCTCTTTTGACTTCAGAACCGAACCTTTGCTTTCGGTTGGAATCGTTCTTTGAACCGAACCTTTGCTTTCGGTTGAAGTCATTCTCAGAACCGAACCTTTGCTTTCGGTTGTTGTGGCTCTCAGGCTTTCCGACAAGATTGTTTTCATACTTCAGATTCTTGTCTTGATGTGAGAAGTATGCATTCTGGGATTGCCAGAATTGCCTCCTTTCAGAGAGATTCTTCCTGTATCTTTGGTTCCTTTCACGTTTCTTATTCCTCATCTGCTTCGGTTGATGATGAATATTAGCTTTCATTTTCGGTTTCTCCTTGGCTGGTTCATTTTGAACTGTAGGAGTTTCACTTTGAACTGAGGAAGTAGAGGGAACGTCTTCTTTTGCCGAACTTTCATTCTCCTGAGGAATGTCTTTCGTACCACTGGTGCTTGGCTTATCGAAATTATCTGGCTTGTTCAAGGGTTCAGGTATGTATCTACCTTTACTCATCCAAGATGTTCTTTCTGATAAGCCTACCGTTTCGTTTGCATTATCTATTGGAGCTGACCAGAAGTACTCATCACAGCCATCAGCATTGTCTTCGTTTACAATAGCTGTGAGTTCAGCCGCCTGATGTTCGGTTACTCCAGTGACCTTGTATACTTGATTTGGAGTGGTCCTGACCTTTTGATACACAACTGCTTTCTCTGCTAAGATCGGGGACTTTTGTTGGGACAATCGAGCGAACTCCACTGAATTTTCAGAAATTAGATTCTTGTGGTTTTCAGGTTCGCTTTTTACAAATTCTGAGCAGTCAACCGTGTCCTCTACAGAAATTTCACTCATGTTGTCGTCCTCGTTAAGCTCAGATGCATTTTCAACATCAATTTTGTTTTTTGAGCTTACGTTGGCGTTTAAAGAGTCAAATTTTTGTATGGTTTCGGTTCTCAGTTTAAGTCTATCATTTTCATCCAAAAGGTTTTTAAGCATGTCCTTGTGGTCCTTGGATTTAATGAAGGACTCAATTTTGTCCAGTCCATACATGTAGGTCGGATTGACATCGTCAGATGATATCACACTCTCACAGTTATAAGCTACGGCATCAATTTCATCCTCCTTAAACTCAAGGAAGGGCAAAATCATGCGATGGATCTTTTGGCCTATTTCACAGTCCAAGTGAAGCTGAGTAATATTAGAATAAAGACGTTTTGCAATTAAACAAAAAGCATTCCGCTGTTTTAACAACTTTAAATTGTCTCTTTGTAAATAAATGTTTTCGTCTTTAATTTTAACTAATTCAGACTCCTTCAACTCGATCCATATGTGCCGCTCCTCACTCTTCGAAGACACCCTGCTTAATTGATCAGTTAGGTTAGAATTGGTGACTCGAGTTTGAGTTAAGCTACTGTCTAGATGAGAAATTCTTGTATTAACATTTTTTAGTTCTTTCTCATATGAGGATTGTGGTACTTTAAATGAAATGAAAACCGATTGTACCTTCTTTATCAGTTCATCAAGCTCATTGAACTGCTGGCTGAGTGGTTTGGCCGTAAAGCACATGTCCTCCTGCCCCTTCGGTTCATTGCTTCCACCATCAGTGTTGTATCCCCTCATCTAAGATACATCAGACACCATGAAGCATCTTCCTCCACTGCTCTCCTCCTTTGCCACATAAGCCTTTCCATGAGTAGGCTTCCTCACTTCATCGTCTTCTGAGTCGGTAGACCAAACTTCCACGCTACCGAACTCGTCATCAGCAACCGAACCCTGCACAATAAGAGCATTCATGGAAGGGTTAGCGGTAGACTTCTTCTTTCTCATCTCATCGAGCCTTTTCTGCAGCACAGCTTCCTCATCCTTTTCATCATCCTTTTCAGCCATCTTTTTAAGGACACAATCTTTAGCGTAGTGGTTTTTCCCACCACAGTAGTAACAGCTTACTCCAGAATCACCATCCACCTTCGGTTCCTTCTTGGGCTCTTCAACCTTCGGTTCATTGTTAACTTTTTCTGAACTATAACTCCCCTACCAGTTTTGGTTTTTATTGCTGGGGAATCTCTTCTTTATGAACCTCTTGGGGTTAGACACCATCATAGCATAATCCTCAGACGTGAGGTCATACTCCTCCAAGTTAAGGTCTTCATCCTCCATCACAGCTTTACTTTTTGACAGGAGGGCCAGCGAACCAAGGCTTGAAACAACGTTCTTCTCCTGCAGTACAATCTTCTCCTGGGACTTGAGAATACCCACCAGTTTCGCCAAAGAATATGATTTAAACTGCTCATGGGCTTTGACTGTAGACACCACTGCTCTCCATTTAGACCTCAGACCATTTAAGAATGTAACCTTCTGCTCGATAAGCTTCTTTTCGATGTCATGTTTGATCATCCTGCTGAGAAGATGATTAAAGCGATCGAACGTCTGGGTCACTGTTTCTTCTGCTCCTTGCCTGAATTCTCCAAACTCAGATAAGAGCAAGGTTTGGATAGAATGTTCAAGATCCTCGTCTGTAGAGTACAGTTCGCGAAGTCTATCCCAAACTTCCTTTGCCGTCGTGCATGAGCTGACCAACCTGAAGGTGTTGGACTAAAGGGCGAATCTTATCAATCTTAACGCCTTGATATTGCACTGGAATTTATCCTTTTCATCTTGTGCAATATCTTTAACATCCTTCAGCAGATCATTGTACTCCTTTTGAGTTTTGATAATCCTGGACGTTGCAGAATGAGAAAAAGGTCCATTAATGATAGCTTCCCATATGAGGTATCCATTATCCTCAGATCCTATCACGTAGTCTTCGAAGTGATGCGCCCAGACTTCATAGTCATGGGTATATAGGATTGGAATCTTCGTGGTTGAACCGATGTTGTTGGAAATATTGATAGGATTTGATTGCGACTCATCCATTATGATCGAAAAACCTGTTCAAAGATCATACTTGTAATAAAGCAGATTAGGGCAAAACAATAAATATCAAGATACGTCAATAATGAGATGACGGCTCAATAAATATCGGTAGTTGCGGAAAAACCCTAATTGAAATCTTTTCACAGAAAAGATGTGTATCGATTACACAGCCTCCTGCTTTGATACCAATTGATGAGATTAAAACTTTAATCTTTGAAGATCGATTAGATCTTAAACAGGTAAGTAAATATAAAACAGCAAGAACACGAAAATAAGAACAAGGCAAGAGTGAATCAAACGTGTCGAATGATTAAAACAAAATCCTCAGAAGAGCTCGATTAAGAACATCAACTGTAGAGGATTGGTAGGTTTACAAGAAGGATCAAAGAAATCTGTAAATACTATCGTTATACTCTAGATCAATCCTTAACCTAATATGCATGCAAGCATATACTTATATAATAAACATAATGGGCTCTCGGTTGGACAGGCCCAAACCGGAATACAAATTAAATAAACAAATAGCTGAGCCCAAAGACGCAACCCTTCAACAAATCTTCAACCCTACAGTATGATAGGTAGTAGAGATCTATACTACCGAAAGAACAAGACTCACACTTGGATTGGGAAACTCACAAGGTTACCTAGGCGCTAGTAATTCATTATGTCTGTCATTATCATCGTTTCGGTAATGACTAAGAAGATGATTCTTATTCTTACCCTGTTGGTCATATCAAATCGAGTCTGACTAAGATAAGTATGTTACGTGGTTCAGAGAACCAAGATCGATGTGGCATCTGACTTAAGCAAGAAGATTGAAGTGAAAGATAATTGAAGCGATCAATAGAAGCATCGCAATCGCAGTTAAGGTAAAAAGCTTGTGGCTAGAAGTGCTACATGCTAGAATGTGATTATATCACATTTAAACATAAAGGGAGGTATATTCCATTCTGGAATTTGACTCTAAAAAACTTGAGTCTAAGTATTTCATCATACAATGAGAGGACATTAGGGCATGACCCGTCAGTATGTTATGATAATCGAAGTAAAGAACTTCTCATAAATTAAGTATGTTTGAGAAGGACCAGAAGTCTCCAATAAGGGCCGAGTTTGTAACTCTAAGGTTACAATTGAAAGTCCAACATAGTAAGAAGAGCAAGTGCAAGATGAGCACCACCAGTAGTCAAGAAATCCAATAGTTAGATACTCATATAAAAATGACATAACAGTTACGATTAGAATGAAAAGATAACTTATGGAGTCATTATGTAAGCCCTGTTTTGTTGATAATTCTGGTACGTAATCATTTTAAGGGGGAGATAATTATAATGTCTGCAGATTTGGGCTAGTCAATTCAGATATAATAAGTGTTAAAAATGACTTTTTGATAGAAAATTATTTAGAATAAATAATTTTAACCAAAGTTATAGTATATATCACAAGGATTCCGTACATATAAAGAACGATCAAAATTTGACTTATAACGAAGAAGTTATGACCCGTCAATGTTTTGCGATTAAACCGGCACGACTCCGCGTATCGTAAAAATTGAATTTTTGACGAAATACTTTTTAGCCTTAGCGACCTACAAAAAGTAAGTACACGCAGTACAAGAGTCCCTTGACTGACAGGATCTCGCAAAAAGATATTACTCGAGTTGCACAAGTTTTTGACAGTTTATAAGTCTAATATAACAACACACCCTAGTATTTCAACGTGGGTACGGAGTAATCTCTCCTGCAGCAGTGATCCTTAGTATTTCCCGTCTGCGCCAGAGTTCTTTGCTGTCGGACAATCCTTCTTGAGATGTCCTACCTCATGTAACACCGTGAAAATTTACAACCAATTTAAACTTTTCAAAAACAACCCATATTCATTAAGTTATTACAAAAATGTTTTCAATTCATTTATTATCAGAGTATCCCAGAAACATCAACATAAAAATGAGGAGCGGTACGATCACGCCTTCGCCTTGCCACGGTCTCCTAAAGTACCTTAAACAATACACTGAAACTGTAAGCCCGAAAGCTTAGTGAGTTACCCCCACAATACCATACACATATCATATCATAAACAGAACAGCCATGCATATCAAGTCTACAGTGTAACTGGTCCGCCTGCACCAGGCCTTCAGTCCACCTGGTCCACTCTCCCTCCGAGTCTACAGTGTGACTGGTCCACCTGCACCGGGCCCTCAGTCCACCTGGTCCACTCTCCGAGTCTACAGTATGACTGGTCCGCCCGCACTGGGCCTTCAGTCTATCTGGTCCATTCTCCGAGCCTTGGTACGTCTGGTCCGCCCACTTGGGGCCTTCAGCCTATCCGGACCGCTCGCCGGGCCTTCGGTCTAACCGGTCCGCCCTGGGTATGTTGGCCTATAGCACAAAGCAGGACCCGCCTCAACCCAACCCCAGTCCAACAACCATGTGCACATAAACATATAATCATATAACAATTCACATCTAATCAAACCGATCTAGCAGATCACATATCATAACAAAATCCTAACCAGGATACCGACCTAACCGGTCACTAACATAGCACCGTCCTATATACCAGGATACCGACCTTAACCAGGTCTCTAACATGCATCATCCTAATAACCAGGATATAGACATAGCAAGCAATAACATATCAAACAGACACCCGGATTTCAATCTGATAAAGGGTCGGCCTTGGTGCCTTAGACCCTGTTGATATAGTGAGGATAACTCACCTGCAACTACCGACAGAAGAAAAAAGATCACGCTGCTCCAATCACGGACACAAACCCCCCCATTGGACAATACCACATCATAGAACTCATTAAATGCCAACAATTACTAAAATACCACTGGAAGTCAACTGGTCAACCCTTGGTCAAAGTCAAAGTCCTCAGTCAAAGTCAACCTTCCTGGTTGACCCTACTCGCCGAGTCAACGCGTTGACTCGTCGAGTCCTTATGCTAAGAAACTCCCAATCCACGACTCAACTCGCCGATTCGCCCCAAGACTTGCCTAGTCCAACAAACTCTGAGTCCCTTCATGCTCAACTCACTGAGTCATCCTTTGACTCACTGATTCACAGCTCAACCAGAAAAGGTTAAGACTCCACGACCAGACTCTCAGAGTCCAAGAACAGACTCGTCGAGTCCAAGGCAATCTTCAACAGACTCGCCGAGTTATTCTTCCAACTCGTCGAGTCCATGCACATATTCATACAACTTGTCGAGTGCACCCATGTGACTCGCCGAGTCTCTTCAGTTCTCATTCTAAACAGAGGCTTTTCAAGCCATGCAGGGAATCTGATCCATACATATACTCTTCTACAGCCTAACCCTCACATAAAGTTGCAAACTTTACGTGAAAGCAAGGAGATATAAGCCCAAAACACTTCTAGGGCTAGGGTTCAAGACAAAGGGCTTCACCAATGGCTCTTAGACAGGAACTTTAGGACCTTTTGGGCCATCACAAGTCTAGATCTAAAGTAGCAACTTCAGATCTAAGCCTCAAACTCGAGATAGCTCCCAAACAAGCTAATGAATCCCAAATCAACCACCATTTATGAATCCATAATGAATTAGCTTAAGGAGGAGGTTCCTTACCCCTAAAAGGTGCCCAAACAGAAGTAGATTCTAGATCTACTCAAGCCCCTTGATGATGGTCTCCAAATTCCCAAGCTTCTTACACCAATTTTTCTCTTCCAAGCTCTAATTCTTCATCAATGGAGTCACACACACGAGATGAGGGTTTCTGGATATCAAATAGGTAGCCAAGAGGCTTAATGTGGGTATAATGGGCTTTATATAGGGCACAATCCCCGGATTAGGGTTTTCTCCTTTCAGCACCAACTCGCCGAGTTGGTCACTTAACACGTGACCAGAACCGCGACTCGACTCGCCGAGTTCATCCATCGACTCGTCAAGTCGACCTTCCTTATTTACACTAAGAACCCTGAACATGTACTTCTGAACTCGGGGTGTTACGCCTCACTGCCTAAATGACATATTTGGCTTGCAACGGCATCGGTGGTGGAAGTGATGTGTCAGGTCGGAGTTATGTGGACACAAGTGCTTTCGTTGTTCCTCCCTTTTGGACAATTCCTTTTTTTTGTTATTCGGTTTCTAATGTTTTGACTTACATTCCTTATGATGTATTAGTGATTGAGGGCTGAAATAGGTATCGTATTTAAGCTTAGTTCTAACAATTTAGGGTAGGGATGTTGAAATCTTAGGTCGATCCAGTTTCATGGGTTTTTGGGGGAGGGTATCTTGCTTACTATTCTGAGTTATGAAGAAAGATGTGATGTACGTATCTCATAGCATGAGTAATATAATTACCAACTCAAAAAGTAATAATAATTATTACTTATTAGTCTGTCGTATCAGGTTCTCTACCACTTCGCACGCTTCACGAGTGGTTTCCTATGTTCTCTGTCCTATCCTTAGTGGTACTGATCTGTTATAGCCTGATATCTATGTTTACGGCGTCCTTGCTTTTCCTCAGGTATGTTTAATCTCCGTCATTGATTGGATTTCCCTTAGTTGAAGTTTGTAAGGGTTTGCAATTGTATGGTAACTGTTTCTTTCTCTAAAGGGTGTAGGTGTTAGAAAAGTTGAGTTTATCGAAGGATTGAGTCTGTTTGAATAGCGAGAAAGAAATCCCAGCTATAGGGTTACAGATGAAATGGTGGCAAGACTTCGCAAGAGTTGTTGAGTTCAATAACATTAAACTACAATAAATTAGATCGATAGGGACAATGTAGTGAGTTGCTATAACAGTTTATGACACAAACTGTTTACATAGCCCAAAGAATGGATTGATAATGATGATCTTTAAAAGAAGCAAGAAGTCTGTCATAATAGTTGGTATCAAAGTTACATAAAATTCAGAAAACTTGACCTTGGCGTAGGCCTACAACATACCATACAGGAAAATTTGACAGCATAGAGGTTTAGTGAAACTGTACTTGCTAGACAGGGTTATTTACATGAAGAGAGTGTTACTCGGAGTACATACGAAGGTTATTCCACAAACCAAAAGAAGGAGTGAGTAGAGTATCCTCTACTTGCAGTGGGAACTGTTCTGCTGAGCCTTCTGATCTGCCAACTGACGTTCCATCTTGAGCAACCGCATTTCATACCTTGCCTGGCGTGCTCTAAGTTCCCTGACTTCAGTTTGAGTTGCAGTCAGCTCTCTCTGCAAGGCTTCATTTTGATTTATGGTTCTTCTATGAGTTGATTCTAACTATCGGATGCGAACTGTATTGACTCCGATGTTTGCATCATTTTCCTCTATTCGATGGATAGTTGCCCTTCCTTGTTCGTCAATGCGAGCAATTCGGCGAACCAATATAGGAAGCACTTTGTCTGATGAGCCTCCCTCGCTCAGATTGTAGAAGCTTCGGTCTCTATTGTATGGAAGGGGTTGACCCTGTTCATGGCTCCATCTGTTCAAGTTTGTTTCCCATAGAGGTATGGGACCTTGAAATGTTGGACGAGGGTTAGCATTAGGGATTTGAGCCACTGGGGGTAGGTTATTGACTTCTTGTTCGGAGTCAGGATCCTCCGAGAAGCCTTCTGCGAGGTGGTCATCCAAAGGGATTGGGTGATCATCTTCTAGCTCTGCTTCAAGCCATCCAACATTGCCTTGGTTTGGGAAGTATGGGTCACCATGGGGATGGAATCCAGCCATGATATCTACGCGAGAAAAGGGGTATAAGAAAAATAATTAATAGACGTACTAATTAGATAATTATAAGATGATCTTTATCAGTTACTTCAATGCTTGCATAGTGCATACCAGTTACATGTAATCAAAACAGGATAGACCTTCGAATAAGTGACCTTAACTCCAAATCTACAACCAAACAAGGAACATGAAGTAAAGCAAAGATCACAGATTCTAAGTCTATGATATCCTAGTCACATATAACCTTAGTGTATCTACTTAGCAGCTATTGACCTACCAATAAAGACCTTTTTAGTTCTCAAATAAGTAATTATAGTAACACAAAATACTCATATAGTACTTTAGGTTCATGTTCTGTTCTAATGTTTTCATTGTAGTAGTGTTGGTAAGTTTTTAGACTTGTTGCAACCTCATAAACACTCTTAGGCACATGCTAGTCACTAAGGCATTTGATAACCCCGTTAATCAACATGTTTTTAATACTCCATGTGAGTTTTATAACCATGCTATTGACCCAAACTGCCTGTAACAACGTTCTTCAGGCGTTGGAATGTTATAACGTTTGTCACCCCAGACCTGCCGGTCTAACTGTAGCTAACAGTTTAGGTGCGAGATTGTCAATCCCGTATAGATCTATACACAAGTATCATGCTCTCCCTACAAGAGATTATGGTATATAGTACAGGACTTTAACTGCATACTTGAAAGTACGTGAAGTTGAATGTCTCACAAAACATAGTATCAAATAGATTTACGTATGAAAAGTCCAATTATTCTTGTATACAAAAGTATTTCCTTGATATAGTACTTATAGTATGTAAAATCTCATGAATATATAATAACCTATACCTATTATAGTTTTTCCCAAATGTGTGATTCGTTTGTATGATAAACCCTAGTGTAGTGTTGACTTTGTATCTATAGTATAACATTTGTAATAACATTATAGAACATTTATACTCAAATTATACATAAAGTGTTTGATATTTATATAATAAAAGTATAGCAAAAGATTGATGTTTTTCACACGAGGATAACCGTGTGTGTACTTGTATCCCCCCCCCCCCCTTTAAAAGTATATAAAAGCATTTACAAAACATTTGAAAACATAGTTATAGGGGTATGAACTCACCTGATAAGAGGTGAATCGGGTAGCATTTCGTTTCTAAGAGTGACCTTTCTTGACGCATTCTCGGGTTCCGGGTGAAAAATCGGGCTTCACGCGGGTAGAGTTTCGGCTCGGGAATTTCACTTCTCAGGATCTTCAGGGCTTCGGGACTCGCTTCGGGTCTCGGGAATGATACTGGGGCTTCGGAGTATAACTTGCACGCAAAACAATGCAAAAATGAGAGGGGAAGGAAGAAATGAGCAACAAAACCCGGCAGCCCTCGACTTCTATTTATAGGGTGCTAAAAGAGGGATTACATTGGGTGTAATTTCGGAGTACACTGGGCGTACTTCGGTTACGGTGGGCGTACGCGACGTCAGCGCTTACATAAGGCACTCAAGTGTTGGTCACGTCGGTTGTAGTCCAAGGCGGTTCATGCATCCAGGTACGCTGGGCGTACCCCATTATGCTTGGCGTAACCCGATTAATCAAACTTCTAAATGGCGTAACTTTCACATACGAGCTTCGTTTTCGACGTTCTTTATATCCACGTGTAGGTGAGACTATACTCTACAACTTTCGTTTAGACTCCATCAGCTAGTTTTGGCTTTATTTTTAATAATAGACTTTTAACAGGTTGGGACCGGAAAAGTCTGTTAAAAATCCATAACTTCTTCATCCGACGTCCGTTTTCGTCGGTCTTTTTACCGTTGTATTTGTAACATCCCATGTTCCAAAGCGAGAGATTGGGGTGTAAAGTCTAAATGGAGGTTTGGACTCGGCGAGTTGGAAAGATAACTCGGCGAGTCAAGTCGCGAGTGGATCGCGTGAATAAGTGACCTGACTTGGCGAGTTGGAGGTTAGACTCAGCGAGTCGGTGTTGGAATAAGAAACCCTAATTTTCAGGGTTTGCACCCTATTTAAAGAATGATATGCCTTCATTTCAGCATCTATCTTCCCTGAGTGTTCCAGAGAAACCCTAAATTGTGAGAGGTTCCATTGTTGAGAAGATTGAAGCTTGGAAGGAGAAATTTGTGAAGAGAAGTTGGAGGAAATTGAGGATAGCATCAAGTGGGCTTGTGGATCTGAAGTCTACATCAGTTTAGACTCATCTTTGGGGTAAGAAGCCACTGCCTTAAGCCTTTTTCCTTATTGTCATCCAGGGTGGTTGTTTTGGGGATTCTTTAGCTTGGTTAGGATCCATTTCGGGTTTAGAGGTTAGATCTAAAGTTGCAACTTCATATCTAGGTTGTATTGGAGTCATAAGGGCAGAAAGCATCAGTCTTTGGGCTTGTTTGAGAGTGTCTTTGTCCTAAAACCTTCTTGTAGCTTGGTTGGAGCTTGTTAAGCCTTGCATGCATGTAAAGTTGGAACTTCAGAATCTGGCCCTAGGAGTCCAGATCTATGTATTGGAAGCAATGGAATGGCCTGTGATCGTCTGAATGAAGATGTCACGTGTGGACTCGGCAAGTTGAAGAACAACTCGACGAGTCTGTTGAAGATTGCCTTGGACTCGGCGAGTCTGTTCTTGGACTCGGCGAGTCTGGTCGTGGAACCCTAGCCTTTTCTTGTTAAGCTGTGTCTCGGTGAGTTGAGGGACAACTCGGTGTGTTGAGCAGGATGAGACTCGAGGATTGTTGGACTCGGCGAGTCTTGGGGTGACTCGGCGAGTTAAGTCGTGATTGGGAGTTTCTGAGTATAAGGACTCGACGAGTCAACGGGTTGACTCGGCGAGTAGGGTCAACCATGAAGGTTGACTTTGACTGAGGACTTTGACTTTGACCAAGAGTTGACTAGTTTGACTTCCAAGGATATTCTGGGAATTATTGGTATTTATTTGATTTGGTTATTTGGTAGTGTTCAGTGGTGGAGTTCGTGTCAGTGGTCGGAGCAGCGTGATCTTATTTCTTTAGTCGGCTGTTGTAGGTGAGTTATCTTCTCTATATCAACAGGGTCTAAGGCACCAAGGCCGGCCCTTTATCGGATGGAAATCCGGGTAGTTGTTGTTATGTCATTGCTTTGTTATGTCTGCATCCTGGTAGTTAGGATGGTATATGTTAGAGACCTGGTTAAGGTCAGTGTCCTGGTATATAGGATGATGCTTTGTTAGAGACCTGGTTAAGGTCGGTATCCTGGTAGATAGGATGATGCTATGCTAGTGACCGGTTAGGTCGGTATCCTGGTTAGGATGTTGTTATGTTATGTGATTTGTTGGATCGGTTTGATTAGTTGTGAGATGTTATATGATTATATGTTTATGTGCACATGGTTGTTGGATTGGGGTTGGGTTGAGACGAGTCCTGCTTTGTGTTGTAGGCCAACATACCCAGGGTGGACTGGTTAGACCGAAGGCCCGGCGAGCGGTCCGGATAGGCTGAAGGCCCCAAGAGGGCGGACCAGACGTGCCGCGGATCGGAGAGTGGACTGGTTAGACCAACATACCCAGGGTGGACTGGTTAGACCGAAGGCCCGGCGAGCGGTCCGGATAGGCTGAAGGCCCAAGAGGGCGGACCAGACGTGCCGAGGATCGGAGAGTGGACCAGACAGACTGAAGGCCCGGTGATACTGTAGACTCAGAGAGTGGACCAGGTGGGCTGAAGGCCTGGTGCAAGCGGACCAGTCACACTATAGACTCGATATGCATGGATGTTCCGTTTATGATATGATATGATATGTGTGGTATTGTGGTTGGTATTTTGGGGGTAACTCACTAAGCTTTCGGGCTTACAGTTTCAGTGTATTGTTTCAGGTACTTTAGGAGACCGTGGCAAGGCGAAGGCGTGATCTGTAACACTAGTCGAAATAGGTCAATAACAATCACATGTGATTATACCAATCATGTAATGTGATTTTGTTAAACTAGTAATGTAGTAAACTCACTATGTATTTCATGATAATTCTAATATAAATATGAACTTTCATACATACTTTATGGTATAAATCAAAGTATACATCCATACGATTCCAAAAATATATAAAACATCTAAATCTGACTTTGCATGAAGAAGTTATGATAACCCAAACACTATAAAATATTTATAACATAAGGAATTTAAAATAGGCTTAAAATTAGCTATTGGAGTCTAAAAGAGAGTTGTAGTGCTCGTAAATACCTACACGTGGATATAAAGAACGTCAAAAACAGAGTTCGTATTCAAACGTTATGGCCTTCCGAAGATGCAACTGTCAGAACCCTAATTTGACTCACGACGTGAGCATAAAAAATTCACGACGTGAGGAGTCAACAGACACTAATCGGAGCTAGAAAA
Organism: Lactuca serriola; assembly: GCF_051521515.1. Taxonomy (NCBI): domain Eukaryota; kingdom Viridiplantae; phylum Streptophyta; class Magnoliopsida; order Asterales; family Asteraceae; genus Lactuca; species Lactuca serriola. Next base: position 156,022,909 of record NC_136415.1, read on the forward strand.
CACGCGTTAAGGCTATGGGGTGACTCATGGAAGTTCACGACATGAATGGCCCTAGAACACCCTATAAATAGCGATCAAAGCTCATTCAATCCTTACACCTTCTTCTTTCATTCTCTCTCATTTCCGAAGGCCGTTTTCCCTTCCCGAGCTTGACTACAACGAGCCTCTGGCCGTTTAGATTCTATAGATCACGCTACTAAGGTGAGTTTCACGGTCCCACTTTCTAATATTTCAGGGCAAAATGCATGCTAAATATTATATATACGTTATTATTATGTCTATATGATAGTATATCAGTATCAACATAGATAGTTATAATAACCGTGATATATTTATTTCGTATCAGAAAGTATACAACTATCGTAAAGTTGTTAGCATATTATTGTTATAGTAGTATACTAATGTAGATCTTGAGTTATACTTATGATTCTATATATGTGTTGTGTGCGATATAGTTCCAGAATTATACTCGGAAGTTCTATATGTTAATTGATAAGTATGTTGTTATTATTGGTTTTATGTCAATATAAAACCAGGTATGTTATATGTTGTTGTTATTGGTTTTATGTCAAGATAAAACCTGGTTTTAATTCTAATTATAGTTGTTGTACTACCGCAAGGTGTGATCCTTGTACTACTACAAGGTGTAATCCTTGTACTACCGCAAGGTGTAATCCTTGTACTACCGCAAGTTGTAATCCTTGTACTACCGTAAGGTGTAATCCATGTACTACCGCAATGTGTGATCCTTGTAATAATAATAAGAGGTATAAAACTAAGTCATACAATCGCAGCTACAAACTCATGATAGAACAACTTTAGAAGCATTATACTTTGTCGATATACAAGTATGAATGTTAAGTATAAGTTTCCCAAAGACTTATACTCTAAGTATAAGAATCTAGTAGATATATTACTTGTATATTAAGTAGACCACTATACCTATCCTACTTACTCGTATAGAATTGAAATAAGATTTATACGTAGCAACTTAGTTTGTATGGAATTACAAACATTTATAGTTATAATATATGAGACTTATAGGTATATACTTATTTGGTAAGTAAACCATTATACCTAGGATATATATACTAAACGTTGGAAAGTCAAAATAATACTTTCAAAACTATACTTTTGAGCTTGGAAAATGTATTATTCTTATATGGAGTCAAAACCTGTGGACTCACCAACTTTATGTTGACGTATTTTAAATTTCATGTGTTTTCCGGAAGTTGATAACTATGATACGAGAAATGACGTTACACCGCCCGGTGTTTCCGCCGACGACCGGGGTGTGACATGATCGTACCGCTCCTCATGTTTATGATTGTATGATATGGTTCTGGGAGATACTCTAATGTTTAAACTATTTTGAAAACAAGTGTATGAACTTAATGGTTTTTAAATGAATTAAAAAGTTTTAATTTGGCTTGAATTTTATGGGTGTTACAAGCTGGTATTAGAGCCTTGGTTTGAGTGAATTGGAGGAACATTCGTGTGAATCCAGTCTCAAATCAAGGAGGGATTTTCAAAATGGTTTTCAAAAGGTTTTTCGAAATAAGTAAAATAGGACGCAGAGGGTACGATCAACTGGAGCCAGTAAGTAGACCCCAAAATACCATACAAGTTGTTTGATTACGTGATATGTTAGAACAGCATGCTAGTACTAGGCTAGGGATCTTCAAGAATTGCATGATAGAATTGTCTGATTATATGATGCCTGCTAGTCTAGGTTTTCCTTTGTATGAAATTGACATCATTACTGTAGTTATTTAGTGTATGCATCATGGTTATACATAATTAAGATCTTATAGCCTGAGAATGTTTGATTTGGCCTTATGTTCTGTTCTTGTATGATTGGGAGCTTAGGTTAGGATTGGATATTCGAAAGTCTATAGGGTCCAACGTTATGTATGACTAGCATACACCAGTGTTGCAGGGTTGGTGGAAGTTTCATGGATGGGAGGGTTGCGTGAGACTGGTAGGTCGGTTATGGGATAGTGGTGCTCCCCTAGGAGTCGAGTGCTCGTTATGTATATGCTATTGTTAGGGTGTTGTGGTGATACTTGATACAAACATGGGTAGGTGTGGAAGGTAGTATGGACCCATACTACTGAAAGCACAGGACCCATATGCGTATCAAGGAAGTCACAACCCCTAGGGTTTTGTTGGGAGCTAGTTCTCGGGATTATTATGAGGAATACCTAATATTCTTGTGGCGTATTTTCAGTATGGCGATTACGAGACGTCTCGGGGCAGGATCTGGTTCAGGATCGGGATCAGGAGAGGGTGGTCAGGATGGACCAGTACTACTCGAGGTCATTGGTCAGATGAGTAGGGATGAGTTGGATGCTAGGATTCGTGAGATCCTGCATGATGACGTTGTTGCTATGTTCCGGGCTAAGTTTCCGGAGATGTTTGGGTCGATCAAGACCGCCATGGTTGAGTACTTTGATGAGCGCTATGTAGCTCTTGTGGAGGCGGCTGCTGCGATAGCTACAGCGACTGTATCAGCGGCAGGGGGAGGAACCGGTCGAGGTTTTCAGTATCGGGACTTCTATAATACAAATCCCCCTACTTTTGATGGAGTTGATGATCCGATTGTTGCTATGAGATGATTGTCAGACGTGGAGGGCTGTTTCTTCACGTGTTCATTCCCTGCGGATCAGAGGGTGATGTGTGCTCTGATCCTTTTGAGGCTCGGGGCGAAGGAATGGTGGAGATTGCCTTTGACTCGGAGAGTTTGTTCTTCGACTCGGCAAGTATGGTCGTGGAACCCTAGCCTTTTTGGTTAAGCCGTGTCTCGGTGAGTTGAGGGACAACTCGGTGTGTTGAGCAGGATGAGACTCGAGGATTGTTGGACTTGGCGAGTCTTAGGGTGACTCGGCGAGTTAAGTCGTGATTGGGAGTTTCTGAGTATAGGGACTCGACGAGTGAACGGGTTGACTCGGCGAGTAGGGTCAACCAAGAAGGTTGACTTTGACTGAGGACTTTGACTTTGACCAAGAGTTGACCAGTTTGACTTCCAAGGATATTCTGGGAATTATTGGTATTTATTGGATTTGGTTATTTGGTAGTGTTCGGTGGTGGAGTTCGTGTCGGTGGTCAGAGCAGCATGATCTTATTTCTTCAGTCGGCTGTTGCAGGTGAGTTATCCTCCCTATATCAACAGGGCTAAGGCACCAAAGCCGGCCCTTTATCGGATGGAAATCCGGGTAGTTGTTGTTATGTCATTGTTTTGCTATGTCTGCATCCGGGTAGTTAGGATGGTATATGTTAGAGACCTGGTTAAGGTCGGTATCCTGGTATATAGGATGATGCTATGTTAGAGACCTGGTTAAGGTCAGTATCCTGGTAGATAGGATGATGCTATGCTACTGACCGGTTAGGTTGGTATCCTGGTCAGGATGTTGTTATGTTATGTGATTTGTTGGATCGGTTTGATTAGTTGTGAGATGTTATATGATTATATGTTTATGTGCACATGGTTGTTGGACTGGGGTTGGGTTGAGGTGGGTCCTGCTTTGTGCTGTAGGCCAACATACCCAGGGCGGACTGGTTAGACCGAAGGCTCAGCGAGCGGTCCGGATAGGTTGAAGGCCCCAAGAGGGCGGACCAGACAGACTGAAGGCCCGGTGCGGGCGGACTAGTCATACTGTAGACTCATAGAGTGGACCAGGTGGGTTGAAGGCCTGGTGCAGGCGGACCAGTCACACTGTTGACTCGATATGCATGGATGTTCCGTTTATGATATGATATGATATGTGTGGTATTGTGGTTGGTATTTTGGGGGTAACTCATTAAGCTTCCGGGCTTACAGTTTCAGTGTATTGTTTTGGGTACTTCAGGAGACCGTGGCAAGGCGAAGGCATGATCGTACCGCTCCTCATGTTTATGATTTCATGATATGGTTCTGGGAGATACTCTGATGTTTAAACTATTTTGAAAACAAGTGTATGAACTTAATGGTTTTTAAATGAATTAAAATGTTTTAATTTAGCTCGAATTTTATGGGTGTTATAGTATTACTATTGTCGAGACCTTCGATTCTCGTTTAGGATGTTTCGGCTAAAAATCGCTCGATCTCTATTTCGAGTTTTTAGCTGTCTACCACTATCCCGAAACTTCGAAAAATCATAACTTCCTCATAAGAAGTCAGATTTGGGCGTTCTTTTTATGTATGTTCACGGTTTAATGATATCTACGACTTTTATTTAGATACCTAAGGCTAATAAGTATTTTATTGAAATTTCTCGTTTTACGTTTAACCGTATTGACGGTTTTTGCTGTGAATCTTAGGTTGGTGATAACTTCTTCGTTATAACTCGGATTTTAGTGTTCTTTATATTTCTGAAACCCTGGACACGATATCTATCAATTATGAAATCCAGTAGATGACTTTTGAACATTTTATTTTTAACGATAATTTCATTATATCAAAAGAGATTACAATTCTTGACTTTTTAGGTCATTACATTGATTCGAAATATCGGGTTGTCACAGTATCACCAACCAAATTTTATAAACGAAACACGTGGTGAAACTTAGCATGTGTTTGTGTGCATAGTGTATCAATTGAGAGTGGTAAGAAGTTTTACAAAACCACTTTGAGCAATTTCACATTGTGAATCTATGTGGTTGTTATCCACATCAAAGATTCACCATGTGAATTGGCATTTAAATAGGTTTGTAATATATTACTAGATAATTTCAATGTAAAAAAATATAAAAAATTTGAGTTAAACTTGTGTTTTCATGATATCAAAGTTATGATTTATACATCTAAATATAAATATTAAGAAAACTATCATAATTTTTTAAATATAACAATCATAATGTTTTAAACATATCAATCACAGATTATGAATGTGATGTTGCGATTCTATTATCTACAACAGTGATTCAGTATATGAAATTAGGTTTTCGATTTAATGAATAAACTCATAAATGATTTTTATTCACAAATTTTAGCAAATAACTTAGATATTGACGATTTCCTAAACAATTTTAAGAAATTTAACTCATTAGGTTTTCGATTTTTATAGAAATTCACAAAAGTTGATCATCTGAGGGTTTGAATTTTGTTTAAAAGTGTAAAAATGATTTCGTAAATAGAACGTGGTTCATAGATTGATCAAATATATATTGTAACAAGTAATTTAGATTTTAGGTTTTGAAATTTTAGAAATCGGACATTTTGATTTGGAATCACTAAATGAGATAATCGGAGTATGAGTGAACAGTAGTCGAATATACATTCTAGATTTATATTTCGAACTTTTTGGCAAGATTCACGGTTGATATCGTCTGAATCGATCATCGATCGTCGGAGTATGGTGAAGTAAATGATCGCTTTCAATGAGGGTAAAATCAATTTGATTGAAAGGATGCAGTTGAGGCTAACGATGTTAAATGCCTAAACGTTAAAATGTTTTAGTTTTACGAAATTGCCCCTTAAGTTCCGTGTAAATTTACAATCAGCTACAACTATGTTCTTATTTATACTTTACAACCTAAATCCTGCCCCTTTATTTTTTTGATCCAACCATCTACAATGTTTCCTTGGTTCCATGGTTTAAAACGGTTACTTGCTGAACCAAACCCTATATATATATATATATATATATATATATATATATATATATATATATATATATATATGAGCTTAGGGAATATGTGGTTGTTATGTACCTAAGCTTATATATAGAACCATCCAAACAATATAGTTTTGATCCATTTATATCCAAATTAATTATAATATATCTTTTACTATTCTTCCTTAATCATGTGACTTACTAAACGGATTGAATTTATGTTCTTTTTATTTATTGTGTCTAAGAACTTAAAGAATTAAAAGTCATTTTCATTTAATTAGTCATACTAAATTTTAAATGAAAACTAATAGAATAAAAGATAAAAGAAGAACATGTAATAACTTAATCACGCTTTTCATAAATTATTCGATATAGTTTTTCAATTGAAGTACAAAACGTTTGAGTTATATTTGTTTAAAAAATATTAGTTTCTTACTTTCCCTAAAAACTTTAATGATTTTTTTTTTCAATAAAAATATATATAATTGGTCTTTTTTATTCCATAGTTTAACTAAATTCAATGATAATCTATTAAAACAAAATTAAGAGAAAATGAAATTGGATTTGTTCTGTTTAAAACTATATTGTTTAAAAGGTTTTATACCTAAGATTAGGTATATAAGGGCATCTCCAACCCACCCTCAAACTCCATTTTTTTCCTTCATTCTTCTCCAACCCTACCCCATTTTCATATCCATTTTTGGAGATATGAATAATATTCCCCAATATTTGGAGTTGGAGTTTTGGTTGCTGATTTTAGTCCCTCTCTTTTTATTTTATACATTTCTAGTTTATTTTTATCTATTAATTATAATTTAAATGCAATATTTAATATTTGTATTATTATGTTATATACAAATTTATAGTAATTAAACATAAATATAGACTTAATATTTATTTATCGAATTCATATAAAAAACTAAATATATATTAAAGACTTGAAACACGATAACATAATTTATAAAATATAGTAATCGAATATGCTTGTCATCTTGATATATTTGTTATAAATATAATCTTATTTATTTAATAACTATTTATAATATATTAATAATTAATCTAAATTTATTACATATAAATACTTTATTTATGATAATATAATTTGTAACATTATTCTTTTTAAAAAAATATAATATATATTTGTTAAAATCTAATTAGTAGAGAGGTGATACAACACCGTTATAGGTCTACTCGCAAAGGAAGAATCGGGTCAAAGCTTCAGCTGAAAAGAACCAATTTAATTCACTCTTAGCTTATTTATTTGACCCATTCTTTGGCGGGAAAATAGAAGTAGTGGATAAGCAGTTTTTAGGATCAGTTAATTAACTTGTTTAGTTATGTTACTTAGCAGCCCTTGTAATTAGTTTTTCATTCATTTTGTTTTAGATTATCTTTAGACTTCGTTCTGTAATTTGGAGACTAAGCCCCTCTCGAATCGGGCCCTATCTTTTTTAATTCAAGTGTTATTTTCCTGCTAAATTATTTAGATTCTATCATTGGTTCCATTATCGGGAAACTCGAATGGCACCTAACACCCGGGGTTCGACAAATCAAGGAGACGTCGACCCAATTACAGCGCAATTGGCTGAGATCTCGGCTCGGTTGGAATCCATAGAGACACTCAAGACGTTGCAGCCCTCAAAAATCAAGTCCACACACCACGAGGGAAATCATACAACATTTTTGGGAAAAACGACGAAGGAGATAGCTCATGGAGATTTCAACATAACAGGCCTTTTACAAAAATTGATTTTCCAACATATGATGGGGGAGATCCATGTGGTTGGGTCTTAAAAGCAGAAAAATATTTTCATTATTATCAAATTCCAAATGCCGAGAAAGTTGATGTAACTTCTATGCATTTGGATGGTGATGCTTTAGATCTCTTCTCATGGCTCTCAGCGGATCAAACCATCACTCTATAGGAAGAATTAGTTCTCGCATTCCAGAAAAACTTTGGGCCAGCTGAGTTCCAAAATCCGGATGAATATCTTTGTAGCATCAAACAAATGGGATCCATTCAAGAATATAGACAGGAATTTGCTAAACAATCAGCTAGGGTTTCTAATTGGCCAGAAAATTGTTTGTTGGGAGTTTTCCTAAACGGTCTCAAAGAAGAGCTCAAAGCAAACGTGCGCATTCAGAAACCACGTACTGTATATAACGCAGCGAGTTTAGCCCTAGAGTATGAATCTAAAGTGGGTGTTTCCAAACCCATTAGAGGAACTACATGGAGCCCAAGCCCAAAACCTTTTTCAAGAGATACCAAAAGTACTATTCACCCTAACACACAAAATCCTATATCCCAACGAACACCCCTTCGAATCTCTAATATTGAAAAACAAAACCGATTCCTTAAAGGAGAGTGTTTTCGGTCTGGGGAAAAATATGGACCAGGTCATCGTTGTAAAGCAGACACATTCAAACTATTGGAAGCTTCGGAAGAACAAGAGAAACCAGTCAATACCACTGCAGAGGAGGAATCAGGTGATCAAGAGGGCCTTGCTGAAATAAGCTTACATGCCATCTTTGGAAAATCACAGGTATCCACAATAAAACTTTATGCTGCTATTGGGACAACTGAAGTACTGATCTTGATAGATGGTGGTTCCACCCATAATTTTATATCCGATACTCTGGTTCATGAATTGAAGATGAGCACCAAATTCATTAACCCTTTTGGCGTCCAAATTAGGAATGGAGATATCATCAGATGTAATCAACTATGCAAGGATGTTTCAGTGCACCGGAACATCCTTGCATAGTTGATTACATCTGATGATATCTCCATTCCCAATTTGGACGCCAAAAGGGTTAATGAGTTCAACGTTATGCCCTTTGGGCTTACAAATGCTCCCTCAACTTTTCATTCGGTAATGAATGATCTATTCAGAGCATATTTGAGGCACTTTATATTGGTTTTTTTATGACATACTAATTTATATTCATGACATGAGAAACACATTGATCATTTAGAACAAACTCTTACACTGCTTCATAACCATAAATTCTTTGCCAAACTGTCCAAATGTTGCTTCGGTAAATCCCAAGTGGTATTTCTGGGTCATGTCATTACTTTTGCAGGTGTACATGTGGAACAAGAAAAAATCTCATCGATTCAATCGTGGCCTATCCCAACTTTTGTAAAAGAAGTCCGGAGATTTTTGGGGCTCACAGGATATTATCGACGCTTCGTTCGTAACTATGGGTTGATAGCTCTTCCACTTACAACTCTAACTAAGAAAGACAGTTTTTTTGGTCCCCGGATGCCTTGAAAGCCTTCTAGAATTTAAAACAAGCTCTCATGTCTACCCCGGTTCTCCGTTTACCTGATTTCTCAAATGCCTTCACGGTGGAATGTGACGCCTCCTCAGACGGGGTGGGGGCTATACTTTCTCAAGAAGATGACCCAGTAGCATATTTCAGTAAGGGTTTCTCGCATGCGAACCGTTTTAAATTCGCTTACAATCGCGAATTACTCGCTTTGGTGTTGGTCGTTCAGAAATGGAACCACTACTTGCTATGTCGCCATTTCTTCATTCGCACGGATCATTACACTCTAAAGTTTTTGTTAGAACAACGGATTACAGCAACCGAGCAACAACGACTGTTACTAAAAGTAATATCATATGACTTTTCCATTACTCACCGTGCTGGAAAGGAGAACAGAGGAGCCGATGCTTTATCACGTCGACCCCACTCAGGTGATTTCTTTACACTATCAGTGCCCTATTGTTCTGAAATGGCTGATATCAAGATTGGCTTACATTCAGACGATTACACCAGTAACATAATCAGCCAACTGGCATCTGATCCGACTTTGGTTCTTGGATTTTTTTTCACTGGTCAACTCCTATTTTACAAAAAGCGCTTGGTGATCCCTGATGTTTTTGACCTCATACGCAAATTATTACATGAGGCTCATGCAACTCCAATGGGTGGTCATGGTTGGTTTTTGAATACCTTAAAACGTCTCTCAACTCAATATTTTTGGCCCAAAATGAAGCAGGATATTCGTCTTTTTGTTTAGTAATGTTTGACCTACCAACAACAAAAGTATGAAACTTTATCTCCTGCAGGGTTGCTCCAACCCTTACCTGTTTCTACGCATGTTTGGGAAGACATTTCAATGGATTTTATTGTGGGTTTTCCTATTTCTAATCGGGTTGATACCATTCTAGTTGTGGTTGATCGGTTAAGCAAATATGCTCATTTTCTTGGCTTATCACACCCATATACTGCCAAGGGAGTTGCATCACTCTTCTGTAGAGAGATTGTTCGTCTTCATGGTTTTCCTATTATCTCTGATTGGGATGTCGTTTTTCTTAGTAACTTTTGGCAGGAACTGTTTCGATTATGCCAAACAAAGTTGCAAATGAGTACAAGTTACCATCCTCAAACGAACGGTCAGACGAAAGTGCTTAATCGATGCCTAGTGGCATATTTGAGATGCTTTATTCATGAACAACCGATCAAGTGGTGCTTTTATTTACCATGGGCTGAATATTCCTACAACACGGGTTTTCACACGTCAATAGGTACAACTCTATTTTCTGTCGTTTATGGCTGGTAACCTCCACCGCTTCCCCTTTATGTAGTTGGAGAGACTAATAATGTAGATCTGGAGCACCAACTCATTGACAAGGATGATATGCTTATGCTTCTCCGAAATAATTTACTCAAGGCCCAAGACTGGATGCACAACCAAGCTAACACCAAGCGTCGTGAACTTTCGTCTCAAGAAGGTGATTATGTTTTCCTAAAAATCTAGCCGTATCGACAGAAGATTTTAGCAAAACGACGTTATGAAAAGCTTTCTCCCAGATTCTATGGTCCGTATCATATCTCTCGTAAGGTCGAACCGGTCGCTTACTAGTTGGAACTTCCTCCAGAAGCTCGTATCCATCCTGTGTTTCATGTCTCCATGCTTAAACCAGCTCGTGGTTCTTTCCCATCTACTTCGGCTCCACCTTTACCTATCACTAAGGATTGGGAGTTCGATTTACAACCAAGTTCGGTCCTTGCCCACCATTAAGTCATTGAAGTTGGTCAACCGGTTTTAGAGCTCTTAATTTTATGGTGCCACCGACCCTCCGAAAAAGCAACTTGGGAAAACTATGATCTTCTTGCTGCCCAATTTCCAGATTTCCGCCTTGAGGACAAGACGTTTTACTGAGAGGGAAGTAATGATACAACACCGTTACAGGTCTACTCACGAAGGAAGAACCGGGTCAAAGCTTTAGCTCAAAAGAACCAATTTAATTCACTCTTAGCTTATTTATTTGACCCATTCTCTGGCGGGAAAACATAAGTAGTGGATAAGCAGTTTTTTAGCAAGTTTTTAGGATCAATTAATTAACTTGTTTAGTTATGTTACTTAGCAGGCCTCGTAATTAGTTTTTCATTCATTCTGTTTTAGATTATCTTCAGACTTCGTTCTGTAATTGGAGACTAAGCCCCTCTTGAATCGGGCCCTAACTTTTTTATTCAAGTGTTATTTTCCTGCTAAATTATTTAGATTCTATCATATGGGGTGTATTTGACAATATCTATAAGTTATAAAAACGAAATATTTTAAAAATATACTTTTTAGGGTAAAAAATAAGGTAAAAAATAGAGTAAGGTTGGAGTTGAAAAACTATTTATCCTATTTTTTTATTTCATTTATAGGAAAAAATGGAGATGAGTTGGAGATAGCCAACAGCGACATATTATATACTAGGCGAATGCCCGTGCGTTGCGCAGAAACACCTATATAGTTGAAGTATTTATAAATATATGATTTCTTAAATATAACAATAACGTTGTTGTTAAATTTGATATAATAATTTGTATATACTAAATTGATATAATATATTGATTATTTTGAATTATATGATAATATATACATTTATTATAATTTCTTAATCTCAATCGTTTGATTGACTTCTACCTGCGAGTTACACATGAATAAAATTAAATATAATATATGATTTGATGTTATTTATAGTTGTTTTTATTGTTAATTATTTTTTTAAAATTTATTTGCTTAATGTTTTAATTTCTATCATTATAATTATTTAAAACATCAAACATTGTTTTTTCATTTTAAAGCTAACAATATAATCATTTATATAGAGTTGTTTTTAACTATTGTTATTGTAAATTATTTTAAGCTACTTATTTAGAAACTTTTAATGATTATAAAAATATATTTAAGAAATATTTTAGCTAAATTGAAATTACAATTTAGTTTTTGCTTTTATCACTACAATTTATCACTTTTAACTATTTATAATTTATTCTTTAGTTTTCTTTAAATGGAACTGAAATTTATATTTGAGTTGACATTGTAATGCGCAGAAACACCTATATAGTTGAAGTTTTTACAAATATATATTTTTTAAAATATAACACTAACGTTGTTGTTAAACTTGATATAATAATTCGTATATAAATTTGATATAATATATTGACTATTTTGAATTGTATGCTAATATATAAATCTATTATAACGTCATAATCCCATTCGTTTGAATGACTTCTACTCGCGAGTTACACATCAATAAAATTAAATATTATATATGGTTTAATATTATTTATAGTTGTTATTTTTAACTAATTTTTTAAAATATATTTGCTTAATGTTTTAATTTCTATCATTATAATTATTTAAAAATCAAACATTATTTTTTGATTTTAAAGGTAACAATATAATCATTTATATAGAATTATTTTTAACTATTCTTATTATAAGTTATTTTATGCTACTTATTTGAAAATTTGTAACGATTAGATAAATATATTTAGGAAATATTTTAGTTAAACTGACATTACAATTTAGTTTTTGCATTTATCACTATAATTTATCACTTTTAACTATTTACAAAATATTATTTGGTTTTTTTAGTGGAACTAAAATTTATATTTAAGTTGACACTGTAATGTTATATTTAAATTAACAATTTAAGTATTTTGTCCAAACTGTTCAAAAATTATAGCTTTCAACTGATAATGGTTTACATGCAACAACATTTTAAATCTAATAAATTAAGTATAATATGTTAAAATTTAAAGTCATAACTTTATAAATAGAAGTAAAGATATTATTTTAAAATTGAAATTTAGTCTATTTATGATTACATTTTAGGTTTGATATTTATTTAACCTTATTAACCAATTTACAATCATTATTAAAAAGACACTACAATTTATCACTTTTAATTATTTATAAAATAATCTTTAGATTGTTTAAGTTAAATAAAATTTATATTTAAGTTGAGCCTATAATGTTATATTTTAATTAATAGTTTAAGTATTTTATACAAATTGTTCAAAAATTATACATTTAAAATGATAATGGTTTAGATTCAACAACATATCAAAACTAATAAATTAAGTATAATATGTTAAAAGTTAAAAAAACATAATTTTATAAGTATAATTAAAGATATTATTTTAATATTGAAATTTAGTTTATATATGAATACACTTTAGATTTGATATTTATTTAACCTAATTACCAAATTATAATTATTATTATAAAGAAATTGAAAAGTCATGGAAGTTTCAAATGTATGTGGTGAAAGAAAAAAAAAAAAAAAAATAAGGGTTTCAAATGAATGAAATTCAAGTATATATATATATATATATATATATATATATATATATATATATATATATATATATATATATATATATATATATATATATATATATATATATATATATATATATATATATATATATATATATATATATATATATATATATATATTCACACCCGGCAAACACTATAAAATAAGTCGTTAGCTTTTGTTCCTCTCTCCAGAATTAAAAACCTCTGAGAGGGTGTCTGCTCTGCTCCATCCGGCGCTGCCACTCCTTTTCCACCTCTCTCCCTTGCCGCCTTTGCAGAAAATTTGGTAAAGGAGCAAACGCATTCAAATTTTTAGCGGCCGCTTTTGCAATTATTGCTCGACTCCACAATCACGTCGTACATACATAATTCATTGCATATACATACAACACTTCCTTTTCTCTCTATATAAAACTTCCATTTCTTTGAAGAAACAACCCAACATTTATTTGCATCTTCCAGGATCTAGGGACTACGGTAACGCGGTAAGAGCTTGTTAGAATTTTGTTTTGTTTGTTTGTTTGTTTGGATCTGGAGTTTTCTGTTTCTGATTCTAGATCTGCCTCGATGATTTGACTAGATAATCGAAGAAATGTTGGGTGAAAAGCAAGCTGAGGAGTCAATAGTTCCGTCGAATTACAGCGAGACTGAAAATGGAGAAAGAGGCGGGAAAGGAGGAGATGGTGAATTCGAAGATCACTCTGTTTTCAGTATGAAAAATATACTATGGCATGGAGGCTCTGTTTGGGATGCTTGGTTTAGTTGTTCGTCAAATCAAGTAAAGCATACAACAATCCAACTCCATAATTAGATTCCTTCTTCACTTTAAACCGACTAATTGAAACCTGAACGTACATGTGTTTATGCAGGTGGCACAAGTGCTATTAACCCTTCCATATTCGTTTTCTCAATTGGGAATGGTATCAGGGATTGTTCTTCAAATCTTCTATGGTCTTCTCGGAAGCTGGACTGCGTACCTTATCAGTGTCCTTTACGTTGAATACAGAGCTAGAAAAGAGAAGGAAAATGTTAACTTCAAAAACCATGTTATTCAGGTATATTATCTCCGATTCATCAACTTTTCCCAAACTTAATCACAATATTATCAATCTTCTTACACAATCGTTTTTAAATTTGTAGTGGTTTGAAGTTCTTGATGGATTGCTTGGGCCTTATTGGAAAGCAATAGGTCTAGCTTTCAACTGCACTTTTCTTCTCTTTGGCTCTGTAATACAACTTATAGCTTGTGCAAGGTATGTATTCATTGTGATCTTGTTTTTTTCGATAATTTTGATCAATGAAAATTTTGAGTAATATCGATTTTTTTTTTGTTTCTACAAAATAACAGCAACATATACTACATAAATGATCATCTGGACAAGAGGACATGGACATATATTTTTGGAGCTTGCTGTGCAACCACTGTCTTCATTCCTTCATTCCATAACTACAGAATCTGGTCATTTCTGGGCCTTGGAATGACCACTTACACTGCGTGGTATATGGCGATTGCAGCTTTAATCCATGGCCAGGTTCTCTTTCTCTCTCTAAAACTCCTTAATACACAATCTCCAATGCGTAATGCACAACTTGAAAGTTCTTTCCTTTTAGTGGATTCTATATTTGGAAAGATGAAATAAAGTCAGTGTAGTGATTTGAGAAACTCGGTTGTTGTGTACACATTGGAAACAATAAAAAGGCCAAATCGAGATCGATGTACAAATTAAACTCCACAATGTACAAGTTTTTGAAGAATTATTGTTCTCATTTGTTGTCTCTTTCATGGGAGTTGCAGGTTGATGGCGTTGAACATTCTGCTCCACAGAAGCTTGTGTTGTATTTCACCGGCGCCACCAATATTCTGTACACCTTCGGCGGACATGCTGTCACTGTGTAAGTCTATTTTTTTACACGCACCAACGTACAACCTTCAATGCATGGTGTACATCTGGACTTTATTGAAAAATGTTTTTATTATGAAGAAAGTTACGATTTTTATATTCTAATCTTTTAAATTAAATTTTAAGAACTTTATGTTATGTTATTAATTTTTGCCTTGTAAGGAATATTTTTTTTAAAATATTTGGTTCTTAATAGAATATTAAATTTAATGGTAATCGAATTTTTTTCTTTTTTGGAAAAATGGGTGTAAAAGCACCTTTTATTCTTCTTCTATAATCTATGCGCAGCTTTCGCCAGGTTGTCCGGGTGTTTGAACCTGAAGATTTTGTTTTTTTTAGTTTAAAAAAATCCAAAAATCCTAATACCAAATTCCAATTCTGACCTTATTATATATATTTATTAATTCTTTATTATTTATTATTTATAGTGAAATTATGCACGCGATGTGGAAACCCCAAAAGTTCAAGTATATTTACCTTCTTGCCACTCTCTATGTTTTCACACTAACCCTTCCATCATCCGCCGCCGTCTACTGGGCCTTCGGCGACGAGCTTCTCAACCACTCCAACGCCTTCTCCCTCCTTCCCAAAACCCGGTGGCGTGATGCTGCCGTCATTCTCATGCTCATTCATCAGGTAAAATTACCATGCTACCCCTTACTACTCTACAACCATGTAATGCAAATTACATCATGTTTACATTTTTACTGGGTTTTATTCGACAGTTTATTACATTTGGATTCGCATGTACGCCGTTGTATTTTGTGTGGGAGAAGGTAATAGGGATGCATGATACAAAGAGCATATGTTTACGGGCAGTAGCGAGGCTGCCCGTAGTTATACCCATATGGTTTTTGGCTATCATTTTTCCTTTCTTTGGACCCATCAATTCAGCAGTTGGGGCACTTTTGGTCAGCTTCACGGTCTACATCATTCCTGCCCTTGCCCATATGCTCACCTACAGAAAAGCATCTGCCCGACAGGTAAAATTAAAAAATATATATATATATTTTCAATTTTATCTATAAAAAAAATTTAGATAGTTTTTTGATACAGTGTCTTATCTAAAAACATTTTTTTTGATATTGTGATTTGATTTAAAGTACAATGCTATAATAACAGTTTTAATTTTTTTTTACAGAATGCGGCTGAGAAGCCTCCGGGTTTCCTACCAAGCTGGACCGCAATGTATGTGATCAATGCCTTTGTGGTCGTATGGGTTTTAGTGGTTGGGTTTGGATTTGGTGGATGGGCGAGCATGACAAACTTTGTACGCCAGGTTGACACATTCGGTCTGTTTGCTAAGTGTTATCAGTGTAAACCTGCAGTGCCACCACCACCAAAACATTGACTCGATAATCATGAGTCAACTCGGAAGTAAATGAGTTTTTTTTTTTTTTTTTTTTTTTTTTTTTAAATTAATATTTTTGTATTATAGATGGGGAGCACAAATTATTTTCCCCTACATGTGATGTGTCGTGGATTGTTTACTATTTTTTTTGTTTGTTTTCTTTTTAATTTAAGAAGTAGATTAAAAATATTTGTGATGATTGAGGATTCCAAATGTTCGCTTAATTAAAATACATGTTGCTTAGTTTTGTTATATTCCTCTTTTGCTGGATGGGCATCTCATTATTGTTTTTTTTTTTGGTCCTAAAGTGAGTTCTTTTTCCTTTTATTTATATGGATAATATTTGTAATGGATTACGTTTTTGGCTAATAGAAAATAGGAAGAATAAGGTAAGATAGTGATTTGTGTTGTGCTTGTTTATTTAATTCGGATCGAGACCGATTTTAATGAGATAATGTTATAACTTTCTTTGACATAAAAAGATTAAACATGGTGAGACAATGACACTCATTATTTCTCATGTAAATGACTACATTAATGTTCAAACATATGTCGATTGTCTTTTTATAAATTATCATATGCATATTAATAGTGCATATTAATAGATGAGGACGTTCTCCTATCACTTAACAATTTAAGCCTATCCGTTTATACTATTAAGTTAGAAAAGCCAATGTAGAAATTAAGGTCTTTAATGCCATTAAGTTAAAAAAAAAAAAAAAAAACTAGTTGTTTTATAAAAGATATAAGCCAATAGGGGAGACCAAGGCAATAAATGCAAGATGGGCTTTGATAAATAAAAGAAAGATGTTGACAATACTAAGCAAGGGATCTTTAGATGGAATGGGCCTTGGTCCCTATTACTTCACTTCACTTCACATGGGTGCCACGTGACCCTTCTTTACTCTCGATCTTCTTTAATTCACTTCAAATCGAAGTATCAAACTAGGCACATGATTCGCAATCGGTGAACATGCATGAACCTTCTCATCCATATGCTCATTTCCAATCATCCCTCAACTATTGGATTCTTTATTCTTTTATTTTTCTTTCTTTCTAAAAGGTAAATAAATAAAAGTTAGTATAAAAGACTATGTATAATGTTATGTATAATGTTAGAAGGACATTGGGTTTGATTATGAATATCATGTTTAAGCTTTTATTGAATTATTAGAGATGACTAGATGACTGAGTATGACTCTTGGCAAAAAAAATCATATTAAATGTAGTTTCGTGTGTTATATCAATGAATAAACGAACATGCAGGCCTTGAGTTTAAATTACATTTTTGTTCTTTGTCAATGAATTATTACTAATGTACGTGATTCAAAGTTTTAATTAGTTTAAAAAACAATATTGAGAATATAATTACGACTTAAAATTGGACACTAATTTGATAAAATATTATAAGTATGTAGAATGACCTATCAAATGTGATCATCGTAGAGAATAATCAACAATAGTGTACTATAAACAAAATATTGTTCTTATTTTTATTGATGACGAAGTACAAACCATATTAAAATCCAAGAATTAAGAATCTATGAGAAATTTCCTGAAAAAGATAATAATCTATTAATGATTTTGGTGTCATCAATATTTTAGTATAGTTAAAATTCTATTTGAGATAGATGAGATTTCTATATGATGTGTTGCATAAGATGGGGTTTGGTTCTAAGTAGAGAACTTGGATTCAGGTGTTAAAAACAACTACTTTTGCTTATAACACTTAACAAAATCGAATCTAACTATGTAATATTCTTTTTAATGCTAACATTAAACCACTATTCAAAGTAAAATTAAAAAAAATTTAAAAAAAAAAAAAAAAAAAAAAAAAAAAAAAAAAAAAACCTTGAGTCCCTTGACATATATTTCGTTAAAAACATAAAATTAAACACATGTGTCTTATTGCACTTTAATTGGCCTTGAAAAACTATATGCCCCTTCTCTTTTGCAAATAGCATCAAGAACACTCAATGTGCTTCTTCCTTTTTTGTGATTTCCTTTTGTTTTCTTTGGCTTCATCAATGCTTTAGTCCACAATCTAGATGAGGAAAAATGTAATTAGGACAAATTACAAATCTTCAACTAATGAACTCAATATTCCAGGAAAAATGTAACTAGAAACATAATTAGGAAACAATGTAACTTTCATTTCCAGAAAAATAATTAGGAAAAAATGGAACTTTCATTTCCAGAAACATATCTTTACTTTTGAAAAATCCCAAAAATACGGTCAAAAAATTTCGTTTTTAATTATAATAAAACGATAGTTATCAAACATCACATAAAAATCATAAGTCGTGTATCTCAAAATATCATAAACATCTGTAAAATATATCCTTTGCATCCCAGGCTAACAAATGGTGTGTGCACTGCAGTCATCCCGAGCTCTTTTCCTTGCTATCGGAAGTACCTGAAACCAAAACTGAAAACTGTAAGCACGAAGCTTAGTAAGTCTCCCCAAACTACCACATATCATACATATAATCCCATAATCACATAATAACATAACACGGGCCTTGCCCTGAAATATTCCTAAAAACACGGTCCAAAAATTTCGTTTTGAAAACTATTATAAAACCATAAATCATCCATAATCATAAAGAAATCCATACATCATGTATCTTAAAATGTCGTATCAAATATTGTGACAAAACATATGATAAAATATCAGAGTCTCAAAACAATCTCAGGCTGAATGTTATGGCGTGTGCCATGCGATTACCCTGAGCCCTTCCCTTGCTACTGGAAGTGCCTGAAACCAAAACTGAAACTGTAAGCACGAAGCTTAACGAGTCTCCCCAAACTACCACATACCATACAAATATCATACAACTAGGAGATACGTGCCCCGCCCACTCTCATGGAGATTCGGGCCCCGCCCGCACTCTGTTATCTAGGAGATTCGGGCGCCGCCCACACTCCACTGTCTAGGAGATTCAGGCCCCGCCCACACTCCGTTGTCCAGGAGATTCGGGCCCCGCCCACACCCCGCTACTAACATGCATACAAGTATCATACAGACAACAAGTATATCTACCAAGTAATCACATATCTATGCTAAAGTAATACTAAGAGAATCGGGCCCCGCCCACACCCAACTAATAACATATCATATAGACGGGCCGACCTTGGTGCCTTCGACCCGTCCATACTGAAAGGAAACTCACCTCGTATGACTGACTGTTGAAAATCTGAGTGAGGAATCCCTGTATGCTGCTACGACGACTCTCCGACTATAAATTTCATAATGACACTTAGTTAGAAACTGATGACCCTTCTTAGGGTAAAATGACCATTTTACCCCCGGTCAAAGTCAACATCCTGGTCAAGGTCAAGTTTCCAAGTTGACCAAAATCGTCGAGTCAGCCTTGTGACTTGTCGAGTTCTAGAATTTAACACCCAAGAATCGCGACTCGGCTCGCCGAGTCATCCTATGACTCGTTGAGTTCCCAAGCTACTTATCATCGTGATTGGTCGAACTGACTCGTCGAGTCATCCTTAGACTCGCCACTACACCTTCACTAGCTCGACCTTTTTGTTCCTTAGCTCCTTCGTCTTGCGATCTAGAATCGCCACTGGCCTCTCTATGTAATTTAGGTTTTCATCAACCTAAATATCCTTTATGGGTACCACTGTTGAATCATCCACCAAGAACTTCCGTAGCTAGGAAACGTGGAATGTGCTGTGGATATGGTTGAGCTCTGCTGGAAGGTCCAACCGGTAAGCAACCTGACCCACTTGGGCCAAAACCCTAAACGGAACAATGAACCTAGGGCCCATCTTGCCCCGCTTCCGAAACCTAATAACACCCTTCCAGGGCAACACTTTTAGGAGGACCATGTCGCCCACCTGAAACTCCAAATCTGAATGTCGCTTGTCGCCGTAGCTCTTCTGCTGGCTTTAAGTCGTTTGGAGCCTGCTCCGGACCTGCTGAATCCGCTCCATGGTCTTGAGTACTACCTCTATACTCCCCATGACCCTCTGACCGACCTCACCTTAACAGATTGGGGCTCTCATGATGGGAATGGAGGACAAGGTCATCTCTTTCTTTACCACTAGTTGACTGTTGTACATTGTCGTATCCAAGTCAGCAAGGGTGAAGTGGGAACCAAAATGGGTACTCTTGGATCCTAAGCAGAACAATAAATAGCATAAGAAGTTAGGATCCTCCATAAAAAAAAATGAGGAAGAAGAAATTAGGTTTTTTACTTTTCGACATGGAGACAGTGGTAGACGAACTTTCTTGATGATTGAATTGGTTGAGTTTGAATTACCTCTTTGATTCAGACAAAGTGAAAAAGATTTTGATCATGTTTTCTGTATCTCCAGCGGGAGGAAACAAGTCGTCGAACTTGAAGGCTGCAAAACATCAAATAAGATAAGAAAAGTGAATGTCAGGATCCTTAATGTAAAAATATGAAATCCTACCCTTCTTTATCTAGGATTATGGTAAAAGATTCCTGTCAGGAATCAAGTCACGTCTTATGAAGAAATACTTCCCTTTCCAAGCACCATCATTATGCTTGGACTTCAAAACAAGGGGTAGTCTCTTAGTTTTGACCTTCACAAGGAAATGGGAGTTCCCAAAAGTCATAAGATCATAAATATAGTCTAGCTCATTTATGCCAACAGAAAGATTCCTGGAATGATTCAATTGATCAATACAATAGAGGATCCTCCAAATCATTGGCATGACTTGAATGTGCAAGATTTTTGTGATCTCAAAAATTTCAGAAATGATTCCGGAGAAGGGGTAAGAGAGTCCTAGGGTGAAAGGATACTCAGGGAGACAAACCCAAGTAAAAGAAACGAAATCAGGCTGAATCCTGGCATTGAAAGCCCTAAAAACGATACCGACAGGAAAAGTTTCGGCCGACTTCAAGATCTCGATGTCATCATCGGTGAAGGTACAAGTATAAGACAAGACCTTCTGATCCATGAAATCATCACTGGGTATAGCAATGATGCTTGCACGAGATCGAGTTGCTTTCTTGACCATGATCGAAATTGAATAGGGACGAAAACAAAAAGTACCTTCGAATGATATTTGATTAACGTTGGAAATAAGAGCTAAAAGAGTAAGATAAAACTGAAAGGTTGGGTGTCCTACTTATATGGTAATCGCGGGTCAATTGACCTATTCCAATGGCTAGAATTCTATCCATTAGGGTTTAAATTACCCTATCCGTTAACATTTCATAACCTTATCTCTTTTTTACTATTTATTAAATTATACCTTTAAATATTGATAAACTAACCTCAAATATTTCTCAAGAATAATTTGGGGTCAATTGTTAGGGCTAGGATCCCAAAATCACATTCAAGATCCTTAAACAAATTTTAGGTTCCTGATTATTATCATATATTTTCCTAACATTTACAACGACTATATTTTACTTTCTTTTTCTCACATGTGCAAAATTAGTCAACTAAGGACTTATTCTCAACAGAGAATCGTCTCATCTAGGCAAAAGGCCCATAATACCAAGTTAAACAACGTTCATATGCTGATTCTTAGAGGATCCCAGAATTATTGGACTTCTTGTTATTAGCATTAGACTATAAATAACACATGTAACTATCACACTATACACACAATTAGCTCATCTACGATACTTTTACTTACATTTACACATACATCTCTGTAATCAACATTTTTAATCAATAAAATCATCAATCATCAAGACAGATGATCATTATCACCTCCTAAGATTTTGTGCCGGAGATCCTAGCAAGGATCAATGGCTTTCCTTGTAAACCCTCGTGTTGTCTTGATTATAATTTTTTGCTTACATCAATTCAAACACCACGGCCTCTCATTTAATTTGGTTGAGTTTCACTTGTGTAATTTTTGACCAAAACAATATATATATATATATATATATATATATATATATATATATATATATATATATATATATATATATATATATATATATATATATATGGTAAATTCAATTGACAAAAAAGTTAAAAATAAGAAAATCATTCTAAGTCAATTATTTACTTTTGCCGCAAAATACTCTTTTGTACCTGCACGACGAAAGATATGTACTAAGTATATATATATATATATATATATATATATATATATATATATATATATATATATATATATATATATATATATATATATATATATACCACCACCTTCGTTACCCACCACCACCATTGTCATCATTGCCTCCACCACCACCGTAGCCACTGTCTCCACCACAATCTTCGTCACCATCAACGCCACCAACATTTGTGTCACCCACAAAGACCACCTTTGCCACCTCTGCCACTATAATCTCTGTCATCACTACGACCGCTACCCGTACCACCACCTAGACCTGACAATTTGGTACATGACATGAACACGACACGGGTGTTTCGTGTATGTGTTTTAGAAATTCGTGTTTCATGTTTATTCGTGTCGACACGTATTTTAAATTCATGTTTTGTGTCTCACATGTGTCAAACACGGATTTATCTGTTTAGACACGTATAAGACACGACAAAAATTTGTGTTCACACGTATAAACACATATATACACGTATAGATGTAAGGGTTAAAGTTTACATTTCTGAAATAATAGTGATCATTTTTCAAAAAGTGGATAATAAGTTAAAAACATAACCCTAAATCCCTAAATGGCCAATAATCGAAATCTTATCTTCTAGAGTAAATTACACGAATCATCCCTCGTACAAGTATAAAAATGCATGTTTAATCTCTATTTTTAAAAATTAACTCGGACCATCCTTATATATTACATATTAAATGACTATTTTGCACTTAATAATTTCTTTTTGTAATTCTATTTTTTTAATTGTCATTTTTATAATAATAAAAAAAAATCCAAACTCAGTCCTTTCCCCTTCCCCAGATTTCGTGAGCCTCTCTCTCTCTCTCTCACCCTATCATCATCCTCTCCAAAGATCAACATCATCCATCTCTTCTATTTCACTTTCATTCATTTTCTGGCGACACTGGACATTTCACCACCACCGCCGCCCTTATCGTCGGCAGCCTTGAAGCCTCTTCGGCGAGCGTTCGACACGGAGAACCTCTACCATCATCGTCCACCCCCACCAAATTCTAATATGGAAATCCTTCAACATCTGATTCTGATCTAGCTGACACCGATGATGACACAAATATGATGAAACCGTAGTCTACGAAGGCGACGGTTGCTTGGAGGTGACTGTAGCGGATTGGATGCTCCAACTCTAGTTGTACCGACGGTGGTGGATTGGATGATGATTATTGTGTTCTTGGTGGTTGAATCTGCGATCCTTTTTTTTTCTCAATTTCATACAGGAAATAATGGTTTGAGTATATTTACAGGTTTTAGCTATGAGGTTTGATTTCGATCTGATTTTCGAATTTCAGTTTAAGGTCTGATTTTAAGGTTTCTTTTTTATTTGATTTATTAGAGATTTGGATTTGATGTCACGTTAATAGTGGTGCTTTGCATGTGGTTAATGTTGGTGGTTGCTAGAGGTGGACAATGATGCCAGCGTTGAGTGGTGGTTGCCGGTGATACTGGTCGAAGATGATGATAATGGTTTATTTCCGGTGGTGGTTTTGTGTATTTCTAGTGGTGGTGGTGGTTATGTGTTCTTAATAAAACAGACAGAGATAGAAATAGAAATTGAATAAATGATTAAAATATTTTTTAATAATGTATAATAATAATAAATGTCAAAAATAAATAGAAAATAAAAAATAAAAAGGGCATCATCATAAAAGATGAGATGTGCAAATTTAAGCATGATGAAATGTGAAACTTTTTATAATGTAAGGGATAGTAGGAATTAATTTTAAAAAATATGAGTATTTTTGCACCCGCACAATACATCTCAATCCCCACTCCTCACTGTCGCACCTCCTGCCCTCCATCTCACGACTATCGCCGGAGTAAATCGTCACCGTGCCACCGTCGTTTTTCCACCATCTCAATCCTAACTCTTCACCGTTGCTCTCACCGGTCACCATAACTTCATCGAAGTTTATGGCTTCTAACAACATGACCATGGTATTTTTCAAATTTCGTTTTCCTTTTTCTGTTTAAGACTTTGGAGTTTCGATCCTAGCTGAAGCCTGAAAGAGATCATTGTTTTTTTGTTTCAATCTGCACACTATTTAGTTTTTTGAAGATTATTCCATGGCTTCGATTGTTATATATTTTGTGTTTCGTTTTCCTTTTTGACTTATGACATGATTATTATGTCAAACTACATTAAAGATAGTTGATGATTACTAGATTTCTTGTTGTGATTCGGGTTCTAATATAGGTTTCTTGATGTGAGTCCTAAAAGAGATTAGTGCTATGTATTTTCCTTTTTTGTTTTTCTTTTTCTGTCACAGTAGATGGAATTATGAAGAGTATGCAGAATTGTAGATTTTGGTTGTCCTCTTGAATGTTTTGCTACAGAGTGTACTAATTAGTTTTATCAAGTTTAATTGGATTTTAATAGCTAATTTTGGTTGGATTATAGCCCTAATTAATATTCCTACTTGTTTTTTTTTTTTATTTTAGATGGATGATAATACCAACAATGCTAAATGAGATGGGAGAAGGCAAAATGAAAACCACAGGAAAAAGAAAGAGAGAAGAAACAAACCTCATTGGGATAAGTGTATTCGAGATATTCAAAGACGTCGTCACAAAAGATGGAATTAAGAAAGCAAAATGAAGCATTGTGTAATGATGTTAGGAATTATGACAGTAGATATGAAACCGCAACCGAGAACTTAAAACCACATATAATAGATGTTATAAGCAAAATCTAAGCTATAAATTGCACGCTATAGCGTTTTGCGGAGATCGAGAACCACTATTTTCAGTTTAGCGTTTTCATTTCGCGTTATCGCTATTAGTGGCGTTATTCACCGCTATTTACCACTATTTCAATAACCGCTATAGTGGTGCTACGGACGTTATTCCATTTTTGCTCACATTTTGGGTCATTTTGTTACTTTGTCAATGAAAAGCTAGTTTTAAAGATCTCACTACAATTTCATTTAAAAAGTCCGAACAACTAACATAATTAAAAGCATTCAAAGTAACTACATCTACCGATAACTCTCTTTCTCATCTCTTTCTATACTCATGAAGACTTGAAGGTGCTATGGTCGGACTCCATTAATGTTTTTTGTAAATCGACTATGACGCAAAGACTTGGGAAATAACTCCTTAAATCAACCAAGACCTAGTAATACGATATTGAACCCATGCAATGCAATTAAAATCTATTTGACACTTTGACACTACCTAGTTTCCATATTACTATAATAGAATATTATGTTATGTTGTTTTATGACTTTTTAGGTTTGATGATATTTTATCTTACATACTTATAAAGCATGCATTTTCCCTTGAATCTCATGCATTTGAAACCCCCATCAAAATTTGCTAAAACCTTATGTATTTGAAACCCTCCATACCTTTTCACCTTCAAAATAATTAATCACACATAATTTCATTCTAAGAAAATGATAATTCATATAAGATAATGATAATCACATTAAAAATTCAAGCCACTCCATTCAATTTTCGAGAATACCATAATTCATACAACTTTTACCCTTTTTCTTCCACCGAGTAAGCCATTAAAAAACATTTCCAACATTCATGACTTGCATTAGATTAAAGATGTATTAAAAGAATGTAATCAAGTTGGTCTTATTATTGCTAGGAGATTACATTAGATTAAAAGAAGTATTAAAAGAATGGAATCAAGTTGGAGCTATATATAAACACTTATATTTTCTTTCACATGATGTGACATTATATTAGATTATATTAATATTAATTAAGTGTGGAGTATTAATTTTCAAACATAATTTGAAATATTACTTTTTAATAAGACTAACAAACACTGCAACAATGCTTCCTCTTAAATGCAGACCTGGAACACCTACGACTACCCGGCTTCTGTCGAAATCATCAAAATCATCAGCAAACCACATCCGGATCTTATTTAGCGATTTCAATTATCCGTAACCATAAC
The DNA here is from genome assembly GCF_051521515.1 of Lactuca serriola. Taxonomy (NCBI): domain Eukaryota; kingdom Viridiplantae; phylum Streptophyta; class Magnoliopsida; order Asterales; family Asteraceae; genus Lactuca; species Lactuca serriola. The sequence continues at coordinate 156,049,381 of NC_136415.1, forward strand.
TTACTGCAGCCATCTCCAGATTCTTTTTAGGGTTCTCGGGCCCACAACCATACAACTCTGGAGAGAATATGTTATTGAATGTGAAAAGTTTCATGAAATTGGAGAGCGACGATGGGGAGTATATGGTATTTGAAGGGTAGGTTGGAAAGAATGTGTTGTAGTTTGACTACCCACCTCCGTTTCAGGTTTCAATAATTTAAAAAATAAATAAATAAAATTAAGACATGTAAAGTTTCATATAGACCCTATAAATTGTTATTATGTGTCAAATACAGCCCCTGACAAATTTAATGTTATAAACTACAATATAACTCAAAGTGGTTTTTCAAATATAATTTTTTTTACTATAATATAATATATTAGACAAATCCCACATGTTGTGCACAAATTTAGTTATGTAGATAAAATATTACAAATATACTTCATTTAAAATAAGTCAGGGTGTTTCATATATTTTGAATTACTCTTACAAAAATGATGTTTGTAATTTGAATATAAGATAATATCTTATGATGTTTATTGAATGATATTATCTTTGATTGATCAGTTGGTAATTGGAATCAAGCTTATTATAGTTCAACTTTTTGGCTCGGTTTTTTTCTTTTTCATTACTTATAGAATATGATTTTTTTTATATTAACTTATATGTCACTATCTTTAACTAGATTGAGAATGAGATTTTTTCTATTTACTTAAAATACGGCACCATCTGTCTATTCAATAGTAAAACCAACAAAAATCGTTGTTAAATATGTATTTTTTATGAGGTTCAACATAAATACACGGCCACAAATGAGAATCATATTTAATCAGTTATCAATTAATTACATTAGATACTAATGTGTACATAAAAATTACATTTAAAATTTTAAACTAATAGTAAAAATTATTCATTATTTATTATTATAAACTATCTATAAAATAAAAAAATATACATGCTATTTAATCGCATACAACCTTTATATATGCCTTATTCACAATAGATTAAACCATATCAATTAATTACATTATATTAACATCTTATTTGTTTTAAAATCATAACTTCTCAATTAACCATAGGCTTAAAAAGAATGTTAACTATTCTTCTTACCATAATATATATATCCATATTAAACTACATAATTATTCCACTGCGCAACGCGCGGGCATTCACCTAGTTAATTATATATAGACTTATAGTATTAATACTCATCAACTATATAAATTCTATATAAATATAATATAAAATTATAAAGTATAAATAATATTAAAAAACCGTTATATCACCGCTATGTTGGTCGAATGGGTTGAAACCATGGGCTTAATGTCGCGGGTCGACCCATCGGTGTTTTGGAGTGTTGTCCAAGATACGCGTTATATGGAAAGTTTCCTAATTCTTTGTTTAGGAATTGTAATCCAATATGAATTCTAGATCTATATATGTATGCGTTGATCATGTATAGAGGTAGGTCAATTGTTAGAGTTTTGTGATAGTGAATTTCTCTAATACAATCAAAGTGTTAGCTTGGTTGATATAATCCTTTAATTGGTATCAGAGCCACAACCTCTTGCTCCCAATCAATTGATTTTTTCAAGCCGGCAAAAGCTTTTCTTCTTATGCAAAACTGTTGCTTTTCCTCCAAGTATTTAATACCCCAATTATTTATTAATTGTTTCCTGGATCAAGAACATGTTTTGAAGAAAACAATTGTTTTCTTGTGGTCCAATTAAAGAAAAAGCATCTGGTCCTATTGGTCGCCATTTCCATTTTCTTAATTGGAATCATTATTTTATTGCTCATCTGTTGAAGAAGGTGTGTGGTTTGTTGTTGATTATTCATGGCAGGAGACGGAGCGAATCTGCCCGTGAAGGAGGCACACTCGATCTCGTTTCAATTTCCGCAGTTGACGCCATTAAACTACACGATATGGAACATGCGTATGAAAGTTTTACTCGGCATTCACGGCGTGTGGGACGTGGTTGATTCGGGTTCAACGGATGCAAAGAGAAACAATATCGTGATGGGATTAATGTTTCAATCAATACCGGAAGATTTAATCTTGCAAATCGGGAATCTCGCCACTGCTAAGGAGATGTGGGATGCAATCAAATCTCGGAACATGGGTGCGGATCGAGTGAAGGAAGCACGTTTGCAAAAATTGACTTCGGAATTCGAAAGTTTGAAGATGAAAGATACGAGCACTATTGACGATTTCTCTTCAAAACTATCGGGACTTGCGACTGTTTTAGCGACACTTGGAGGAACAATCTCACAAGAGAAGTTGGTGAAGAAATTTCTTACGAGTCTTCCTAGTCGATTCATTCACATCGTAGCAGCACTCGAGCAAGTTTTGGATTTAAAAACCATTACTTTTGAAGATGTAGTTGGGCGGTTGAAAGCTTACGAGGAACGGACTAAAGAAATCGGCAAAGCATCCGATTCCGGTGAAAAGCTACTTTATGCCAAGACCGATAACTCAAATCGAAACCAGACTCAAGCCGTGGGAGAGGACGTGGTGCATATCGTGGGGGACGAGGCCGAGGACGTGGCCATGGTCGAGATAACACCCAAAACCACGATCAAAGAGACTCATCAAAGAATCGTGATGATCAAAGACGAAAAGGCAAAAATCATGAACAAAGAGACCTATCAAATATTCAGTGTTACCAGTGTGATAAGTTTGGACACTTTGTTTCGCGATGCCCGGAACGTAACAGGAAACATGAAGCAAATCTCAACGATGCCCGAGAGGAGGTCGATCACGAAGAAGGAACATTTTTTATGATGAAAGAGGAGACAATCTTCCTAAATTAAGACAAATACATTCCACCCAAAGTAGAGGCAAATCAAGAAGACGACGATATGTGGTACCTCGACAATGGGGCAAGTAATCACATGACCGGGAAGTAATCATATTTTTCGGAGTTGAATAAACGGATAACCGAAAGAGTAAGATTTGGAGATGGCTCGTGTGTTCGAATTGAAGGAAAAGGATCAATTTTGTTCGAAGGAAAAAACGGTGAGCAAAAAGTTATGAAAGATATCTACTATATTCCCTCTCTTCGTAGCAATGTCATAAGTCTTGGCCAAACGACACTATCCGGTTGTGACATTAGAATGCATGGTGATTACTTGACAATGAAATATCGAAATGGAAGGTTGCTAATGAAGGTTCCACGTAGTGAAAATCGTCTTTATAAAACACGACTTAAAGTTGGAAAACCCCAATGTTTGCAAGCAAAGATCGATGACGAGTCTTGGTTATGGCATGCACGACTAGGCCATATCAACTTTGGTGCGGTGAATATGATGCACAAGTTGACTAATGGAGTTCCAATTTTGAAACATCAAGAAGAAGTTTGCGAAATTTGCGTGATAGGCAAACAAAACAAACACACATTCCCGAAGAAAACCAATTATAAGTCTAAAAATATTCTCAAGATGTTACATGGAGATATTTGCGGGCCTATTGATCCTCCCACAATGGCCGGTAACGTTTATATTTTGGTGCTAATTGACGATTTTTCTAGATACATGTGGTCTTTTTTGTTAAAACAAAAAAACGACGCGGCGGATGTAATTAAAAAATTCAAAAAGTCCATTGAACATAGGACCGGGAAGGCTATAAAGACGTTCCACACAGATAGAAGGGGAGAGTTTACTTCAAACGATTTTAATCGTTTTTGGAGCGAAGAAGGTGTTGCAAGAATGTTAACGGCTCCGTACTCACCCCAACAAAACGGCATAGTAGAACGACGAAACCGGACGCTAATCGAGATGACACGATGTCTTATGAAAGCAAAAGAAGTTCCAAATCAGTTTTGGGGAGAAGCCGTTCGACATGCAACCTATATTATAAATCGTACCCCTACGAGAGCGTTAGTAGGAGTCACGCCTTACGAAAAACTCTATGGTCAAAAACCGAATCTTGAAGATCTAAAGGTGTTCGGATGCGTTGCGTATGGAAGGATTATTTCGAAACATCTAAAGAAACTTGACGATAGATCGAGACCATTGGTTTATTTCGGAACGGAACCGGGTTCGGGAGGTGCTCGTTTATTTAACCCATATGAAAATAAAATTATTATAAGCAGAAATGTAACTTATGATGAAAAGTTGTCATGGAAATGGAAAAAGGAAATTGAAAAAGGTACGAGAACAATAGCAGCGGAAAAGGAAAATGATTCTGAAACATTCAAAATTGTTTGGGCCACTTTGATAAATCAGCCACATAATGGGACTCACCAGCCCAATACCAATGCCACCCCATCTCCGCAACATTTAAATGAAAGCCCATCAGTAGCGCCGAGCCCAACAGTGGACAACGCAATCTCGACAGAACCTGATACGGACAGCAGCGATCACGAGTTCGACGACAATAACGAGTTCGAGAATAACCCGGTACGTCGTTCTAATCGTGTTTCCGTTTTGCCAGTTCACCTCAATGATTATGAGCTTAACATGAATGAATTAATGTTATCGTTTGACGAGGAACCAAGTACTTTAAAAGAAGCCATTGTGAAAGCCGAATGGCTTAAGGCAATGAAAGACGAGATCGAGTCAATTGAAAGGAATAAAACTTGGAAGTTGGTGTCTCTTCCCAAGAATGTTAAACCCATCGGATTAAAGTGGGTATATAAAATCAAAAGAAATGCGGACAGATCTATTTCTAGGTACAAAGCGCGACTCGTAGCAAAAGGCTATGTACAAGAACACGTGATTGATTTTGATGAAGTTTTCGCACCGGTAGCCCGACTCGAGACGATTTGTTTATTGATCGCTCTCGCGGCCGGGAAGGGATGGAAAATTTATCACTTGGATGTAAAGACGGCCTTCTTGCATGGTGAATTAAAAGAAGAAGTGTACGTACAACAACCCAAAGGTTTTGAGAAAAAAGGAGAAGAAGAAAAAGTTTACAAGTTAGCGAAAACTTTATATGGCCTAAGACAAGCACCAAGGGCGTGGAACATTAAACTTGATGGAATCTTACGAGGAATGGGTTTTAAACGATGTTTGCAAGAAACGGCGGTTTATAAAAAGGCTTCAAAAGGAGAATATATCATTGTGGCAGTGTACGTAGATGACTTATTCGTAACGGGAACGACGTGTCATGAAATAACAAGCCAATTCAAAAACATGATGTCGTCAAAGTTTGAAATGTCAGATCTTGGATTGTTGACTTATTACTTGGGCATTGAGGTTTCTCAAGAAAAGGGTTGTGTCACTATAAAGCAAGAGGGATATGCAATGAAAATTTTAAAAGAAGCCGAGATGGAAGAATGCAATGCCACTCAATGTCCAATGGAACCGGGACTAAAATTATCGAAAGCCGAGAATGAACCAGAAGTTGAAGCCACTAATTACAGAAGGATAGTTGGATGCTTACGCTACCTCCTTCACACTCGTCCATACTTATCTTAATCGGTCGGGGTAGTAAGTCGTTATATGCAAAGTCCGAGAGAATCTCATGCGCGCGCGATCAAGCAAATTCTCCGTTACCTTCGTGGTACTCTCAAGAAAAGGGTTGTGTCACTATAAAGCAAGAGGGATATGCAATGAAAATTTTAAAAGAAGCCGAGATGGAAGAATGCAATGCCACTCAATGTCCAATGGAACCGGGACTAAAATTATCGAAAGCCGAGAATGAACCAGAAGTTGAAGCCACTAATTACAGAAGGATAGTTGGATGCTTACGCTACCTCCTTCACACTCGTCCATACTTATCTTAATCGGTCGGGGTAGTAAGTCGTTATATGCAAAGTCCGAGAGAATCTCATGCGCGCGCGATCAAGCAAATTCTCCGTTACCTTCGTGGTACAATTTCACTTGGAATTAAATATGAAAAGTGTGACGAGTTGAAACTTTTGGGTTATAGTGATAGTAGTCATAATGTAGACATGGATGATGGTCGGAGTACTACTAGTCACATTTTCTTTCTTGGTAAATCCCCTATTACGTGGTGCTCGCAAAAGCAAGAAATTGTTGCTTTATCTTCGTGTGAAGCCGAGTTCATGGCAGCTACTTCAGCAGCATGCCAAAAAATTTGGCTAAGGGAGTTGCTCGCGGAGGTGACCGGATTAGAGAAACAGAAGGTGTTGATTCGTATAGACAACAAGTCGGCGATCGCGTTGTCTAAAAATCCGGTGTTTCACGGGAGGAGCAAACATATTCACACTCGTTTCCACTTCATTCGAGAGCATGTGGAAAACGAGCAAGTTGAAATTGAACACGTGGCGGGAAAAGAACAAGTAGCGGATCCCCTAACAAAAGCCTTAGCGCGAGTAAGGTTCGGTGAAATGAGATCGTTACTCGGTGTGTACGAGTTGCCATCTCAACCATTCAGGGGGTGATTGTTGGTCGAATGGGTTGAGACCATGGGCTTAATGTCGCGGGTCGACCCATCGATGTTTTGGAGTGTTGTCCAAGATACGCGTTATATGGAAAGTTTCCTAATTCTTTGTTTAGGAATTGTAATCCAATAGGAATTCTAGATCTATATATATATATATATATATATATATATATATATATATATATATATATATATATATATATGCGTTGATCATGTATAGAGGTAGGTCAATTGTTAGAGTTTTGTGATACTGAATTTCTCTAATACAATCAAAGTGTTAGTTTGGTTGATATAATCCTTTACGCTATACCACTACGACAAACGCAATCTCAAATAGCGGCATGTGACCGCTATTGAAATTTTTACCACGATAACTGCATTGGGCAAAATACACCGGATGTAGATCAAATGTTATTGTTATCGTAGCTTATGAAATGACATTAAAAACATGTCTATTCGTGTTTCCGTGTAACACGATTAAAAAATATGTTTATCCGTGTCGTGTCACGTGTTATACGAATTTCTTCGTGTTCGTGTTGGATAACCCGAATACGTTTTACAATCCATGTCGTGTTCGTATTCAACAAATTCGTGTCGTGTAAATTCGTGTCTGACACGAATACACGACACGCAGACACAGATTGTCAGATCTACCACCACCACCACTGTCACCGCTACCCCTACCACCGTCTTATTCATATATGAACATATGAATACAATACACTTATTCATATATGAATATTATCTTTTCTGTTGTTAGGGTACGTTGGAGCATTGTGTCTGATGCCTCTTATTTCTGCTAAAACCCACCGCGTTCGCCTTATCTATGTTAAAGCCCATCTCTCCGCCTAAGAATAACACCCACCTTCGATGATGAAATACCAAAGGACCGCCTACAAATCAAGAAAAATACACACCGGAACCGAATTGAAATCAATATGTATGTTTTACTCTATCACAATTGGGTGCAAAAAAGGTGTCATATGTGTTTCGATTTTCATCTAAAAACGCTTCACATCAAGATAAGATAGGTTTTTTTGAACCCCAAATCCTAGAAAAAGTAATTGGTAACACCGCCTCCTAGTGTCAATGACCCATTTCATCTAAAAATGCTTCATGAGCTAGGTTTCAATACACCAAACCATGGATCTTAATGTTAATCATTGTGTGTGATTTTGTTCAAGAAACAATTTGTTAACCAATATTAACATACAATCGATTTACCCTGTTTGTTTGGAAATGGTCTGGAAACAATTGACTTTTACACAATTTGTAAACAATGCATAGGTTTTAGATATGTTCAACTATCTAACAACCCTGTTTGCTCAGCTTGTTTTTCACTTCCTTAATGAGAATCTTACTATGCTCTCATGATTCTTTTTTTTTTCCTCATGGTTTTCATCTGATTTGGAGGTGTATACGTATGTGAAATGTTACTCTTCCTTAATGAGAATCTTACTTTGCACTCATGATTCTTTTTATCTCATTGTTTTCATCAGATTTAGAGGTGTATATTTGTGAAATGTTACTGGGGTTTGAAATTTAAAGGGGAACAAAAAAGTATAAGTGATAAGAATGATCAAAAGGGGAACAAAGAAGTCATTAGTTTAAGTTTCACTAAGACACATAGGTGATGTTTAAAATTTGATTAAAAATATGATAGTTTGACAAAACTATTTAAAAAAAATAATAATAATACTATTTAAAAAAAAAAGTGATAAGGGTGAAGTCGGGTGGATTGCAATGTTTTAAAAACCGGTTTGAACCGGCCGGTCGAACTGGTTGGACCGAGAACCGGGAGAACGGGCGGTTCAACTACCACCGGTTTTACATTGATTTCTAAACCGGATTGAACCGGTCGTTTTTTAGAAAAACCCGGTTGAACCGGTTAAACCTAATAAAACCACATGAAAAATAATCATTTACATAACAAACTTTGGTGATTTTTTTTTCAAATCTATTAAGTTTTCTTTAAATAAAAATATATGGTAAATTTTATAAAATTTTTTGATGTGTTTGTATTCATATAAAACTATATGTTGTTTCGGTATTATTTTCTTTTTGACGTATATGTATTGATGTAAAACACTAAAATTTATGATTATGTGTTATTTTAATGTATTTGAATTTATCTACAACTTATTTTTATATGTATTTTTAATGTTTGAACTTGGAAAATCAAATTTATAATTTATATATGTATGTATGTATAAGAAAATAAAAAAAAACATAAAAAATATAAAAACCGGTTCACCCGGCAGTGAACCGAAAACTGGTCACCATACCGGTTCAACTAAAAAATCGGTTTTTAAAACATTGGTGGATTGGATTGGGATGGTGTTTCTTGAGTTTGTGTTGAGAGAGAGAGAGAGAGAAAGGATGGTTAACACAAGGATTTTTTTTTATAATCATATAAATACTAAAAGTAAATAAATAAAACTATAAAATATAATAAAATAAAAAACAATCCTTCCATGTCTTTTAGGGACCAAAACTTACAACACTTCATGCACTTTATAAACATTTTGAACCCTATCGACACTTTTTCGCAAACCACAAAACTTATTTATGACCAAACTAAAAAACCAGGATGCGAGACAATTTTTTTTTTTTTTTTTTTTTGCAATTTTCTCTATTTCGTTGATCATTTTAATATATTAGGTTCATATAAATCTCTTTCACATATAAATTCATAAATGTATTACATACAAGAAACAATATGGCTAATTTACAATATAAAACAACATGGTCAATATACAATAAAAAATTCATTAATTTATCTTCCAAAACTTAAGTTTAGACACCAAACTAAAGGTTTGTTGGCCCTTTCAATTTGGTCTTATTAAACAACATAGTTAATAGACTAAATAGTAAATACTAGTTCTTATTCATAACAAGCCTTGATTGTACCTATTTGTACCTTATATAGACGGCAATAGCAACAAAATCTTGTCATTGTTAACCTCAAAAACCAAAATGGTTCAAAAACGAGCATAGTTTGCACGATGCTATCAAAGACCAAGTTAGGCCATAAAACAAGAATATAAACAACAATCGATCACAGAGTAATCAGCTATGGGAATCGGAAGCTGGCTCTACACAAACAGTACCAAGAATCTAAGGGTCAAAATAGTCCATCCAGGTGGTCATGCTGAGCTTCACGATCGACCAGTTCTTGTTGCTGACATCATTCGCCGGAACCCTAAATGCTGCGTCGCCCATCCAAACGTCTTCAAGCAGCCATGGGCAATCGTGCAACCAGACACCATGCTAATGCCTGGACAGAAGGTGTATGTTGTCCCAATTTCAACTGTCAGAAAGCTTCAGAAACTATCGATAAAGAGATCGGTCTCTGTAGGTCAAGATGGTCAAAGCTTCAAAAAGCTGAGCAGTGAAGAAGATGAAGATGGGGAAAGTGATACTAGTTGTTGTTCGATGGAAGAAGGTGATGCAAGTATTTGTATGAAGTCGTTTAAAGGTGGAGATGAGTCAGAAGAACGTAAAAGCTGTTTTACTTGTGTGTTTGCGAGTGGGAAACAGACATCGGGGTCTACTGCTATTAGGGGTGGTCAAAGAAGCAGAAACCAGGGAGAATCGCCTAAGAAACTAATCACAGATCTTGATTATTGGCAACCAAACCTTCATAGTATTGTTGAAGAAAGAAGCATTAATCCAGAGTGATTTTTGTTTATTATATTCTTCTGCGTAACTTAAAATACATCTTTGAACATGGAAATAATTCAATTTTGGTGTATTTATAGCCAGATTCAATCAATTATAACATGAAAATCAAAGAAACAGTTAAAAATTTTAAATTAATGAAGGGTTATCTCTCAGACAAATGCCTCGATTCGTCTTCACGATGAATGGAATGGATATATCAGACTCGTCATCTATGAAATCATCATTGAGAAAACCCATCTTTTTCAAAAAATAAAATAAAAAACCTCAGACATCCAAGGAAGGAGAAAGACAGCATTAGCTCTCAAGCCTGGCGAAGGCGAAAGCTCTTGGGCAGCCACTGCGAATGTCTCTGAGAAACAAGCCTTTGGATTATCATCACAGGTATCAATAATCAAACCAATCAATCAATTTAACGAAAATTCATTGAAGAGTAAAGTTAATTAATGAAAAGAAGATAAAGATCTCATAACAATGGAGTTTAGGATCAGACTGACGTGCAAATAAGATTTCGTTCAGCAGAGCACAAAAATGCGCCTATGGTAACAAAATTCGATATCATTTAGCATCATTTCCCAAACACCATAAAAACCTAATCTTTACTTTTCAGATTTTTATAAAACCGATGACGGATTAAGCAAAATCGAAAAACGAAAACACAAGTTTAACCTACTAATCGGTAGCTCATAACAACTCTGACTTTGATTAGGGGCAAATGCCAACAGACTCGTGAAAAAAAAAAAAAAAAAAAAAAAAAAAAAAAGAGAGAGAGAGAGAGAGAGAGAGAGAGAGAGAGAGAGAGAGAGAGATTTGGCAATGGAATCCTAATTCAACTTATACGAAAAAACAGCGGCTATAAAGAATGTGTGTGTGTAAAACCTAACTCCATTGAATTTATAAACAGGTCGATGGGCTACAAGGTTATCTATCGCAATTTACAAAACCACCCTTTGCCGATAGTTGAAGTGTTCTGACGGTACTTCTAAGTTCTATATGATTTATTTTTTTATATTTTGTTATATAGATAATAATAATGTTTCTAGAGTTTTATTTAGAAAAATGAAAACTCCAATTAAGTTTTGTGGAAAATGGATAAATATTTTTTAAAATGTATATATTTAGTGCTTATTCTTTTTAAAATGTATATATTTAGTTTTTAATTTTTTTTAAATAAGTATTTATACTTTATTTTTTGTAACAATGCAATTCTTATGACCGGCTATACTTGGTATACCGGTCATATACGAATTTTTTTTTAGGGAAAATGACTTGATAGGGTAAGATACTTTTTGAATTGTATACATTTAGTCTTTATTCTTTTTTTTTTTGTAAAATAAACCCTTATACTTTATTAATATGTATACATTAGGTCCTTTTCACTGTATTCTACAGGTTTTGCAGATGTGGAAGCACAAGTAGCACTAAATAGCAATTAATTAGCTTAGTCACCGGAGGTGGGTGATCCTCCAACAACAAGAAAAGGGTGGCGACCCTTCTCTTTCTCATCTCTCTTCCGGTCGAACAACAACAGTCAAACACTCTTTACCTGTTGTGTTTCTCCAATCTGTCTCTCTTTGCCTCCATCTTTGAGATATGTTGCCAAAAAAAGAAGAAAGAATCGACGAGGGGGCTACCAGAGCATCTCATCGCCAACTACCGTCTCTATTTCCTCCTGCCTCCCCTTTCGACCTTGTTGTTTTTGCCATCATTCCTCCTTGCTACCAGTGATGTGTAGGAACACACAAAGGAAACGTCGGAGATCGGGGTTCTCCTTCTTTTTCATGATGAATAAAAGTTGGAAAAATCTCGTTGTGGAAATGTGGATCCCACCTGGGTATTTCATTTCAACAAAATAAAAGAAAAAGAAAATGACTTGATATGGTAAGATACTTTTTGAAATGAACAAATTTAGTCCTTATTCTTTTTTTTTTTTTTTGTAAAATAAATCATTCCACATCAGCAAAACCTGTATAATCCGGTGAAAAGGACCTAATGCTTACATATTAATAAAGTATAAGAGTTTATTTTATATAAAAAAGAACAATGACTAAATGTGTACATTTCAAAAAGTATTTTACCATATCAAGTCATATCAAGTCATTATCCCTTTTATAGTCGATTTAATTTTTATATTCTTTTGTTCTTTAATTAAGCCCCAAAAACCATCATATTCAATTTAACTCTTTTACCCGTTCAACAAAATCATCGTATTCAATTTAACTCTTTATCTGTTCAACATGTCAGTCAACTTTTAAAATTACATTTTTAGCCTAGATTTCAAAATTTATTATAAATTTGGTCTAAAATTTATATTTTTTACTAAGATTTTAAATTGTATTACAAATTTGGTCCAAATTTTACTGTTTTTACCTAAATTTTAGAATTTTATTATGAATTTATCCTAACTTCGTTGTTTTTACAACTTTTTTTTCTCAAATTTTTGTTTTGAATATGTTTTTTTTAATAAAATCATATTTATAAAAAAACATATTTTCACGTAAAAAAATTATATTTTCTATATAAGAAGTTGTATACGTAATATCTATTTATAACAGTAGCTATTTATTAAGTACATAAATATATAACAACCGTTTTTATAAGAAAAAATGTTTACAAATATGTATTTTACAAAAACAAAATGTATACACGACCAACTTAATTAGCCCTTTTCGTCCGGCGATTTCGGAAAGCACCAATTGACGGCGGCGATGTATTCCGGTTCAACCCTTTTTCTCCGGTGGGAGTAAACGCCGGCAGGGCTTGGGCCATCCGTCTGCGTTCGATACTCTGATTGTTTTCTTCTTTGGGGTGATCTGGTGCCTGATTCTTGTGATTTACACGTGCTGTGGGGAATTTCTAATCAAGATTGATCATTCTAATGGTTTCTAAACATCCCAATTCCATGTGCGGTGAGGGTTGGAAGAAAAACATGAATCATGTAGGAAAGATTTCCAATGAAAGACTTCATGCAACTCCCAAGGTCTGAGTCACATTCCTTTTATATTATGAAATTCCCATATTATATTATTCATTCTGATTTATGGCGTACATGTTCTCGTTTTGGAAAAGTTTGCGACGTATATATCTCCAAAAAGATGTCATGTATGGGGAAACATTTTGGTTTTGTTAGATTTTCGGGCAATGTCAATGTTGATCATATGATCGAGAATCTTTGTGACATGTGGTTCGGGTATCACAAGATGTTTGTTTCTGTTCATCGTACTCCTAAGAAAGATCTTAATTTCCATAGGGAACCTCCTAAGGTTGAGAGGAAACAAGAGAATTTTTCTGTTTTATATGAAAATGTGGTAAGAGGTTGTCATAGTGAGAAATATTTTTTGAGAAAAAAAAAGATTCGGTCATTGTTCTTGATTCTATGAATTTTGTTATTGACAACAAAAAGTTAGCGTGTTTAGCTAAGGCTCGTGAATTTAGTACTCTTCCTAATTTGGGAATGTTGTGTCATGATGAAGGTTTTGATAATTTTACGATTTGATATGTGGGTGGCCTTTGGGTGATGTTTGAATTTAAGTCCTAAGATGCATGTAAATTTTTTTTGACTTGTGATACGGTTAACCATTAGATTTCTGAAAAAAAGAAAATGGGATAATTTGTGCCATCTGATCGTATTTTGTGGGTTGATGTTGAAGGTCTACCCTTACGTGCTTGGAGTAAAAATTCTTTTAGACATATTTTGGCCAAATGGGGTTCAATTGCTCATCTTGATGATAACATTGGAGAAGACGTGTATAAATCTTGTGTATGCATTCTCAACTCGTTTATTGGTATGATTTCTTAAGTGATCAAAGCTAGTATTGATGACGAAATATTCCTCATTCGTATCAAAGAAGCTCCCGATTAGAATCCTTCTTTAGTGTGTGAGTTTAATAATATTGATAATGATAGTGTTGATGCATTTGACCGATTTGAACAAGATGGTAGTAATGATTCATTAGTTAACAAGGAAGATGGCTCGCTCGATCCTTTCGGTATTTATGATGTTATGGGAAAAAAATAGATAATGAAGAGAAATTAAAAAAACGTCCAAGTTGCATAAGAGTTCATCTCAAGGGCATTCTCAGAATTTAGCTATTGAAAAATCTAACTTGCAATCGACCCCTCCTCTTGTTGTTTATGTTTTAGTTCCTATTTGTCACACCCCCGAACCAGACGGCGGAAACGTCCGAGGGCTGTCGTGACTTAATTGAATACCATAACATTGAATATATATATATATATATATATATATATATATATATATATATATATGAAACATAACAACATTCGTCACCATGCATTAATATAGTACAACTGATAAAGTTTACATGAAGTACATTGTTCAAACATTACATTCCCAAAAATAAATTGTTCGGTTCGTTAATAAGTAAACTGCAAGCCATCACTGAGTACATTTTCCTTTGATTCACTGGTTACCTGAGAATACAAATATTTTGAAAAACGTCAACATGTGAAATGTTGGTGAGTTCATAAGCGGTATTTGAAAAACAATGTTTTGTATCGTTTTGAAAACCAACAGAAAATCCGATATTTTCTGAAAAGAGCTTTTGAAAACATTGTGAAGATCCATAAGTATGCTTGTTTGTTTCTATAGTTGTAAGAAAATGCTCGTCAAAATTGTGTACATTTTGAAAACCTTGTGTATCTAAAAAAACCCTAGGAAAACCCGATGTTTTCCTAATTCCTTGGATTCCATGAAGTTAAAAATAAAACCATTGCAGCGCGCGAAGTCATTAAGTCCAGACGACGTCGGATTATTTTTGCGCATTATTAATTGCTATAAACACGCGTTACACAAACGACTCGTTTATAACTATACTAACGATCCCGTAGGCGTCGTCCGTACTAATCACATTATCCAACCGCCCTGACTTCGAGTAATCCCACATCCGAAGAGAAAGACGACACGAAGACCCCGATGACTCCATTAACCGGTTGGGGATAAAAAAAAAGGTACGAGGGGCCCTTGATCCGCCTCGCATGAAATACCGACTTTACTAGCAATACCATAGGACCCTTGGGGACCAATAGTATATAAGCCATTGAAAGTCCTTTTACGCTGTGTTAGATCATGTAAGACCCAACAACTCGTAAGGTAGAAGTCTTCGGGCCTTAAGATCAGGTCATTGGGCTAGCTAGGCCCAACAAACAAGATTTTACACTTTGGGGCCCAAAGATGGTGCGTAGACGTCTGTGCACTCTCACGTATGTATTAAATTCCCAAATGTTACTTGTATGAATTGAGGTACCGTCGCGTTAGTAGTTTCGGATTTTTATTGGTTCGAGACCGAACCAATTCGTTTAACAACGATTTTTGGTATTGTTGTGTATTGTATTTCGTCGATAGTCGCGGTGCCAATATTTGATCAAGTTGCATGTATTGAATTAGCCTTGAAAGTTTTCTGTTTCCAGCCCTTCATTGTTTGTAAAATTTACTTTTTCAACCCTCTAATTAAATAACTTTCCGGTTTGGTCCTTAAATCATTTTTCTTGACATTTTAACACCAAAAATTATTGAAATTAATATTTTTCAGCATATTTTTCATTGAAAATAGTTTAAGTCCCTGAAAATGCAGTTTTCTCGGTTATAACCCCTCTTTTTCGCAGTTTTTACAATTTTGGCCCAAATTGGAAAATTTTTGCAACTTTGGTCCTTTTTAAATTTGAAAAGCATTTTAAACCTTTGAAAAGTACTTGGAACCTTAGTAGTCCACTGTTTTACAGAAAAACACAGTTTTGGCCCTCCAAAACAGAAAATTTCGCATAATGGGCCCTATTGGGCCGAAATTGTCATTTTTAGCCCATTAAGCTTGAAATTTATATTTTTAATCCTCCAAATGAGTATATTTCCATAAAATATTTCATTGAAGCTGTTTTGACACTCCTCATCCATCAGAATTCGTGATATGTCATTTTGGGCCCTTTAACTTTATATTTTTAACATTTTATGTCCAAAAATTGAGTTTTTAGCCCAAATAAAATGTTATTAAGCCATTTAGCTATTTTTCTTGGAACACTTTGTATGTAGAAATATATTTGATGCTAGTATCATTTAACATAAAGTATATCTCGATATTTAGGGGTTTTATGGCTAGATCCAACATTATAACACACAAAAACACACATATAAGCATAGAAATCATACAAGGCATACAAAACACATATAGATCTACACTTTCACTTGTATTCCCCCCCCCCCACAAAACTCATAAAAACAGAAAATAGGGGGTATGAAGCTCACCTTAGGGTGTGATTTCGGTTTTTGAAGAAAAGATGGAAGAAAACTTGGTGATTTTTGGCCTTAGCACCATTTTCTTGAAGATCTCGAGTTTGATGTGCTTCTAGGATGTAAGATCACGATTTTGGCATGAATTAGGAAAAGATTTTGATTACAAAAAGAATCTAAGTCATAGATCCAAGCATAATCTTACCTTAGATGAAGAATTTGTGGAAATATCCTCTTGGAAGCTTCCTAAATTTCGAGATCTTTGAGTGGAGAGGGAGGAAGTGTTCTTGAGTGTTCTTGAGAGAGTTTGTGAGGTGTGTGTGTGTTTGAGATGGCCGAGAGTGAGGGAGAGAGAGGGAGAAATAGACCCTTGAGGTGATATGCATGGAGATATGGAATAAGTTGCATGGATATCCAAAAGACAATAATGAGGTGTCAATGGCAAGTCAACTCTTCATCTCTCCTTGGGTTTGGGCCTTGGGCCGAGAGTTTTGAAGGGAAAAGGAAAAATTTGGGCTTTTTGCCCCTAAGCCCAATATTAGAGTTTGTTTGGGTGTGTTTCAACCTAAAAGAATGTGGTATGATTTTTACATTTTTGTTGGACTAGTTTAGGTTATTCATGGATCAAAGCTTTTAATTCATTTCATTCTAGGCCCAATATGGCCCAAAATGTTGAAATAAATTAATGTGAGTCCAATTAGAGCCCAATTAGGGTTCTGAGCCCATGATAGTCAAATTGGAAGCTTATTGGTCCATTTGGGTCCAATAAGGAAGTCCTAGTCCAAAGTGGACCTAAACAAGAACTTCTAGGGTTTCCAATTGTTTGATGACTATTTGTAGTACTTGTATGATGTATTTGATTGAAGTTTTTGATGTCATAATAATAGGTGTCACACATGCTCTTAAGTTTTTGATTCACATTAACTTGAGTGTATAGATTACATGACACAAAATTTCCAGTTGTGACACTATTGAACATAATTGTCATGATAATTATGATAGAATGTAGCCACCTTCATAGTTAGGATCTCCGTCGGCAGCAACTCCTGCTGCCATTGTTCCGACAGCATCTCCTACTGTCATTATTGCCACATCAGCCCCTACAGCAGCTCCTAATGCTGCTTCGACAACTTCCCCTCCTATCTTGCATTCTCCTATTGCTAAAAATTGTGAAGTTAATCAGAATTCAGGGGGGTAATAATGATGCTTTTATTGAAGATGTTCCTTCTAAGGCTCGAACCCATAGTAACTCAGTGAGTTTTTCTGGAGGTTTCGGACGAGTTTCGGGTATTAATTGTTCTGAAGATGATATTTCTCATCCTTTATGGTTTTTCAAATCAGTGCTTTTCTTTTTTGGGGAATAACCAAAGTGTATCAGATGGTGTTAATAAAAATAATTTATTTTTAAATGAATTACAAAAAATCTATTGAAATGGGAGAATCGTTGGGGTATAATATGGACGGTTGCATGGATCGTGTTACAAAAATCTTAAAAGGGCACGTTGAGGGGCAATTTCCAAAAAGAATTGTCTTTCAATAAATATTCAAGGGGCGGCTCCTTAGATAAGAGGAGTTGGATTAGAAAATTGTGTAATCGACATAAAGTTAATTTTTTGGCAATACAAGAAACTAAGTTGGAATGTGTTGACTTAGTTATGGAGATCTTTTTGGGGTAACTCTTCTTTTACGCGTGCATTTTCTCTTTCTCGTGGAGTTTCTGGTGGTATTCTTGTTATTTGGGATTTAGATTATATTTCCCACAATCGAGTTTTTGTTCTTGATGGCTTTGTTGTTATTGAGGCGGTTTGGGTTCGTTCGGTTATTCAAGTGCTTTTTATTGTTGTGTATTATACTTAAGGTTTAAACAATAAAAGACTTCTTTGGAATGAAATTTATAATACTATTTCCAATTTCTCGGGTGAATGCATTGTTATGGGTGATTTTAATCAAGTTAGAGATGATTCTGAGAAATTAGGATCGAATTTCAGTATGTCCTCTGGGAGAATTTTTAATGATTTTATTAACTCTCTTGATCTTGTGAATGTTCCTTTGGGTGGTCCCCGTTTCACTTGGAGCGATAAATGGGGTTCCAAATTTAGCAAGCTTGATAGATTTTTGGTCACGGAAGGTTTTTTGGATTCTTTTCCTCATCTTTCAGCTATTGTATTGGAAAAGAATATTCATGATCACTGTCCTATCCTATTGTTGGAGCACCACGTAGATTATGGTCCCACACCTTTTCGTTTATTCCATTCGTGGATTGATATGGAGGGGTTTGATAATGTTGTTCGGGAGGCTTGGTCTACCTCGTTGGTTGGGACAAAGTTGATTAACCCATGGGTTATTTTTACGAAAAAACTTCATTTTCTTAAATCTAAACTCAGGGTGTGACATTCTAGTCATCAGGACATGGTGGGTATTAAAAGGAAGAATATGCAAGATTTATTAGAGTCTATCGATACTAGTATCATGGAGGATGAAGGGTTTGCTAGTTTGAGAGAGCAGAGAGTTTCCTTATTGCAGGAAATGTCAGATCTTGATCATTTAGTATAGGTTGATCTTGCTCAAAAGGCTAAAATTCAGTGGGAGAATTGAAGGGAATGAGAACTCCAGATTTTTCCATGGAATTCTTAACCGTAAAAGGAGACAAAATTGCTATTCGTGGTCTCTTGATTGATGGCGTGTGGGTGGAGAATCTGGTCCAGGTCAAAGAGGGGTTTCATGACTATTTTCAGTCTTTATTTCAAGAGAGTACTTCGTGTAGACCTACAACAAATTGTGCTCTCTTTAGTACTTTAACCTTGCAGGTTGATTTTTTTGCAGTCTCCTTTTACTTATGAGGAGATAAAAAGGGCAGTTTGGGATTGTGGTTCTACTAAAGCCCCAGGTCCTAATGGTTTTACTTTTGGGTTTTTAAAGAGATACTGAGATCTTGTTGCAGCTGATGTTGAGGCGTTTGTTCATCATTTTTTCCATCATTCTGTTATTCCAAAAGGGGTGTAATGCCTCTTTTCTCACTATGATCCTAAAAGTCAGAGACTTGAAAACTCTAAAAGATTTTAGACCCATTAGTCTTATAGGTTGTCAATACAAAATTATTGGTAAACTTCTAGCTAATCGTCTTGTGGAGTTTATCCATAGTGTAGTTAGCCTTGAGCAATCTGTTTTCATCAAAGGCAGACAGATCCTGGATGGTCCATTTCTCCTGAATGAAATGGTTGCTTGGAGTAAGGCTTCCGGAAATCATATGATGCTTCTTAAGGTGGATTTTGAGAAATCGTATGATTCGTTATCATGGGATTACTTATGGAAAATCATGTCGATTATGGGATTTGGGTCTATGTGGTGTTAGTGGATTAAGGAGTTATTGACCACTGTTAGGGCTTCTGTGTTGGTTAATGGTTCCCCAACTGATCATCGTGGGTTGAGACAGGATGATCCGTTATCCCATTTTCTTTTTATTTTGGCTATGGAGAGTTTACATGTTGCTTTGATGAGGGATTGAATGGGGGGTGTTTTCGGGGGATTTCTATTTTGGGAATTGAGATTTCTCATCTCCTTTTATGCTGATGATGTTATGTTGGTCTCCTCCTGGGATCCTGAAAATGCAAATTGTCTTTATTCGTATTCTTAGGTGTTTTTACTTGGCTTCAAGGCTGAAAATCAATTTATCTAAAAGTAAATTGATTGGTGTGGAAATTCCTATTTCCTAAGTTCTTGTTGTGGCAAATAGGATTGGTTGTGCAGCTTCTACTCTCCTGTTTTCCCATCTTGGTATCCTGGTGGATCAGGCTATGACTCGAACTTCTTCTTGGGTTTTTGTGATTGATAGATTTCAGTCTAAGCTTTCGAATTGGAACGCTAAGTGTCTTTCATTTGGAGGTCAGCTTATGCTGGTGAAGTCTATGTAGGGTTCGTTAGGAAGTTACTTGATGTCTGTTTTTCTTGCTCCTCTTTCGGTTTTGAAGGCTTTAGAAGGAATGAGGGCGAGATTCTTTTTGGGTGCAGATGGGATGAACGTCGTATGTATTGGATTAGATGAGATAGAGTTATAGCTTCCAAGGACGAAGGTGGATTGGGGATAGGTATTCTCTTTCAATAGGGCTATGATGCTTCGGTGGTGGTAGAGGAATTCGAGTTATCCTATTATTATTACTGGCGTGGCCTTTGGACTGGGGTTGTTTGTATGTTTTCCCAGTTACGGATCTTGATTATTGGCAATTGTCGAAGAAAGAAGCATTACTCCAGAGTGATTTTTGTTTATTACATTCTTCTGCGTAACTTAAAATACATCTTTGAACATGGAAATAATTCAATTTTGGTGTATTTATAGCCAGATTCAACCAATTATAAAATGAAAATCAAAGAAATCGTTGAAAATTTTAAATTAGTGAAGGGTTATCTCTCAGACAAATGCCTCGATTCGTCTTCACGATGAATGGAATGGATATATCAGACTCGTCATCTATGAAATCATCATTGAGAAAACCCATCTTTTTCAAAAAATAAAATAAAAAACCTCAGACATCCAAGGAAGGAGAAAGACAGCATTAGCTCTCAAGCCTGGCGAAGGCGAAAGCTCTTGGGCAGCCACTGCGAATGTCTCTGAGAAACAAGCCTTTGGATTATCATCACAGGTATCAACAATCAAACCAATCAATTTAACGAAAATTCATTGAAGAGTAAAATTAATTAATGTAAACAAGATAAAGATCTCATAACAATGGAGTTTAGGATCAGACTGACGTGCAAATAAGATTTCGTTCAGCAGAGCACAAAAATGCGCCTATGGTAACAAAATTCGATATCCTTTAGCATCATTTCCCAAACACCATAAAAACCTAATCTTTACTTTTCAGATTTTTATAAAACCGATGACGGATTAAGCAAAATCGAAAAACGAAAACACAAGTTTAACCTACTAATCGGTAGCTCATAACAACTCTGACTTTGATTAGGGGCAAATGCCAACAGACTAGTGAAACAAAAAAGAGACAGTTAGGTTTGGCGATTGAATCCTAATTCAGCTTATACGAAAAAACAGCGGCGTTGACAGAGAACCGATTAAAGAATAAAGAATGTGTGTGAGTAAAACCTAACTCTGTTGAATTTATAGACAGGTCGATGGGCTACAAGGTTATGTATCGCAATTTACAAAACCACCCCTTTCCCATAGTTAAAGTGTTCTAAGTTCTAACGGTACTTCTAAGTTTTATTTGCTTTAATTTTTTACTTTTTGTTATCTAGATGATAACAATATTTCTAGAGTTTTCTTTACTAGATGGTATTATGAAAAAATATTTATGTATTTTTCAAAATATTTACCTAACAATTATATATATATATATATATATATATATATATATATATATATATATATATATATATTTTAATAGATGTTTCTTTGCAAGTTATTACATGTTCACCATTATTTATCACCGTTGTTTTGTGTATACAAATAAGATAAAAAAATTTGTGATTGTTTTACGTATTAGTATTATGACTATAGTTGTTTTATTCTTTCTTATAATAAATAAATAAATAAATAAAAATATAAAAAAAAAAATGAGGGGTATAATTTTTGAAGGGTTGCACTACTAAAAAAACTTATTTTCGTCGACAATTTTCATCACAAAATACGTCACTAAAGATTACATCGACATATTTACATTAAATTTACACTTATTAGGACTTAGTTGATAGAATTTCCAACAAATTCGTGGTGGATTTTTAATGGATTTGTGACGGAATTGTGACGAATTTTGACAAATCTACATTAATTTTTTCAATTGATGGTAAAATTTGAGGAGTTATCCGTATCACCCTGAGTAACCATGTAGCTCCGCCCCTGAATAAATCCCTTGTATGCTTTCCAATATATTAAAAAGTTTTGTCAATTACTTTTTAAAAACTGCTTTTGTCTTTCTAACACTCATTGAAATGAGGATGCTGGTGGAGAAAAATTATATGTAAAAACCTCAAAATCAATATGGAAAACTAGTTTTCAATAAAAAGTAAGGGTATTTCACTTGATTGCAGCAAAACTACTTGTTAACAAAAACTATGACTAATCTTCTTTAAATAAATAACACATAAATGATTGCACCTTAAGCTTTTTGCAACTACTAGTTGCATAAATACATGCTCAACGATTGCAACCATCAATATTGACCAATAAATCCCTTAATAAGATTGATCAAAGAGTAAGAGAAAGAGTATTGCTCTTGCAACTTTATATAGTCCACAACGATAGTATGGTGGTGAAGTTTTGACTTCCCCGGTTGTAGGATTGCCTCGTACTACAACTTCGTCACCTCTCATTTCATCGTTGTTGTATGTTCGGCCTAGCCATGATGGTTGCGTTTTCGTGCCCTTGATGTCATCCCCTCATGTACTACACTAAGTTTAATGGGGTTTCTTCGAGTCTTTTAATTGCGTTAGTACTTTATGGTACTTTATAGTACTTTTAATTTCCCTTGATGTCATCCCCTCATGTACTACAGTATGTAACAATCAACGACTGAGACAATGCAGAGTGATATGAAGCTAAAGATGGAGGCCTGATAAGGGAAAATATCGCATGGGAGAAAGAAGGTCGCGTGAGGGAATGAAATGAAAATTTTGAGTGAGGTTAGTTTTATGAATCATTTTTTTGTTATTCGTTTAAAATTTATAGAATACAATCAATTAGTAAATAATTTGTAAAGTACCATTAGTTAGTGATTATTTTTTTTAAAAACATTGTTCATTAGTTTAAAACTTCATCTTTATATGGATCAGGTGGATAGGTAAATTCAAAATGTTGGTTTTATAGTATATTAGACGAGACGAATGCCTAAACGTTGCACGAAAAAAAATTATGTAGCTAAAATATAAAAAATATATGTTATTATGAACAATTGAATTAATATCATTATTTACAAAATAAAAAATATATTAAATTTAAAAGTTGATATTAAACTTTATAATTATTATCTTTAGTTACATGATAATTGTAACGACCTATATCTCCTAACATCTAATCTAAGAGAATTATCAGAGTTTTAACTACTTGCAAAATTGTATAAAATTTTAAATACTTTACATCTTAGGTTAATCATTAATTTACAATAAAAATCTTACATACAAATTGAAACAACAATGAAAATGAAATCTATTCTAGGTCCTTATACTCCGGTCTTCTGACGTACAACGGCTGCTAGCTGAACCTGCAAAACATGACACACAAACATGTCTGGTAAGTTATATTCTAATATATTTTCATGTTCATTCTACTATGTCTATATTTTCATGTTTTATCTTTATCTTTCTTTCCTTTCTCTTACTTTGTGATCTAATCTATTTCTCTAATAGCATACAATGATATTCTTTCTCTTCTTATCTTTTATTTCTCATACTTTGCAATTTGTTCTCTTCCATTCTCATCTCATCTATCTCCCGCTTTATCTTTTCTTTCTCCTCTCTTGCTCTTTCTTAGCCTCTTCATAGGCTCATATAATGCTCTACACATACTCTATCTCTATCTCTACTCTAATGTCACTTCATCTTTTTATCTTTCCCATACTCTATCTCATCGCATCTTTATATACTCTTCTATATATTCTATTCATGATCTTCTCACATTCTTACTCTGTTTTTCATGTATCTCTGACTCTTAGCACACATTCATATACTCTTCTCACTCTCTATCTCTCTCATCTAAACTCTAATGCCTCAACATTATGTTCTCATCTACAGCCAATGATCACATCTCATACTCCAATCTTATATATCTTCATAGGAAATAGCATGCCACTACATTATCGGTACACTTATACGGACTTACTCCTCTCTCTTATGATCCCTCGTAGATCCTTAACCATTCTTCTTCTCTTAAATCCCTCATGGATTCCTTACTCTTAATCCCTTGCGGATTATATCTAAGCTCTTAAAAGAACTCTCTTGCCTTGTTTTATTCATGGTACCTTTTCTCTATCTTCTCTAACCAAAAACAAACTTTATTCATGTAGGAATCATGTATCAACATCCCTAAATGGATCATAATCTCTTTATCGATATAGAATATAATCTTGCTCCTAAAGGAACCATACTCTTATTCCCCAAAGGAATCATACACTTATTCCCGAATGAAGCATACTCTTTACACCTGAACAAAACTCTATCTCATTCCCGAAGGAATCATCTTTCTAAGCATCTCTATATATCTTTATTATGCGAATCATCACATTATACTTATCACATGAACATTCTATCTCTCTATCTCATGAAGAGATCTTCTAATACACATCTAGTACTTAACTCATTAAGTACTCAATTGTAACGCCCGTAGATCAGGGCTAGTCAATTTAGAGATGATAAGCATCAAAAATGACTTTTTGATGGAGGATTATTTAGAAGGATTAATCTTAACCAAGTTGTAGTATATTTCACAAGGTTTCCGTGCATATAAAGAATGCCAAAATCCGAGTTATAACGAAGAAGTTATGACCTGTCGAAGTTTCGCGACAGAACCGACACGACCTAGCGCGACGTAAATAGTGAATTTAAGGTAGATAGATATCTATCCTTAGTGATCTAAATGAGAATTTAAGATCTCATCGATAGTAGTGCAACAACAGAAAGACGGACGAAATCGGAGTTCAGATGAAGGAGTTATGAATTTCGAACGGAGTTTTTCTGTCCCGGCCTACTAAAGATAATATATAAGTAATATACTTATAATATATTAAAAATAAATCCATAATTAGCCAGTGGAGTCTAAACGAGAGTTGTAGAGCATAATCTCACATTCACGGCGATATAAAGAACGTCGAAAACGGAGTTCGTAAGCGAAAGTTATGAATTTCTGAAGTTCGAGGCGCGAAACCCCAAAACTGTCAGAGACCACGACGTGGCAAGCAGTGCCACGACATGGCAAGTCTCCTGACAGCTCCGGGAGTCCCCCAGATGCAACTTGGGATGACGCATACAGTGACGATCAAGCCCACGACATGGCAAAAGGATCCCACGACGTGGCAAGGGCCAAATTTGCCCTATAAATAGATTTGAAGGGCCAGCCGACTATGGTTGCTCCATCCCTTCTCTCCCACTCCCGATACACCCTCTAAGCCCTATTTTAACCCCCCGAAGCCCCGGTATCAACCCCGAGACCCGAAGCAAGTCCCGAAGCACCGAAGATCCCGAGAAGAAAAGAGTTTCCGAGCCGAAGCTCTGCCCGCGAGAAACCCGGTGTGTGAAGTGATCCCGGTTTCACCGAAGAATACTACTTCTACAAGCCGTAGTGCTGTCCGATCATCTTCTGATCAAGTGAGTGTATAGTCACTTTCATCTTACATATAGATATGAAGTATTTTATAGAATACGTGCTATGTGTATATATATTATTGTTTATATGTGTGAGTGTGTGGTTATTTTCTTCTAACTTAAAGATATGAAGTATTTGCTATGAAATACATGTTATGTGTTTATATATTGTTGTTTATTTGAGATGAGTGTGGAATGGATGTTTTATATAGGTGTTAAATGAGTTAATCTGTATATGTATTTTATATCTACAAATATGTTGGGTAGAACGTGGGTAGACGAATTAGTTGGTGTGTGATGACGGATGAGTTTGAGGATGAGACGAAAGACAAACCTTGGTAGCTATGGATTTAGTACCGTATAGACAAACCTTGGTAGCTATGGATTTAGTACCGTATAGACAAACCTTGGTAGCTATGGATTTAGTACCGTATAGATAAACCTTGGTAGCTATGGATTTAGTACCGTATAGACAAACCTTGGTAGCTATGGATTTAGTACCGTATAGAAAAACCTTGGTAGCTATGGATTTAGTACCGTATAGACAAACCCTGGTAGCTATGGATTTAGTACCGTATAGACAAACCTTGGTAGCTATGGATTTAGTATCGTAGAGACGAACGCTGGTAACTATGGATTTAGTACCTGATAGATAAACTTTGGCAGCAATGGACTTCGTGCCAATTCCTTAGGTCAATCCTTAGGAGTGAATGAATAAAGGATAGTTGATTCTTAGGGTAAAACCTTAAGAGTAAAGAATATAATGGGGATGGGTAATTGGGTTGTTTGTTTAATGATTGAATATAATAATTGTATTATTGTGGGTTGAAAACCCTATATGCTCACCAGGCTCCCAAGCCTGACCCACTCAGTTTTCTTTGCATTACAGGTAATGACACAAGAGTATAAGTTGGTGGACTTGACGAGAGGTTTTGGATTATAGATCAGTAGTTATAAATAACTATTGTAAGGTCTATTTTATATTGTCTATGCTTTTGGTCTGTATCGGAACATGACATCCTGAGGTTTTATTAAATAATGCAAATACATTCTCTTTGAGAAATGTTTTGATAAATGGTTATCATATTTTATTTTGGGAACAAATTCCGCAACCGTTTTCTTTAAACGAGCACTCTGATTTTAAAATAAAGCATAAACAAATCGGTCTTTTTTGGCCGCGAAATTGGGGATGTCACATCAATCTTTTTCTATGTCTATTAATGTATAAGTATTCTACACAATAACAATAATGTCTAGACATACATACATACTCTTATGATTATACTGCATATACTTATCTTCTGTCTTTTACTATCTCTTGGGTATTAACGAATGCCCTTCACATCTAACCATATCTACTCTTGGTATACATACATGCTCCGGTACATGTTTCTAAACGTATACCTCATACATACTCTAAGTATACGTACATGCTCAACTCATATACATATTTTCTTATCCCATATTCATCTAAAAACTTCAGGGCATTCACTTAGTGCCTTAACCCATATGGACAAATATGTACATGTGTTTCTAGCATCTATTGTGTGCTCGTAAGCACAAATCTGTACCAACGGATGGAATATAATCAATGGCCATGATGTGAAGGTCTGTGATATTACAATGGAATATGAATTTTTTAAATTAATTTAATTTTAATTATAACGTAATTGGTAAACATAATCGATTTTATTCCATTAAAATGTTTTTTTGTTAGAATGATGTTCTATAAAAAATTTATTCTATTGGAATATTATTGAAGAATAAGAAAATTCTTGAATACCTAGTCGAAGAATAACAACATTATAATATATTTTTATACATCCGAATTTAAATACAAATTCGTACATATTTCTTACAGACTAATAGCCTTATACATTTTAATAAAATTATAGTATTTTAAAAGAATATCAACAAAAATGAATAAAATTATTAAAAAAATAACAACACTCTTAAACTGTGAGTGTGATTAATCTTTTATTCATTCTTCAAGTTATTTCTACCAGGTTTTCAACCCATTCTTCCAGTTATTCCTATCATAAATATAACAAAAACTAAAAATGGTTAAAAGCATGTTACTTGCAATTCCTATTCCTTCATATATTTTGACAGATTACATAGAATACATTATACCAAAATACGTAAAATACATTCTTACATAATACATATAATACATTTTGCTAGTTATATTTTTAATTGCCACTATAAAGAATTAAAAACATGTTACTTGCAACTTGCAATCGCATTTCTAGATGATGAAGCTTAACAAACAAAAATTTGCAATTTAACTGTCTTGAAAATTTTATACAATAGAAAAAATAGTAAAATTAAGCAAACCATTCTTACAACAATTACATTATATGAGAATGCTCTTGAAAGAATGCTTATAGAATGTATTTCTTGTTGTTGGGTCCATTATGTGTTGTGTCTTGGGCTCGGTTCTTAGCCCAATTTTGTATCCGGATTGGGCCTGTCCATCCGTGATTTATTTATTAGGGTTTAGTATTTATAGATGCTTGCATGCATCTTTCTACGTAGTTGTTTAGTCGATCATTCATCACGATCATTATTGTTTTATCGATTGTAACCCTAAAAGCCTCTACAGCGGAAGTTCTTCGTCGAGATCTGCTGAGGCGTGAATCTATTGAATCATTCAACTTATTATTGATTCATTCTCTTGTTTGTTATTTCGTTTGCATTATTCTGATTAACCTGTGTAAGATCTAAACGATCAAAGAGTTTTTCAACTCATCAATCGGTATCAGAGCAGGAGGCTGTGTAATTCATACACATCTTTTCTGTCAAAGAAGTTATTAGGGTTCATTCCGCATTCATTGATATTTATTGAGCCGTCACTCCATAATTGACGTATCTCATTAATTATTAATCTTGCCCTAATTTTACGTATTACAAAGTCTGATCTTATAACAGGTTAAACGATCAAGCATGGACGATTCTCAATCTAACCCCATCAACATCTCTAACAGCATCGGATCAACAACCAATATCCCAATCATCTACACTCAAGACTATGAAGTATGGACGCACCATTTTGAAGATTACGTTATTGGATCGGAAGATAACAGGTATCTGATATGGGAAGCAATCACAGTTGGCCCCCTCGCTCATTCAAGCACTTCAAGAATCATTAAAACTCATAAGGAGTACAATAATCTATTAAAAGATGTAAAGGACGTCGCTCAGGACGAAAAGGAGAAGTTCCAATGCAACATTAAGGCGTTAAGACTAATTCGATTCGCCCTTCAATCTGACACGTTTCGGTTAGTAAGTTCATGTGGTACATCAAAGGAAATCTGGGATCGGCTGCGAGAGCTGTACTCCACAGATGAAGATCTGGAGCATTCGATTCAGACCCTACTTCTCTCAGAATTTGGAGAGTTCAAGCAGAAGCCAGAGGAGGTTGTTACACAAACGTTCGATCGGTTCAATCATCTTCTCAGTAAGATGATCAAACATGACATAGAAAGAAAGCTCGTCGAACAGAAGGTCACTTTCTTAAATGGCCTAAGAGCTGAATGGAGGGCAGTTGTGTCAATGATTAAAGCACATGAGCAGTTCAAATCATATTCTTTGGCGAAACTTGTGGGGATTCTGAAATCCCAGGAAAAGATTGTGCTGCAAGAGAAGAGCGTGGTTTCAAACTTGGGGTCTTTAGCCCTTCTGTCTAAAGGTAAGAGCGCAGCAGAGGATGAAGAAGATCTGAATCTGGGAGACTATGATCTGACATCTGAAGATTATGCAATGATGGTGTCAAATCCCAGGAGGTTCATCAAGAAGAAGTTCCCTACCAACAAGAACCGTAATTGGCAGGGAAGCTACAGCTCTGAAAAAGCAAAAGAGGAGCCGAAGGTTGAAGAACCAAAGAAAGAAGCGAAGGGTGAAGCTGACTTTGGTGTCAGCTGTTTTTACTGTGGAAGGAAAAATCACTACGCAAAAGATTGTGTGTTGAAGAAAATGGCAGAGAAAGATGAGGAGAAGGATGAAGAAGCAAGTCTCTTGAAAAGACTGGAGGAGATTAAAAGGAAGAAAGCTGCTACTAATCCCTCTATGAATGCTCTAATTGTGCAGGGTTCGGTAGATGATGATGAGTTTGGTGGTGTACAAGTGTGGTCAACCGACTCAGAAGATGATGAAGTGAGAAGGCCTACTCATGGAAAGGCTTATGTGGCAAAGAGTGGTGATGCTAGTGGAAGATGCTTGATGGTGACAGTTGTATCTTAGATGAGGGGATACAACACTGATGGTGGAAACGAAGTGGCTAAGGAGCGAGAGGATGTGTGCTTTACAGTAAAGCCTCTCAGTGTGCAGATCAGTGAACTTGATGAACTGATCAAGAAGGTACAATCCATTTTTGTTTCGTTTAAAATTCCACAAACATCGTATGAAAAAGAATTAAATAACTTGAATTCAAGAATTTCAAATCTAGATAGTTGTTTAACTCAAACACGAGTCACGAATTCTAATATGACTGACCAAATAAGCAGGGTGTCATCCAAGAGTGAGGAGCGAAGAATGTGGATTGAGCAGAAGGAGTTGGAGCTGGTTAAGTCTAGGGATGAAAATATCTATTTGCAAAGAGACAATCTTAAGTTGTTAAAACAAAGAAATGTTTTTTGTTTAATTGCAAAAGACTTTATACTAACATTACACAACTGCATTTAGACTGTGAAATAGGCCAGAAAATACATCGCATGATTTTGCCCTTCCTTGAGCTAAAGGAGGATGAAATCGATGCCGAAGCATACAACTGTGAAAGTGTTGTATCTTCTGATGATGTAAATCCCACTTATATGTTTGGTCTGGACAAAATTGAATCGTTTATAAAGTCCAAAGACCATAAGGACATGCTTAAGAACCTTTTGGATGAAAATGATAGGTTGAAACTCAAAGCCGAAACTATACAAAAATTTGACTCATTGAGTACCAAATTAAGTTCCGAAAATAAAATTGATGTTGAAAATGCATCTGAACTTAATGAGGACGATGACATGAGTGAAATCTCTGTAGAGGATGAGGTTGACTGTTCAGAGTTTATTAGGAGCGAACCTGAAAACCACAAAAACTTGATTTCTGAAATGAAACGACCCAAAAATTTCTTTAAAAACATTACTAAAAACATATTTATAAAAACTGTATCACAAGTCATAACATAGTTTCTCGAGTATTAGTTCAAAACATAATATCATTATCATAGTCAAACATTCCCAGGCTAACTGTCTATGGTGTGTGCAATGCAACCTTCCCGAGCTCCTCCTTTGAAAAACTGAGTACCTGAAACCAAAACTGAAAACCGTAAGCACGAAGCTTAGTGGGCTCCCCCAATCTACCACATACCATGCAATAACATATAAAGCATATACTGGGCCTTGCCCATAGCATCGGACCGAGGTCCGGACTAACTGGGGCCTTGCCCCTGCATCGAACCGAAGTCCGGAAACTGCATCGGACCGGAGTCCGGAACTAACCAGGGCCTTGCCTTCTGCATCGGACCGAAGTCCGGAAACTGCATCGGACCGGAGTCCGGAACTAACCAGGGCCTTGCCCTCTGCATCGGACCGAAGTCCGGAAACTGCATCGGACCGGAGTCCGGAACTGATTGGGACCTTGTCCCCTGCATTGGACCGAAGTCCGGGACTAACTGAACATAACATAGCATAAACATATCAACTAGCATGAATACATACACTGCATACTGCATCGGAACAGAGTCCGGAACACATAACACAAAACATGCTTGAATCACAAAGACATCAAACACTCTAACTACTGCATCGGACTAAAGTCCGGAACTACTGCTAACTAAACGAGCCGGCATTGTGGCCGTAGACCCGTTCCTACTGGAAGGAAACTCACCTGAGTCTGCTGAACTGATGCTGCTAATCCTTCTGACTGCTACTTGACCTCTGACTCCGAACTGCTGCTCCACTAGCTCCTCGGGCTACCAATGACCACATAACACTTAGTCCAACTGACCTCCAAAAGTCAACTAGGTCAACTCTAATCAAGGTCAAAATCCTGGTCAAAGTCAACCTTCCAGGTCAACCCTACTCGCCGAGTCCACCTAATAACTCGCCGAGTTCAGATGCTCAAGGTCTTTCTATTCGTGACTCGACTCGCCGAGTCAGTCCATGACTCGCCGAGTCCAACTAGTTCCAAGTCCTGTCCGGTCCAACTCGCTGAGTCACCACCCAACTCACTGATTCGAGTCTCAACCCGAAGGGTTTAGGGTTTCGCGATCTGACTCGCCGAGTCCAAGAACAGACTCGCCGAGTCCAAGACAATCTTCAACCAACTCGCCGAGTTGCTCTTCCAACTCGCCGAGTCCATGCCTAACTTCATCCGACTCGACGAGCTGTTCATCCCACTCGTCGAGTTCCTCCTCATCTTCAAGCTACTCACCGAGTCCACTCGAAGGACTCGCCGAGTCTATCCAGTCCTCAATCCATGCAGTGGCTTTTCGATCCAAACAGAGCTTCCAACTCATAGATCCATACTTCTAAGGCCTATCCCCCACGTAAAGTGGCAAACTTTACGTGTAGATTAAGAAATCTAGGCTCAAAACACATTCAAACTAGGGTTTATGGCAAACATACTTCTTCAACATACCAAGGGCTGATACTTTAGGGGATTCAAGACCAAAACAAACATGGATCTGAGGTAGCAACCTCAGATCTGAACCTCCAACACGAAATGGTTACATATCATGCCAAAAATGTCCAACTCACACATAAGAATAGATCTAGGTGAAAAAGGGAGTCCAAGCAACAGCTTATTACCTCCAATTGGTCTGAAATGACTCCTCAATCCCGGATCTACAGTCCCTTTTTGCACCTCCAAGGTCTTTCTTCCTCCTCCAAGCTTTAGTGCACTCTTCAAGGCAAGATCTAGCTCAAAAACGGATATGGCGGCTAGGGTTTGGTGTTCTGGGGGTAGAGAGGCAGTAAAGGAACCCTAGGAAAGAGAATGAGATGCTTAAATAGGCTCCAAGTCCCGGATTTAGGGTTTTCCTTGTTCATACCCAACTTGTCGAGTCTCCTTGGCCGACTCGCCGAGTCGGTCGCTTACACCTCGACCCGGATCCCGCTCGGACTCGCCGAGTCCCTCCATGGACTCGCCGAGTCTCCCCTAAAAATTGAGGTCTTCTTTCTTTTCTTGACTTTCCAAACTTTGGGGTGTTACATGAAAATTCTGTGGAATTCGCTCGTCTGTCCAAAAATAAGTCCCTAATTCTTAAAGAAAAGGTCGTTGTATACCAAAAGGTAAGAACCACTCCCAATCAGGTTTATAAGGTCACAGGAGTAACCGAACATCAGACAGCCGAACTCACTGTGTTGGTGAATGAAGATAACGCAGATGGTTGTGATGAGTTTTTCTGGACTGCACCGATCGACAACGCAAATGAAACAGTTGGTTTGTCGAAGCGAACATCATGAAAGGTCAAAGGTAGATATGTGGCAGAACCAATTAATAAACCTACCAGCTTTGACGTGCCCAGTACCAGTGGCACAAAAAAGGTTCCAGTGGAACACGTCTCCTCAACAAGCAAAACCTCTTCCATGGAAAGTGAACCTGTTGTTCAGAAGCCGAAACAGAAGGCAAATATTCACAGACAACCGAAACAGTTGAACAGTCAAAAGCAGCAGAGGAATCTGAGATACAAGAAAAATCTCTCAGAGCGAAAGCAATTTTGGCGCTCTCAAAATCCTCACTATACTCACTATGATAGAAAATCCAAGCCAAAAGGAGAAGAGAATAAGGATAAAAGGAGCTTCAGTCCATTGGATCAAAAGAACCAAAAGAAGACTTTCGGACCACAGAAAGAACAAGACCGAAAGGATAGGTTCGGTCCTGAAAGTATAAACTACCGAAAGCCTGATTTCGGTCCACCAAACAACAATATACAAAGACCAGGGCTCAGTCCTTCAAGCTTTTACAACAGAAGACCCAGCTTCGGTCCATCAACAAATAGCAACCGAAGGTCCAGGTTCGGTCCCTCAAATGATCACAACCAGAAGGGTCATTTCGAACCTCAAGTCTGGAAAGATTCTCATTCTAATTTCTATTCCTCTAATTCTTCTTGTTCTCATTCTTCTTCTAAGCCTAATTCTCGTCCTACACCAAGCTCACAATCGACAAAGGATTTGAAAGGAAAAAGTAAGATTTCCTCAGCAAATGAAGACCGAAAGCAAGCTAAAGCCCAAACTCCTGAACCTAAATCCAAAACACTTGAATCTAACTCCAATAAAATCAAAGTGTTCACTATTAAGTGGAAAGATAAAACAATATTAATAAAACGAACTTATCTTGTTGATGCTTCTCTTACTATTCCTGTTTCTGTGAATGGCTCACGAGGACCCAATAAACTTTGGGTTCCTAAATCTGCTTAATTTTTGTAGGTTATAAGTGACGAGCAGTTCGACGAAGAATGGTACATAGACAGTGGTTTCTCACGTCACATAACAGGAAGGAAGGAAGAGCTAAAGGAGCTTCGGTCCCTTCAAAACGGTGGTAACATCAAGTTTGGTAACAACTCCTATGGAACGATAAAAGGGTTATGGGATGATAACCAATGGAGATTTTACAATCAGGAAGGTGGCTTATGTAGAGGGGTTGCAGCATAACCTCATCAGTGTGTCTCAACTGGTGGGAGGTACAGGTCTCAAAGTCTCGTTCGATGACAAAGGTTCAGAGATAATAGAGAAGAAATCCAACAAGGTTATTCTCAAGTTAGAACGAAAATGTGAAATGTTCCCTCTGAATCTTAACCCAATCAAAGGGAATCCAGCCATGTGTCTATTGTCTAAAGCCCATTCAGGCGAAAGTTGGTTGTGGCACCGAAGGCTCTCTCACCTCAACTTCAAAGATATCAACAAGCTAGTCATCGGTAATCATGTTCGGGGTCTTCCACTGCTTAAGTTTGATCGAGAACACTTATGTGCTGCTTGTGAAATGGGGAAACAAAGTCGCCAAAGTCACCCAACAACCATAAACACCAAAGTTGTTGAACCACTTGAGTTGCTTCACATCGACTTATGTGGTCTATCATCAATCAAGAGCATTGGCGGTAACAAGTACATCCTTGTTATTGTCGATGACTTCTCACGGTTTACGTGGGTGTTCTTTCTAAAGCACAAATCTGAGGCGACTCCCAAGCTGAAGATCTTTATCAAGCAGATCGAAGTACAACTGAGAAAAGTCGTTCGAAACATCAGGAGCGACAATGGACTGGAATTCAAGAACAAAGAATTCGAAGATTTCTTAGCAGAAAAAGGAACCAGTCACAATTTCTCAGCCCCTTATACACCTCAACAGAATGGAATTGTCGAAAGGCGAAACTAATCCCTGTGTGAGGCGGCCCGAACCATGCTGAGTTTTGCCTCCCTTCCTCTATATTTATGGGCAGACGCCATTGCTGCAGCTTGTTTCACTCAAAATAGGTCTTATCTCAACAAGCGTTTCTATCTCACCCCCTATGAGATTCTTAACAACAGGAAGCCGAATGTCAAGTTCTTTCATGTGTCCGGCTCGAGGTGTTTCATTTTCAACTCCAAAGAGCATCGCAACAAATTTGATGTAAAAGCCGATGAAGGCATCTTTCTGGGATATTCTCTTACCTCAAAGGCGTACAGGGTTCTGAATAAGCGTTCTAAACGAATTGAAGAAACCTATTATGTAACGTTCGATGACAATTACGTCAAGAAGTTGAAGTCTACCGAAGGGGCAATTGGAGAAATTTTCTCTCAAACCGGTCAGGTCACAGCCTCAATCGCCAATTTGTTTGACCAGTTCATGGATTTATTTGATGAACCTGAGAAAGCTATTCATTATGAAGCCATGGCAGCAGACAACAAGGTGGATCACCTTAAGAAGATTATCGAAGACGCAGCCAAACAAATGTCAGAAGAGGAACCGGTTAGAAACGAACCTCCTCAGAGCAATACTTCAGTCGAGGGGGAGAATCATTTCTCTTTAGATCGACATGACTCACATATCCAGGGGGAGGGTTCATCATTTTCAATTGACGATAATGCTGATGGCCATGGGGAGAATCTAATCTTTGACGGAACCGAAATCCCAGCAAGAACCGAAAGCCCGGATGCACCTGAAAGTCCTGTAGCAACCGAAAGTCCGGAACAGCCCAAAAGCCCAGCCAGAACCAAAAGCCCGGCTGGACCCGAAAGTCTTGTAGCAACCGAAAGTCCGGAACAGCCCGAAAGTCCAATCGAAGAAAGAATTTATGGTTCACATCCAAATGATTCAGCATCTGTCGAGGGGGAGAATTCCAATATGCAGTATGATGATGATATTCAATCAGAGATGGAAGAAATGGTAAATGCTGAATTGGATCCCTCTTATGATCCAAATTATCCTCCTCTTACCAAATGGACCAGAGATCATCCTGTATCTCAAATTGTGGGTGATGCATCAGAAAAGGTTCTAACTCGATCACAACTGAAGGCGAAGCAAACTGCTTTATTCTCCAAAGTAGAATTTTGCATGTTTAATTCTAATCTCCAAAATAGAGCCGAAGACCGTCAATATTGCTCTCGATCATTCTGATTGGGTTCAGGCAATGCAAGACGAGCTCAATGAGTTCGAAAGAAATAAGGTCTGGAGACTTATTCCAACACCAAAAGATGCCTCGGTTGTCGGTCTCAAATGGGTGTTCAGAAACAAAATGGACAAGGAGGGAAATGTGATCCGGAATAAGGCTCGACTAGTGGTGAAAGGATATTGCCAGGAAGAAGGAATCGATTATGAAGAGACATTCGCTCCGGTTTCTAGGTTGGAATCCGTTCAAATATTTCTTGCCTATGCTGCACACAAGAACTTTGAGGTCTACCAGATAGATGTGAAGTGTGCCTTTCTGAATGGGGAACTTGAAGAAATTGTGTACGTGGAGCAACCTCCTGGTTTTGTAAATGAAAAGCATCCAAATCACTGCTAAATCTTGAATCACTGCTACACCAGGAAGCATACACAAAGACTCTCCTTGCCAAATTCGGCATGATGGGAGACTCAAAGGTCAAAGTCCCTATGGCGTTCGGCACCAAGCTCACACAATCTTTGGAAAAACCGGCAGTCGACATAACACTATATTGCCAAATGATTGGTTCCCTGATGTACCTTACAGCTAGCAGGCCCGATATAATGTTTTCAGTATGCTATTGTGCCCGGTTTCAAGCAAATCCTCGTGAACCACACATGCTAGCAGTGAAGAATATATTCCAGTATTTGAAGCAAACCACCTCTCTCGGTCTTTGGTATCCCTCAAACTCAGGTTTCTTCGTTCAAGCCTACTCAGATGCAGACTTAGGAGGCTGTGGTCTAGACCGAAAAAGCACCACAGGAGGCTGCCAATTCCTAGACGGGAAGTTGGTTAGCTGGCAATCGAAGAAACAAACATGTGTTTCTCTATCTATAGCCGAAGCAGAGTACATTGCAGCCGCCTCCTGCACATCACAAGTGATTTAGATCCAAAGCCAACTCCGGGATTATGCACTCAATATGAAAAAGATCCCACTATATTGCGACTCAGAAAGTGCAATTAGGATCTGTCATAACCCAGTGCAACATTCCATGACCAAGCATATAACACTGAGGTATCACTTTATTAAGGATCATGTGGAAGATGGAAACGTCGAAATTCACTTTGTTCGAACCACTGATAAACTAGCTGACATCTTCACCAAAGCCCTTCCTGAAGCAAATTTCAATAAAATCCTACAAGGCCTAGGTATGATGGAATCGAAGTCAGTAACAAAAGCACCTTCTCAAAACTAAAAGTTGGAAGCGAACTGAACCGAACGCTCGGTCTATTTCGGGCGCGGTTCACACGAGGACCGAAATGAACCGAACTCTCGGTCTATTTCGGGCTCGGTCCCACTACACTTGTTTTCGCTTATCTCAAAAAGGTGATGTCTTTGGTTGTATACTTTTGTACAATTGTTTTTCAAAAATCCAAAAACATTTTTTTTAAGGAACCGAAATGAACCGAGCGTTCGGGCCATTTTTGGTTCGGTTCAAAATTTCTTTTGTTTGGTTTGTTTTGTTTTTCTCTTTACAAAAATATCAAAATTCCAAAAATATTGTCTTTCTTTTGTCTCTACTTCTGTTTATGTTAATAGTTTCTGGAATATCGATGGGGCAGGTATCATTCTCACACTTTATACTAGCTAAGAGTCCCTAGAAGCATGCTGTTGCATGTTGTCCAAAGCCTCAACAGATTTTGAATAAAGCCTTATTGACTGGGTATATACAAACCTCGTCTTCCCTATTAGGCTGCAAAATTTATTCTAATCATGAGTTACCTTACTCTTTTCTTATATGAGTTAAGAGTTTTCTGCTTGGTCATTCTTTTTATAGCAGAGGTACTTTGGTTTCTTTACAACACCTCAAACACTTTTCTCGATCACATTCCAGTTCATAAATGTAACCCTTGAGACTCTCAAAAATAACAACTGAGGTTTATGGTTACACAATCTCTGTGTTTATGTTCTTAGCTTCGTGTCACTACGTGCTAAGTGAAACCCAAAATTCAATACCTACTATGAATTGACGGTGAACAATTAAATTTGCTCTAGCTTTCACCAATGAATTAACGAAACCACCCCAGTGGATGTACCATGAAATCTCTGTTTTTCTTTTTATGTGATTCTTATGAAATTGTTACATACCATAACATTTCTTCCCATAGAATCCAGTTTTAAATCTTTTTTGAGATTTCACATAAAACGTTTCCAACAACTCACTGAATATAGTCCAAACCTACCTGTTCAACAGACCACATCGGTCTCACAGGTACTTCGTTCGGTTTCGGTCTTATGTCAAGATCCGGAATTCTGAACTGAAGCGAAAGCCACCCTTCTAAGCCTCATCAAAAGATGCCTTTCAACATTTCTTAACAAGTGCTTGATCGTAATTCAACGGGAAATCACACAGACACTTTAAAGTCTCTCTTGACTTTGAAGGAAGCGATTCGTGCCTGGGATCCACAGTTTCGTGTCTATATTGACATCAC
This sequence comes from Lactuca serriola, assembly GCF_051521515.1. Lineage (NCBI taxonomy): Eukaryota > Viridiplantae > Streptophyta > Magnoliopsida > Asterales > Asteraceae > Lactuca > Lactuca serriola. The sequence goes on from NC_136415.1 coordinate 156,087,983, forward strand.
AAATTCCCACCTAGATGTTGCTTTATTTCTTTATCTTTGACACTCTATGCACGAAGATCTTTTTGATTTTCCAAAAGTCTGGTTCGGTTCTCTACAAGCTATTTTCCTTTATGTAGCTTTGGTTCTTAAGGATATACTCAACAAGGGAATGTTGTAGTTTTTCTAAGTCTTTGATTTTATTTAATGATGACAGCTCATTTAAAAGATAAGATGATGACTCAGCCAGAAGATTAAAGGTTTCCAGAATTCAAAAAGGGGATTTGATGGGAAGGCGTGCTAAACTGAAATGATTTTCTCTCTCATGCGTAATCATCGGGGTTGCCAACTGTCACATTTCAATCAAATCAGGAACCGTTTCGTGTTTCAAGAGGATTTGGGGGCGAATTTTTATCTCACCTCCATACCCCGTATAATGGGTTAAACCCTAGTTGTTTTACCTTTTTACTGCAACCCAAATTTCTGAGAGCAAACAAAGGCGATTTTTCTCCCACTGTTCATCTTCTTCTTCAAAGCATTCAACAATGGCGGATTCCTCCTCTGTTCATGAAACATCCAACATTCTCCCAATCAGACCTCAGCAAAGCTTGGTCATCGATCTCACCCCAATCTCCTATGATGCCTTCATGTATCCCATAGTGGAGTGTCTCAAATACTCTCCACTGGTTCTCGCACTCACCAAGGTTGAAATTGTGCCCATGGAATGTCTATCCCAAATTTTCTCCACAACTCACTATGACAAATATGTAGATCGCATCTACTTCGACATCCTTGACACCAAAACCTCCATCTCAAAGCAGCGATTTTGCTGGCTTCTAGGGTTTGAACCTGGAGAATCGAGGGTTAACCCTGATTCGATCACTGTGGGTCAACTATTCTCCATGTTTTACAACATGGGTTACATTGAAAGCCTTACTACTGTCACGAAGTTCATGAATTCGTGCCTTCCTCCTCAATGGAACGGCTTCTTCACGATTTTTTTCAAAGGGTTATCTGAGAGGAGTGCAGGTTCTGATGGGGCCAGTCGTTTGTTCATGACAATTCTTTATGGGTTGTACATGGGATCAACCTCGACTATGGCTCGGTTCTCTTGTAGCAGTTGATTCAAAGCCTCGCCTCTACCTCTTGACACACCGAAATCTCCTATGCAAGGTTCTGGATGATCGTCACCAAATGGGCAATGGACAAGTATCATGTCCTCACTGTGGCCACTTCTCCACTCTCCTCGATTGGCGTGTTCCACACTACAAAGATCATCGTCACTGATCCCTCCAAGTTCATCTTTTTTGGCTCAATTCCTGAGTCCATGTATGCTTGTGTATCAGCGGAGAGCCACATCATCAAGACCTACAAGGAGTTTCTTCCTTCGGGTCCAAGAGAGCTGACTGCAGAGATGGTTCAATCCATCAACGACGCAGACAAACCTGCTCCCAGAGGCAAGAAACCAGAGAAAGGGAAAGGAAAGAAAGTGGTAAAAGGGGCGAAAGGCGCTACTCCTAAGAAGAGAAAATCTACAAAGGCAGCCCAATCACCTCCACCGAAGAAGGCGAAAACTCAGCCTAAACGAAAACTTATTCTTGCTTCTTCCTCAAGCGAATCAGAGGATGAAAGTTCATACTCAGAGGGGTCGATTCGAGGCGACTCTCTTCCCCGTTTTCCTTCACCTGAGGTACCAGTCACAACCGAACCTATCTCTTCTCCACCTATCACTATCCCTATTTCCATTACCCCCATAACTTCCTCCACTCATATTCCACCCACTTCTATTCCTATACCACCTCCCATCTTCTCTGAAGCCACAAAAACAACAACCACTGGAGTTCGAACCAACATATCTGATACGGGGGATCGTACTTCAGCACCCAAACACACACCTACAACCAAACCCACTTTCACACCCGAACCTACTCCCACAACCCAACCCCCAACATCGCCTTTATCTCCCAATAACTCAGCCGAAACCGAGACATTTCTAGGAGGGGAAGATATGACCTTCGATTCAGTTTACTACAGTCCCTACCAAGTTCATAGCGATGATGATGATGATGCCCCTGTCACCAAAAAGCACATCAAGGAACTTCACGAGAAGATTGATAATCTCGTCGCTTCTTCCTCCTCCTCTCGATCCCATATCACGGAAGTTGCCATTCAGGGGATGGTCGATACTTTCACCAAGGCACACGAAGCCTCCATCAACTCTGCTACTGTTGCTATTGATGCATCAACAAAGGCTTGTGCTGCTGCGACCGAAAAAGTTGAAAAACTATTTCGAGATGCTACTCTCTTTTTGGAGTCTTTACAGGGGGCAGCCGAATCTAATGCAGCAAAGGTTAATTCGGTTGTTGAGAAGCTGGCTACTTCCTCTGAAACAGAACAACACCACTTCACCAGTCTTCGTCATACCCTAGAAGCAGACAACAAATCCTTCTAGACAACCATTGAGGATTGCCTAACCAAGCTCCAAGAAGACCTTGCCACGAAAAATTCTTTGATGGATGCGCTTGCACGCAAAACAACTGCGCTAAAAATCAAGAGTCTTCAACTCTCCCAAACTGAGAAGGAGGTTGATTTTCTTCGATCCGAGCGTGCTGTGGTTAGGAGTTGTGTTTCGGATGTCCACGGAGCCCTCTCGAACATCATTGAAGCACATGACCCGATTCTCAACTACTCAGTGAGGCGAACTCTTGCTGAGAAACTTGCTCCTGCCCTTGCCATGCTTAGCAAAATTGAGGGGCTTCCTGAGCAAGTGGTCCATCTAAAACAAGGAGGAGAAGGAGCTTCAAAGGGCAGTAATCAATCTCAATATCCTCCTGTTTCCATAGCTCAGTCTCAACCGCCTCCAATTTCTTCATCAGTTCCAACTAAAGCAACCGAACCACCAACAACTGGTCATGCATCAAGTTTGGGTGCTCAAGAAAAAGGCAAAAAGGTTCTCGCTGACAGTGATGGAGACGAAGACAAAGAAACCATTGCTGATATTTTAAAGAAACAGGCCAGGGACAAGGAACCAGACATGAATGCTCGGATTGCTAGGGAGGCTGAAGCAAATGAAAGGAAGATGAAGGAGGCTCATGATCTCCTTGAAAGTCGAAAAACCCTATTCCCTCCATGGACTCTTGAGAAGCTTATCAAAGAAGCTATCGAATCCCCTAGCATCCTCTTGCTTGAACCTGTGATCTCGTTGGATAGGGCAAATTCTGTTGATTCTTAATTCGACATGCCCTTGACCCGAAAAGCATTTATCTTTCATGCATTTCCCCACATAGCTGAAGTCCCTCATCCTCACCCGAAGGTTGATAGGGAACTTATTGATTTCTATCTGAGGTTTGCTTAGCCTCAGTATCAGATGTGGAGTGCACAAAAGATTGTCAATGTTTGGGTCCTCAAACCCTTTCGGGAGGGTAACTTCACGAACGTCAGATTCAAAGTGTTGAGGGGGTCAGATAAAGCCGAACATGCCATTACTCTCGCTGATCTTCCTAACCTAAATCCTCATGATTGGATCATCCTGCATAACATCCTTCTCACCAATGAAGCTAAATATGGGCCGATCATAGATCACTTCAAGAGGATGTTGGTTTGTTATATCATGGAGGTTGCAAAGATGGATCAGGAAATTGCTAATGTACTTAGGAAGAATCCCACCATCTCCCCAGTCGGTTCTGCAAGTGATCTTAATAAAATGCAGATGGGTAGGATTGATCCGAAGCGAAACTCGGTTATGTTCACCATGAATGAAGGCCAGAAATGTCTGTTCGCTTTAGCTGATAAATATCTTTACACCACTACGTGTCTGGAGCATGTTCTGGGGATCATCAATCGGTGTAAGCAAAATTCTGAAAATGATAAGAAATACTTCAATGACATGATCCACTGGTATATTCGTTTCCGACGAACTATTCTTGCCATCATTCCTTGCCTGTTCGAAACCACGAAGAAGGTTAATGCAGCAGGATCCAGTAAGCCAAAGTAGAGTCTCACCCCAATTGACGCAAAGGGGGAGATTGTTGGGTCCATTATGTGTTGCGTCTTAGGCTCGGTTCTTAGCCCAATTTTGTATCCGGATTGGGCCTGTCCATCCGTGATTTATTTATTAGGGTTTAGTATTTATAGATGCTTGCATGCATCTTTCTACGTAGCTGTTTAGTCGATCATTTATAACGATCATTATTGTTTTATCGATTGTAACCCTAAAAGCCTCTACAGCGGAAGTTCTTCGTCGAGCTCTGCTGAGGCGTGAATCTATTGAATCATTCAGCTTATTATTGATTCATTCTCTTGTTTGTTATTTCGTTTGTATTATTCTGATTAACCCGTGTAAGATCTAAACGATCAAAGAGTTTTTCAACTCATCACTTGTCTCATGATGCTTTCCTGAAATATTTGCTTGGAAATTTCATCTCTACCACTTACACAACTAGTCAAATCATTCACAAGCATGTTGATTGTATTCATTTTCTGGAATTTAATAATTATGGAAAGGTTAATTGTTTTTCCATTGTGAAAAACACAAAATTATATAAAAATCATCAAAATCAAGTAAATAAGTAATAAAAAACATATTTCAAAACAGAATCCGATTAGCTAATTCCAAATTTTGAGAATGCAAAACACATTAAATTTCATAAAAATATATCATTCCACAACCATCACCCATCACATCCATAAAAAAATAATAAGATTATAAAAAAAAGAGTTTGTAAGAACCCAAACACTATTCACAATGTCAACATTATATGAACATTTGCTAAATCAGGCAAAGTGTAGCACCTGGTTCCAGGTATGTAAAATTTATCTAAGTGTTTTGCATTTTTAGCCTTTGACTCAGCGAGTTGTAGGCCCGACTCGCCGAGTAGAGACGGGATTTGGAACGCGTTTAAGTTGGCGACTCGGCGAGTCCCCGCTGTCTGATGAAACCATAAATTTCAAGGGTTTGCACCCTATTTAAGCCATATTATGCGCCCCAAGCTCGCCCCCTTTCACCCTCAGAGCTCCTTATACCGTCCAAACCTTGTTCCTTGTGAGATTGAAGTGTTTTGGTGTGTTTTCTTGAAGATTTTGAGAGGAAAGGGATGTAGATCAAGAAGAGAAGAAGGAGGCCAGACATCATGGTGTTATCTCAGTGATTTCCTTGAGGTATAACTCGGTTTCCCTCTGTTTTCATGCTTATAGTCCCTTTGAAGCTCCATTAAAGTCCTTCTTGAGCCATTTCCAAGCTTGAGTATGAATTAGGGTTTGTAATAAGTTGATTAACCTTTAGATCTCGGCATGATTGAGCTCCAGGAGCTCGGATCTACTGCCTTTATGGAGCCATATTGCATGAAAGCCCTAGATCTACTCTTTTAGTGCATTTTGAGCCCTAAAACCTTCATTGGTGTTTATTTACACGTAAAGTTGGAAACTTTACGTGTTAATCAAGCCCTAGAAACCCAAATCTATGAATGGCATGAGCTGGATTCAAGCAAAATCGAGTATATAGTATTTGCATGTGACAGACTCGGCGAGTCGTTCATCGGACTTGGCGAGTCGAGTCGCGAGTCCCCGAGTTTTCCCCCTTTTCGTGTTTGCTAGGTGGAGTAGTGAGTCATGGGGTGTGACTCAGTGGGTCGGAAGCCAGACTCACTCATGAAGGAACTCGGCGAGTCAATGCCCTGACTTGGCGAGTTCAAGGCAATCTTCTTGCCCCAAGAATAGACTCGGCGAGTTGTTCATACAACTCGACGACTCTCAGCATAGAATGTTCTTCGGATGAAGATGAACTCGACGAGTTGTTAATACAACTCGGAGAGTAGGATGAAGGACTATTAGACCTTGGTTTAGAAGGAAAACTCGTCGAGTCAATACCTAACTCGACGAGTAGAGACGGGATTATGGTCAATCGAATGGATAGGGACTCGGGGAGTCGGGTCAACTGGAAGTTCACTTTGACTTTGACTCTTGTTTTGGTTAGGGGTAAATGGTCATTTTACCCTGAGGTCGGTTAGCAGTATTTGACTGAGTGTTTTTGGGAATTATAGTCGGAGGATTTCCGGGGCAGCAGCAATAGAAGACAGTCAGTTCCCACACAGATCAGCAGCTACTTTGAGGTGAGTTACCTTCCAGTAGCGGTGGGTCTACGGCCACAATGCCGGCCCACCAGTAGGAGTTGTATGTTAGATGATTGTCTTTGTGATATCATCTAGGTTTGCTACTACCTGATATGTTATATGCTGGCATGATATGTTATATGTGATAGTAGTACAGTTCGGTATTTAGGACCGAAGGGTAGGTCAGTGATGTGCACAAAAGTACCCACTAATTTTAATGTTTATAACCTAACAAACTTAGACTATCTATGCACTTATAGGCAGTGTACCTAGTCAGATTACAGTATAGCTTAGGTAAGTCGGGTGTCGATCACAGGGAACGATGGATTAATTTAATATATTTGATTATAAGTTACAGGTTACACGAAAAGAATAAAGAAATAAATATCAAGCTAACAATTAATTAACTACTCTCAATAAACTAACAGGAAAGCAAATCTCTTCAGGTACTTTGGTTTAGATAAATTACACCTTGAAAACATAGACAATTGCATACACAAATTCATTTATTCATGTTCACCGATTCCTAAAATGATTAGATTCACGTTCACTATAACTAATCCTTTAGCAAACAAGTCAATTCAAACAGTGATCAGTTGATTAAACTAACATGCTTCCTAGTGTTCAGTTCGTATCAAGCAAGACTTGTAAATATAGTTAATCAATTTAGACATTTAATTAACCTCTTGTTGATGGTCATCAAACAAGGCTCACACATTAACTTACTTATTCTCAAATTAATCCTAGTTTCACATTCATTATTTCTAGTCTTATAATCTCGATGGTCATCAAAAATCATAAGAGACAAGCAAATCAAGCAGATGTTCATACCACTTAATTTACTTAATAATTAACAGCAAATAATTATCATTAATACGTAAGGATCTCTTAACAAGCTTGGCAAGATAAATTAAACACAAATAAACTATTTAATATAGCAATTAGTCTAATAATCAAAGCTTCATTCAATCATAAACACAAAGTAAAAGGTTTTTACACCTAAATCAGGAACTAAATACAGAAAAGTACCACAATGGAATGCTAAACATGGTCACGTCAGCAATCCATATGATAACCGACATGTATCCGCTCTCCAATCCTTCCGATCTCCGCTCCCGTTAGCTTAATGGCCTTCCGACCGCCTTCTAGACCCTCAAAACGGCTTAACAGAAGTTAATTGTCGACTAAATTAGGTTAGAAGTCGAATCCCCCTCTCCTGGTTAGCTAAAAATCGACATTTATAATCTTTGTGGCCGACCTAAGTACGCTGGGCGTACTTAGGATTACGCAGCGCGTACTCAATATAATCACGCGATCAAGTCTATCCGGTGCAAAGGTGTACGCGGGGCGTACTCGCTACCTCAGCATTCTTTTCTTTCTTTTAGCTTCTAAGCCCGGTTTCCGCTTCAGTCTTTTCTTTTGTGCTTTATCGACAACAAATAGCTGCAAAACATAATTCAAAGTATTATGAGTACTCTTTAGTTCTAAAATAGAATAAATAAGGCCAAAATATTAAGATAAAGTGCATAAAAATATATATAAAAATACACATATCAGTCAGACACCCCAGATATGTCTGACAGTATGTGAAGATATGTTTATATGCTGGCATGATATGTTATATGTGATAGTGGTAGTAGGAGGGGATTTATCCCCAAGTTCGGTCGTTAGGACCGAAGGGTAGATCGGACGCCCCAGATATGTCTGATAGTATGTTATGTTATGATATATGTGATAGTAGCAGTAGGGGTGAAATAGTCCCCGAGGATCGGTTGTTAGGACCGATGGGTAGTCAGCACCCCAGAATGGCTTGACATGGGTAGTCAGCACCCCAAAACGGCTTGACACGGGTAGGTCGGCACCCCAGAATGGCCGTACCGGGTTGGTCGGGCACCCTAGAATTGCCCGGTAGTATGTATGATATGTGATTGTATGGTATGTGGTATGATGGGGGAACTCACTAAGCTTCGTGCTTACAATTTTCAGTTTTGGTTTCAGGTACCTCTTCTTCGAAGGGGAAGGAGCTGGCGCGGTAGCGGCACATCACACACATGCCTTGCATTCCGCACTATGAGATCTTCTTGGGGATTTGTACTCTGACATTATTATGTTTTATAAAATGTTTTCCCGACATGCGATATCTTTTATGAAATGATATGATCGATGAACGTTTTATTTCCAATGTTTTGCTAAGTATATGTTTTAAAAATGAAATTTTTGGCTCGTATTTTTGGGACGTTACACAAAGATCACTAATGAATATTGCAAAAGACAGTTGAAATTATTGGGGACCCACATACAACAAACAACTAGACTATGATTGAACCAACAAGTTAATACCCAATTACCACAATCACTTAATACCAAAAAGATAAGATATATATTCATCTGGAAATATGTGTGACTTTTTATCACTTCCTCAAAATAAGAACCATTTTCAAGCACATAATTATGCACCAAATATCATTGCCATAAGATTCATCTAATAATAATTGCAAATTAACACATCAAACATCATATTCAGAAACATCAAAAGTGAAGAATCGGAAATCGATTAACATGTTATTCTTAAAAGAAATTCGACTGAAAAATCGAAAATTGAGTTCAAAACGTACCATGGCCAAGATGTTAGTGTACGACGATGGCTTTGGAGCTATTTCGACAATGGGTTATCGAACCGACACTGGAGGGGGTGGAGGAAGAAGAGGCAACGACGAAATAATGAACGCGTCGATGGTTTGTTGTTTCTAAAACTAATTTCACAAATTTAAAAGGAAATTAAAGGCGTAAAGTTGAATAAATATATTAACGTAAATATAAGATCAATATCAAACAAAGTTACCACGATTATAGGATTGTATATTAAATTTAATTAATTGATTTATAAGCCATTTATCAAATTACGTTTATTGATTTAAAAAAATTATGTAATGTTTTGATAATTTGTGATTAGTGCATTTATGCACACAATAATTGTTTGAAACATTTGAACCTCTCTCTCTCTCTCTCTATATATATATATATATATATATATATATATATATATATATATATATATATAGGTTCAAATGTTTTCACTATCTATTGTGTGCCCGTATGATTGATTCTGGACCAATCATTTTAGTTATTTTAAGAAAGTAATTAATGCATATTAAATGCTGAAGATGTAATTAATACCTATTATATCTTTAACATGTAATATGCATTAATTACTTTCTTAAAATAACTAAAATGATTGGTCCAGAATCAGTCATACGGGCACACAATAGATAGTGAAAACAAAATAACCTAACCCTATATATATATATATATATATATATATATATATATATATATATATATATATATATATATATATATGGGGCTAGATTATAGTGTGGATGGTATATATTATGTGGATGTAGGGATGAATGTTGACCAATCATTTTAATTATTTTAATAAAGTGATTTATCCATATTATTAAATTTTTAAAAAATAGAATAATACCATTTAATTAAAAGAAGGGTGAAATTGTACATTTGAATTACTTTCAGATTAGGAAACATAAGTTTAAAAAGGAAATTTTTGAATTTTAAGGATTATTTGATTATCTTAATTTTGAATTCTAATTTTTTTAATCAATTCAATTTTAATTTTGTTATAATGTTATTTTATTAGAATAATATTATTTTATTAGAATAATATTATGTGAGAACGTTATGTCAGAATATTATTCTATTAGCATATTATTGAAGAATAATAAAATTCTTAAACATGCAGTTGAATAATAACAACAATCTTATATATTCATAGACAACCGAACTTTAATAAAAATCCATACATATTTTTACAGATTAATAACCTTATAAATTTTAATATAATTATAAATATTCTAACAAAATGTTATAAAAAATGAATAAAATTCTTAAAAATAGCATTCTTAAATATACAATTAATAAACAAATATATTTGATCATCTTCAATGGTCCAAATAACCGACTTGTTATTGAACTTGATTCCAAGTATTTCTCTTGTATAATCAGTCTTTGATTCTTTCTTCAAGGTATTATGAAGAAATAACAAATGCATGATGTTAGTATTAGTAGTTAAGAAAATACATTTTCCCTAAAAATTATCATCAACTTCTATTCTTTCATAATTTTAATCTAATACACAATTCAGCTAGGATCAAGTATATTTTTTTTAAAATTAAAGAATTTTATTCATGAGAATGAGCCTAATTATTCTGGGAGAATGCTGCCATAAAATCAACTTTTAGGCACACACATTCTGTAAGAATGATGTTGTCAAATCAAATTCTAGACATGAAAATATTCCTATTGTAGTTAAGCAAATGTTCTCTTTATGCTCAAATTATATTGTTCAACACACACCTACATATTATACACAACCATATGTATAATTGTTTTTAAAGAAAAAAAGGGATTAATAAATGGTAGAAAGAAGAAACTTCCCATGAGTGATACATTTAAATTTGTTACTAGTAATTAACAATGAAATCTATAAATATAGGAAAAAGCATGTAATGACCAAGAGATCAGACATGATTTTTTTATTTAAGTTGACTGATTCTTTATGTGGACCTATATCTAATGATTATAGTTTCAAAACCTAATTTTATTTTACTATGATCTAGTATCCTTTTTGTATTCCCTTTATTAAAAAAAAGATGACGACCACTAGATAATTCAAAATAAGTTAATCTCAAGGTTCAATATCCTATACCTAATTGATAGAACTCATTATTGTATTTGGCTTAAGATTAACAAATATCATTTAAAAAAAGAAAGCCTCGATACAATATATATATATATATATATATATATATATATATATATATATATATATATATATATATATATATATATATATATATATATATATATAAATATAAAATGTACTCAAGAACACACAAAAGTTAAAAAAAAAATTTAATGGTAAAAAGTGATTAGTCAATTAAACCTGAAAGGTGCATAAGAAGGCATCGTTCCACTTATGATTTCTTAGGGCATGGTTCCACTATGAGGAATCGAACATCGACAACAAGAAGATTGTTTTTTTTCTAAGATTGTGAAATTGAAACATGTTTTATTGTGGTGGCGACTATAAAAATAGTGGTGGCTGATGGTGTTGGACAAAGATGGAAGCTCGGTGGAAACTGATCCGGTGTTGAAAAACATACAGGAGATGGAAATCGTTGCCGATGGTGTCGTATAGTGGAATAGTTATATAAGGGGAGAACCAATTACTTACCATGATTATAGAGAGTATTTATGGAAGTTATTTATCTAATTACTTAATTACCCTTAGTTATTTATTTTTAGTTTTAGATTAATACAAGAAATTTAAGTGTCACTATGTGTTGGGTAGAAGATTGTTATGTGTTGGTAGTTGTCATTACCAACGAATAATTTAAGTGTCACTATGTGTTGACTTAGATATAGATCATTACCTACATATCACTTATGTGTGGGTATATGGTAAACTATATCTACACATACATGTGTGGCTAAAACTACAAATAAGTGTTGATAAAAAGTACTATAATTTTTTTCAATAACTGATGACTTGGTTGATGAAATGACTGATGACATAGATACTGACGTGGTCAATAACATGGATTACATAGATGACATGTCAAGTTATGTGGCATGTATTAATAAAGTGTCGGTGATATATGTCATAAAATATGAGTGAATAAATGTATTTTTATGTATAGGTAATTTAGTAGACGTGTAGGTAATGTGTTGGTTAATATATACTAACTAGTATTTTAGCCCGCGCTTTGCCGCAGGTTTTTATGTGTGTGTTTTTTTTGTATATATTACAATTTCAAAAAAAAGTAAATGTTTAAAAGAAATGAGCGTTGGGAAATTTATGAAAGTTGAGAAGAATTTAGTGATTATTTTTGTAAGTTTGATGTTTTTAAATAATCCATAAGAATATATGGGCCATAACTGTAAAAAGAAGTAGTATAATGCGCATCTCTAAATATTATTACAAGAGAACCTTTAATTCTAAACTTAAGAAATCATGACGATTGATTGCATTTCAATAATATATTTTCCACATTTGGATTATTTGATGACATCATCTTTGTCAACCAATTTATTTTTGTCAATAGATTTTATAAAACGTATATTACGTTTTAAATTAGAATTCCATTAATGACACTTAAATCTCACCAAAAATAAAATTAATTAAATTAGGAATTCTATTAATGACAATTAAATATCACCAAAAATAAAATGAATTAAATTAGAAATTCTATTAATGACAATTAAATCTCACAAAAAATAAAATACAAAAATACCCCGCCTCCCTCAATTCTTTACATAATATATCTATCCTAAGTTTTGTAGTGGAGAAGAAAATGGATGAAAACATGTTGTTTTGATTTTTACTTAACGATTTAGATTTGTAGTCGAACGACTGAAATTATAAATACATCAGATAAAGGTAAGAAAACAAGTAACTCAAATTCCACTTAACTTTTTAGTCATCTCATATATGTTTATTTCTTGATAACTAATTTTTGTACTTTTTATCAATATTTATGCTAAAGTTGTGACAACATTAAAATGATTGTTACTCAAGTTGCTTGATTTTTTTTAGATTTCTTGTAGGTCGAAATTGGAGTTGACAAACAACAGAAATGGTCGAATTCATCTGGGTTCTTGTGAACGTAAGTAAAATATCTTTTGATTTTTATGTTATGAGGATGTCAAATTTTGTGGTTTGAAAATTAATTGTCACAGTTGTGTTATTTAGAAATTTGAATCGGATCTTTCTATGAGATTCCCCATTTTTTTCATACATTTGACGAATTGCTCAATAAGATGAGCAATCAAATTATAAACGATAGACTTATACACAATGTATGTCATATCCTTTGCTTTTGGTTGTTAAAATCACAAATTTGTTTTTTTTTTTGATGTGTTAGGATTTGAGACCTTGATTTGGATACTTGGAAATTTTGTTTGGTCTACCAGTCTACTACCTGTTCGATAAAATGCTTAAGGGAACAATATTGAGATAAACTTGCGTCCCGGTTTAAATTACTTTAAAAATATATTGGTTTAAATTACTTTAAAAATATACTTGTCGATTTTTGTTATCCTTCAGGGTTTAAATTTGTATGTTTCTCTTTAAAGTTTCATGTTTCATCGCTAATAGTTCTTTGTTTATGTTTTAGTTATAATGCCTTCTTTGACCCTTGATCACATTGGTTAGTTTCTCATACTAAGTTTTATTTGAAAATTATATTTAATTACAAGTTATTACACTATCTAATACACCAATAATCTCTAATATTTGTATAAGATGGTGAAAATTATTATTTTTTATTGCAGCTTCTCTTCATATTGATTATCGGATGTGGTTTGAGTTATGGAATGCTGCGACTGAAGGGATTCCACATTGTGGGGCGTTGGAATTCATTAAAGAAGAAGGCATGATTTATATACCTTATTGGGTATTGATGGAAACGTTTAATTCTTGCTCATGTAGATCGATAAATATTTTACAATATGTTCTTTTAACCTTATATTAGGACCTTTTTTGGAAAAAAAATTGCTTTTAATATTAAACTTTGAAAAAAAAAGTTTATATATAGCATCATACTCTTAAAAAATGACTTTTTAGGATTATTTTTAGTTGATATGGAAAGTTATATTTTTTTTTATATTGAAGCTCATTTAAACGATTGTTTTCTGAAAAAAAAAACATTAATAGCATTAAACTTTGCAAAAAAGTTCATTAATAGCATCGTAGTTTCAAAAAATGACTTTTTCGTTTTCTTTTTGGCTAATCTAGACAAATTTTTTTTCTACATTAGAGCTAATTAATATGATTTTTTTGAAAACATTTTATTAATGGAAAATACATTTTCATTTTCTTTCGCGTAATAAACCATTTATGTAAGAAAAACATTTCAAATATGGACCATTTGTGTATTTTTGTTCACATGTGAACCATTTATGTAATATATAAATTTAATTGTTAAGTAGTAGGTCAATAATAGGGAAAATTTGTTTTTAGTATTGAAATTTGCAAAAAAAAAGTAGAATGATAACAATATATTAATTTATTATATATATATATATAAGTTATATTATAATATAAGTTTATAAATAAGACATAACGTGATTATCACCTTATAAAAATAAAAATAAGATAACAACCAATTAATTGATTCTTTATTTCAATATTTCATTATTATCTTTAAACGATTAATTATGTTCTAAAGTTTTGTTATACGAAAATTTTGTCTGATATATAAAAGTAATCATGTTTTAAATTTTCAAATTATAAAAGTAATCATGGTTTATGTTTTTCATATATGAAAATCGTATTACGAAAAAGAGTGTTAGCATCTACCCGTTTTAAAATAAATTTCACATATTATTTTAGTTTTTAAACAAATATTTTGACAAAATAACTATTTTTTTAGGATTAATGTATACTTATATATGAATAAGAGATGATACAAGAACAATATATTACATGTTCTTTAAGGTATAGCATGTTCTTGCTAAGAACATATGAGAATTTGCATTCATAAATAAGTCTCATTTTTTTAACCAATTTGCTAATATTTATTGCATCACACCCTCCCTGTAAACCTTAAGCCCCTAAATAGTCGTCTGAAACTTATCATCAAAAGAAACTATTTGGTATCGTTGCATCACTAATAGTCAAAATAAACTATCTAGAGATTTGGTCCAAGGTTTCCCCTATGGCCGCATGAAGATGACATGTTACCATTCAAGCTGATAAGAAAACAATTTCTAATCAAATTATGTTTCGCGATGGCAATCAATAAAGCTTACAGAGAAACAATTCCAAATGTAGGTATTTATCTCCCCGAATCGGTTTCACGCATGGCCAACTTTATGTGGCATTGTCTAGAGGGATATCGCGTGCCAATACAAAAGTATTAGTGAACTCTGACGAACAATTCAACCACAATGAAGTTTTTACATCAAATATGGTCAACAAAGAGGATATCATTGCTCTGTAGGTATTTATCTTTAAGTATCATTTGGAGGTAAGACCATTTTATATGGAGATTGATTTAGACAAATTCTTCCAGCAATACAAAGAGGCAATTGTTCGGATACTGTGCATGCATCATATTCATCCAAATTACGGCGTGATGTACAATTTTACGTTTAACCGTAAACATGAGATTTATTTTGGTTGTATAACTAAGATTTGGATGAGACAAAAGCATTTAATGAGTGGATTGTTAAAACTGATGATGGTAATATTGGTGGCCCTAATGATGGTGAAGCTGAAATTGAATTTTCAGAAGACGTTGATTGTTCGCTCTATAGGTGACCATATTCATTCAATTGTATCCATCATTTATCTATCCTTTGAAAATCATCTTGATGATCAATCATATTTTCAAGATAAAGCTATTTTGGTCCCTACAAACGAAGAATTTGATGCTAACAATGACTACATTTTAGGATTGATGAAAGATGAAGGGAAAACATATGAGTTCAAATTCTTAACGTAATACATAGTTACCAGGTTTTTTTGAGGAATCAATTTACTCTTCAGTTGTGTTGAATGATTTTAAGGCATCTACAATTTCCAACCATAAACTTACACTAAAAATACGTGTTCCGGTCATATTACTTTGTAATATCGACCAAACCAAAGGACTATGCAATTGTACTAGATTATAGATTGTTAGGCTTGGAAGAAACGTCATTGAAGCCTGAATCATATTTGATAGATTCTTTATGGAGACTACTTATATACCTTGCATGAATTTAACTCCGTCTAATGAAAGAATCTCATTATGTTTTCAGCGGAGGCAATTCCCTATAGTAGTTTATTTTGTTATGGCCACTAACAAAAGTCAATGACAATAATTATCAAATGTTGGATTATACTTGCATAAGCTTGTCTTCACTCATTTTCAGTTATATATTTTTTGTTTCTTGCGTTACAAGTGAAAAGGGATTGAAGATACTCATATATTATGAGGAAAATTGTCTAACTAATAAAAAAAGTTATGTTTACAAAGAGGTCCTTCAGCTATTATAGATATTCAAGTGTTTCTTTGTTTTTTTTTCAAACATTTAAATGTTAGTAGTAATGCTAAGTCTGTTTATGTTACTTTATTTTTTTTTATAGTGCCAACTTTTTTATACATTTAAATGTACATTTTTATATGTTCACCCGCGTTTTACGCGGGGTCATAATCTAGTTATAAATAAAATTGAGAAGAGTTTAAAGACTATTTTTGTAAGTTCGATCATTTTGAATAATCCATAAAAATATAGGGCCATAACTATAAAAAGAAGTTGTATATTGTGCATTTTAAGCAACACTTTTATCCACAGTGATTTTATAAAATCTTTTGAGAGGCATTGTAAATTATAATTTATATATAGTTTTTTGTCAATCATGCGTTGCGACAGGTCGAATCTGTTTTTTAATTGAATTTAACAATTGTATTGATAAAAGGTAGGTACCGTTGCATTTGTTGGTAGAAAAATATATAAGGTTAGTAGCATTATATATACCGACCTTGCAACATGTATTTACAAAAATATATTTTTTTAGGATAAAAAATAAAAATAAAAAGTTAAAGAGCCCCAAATGGTAAGTAAGAAAAATGTATCTATTGTGAAGACCGTAAAAACATATGGATTGTAAGAACATATGCATTATAAGGGTAGATAGCAAAAAAGAAAAAAGATAAATGTTTCATTTGCAAGTTGCAAGTTAATTAAATTGTAAGGGTAAAAGGTTAAAAGAAAGAAAAAGGGATTTAAGTTGTTATAATAAAACGTGTGGGCTAAGTTAAATTCAAAACAATTAATATACACCTTAGTGAAAGCGCAACCTATATTTGAACAGTAATATGTGCATTCTAAATATGGAGGGTAATTGTACACTACGCATTACAAATTATACTTTTAGCTACGGAGGATAATTGTACCCTACGCATTACAAATTATACTTTTAGCTACAATGGATTTGTGAGAGACCGTTCTTAGTTGTTTTTTGTATATATTTACAATGTGTGGGAATTACATACATATATTGTTGTGAATTTCCACACATTAGTATATATTTAATTTTTTATTTATAAAAAACATATTTATATGTTTATATATGTATTATGATGTTATTTATATTTATAAAAACGTTTTTATACATATAAAAACATTTTTAACACATGTAAAACGTATATACATTTGTAAACTTATTTTATATAGTATTTTTATATTTTATACATGTAAATACCTAAATATAGGTCTTTATATTTGAAAAAGTAATTATATATATATATATATATATATATATATATATATATATATATATATATATATATATATATATATATATATATATTGGCCAACGTGAGACTAGCCCATTTGGTAGAAGCTTCGCCTCTTAGATTGGAGGTCTCGAGTTCTAACCGTGACATGAACAATTTTGTGATATTAATTACTAACCACTAACCTCACTGTTCAAAAAAAAGTTATATTGAAAATAAAAAATGCATGTATTTAACGATTTATATTGAAAATAAAAAATATACTTATGGTGATATGAAAAAATATATATATTTATACCGAAAATTTGGAAAAAAATATTTATATTCATAATTCAAAAAAATAATTATTTTTAATAATAATAATAATAATAATAATAATAATAATAATAATTAAAATCAAAATAAAAAATTTATTTAAATTTTTTCAGTGATATACATTATGTTTAGGTGATAAATCACAAAAATCAATATAGCTCATTGGTAAACGGTTGCATTTTTGAGTTGAAGGTGACAAATTCGATTCCTACCCACCTCATTTCCCTCCTGTTGAGTTTTTTGAACCCTTCCATGTAAACACAGTCAACATATGTGTGTATGACTGTAAGTCCCTAATCTACTTGTGTATCAATCAGATCCTTTTGATGGTGTGAAATCCCAATCAATTGGATGATGCCAGATCAAAATAAAAGAGAAGACGAAGAAGAATCAGATGAATCTTGAATGTATTGATAATATGAATGACGTTCCTTACACAAGATTAACTTTCTCTATCTACCATACCTTAGAATACACACACTTAAGCTCCTCTTGGCCGTACACTTATCTCTACTCCTCACCGTATATATAGGGGATAGTTGGCTGTACATGGGTTTACGGTCGTAAACCCGTGTACGGCCGTATAACCAACCGTAAACTCATATATAGCCGTAAACGCTGAGGTGTTTACGGTCCTAGACAGAAAAATACATTTTCCTAGAAAAACAAAGTATAAACCATAATTTTAGACCCAAAAATCTCCCCTTTGGTTTATAGCTTTCTTTTCTAATTGACCCATCAAACTCCCCCTAAAAAGATAGCTGGCTTTTCTTGTCAATCTTCATTTGGAGTTTGGCTTCAGCTTTAATCTTCGATATCTTCACGACTTCAAGATGAACATATGAATCTTCAATAAATGACTTCATCTCGAGCAATTAGGATTTTATTCAGAATTTGACTATGAACGCACATTGGGTGAGGAGGCTTTTTGGTAAGATTCTTGAAAGATAACACTTTCAGCTTGAGAACCTTCAGAGAGAATAATAGAGAGAGCTAATCTTCTGGATCACTTCAACAGGTTCATAGATAGCAGCAGACTTATTGAGGAGACTTCAATGTAATCCGTCACATAATCTTCAATTGCAACTTCACCTTGCTTCTGGGGTTGAAGGATTGAATGTTTAAAGAATTATCTTCATTTCTGTCTCCTTCAAATGAGAATTCTTCGATGCTCAAGGACAAAGCCTTGGCTCAGAAAATCTCAATACAGTCTCCATGAGTCTCATCTATATCTGAATTCACTTTTTAAGACAAAACAAAACTAAAAGATAAAAACAAAAGTCAAAATAAAGTTAGCACACAATATTATTGGATTTTTCATATTTTCTGAAAAAAATAAAACATAAACAAAAATATTTTTGGATTTTAGATTTTTCTAAACATGAAATAAAATAGAAATAACACTATTTTTGGATTTTTAATTTTTTTTTTTATTTTTGTTTGATTTTTGATTTTTAATTTTTAATTCTCCTCCTAAATTTGTGCATAGAGAAAAACTATGAACAAATTTAATAAAATGAAAAACCGAAGCTAAATTTAAGACTATTTTGGGATCAAAGTTGTCAGGCAATCCAATATCGTTTATCTGCACACACCTGCATGTTTAGATCTGGTCAATCACCGGTATTGTGATCCACTTAAACACAAAGGATGTTGACAAATTGGACAAGTTATAAGTGACAAGACAGTGAGATCTATATTCTTAAATGGACATTTAGCCGACGACGACCAAGGATATTGTTGTCCACTTAAATTAGGTAGCGAGATCTACAGACAACCCAATAATTGATTGATTTTAGATGTACTAGACATGTTTCCCGCTTCCTGATATACCCAACAATCAAAAACATCCGAGATACTCCTTACTTTAGGTGAGCAGCTAATTATTATGGGAGAAGACAGATTTAGAGTGCGTATGTTGTACACCTAGGTCGAATCTTCCGATCTCGCAGAGGGTGAAACATATGACTGACCAGGTTCAGAGGGATTGAGAAGTAGAATGGTGCAAATGCTGTGTACCAGGTCGGATTATCAGTCACGCAAAGGAGACACATAAGGCTAACAGGTAGAAAGAATAACATAGGGGGATATGCAGGGAGACAGAGTTGTATATGTTGCAGACCAGGTTGGATCTTCCGATCACGCAGAGGAGGCAACATATGAGTAACATAAAGAAAGCAAGAAAATAACCTTTTGCATACCTGATTTATCGGAATTTCCTCGGCCGTCTCGTCAATATCAGAATTAAGGACAGAGTCCATACATCGAGGAAAAGTTAAACCACAGTTTTAGATAATTAACTTTTAGCGTATCTCGCAGGCTCCCATGTTTATCTCACTGCTCAATCTACCCGAGCATTGTATTGTCAGTCCAGATGAAACTATCTAAGTCCATAATGTCTAGTCCTTTCATTTGTCAATCTAATTCTAGTCCTTTTGAATCCTTTGTGCCTACCATCACATTGAACATAGAGTCTAGACAATTCGACTTTAGTGCATTACACGACTTTTATATTGCCCTTTAGCGCTAGACTTCATATCACTTCTGAACAGACACCTACTAATGAAAACCTATAAGAAAATATAAAAATTGTCTTTAAAATGAATCAGTTTAAGATAAACTTAGGAGTATCGAGAAGAAAACTCAAACCATAAGTCACCGATTGAATTTACATCCAGAAGGTCTGAGAACAACACGTATAATCTCAGAACAGATATGAAAATTCCTCACATCGTTAAGCACAAAACCCATGAGTGATCCCTTCCTTTCTTCCCTTCCCGCAAAGGACACATACTCTCAAACAATGTTCTGAGTGTTGTACAGTTGAGAGATGCCTCCTATCATGTGCCTGGAACAACCACTACCAACAAACCGAAGTCTGATGATATGCCTCCATAGCTACTCCGACACAGAGCGGGATCAGTTGGTTTTTGGAACCCAATCCATTTTGAAACTGGGTTGACCTTTGTCATCCTTGCACGGTACTCTCTCCCATGACATATCCTGTTTATCACAAACAGAATATGTAGAAATATTAGAGTCATTAGGTGATTTGGAGGATTGAGCCTTCGGAACCCATTTGTAGTTGAGTTTAACCCATTTCTTTTTCGATATGATAGGTGGCTCGGTACTTGCTTTTGAGCTTGATGTTGGCCGTTGAGATGGCTTTGACCTATTAGGTCTTGGCTTCACTGGAGCATCTCTTGGATTTGGTTTTTTGGCCGACTTTCCCTTCTTGTCCTTGGGATTTTGATTTTTCGCCTTTTGCGCGTTCCAGTCGCCATTGTCTGAACGTGACCTTGATGGGTTTCTTTTAAAGTATCTCCCTCTTGGTCCGTTCTGCCAGCCTTGTGTGTAGTAGGAAACATATGCGCGATTTGGACAGTTTCGGGCAATGTGTCCAGGTGTTCCACAGTGAAAACATGTCTTTTTCTTCACTAGGAAGTTGTTTCTTCCTGCCCATGGTGGCGTGCCTTTGCCTTTTTCAGATTTATTATTCTTAGCAACTCCCTTTCTCTTTCCACATGAGCAAGTGCATGATTCAGGTTGTGTGACAGGTGTAGGTGCAGTGGGTGTGCTAGTAACAGAAACATTAGAATTATTAGACACATCACTGCAAGCAACTTTTGAAGCATTAAAATTAGACACAGAATCATCACCAATCAAATCATCAGTTTTAGAAACAATATTATCTGAAACAGAAACATCATTTTTCAAAACAGAATTATTATTAGCACAATTCTCTCAAGACGCCTGCTTTCCTTGGCTTAAAGATGTATCTGTATGGGAAGTAGAAACGTTAGTATCTAATTTCCTAGCACTATTTTCTGTCGACTGTTTAACAACTGGTTTACCATATACCATATATGGTTCTCTATCAATCTCTTCCTTAGTCATAGGAGTAGAAATATAGTTGTGATTAAATGGAGGAGGGACACTCTCATATCCTATACCTACTTGCTTCTGGTCCTTCCATTTCATTTGTTTTTCAATAATAGTTGCAACCCTTTCACTTGACACATCAAATTTTTTGAAGTTAAAATCAGCATTTTGAAAACGGGTTTTTAATGTGTCAAGTTCTGCAGTTACAACAGCAAGTTTGCTTTTAATGTGATCATAGTTTACACACTTGTTGCTGTAATCTTCTTGCAATTTCCTAAAGTCCTTAGTTTTGGCCTCTAATTTTTCTTTTAATGGTTTTTGTTCATTCCTAATAGTATATCTCTCATATTTTAGATCCTCATTTTCACCTTTAATCAACTCGATTTGATTACGTAAAAACTTGATAGTCTTAATGCAAGTTTGAGAGCATGAAACTTCATTGACCGGAATGTTTGAGAAACTCATTGTTTTCCAAAAATGCCCTTTGACTAAAAACTCAAAAATCAACTTTAAAAGTCAAATTTAAAAGGTCAAACTTAAAAGTCAAACCGGAAAGCTAAATTTGAAATTTTGAAAGTTAAACGAGAAAGTCAAAGGTCAAACTTGGAAGTCAAAGTCAAAATTTTAGGTCAAAAGTCAAAATTAAAAGTTAAAAATTAAAAACTAAAATTTTGGTTTGAAAATGAAATTTAAAAATAAAAGAAATTGATTTTTTTGGGCTGAAAGTGTTAAAATGCGAAATTAGGAACCGAGAAAGGACTCCTTATGAATTAAGTTTCGAAGTAATGAAGTGTATGGCTTGGTAGTTCAACTTGTAAGGTGCGTGAAGGGATGGGGCGAGAGACCAGGGTTCGAATCTTGGCCGCTACAAAAATCCCTCTTTTTTAATGGACGTTGAACGAGCAAGAGGTTGTTGCTGAACGAGAAGGAGGCTGCTAAACGCTAAACGAAAATGGGGCGAACACGTGTTGGGCCACAAACTCTTGGCCATACATGCCTATGGGCCGTGAACTTCGGGCCGTACACTCCGAGAAACCCTAGCCGTACACCCTTCAAAGGCCGAGAACACTTCGCAGATACGATAAAAAAACAGTGATTTTTGCCCCTTTTTGCTCCAAAACTCGATCCAAAACTCGTTTTTATAAAAAATGCAAAGAACAAACCCCCCTAATTTTCAGAGATCTATCCTAAAACACAAAAATCCTTCAAAAATAAGATCAAATATGCTCCATATCTGAAAAAATTGATTGAAACAATCTAAGCTCTGATACCACTTGTATGTCCCCAATCTGCTTGTGTATCAATCAGATTCATTTGATGGTGCGGAATCCCAATCAATTGGTTGATGCCAGATCAAAATAGAAGAGATGAAGAAGAAGAATCAGATGAATCTTGAATGTATTGATGGTATGAATGAAGTTCCTTACACAAGATTCATTTTCTTTATCCATCACACCTTAGAATACACACTTAAGCTCCTCTTGGCTGTACATTCATCTCTACGCTTCACCCTATATATAGGGGATAGTTGGCCGTACACGGGTGTATGGTCGTAAACCCGTGTACGACCGTATACACAACCGTAAAAACATATATAGCCGTAAACACCGAGCTGTTTACTGTCCTAGACATAAAAATATATTTTCCTAGAAAAGCAAAGTATAAACCATAATTTTAGGCCCAACAACGACACGCCAACAGAAGTATCATACTCAGCGTCCACGTGACTGCCACATGTACAAGTAACCGACTTAACATGTAAAAATGACAAATCTGAAAAAGAAATCAGAAGTTAGTGGCAAAAACGAACATAAATTCAACGCTCGGCAAAACCAATAAAAACCTGAAAACTTAAGGGATTTTTTGGCATTGTCCAATGTATAAAAAAATGAAGAAAATAACTATAATATCTTACTAGGTTACAACCCGTGGAAACCACGGATAAGAGATTTATAAAATTTTATTAAACTAATAATAAATTTTGTTTAGACTTTTATATTGATTTTTTATTTGTAATGCCAATTTACATGACCAAAATATTTTTTTTTTCTGTTTTGAAATTGAGAAAAACGACCAAAATTACCATTTTGACCAAACAAAAAAACCAAACTTAAATGGTCAAAATGATCAAATCGGTTAAAATGTGTTCTTTTGTATTTGTAATGACAAGTTAAAAAATGACTCGAATACTAACCTTTTATACCCAATTGAAATGAAAAAAATTAGCATTATACCAAAATGACAAAAATAGACTTATGGTCAAAATGACCAAAACGATCCTATTGTGTTTTTTTGTTCATGTAATGCAAAGTTTAAAATGATGAAAATACTAAGTTTTTTTTATGTTTTAACTAATTGAAATGAGCAAAATGGTCATTTTGAGCAAAATGATCAAAATATACTTAAATTGTCAAAAGAAAAAACATCATAAATGGTCCCTGTGGTTTCTCAAAATCTAAAGTTTAGTCCCCATGGTTTAAAAACGTCATAGATGGTCCTTGTGTTTTCAAAACTTTTGACGATTGGTCCTTATTGCTAACACCGTTAACTTTTGTCCGTTAACTGAAGGGATTTTCGTCATTTCACTACCATAGGGACCATTTATGATGTTTTCACTTATTAAAAAAATAAAATAATATACAAATGGGCCCTTCTCTCTCTCTCTCTCTCTCTCTCTAATCGCTAACGAGTTATCACCAGCAAGGGCTTGATCAGTTGTTTTTTCTCCAAAGGGAATCCAAGACCCTAATCGATTTACATTTTGATTCATCACCTTATCAGAGCCAGAACCACCAACATCACTCCTTCCAATCTTGTTATTTCTCTTTTCAATTGACCTCTTCCTTACCCCTGCTATTGCTTGTTCCCTAGTTTCTTTAACAAGAGAGTGATGAATATACACACTTTTCCTAACTCCTCTATCAAGCTTTTTCTTCTCTTTGTTACAGCTAGAGGAAGTCGATTTTACATTACCTACTACAAGCACCCCATCTTCCCTAATTTTCTCCATGGATTGATCATCAGTTCCAGACATAACTTCATATTCTGATGCAGAAGATCCGTTGTTTGATAGACTAATGAGATTGCAAGTGCGGTCTAATTGCTGGGGGAGTGGATCTTGAATAACGGGTTTTGATTTCACGAGCAGCCAGTCGGCAATATTGTTGGCCTTATCGAACCCAAGCATATCTTGCAACCTGAAGAATCTCTCTGCAACTTCTATCAGGTAAATTAGCCAATTGTCATTCCTCGTAATATTGTGTATATAACCTGTAATTATTCTGAGTTTGAGAATTATATGAATTTAGGTCACCTTTTTACAATCCATATACGCTTGAAGAAGGTTGGAATTGTGAGGGTGGGAAATGATCTTAGCTTTAAGAGATTTATCTTCGTTATGATAGCTCATTACAGAAGGGTAACTACGAAATTTCTGGGTACCTCCACTTTCGATAGTACTGCCTCGTCCTCTCCTATACAAAGAAGTATTTGTGGTATCTAGGGAAAGAACCGATCCTCCACCCGACCCGTATAAGAGAGTAGTAGTCTAGTAGATTGTGTGCCCATATTATTGCTACTATTGTTCTATCTCATTTGGCCCATGTAATCTTTCACCACTCTTGCTCAAGAAAAACCCTACAGAACAAAAGCTCAGGAGAGAAAGAAAGGATCGATGAAGAAGAAAACGAAAAACCCTAATCAAATTGTAAATTGAAGAAGGCAAATTATTGTTCTTTTGTTGATGTTTGATGAAAGTCGAAATCCAATAACTTAAGAGTGAATCTTAAAACCCACAGAAGACAGATGTTTTATCTCTTTGTATCATACAAGGAGAGCAGTACAAGTGAGGGAAGACTAGCCTTGTTGATAAGGAGAGAGAGAGGGGCCCATTTGTATATTATTTTATTTTTTTAAATAAGTGAAAACATCATAAATGGTCTCTGTGGTAGTGAAATGACGAAAATTCCCTTCAGTTAACGGACAAAAGTTAACGGTGTTAGCAATAAGGACCAATTGTCAAAAGTTTTGAAAAAACAGGGACCATCTATTACGTTTTTAAACCACGGGGACTAAACTTCAGATTTTGAGAAACCACAGAGACCATTTATGATGTTTTTTCTTGTCAAAATGATCAAAAGTGTCCAGCTAAGTTCTTTTGTACCTGTAATGCCGTGTTTAAAACAATGAAAACACTTTTGTTTCTCCTGTTTTACTTGATTGAAATGACTAACACATAGAGAACATTTCTTGCATTATAGCAATGTACTTTCAAAGTACAATACTTAAATAAGCAAATTTACAAATTAAAAAGAACCTGACCAAATATCTCAACATTTTGACTTTTACGTAGTAGGATGCTATTAATGAACTTAAAATTATCATTTTTGAAGAATCTGACCAAACACATCAAAATTATGACTTTTAAATAGTACAATGCTATAAATGAATTTAAAAAATATCAATTTTCCAGAACTTGGCTAATTATGTCGTAATTGTGACTTATAAATATTATAATGCTAAAAGCAAACTTATAAATGGTAATTTTTAGAGAATATGATCAAATATGTCAAAATTGTGACTATTACATAGTACAATGCTATAAGTGAAAGTAGACTGGTATTTAAAAATTATTTCCGCTGTTAACTAAATTGGCAATGAAACCTAAAAGGTTTCACAATCTCAAATACACAATAAAAAACAACCCATATAGCAGATTTAAGTTGGTATACTTCAATACCTTTTTATTTCTTAAAGAAAAGCCAATGGTCCCATGTAGATTGTGTGTATCAACAGGGAAACCATCTGTTAAATGAAATGCATTAGATGTCCATATGGGAAACATTGAATTTATAGATGACATAGTGGGT
Source organism: Lactuca serriola (assembly GCF_051521515.1). NCBI lineage: Eukaryota > Viridiplantae > Streptophyta > Magnoliopsida > Asterales > Asteraceae > Lactuca > Lactuca serriola. The sequence goes on from NC_136415.1 coordinate 156,114,437, forward strand.
TGGAAGCTTGATCCATCAAAATGAAAAAAAAAGAAAAAAAAAGAAAGACAGACAACTTTGTTATTTTCTCTAATTTGGTCACTCAAGTTTAAAAACCATTAAGTATTCGATCTTAGAAAAATGATGACCCAGGTTAATATGATACAAATTTATAGCCACTTAATTACATTGTATCCACCACATATAATTTTAACTTTAGATAATTACAACTCACAAGTTACTAAACCTTAATTTCATTAAAAATGAATGTGAGTAATATAACACATGTCCAAATAGTTTAATAATAATAATTACATAAATAAGAAAAGCCACAAATAAGAAAACCAGAAATCCAATTTTATCATCACATACTTTCTTAATTTTTTTTATAGAAAAAGGAGATAAGAATACATGGAAGGAGTTGTGTCACCCAAAAGATAGAATACTTACCATCCGTAATATCAAGAACCATGTCGTTTGTCATATTCTTTAATAGTGCGATCATTGGAAAATCATGGAGGAGATCTCGACTAAAACAACCACTATAATTAACACAATAAATACGATAGATTAATGTCAGTGGATGTAAATTTCAAGTAAGTAAGGGATTAAAAAGGACCAATCACCATGAATTCATTGTTTTTTTTATCACATATATAATAATAATAATACTATCACTTACATCACACTCTTAAAAGTTGAAACATCGGTAATGGCCAAACCTTCTCTTCCTGTAAAAAGACAAATAAACCAAACTTAAATACAAAATTAATTGCCATCCCAAACTACTATGGTATTCTAGGTTAAAACCAAACACCAAAGGAGGCAAAGATAACATTTTGTGATAACATACACATCAAAGTTTTCATTTGGTCAAATCATCGAACAATTGGCGTGTCTTATGAAATAGTTGTAACTTAAAACAAAGAGATATTATGTTACCTTTTTAGTAGAAGAATCAACATCGATACCACAAGCAACCAAAGTCTTAAACCCAATAGTGGAGATCGATGGCAATGCCTTAATGCTGTGGTGACAATGATAGTGGTAATCGACCTTATTCTTCCTCCAATAGTTATTGCTTATCGAACTTAAAATTAGCCTCGACAATAAACGCATAAATCTCGGTAATCAATAGCTGATATAGCGAGACTTTTATACATGAATGTGATTCTACCGTGAAGTAAATCGAAGAAATTGCTGAAAATCAGGAACAAAATCAAGATTGAGTTAAGAGTATTGAATAGTCCGGATTTAATTTAAAGGAGTAGAAGGGTAAATCTGGAATTTAACTTTGCATGAAATGAGTGTTTTGGAATGGACAAGTGGCAAAATGCTTTTGTTTAGAAAGGATTTTTATTCGTCCATTGAAACACTAATATATGGACAAGAATACCCTCATCTCATTTAGAGTATGTTACAGACACAAATAAGCCGAATTCTTCCACCTCCCTTTTTTTTTGAACTACTCTTCCACCTCCGGTCACCATCTCCGGCGCCAATATCCTCTAAAATATCGCCTCCCTCATCCCGCCACCACTAAACCTCCGCCCCTCTCACTCAAAAGTCGAAACCCTGCAACCGTCTACTATCTTCCCCTCTCTTTCCCAGTCACCATCTCCAGCAACCACTCTCTCTCTCTCTCTCACACACACACACACACACACCGACAATTAGCGATGGCACTCTCCTGAGAAGTTGCAACTCATTGAAACTTTGCCGAAGGAATCTGCAAACAACTATCTCTGGCGAACATACAACTCACTATAACGATCGCCATGCTCAATAAATGATCTATACCAAGCTCCATAGCAACGTAAAAGCATCGCCACCAAGATCAACTCCGGAAACTATTTTCTTCTGTTGATGTTATGGATTTTAGAAATGAAAGTCCTTATATGTATTATCATCAGATTAAGAAATAAATCAACAGTGGTTCTTTTGAATTCCAAGATGCATTTCATTCTAGCTCTTGAAGATGTGTTAGGAATCAGGATGAAGAAGCAGCCTTGCGTCGTTTGGAGTTTCCAGATGTTTGGTTCTTTTCTTTTAATTGACAGATAATGGTTGAGGGTAATTATTCTTCTATGTTTTGAAAGCTCAAAAAAAACATTCCCAGTACAAAGATAACAGAGGAATTTAAAATACTACTAAAACTTAGTGGAGATGAGCCTCAAACCCACAATCCTTAGAAGGGGATAATATCCCGATCAGAATGTCAATCATCACCGGAAAAATAAAATGGTGTGTCGATCTGCACTCCGACCCCAACTACCAACACCGAAACTTGCTTTTACGGTCTCTAAAAATGAAACATCTACAACTGCTTTGCAAATCGTGTTTGATGGATGGATCAGAAACATAAACATATTCCCTGAAAATGAGTCCATCACCCACTACAAGAAGATTGGGCAACAGCGGCGATACACGTCGCCGCTAAAGGTTAGGCGTGTCGCCGCTAATACCTTTAGCGGCGACATGTCGCTGCAAATACGTCGCCGGTATTGATTCGTCGCTAATACGCTCAATGTCGCCGCAAATACTTGGTGTCGCCGCTAATACTCCCGTCGTCGCTAATGCTGCCCGTCGCCGCTAATATGTTGTCGCCGCTAATAGGACGCCGTCGCCACTATTCCCGTCGCTGCTAATGCTCTTTTGATTTTTTTTTTGTTTATTTATTTCACATTAAATTTATAATCAATCCAAATATTAATCCATATAGCATTTGAAAAATCTGATAATTTTATATAGAAATATTAATACATAAAATCAATCCAAAATATTAATACATAAAATCAATCCAAAATATTAATCCATATATATACCACATTTAGTATTGTTTCGAATTACAAAACGTTTCATAAAATCCTAAAATAACTACTCGTCCTCATCATCATCTCCATTATTTGGTGGCGGCAATGAGCGAAACCACTCTTCCAATGCTGCAGAACAAGCCGGGTCCTGTAGTATTGTTTGGAGCATTTGCAACTATAAAAAAAACAAAATATATTAACAATATATCAGAATAACATTATAATTAATTATACCATTCCATTATAGCATTTACTAACAATTACCTGTGATTGTGGTTGTTCTTGTGTCATTGGTTGTTGCTGATCGTATATAGACACAACGGTAGGGGGTTTACGCCCAATGCCTTTGATATGTCCGCGTCGAACACCCAATATTCTTTCAAAACAATCTTTTATATCAGTTGGTGCTAGACCGCTTGCCTCAGAAGTAGCTTGGGTTCGTTGGTTTATCTCTTCGAGTAAAGCATTCTGTATTTTTTAAAAACAATAAAAATCATAAAAATTAGATTACTAAATACCTTTGACGATATAAACACTTATATGAAAAATACAAATTAACCACTTACGTATTGTTGCTCGACTGCAGGACTATAAAATACCCCTTGGCGATTGGAATTAGCTTTACGAAAAGCTTCGATTCGACTGATATCCTATTTAACATTAAAATTTAGATTAGTTATACTTTAAATAAATATTTAAATATATCATAACTTACCTCTTTAAAACATGCATTGCTGTATGAGCTCGACCCTCCTCTGTTTACAACTACTTGTTTTGCACGACATTCCTTGTTTGACGCCGAACGCCTTAAAAATTCTGGCGTTTGAAAATGTTCGACTGCCTTCGCCCAATATACAATACATTACTAGAAGTAAGTTGCTATTAATAACCTAATTAAGAATTTCATCCAATTTCATACAATTAAGCCAAATGTATATATCCAATTTCATACAATTTGCATATTCCAATTTAATCCAATTTGCATATTCCAATTTCATACACTTAAGTCAAATGTATACATCTAATTTGCATATTCCAATTTCATCCAATTTCATACAAATATAAACATCTAACTTTCATTTTAAGGCAATGTGGTATAAACATAAATTTCAATCCAACAAATGTATATATTCATGTCATTTTTTTATACATCAATCTAATCTAAACATAAATATCAAAATATACACAAAATGCATAATTAAATTCCTACAAATCTGAAAAAAAAACACACACAAACCAACAAAATATTCCAACAAAATATATACAATCAAACAAAATTATCCAATAAAATGCATAATTAACCACTTCATATCTCAAAGTACAAACATAATCACTCAATATAATTGAAAAATGCTCACATTTTATCATCTTAAGTAACACAAAAACAGAAAAATCATAGAAAAAGATGAGAAATTCGACCTTGGGGAAGGAGGGGCAATTTCGGAATTTGCAAAAATATCACCGGTTTATGGCTGTCTTGGGGGAAGGAGGGGCAAGCACCGGTCCAAGAAGCAATTCCAACTCCACAAACTTGTCAAAAAAGCGTGATATTGAAGAAAGAAGAAGAGGAAAACGAGAGAAGGTGGAAGTAGAGAAGAAAATGGCAGAAAGGGAACCTGTGAAGGGGTAATCTGCGTTTAGTATTAGCGGCGACGGGTTTTAGCGGCGACGTAAGGGCAACAACGGCGACAAAAGGGCATTAGCGGCGACATGTGGAGGGAAAAGGTAACGCGCGTTTCCGCTTTCCTCTACAGCCGTTAGATCAAAATAAAATCGGACGGATGGGGTGAAAACGACGCGGATCGCTAAATCAAAGCATTAGCGGCGACGCCTATAGCGGCGACGCATAGCAATAGCGGCGACACGTAACGCGTCATTTACGTGTCGCCGCTATTGCTATGCGTCGCCGCTATAGGCATCGCCGCTAATGCTTTGATTTCTTGTAGTGACCATCGCAAATCGACGATACACTGATTCTTCCATTGAATTTTTATGATTGTGATAATCTATTTAATGGCAAGATCTGAAGAAGGAAGAAGGAAGAACGGAGGAGGGGGTGTGTCCATTTGGAAACAAATCAGATCTCTCTAAATTAAAATGAGAGGCATTATTGTCTATATTTTAAACAAGGTGTAAGACCCATGTATTACATGGGTTTAATTAAAAAAAAATAAATATAAAATTTTAATAATTTGAAAAGTTTGAATTTATAAGAAAAATGAGAAAAATTTAAATTATTAAAATTAGTGAGACTTTAATGTATTGAATACATTACATATATAAACTTTTTCTAATAAATACTTTACATATATATTATCTTAGACATTAAATGTAGAATTTTAATTTAATAAAATAAAAAATACAATAAAATGACAAGTGGAAAATAAAAATTTTAAAAATTTTAGAAAATACTATGTGTCCAAATAAATGAGAAGAGGACATGTGGCAAAAAACTTTTATTTATTATAGTAGATTCTTACCGATCCATAAAAAGCCTCGGTGGCAAAATGAGCTCCCATAAATAAAAAGGGTCAAATTGTAACATTGAAATAACCGGAAAGGTCCCATTTTTAGAAAATAACACACCTACCACTCGACAAGTGACTATATCCTAATAATGGAATTTCTGACTATATATGTTGCGTGTCCAAATCTTGAGAGCCGTTCATTCCACCTACTTCGACTCAACGAACGCACACTGCACACACCATCATACTCCGTGGCTCGTGGCCTTGTCCGACAACTTGCAGCAACCAAGTAGCTGTATGATCACCAACTAATCTTCCTATAAATTCACATATGATAACATCAAATTTCCAATCACAAGTAAAGACACGGAAATGGAGACCACCAACACTAAAGTCGGCGTATGGCAGAGACATGTTGCAGTGCTTGCATTTCCTTTCGCTTCACACCCTCCGGTCCTTCTAAGCCTAGTCCAGAAACTAGCCTCTGCCGCCCCTACGGTGGTTTTCTCCTTCTTCAACACCGGAAAATCTAATCGGGCATTGTTTTCTGAGCTCAGTTGTGACAACATACGGCCGTATGATGTGTCCGACGGCATACCAGAGGATTATGTTTTTGCGGGGAAACCTCAAGAGGATATTAACTTGTTTCTGGCGGTGGCGGAGGAGGAGTTTAGGAGGGGCGTGAAAGTGGCGGAGGAGGATATTGGACTGAGAATCGGCTGCCTGGTGGTGAGTGCTTTTATTTGGGTTTCCAGTCAGATGGCGGAGGATTTGAAAATTCCTTGGGTGTCGTTTTGGAGTGCCGGAACTTGTTCTCTCTCTGCACATTTTTACACTGACCTCATTAGAGAAAAAGGTGCTGAACTCAAAGGTAAACTGAACATGATCTGAACGTAATCAACGTATTCTTTTTCTTTTTATTTCAGTAAACAAATCTATATACACAAACTATACAACAGTTAAGATATGCATCTTCATGCACAGGTAATTCATTAGCGCCTGACAATGAAGTGGGTGACTTGATCCCTGGACTCTCGAAGATTCGACTAGGCGACTTACCAGGTGGAGTCCTCTTTGGACACCTCGACTCACCATTTTCAACCATGCTACATAACATGGGAAGAACCCTAGACAAAGCCAGCGTTGTTCTCGTAAATTCATTTCAAGGACTAGACATTGATCTCACCAAAAACCTCTCTTCAAAATTCAAGAGCCTTCTCAACATTGGTCCCTTCCATCTCATCTCCAAACAAAAACCATCGTCTAAAGTTGATGAATTTTCATGCAATTCTTGGTTAGATAATCAAAAGCCAAGATCAGTGGCCTACATCTCGTTTGGCACAATCGGCCGGCTTCTGCCAGATGAGTTAGTCGCTTTGGCTGAAACACTTGAAGAGACCAGAACCCCGTTTCTTTGGTCACTAAACAAAGATTCCATGAAGCTTTTACCAGATGGGTTCTTGGAGAGAACAACTGCGAATGGATTCGGGAAAGTTGTATCATGGGCACCACAGGTACAAGTGTTGGAGCATATCGCAATAAGTGTGTTTTTAACACATGGTGGATGGAAGTCTGTATCGGAGAGCATTGGAGCTGGTGTTCCGATGATATGTAGGCCGGTTTTTGGAGATCAACAGATGAATACTTGGATGGTTGAGAGAGTTTGGGGGATAGGGGTGAGAATTGAAGGCGGGAAATTCACGAAAGATGGAACTGGTTGTGCTCTTGAACATGTATTATCGTTCAATGAATCGTCGAAAAAGATGAAGGAGAGGATTGAAGCTTTGAAAGAGCTTGCTCACGAGGCTGTTAGACCTAACGGGAGTTCTAATCAAAATTTCAGGACTTTAGTGGATGTGGTCACTAGTGCCACCCTCTGATTTACTATCTTTGGAGCATTATAATAAATTGAAGTTGTGAAACTCATTACGTTAATCTACCTATAGTTTCTAGTTGTAATCTTGGTTTTTTGAGGATTTTAATCTAATAAAATGAATTATTAATATGTAGCGGATGCAATAACTAGAATTTAATATGAGAAGCACCATAAGAGTTGAATAAGATGATGACTAGGATTTAATGGGAATTTAATGGATTGTGAGTGATGATAAGTGGTATAGTAGAATGAATGAGTTGAATAATCATTAAGTGGTTTAATAGAATGAATAAAGTGATGATTATGATTGAATATGTGTTTAATGGGTTGTGGGTGATGTTGTATATATGTTTAATGGATGATGTGTCAATCTATTGAACTCTATAGAGTTTAATGGACTGTGGATGCCCTGAGATGATGATGACGAGTATGACCGGACACATGAACATTGTATTTTCCATATGGTAAAGAGCTGTATAAGTATGAATGGTGACAAGGTACATTGGACCTTAAGCTTCCAAGAAAATGTGGCGCTACAACATCACAAATATGACAACCATAGAATAATCTTTCAATGGTTTTATGTTAGGAAGGACTACACTGGCATACGTGAATAAGGAGGATTTGACTTCAAGTTTGATCTTACATGAGAAAATGAGAAGTATCATACATATGGGTTAGTCTTTCATGATCATTAGAAAGTTTAGCGGGATTGGAAACAACCTCAGTGTTGGTACATGATTTGTTGCAAGTGTGGTTGAGAAGGAATAATAAGGAATTGTTAATAATATATCTTGATTGATAGCATTCTAAGTAACTACACATCCTCTGTGGCATTAATATATGAAATTTATAACATTTTATGTATTTGGTTTTTGGGATGTTTGTGGAAGCTGTTAGTTTTCCAAATGCAGCAACTTTATTTTTGGATCCTATAAAGCATGATATATACCACTTCTAGACATCCTTGCATTGATCTTTGCCTAAGAAGTACTTATTTACTACATTTTAAAGGGACCGCTAGATGAGATTTTAAGTACTTAGAAGTACTAAAAGGGAAAAGAGTAAATCAGTAAATGTATGAGCTTGACATGTTAAGGTATCTTGACAAAAAAATTTTTTAAAAAATTGGCTGTGCAATATATTTGACATATTCTTGTGCATTATTGGTTTTGCAAGGTATTGTTACATTGGACTATTGTGAGGATCTTTGAGGATTTGTGCATTATTGGTTTTGCACCGTATTGCTATTTTGGACTATTGTGAGGATCTTTGAGGATTTGTGTCCAACTTTATATAGACATTATAATTAGGGAAAATGACCTAAAAAGGTAATAAAATTTTGAAAATGTTTAAAAAATATAATTGATTTTTTTTTAGTATAAAAATACCATTTAACCGGTTATCTCAGATATAATCGTGTGGTGACCTGTTATTGTAGGTAACCTAATTGACTCCTTCATCATTGACCACTGGTGTAACCTAATCACACCGCTCACCTATTTCCGACTTCGACCACCACACCATTGCCGACTCTAGCCACCACTGACTACATCATCGCAATTTCAAAAAGGAAGCAGCAGGCGGTCTCACGATCCCCTGATTTCGATTTAAGGTAAGTAAATTTGATCTCTTGATTTTAGGTAAGCAAATTTGCATTTTTTTTGTTCAAAATCAGTATCAATTTCAATGGTTTTGTTTATCGGGTGTTTAGGTGGTAATGGAAGCGATGATGGTTGGTAATGGTGGTTCACGGAGGAGGTAGGGAGGATGGTGTTCAACGGTGCAAGTGAAGGTGGTTGGTTGGTGTTTAAAGGGTGATTATCGAAACCTTATCGAAGCTTGAAGCAAGTAGACCTAGTGATATGTGTAGTCTCCAGTGTTCATATCTGTAGCCATCAAATCCTCCTTCGGCTCAAACTTGTCGATGTCATCAAAGAGGCCGGAAACATTAAGGTATACACTGTTATAAGTCATATTATCATTACTTTTTAAATGATTTTTGAGAAGTTTTTAACAAATCATAGGTATGTATAAAATTTCACTAACTTTAATAGTATGTTATATTTGCCTTTTGAGTTTGGTAGTGATCCTGCAAGAATGGCAGATGTGTTGGAACCAAGGCGAGTGACTTTTGATGACAAAATGGTGGTGAGAAAAGCCATTGAAGATGTTGGGATTCCTTTCACCTACGTATCTGCAAATTGCTTTGTTGGTTACATAGTTGGTGGGTTGTGTCAATCTAGTTATATTCTTCCTTCGATAAAATTTGTCATCTTGCTTTGAGATTACACAAATCAAGGGTATATGTAGAGCGGGTTTGATGTTCGGTTCATAGGGGTTGAAGTCGGTTTCGATACAGGTGGTGATGATTCGTTCGACAGGGTGTTTCAAGGTGGTGTAAGGTAGAGATGGGTGTGTTTATGGTGGAAGACGGGAGTGATGGTTTTAGGTTCTATGATGACAGTAGTGGAAACCGGTCTTGGTCTTGTGGTTGTTTCGATTTCAGAAGGTTGTGTAGTGTTTTTTTTTCTCTTGGCAGGTGGTAGCAATGGGTAAGTGGGTGTCAGTCGGCCGGTTGAGGTGATGAATAGAGGATAGGGTGGTGAGTATGGTTTGTGGTGTTTTTGAGGTATAGTGCTTAAGGTGGAAGCTGATGGTGGCTATGGAGGAAAACAGAGGTTCGATGGTGGGTGTTGGTTGTGAAGAAGATGATTGGTGAAGGTGTAAATACTCTTATTTATTATTAACGAGTGAGTAAGAAAAGTGCCAAATAAGCAATAAATAAGCCAAGTCATTTAAAATGCCATGTCATTAGTTTACCTGAGGTAATGAGGTAACAGGTTACCCAAAAGGTTTTATGTTAACAAATGTATACTTTAGTGGTATTTTGTCTACAAACTATATACTTCAATGATACTTTTTGTACTAAAAAAACAACAATGTTATTTTTTGAACATTTTGAAGCTTCATTACAGTCATTTTCCCTTATAATTAAGGTAATTTACCTATAAGATATGTAACTTACACGTCAATTATTTGATAGATAGTATTGTAAACATTAATATATGTCAAAATCATAAACACTGCATAAAAGCACATCATGCTTTTAAAATGTAGCTTGTAGACTTTGTTCATTGTTTCTTATGTACTCCATCTTATCCCATTATCTTTTCAAAACTCTCACACACTTCCTAAATAAATTATAAGTTCTTTTGCACTGGGTGAGTGGGTGGTCTATCAAGAGGTCCGGAGACATCCACCAAAAATACCGGGTCCAGAAAAAGAAATTGTCTATTCGTAATTTTGCTTGTTACTATAAGTCAGATGACGTTTAGAGGTTAAAGGGAAAAAATGATGAACATAGTTATGAACCAAAAATGTATATGGAGGGCTACTCATTTGCAAGGAGGTTAACCCCAAATGAATAAAAGATGGTTAAAGAAATGAAGATAAATAATGTCCCCGCACGGGATATTCTACCGGCGCTAAAAAGACAAAATTCCAAAAATGTTACTACACTAACAACAATTTATTAGGAGTGTTACAAACTTCGAATGGATGGGTGTGTAGATCAGAGTCAAATTCAAGTTGTCTTCGGATTTTTGCATTCAAAAGGATATATATTTAACCATCATGTAAATGATACAACCAATGCCTTGAAAGTTCTATTCTTTGTTCACCCAACATCATTGGAAATATGACATGCATTTCCACAGGTTATGATGATGGATTCACCTACAAGACTAACAAGTAAAAATATTTTATTTTTAATTGTTTTGTATTTATTAATAGGCGTAACATGCCTTATATGTTTGTTATACTAATTATTTTTCTTTTATTAATAGGTATAACATACCTTTTCTTTTGGAGATTGTTGGTGTTACTTCAACACACAGGACATTTTCCATTGGTTTTGGGTTCATAGATAAAGAAAAGGAATCCAATTACATTTGGGCTTTAAATTGTCTAAAGGCCATAATCAATAGATATGATAGCCCATGTGTGATCGTTACTGACAGAGAGATAGCATTGATGAATGTATGTAAAAAAGTATTCCTATCGGCCATTCAGATACTTTGTAGATGTCACATATCTCAAAGTACATTTACTAATTGCAGAGGACGTTACATGATAGATGCTGAGTGGAATTCCTTTTTAAGAGATTGAGAAACTCTAGTAAATTCATCAATAGTGGCAACATATTTGAGAAATTATGCAAAACTTGAATCAAGAGCGACAAATCGTGCATGTACTATTTTACTTAATATATTAAAAACCACAAAAAAAGAAAATAGGAAAAAAAGAAAAAAACAACAAAAGACAAAAACTCAAAACAGGGGTGTAATTGGAAAAAGAGGGGTACTTATAAAAAACCCTTGTGCACTATGCTTGCCTTTCTCCCCCGTACTCCCTCTTCCCTACCACCCCTTCAAAAAATCTCACACGCTTTGTGAAAAATCTATCAGTTCTCACTCGAAGAACCTTGGTCGTCACTTTCACCACCACCAGGGGCGGAGCTTCAACATTTGATTTGGTGGGGGGGGGGGGAAGTATAATATGTATAAAAATCGGTGAATAGGGGGGGCCATGGCCAAAATTTTATATTTTTGGGCCTAATATGTACAAAATTAAAGTAGAGGGACTATATGTAACAAAAAAATCAAGGTGGGGGGGGGGGGCACAACCCCCTTGCCCCTATAAAGCCACGCCCCTGACCACCACCATTGTCCATTGACGCAGCAGGTTTGGTGAGTTTAGGCAGTGGGAGTCATCAGATCGAGCGCATAACTAAGCCCAAGGTCTTCAAATCTTTGTGAACAGGACATGTTTGTACCAATCGCGAGCATTAGTTTGATAATAAAGAACCCCTATACACTAGAATCTCTTTCACCCTCTCTCATCTTCCATCTAAAGATCTAAACACCGAGAAACTACACCATCACTGACCAGTCGACCTCATCTCCGTTAACGGTCACCTAGTGCGAATGTTCGCGCTACCTCTTCTTCTTTTTCTCTCATTTCTTCTTTATACAGTGCTTGAAAACTTCTCTCATTCGAAATAATGCCCTTACATTGTGCTTAAAGACGGATTTTCAGTGTCGCCCAACATTCATCACCACTAAAAATCCCGAAGAAACCATACACACATCACCGCTCTTTCTTTCAGCCCAAATCCCACTTATAGAAAATAAACATATCTATAGAAGAAGAAAATACATTCATGATTTTGTTTTAAAAAAGGAAACGAGTTAGCGTTTTTGTTTTAAATAGAAAACGATTTAGGAAAAGGAGAGGAACATCTAGAGAATTTGGAGCAATATTGGTTCTCTCTCCAAGTTTTGATGTGACATGTTTAGTTTTATTGTTTTTTTATTTCACAGGTTCATAATAAGTCTGTAATTGGAAAAGGGTTTTGTAACACCCCAAAAACCAACGATAAAAATTTCAATTTTGTTATGGTCCAAAAATAGATGTTACTTAATCCAAACATTTAAAAACATTGCTAGGTAAAATATTTATCAGAGTAATTCCCAAAATCATAAGTTGCGGAAAAACATAGGTGTGTGTGTTGATCAAGCCGTGCCCTTCCCTTTCAAACTGAAAGTACCTGAAACCATAAACCACAAACTGTCAGAACAAAGCTTAGTGAGTTCCCCAAATACCACATCCCATACATATCAAACGAGCCATACATGTCATACATAATCATGAGCCATACATATCATACATATACCACAATCAATTGGAGTGCTATGTGTCAACCATAGTTTTGACATTATGCCACGATCCGCCTCGTGATCTTCCTTGCCAGGCCTGGGGCTACAACCCTGGGTCTTATAGACAAGTGCCAAGAGCCACTTCCTAGTCTTCAATGCAAGTATCACAAAGACAAATAGCATACAATCTACAACTACTTAACTAACAATTACCAGAGTTCAGAACCTGGTCTTGTATACAAATTGCTAGGAGCCGCCTCCTGGTCTTTCATACTGATGAGATTAAAACTTTAATCTTTGAAGATCGATTAGATCTTAAACATGTAAGTAAATATAAAACAGCAAGAACACGAAAATAAGAACAAGGCAAGAGTGAATCAAACGTGTCGAATGATTAAAACAAAATCCTCAGAAGAGCTCGATTAAGAACATCAACTGTAGAGGATTGGTAGGTTTACAAGAACGATCAAAGAAATCTGTATATACTATCGTTATGCTCTAGATCAATCCTTAACCTAATATGCATGCAAGCATATACTTATATAATAAACATAATGGGCTCTCGGTTGGACAGGCCCAAACCGGAATACAAAATAAATAAACAAATAGCCGAGCCCAAAGACGCAACCCTTGAACAAATCTTCAACCCAACAATCTCCCCCTTTGTGTCAATTGGAGCGAGATCTTCACTTGTTACTTGGGCCAGCAGCGGAGGCAGGTACCTTCTTCTTCACGGTGTTAAACAGACGAGAGATAAGAGCCAAAATCGTCTGCCTAAACCTGATGTACCACTGGATCATGTCATTGAAGTACTTAACATCATCCGCTGCATTCTCTTTACACCTTCGAACGATCGACAACACGTGCTCTAGACAAGTAGTGGTGTAAAGATGTTTGTCAGCTAAAGCAAAGAGACATTTCTGTCCTTCTGCTCTAGTGAACATAACCGAATTGCGTCTCGGGTCAATCTTGCCCATTTTCATCTGATTGAGATCACTGGCCGATCCCACAGGAGCTATCTTCGGTTTCTTCTTGAAGACAGTGGCTATCTCCTGATCCATAAGGGCTACCTCCATGATATAACAGACAATCATCCTCTTGAGATGGTCTATGATCGGACCATATTCAGCTTCATTCGTTAAGAGGATGTTATGCAAAACAATCCAATCATGAGGATTTAAGTTCGGTAGATCTGCCAGGGAGATATGATGTGCAGTTCTTGCAGATCCTCGAATCACCTTGAACCGAACATTAATGAATCTCCCTTCGGTATAAGGCTTCAATACCCGAACGTTCACTATCTTCTAGGCGCTCCAAGTTAGATACTGAGGACGAGCAGCCTTCAGATAGAAGTCGATGAGCTCCCTATCAACCTCAAGGTTCGGATGAGGGACTTCATAAATATTTGAGAAGGCGTGGAAGATAAACGCCTTTCGAGTCAACGGCATGTCGAACTGCGAATCGACAGAATTATTGCAGTCGAACGAAATCACCGGCTCGAGCCATAAGATGCTGGGAGTGTCTATGGCCTCTTTGATCATTCGCTCCCGAGTCCAGGCAGGGAAGAGAGTCTTCCTGCTCTCAAGGAGATCGTTGGCTTCCTTCTGCTTGCGTTCGGCTTCTTTAGCCTCTCGCGCCACACGATTAACATCTTCATCAACATTGCGACTGTTCTTTCGTTTCAACATGTCAACAATGGTTTCTTTATCTTCATCTTCATCTTCTTCCTCAGCTATGTTTTTCCCTTTGTCCTTCACACCCGAACCCTAAGCTTGACCAGTCGGAGGTGGTTCGGTTGTGTGAGTAGCTTTGGAGGAAGGAGGTGGTTTCGATCCGGTCTTCTTCTCTTCTCCCCCTTGTTTCGGATTGGACACGAAACTAGGTAGGCCTTCGATTTTGCTGAGAAGGTCCATGGCAGGAGAAAGCTTTTCAGCAAGGGTTCGCCTCACCGAATGGTTTAGAATTGGATCGTGTGCTTCCAGGATGTTTGATAAGGCAACGTGTACATCCGAAACACATGTCTTGATGACCTCCCTTTCGGATCGAAGAGCTTCAAGCTGTTGTTGAGAGTTTGATAGCTGAGTGCTCTTGACCTTTAGGGCGGTGGTTTTGCTTGCCAGAACGTCCATCAATGAGTTCTCAGCTGCGAGATCCTCCTGAAGCTTAGCGAGGCGCTCATCAATGGAGGCACGAAGGGCCGAGTTGTCGTCGCTTATTGATTGAAGAAGGTTGGCGAATGAGGTCAACTCCGTTGAGACGAACTTTGCCAATTGCTGAACAATCGGTTCCAAAGTTGTCTTGGTAGAATCCGCACTCTCCTGTAATGACTTCAACAGAGAAGAGGCGTCTGAGAATAGTTTATCGACTTTTGCGGTCGCAGCCTCACAGGCTTTGGTAGAGGCGTCTATGGCGACAGTGGCTGAGGCTAGCGAATCATGCTGAGCCCTGGAGAAGGCATCAACAATCTTCTGAAGTGCAGCTTCAGATAGAGAGGACTGTTAGTTGGAAGATGAGGCGAGAAGTAAGTCAACCTTCTCGTTGAGCTCCTTAAGATGCTTCTTTGTCACTGGAGCATCATCCTCTTCATCACTCTGAACCTGAAACGGACTAAAATAGACCGAATCGAAGGTCATGTGATCACCGCCTAAGAACGGGTTATCTCCATCAGAGGCATGATCTGGAGATGGTGGAGGTGGTGAAGCTGGGGGTGTTATGGGTTTTGTGGATTCAGGTTGAGTGTGGGGTGGGGTAGTTTCGGGTGGTGGTTGAGTGTGGGTAGGTTCGGTTGTATGCTGGGTTTCGGTTTGAGGTGGTTCGGTTACGGGTGGGGTTTCGGTTACAGGTGGTGTTTCGGTTGCAGTTGTGAAAATGGGTGGTGGTATAGGGAAAGAGGTTGGAGGAATAGTGGTAGTGGGGTTTATGGTGGGAATGGAAGTAGGAATTGTTTGAGTAGGTGAAGGAATGGGTGAGTTGTGGATTTCCATATCTGGGGTAGGAGATCGGGGTGGGGGTGTTGCCTCTTGGAGGGGTTTCGCCTCTTTGAGGGCCGTCCGAGTCCGAACTCTCGCCTTCAGAGTCACTCGAAGAAGAGGGAATAACAAGCTTGCGCTTCGGTTGAGTCTTCCTCCTCTTCGGCTATGGGGACTGTGCAGCTTTTGTCTGTTTCCTCTTCTTGGGAGAAGGACCCTTTGGAGCTTTGGTCGCTTGCTTCCCTTTGTCCGCCTTTTTGCTCCTGGGCACCGGTTTGTCAGCATCATGGATGGACTTTAGCATTTCCGATGTAAGTTCCCTAGGACCAGATGCCTTGAACTCTTTGATCGTCCGGATGATCCTGCTGTCGGATGGGACGTCGCCATACATGGTCTCCGAAATAGAGCCAATGAAAGAGAACCTGGATGCATCAGAAACGATTATCTTGGTGGTATGAAAAGTACCGACCGAAGACATCACTGCACCAGCAGCAGTGGGTATATCCAACTTATCCATCGCCCATTTGGTGATAAGAATCTAGAACCGGGCAAATGACACCTCAGAATGTCGTGATGAAGAAGAAAGGCTCTGGATGAGCTGTTGCCAGAGGACCAACCCAAAGTCGAGGTTGACGCCGTTGTAGACTGCGTACATAATCAACAAGAACAGTCGACTAGCACCATCAGATCCTGAGCTCCGTTCAGACAAGCCCTTGAAGAGGACTGTGAACATGCCGTTCCACTGCGGCGGCAAGTAGGACTTCTTGAAGTTTGCGACAGAGACGAGCGCCTCCGTGTACCCCATGTTATAGAACATGTTGTAAAGATGCCCAATCGGAATCGTCTCCGGATTAATTCTCGATGGGTCAGCAGCCAAACCAATCAAAGTACCAAAACACTGTCGAGAAATAGAGGTCTTATGATCAGCAACCTCGAAGAACACTCGCTCGACTGCTTTGTCGTAATAGACAGTCGCATACACCTGCGAGAGAACCACCATTGGCACAGACTCAATCCTGGAGAGAGCTGGAGCGATTTGGGAGTACTTCAGGCACTCGATGATCGGCGACATGTAAGAGTCGTACGCCAGAGGGTTTAGGTCGATCACCAAGTATTGTTGTGGACGAATAGGAAGGATTTGTGAGGTAGCATGGACGGAAGATGATTCTGCCATTGTTGAAGGTAGGAAGAAGAAGATGAACAGGAAAGCTTTTGGGAGTTTTTGTTCTCTTGAAATTTCGGAGGCAGTAAAGAGGTAAATGGGAGTGGAGACTGCCTTTTATAGTGATTGTAAGGAGAGAGAAAAATCTGTTCAAATCTTCTATGCGTGACAGTTAAGGCATGCGATGATCACGTAGGAGAGAGAGTGTCAGATTCCTAGGATCACGCCGCCCAACAAGCGCCGTTTCAGAAGAAAACCGTTTCAAATCCTCACGCGCCTTTAAGTGCCAGAGGGATGTCGCTTGGATTTCGCACACGCGTCCACTTTGTCAGTAAAAGAGAGGACGTTTCAAATTCACACGCGCCCCTTTTTACCACCGGTTGAAATTCAATCCTTTTATTTCCCGCCTGAGTCAGCAACCCTTCGTCTTATCGTTTTGAATGGCATCTTTTGAATAAACTGCCCACGTGGAGGATTGTTCCACGTCTTAATTATTAACCACCAATGCAATAAATTAGCCTGAAATTAATTAGTAACAGATTTTTGGAAAATCAAAGATTTTCGTGCTAAGAGTGTAAAAAGAAAAGAAATAAAGCAACTCTTTTTAGGATTTACTGTGATGTCAATAATGACACGAAACTGATGATCCCGGGCACGAATCTCTTCCTTCAAGGTCAAGAGAGACCTTAAAGTGTTAATGTGGATTCCCGTTGAATTACGATCAATCACTTTTTAAGAAATGTTGAAAGGCTTCTTTTAATTAGGCTACCTTAGGGTGGCTTTCGCTTTGATGCATCAATTCTAATCTTGAAATAAGAAAGAAAGTGATCAAAGTACTTGTGAGACCGGTGTAGTCTGTTGAACAAGTAGGTGGGAATTAATATTAAATTGGCTTGGAAAATAGAAAATCTCAAAAAAAAAAAAATAAAAACTGGATCCCAAGGGATGAAATGTTATGGTGTTTAACAATTTCATAGGAATCACACAAAATAAAATTTGAGATTTCATGAAGGTACATTCGTCAATTCTTTGGTGAAAATTTGAGCAAATTAATTGATCACCGTCAATTCAGATTTGGTGTTGAATTTTGGGTTTCACTCAGCTCGTAGTGACACGAAACTAAGATCATAAACACAGATGTTGTGTAACCATAAACCTCAGTGGGAATTGCTGAGAGTCTCAAGGGTTACGTTGATGAAACGAATGTGATGGAGAAATGTAATGGAGATGGTGTAAGAAATTAAAGTACCTCTGCTGCGAAAAGAAGGACCAAGCAGAAAACTCTTAACTCATGTGAGAAGAGAATGAGGTAGCTCACGATTAGAATAAATGTGGTAGCCTTATTGGGAAGACAAGGTTTGTTTATACCAGGTCATGAAGGCTATTATTCAAAATCTTATGAGGCTTGGGACACATACAGCAGCATGCTTCTAGGGACAATTAATTAATCCAACATTTATACCCCCATAAATGAACGAACATACAACAAGAAAAAGAAAAATATTTTTGGAGTTTTTGAGATTTATTAAAGATAAAGAAAAAAATAAATAAAAATAAAAGAAAATAAAGAAATAAGTAAAAAAAATAAGACTTAAAAAAAAACTTTGAAAAACATATGAAAAACATATGAAAAACCGAACTCGAACGTACGGTTGGTTTCGGTTGGGAAAAATTTTGAAAAACCGAATCCGAGCGTTCGGTTGGTTTCGGTTCAGAAAATTATGAAAAACCGAACCCGAGCGTTCGGTTGGTTTCGGTTCCAGAAAATTTTGAAAAATCGAACCCGAGCGTTCGGTTGGTTTCGGTTCCAGAAAATTTTAAGAAACCGAACCCGAACCTTCGGTAGGTTTTGGTTTTGGAAAATTTTAAGAAACCGAACCCGAACCTTCGGTAGGTTTCGGTTTTGGAAAATTTTAAGAAACCAAGGAATTTAGACATTCAATCAGAAAATACGTTTAACAATAAGATAAACAACTTTGTACAAGAAATATACAACCAAGAAAAACTACATTTGAAGTGATGAGCGAGTCAGATGGTTTTAACCGAACCCGAACGTTCGGTTGGTTTCGCTTCTTACGTTGGAGGTTGAGAGGTAGTGTGAGGTACTGACTCTGATTCCATCATACCTAGCCCTTGCAATATTCTGTTGAATGATGCTTCAGGAAGAGCTTTGGTAAAGACATCAGCCAGTTGATCAGTGGTTCTTACGAAGTGAACTTCGACGTTTCCATCTTCCAAGTGATCTTTGATGAAGTGATACCTCAGTGCTATGTGTTTGGTTTTAGAGTGTTGCACTGGGTTATGACAGATCCTAATTGCACTTTCAGAGTCACAATATAGTGGGATCTTCTTCATATTGAGTCTATAGTCTCGAAGTTGACTCTGGATCCAAATCACTTGTGAGGTGCAGGAAGCAACGGCTATGTATTCCGCTTCGGCAGTTGACAACGACACGCACGTTTGTTTCTTGGATTGCCAGCTGACCAACTTCCCGTCAAGAAATTGACAGCCACCAGTGGTGCTTTTTCTGTCAAGTCCACATCCTCCAAGGTCAGCATCTGAATAGGCTTGAACGAAGAATCCTGAGTTGGAAGGATACCAAAGACCTAAGGAGGTGGTTCGCTTGAGATAGCGTAAAATGTTCTTCACTGCAAGCATGTGAGGTTCGCATGGGTTTGCCTGAAATCGAGCACAATAACACACAGAAAACATGATGTCAGGCCTGCTAGCAGTAAGATACATTAGTGAGCCTATCATTTGACGATAGAGCGTGATATCAACAGCCGGTTTGTCTATGGATGGAGATAGCTTGGTGCCGAATGCCATTGGTACTTTGACTTTGGAGTCTCCCATCATACCAAACTTTGCTAGGAGAGTCTTCGTGTAAGCTTCCTGATTGATAAAGATGCCTTCGGGTCCCTGTCTAATATTTAAACCAAGGAAAAAGTTAATATGACCCATTGAGCTCATTTCAAATTTAGTCTCCATCAACTTTCTGAATTCAGCTGTTAAGCTGGGATTCGTAGAGCCAAAGATAATGTCATCGACATAAATTTGAACTATCATAAGGTGGTTACCTTCCTTTTTGCGAAAGAAGGTTGGGTCAACCGAACCTTGTTTGAATTTAGACATCTTTAAGAATTTAGTTAGCGTTTCATACCAGGCTCTCGGAGCTTGTTTAAGGCCATACACAACTTTATCCAGAATATAGCAATGGTTTGGATACTTTTCGTTCATGAACCCAGGAGGTTGCTCCACATACACGGTTTCTTCGAGTTCTCCATTAAGAAATGCACACTTGACGTCCATTTGGAAAACTTCAAAGTTTTTGTGGGCAGCATAAGCAAGAAATATTCTTACAGATTCTAGCCTAGCTACAGGAGCGAAAGTCTCTTCATAATCAATCCCTTCATCCTGGCAATATCCTTTTACTACCAGACGAGATTTGTTCCTTATAACGTTCCCTTCCTTGTCCATTTTATTCTTAAAGACCCATTTGAGACCAACAACCGAGGCATCTGGAGGAGTTGGAATGAGGCACCAGACTTTGTTCCTTTCAAATTCGTTCAGTTCGTCTTGCATCGCTTGAACCCAATCAGAGTGATCGAGAGCAGTGTTAACTGTCTTCGGTTCAACTTTTGATACGAATGAGTTAAACATGCAAAATTCAACTTTGGAAAATAAGGATGTCTGTTTTGCCTTGAGTTGTTATCGGGTTAGAACCTTTTCAGAAACATCACCAACAACTTGAGAGATAGGATGATCTCTGGTCCATTTGGTAAGAGGAGGGTAGTTTGGATCAAAGGTTGGGTCCAGTTCAGCATTGATCATTTCTTCTGGCTCGGATTGGCTTTCGTAGTCGAATGACATATCAGCTTGCTCCCCCTCGATAGATGAGCTTTCTGGAATGCTTTGAGAAACTTGAGGTTCAGAGGTTTCCTATGGTGCTGGGTATTCAGGCGTTGATGCACCTTCGGATGGTGAAGCACTTTCGGTTGAAGAAGTACTTTCGGTTGGAGAAGTACTTTCGGGAGCAGTTGGAGAGCTTGGCTCCCCCTCCACATGTGAGGCCGGCTGAGTTGATGACGGTTGATCCTCCCCCTCGACTGAAGCATCGTTTGATGGAGGTTCGTCAGAATTCGATTCTCCTTCGTTCATTCTCCTGGCAGCTTCTTCGACAATTTGCTTCATATGGTCTACCTTGTTGTCTGCTGCGCATGCTTCTGAGAGAGTAGCTTTCTCTGGTTCGTCAAATAGCTCCATAAACTTTTCGAATAGATTAGCGATCGAGACTGTGACTTGGCCAGTTTGAGGAAAGATTTCCCCAGCTGTGTCTTCTTTGGCCTGTAGCTTTTTGACATAGCTATCGTCGAAAGTCACGTAATAAGTCTCTTCGATTTTTCTCGAACGCTTGTTTATAACTATGTATGCTTTGGAAGTGAGAGAGTAGCCCAGAAAGATTCCCTCATTGGCTTTGACATCAAACTTGTTGCGGTGTTCTTTAGAGTTAAAGATGAAACACCGTGAGCCGAACACGTGGAAAAATTTCACATTGGGCTTCCTGTTGTTGAGAATCTCATAAGGTGTGAGCGTGAATCGCTTGTTGAGAAATGACTTGTTCTGTGTAAAACAAGCAGCAGAAATAGCATCAGCCCAAAAATAAAGAGGTAAGGAAGCGAAACTTAGCATTGTTCGGGCAGCTTCACACAAAGATCGGTTTCGTCTTTCGACAATGCCATTCTGTTGAGGTGTGTAGGGAGCTGAGAAGTTGTGACTTATTCCCTTTTCTGCCAGAAATTCTTCAAATTCTCTGTTTTTGAATTCCAAACCATTGTCGCTCCTGATGTTGCGAACGACCTTCTTGAGCTGTACTTCAATCTGCTTGATGAACACTTTCAGCTTATGAGTCGCTTCAGATTTGAGCTTTAGAAAGAACACCCATGTAAATCGCGAAAAGTCATCAACAATAACAAGAATATACTTGCTACCACCGATGCTTTCGATAGATGATGGACCACATAAATCAATATGAAGTAATTCGAGTGGTTCAACAACTTTCGTGTTAATTATAGATGGATGACTTTGACGACTCTGCTTCCCCATTTCGCATGCAGCACACAAATGATCTCTGTCGAACTTGAGCAATGGAAGACCTCGAACATGACCTCCAGTGACAAGTTTGTTGATATCTTTAAAGTTGAGATGAGAGAGTCTTCGGTGCCACAACCAGCTTTCGTCAGATTGTGCTTTTGATAACAGGCATATAGTTGGGTTTCCTTTGATGGGTTTGAGGTTTAGAGGAAACATTTCACCCTTACGCTCTGATTTGAGAATTACTTTCTTCGTCTTCTTCTCAATAATTTCAGAACCTTCATCGTCAAATGAGACCTTGAGACCTGTACCTCCAACAAGCTGAGATACACTGATGAGTTTGTGTTGTAGTCCTTCCACGTATGCCACCTTCCTTATAGTAAAATCACCATTAGTAATCATTCCGTATCCCTTTATGGTGCCGAAGGAGTTGTTTCCAAACTTGACGTTGCCACCATTTGTAAGAGATCTGTATTCCCTGAGCTCTTCTTTCCTCCCTGTCATGTGACACGAGCAGCCACTATCGATGTACCATTTTTCGTCAAACTGCTCGTCACTTATAACCTGCAAAAATTAAGCAGATTTAGGAACCCAAAGTTTCTTGGGTCCACGTGAGCTTCTCATGGGAATAGGAACAGTAAGAGAGATGTCAACAAGATATGTTCGTTTTATAAGTGTTGTTTCATCTTTCTTTTTAATGGTAAAAACTTTTATTTTATTAGGATTGGGTGCGGTCGGTTTAGACTCTGGTGTGGATGTAGAAACCTTCTGTTTGCCCTTTTGTTCAGCCGATGAATGAGATTTTTGAGAATGAACAGAATGAGCTTTAGAGCAAGATGGAGATGAATTGGTAGAAGTAGAAGAATTAGATGAACTAGAAGGAGTGGGTTTAGATTGAGAGGACTTCTTGGCTGGAGACTCTAGGTGACCCTTTTGCTTTTGATCATTGGAGGGACTGACCTTAGAGTTTTGATCTCTTTTGACTTCAGAACCGAACATTTGCTTTCGGTTGGAATCGTTCTTTGAACCGAACCTTTTCTTTCGGTTGAAGTCATTCTCAAAACCGAACCTTTGCTTTCGGTTGGAATCGTTCTTTGAACCGAACCTTTGCTTTCGGTTGAAGTCATTCTCAGAACCGAACCTTTGCTTTCGGTTGTTGTGGCTCTCAAGCTTTCCGACAGGATTGTTTTCATACTTCAGATTCTTGTCTTGATGAGAGAAGTATGCATTCTGGGATTGCCAGAATTGCCTCCTTTCAGAGAGATTCTTCCTGTATCTTTGGTTCCTTTCACGTTTCTTATTCCTCATCTGCTTCGGTTGATGATGAATATTAGCTTTCATTTTCAGTTTCTCCTTGGCTGGTTCATTTTGAACTGTAGGAGTTTCACTTTGAACTGAGGAAGTAGAGGGAACGTCTTCTTTTGCCGAACTCTCATTCTCCTGAGGAATCTCTTTCGTACCACTGGTGCTTGGCTCATCGAAATTATCTGGCTTGTTCAAGGGTTCAGGTATGTATCTACCTTTACTCATCCAAGAGGTTCTTTCGGATAAGCCTACCGTTTCGTTTGCATTATCTATTGGAGTTGACCAGAAGTACACATCACAGCCATCAGCATTGTCTTCGTTTACAATAGCTGTGAGTTCAGCCGTCTGATGTTCGGTTACTCCAGTAACCTTGTATACTTGATTTGGAGTGGTCCTGACCTTTTGATACACAACTGCTTTCTCTGCTAAGATCGGGGACTTTTGTTGGGACAATCGAGCGAACTCCACTGAATTTTCAGAAATTAGATTCTTGTGGTTTTCAGGTTCGCTTTTTACAAATTCTGAGCAGTCAACCGTGTCCTCTACAGAAATTTCACTCATGTTGTCGTCCTCGTTAAGCTCAGATGCATTTTCAACATCAATTTTGTTTTCTGAGCTTACGTTGGCGTTTAAAGAGTCAAATTTTTGTATGGTTTCGGTTGTCAGTTTAAGTCTATCATTTTCATCCAAAAGGTTTTTAAGCATGTCCTTGTGGTCCTTGGATTTAATGAAGGACTCAATTTTGTCCAGTCCATACATGTAGGTCGGATTGACATCGTCAGATGATATCACACTCTCACAGTTATAAGCTTCGGCATCAATTTCATCCTCCTTAAACTCAAGGAAGGGCAAAATCATGCGATGGATCTTTTGGCCTATTTCACAGTCCAAGTGAAGCTGAGTAATATTAGAATAAAGACGTTTTGCAATTAAACAAAAAACATTCCGCTGTTTTAACAACTTTAAATTGTCTCTTTGTAAATAAATGTTTTCGTCTTTAATTTTAACTAATTCAGACTCCTTCAACTCGATCCACATGCGCCGCTCCTCACTCTTCGAAGACACCCTGCTTAATTGATCAGTTAGGTTAGAATTGGTGACTCGAGTTTGAGTTAAGCTACTATCTAGATGAGAAATTCTTGTATTAACATTTTTTAGTTCTTTCTCATATGATGATTGTGGTACTTTAAATGAAATGAAAACCGATTGTACCTTCTTTATCAGTTCATCAAGCTCATTGAACTGCTGGCTGAGTGGTTTGGCCGTAAAGCACATGTCCTCCTGCCCCTTCGGTTCATCGCTTCCACCATCAGTGTTGTATCCCCTCATCTGAGATACATCAGACACCATGAAGCATCTTCCTCCACTGCTCTCCTCCTTTGCCACATAATCCTTTCCATGAGTAGGCTTCCTCACTTCATCGTCTTCTGAGTCGGTAGACCAAACTTCCACGCTACCGAACTCGTCATCAGCAACCGAACCCTGCACAATAAGAGCATTCATGGAAGGGTTAGCGGTAGACTTCTTCTTTCTCATCTCATCGAGCCTTTTCTGCAGCACAACTTCCTCATCCTTTTCATCATCCTTTTCAGCCATCTTTTTAAGGACACAATCTTTAGCATAGTGGTTTTTCCCACCACAGTAGTAACAGCTTACTCCAGAATCACCATCCACCTTCGGTTCCTTCTTGGGCTCTTCAACCTTCGGTTCATTGTTAACTTTTTCTGAATTATAACTCCCCTGCCAGTTTCAGTTTTTATTGCTAGGGAATCTCTTCTTTATGAACCTCTTGGGGTTAGACACCATGATAGCATAATCCTCAGACGTGAGGTCATACTCCTCCAAGTTGAGGTCTTCATCCTCCATCACAGCTTTACTTTTTGATAGGAGGGCCAGCGAACCAAGGCTTGAAACAACGTTCTTCTCCTGCAACACAATCTTCTCCTGGGACTTGAGAATACCCACCAGTTTCGCCAAAGAGTATGATTTAAACTGCTCATGGGCTTTGACTATAGACACCACTGCTCTCCATTCAGACCTCAGACCATTTAAGAACGTAACCTTCTGCTCGATAAGCTTCCTTTCGATGTCATGTTTGATCATCCTGCTGAGAAGATGATTGAAGCGATCGAACGTCTGGGTCACTGTTTCTTCGGCTCCTTGCCTGAATTCTCCAAACTCAGATAAGAGCAAGGTTTGGATAGAATGTTCAAGATCCTCGTCTGTAGAGTACAGTTCGCGAAGTCTATCCCAAACTTCCTTTGCCGTCGTGCATGAGCTGACCAACCTGAAGGTGTCAGACTGAAGGGCGAATCTGATCAACCTTAACGCCTTAATATTGCACTGGAATTTGTCCTTTTCATCTTGTGCAATATCTTTAACATCCTTCAGCAGATCATTGTACTCTTTTTGAGTCTTAATAATCCTGGACGTTGCAGAATGAGAGAAAGGTCCATTAATGATAGCTTCCCATATGAGGTATCCATTATCCTCAGATCCTATCACGTAGTCTTCGAAGTGATGCGCCCAGACTTCATAGTCATGGGTATATAGGATTGGAATCTTCGTGGTTGAACCGATGCTGTTGGAAATATTGATAGGGTTTGATTGCGACTCGTCCATTATGATCGAAAAACCTGTTCAAAGATCAGACCTGTAATAAAGCAGATTAGGGCAAAACAATAAATATCAAGATACGTCAATAATGAGATGACGGCTCAATAAATATCGGTAGTTGCGGAAAAACCCTAATTGAAACCTTTTCACAGAAAATATGTGTATCGATTACACAGTCTCCTGCTCTGATACCAATTGAGGAGATTAAAACTTTAATCTTTGAAGATCGATTAGATCTTAAACAGGTAAGTAAATATAAAACAGCAAGAACACGAAAATAAGAACAAGGCAAGAGTGAATCAAACGTGTCGAATAATTAAAACAAAATCCTCAGAAGAGCTCGATTAAGAACATCAACTGTAGAGGATTGGTAGGTTTACAAGAACGATCAAAGAAATCTGTAAATACTATCGTTATGCTCTAGATCAATCCTTAACCTAATATGCATGCAAGCATATACTTATATAATAAAAATAATGGGCTCTCGGTTGGACAGGCCCAAACCGAAATACAAAATAAATAAACAAATAGCCTAGCCCAAAGACGCAACCCTTGAACAAATCTTCAACCCAACACATACAAAATGCCAAGGGTCACCCCCGGGTCTTCCTACAATATATAAACCAAATGGGTCGGCATTGGTGCCTTCGACCCATATAATAGTGAGGTGACTCACCTCAAATGTAGAAACTCACTGATAGAAATCCCTAGTTGCTGCCCTGACAACTTCCCGAGCTATCAATACCAAAAATAACAACCAATCAACAATTGGGTTCCATACTATGTTCCATAATCCATACATAGGGTAAAATGACCATCTTACCCCTGACCCAACATGAACCAAAACTGAAGCCCAAGCCCAAAACCAAAAAGATCCATAAAAGCCTACTAATGGAATAATTTTCCACATTGGATCCAAACCCATATGGGCGTTATTCTAAAGCACAAAATTTCCTTGTCCAATAAAAATCTCAAATGGCCTAAAGGCCTAAGCCCATTGGGAACACAAAGGCCCATTACCAAAAATCTAGGCCCTACAAGTTGTAACCCAAAAGAACAAATACAACCTTCAGAAAATCCTTAGGCCAACCTAACAAGCCCGAAAACTCAAGCCCCAAAGTCCAAATAGGCCCGAACACCAAACTGCAAGCTGGTCGCGTACACTCGACATACGCTAGAGGACTGAAATCGGGGGAAAAACTCGGTATGCGTGGCGTACTACACATTACGTGGGGCGTAATGGCGACTGACCAAAACTCTGATTTTCGGCTTAACCCATTAAGTACTTTGCATCCAAACCTCAAAAACCTTCCTTAAAAGTCCTTAATGCATAAAGTCGACACGTTTATGCATTTGCATGACTCAATGGGGCCTAACAACCAACTTAATCCATTAAGACCCAACATAATCAAACTAGAACATGCATGGACCAATTCTAAACATCAAGCAAACAATTTTATGAACTTATAACCTCAGAAATGAGTGGCAACTGAAAGCTCCTCAAGTGGTGTCCAACCACTAGATCTCACCCATGAGGCCAAAATGGGATCAAAACTCACATAATACTAGATCTAAGCTTCTAATGAGCAACGTTAGAGCTTTACTTGAACCACCACCTAGCACCAAGCTTCCACTTCTTGAATAATCACCAAAACCCACCAATGAAACACAAAATAAGCTCACACACTCTTAAGGTAGGCTAGGGTTCGAAATTTGGGTTTTAAAGCAATAGGGGCCAATAAATGAGAGAGTCTTGGGGGAGAGACATGCGCACTCCACATGCATACCTGGGACCGACTTGTCAGCAATTTCCATTAGGGGCCAATTCTGCTAATATCTTCAGAATGCCATAACTTCCTCATCTTAGACCCGTTTCCAACGAACCTTATATCCACGGAAAGGTGGCGAGAAGCCCTACACTTCTAACGATAGAACCAAGCCTTAAAACCTCCCGAAAAAAACCTAAAATCCATAAAAGACAGAAACATCAATTTACGATTATATCCTTGACCTCTGAAGACAATATCAAACACTTGGATCACCTAAACCATAACACCCACACCCGGAAGGGCCAATTATTTCTTTCCCAAGGCCCTAAGCCTTTTACCCTTTGAAGATTGGGCCGCAACCCCAAATAAAGAAGCAAATCCGAAACTGAGTGTTACGGGTTTCAAAGGATAATGAAGAGGTTTCCTATGTTTTTAACACACTTTTAGATAATCGTCTGGATTGGCACCCATTTTAAAGTTTTGTAAAATCCCAAAAATACAGACCAAAAGTTTCATTTTTGATATAGCAATTTATAAAACAATTTATAGAAAACGTCATCAAGTTATTTCATTTCATAAAAAGCCATAGATCGTAACTCTTAAATCATGTCATCACATAGTAACAATGTCAGAGTAAAAGTCCTAAGAATATCATATGCGGAAATCGTGTGTGTGTGATGCGCTGCTACCGTACCGACTCCTTTCCCTTTAAAGAAGAAGGACTTGAAACAAAAACTGAAACTGCAAGCATAAAGCTCAGTGAGTTCCCACATCATACCACATACCTTACAATAAACATAATGTCAGGAATATCTGGGTGCCCAGCCTACCCTGCTGAGCATATCTGGGTGCTCAACCTACCCTAGTCAGGCATATCGGGGTGCCCTACCTACCCGTTGTCAAGCATATCTGGGTGCTCGACCTACCATGCCAGGCATATCTGGGTGCCCGAACTACCTTTCAGTTTATTTCAACCAACTACGCGGACAATTTCACCCCTACCACTACCACATAATAACATAGCATGTCATACTGTCAAACATATGTGGGTGCCCAGACCTACCCTACCGGTATATCTCAACCGGGTCTGGGGACTAGTCCCCTATCTACCACTATCACATAATCACATACCATACTAGCTCATAAAGCGTAACAGATAGTGGCATACCATAAGATTATCACAAAGACAATCATATCAACTATAATGACCTAGTACCCCTCGCTGCCGAACACATAGTTGGTCTACGTTGCGACTTCTCGCTCTTAATCACCAGCTCTCCCCCACTTGGGATCCTGACATGCACCAAGTGTTGTGCACAGTCAATCACCTCCCCATTAAGGCTCAGCCAATCCATGCTGATGATAACCTTGTTCCCATATAATGGAATGGGAACCAAATCCATGAGGTAAAGCTCTTCATACAACCTCAAAACTCAATCTCTAAAAACCTTTGATGCCCAGACAGATTGGTCATCAGCAATCTCGACCTCTAGAGGACAATCCAACATCCCCGAAGACTCATAAAACCTCTTGCTAAGTGCGAGATAGACAAACAATCAGGTAGCCCCCGAATTGAGTAACACCTGAACTAGGATATCGTTCACATGGAACGATCCTAAACAACACTTAAAACATATCACATAAATATCATAAACGACATATAATAAGAGTTAGGGAGAATAAAACACACCCGTCACCACATCCGGTGCGGCACGTGCCTCATCGGTGGTCAGTTGGAAGGCTCGACTCCTCACCACTGGAGCCTCTATCTTGCCCTGTAGGCCATCCGTGCTCCACAGGGTCGCTGGAGCTGGCGCCGCCGCTAGCGCTCCTGATGTCAGTCGAGGGCAGCTAGCCTTTTTATGGCCTTTTTGATTGCAATGAAAGCAAATCAACTATGATTTCTAAATGGTAGGAGTGAGGGCTATATAATCCTTGCTAAAGTTCTCGGTCTTGCCGCACTTGTAGCAGCCCGAGCCCCTATCTCTGCAAATTCCCTCACGTAGCCTGCCACATTTCCCACAGCAGCTCCGGCCCTGCTGGCCGTTCGACGTAGATTTAGATCCCTTGGGTTTATTCCTCGAAACCCCACTAACCTGCCCAGCCTCCACCTTCCTCTTCCGGAGGTGCTCAATTTCAATCTCCCTTTCCCTAGCTATCATGTCCTCAAAGGTCGGGAATGTCGAGTAGCTGACATGTTTCCGGATGTCAGCCGTCAACATGTTGTGATACCGAGTCTTCCTCATATCCACGTCCCCTGCATACTGAGGCACCAGTAAGGCCCTCTCCCAAAACTTGGCGGTAATCTCCACCACCGATTTAGTCATCTGCCTCATATCCAAAAACTCTCTGGCTAGTTGCTAAAGCTCCATAGCCGGTGCAAACTCAACCCTAAACTTGGTTACAAAGTTTGACCAGGTCATAGCTTCAATGGTTGGGGCTCCAAACAAATCACTGATTGCCTCCCACTAATCTATAGCTCTATCCCTCAAACACCCTGCAACATACCAGAGGAAATTTGTAGGACATTTCTAGAGTTAAACTTAGAATGCTACGTGATGATCGTGAGGAGTGTGTCTAATATATTTTAGGTAGTACACCAGAATAGACACAAGCAACAACTTATTTTTGGAAAGATACCTAAAATGTTTTTTATGCGCTAAATGATTTGTGATGATTTATGATGCCATTATTTGATCAAATCTATTGTCTATTGCCGACCGGATTTGGAAACTTTATATGTTCAGATTTCTAAACATTTAATTATGGTATTAGAACTGACATGTAACTTTTCGGAGTAATATGGGTGATTATGCGTCTAAACCTTCTCTATCTTAAATTTCTCGTCTTGAACAAATATTACGGTGTATGGAACATCATGATAAGGCATCATACCAAACTGAGAAAATAGAGGAAATAAGAAAGCTGATGATAGTGAATGATACCTATCGAAAGGTATCGTAAAAGAGGTATCTTCCCTTTAGAATGCCTCTAATAAATAATACGGCATGTACGAGAGAAGTACACTTTTGATTAGCTGAAAGAAAGAACTTTTGGTATAATCCATGAAGTTATCCTATCGTCTGACATTTCCGCCACCAGCCGAGTTGAAGTAGAATCGATGATTGAAGATACGCATGGAAGAAGTCCTAGTAGAGTCTAGGGAAAATTTTGTGATTATTTTGACACATTCGTATGTGTTAAATTGTTTTATGATTTTAGAGAATAAGAACTAGGGGACAGCGAGACAATACTTGGGATGAGTATGAGTAGGTGTGAAAGGTAGTAGAGGCCTATACTACCGGAGGCACATGAATCACAGTTGGATTAGGGAAAGTCACATGGTTACCAAGGCACTAGTAATTGATTCCGTTTTGTTCAAGTTTGTCGTTACCATCATTTTGGTAATGACTAAGAAAATGATTGTTATGCCGACCCTAGTGGTCATGTCAAATCGCGTCCGGCTAAGATACACATGTTACGTGGTTCAGAGAACCAAGTTCGATGTAGCATCTGACTTAAGCCAGAAGATTGAAGTGAAAGGTAATCAAAGCGATCGATAGAAGTATCGTGATCGTTGTTAAGGTAAGAGCTCTTAGCTAGAAGAGCTACACACTAGAATGTGGTTATATCACGTTAGAATATGAAAGAAGGAAAATTCCATTCTAGAATTTGACTATAAAAGACCTGAGTCTAAGTGTTGTATCATACGACATGAGGTCATTAGAACATGACCCATCGGTCTGTCATGATAATCGAAGTAAAGAACTTCTCTTGATAAGAAGGAGTCTCTAATAAAGATTGATTTTGTAACTCTAAGGTTACAATTAAAAGCCCAATGCGAGATAGAGAGCGGGTGCAAGATTGAGCACTGCCTGGATTCAAGAAGTCCAAGAGTTAGATACTCATTCGAAGGAACATAGAAGTTACGGTTGTCACCTAGGATGAAGAGATAACATGTGGAGTCATTATACAAGCTCTGTTTTGTTGATGATTCCGGGACGTAATCATCCTAAGGGGGAGATAATTATAGTGCCCGCAGATTAGGGCTAGTAAATTTAGAGACAATGAACGTCGAAAATGACTTTTTGATGGAAGATTATTTAGAAGAAATAATCTTAACCAAGTTATAGTATATGTAACAAGGTTTCTGTACATATAAAGAATGTTGAAATACGAATTATGGCGAAGAAGTTATGACCCGTCAAAGTTTTATGGCAAAACGAGCACGACACCGCATAACATAAAAATTGAATTGTTGATAAACTACTATTTAGCATTACAGATCTACATGAAATTCATAAAATACGTTAAACCGAGAACTTGCATAAAAAGAACGTCCAAATCTGACTTCGTGTGAGGAAGTTATGATTTTTCTAAGATTTAGAATAGTAGTGCACAACCCAGAAATTGAATTTTAGATCGATCGATTTTTCACCGACACAACCTAATGAGAATTGAAGATCTCATTAATAGGAGCTTAACGATAAAAAGACAGTCGAAAACAGAGTCTGTATGTAGAAGTTATGAATTTTACACGATCGTTAACAATGTAACCTTCTTATACTTTTAAATTTAAAATTGGTCAACAATTAGCCAACGAAGTCTAAATGAAAGTGGTAGAGTACATCTCCGCCTACGCGTGGATATACAGAACATTGAAAACGGAGCTTGTATGTGAAAGTTACGGAATTTAGAATTCGATATGGTGCTGCTGCGAAAGGGGTGACGTGGCTTAATACGGACCATTGCTTTCTCCCCAAGCCTTGCCACCAGAAGGTGACATGTGGCACCAAATCGACGAGTTGGAGGATGAAAGTCAATGAGTAGGTCCGAAATTCAACCTGTAAATAGCATGCGAGGGTGCCTTCATTTGTCACACCAAACCCGTTCACTTCTATCTAAGCCTCCCAAAACCCTCCCAAAGCCCTAGTAACCTCAAGGTGCTAGTGGAAAGCCCCGGAGCGCCCAAAGGCTCTGAGCTTTTCGGCTCAGAAGATCTGCCCGACAAAGCCCAGTTACTCGCTAAACCCCCTGTAAGTTGAGTTATGCTTACCGTACTTTAAGTAAAGCTTACGTTTAAGTTCATTATCATTATTATGAACCTATAAACAAGATTTATTAGTGATTCCAAATCATTATACTGATTGATCTACTTACGGGGATGATGTCTAGGTTGTGATTTAGAGAGGTGTTTAAAGTTGGATTTCCAAACAGTATACTTTGTATACCAAACGGACCCTATCTCCGATATGATCCTACATGGTTGTTCCTTACTTGATAGATCATGAAAGTAGACTTTGAGTTAATGGTGATTCTAGACTATAATTAGTCGCAATAAAGATTAAACTAAAACATAGTGATAATAGTGCTAGGTTTTGTCGAAGGAAAATAGAATCATTAGAATCGAAGCGCTGCCCGAGTTTGGAATCAACTCTTTAACAAGTGAGTGCATAGTTACTTTCATCTTACACATAGATATGAAGTATTTAATATAAATTACGTGCTATTTGTGTATATTATATGTACTCTTGATATGTATGCTGGATGAACAAAATATACATGTTTTACTTGATTTAAACTGTATATGTATTTTATACCTATCATTATGATGGGTAAAGATGGGTAAAGTAATAATGAGATGAGATGAGTGATGAAAGAAGAGATTAATGATGAGATATGAAAGATGAAAGATGATGTAGATGAACATTGGTAGCTATGGAATTAGTGTCTGATAGATAAACCTTGGCGGCTATTGACTTAGTGCCAAATAGATAAACCCGACAACTATGGACTTAGTGCATTACAAATGAACGTTGACAACTATGGATTTAGTGTAAATAGATATTGGCATTTATGGACTTAGTGCCTAACAGATAACATCGGTAGCTATGGACATAGTGCCTATTAGATGAACCATGACAGTGATGGGCTTCGTTCCTATTCCTTAGGACAATCCTTAGAAATGAATGAATGAAAGAATAGATGATTCTTAGGGCAGATCCTTAAGAATAAAGAAGATAATGGAGATGGGTAATTGGGTTAATTGTTTAATGATAAAACATAATAACTTTATTATTGTGGGTTGTAAACCGTATGTACTCACCAGATTTCCTAAACTGACCTACTAAATTTACTTTTATCACAAGTATCGATAAGAAGCTACATTACACTGAGAGATTAAACGAGATATAAATCACTAGTGTAAATGAATGTGGGGTCTGTTTATTCTTATGTTTCTGTATTGACGATGACATCCTAAAGTTATAATATAAACAAAATACATTTCTTAAGAAATGCTTTGATAATATATTTATCATGTTTTCTGGGAACAAATTCCGCAATATTATTCTTTAAAATGAATAATCTGATTTTAAAATAAGCATAAATCATTTTTTTTAAATGACCGTGAATTTGGGGATGTCACACCCAGCGTAGTCCTCGTACGTCGAGCGTACGAGGCCAAGGATTCCTGATCATTTCTTGTTAGTACGTTTAGCGTACACTGATGTACGCCCCGTGTACATCGCTTCACACTAGTATGCCCCGCGTACTAGGTTTTCCCTTAAACCCTAATATACTACGAAGGTCATAACTTCTTCGTTATAAATCCGATTTCGACGATCCTTATATCCACGAAAAAGTAACGAGAATCTCTACGCTTTTATCGACTCATATGCGCCTTAAGATTTACCTAACAAAATCCAATGTCCATAAAAGACCGTGCTGCCATTTTAGATTTCGTCCACTTAAATTAGATTTCGCCCTCAAAATCATTCCTTACTATCCCAAGCTCCAGATGACTTAAGCAACACAACCACAACCCCTAGCACACAACACCCTTCCCTATGGCGACCAATCCCTAGCAGGGCTCTCCAAACCCAAAAATGAACGAATTCCTTCCCAAACTAGAACAATCCTATGCAGAAAACCACCTCTACTTTCCCCGAAATCTAGATTCTTGAATTGGTCTGAATCCCCGACAAACCGCCCATATAGAACCACTACCAGGCCAAATTTTCATTAAGGTCCAAACTGGAACAAAATGCTTCCAACCCTCGATGCTTCTACAGAAAACAAAATCCCTAACCATTCATAGTTGCAGAACACTTATACTTGATACAAGGCTTAGAGAATCCTTCAAGTAGAAGATTCATCCCTGCAACGGTTGAACTCAGACGAGATCTGCGCCAAAGGGTCAACTCAATTACTTTGAGATTATTTAATCCAAGCTGCAAGTGACTTATCATATTCCATGAATAACAAGCGACTCTACATACAAATCCCCAAATCACTAATACCGCCTTGACTCATCTTGATGCCCCTCAGCTTCTTTCCAATAGTAGCCGAGACCTCCTTGGTCCCAACTTACCTGCCAACTAACCGATTCACAGGACTCCTGCCCTGGTTGCTAAGTCAAATAGACACACACAGTCTCCCCATGCGACTGCCGAACGAAAGCCTCATTTGGCAATGATTGCCCTAGATATCTCGCCACTTACAACTCCAACAATCTTTCTGATCCAACTGATCATAATAGCCCAGTTCAACTAGCGCCACCAAATCCTATGCTAAAAGTGAATGCTACAACACCAAATGTAGCCTTATATCACACCCGGCCCCAATGACCTACCGCTTTACTAATTCCATGAATATGGTGGCCTTCCCATAATTTTTACAAACCGACCTACTCTGGTCTAATCCATCCGAAGAAATCCATAACCAATCCTGGATTGCCACACCCTTACCACTACACAAGGATTGGTGAATGCTATGGGCCACCCTACAATCTGGCAACACTCCCACACCAACTTCCTACCTAGTGAATGCTATGGGCCACCCCACAATCTTACAATACTCCTGCATATATTCTCACCTAGAGAGTGCTACGAGCCACCCCACATTCTTATAGCACTCCTACATTATCTGCCAACCCGGTGAATGCAACGGGCCACCCCACAGTTTTACAACACTCCTACCTTGCCATGGCCACCACCCTTGGTCTTACTGCCCATCTACCAATCCATCCATCACCAAGAAGATGCTAACTAACAATTGGAAGTTCCTTGAACTCCTAACTCACACAATCCTCACTCCAGACAACCACTTGGGCCTCCTTCCTCCCCAAAGGGGATATGAAAGTCATCCTAGTTTCACGCCTAATTTCTCTCCGAGAAATCTAAACGGTTCTCTCCCACTTCGATTCGACGATGTTCTCCCAGCCCACAAAGTTTGATGGATTCCAAATCCGTCTTACCCCTTATAGTTGGACCGATGTCAACTATGCTTACCAATACTAGCGTTCCATCACTTGCCAATCCCAATGACCATAAAACTCTCGAATCCAGATGAATACTACCCTAAATCATCGGCAAATATGACAACCCCAACACTTCTAATGATACAACACCCAATTCCTGAAGCCCTTTATACTGGTGACAAAGACCAAAACCTTAGCAATAAATCAATTCCCCACTGGCACTCCCAGTTACTAACCAAGCTCATGCGACTGTTACCACCATCTTCTTGCTACCGCTCCTCCCCTAGAAACTATTGGGTTTTGAGCATTCTAACACTCCTATGGTGTACATGCAACCCTATAAACCTTGGATCTATGTTTTCTCTATTATACATGCAAATAAGAACTTTCCAAGGTTTTAAATTTAACTAGCATACTATGAAGCAACTATACTACAAAGACTAGTTAGATGACATACCTTTTGATGTAGCTTGATGTCTTCAAGCTTTAAGAGCTTAGCCCTAATAGTATGGAAGCCTCAAGTGGAATCACAAATCACCAAAACACCTTGGAAGACTTTGAGAATAAGAATACTTTGGTTGTCTCTAGTGAAATCGGCTAGCCCTCTTAGTGTACCCACACTAGTGCTAATTTCACCAACCAAGGACATCTTTATATAGTATGGAGACTAGGGTTAAACCCATGACCTTTCATTTCATATGATCCATGGGTTAAACAATCCATAGACTATCCATGAAAGCTTAGCCTAACCTAAATGAACTTGGCCCATTCCATATATATAAGAGGCCATACTTAATTAGTTCATTTTGATCACTTAATTAATTATAAATTAATTCTTGATCAATACTAATTAAATAATATGCTTATATATTAATATGTTAGACATTATAATATATTAATATAAATCATAAATATACTATTCTCAAAAGACTATCCATATAAATTGTGTCGGTGAAGTGCAACACAAATGGACCATGCCGAGTCGGGTCAAGTACATACCAAATATAGTTATGGACTTAGACATTAATCCAACAGTCTCCCACTTGGATAAGTCTAAAACTATTATTGAGTATGACTTCAAAACCTAACTGACAATCGTAGTTCTTAAAGCCGCTGTCGAACTTTGACCTTGTAAATGACTTGTCCATTAGATAAGGGATCATATATTCCTCAATTCTAGATATCATATGGACTAAGACATGGATTATAATCATTCTCTCTGTCCATTTGTTGTTTCCTGATTTCCGATTCATGACGACTGACTGATTGAATAAATCAAATCAGTCCTGGCTTGGCCAAGCACTCACATGTATCACCATTAAATCATAGAGGAGCCCACATATATCACTTTTATCCCGACGGTAATAGGAATGGATAAACTTCGACTCATATGCATTGTTCTGCTACTTGTTGAATCATACACAAAGGCACATTTTATAACATCGAGTTACCAATGTGTTTTAGTGCAATCAATGTACTATCAACTCATAGTAACAACTCATATCTCTAGGTTTGAAGAATATAAGATATTATCGTCTCATGATCACTCGTGATAAAATCCATGAAGTGATTCAAATGAGCGCGGGTTGAATCTAATACTCAGAACTTATGAGCACTCATGAGTGTTGTAGCACAACTTTGTCCACCAACTTGGACCTCTACAAGCCAACCCATGACAATATTGATTCATATCTACTTCCAATATATGACCGATTGTGGATGGTTTGAATAACTTAGTCATTCCGGAAGAGTAACCTAGTTATTATGGAAGTCAAAACATGAAAAGTGAAACAAAAGAATAAATGAATATAATATGGTATCAAAACCTATGAATATAAATAAAACACTTTCTATTTATCACCATACTGATTACTCATTATTCGTTGTTTCGGTTTTATCAACTTTATACTTGAATTAAAATACTAGGTGTCCCATGCTCCAAGCATGTACACTGTGTTTTCTAAACAATAGCTTTGTCATACACCAAGTATGAACTCTATGTTTGTCTATGATCCTTTTCTTTGTGAATTAGATCAATTGAGCATAATTTCAATGATTCTCTTTTCACACACCCAATTCCTTGTCTTAAATATAAGAATTCCAAATTCCTATCATTTATCGAAATCTGTTTAGATTTTAAACTTATATGCACCGTTCCTCTTGTAATGATTATGCATAAAGCCACAAAGGCTTGGCAACAATCATTACAGATTATTCCAATGCAGAGCAATTCCATGGGAACGATGTCTCAGATTCAAAGCGTATTGCTTTGAACATGCTTCTTGCATTAAGTTTCTTTAATCTTACACAGATTGCTTCCACCTATGAAGACAACTCTATATTCCCATTTTGACTACCACTTCTGAACAAGAGTTGCCTCTTTTCAGACTATGTCAATATGGTCCTTCCAATATTAACAGTATACTTCCAACTATCCTTGAGCAACCAATCTTTGGTAAACCTTAGATTGTCCTCGACAATTGCTTAATCACTTTAGTCATATCCAATTCTAGACATTTTCCTCCTTAACGCCCCAAGGCATTTGGAAAATTCAAAAAGGATAAATATTATAGCACATGTAATCGATCTTGTACCCAAAGTAAATGGGAAACGATTCATGATGTTTCACATAAAGACATGGTTCTAGACCAGTCTTTTGCCATAATTATTTTTGTTTGCCATATTCACAAAATTTGACTATGAAAAAAGATGTCGTAATCATAATCGAATTTTGAGAACGCAATATATAGAATTTTCTTAAGTTGAACCAATCCAACATGAAATTCATATATATATATATATATATATATATATATATATATATATATATATATATATATATATATATATATATATATTCTTGACTAAAGGTGATTAAAACCTCAATATAAGCTCTTTAGAATGATTATAAACTCAATCTAAGCTTTTCATAATTGAAATGAAGTATAATTTCCTCTCCCTTAATTATAGCAAAACAACTTTTTCAACCCCTGTAACCTCACGAATTGAAATTTTTGTTTTCTATAATTAACATTGCTAACTTGCAATACTTACCATAATTATCATGCTCCCACTAACATGATAATTATTAGCATAACACTTATGCTTCCACTAGCTTTGACATGTACCCATAAATTAACTGGACTTCTAGAAATCAATACTTTATTGACTTTCTTACCAAAGTTCAGATTTCTGATACTAGATTGCCTTGATAAGACTTTATCAAAATCATACACCTCTCTTAGATAGCTTAGAGGTGTGTCTAAACAATTTTAGAACTATGAAAAGGGATGTCATAATCATACTCTCAATTGTTTAGACCTTTTGCCATTTCTCATAAGTTAGTGTTAGTGTGCCGGTTAACCACGCACGCTCCACTAACGACTTTGAGAACTGCAAATATCACAATTGCTATCTACTTAAAATCTACTTAGTGAAAGAATTTCCTCACCATCATTTTCATGAATCAGAGAGAAACCGTATGACACTTAGATTTTATGGTGTATGTGTTCTTATCCATGTGAATTTTTCAAACCATAATCACAATACTAGGTTAGTAACAAATCCTAACTCATATGGATTGAACTTGTGCAATCATAACTTCTTGCCACCTGGCAGCTCAAGGGCATGCCATTGCTTCCAAGTAGATACGCAAAAAATTGAGAACATATGTATCACCAACTTAACTGGAATGGGCATAGAAATGTCAACACGATAGGTTATAAACCTCTAGTTGTGTGCTAGTGATGAAATACAAGTTTTTTATTCTTGATTACTTCTTGAAACCCTTTCATGATCTTTTAGGCTCCCACTGTCTCCTTGACCTATAAGACATTCTTGACAAATATTCAAGAGATAGTGTGGATTCTAATCAAGACAGACACTTAACACAATTATCCTTAGTTGGTCTTTGTGTTATCCAAAACATCACAACTTACCAATTTCAAATGTACAAGAGTAGAAAACTTTTACTCTTACAATTGAAAAGTGTTTTAACCCTTCTTTAAAACATGTCACTCAAGTTACAATCTTAGAGTTTAACTCTATGAATTGTTTTTGGAACGAAGTATGAATCATCTTCTTGATTTAACCACTTCAACAATTCATAACTCCTCTTCTTAACTATCATAATGCACTTAGAGGATGAATTATGATAAGGTCTCAAAATCATTAAGATGATCTTAAAACATGATACTAAAGTACTCTCTCATCTTTTCAGATTTGAGAAACTTTTATCCTTCTGCCTAATTTGATTATTCTTATTCGTTCTGTCATACATTGAAAATTTTCAATGTTTCAGAATTATACTTAAGCTTGTAAGTATAATCATATTTACTAAACCTTAGTAAATCATGAAAAGTAGTCTTATCCATATTTTGTGGTGGACTTTGAGAAGTGCACAAGAAAGTGTACTTGATCCCTTAATCCTTCTCTTGAGTCACATATACATGTGAACACGGAACTAGTCTTAATTTTCCAAAGTTGAAAATTCTCACACATCACACTCAACACCTTGTATGATTCCAAGTTTCGGTCCAATTGAAACTTTGGGTGATGAGAATATTTCCTTATTTGGTAAATTTACTCACTGCCACAAATGAAAGAATCAAATTCATATTTCCAATATTGCTATAAGCATACAAACATCAAGTTTTCATGAGTGTCATTGTAAGGAGATAAAAATAAAGTAAAACAAACTTTTATTTATTTAAAATGCGGAAAAACTTTTTCCTTACAATATAACTTGAAATGAAAACTATGTTATTACATGTTTCCTAGCAATCTATCATAACTCCTAAGAAGTAGCTCAAGAATCTGATCTTCAATGAAGCGATAGAAATCCATCTTCGCGGTCAGATTCAGCATACTCTTTCTTTAAGTTTCCTTCATTTTTTCTTTCACTCTTAAAACATCAACATGTGACCCAGTCACATCATGTAATAAGAGTCTCAGAATAGAAACTTTATAGAGTTTTATAGTGGACTTTATCTGAAGTAGAGTCAGACTTATTGACTTTACCAGCCTTACGATCTTTCAGGTAAATTTGGCAGCTTTGCAACCAATGCCCTTTCCTTTTTGGCAATAGAACCATATGGATACTTTGGGAATGGTACATGGGATAATCTAAAACTTAGCCTTTCTCTTTACCATTTGGTCAATTGAGTTGACTATGACCGATCCCTTTCCATTGGGAAGAGAATGCTTTTTTCTGGATTTCCAGTGTCACCATTTTCAATGTCCATAAAGTTTTGGGAAATCGATTTTCTAATCAAATTTGATTTACTAGCCTTCCAAATCATTGCTGATTTAGCAGCACCAAGCAAATAGATAAGATCATTAAGGGTCTTGTCATAGTCTGTTTCATAGGTGTCCCAAAGGAACTCACTATGTGACTCAAAAAGTGATTGAACCACCAGCTTTCTCTAGACTTTGACACCTAACTTTCCCGACTTGTCAGTATGTGACTTCATCTCCAAGATGTGATCACACATAGACCTCGCTTGCCAATAGGGCTTGAGTGACCTTGAACTTGTGGGTTAGAGAGAATAATTGGAGTAGGTGGAGGAAGTGAAGTTCCAAGAGATTTGGGAAGATCATAGATGTCTGAACTAGACATCTTTTGGGAGATATTCAAGATAATTGATCTAAGGTCCATAATATAGCACCCAATATGAAATATTAAGGCTAGGATCCAACACAATATTTTATAAATTGGAAGAGGGATTCCGTAATCCAAGCTATAGAATATTTGAAGATAGGTGAATGACAATTCACCAATTTCCACCATGAAAAACGAAATAAATTATTAGGTTTTTAATTGGATTTGAAACTCCTAGATCTTTTGAGATTCATTGAACTTTTCAATGGCATGTTTGAATCTCGAGTGTGCCCTTCAGGTTTTGTGACTGGGATGTCGAGGATCATAAAACAAGGTGTGAAGTAACCATGCAAATTACTTGGTACCCTTAAGTGTTTACCCCTCAATCGATGTGCTGGTTAACCACACATGCTCCATCGATACTATGATAAACATTAAGTTACCCTTTGCCTACCTTGTTAAATACGAGTTAGTGTTCCGGTTAACCACACACGCTCCACTAATCGACTTAAATAAAGTGCAAAGTGTAATTTCATGGATTAGCACCTTATTCACATTTTACTAAGTAACTAAGATTGGGTATTTATAAAAGGTTTAGTTACTTAGTATTTATCCTTAATACTTTTAATGAAGGGAGAATTTATAGTCTTTGTCCTACCCGTTCGGCTAACGACCCTCCACCAGTCAAGGAAGCGGTGGGTGAGAGTGGACACCCATTAAACTGCCATTTTATAGGCAGTAACCTTATACCCCCCTTATAGACCGGCTTTGTGAATGGGGCCTACTAACGGTAAGACTGACTTGCTCTTATACATATATATTATTAACTTATAATATTATAAAGTATAAAGGTTGAATTTTAACTTTTAAAATTCTAAGGGCTAAACTTGGAATTAAAGTATTCTTAATAGAAAACTTTTCAAATTCCAAAACTCGAGGGCAAGTTTTGAAAATATTCAAAACTAATTAATTCCATAACTTATGTGTTTAAAGTAGTTTTAATTAAAAAGCTCTTCAAGTTTCATAACTTGAGGACAAGTTATGGAAGACTTTAAACTATTAAAGAATGTAACTCTTCTTCTTTGTAACTTATGGAACTAATTAAGGTTACACATTTTAATGATTTAATGAAGTGACTCTTGAACCTCCATAACTTGACGACAAGTTATGGAGTCATAAAACCATTTAATTATGAAGAGACTCTTCATTTTTGTAACCATTTTCTAACTTATACGAGTTTTAAGATACTTTAATGTGACTTTTCATGTAACTTGAGGACAAGTTACACAAACACATTTTAGAATCAATTATTAGATTAAAATGAATCAAAGACACATAATCAATCAACCTTTTCTATTAATCTAAGCAACTCATATGAACAAGATAATTGGAATCAAAGTTTTTCATGTAATTAGCATAACACTTAAACTAATACAAAACATGAATCTATTGACAATTAACTTTGAAATTGGATTAGTATGAACATTACCACATCAAAAATAGGTTTATAAGTTCAAAAACAACTTAGGGTAATGCTCCTTGTCCATTTCTAGCCAAAACAGTCGAATATATGCTGTCTGGGGGTCCAACTCGACGAGTTGGATGCTTTTTTCCTTGGACTCGTTGAGTCTGCTGAGCAGACAACACCAGAATTCGATTTTTAAGAAGTTTAAGCAAGTATAACAAGAAAACAAGCCTAGGCTCTGATACATCTGTTGGGTTTTGAGCATTCTAACACTCCTATGGTGTACATGCAACCCTATAAACCATGGATCTATGTTTTCTCTATTATACATGCAAATAAGAAATTTCCAATGTTTTAATCCTAACTAGCATACTATGAAGCAACTATACTACAAAGACTAGTTAGATGACATATCTTTTGATGTAGCTTGACGTCTTCAAGCTTTAAGAGCTTAGCCCCAATAGCGTGGAAGCCTCAAGTGGAATCACAAATCACCAAAACACCTTGGAAGACTTTGAGAATAAGAATACTTTGGTTGTCTCTAGTGAAATCGGCTAGCCCTCTTAGTGTACCCACACTAGTGCCAATTTCACCAACCAAGGACATCTTTATATAGTATGGAGACTAGGGTTAAACCTATGGCCTTTCATTTCATATGATCCATGGGTTAAACACTCCATGGACTATCCATGAAAGCTTAGCCCAACCTAAATGAACTTGGCCCATTCCATATATATATATAAGAGTCCATATTTAATTAGTTCATTTTGATCACTTAATTAATTATAATTTAATTCTTGATCAATACTAATTAAATAATATGATTATATATTAATATATTAGACCTTGTAATATATTAATATAAATCATCAATATACTATTCTCAAAAGACTATCCATATAAATTGTGTCGGTGAAGTGCAACCCAAATGGACCATGCCGAGTTGGGTCAAGTACATACCAAATATAGTTATGGACTTAGACATTAATCCAACAGAAACTGTAGTCATTGAATCCAAAAGTTCTTTCACAAACGACCACCGATCCCACCAGGTTAAATGCTAACACCATTGAACCCCGACTCTACTGGAGAACTAACCCGCTGATCCTGACTATAGACCTTCCAACAATACCCCTAGACTAATCCCAACAAAGAATCAGAACAAAAACCAAACACACTCAAACCCGCTCAACAAGATACAATCCCTTACCGACTCACTAATGATTCATGGCATGCAAACGACATATAATAATTCTTGATGATAATACCCAAATGATTAACAAAAAATTAAACCAAAGATAATGCTTACCCAACCGATACTAATCCCAAACAAAGTAAATCCCTATAATAACTAAGGAGAAAGAAAAATATAACATACCCGCAATATC
The DNA here is from genome assembly GCF_051521515.1 of Lactuca serriola. Lineage (NCBI taxonomy): Eukaryota > Viridiplantae > Streptophyta > Magnoliopsida > Asterales > Asteraceae > Lactuca > Lactuca serriola. Next base: position 156,158,917 of record NC_136415.1, read on the forward strand.
ACCTGCTGGTGTCCTGGTCTCCCCCGTCTGACACTACAATGCTCGGATCCTCTTTACTGTGGCTCCTGCCCTACCCTCATGACCGTCAGTGATCCTCAAAGTAATCAGAGCAGGTGCACTCACTGCTCCTCCCCTCAACATAGGATAGTCGTCTTTCTTGTGGCCCACTTGGTTGAAGTGAAAATATAATAGGCTTGCCCCTGAGGACAATCCCTGCTGACATGACCAACCCTGTCACACTTGTAGCAACCCATACCCTTGGAACGACAAACCCCATCGTGCAGTCTCCCGCACGTGCTGCACTGACCCGGCCCTGCTAGCCCGTTAATCGCTTATCTGAAGTCTTGGGTCTGTTCATGGGACCCTCCACTGTCAGCACCTGATCTAGCCCCGTCTTCCCCAGGTGCTCCAAATCGATCTCCAGCTCTTGGGCTCTAGAAATCATATCATTCTAGGTCTTACACCCTGATATACTCACAAACTCCTTGATGTCGTCCCTCAACATATCATGATACCTTACCTTCTTCATCTCCTCATTCGTCGCATATTGCGGAACCAATAAGGCCCTCTCTCGAAATGTGGCAGTGATCTCTGCCATAGTCTCAGTAGTCTGACGAAGATCTTGAAACTCTCGTGTCAACTGCTGCACCTCAATCACCGGTGCAAACTCAACTCAGAACCTGATCGAGAAATCATCCTACATCATCACATCGACATCGCCATCACCCACCTCGCGTCCTACTTCCTCTCACCATTCCTGTGCCTTATCCTTCAAAATCTAGGAAGAAAATATGACATTCGCCCCCTCGAGACAGAAATTCGTGCTGAACGTGTTAGCCATATCCACTAACCATCTCCTACTAGCAATGGGGTCCTTCTCTCCAAAGAACATGAGAGCTCCACAAGCATGAAACTCACGAAAGGAAAGAGTGCGAGCTCCAATGATACCCATAACCTCGGCACAAAATGCGCCCAAGCGCTCATCCAAAATCTCCAAAATCCCCTCATCCAAATAAGGCCCTCTCCCGAAACGTGGCAGTGATCTCTGCCATAGTCTCAGTAGTCTGACGAAGATCCTGAAACTCTTGTGTCAATTGTTGCACGTCAATCACCGGTGTAAACTCAACTCGGAACCTGATCAAGAAATCATCCTATGTCATCGCATCAACATCGTCATCACCCACCTCGCGTCCTACTTCCTATCACCATTCTTGTGCCTTATCCTTCAAAATCCAGGAAGAAAATATGACCTTCGCGCCCTCGAGACAGAAACTCGTCCTGAACGCGTTAGCCATATCCACTAACCATCTCCTACTAGCAATGGGGTCCTTCTCCCCAGAGAACGTGAGAGCTCCATAAGCATGAAACTCACGGAAGGAAAGATTGCGAGCTCCAATGATACCCATAACCTCAACACAGGATGCGCCCAAGCGCTCATCCAAAATCTCCAAAATCCCCTCCTATACCAAACCAAAGATCACATGGGTCTGCTCCAAAATACCGTGGGTAATATCCGATGAGATGAAATCCCGCATTTGCTCGCTAATTGGCTCAGTACCTGAACCTGAGATGGAACTAGAACTAGAACCTCCTTCCTGAGTTCTCAACGCCAAACTGAAATACAACATGCAAATGATCAGAATATACCTAAAAATCCTTATTGCAAAAGCTTCCTAGATTCTCCAAGACTCTTCCCAATTCGAGTATGGATCCTGTGCTTCTAATAGTACGGGCCCAACACCACCTTCCACACCTACCCATACTTTCCTCATGAATCATCTCGAATCCTCTAAATTGCCTCCTCAAATTGATGCACCAATCGGTCGCTAAACAGCACCGCTAAACCCACTGAAGCATTTCCTAGGCTTTCTCCTAGGTTCCGACCTCACCTTGCCATCAGCTGCTGAAAAATTCTCACCGATGTCAACTAACTGACTCATGAATATAGTCACTTGCAACAGAGATCAAATGATCCTTTGTGTAAAAGACTCAACCGTAGAACGGTTGGACTCAGACAAAAGCTGCACAATAGGGTTAAATCTATCACTCTGAGATTATTTAACATCTGCAACATGTGACTTAGCATATTCACTTAGTGGTTGATCCACATCACTAAGAGTCCTAGAAAGTACAAAATAAGCAGCATTCTGGCAACGAAAAATCTAACCAGCATATCCCAACTCAAGACATTCTATCCACTAATCCGAAAACCATACTAGCATGCAATTCTAAAAGCTCAAACAATCATGCATATAAAGGCATTTCTCCTAGTATAAAATCCTGAGCAAATCCTTAGCCCTAATCTAGCATGTAATTCCCATAATCATATAACATAATAAACATGTATGGGTATTTTAGGAATCACTTACTTGAGCTCAACCGATTGCATGCATCACACCCATTTCTTTTATTAGAAACCCTTTGTATAAAACATTTGTTTTATTAAAAAAATTAACAAACCCTCAGTTTGAGTTCAGGCACACTCGAGATTATGCCCGAATCCCTCAAACCAAGGCTCTGATACCAACTTGTAATGTTTCCAAAATATTAAGGTAAAAATTTCATTTTTAAAACAACCAAAACACCCATTTATCATTTATTTAAACACTTAAAGGTATGTTATAATAAAAACAGTTATCAAAGTACAATCCCAAAATCTCAAGGTTGCAGAAAATATCGGTATATGCACTGCAATCAAGTCGGACTCTTCCCTTTCGAGCCAGAAGTACCTGAAACCATAAACAACAACTGTAAGCACAAATCTTAGTTAGTTCCCCAAAATACCGCATACCATACATAACATACGATTCATACATATCGAACATGCAATATGAGGTGCTATGTGCCAGCCATAGTCTTGACATTATGCCATGATCTGTATTATGGTCCTTCCTTATCAGGCCAAGGCGAAATGTTGGGTCTTATAGACAAGTGACAGGAGCCACCTCTTGGTCATACATGTAAGTATTACAAAGACAACTAGTATACAAACTATAACTAACTATATACTTAACTCCAGAGTTTGAACCCTGTTCTTGCATACAGTTTTTCCAGGAACCGCCTCTGGGTCTTTCATACTAATGCCAAGGGCCTCCCCCTGGTATTCCAATAACATAAGCCAAATGGGCCGACATTGGTGCCTTCGACCCATAGTACATTGAGGAGACTCACCTAGGACAGCTGAAACCCACAGATAAAACTCTCACTGCCGATCTGCTAAAATCCCTGCGCTATTAAATACTAAAATGACAACCCAATAATAACTAGATCATGACCCACACTAAGAGTCTAAATTAGGGTAAAAGACCTTTTTACCATTCCTCTAACTAGGCCAAGGCCCAACCCAAAAGTCCAAAAGCCCAAAATCCAAAATAAGCTCCTAAGGCCCAAATATGGCCCAATTTTCCAAATTGGTCCCAATCCCTTTCATGGGCCTTTTCTCAAGAAAATCCCAGCAAAACTCAAAAATCCAACCAGTTAATTCTGATGGCCCAAGACAATAAGTCCACTCAAGCCCAAACCGAAACCCAAAAGAGATCTAACCTGCTGAGTACGTTAGGTGTACTCAGCCTATACGCGCAACGTATAACAAAATGCTTGTACGCACAGCGTACATGCTTGTAAGCATAACATACATGCTTATACTCTACATACTCACCAGGTTGACCAACTTCTCGAATTCATCTCTTAATCCAATAAGATTTCGATCCAAACTCAAATCTGACTTCCTTAAGGTGGTTAAACACATAAAGTTGCCATCTTTATGTGCATGCGTTGCTAAATGGGACTCCACAGCTCAAAAGAGCTTAATGAATGACTTAATAGATGCATGAGACCTAAACCACCATAAAGTTTTCACCTTTATGCCCAATGAACTCTCAATATGTCAAGATCTATAAGGCTAAGCTCTAAAAACGGCCTTAACTCCCAATCACCAACCAAAAGGACCAAAATGACCAAAGACATGCCAAGGAGAAGATCTAAGGAATAAAATGGCAAGGTTCGAACTTTATACCTCACAAGCCACCAAACTAAGGTGCTTAAGCTAGATCTCAAAACCCTCCTCCAAAAAATGACTCCTCAAGCCTCACCTTCCTCCCTTAGATGCACCAAACATTGGCTAAGGAACGAATTAGTGTTTTTAGGATATGGAGGCTGGCTAGGAATGATCAAAAGAGGCTAATATATGACTTATAAAGGGGTAAACCCCCAAAATTAGGGTTTTCTTACACTCCTCGTACGCCCAACATATGAGACCGAGGCTTCCCGATCCTTCCTTCTTAGTATGCTTAGCGTACACAAATGCACACCCTGTGTACATCGCTTCACACTAGTATGCCCCACGTACTCCTTAAGTACACCCCTCGTACTAGGGTTTCCTTAAAACCGTAATATACTCTGAAGGCCATAACTTCTTCATTATAAATCCGATTGCGATTATCCTTATATACATGAAAAGGTAACGAGAAGCTCTATGCTTTTATCAAATTGTACATGCCTTAAGATTTCCTGAGCAAAATCCAATTTTCTTAAAAGCCCGAGCTATCATTTTACCAAAATACCCCTTGGCCCCAAAACACAAACCGAACACCCGCATCATCTAAATTACGTCACCCACACCCAATTGAGAAACAATTCCTGACAAGGTGTTATAACTGGTGGGTTATACCTGATCCTACATCGGCTTGGAAGGAGAATGAAACATTTCCTTATAAAAGGTGTGGATACCTCCCTTGACACATCACGTTTTAAAGTCATGAGGGTAGCTGATCCCATAAGAACTCTATAGTTAAACGTGCCCGAGCGAGAGCAATTCAGGGATGGGTGACACCTTGGGAAGTTTTCGTGCCGAAAGCCCAATGGACAATATTGTGATACGTGCCATATGAGGATGTTACACACGGTAAAGTCTTAACTTCTTTTTCCACCAGACAAACAAACTTCTTTTCATTCTAATGAAATGAAGTGAATACCTAAGATTTAAGAGTTGTTGAGAAAATGACTTAAAATTATATCCATCAATCATATTTTAGTTCATTATATCTTATCTACCAATCAAAATTTGAACCATAATTGAAATGTTTTGTGTTTTTGTTAGAAGGCTGGTTTTTTACTCAAAACTACCAGTGCCGAAAACTACATTGGTTAGGGTTCATTTATAAGAGGGTGGTAGTTGGATTATAACAACATTTTGTAACATTCTAACATATGTGACATAGTGGCTGGATTATCACAACATGGTAGGACATTGTTGCATTTGAATTGGCATATGTTACCTCTTATTTATCCATCATGCTCCATTGCTAAGTTGTCAAAAGTAAATTACAAATAGTACATTAATGGTACCTCTTATTTGTCCATCATGCTCCATCGCTAAGTTGTCAAAAGTAAATTACAAATAGTATATTAATGGAATGTTTTTTTTTTTTTTTTTTTTTTTTTTTTTTTTTTTTTTATCTATTACAGAGTAAATTATATTTTTGGTCATTGGGTTATTTTTTTAAATTTCATTTTTAGTCCCAAATTGTTTTTTGCTGCAATTTTCGGTTGTAATGATTTTGGTTCCCAAGGTAGCCTTTGGTACACAGACAATAATGGAGTGGACAAAACAATACACAAATAGATTGTCTATATAGTGTTTGGTATTACCATCATAGAACAGAACAAAACATTAAAATTACTATAATATCCATGATATAAAATATACAAAATGATGACCATTGCTTTAAAGATAACACTATTTTTAAACATAAATCGTTTAGACTATGACCTTTACGCTTTTGTTAATTCTAACTAAAAATGTTTCATTTAATTTTTTCAATCAAGCGTAAAATAAGCCGATTGAACTTAGGTCCCGTTTGATAGTCTCTGTCTGGGAAAGTGCTGTCTGGGAAAGTGCTGTTCGGTAAAGTGTTGTCTGGGAAAGTTTTTTGACCGGGAAAGAAACCATGTTGTTTGATTGTACATCTGATTGACTGTGCTGAATGATGAAAAAAAAGTGATAATTCAATAAAAATAAATTTAAAAAAAGTTATTTAAAAAAACTAATAATCCAATAAAGAAAGAAAGAGGCGGAGTTTCGTGTATAATTGTCTTTCCAGCCCATTCACCTAGAAAGATATGATTTTGGGGCTTTCTGGGAAAGACATATCTTACCGGGAAAGACCCATTCGTTTATGCAAATCAAACAGTCTTTCCGGTCCATTCAGCCAGAAAGATCTATTTGGACCTGGAAAGATGCGTATCAAACGAGGCCTTATATTCCAAGAAATTTTTTATCCTAGACGGTGAGCTGTAAATACAAAAGTGTTTGAATTTAACAACAAATTTGCAGAAATATTGGGCTATTAGCAAAATACATATCAAAAGGTGTACCTTTAATAAACCCTCAATACTAACCCAATTTTAAAAAAATTATCAAAAGATTGCAAAGTTTTAGAGAAAAATCATAGAATTAAACAATAAATCGTAATTCCTCCGTCTCATATTAATAATCTATGTTTTCTTTTTGGTTTATCCCAAAATAATAGTCCACTTCAAAAAATAAATATATCTTTTTCAAAAATATCATTTATTGTTAGTTAACCTATAGTACAATTATCATTTCATTTAATAATGTTAGTGAGATAGACCATGTGATGATAGGATGGCCGAAAAGAATAAGCCAGTAAACCAAGACTAAAGAGGAAGTCTTAATCATATAGGGAGAAGTGATTGTGCCATTGTTTAGATGACCCAAAAGAAAAATCCATACCTGCATGCTAGACAAAACAAGATGAAACAAAATCAGTAGTACATGAACTAACGCTACAAACAATAGATCAGTAGTACATGAATTTCTATAGGTTTATGAATTATGATTTGAGAGAGGGGAGGAGGAGGGTATTTTGGTCTTTGTAAACATTACTTCATGTTTTCAAACTCAGTTCCACCCTTTGGATGAGACTAAATTTACAAGTTTTAGTCCCATTGACTTTTTGTTCCACCTTTGCCAAACGGCATACCGAATAATATTGTTATTGTCCAGTTCTATTCTGTTTTGCATACCAAATGCTATCTTAGTGACACAATTAACCAAATCCGTGACAACCCTCTTTCCAAAAAGCGTGGCCATAGGTCATTTTTGTAGTAGTATTGCCAATATACAAATTGTAAAAATAATTGTCTTAACACTTAACAAGTGTGAATGAAATTTCTAAGGCGATGGGACGATGCTACTTTTGAGATACAACAAATTAAGTGGATTGTAGTAAGGAAACTAAAGAACTTTGGCAACGAAAATCTCTATTCACACACATATTCAGGTACCTCGCATGCCTTTTTGAGTAACAAAATTTAATTGAAGGAGAACAACTTGGCAGTAACTTGCTACATTCGGTATAAAAACAACTAAAACAAGGAATCTGTAACAATTAACATCAATAAAAATTTTCAAAATTCAACTAAATCACTTAACAGTATATATGGTTTGGAGTAACGTTAGGACAAACAGGATCACAGCAGCAATGACTGTCAACGTTTTCCACGTAGTACTTCTAAAAAGTCTTCGGAGTGAAATTAATATGCTAGGCCAGAAACGATTGCAATATTCATCCAGCTTTGTCCATTCCTCAGAGTAATAAAAATCTCGAAGGACAACACCATTGCAAATATTGTTGAAGAGATTTGTGACATCTTCAATGGCTCCTAAGTTGTGTTGAAGGACTTTTGACCTCACAAGCAACGAAACATCATCTTTAGTATCAATAAGCCTGTCCATGAGAAAGGCGAAAGAGGTAACATAATGACGACTTAATGGGTAGCATTGCTCATAGGCAATGAGATTCCTCAAGAACGATGGAGTGGAGTCCTTGATACACAATACTGGAATTCTGAAACAGGTTTCACGAACAACTAGAGAACCCGACCCGGGAACAAGAGATGATTGTTTAAATTTCACTGCAAGTAGCGAATCTTCATCTTTGTGTGCCTTGAATGTAACTCCAGCTCCAGCGATTTCAGTCGCAGAGTATGAGATATTTGGGACTCGGCCTCGCTTGTTAGCTCTTGGCCTGTAGCAGCTTTGGAGAAGCCCGAGGATATGGCAATGCTCTACTGGTCCCTCAATTGTGGTAAGCTCGCTATTATTTATGATATTCATATCTTTGAAGAAATAGAAGACAAGGTCAGTTAACGAAATTGACTTCAAGATCCGTTTCACAGTTATGCTGAACAATATTTCAAGAATAAAGAATGGCATTTGATTCTCTAGTAGCAGCAAGTCGTGTTTAACGTCATGTATCACCAGAATATTGTCAAAAATTGGATCCCCCTCTCCAATTCCATATTCGAACCTGTAGAGAAGCTCAAGTATGAAGCAACCATCAATAACCATCATTTCAGCGAACTTGAAATTTTCATAATTTGTAAAACTCGGTGCATAGCAAGCTCTTGCACGAGTTAGAAGCCCAAGAACTGCTTGTACACAGTTATATGTTATTTGCTCTATATCCTTCTTTGTGGATTCCACAGTTCGACAAAATAATCGATACATGTAAGTCACTTTATGTTCCTCCATAGCTTTAAGATGTTGGTCCTCTTTGTGAAGAGGGCCGATTGAGGTGATTCGAGGTGTGTATGCAGTTGGGTTGAGATTTCGAAGTGTATCGGGAACCATACATATTGTGACATTAGATTGCTTGGAATGATTCGTTCTTGCTGATTCACCTTCTATCAGTTTACTGATGGATTCGTGAACCTTCTTTCCATAGTCGTCGTCTTCTGTTCCCATAATGAATCCTGTTGCTAACAGACGACTTCTTCAGGTATATCTACAAGAATTGATCACAATAAATCTGGTTAGTGTTAGATGTTTGCAACAATGAATAATCAACTTACTTGGCACGTTCAAGGTAGGTCCGGTGTTAATGTTCTGGCTTCAAATTATTGACATAGTATACGGTAGCAGTTGGCTATACTATATCATGAAGATTTAGTTGAATAAATAATTAGGTAGTGTGTGAACAAAGTCGAAGTCTATGTGTTCACATTATTATTCATGTAGTACTTTAGAGCAAAATTGATTAATTTTTTTAATGCCTAGATCAAAGATGATGACACAAATGTAATTATCAACTATTTAAATGGTAATGTTGACTTTTTTAAATAAATGAGTAGGGTAGTTATGGTATAAGAAATTAAAATACCCATTAACTAGTAAAACAATTTAGCAACATCTCTCTCTCTCTCTCTCTCTCTCTCTCTCTCTCTCTCTCTCTCTCTCTCTCTCTCTCTCTCTCTCTCTCTCTCTCTCTCTCTCTCTCTCTCTCTCTCTCTCTCTCTCTCTCTCTCTCTCTCTCTCTCTCTCAACAACCGTCATATCAATCAACGGATCTGTAATTGTAACACCCGGACTTTTGAGGTATTCAATTCAATTTAATTGAATTAAGTTTTGGGTTGTACAACGTGGTGGAGGCACACCACAACATCGCATATCAAGAATGCCCGTAGACTTTAATTACGTCGCTACGACGTGGTAGTATTTCTGCCATGACGTGGCAGCCGTCTGAGGACAATAACCCCAAATTTCCGAATTTTAAGCCATATTTAAGAAATGTGTGAGCTAGACTTTACTCACCCTCAACCTCCAATACTCTCTTTTCAAACCGTAATCCATTCTAACATTCTTGATTCCATTTTTGAAGAAACTTGTGGTGTTTTTGGCCTTTTCAAGGAGAAGGAAGCCCATTTGGTGCGTTAGTTCACCTTGGAAGCATCATCTTCATCTTCTAGCATATCTTCTAGACCTTTGTAAGTGTCCAAGACTCAGTCTTTATATTGTTAGGTAGCTAGATTTGCAGATTTGTCCCATGTTCATCATGTCTTGGTGGGCTGGGGTGGTGAGATCTCATAAAATTTGCAATTTTATGAATCTTTGAGACATTTGGGGTATTTGATTCTTGGGATTTGAACGATAAGTGGGTATTGTAGCCATGCATGAGGTTTTGTTCATAAACCCTTATTTTGACCTAATATTAAGTGAAGACATGCTTTAGCCATGCATCTCTGTAAAGTACGGACTTTTATATTAGTTTTTGTAACGTGCCAAAAATTATTAGGTAAAAATTTCATTTTTAAATCAACACATAAGCACCATTTATTCTTATTAACCATTCAAAAGTATATTAGAGTGAAAATAGTTATTTGAATACAATCCCAAAAACATAAAGTGTAAAAACAAAGGTGGATGTGCTGCGATCAAACTGGGCCCTTCCATTTTGAACTGGAAATACCTTAAACTATAATAATAAAATGTAAGCAAAAAGCATAGTGAGTACCCCAAAATACCACATGCCATTCATATCCTTGGGCCTAGCCCTCTCATTGGGCCCAACCCACAATAATAGGCCTAACCCTTCCTAACCAATGAGCCCAACACAATCTACAATGCAAGAGTCATAGAGACAACTAACATCCTATGTACCATACATCCAGCCTAGCTCTTCCTGATCGATGGGCCCAACCTAACATATAAATGGTCCTAGCCCAACATATTAATAGGCCTAGCCCTTCATACAATGGGTATAGCCCAACGTACCATGCAATAATCACAAAGACAACTAGCATAATGGATACTAGTAGATCAACATTGGTGCCTGCGACCCACGAGTATAGTGAGGAGATTTACCTCAATTCGAGATAACCGAAACACTCACGTTGTTGGTACCAGGATCCTCACACTAAACACAACCAAACCATCCCTAATCAATAAGTAACATAATTTCCCAAAATCCAAGGTCCAATTCATTTTGTGTCATTCCAATAAGTAAAAGATTATTTTACGCTTCCCATACTTAACCCAATAACTCATGGCCCAACTCCAATAAGATACGAGGCCCACAAGGCTCAAGACGAGACTCTTATGAGTACATCCTGCGTTCCAAACTCGTACACTCCGATTACTGCTAGCTGATGCCTAATTTACAACTCGTGACAACGAGGAAATGGGGAAACCATGCATTACGCTGAGCATACGCATATGTACGCCAATCGTACCCCCTTGGTGACCATTTCTCATTTTTAGGATTTAATGCGTAAGACCAAAACGTCCAAAAATCATATCTAATCTCTAAGAGATGTCATAAGTCATAAAGTTCATGACTTTATAACTTTACATGGCTTAATGGGGTCCAAACCAAGGCCCTTGTCTCAAACTTCATCTAAAGACCACAAATTCATGCATGAAATGTTTATACTCATCAAGATCCAAATTTTATGACTGAATAACCTGAAAAAGGGCCAAATATGAGGCTCAAAGGTTTTGGAGTAACTTCTATTCACAAGAATCACAATCATGGGAGTAAAACATGATAAATCACAACCCAAACTAGATCTACATGAGAAAGCCATCAAGATTAAAACTTTATACCTCCAGAAGCTAGATCAAGAAGAAAAAGGCCTAGATCTCTAAGCTCCAAGACAACCAACTCTTCTCCAAGGAGTTATTTTTCTTCCAAAGGCACCAAAAACCCACCAAAATCACTTCAAGGCTCCAAATCCTTCTAAATGTTGGCTAGGGTTTCGAATTTAGGGTTAGAAGGGATGGAGGCTAAAGATAAAGAGGGCTGGAAATTAGTTAAGGCCTTTAAATATGGTCCCAAGACCTAAAATTAGGTTTTGCATCTGATTCGAGTATGCCTTATACGCCCAACATACTTGGCTTAGTCCAGGTACACCCAATTTACTCAAAGGCACTCCGCGATCATCCCAGCCTAGTACGCCCGAAGGACGCCCAACATACTCGGCTTAGCCCAATAATCCGAATGCCATAACCTCTTCATTCTAATTCTGGGTTCAATGATCCTTATATCCACAGATAGGTAATGAGAAGCCCTACACTCCTATCAATTCTCATTCTCCTTAAAACCTTCCGAACTTAAATCCTGAATTCATGAATGGCATGAAGCATCACTATTACCATTATACCCTTGGGCTCCGAAGCACATACCGAACACTACGTACCCATAAGATACATTACCCACATCCAAATGGGTCTAAACCTCTCTTTCCCCAAAGCCTATAGCCGTAACATAGTTGATCTTCGGGTAATGGCCCCTAATTATGAAACAAATCGAAACAGGGTTTTACAACTCTCCCCCACTTAAATTAGATTTTGTCCTCGAAATAACTCCTTGCTACCTTCCAGGAAATCAGACGAGCCGACTAATTCTTCTCGATCCCCACTTTGTCCACAAGGTTGATGCATGCACATGAAGACTTCCAATGTTACCATCAAAACCCAATCATAGTAGGACCCATATGCCGTGATGGAGATCAAATTGTCAATCCACTAACTTTTATAATACGGAGAAACCAGCACTTACCCTACTATAAGTTCGAAATACCTAAAACTATACCAGACCTCCACACAAGCAGAACCATTCTGAAACACAATCACTAGGACCTCTATCTACAATCTGAACGGAATAACATCCTTTTGATCCTTAATTATCCAACTGATACCATTCACAGGCAGAATCTTTGACCATACCTTGTTGATGATAAGATATTTCATATAAACAAAGACGAATCCCAATGCGAGTCTCATCCATTTGTCTACTCGGAACATAACTCACATCCTGAAATCCAAGAATTTCACTTGCATTCTATCTAAAATCTTCCAATTCAACAGTGAACTTCCACTGAATGGAGATATAAAATCCTAAATCAACTGCGGATATTGACAGCCTCACACCTGGTTCCACTACAAGGCTTCGCCTAAAAGTCTAACCGATAAGGGCTAGTCTAGCCTATCCGCCCCATTGATGCCAACCACTGAGCACAAACTCATCCCACTCTACACGTGATCCAATACCTTGCTCAAGCCAATATCCTACCGGGTCTCTCCCACTCTATCACAACCAAACAATCATCACCCAATCTGCACAGTCGAACGATCCTCGCCCATGGGTCTCACCCAATCGAGTGATGTACATGCCTAGTATCGCCTTAGATCCAACGATCCTCATACCAAACAAAGAGCAGTCATCCAATAATACTGTATGCCTCCACCTATGCATGTACTGATCCTCCTTCAGCCCAACGACCATTCCTATAATGGCCTACCTCATTCTGGTGAATGCAATGAGTACATCATGGACATACAACATTTCCCCGACAACCTATCATCGTTGTGTGTGATACTACTACCCAGTAGTCTTACAACACTCCCACATCAGCCATTGTAACAACCCTATATTTTTCCAAAACCAATGTAACACTCAAAAGTCAAATACAATGAAAACTATTTGGAATCAACGAAATTAACCTAAAAAATGAAGTGTTCAAATATCTAAATTAGGATACATCAAATGTTAGATATCGTGCCAAGGTTTCCAAAAACATAAAGAACATTCGAAACCGGGTTATATTGAAGAAACTATAACTACTTAAATATTCACATCACACCCGGTAAAACACTATTTAACATAAAAAGTGAAATTAAAATAAAATGCATTCTAGCCTTAAGTATCTACACAAAAGTTGTAGAGTTCGTTAAATTGTAAGCGTACATAATAAGATCGCTCAAATTGGACCTCGTATGAAGAAGTTACGAATTTTCTAAGTTTCGTAACAATAGTAGAGGGCTAAAAACTCGAATTAAAGATCGAGCGATATTTAGCTAACGCAACCTAAATGAAAGTTGAAGGTCTCCACTATAGGAGTAAAATGATAAAAAGACAAACGAAAACCGACGTCGGATAAAGAAACTATGAATTTTTATCGGACTTTAGCAGTCCCGGCCTATTAAAAACATAGTATTAAAAATAAAGTCATAACTAGCCGACGGAGTCTAAATGAAAGTTGTAGATCATAATCTCACCTACGCGTGGATATAAAGAACGCAAAAAACAGAGCCCGTACGCGAAAGTTACGGAATTTAGAAGATGGAAGCCAGGATTACGCCCAACGTAATGTAGGAGTACGCCCAGCGTACTCAGGTGCAGGGTCGAGTCCCATCGGCTGCAGCTCTATGCCTAGCTAGACTCGAGTCATAAGCCATGACACAAAGTTACGCCCAACATAACCGAAGTACGCCCAGCGGAACGCGTACGCCCATCATACTCCGGTGGTACGCCCAGCGTACTCGCCTTTCCAGCCCTATAAATAGAAGGCATAAGATCCGGATTTTTGGCACACATTCTCAAACTCACACTCATTCTCACACATTTGCAAGCACCAGAAGCCGTCCCGACACCCTCGATTTCCGCACCCGAGCCCCGAAGAAGGTTTTACGTCACCGAGATCCCCGAGAAGCTCGGAGATGCAGCTTTCCACGGTTGAAGTTCTGCTCGACTTTAGACCCCCTCTCTCTCTCTCTCTCCAAACCAAACAAGTGAGTTCTTACCCCTACTTTTCAAGTATTTTCATGTTTTAGGGGGGGGGGGAATACAAGTACAATACAAGAAAACATATCGTTTTATATAAATTTAAATGCAACCACTATCTTTACGTATAAAATTTAGTATATCACCAAGTTATTTTCACCAAATGGAACATACTTTCTGAAAAACTATAATGGGTATAGTTTGCGAGTTATTTGTACATTCTTACGTATACATTTTAAAAAACGAAATACTTTTATCTAAAGTGAAATATAGACTTTCTTATCGTAAATCTATTTATAGTAAGTAATGTGAGATATTCAAACTTCAACGTACTCTTATGTATGCATTTCAAGTCCTGTATTATAAGCCATAATCTCTTGGAGGGAGAGCGTGATACTTGTGTATAGATCTATACGGGATTGACAACCCCACACCTAAACTGTTAGCTACAGTTAGACCGGCACGTCTGGGGTGACAAATGTCATAACACTACAACACCTGAAGAATGTTGTTACAGGCAGTCTGTGTCAATAGTATGGTTATAAAACTCACACGAAAGTATAAAAACAAGATGGATTTACGAGACTCATATTTGCATTCAGTATTTACATTATTTTGAGCACAAAGTTTATCATTATCATTCAAGTACGAAAAATACTAACGCACTCCAATTTTGGGAACTTTTCAAACTATATATAGAAAATATTGGATTTTCTAAAAACCACGTTCATCGATTTTCTACCAAAAAGACATACTTTTCAATACAAAACACTTATGAACTCACCAACTTTATTGTTGACACTTTTTTGAAACCACTTGTATTTCTCAGGGAATCAGTAATACAGGTAACTACCAGCTTTTGAAGAAGGAACGCTAAGGACGTTTATTATTAAACATTTTACATCATCATATTGTAATATTCTTTTGGAAACATGTATAACACAACAATGTATGTTTTTATTATATATATGATGGTTGTGTTACTTTCGTTGCAATATTCAATTGTTATGGTACTACGTGAAGTCATCCACCCCCGAATGTTTCCGCCATTCTGGTTTGGGGGTGTGACAGCCATGAGCCCGAATCATGGTCTTGCTTTCCATATACCATACCAAAGGATTATAAAACATGTGTCATCACATTAAATGTATCCCAATTTGGTGTTCCGTTATGCTTGGAACCCCAAAGCCTTTATCAAAAAAGAACTGGCAAAGAGGCTTTAACACAACATTCAACTTGGATCCAACCACATATCAACTATGAATTACAATGAATGCGCCAACCTATCATTGAATGTTTCTGAACCCCCAACCTTGCGTAACCTCTATCCAGATTGCCTTTGAACTGGCTTCCCCCTCGACTAGGATATGAAACTCCTCCAAGTTCATGCATTCTAACATCTTCATGGATACAATTTTCAAATTCCTTTGACAATTCAAATGCCCGAACAAGCCCACTCGACCGCCATCATCATCCACTTTCTACCGCTACTTCCTTAGTAACGGTAGCGATTGGACCCAAGAGTCCTTCCATAAACAACTACCATCCCTACTGAGAGAAGCAAACACTTCAAAATTATGACTTCATTGTTGAACTAATCATGCTAATGCGACTACTGATCATCCAAACAATACCCTTACATTTCATCCACCAATGGCCCAGAACAAACAACCTGACAATCTAAATCCAACTCAATAAGATGTACCCCACTCATAACTCTTGGCATGCAAAATGGAATATAATGACGCTTGATAATATTAACTAGACAATTACAGAGAAACTAAACCGAAGATATTGTCTTACACATAAAAATACATGATTCAATATCACTTATATACGAATAATAAGGTACCATGAAAATAAAACATAACATACATGCGATAACATCTAATGAAACATTGACCTCCACCAAATGAAGATTTAAAGCTCAACTCCTCACTGCTGGGGTTTCTGTAACATCCCCCTCTTGCACGTATCACAATATTGTCCCCTTTAGGCTCCCGACATGAAAACTTCCCAGGGGGTCGATGTTTTCGACGGGGACGTCGAACCCTATAATGGGGGGTGAAGGTGGGTTGCACTTGATTCCACATCGGCATGGAAGGAGAATGAAGCGTTTCCTTAAAAGGGGTGTGGATACCTTCCTTGACAGAAGGCGTTTTAAAGTCGTGAGGGTAGAAGATCCCATAAGAACTCTACAGTTAAGCATGCCTGGGCGAGAGAAATCGATGGATAGGTGACCCCCTGGGAAGTGTTCGTGTCGAGAGCCCAAAGAGGACAATATTGTGATACGTGCCAGAAGGGGATGTTATATTTTGCGCCCTGACCTCACGACTGTCAGTGATCCTAAACGTAACTGGAGTAGGTGCAGTAACTGCTGCTCCCATGAACCTTGAACAGTCGGACTTCTTGTGACCCACCTAGTTTAAGTGAAGACACATTAGAATCGATCCACAGAAATACCTAACGAAATGACCCATCTACCCACAACTAAAACATCCCCTTCCCGTCTCTCGACGACTTCCCTCATGGGTTCTCCCACATATGGCACAACATCCCTAACCCTAATGGCCACCGAAATAAGAATCCTGAGTCTTGGGCCTCTTTGCCTAGCCCACCATGGTCTGAACCTACCATGTATTCCTCTTCCCGAGGTGCTCCAAATCAATTTCCTGCTCCTGTGCTCTACCAATCATATTATTCAAGGTCTTGCACCCTAGCAAGCTCACAAAATCCCTAATGTCATCCCTCAGCATATCATGATCCCTCACATTCTTTATCTCCTCGTCCTTGGAATACTATAGAACCAACAAAGACCTTTCCCGAAACCTGGAAGTGATCTTTGTCAAAGTCTCAGTAGGCTGGCAATGGTCCTGAAACTCCCTCGTCAACTGCTGCACCTCAATCATCGGTGCAAACTCCTCCTAGGATCTCCTGACAAGCTCCTCCCAAAGCATGGACACCATGAACAGAGGTCCCATTGCCCTACTGACCTCCTCCCACCAATAATGGGAGTGGTCCATCAAGATACATGTTGAAACTCCCACCTTTGCCCCCTTAGGGAATAAGCTCGTTGGCTGAGCATTCTCCATGTTAGCGATCCATCAACGGCCAGTGATGGGGTTGTTAGAGCCAAAGAACTATATGTAGATCCACAAGCCTTAAAATCCCGAAATGAGGGAGTCCGCGCTCCCAACTGTCCTACCATGATCTCTACCCGAAAGACTCCAAGTCGCTAATCCAACAACTCCATAATCCTAGTGTGGTACGCATCCTGATGCTCTTGTATAATATGTATAATTCCCTCCTTGATCGTACCAAAGATCACATTAGTCTCCTCCAATGCCAGTACTTGATCCTGAACCAGATCCTCAGTGCTCGACACCATACTTAAAAGAAACCATACGATAATCAGAACATACTCAAAGAATCCTCATCCCATTGGTTTCCTAGATTCTCCATGACTCCCCTCGATTCATGTATGGATCATGTTCTTTTCCTAATATAGGCCTAATACTACCTTCCATACCTATCCATACTTTATTCAAGAGTTATCCAGAATCCTCTAAGTCACCTTCTCAAAGCGGTACTCTAGGTACTCACTAAACAGTGCAACCAAGCCCACTAAAACACTTCCTAGGCTCTTCTAGGTTCATCATCCTCACCCTGCCATCAGCTGTTGAAGAACTCCCACTAATATTAGCGAATTACTTCAAGAATAAAATCACATGCAACAACACTTAGATACTTCTTCGAGTAATAAACTCAACCCTACAACGGATCGACTCGGACAAGAGCTGCGCAATAGGGTCAAATCCATCACTATGAGATGATTTAACCTTTTCAGCATGGAACTTAACATATCCATGAAATAATTAGCTCATATTAGTATGAGTCCCATAAAGCACAAAGCATTTTGTATTCGGTTATTGGAAAATCTAACCAACACATCACCTAATCAAGCCAATCTATCCCAATCATCTGAAATCCACACTAGCATGAAATTTTAAAAGCTTAATAAATAAGCATACATAGGCATCTCTCCTAACATGAAATCATGATCATATCCTTAGCCTTAATCCAACATGCAATTCTCATAAGATAACAAACATATATGAGTATTCTGGGAATGGCTTACTGAAGCTTGACTGATTGCACCAACCATAACCCCTTTTTCTTTATAAAAATATTTTTAGAAGTTAGTTTTCTTTTAAAAGATTATCAATTCCTCCTATTGAGTTTAGTGATACCCGAGAGTGTGCCCGAATCCCGCAAACCAAGGCTCTGATACCAACATGTAAAGCCCCAAAAATTATAAGGTAAAAGTTTCATTTTAAAATCAACACATAAACACCATTTATTCTTATCAACCATTCAAAAGTATATTAGAGTTAAAATAGTTATCAGAGTACAATCCCAAAATCATAACGTGAGGAAACATGGGTGGATGCGCTCCGATAAAGTCGGGTCCTCCCCCTTCGAACCGGAAGTACCTAAAGACATAACCATAAACTATAAGCAAAAATCTTAGTGAGTTCCCCAAAATAGAATGTGACAACCCGAAATTTCTAACTTGTGCATTCTTTAGTTTTTATTAAAGATAGCCTCGTTTTGCTATTCATTAATAAAGTTTTGGATCTATTCGGGTGCTTGAGGCTTAGTATAACCTAGATATAAGTCCTAGGAAGGGTGTGAATGTGTGTAGCATCACAAAATTGGGCCAAACACACCCAACAAGGTGTGTGCGGCCAGCAAGCCACACACAGCCAACCGCACCCCCCTAGCCTCACACTCCAGCCTATATAAAGGACCTAAGGCAACCTTACACCCTCTTTCACACCCCATCAAGTTGGAACATTCTCTCTTAAGATTTATTCAAGTTTTCCTCTCCAATCATCAAAAAAAGTAAGTAAACACTCTTAGATCTTTACTAAAACACGTTGGAAAGCCTTTGCCTCAAGTTTGATCCATGAAATTATCATTTTAGATGATCTTCATGTGTGTACGGCCGCACATACATCATGTGTGACCGTACACATATCTTTTGGCCCTAAATGGGCTTATACACTCACCTAAGCTTAACATCGACCAAAACACCTTCTTAGAATCATCACAAAGCCTTGGAAAATCGATTTGGATAGTTTTGTAGGAGTGTGTACGGCCGCACACACCATGTGCAATCGCACACACCCTTTTTAGGGTCCAAAATGGCCCCAAAGTCCCAGTCCGGCCAAGCAATGGTCAAAACACCTTCACTAGAACGTCCCAAAGGTTTGGAACCATGATTTTGACACACTCCATAGTGAGCGTACGGCCGCACACACTTGGCCACACACTCTGGCCGCATACAGACAAAAGCCATGCTTTTTTGGCCTTACACTCCAATATAGGGCTATACACTCCTTATGTGCAACCAAATGAGTTGATAACACTTAATTCTAAGTGTTTGATGTCCTTAGGACATGTACCTATCATCATTAGTGGTGATAACTACTAATGTATTCACATATATGTAATTATATGTTAAATAGGATTCATTTGCACTCAAGAATCCATTTGACACCCAACAATCCTATAGCGATCTTTCATTCGAGTTACTCACTACAGGTGAGTTCATACCCCTTAATTAATCTTTGAAATGATTTTAAATGCTTTTACGGGGGGGGGGGGGGGGGGGGGGGATACAAGTTAAAAATTTCTAGTTATTGGTTTAATCACAGGGATTAATAACTAGAAAAAACAGAAAGGTTTTCTATTGTTTCCAAATTGCAATCAAACTTATGGAATTTTAAGTGCTTCAAACCTTTTATTAAACTCTTTAAATGCTAAAACTGTTTTCAAATTCTTTTTAAACTTACATTATTTTCAAACCCATATCTACACCAAAATATTAATATAAGTAAGGCTTAAAGGACTTAGGACTGATAACTCACCTTATTTCCTGTTCCTCGTTTGGTTGTGGATTTAGGGTGTCCTGTTATTTGTCCAACTTATGTTTAATTCTTAGTTGTATATCATATATATCTGTGTTGGATATATTAGCTTTCACTTCAGTTCAATGCCTTTGTGTAACAAAGGCATGCAAATAACATTACTATTTAACTATAATAGGTATAGTTAGGGATTACTACTCATTACTACTAATAGAATGACACTTACCACAGTTAGTTCTGCCATGAGTCAATACACTATATACTATACAAGAGAACACTCTATACATTATACCAAAAAATATGCTATACAATATACAAGAGAATATACTATAATTAGAATGTGACATACTACTTCTCGATACGGCACTTTATTGTGCTATCACCTTGTAACCAGAGTCTCCTAGAGGGAGAGCAGGCATTATGTGTATAGATCTATACGGGACAGACACTCCCACATCCTGAATGCTAGCTACAATCTGAGTCGATAAGGCCCAAGGGTGACAAAATGTCACCATACTACATATGAGTGGAGGGTCATCAGATATTCAGCCGTCGATCAACATGGTTACATACGAGTTCACATTCAAACCTTTAATTTACTAATTAAGAATTAAAGGCAAAATAGACTTTTCGAGGCGTATTGTTCATTTAATACCACCTGGAGTCTACATATTTCTACTTTAGACTCCCCGAGGCGTATTGTACATTTAGTACTACCTGGAGTCCGTATTTCATTACCTTGTGAGTTCATCACATACTCGTTTACGTAAACTATATTTTCATACAGATAGTTTCACTGGGGAAACCCCTACTTTTACAAAAGAATGAACATACAAACAATCGGGTCTTGGTAGAAGACTACTTTTTACTAGAGAATATAGGTTTTTCTAGGGAGTATACTATTTACAAACATTTGAAATTAGTTATTACACTACATTGTTTCAAACATTTTTATACAAACAAGGATACTAAATACTTATGAACTCACCAGCTTTATGTTGATAAACTCTTTCAAAATAACTTGTATTCTCAGGTCAGCAGTAGACAAGTATAGATGCAGCTTTTAAGAAGATGGAGCACATACAAGACTCAGCTTTTATTTTGATTATACTTTTGGTGCCTTACAAACTGTACAGAACACGCTTGTATTATAATTATTATATTAATGCAATGGATTTTGTTGCTTGTCTTTACTATTATGCATTGTTATGATACTGTACATGACGTCCTCCACCCCAGAACGTATTCCGCCGTTCTCGGTTTTGGGGTGTGACATAGAACGTACGATATATATCCTTGGGCCTAACCCTCACATTGGGCCCAACCCATAATAATGGACCTACCCCTTCCTAACCAATGGGACCAATGGAACATACAATGCAATAGTCACAGAGACAACTAGCATCCTACATAGCATACATTGGGACTAGCCGTTATTGATCCATGGTCCCAACCTAACATGCATATGGGCCTAGCCAAGAATACAAATAGGCCTAGCCCGTCATATAATGAGCATATCCCAACATGCCATGCAAGAGTCACAAAGACAACTGGCATAACAAATCCTAGTGGGTCCGCATTAGTGCCTTCTAATAAGTTTTACATGTGATAATGCAGATAAATCGTTAACACTTAAGTGTATGTGCAACCTAAAGATCAAAGTTGTAAGACTGTTGATGTACATTCAATTTAACAATACAAACCCAAGGAACACCCTAGATATTTTTAAAAATCAGAACAAAGGTTAGGGTTTACATACCTTGTTGAATGTTGTAGTAAACAATCACAAATCCTTTCTTCAATACCTTGAAAGCTAACACCACAATTGGCATGCCTCTGATGGTTCACACTTACAGCTAGCAACAATAAGCTTTTAAGAGAGGAGAGAGGGGATCAATTTTCAGCTATGGCTGTTAGAAAAGAAGTGGCCAAAAATTAAAGGTCAAGGGTGCCTTTGATAGTGCAACATGGAAAACCCTAGTTATCTAATTTGAATAAACTAATATTAAATCAAATTTGTAATTATCCGCCCTCCTATTTACCTACAATGAATATTCTAGATATTGTGCACTATCCTAGAAATCGTCGACCTGCTTCCAAGGAAGGTTTTTGAACGTCTCTTTTTCAACTAGTGAAAAATTTCACTTTAACACTTTCACTTTTAATTAATACATTTAATCCCAAAATTAATTCTAATTAATTTATGATTAATTATCATTTAAATTTAACTATTTTTGGATAACATATTATTTTCATAACATATTAATAAATTCATTTACTGCTATTTATTAATCATATAACAAATCAATAAATCAGTCTCTCTCTCTAAAAGTCATCCTATTCAGTTACTAGGTTTGAGGGCAACCCAAAAGGACTTCCTAATAATTAAAGGTTAAACTAATTTAGTTATTGGCTTAGACACTTAATCCAGTAATCTACCACTTGGATAAATTATTGTCTAAGACACTTAATTTAGGTATTGGCTTAGACACTTAATCTGAACTCTAAACTAATCAAACATTGGTCCTAAGATAAATGATCCAATATTCCTCCATTCTATTTGATATCCTACAAACATAAGAGATGGATTAGAATCAATCTCATTGTCTAAAACATTGTTTCCAGATTTCTTGATTTGTGATAATTACATAAAACTTCAAATTGAACACATCAATTGTTTAGTTAGACAGTAAAAAAGTTAGGGTAAATTGAAGTGCTTGTTTTGGTTATCTTAACTAGGTAAAAGCGATTAAACTAGAGCCTATTAGTTTTTCTTAGTACCAAATTAGATAGAATGCATTCTGAATAACCAGATCTAGGCTGATTACATGATCGGGAAAGTCGATGTAGAGCTGAATTCATTTTTATTTTTGATTTTCATTTAATTTATTTTCACTAAAAATTTTAGTTTTTAGTTTGGAACTTTTCCATCATACTACTCCTCCATTTACGTTAAATACCCAGCCTGACTGAGAGCGGAAATTATATTTGTCGGTCCGAAAGCTGGCGTCATTATACACTGTCACTCTCAATTCATCACTTCCACCAAGTGTAAGAACCTAGTCCTTAGTCCTATGTAGGTACTTAAGAATGTTCTTTACTGCTATCTACTGAGTTCTACCAGGATTCCCTTGATATCGACTAACCGTGCTTAAAGCAAAAAGCCGCATCAGGGCGAGTACATGTCATAGCATACATGATCGAGCCAACGATATAAACATATGGTACTCGACTCATTTCTGCTATGTCGGAATCAGTACTCAGACTCTATGTCTTACTCAATTAGGTATTGCTCTGGATAGGCAATTCTCCTTTCTTGGAATTCCCCATGTTAAAATGTTTCAACACCTTGTCCATGTAGGTACTTTGACGAAGTCCTATTAGTCTTCTATCCATATTTCTCAATATCCTCATCCCCAGAATATAAGCAACTTCTCCGCGGTCCTTCATAGCGAAACACTTCCCAAGCCAGGACTTAACTTCCTACAAGGTTGGAAAGTCGTTTCCTATGAGAAGTATGTCCTCAACATACAACACCGGAAAGCTAACTATACTCCCACTAGCTTTGACATATACGCATGACTCATCCTCACTTCTTGAAAAACTAAACTCTTACTTTCTCATTGAAACAAAGATTCCATCTGCGAGATGCTTGCATTAATCCATAAATAGATTTCTCAAGATTACAAACTCTATTAGGGTACTTCCCATCTACAAAACCCTCTAGCTGACTCATGTAAACATCTTCAACCAACTTCACATTAAGGAAAGCGGTTTTGACATCCATTTGCCATATTTCATAATCATGAAACGCAACTATGGCTATTATAACCCTTATATACTTAATCTTCGCTACTGGTGGGAAGGTCTCATCATAGTCAACTCTAGGAATTTGAGTAAAGCCCTTCACAACCAATCATGCCTTATATGTGTGTACTTTCTCATCCATGTCGGTCTTCTTGTTGAAGATCCATTTGCACCTGACCGTCTTACGACCTAGTACATTTTCAACCAAGTTCCAAACTTGATTGTCATATATGGACTGAATCTCTCCGTCGATCGCCTCTTTCCACTTTGCAGACTCTTGGCCCGTCATGGCTTCCTTATAGTTGTTAGGCTCATCTAAATTTATCAATGTACTATCATTGATAAACATATCACCTTCAATTGTTATATGAAAAACGTATTACACAGGTGGAGCACTAACTCTAATTTAACGTCTCAAAGGTAAGGACTTGTCGGTTGGTTCAATAGGAGTCTCATCCTCAGGTTGAGCGCTAGCGTTAGAGGTTCCATCATCGCTTAACTCTTGAAGCTCTTCAAGGTCAATTCGCCTCCCACTGTCCTCTTGGTATATAAGCTCTCTCTCATGAAAGACTCCTCTCCTCACAACGAAGACAAAATTATCACTCGGTCTGTAGAAGAGATATCCAAAGGACTTCTGTGGACAGCTGACGAAAGTACAAAACTCACTATGAGGTTCAAGCTTGTCTTGAGTCTCTCGTCTTACGAAAGCCTCGTAACCCCAAACCTTGATATGCGCTAACGATGGAACCTTCCATGTCCATAGTTCGAGAGGTGTTTTGGCAACCTTCTTATTTGGGACTAGATTAAGGATATGGGCGGCAGTCCCTAAGGAATACCCCTAGAATGAGATAGGTACCGAAGCTCGACTCATCATGGAACGAACCATGGCCAAAAGGTTCGATTGTGCCTCTTAGCTACACCGTTAAGTTGCGGTGTCCTTGGTGGCGTCAATTGTGAAAAACTCACCACCTCAATCGGATCGAAACATCTTTTTCTTCCTGTCCAATTGATTCTCCACTTCTTGCATAAACTCTTTGAACTTTTCAAAGGTTTCTGACTTGTGCTTGATTAAGTAGATATATCCATATCTTCTATAATCGTCGATAAAGGTTACATAGAAGTGGGTAACATCCCTTGTGGTGGATCTGAAGGGTCCACACACATCGGTGTGTATGAGAACCAACAAACCCTCACCTCTTTCATAACTACTAGTGAAAGGTTACTTGGTCATCTTTCCAAGCAAACAACATTCACACTTGTCATCCAACTTTAAGTTAAATGACACTAACACTCCATCCTTTTGGAGTTGGGCTACACGCTTCTTGTTGACATGTCCAAGACGACAATGCCATAAGCATGCCTTGTCCAAACCATTGGACAAATCAATATTCAATACATTATTTCCGAAGTTGTGAACAACCATCACAGTTTCATATACACCATAACAAGGCAATGCCTTAAAATATAACTTATCATTATAGAAAGCATTTATAGAACCATTTTCATTATTAAATGAAAATTTAAAACCTTGTTTATACAAACCATGAAAAAAATAATGTTTCTTGCCATATTTGACGAGTAGCAACAATTACTCAACTCTAAACCTAACCCACTGCTAAGCATTAAAGAATAAACTCCAATCTTGGTGACAGACGACACTTTCTATTCCCCATGATCAAGTTCATCTTCCCGTGCTCCACATCCCTAATTCTTTTTAAACCCTGTAAA
Organism: Lactuca serriola; assembly: GCF_051521515.1. Lineage (NCBI taxonomy): Eukaryota > Viridiplantae > Streptophyta > Magnoliopsida > Asterales > Asteraceae > Lactuca > Lactuca serriola. The sequence goes on from NC_136415.1 coordinate 156,184,751, forward strand.
TCAGAACAAATGTGAAAACCATATCTTGTATCAAGGACCTAATAAGTCGCATGTTATGAGTTATTAGATTGAATAGTGTAAATACCTGCAAAGGTGGGATTTATCTTTCCATCCTTAATGTCTGCAGGTATTTAGGGAAACTTCGTTTCCAATGCCCCTTTTCATGACAATAGAAGCACTCTGATTCCTTTGGATTGGAGGACAGAGTAGTAGAACCATCTTTGGACCCACTTGAAGAGGATCCATTATGAGATTTTCCCTTGTAATTCTTGGAAGGAGCTTTCCTTTTCTTCCATTTCCCATGTCCAATTGCTAGGACTGGGGTAGTAACAGTAGGAGTAGGTACACAAGACTTGCCTTTTAAACTACTTTTAACAGTTCTCAAAAGGCCTTGAAGCATGCTTATAGTGACTTCCTCCTTGTTCATATGATAAGTCATTTTGAACCGATCATAACAAGGAGGCAAAGTGTGTAGGATAATGTCAATAACCAACTCTTCATCGAAATTGATAGTCAACTTTAGCAAGCGGTCCACATATCTTTGCATCTTTTGCAAGTTGGTCGTGATGGATTCTCTATCCTTCATTTTTTTTGATATCATGGAAGCAATGATTTCATACCTTTCTTGTCGAGCACTCTGATGGTACCTTTCCATCAAGTCTTGGTGCATCTTGAAAGGCCAGTAGTCCACGTAGGACTTCCAAAGCTCAGAAGTCATAGTCGGTAGCATGATGCACAACACCTTTGTCGCATCGTTCTCATGAGCCCTATACTCAGCCAGTTGCTCAGGAGTAGTAGTTTCTTCATCAATATCATTTAGCTCTTTGTTGAGGACATATTCCTTTTCCTCGTATCGAATGGCCATCTGAATGTTTCGAATGCAGTCATTGAAATTCGACCCATCAAAAATGTACTTCCCACATAAATTCATGAGGGAGAATACAAGTCAAGTTTCATTTAAACATTGAATATTTTCATGTACCTATGTGTTATGTGTTTAACCTTTGGATAATTGCATACATCTTAGTTATGTGTTGAAAATGGAACAAGTACTTGTGCAAAAAGGATTTTATCTTGTGTATCTTCATAAAAATCGTGATGAATGTGTTTGTTAACTTATATGTTACATAGAAACTTGTGGACATGGGTTGTACACTCAAAAGTTTCGAAAACATGGCATGTATATATTCATGCATGTTTAACTCTTGGATATATGCATACTATTTTGCTTATAAAACCCACACAAAATTTCAGATAAAATGAAAAGTTTATCATTGGTGATAATATAAAAGTGGTGACTCCCTAGAGTCAAATCAACATGAAACTATTATGACTCAAAGCTTTCAAATCGGTGACAAGGTGCAAAACATAAATACATAGTTTGATGGTTTACTAAAAATAATTATATTTGTAAAATAGTTGTAAACTTGTATTCACTATTTTAATTGTTTATAGGTCAAGATACTATGCTATATTTACACCAAATGTAACAACTAGACATGCTTAATGATGACTATTTTTATAAAGTGTTATAAATAGATTTACCAAAATGGTGTACCAAACAATTCATGACAGAAACATTGTCGTGTCGTAAACTGTGTGTCATAAAAATTCTTAAGGCATGGATAATAATATGCGTGTCATAAAATCGGTAAAACGCGTGTCATATACTGAATAATATGAAACCTACCAACCGCATGTTATAAAACATCTGTCACAAGTTTGCAATAGAAAAGTTATTTCCTTAATCGATAAAGGGACTTGAAATTTGCGTAAATTCGTTAATGCTCTAGTGAGACACTACCTTCATCGTACCTTCTTGGTGTACACCCTAAGTCATGTAGTTATAACTAGAGTCTCCTAGAAGGAGAGTGAGGTAATTGTGTATAGATCTATATGGGGATTCACACTCCCACACCTGAGCTGTTCGCTACAACTATACGGGGCCAGTCTAGGATGACAAATATCTTACTGAAACCGATGGCTAAAGAATGTCATGACAGGAATTTCAGTCATATCAATCATGGTTATAATGAATCACATAGGGATTAACAACATTATTTGGATTTATGGAGAATAAACATTTCACTCGTTTTATAAACTACAAAACTATGCTCTTTTTTTGCTTTCTAGTACACTATTATCACCATTCTGTTCTTAGGGTTTTAAGACTACAATTTTTCATACAACAGAAAATAATGGATTTTCTGGGAACACACTTTTTACAATTGCAAACAAAAAAAACAAAGGACATGCATGCAATTATTCATAGTTTTGGAACACGACTTACAAACCATTTTTCACAGAAAATATCGGATTTTATGGAGTCCTGCAAATTATTACAAATAAAGATGTTACAAATCTTTTCATACAAATATGCATATGAACTCACCAACACTCAATGTTGATGATTTTCAAATGACTTGTATTATCGAACCAGTAAGGGGATACCTAAGAACCAGATTTGTTGCATTTTGAAATTTCATACTTTATGTCATTTTTGTGTAATTTCATGAACAGATACAATATGTAAACAATGTAAGTGTGTTATCTCAGTGTATGTTGTTTGTTTGCTATGTTGCGTCCATATTCAATTGTTGGGATACTATACAATTCCGTCATCTGCCCCCGAATGTTTCCACCTTCCTGGTTTGGGGGTGTGACAGATTGGTATCAGAGCATTGTTTATAGTGAACTAGTATATCTCACCGTACAAGATATACAACTATAAATACAATGGGACTAAAACACTCTGACAAAAAGTATGCTTTAAAATATAAGTATTTTATAAAAGGTATACCTGCACGTGAGTACATTAATAGTAGGTTCCTAATATAGAAAAGATAAAAACTCTTTGGAGGATTTGGACATCACGGCTAAACTTAGACATTTATGTAGTCATATATAGGGTAAATATAGACTGGTCAATTATAGTTATTCGAGATATGACCAACATGTATTTAGGAGTGGTCGAGGTGGACAACAAAATCTAAAACATACCAACTTTAAATCAAAAGGGACTAAGAACAAAGCTAAAAGAAATAAAACACTATAGGGGCATTTTAGTATTCTATCTATTTTCTCATACATATATATTCTCTTACAGACACCATGGCACACTTCCACCAACTAGGAGATCCTTTTCCCCTAAATCAGGGAAACAAGGGATGGATTGAGTAGGATACAGATGAGGATCTAGATGATATGATGAGGAAGAGATCAAGGAGGAGGAGATAGACGAGGAGATTGACGACGAGGAAGAGGAGGAGGATGACTAGGACATAGAGTCCGAAGTCATTGACCCTCCCTACATGGTCAGGGCACGCGCGCACCGATGGGGCTACAATGGCCCTATGCCCCCTGGGCATACGATCTGGACAGGATGGAGCCGACACCAGGGGTAGCTTCCACCCTTCGAAATGGAACGAGGGTTTTATAATCTTAACCATGGAGGATACACGGACCGAGCACTTCCTGTCATGGTCTGAAGGATTTCAAACATCGGAGATAAGGCTCAGACGACAGTCCACCGAGTCATGGAGATGAGGGCTGCCCTGGAGGTCACAGCCTCATGCACTCAAGATCTCTAGAGGGAACACTATCCGAGGGAGCAGATCATCGATGATTTTTCCACTTCGCGAGCATAGGTAAGGGAGTTCCATGGGCGACATCCTACTTTGGAGGAGAGGGTGCAGATTGTCGAGCGTCGACTAGTCGAGCTTCAGGGCGCTTCTACCTCATCACAGATACCACCAGGGACCACTCGTCGTGAGTAGGACTTATCCTACCCACTGCTTGCTATAGACTTTGTTATGGGTATACCTTGGTGCTACCCCTTTTCTTCTCTCTATGTATGTAGGATCGACACTACGTTTAAGTGATTACGCTAGTCGCAGGGTCGTTGCGCTGTTAGATTTAACCATTGATGTACTATGGACCTTTTTAATGGTCAATTTTCATGCATTATGTACTAAAATTTTGTCATTTATGAAGCAAATACGTGTTTTATTTGTGATGTTGTTATCTTCTATGTTCTCTCTTTTCATTTTTATTAGATATAATACCGTTTCAACTATAAGTACAATTGAATCAGCATAACCATTACAAATAAAGGGGTTTTCGTTACTATAAACATTCGGGCCATAATTATGTCAAAAACTCATCGTAATTCCTACATAATTGCTAGAAATGCCCCGAAAGTACAATCACAAAAACAGCACCAGAACACCACCACACCGCCGGCTCCACCAGAAATGGATTCGGACGCATTACAGGTGGCAGTTTCAGTCGCAGTTACTGCAACACTGGAACATATCAACAACAACGACACAAATGGATGAAGAAATCGAAATGGTACCGGGGGGGGGGGGGTTCCAATCACGGAGATAATCAAGGACATTAGAAAATTTGCACGTATAAGGATTTCACCAACGGAAAGCGAAGGCCATTTAACGGGAGTGAAGGCATGATAGCTCTCACCCGATGGTTTGAAAAGATTGAATCTGTTTTTGAAATCTACGACTGTCCAGAAGAAAGTAATGTGAAATTCGCAGCTTGTACATTTTCCGACATGCCCCTCTCATGGTGGAACGGCCATGTCAAGGCTCTAACTCTACTAGTAGCAAACTCCATGGCATGGAAGGACCTCAATAACATGATGCTTGATGACTACTGCCCAAGGGTGAATTACAGAAACTTGAATAAGAGCTATCGAATCTCACAGTAAAGGATTCCAACATTGAAGCTTACATTGCTAGGTTCAGCGATCTGGCACTCTTGTGCCCGAGAATGATCACCTATGAAGGTAAGAAGGTCGAATGTTTCATTTGGGGGTTAACTCCCCTAATTTCAGGGGTATGTGATTGCTACAAACTTAGCAACGTTCGACAGTGCCAAGCGCCTTGCACAAAAGCTATACGACCATGGAGAAGAAAAAGGAAGGAAGACTTCCATCACTGAACCAAAGAAAGGGGATGATAACAAGAAGAACTGGGGAAAGAAGAAGAAGGGGAAACAAACTCAGTAGTCTGTAAAGAAGCAACAAACCATAGCAGTTCACGCTGCTACCACTCCTGCTATACCAACACATACAAAACCATATGCATGGTCTCTTCCAAAGTGTGATAAATGTAGCTTTCATCATAATAGTGCATTCCAATATTTGCAGTGCACCAAATGTAACCGGAGAGGGCACACCGCCCGGTATTGCAGAGCACCGCAACAACAAAACAACCAACCCAAGAACGCTGGGCAAGTCAATCGTGTTATGGGTGCGGAGAAAATGGCCAATTCAAATGAAACTTTCCTAAGGCCAACAATTGGAATGCAGGGGGGAACATGTAGAGTCCTAACGATAGGACATGAGGAGGCTGTAAGGGATCCGACCATAGTCACTGGTACGTTCCTCCTCAACAATATCTATGTATGCATCTTATTTGATAGTGGGGAGGAATGAAGTTTCATGAGTCATAAATTTAAGCACTTACTCTATGAAAGTCCCCATAAGTTAAACGAAACCTTCACGGTAGAAATGGCTAATGGGAAAACTGAAACAACTAACTTCATATTTCTAGGGTGCACATTAACTTTAAATAATCACTCATTTCAAATCAACCTGAGGTCGGTTACTACTAAAAGATTTGATGTAATTATCGGTATGGATTGGTTAAGCCCCCACTATGTCGATATTATGTGCTATGAGAAGGCAGTTCGCTTTCACCTACCAAACGACGAAACCCTGATTATCTACGATGATAAATCCGACGTAAGCCTCCGCCTCATCTCGTGCATCAAAGCATAGAAGTGCTTGCATAAAAAGAGCCATGCCTTCGTAGCGCATGTGGCGGATAAAAAGAAGGAATAGAAGAGCATCAAAGACATCCCGGAGGTGTGCAATTATCTAGATGTCTTTCCTGAAGACCTCCCAGGACTTCCCCCCTAAACGACAGGTCAAATTTCGGATTGACCCGGTACCCAGAGCCATGCCAATTGGAAAATCACCATATAGATTGGCTCCTGCAGAAATGCTAGCACTCACCAACCAATTGAGCGAGTTAGTAGAAAAAGGGTTCATCAGACCAAGATTCTCTCCATGGGGACCTCCGGTTTTGTTTATAAAAAAGAAAGATGGTTCTTTTTCGACTGTATATCGATTATAGTGAACCCAACAAGATCACCGTCAAGAATCGATACCCTCTTACTCAGATCGATGATCTATTTGACCAGTTACAAGGAGCCAATTACTTCTTGAAGATAGATCTAAAGTTCAGATAACACCAACTGCGAGTCCGAGAAGAAGACAACCCCAAAACCGCATTTCGAACCCGATATTGCCACTATGAATTCATAGTAACGCCCTTCTGTCTAACGAATGTGCCCGCTATATTTATGGACCTGATGAACCGAGTCTTCCGACTCTATCTTGACAATTTTGTGATTGTGTTCATTGATGATATACTCGTTTATTCACGAAGTAAACAAGAACATAACCAACATTTGCGGCAGGTTTTGGAGACTCTAAGGGAAGAAAAGTTGTACACAAAATTCTTTAAGTGCGACTTCTGGATCCATAGAGTGGACTCTCAAGGACAAGTGGTCATTAACGAGGGATTACATGTGGACCCACCCAAGATCAAAGTAATTGAGGGCTGGGCAACCCCGAGAACCCCGACAGAGATTAGGCAATTCTTAGGCCTCACTAGTTTTGATAGGAGGTTCATTCAAAAATTCTCCAAGATTACCAAGCCACTCACCGCTCTAAGCCAGAAGGGTGTACCCTTCACCTGGGAGACAAAATAGGAGGTTGCGTTTCAAATCTTGAAACAAGCCCTCTACAGTGCTCCGGTGTTGTCTCTTCTAGAGGGAACATAAGTTTTTTTTATTGTATTGTGACACATCCAATTAGGGGTTAGGATGTGTACTTATTGATGGGTTTTAGCCATAAGAACTTTCCTATGTGCGCATGCAAAACCCTAATGCTTGGATCTAGGCTTTCTAATTAAACATGCTTTGAATCCAAGACTTCTAATAGCTAATTAGGTTAAATAACAACATTGAAACAGATCTAGAATCATACCTTTTAGTTCCTTGTTGATCTTGAGGTCTTGGAGCTTCTAGAGTCACAAATGTCACTCCTCTAATGGCTTACAAACACCAATAGCAAGGAAGATGATTTAGGAGAGAGGAGAGGGGAGGAAATCGGCCAGGGTTCTCTTGCTTGAGGAGATGTGTCGATTTCCCTTAGCTATGGGGTCTATTTATACTTGTAGACTCCTTAAGGGTTACAACTTAAACCCTAATTGGATAATCTTCTCTTAAGGCTATCCAAATCCTTTCCATAGATAAGCCTTGGACGAATTAGCTATCCTTTAGCTTCTAGAATTCGTCCCTTGTATATCTATAAGGATTTACAGTCTAAAGCTTAACTATCAAACAATTGACAGTTTATAACCCTTTATTCAATTAATCTCTTTAAGTCACCAAATTAAGTCTAATTAATTCTATGACTTATATTAATCAAATAACAATATATTATTCTTTATATTATTCTCATAATATATAAATAATATTTACTCTCTCTTAATAAATCATCCTATCAAGTTGCTCTGGTGAAGGCAACCTAAAAGGACCATGCACCACCGGGTCAAATACTTGCCTAATATAGTTGCAGCCTTAGACACTATTCCAACACTTATGCCGCACGGAAAAGTTATAGCCTATGCGTCAAGGCAGCTAAAAACCCATGAAGTGAACTATTCCACTCACGATCTTGAGTTGGGAGCTGTGGTCTTCGCTCTAAAGATTTATAGGAACTACCACTGTGGGACGAAGTGCACCATTTTCACAGACCACAAAAGCCTCCAAGATATCCTGAACCAAAAAGAACTAAACATGAGATAGCAGCGATAGGTTGAGCTGCTGAACGACTATAAATGTGAGATCCAGTACTATCCGGGAAAGGCCAATTTGGTGGCCGATGCTCTATGTAGAAAAGAATACTCGGGTCGCCGAGTGAGAACACTAATGATGGCCATGCATTCCCACTTTTCTTCACAAATCAAGGAGGCTCAATTCGAAGCCTTGAAGTCGGAAAACATCACAAACGAAGCCTTGTTTGGGATGGACAAGAATCTTACGATCAAAGAGGACGGGGTCTACTACCTCATGGACCGAATCTGGACCTCAAAATTTGGTGGGTTCAGGGACGTGGTCATGAATGAAGCACACCAGACAAAGTACTCCATCCGTCCGGGTTCTGACAAAATGTATTTGGATCTCAAACAATATTGGTGGCAGAATATGAAAGCTGAAATTGCTACCTACGTAGGCAAGTGTCTGACTTGCGCTAAGGTTAAGGTAGAGTATCAAAAGCACTCGGGTCTCCTACAACTACCAGAGATACCTGAGTGGAAATAGGAGTGAATAAGAATGGATTTTATAACCAAATTGGCCAAGATGGTAGACAAATTGGATGCCATCTGGGTGATTGTAGATTGGTTGACCAAATCCGCCCATTTCCTGTGAATAAAGGAAATGTATAAAATGGAAAAGCTGACTCGGATATACATAAAGGAGCTTGTGAGATTACATGGCATGCCAATATCTATTATCTCGGATAGAGATAGTAGGTTTACCTCTCGGTTTTGGCAGTCGCTCCAGAGCTCGTTGGGAACGCAGCTCGATATGAGCACCACCTACCATTCCCAGACAGATGGGCAAAGTGAGAGGACCATCCAAACATTGGAGGATATGCTAAGGGCATGTGTGATTGACTTTCGCAAGGCATGGGATGTCCACATACCACCGATTGAATTTTCGTACAACAATAGCTATCACAGAAGCATCAAAGTCACTCCCTTTGAGGCCCTTTATGGATGAAAATGTCGATCACCTCTCTATTGGGCGGAGGTAGGAGACAAACAATTGGCAAATGGATTGGTATCCAATAGCACTTTAGCCGGTCCTGAAATCATTAGAGAAACAGCTGAAAAGGTCATCCAGATTAGGGAACGACTAAAAGCATCCTGGGACAGACAAAATATCTATACAGATAAAAGGCGAAAGCCTTTGGAATTTCAAGTTGGTGATCGCGTACTGCTAAAAGTCTCTCCTTAGGAAGGGAGGATACGCTTTGGGAAGTGGGGAAAGTTCAACCAAAGATACACCGTACCATTTGAAATCCTTGCTAGGATTGGTTTCGTGGCATACAAGCTACAGTCACCACCAAAACTCAACAATGTACACATTGTCTCATGTGTCAAACCTAAAGAAAAGCTTATCTGACGAGACTCTTGTTGTCATGCTTTACGAAATTAAGGTGAATGAATATCTCCATTTCGTTGAGGAACCAGTTGAAATTATGGATAGAGAAGTGAAACGAACAAACCAAAGCCGCATTTCCATTGTGAATGTCCGATGGAGTGTAAAACGTGGACCAGAGTTCACTTGGGAACGCGAATAACAAATGATGCAGAAATACCCCCACATTTTCCCTAGTTCTTGAAGGTTACTTTAGAACAAATTTCGGGACGAAATTCCCTCTAATGGGGGGGGGGGTGATGTTGTTGGATTAGTTTCTAAGTCCATAACTATTTAGGTATGTACTTGACCCGATGGTGCATGGTCCTTTTGGGTTGCCTTCACCAAAGCAACTTGATAGGATGAATTATGGAGAGAAAGGATTAATTTTGATTTATTAATATATTATGAGAATAATATATTAAAGGAGAAATCATATTGTTCAATTAATATTAGTCGAGAATTAATATGATTTAAGTTTGTGGCTAAAAGAGATTAATTAAACTTAAGGGACAGGAATAGTAATTATAAGATAATTACAATTGGGCTATGGATTACCTTATAATATAAGGTTGGATGAATTCTATGGGGAAACCCATTAGAAATCATCCAAGGCTTATTAAAAAGGGGTTCATGGGTTGCTTAGGGCCTAAGCATCCAAATTATGGTTTCCTTGTTGGATAACCCTAATAGCCTGACTATTTAAAGAACCCTTAAGCCCCAAAAAACGTGGTGAACTTGTTCTCTAGGGTTTCCACACGTTTTGGGCAGCCTCCTTCTCTTCTCTTCTTCATCCTCTTGCTCTTGGTGTTTGTGAACCATTAGAGGAGTGATATTTGTGACTCTAAGCTTTCTAAAGTCATTACAAGGAGGATTTGGGATTGTTATTGCTACATAACAATCAAGGTATGATCTAAACCCTAATTCTTATGCTATATTGATTATCATGTACTTGATCTAGGGTTTGAAGTCTTGGATGAATTGCATGTACAATAGAGAAACCTAGATCCAAGCATTAGGGTTTGTATGAGCACATAGGATGTTCTTATGGCTAAAACCCATCAGTGGTATCAGAGCCTAGATTGGTTTCTATTGTATTGATGCCTTGGTTATTTGTTCAAGCCTTAAAAAAATCAATTTTTTGCCTACTGCCTTATGAACTCGGCGAGTTCCAATGTGGACTCGGCAAGTTGGCCCCTACTCGGCGAGTCCATAGAGGAACTCGGTGAGTTCGAGCATCAGAAGGAGGCAGTTTCGGGATTTCTTGCTGTTTTACTCAAAGGTACTTGCCTTAACTGTTATGCGTCATTAAAATTCAAATTTTAATCATATTTTGAGTGTATCCTTGATTAAACAAAAGATAATTACCAATTGATTAGATAATAGCTTCCTTATTTGATTAAAGTTTGATTATTTGTATTAATTAGGTAACATATCTTGCAAGAAATTGATTTTAGGACAAATTAGATAATAATTAGATTAATTGTTTAATTTAAGTTATTTGCTATTTGATCCTTGTGTTTTGAATAGTTTCAAAACTTGCCCTCAAGTTTTGGAATTTAAATTTTGATTAAAAGGTTTGATTTTGAAATATTTAAATTCTAAACCCTAATGTTTTGAAATGTTTCAAATACTTGCCCTCAAGTTTTGGAATTTAAAAGTTGATTAAAAGTTTAATTTAGGAATGTTAAATTCTAAAACGCTAGTATTGTTTTGAAAAGTTCAAATCACACCCTTATGGTTTTATTAATTAATTAAAGTGTATAATTAAAAGAGATTTAGTAAATCCATAAAGTTTTGGTGTACAATTTAATTAAATTAAAAGTATAATTATTAAATTAGAACACCTAGTATTTTAAAAGTGTAAAATACACCCTATGCTATATATAACATTAAAAGTCTAACATTATATATATGTATGAGTAAAAGTCAGTCTTACCGTTAGTAGGCCTCATTCACGAACTTGGTCTATAAGGGGTGTTTAAGGAAATTGCCTATAAAATGGCGATTGAATGGGTATCCACTCTTACCCACCGCACTCTTGACTAGTGGAGGGTCGTTAGCCGAACGGGTAGGATAGGACAAAAAACCTTCCATTATAAGTATAATGAAGTACAAAAGTAACTAAGTGTTTTACAAATTCCCAATCTTAGTTACTTTAGGCAAAAGTGAATTGATGCAATTCCATGAAATTACACTTTGTGCTCTTGCGAAGACATTAATGGAGCGTGTGTGGTTAATCGGCACACTAAATGGTTCTAAGCAAAGGTAGCAAAGGGTGACTCAATGTTTGTCATAGTTCGGTGGAGCGTGTGTGGTTTATCGGCACATCGAATAGGTGACTGTAACATGTGGGGGCACCATGTAAGTTTGCATGGTTATTCACACCCGCTTTGTGATCCTCGGCATCCCAGTCACAAACTAGAGGGGCATATCGAGATTTAAACATGCCATTGAAATATTCAATGAATCTCAAAGGATTTAGGAGTTTTCATAGATTTAAAACTTAAATTTCTTTTTCGTTTTTCATGGTGGAAATTAGTGAATCGTCATTCACTTATTCTGCAACTAGATTATGACATCCCTTTTCTAGGTTGTAGCATATTGTGTTGGGTCCTAGCCTTAATATCTCATTTGGGTGATTTATAAAGGACTCAATCGATCAACTAACTTGAATTTGTTTTCTCCCATTTTATAGATGTCACAGTTTGACAACTATCGTCTTCCCAAATCCCGTGGAACAAGCATTCCACATGAAGATAATATTCCATGATTCCATCGAGGAACAAGAAATCATGCTTCACTTCCTCCTCCTCCTCCCGTTGTTCTCCCTAACCCACAAGATCAAAGAATTGAAAGGTTCAATGTCACTAAATCCCTATTGGAAATGAAACATGAAGATGGTAAACCCGTGTGTGCCCACGTTCTAGGAATGAAATCACACATCGATAGGTTGATAATGTTGGGTGCGTCATTCCCGGATAAGTTGGCTGTGAACTGGGTTCTGCGGTCACTTCCTGAATCATATAATGAGTTCAAAAGAAAGTATTATATGATGGATCATGACGAAAACCTCATTGAACTAACTTACATGCTCATTGCTGCTGAATCAGAAATGATTTGGCAAAGCAATGGAGCGTATTTGTTGGGAAAGTCAACCAACCATGCTTCGGAGGGCGTTCTAGGAGAACTGACCAGCGTTTGCTGCCAAGAGAAAGGGCATTGGATACAAGTCTGCCCTAAGAGCCTGAAGAGTCCAGAAGATGGGAGAGTCAAAGAATATGGCTGTGCTTCAGGTAAAATCCACTATCTAATTCCATTGAGTTCTTATTCGTTGATTCTTAATACATAATGTAATAAGATTGCATTTTAATGTTTTGCATGATCAGTGAAAAGAGAGGAAACTTGATGGAAAAGCAAGATGAGTCTAATAAAAAAGAAATGGATCTCGATCGCATGGACTTGAAGATTAGATTTTGAGCTAGGAAATTTATAATAGAGTTGGTAGGAATATTTGATTGCATAGTTTTTCAGTTGATTTTGCATTGTAAGGACAAATGTTTTCCGCTGCTTTATGAATAAAATAAAATTTTGATTTGACTCATTTATTTATTTATTTATTTCCTTGCAATAAAATCGTTATGAAAAATTAATGTTTGCATATTTCTACAACAGATGGATGTGATTCTTAGTTATGATAATTGTGGAAATGTCGAGAATTTACCAAACAGGGAGAATTTCTGATCACCCAAGTTTCAGTTGGACATAAATTTGGAATCACGCAACATGGTTGCATGATGAATGAGAAATTTCATATTTGGAAATTAGACTAATTCGTTGACAATGTGTCAAGTGAAGGACTAGGAGATCGAGTACACAAAGTTATGTGTTGATCAAGTCCACCGCAAGAGTAACAAAGATATTCTTCATGATTTACTGAAGGTTTAGTAAATATGATTATACTTAGAAGATTAAGTGTAATTCTGAATTGATTGAAAAGGTTTAAATCAATAGCAGAACGAATAAGAAGAATCAAGTAGGCAGAAAGATAAAAGTTTCTCTATTCTAAGAAGAAGGGAGAGTACCTTTTATGCTTTATGATAGGTCTTAATGATTAAGAACCATATCTCAATTGATCCTCTAAATGAATCTTTGTGCAATTGTATGTCTAAGAAAGAGGAATCGGGAATTGAAGAAATGTTTAAATCAAGAAGTCAATCATACTTCGTTCCAAAAAAAGTCTTAGAGTTAAGATTGTGACATTGAGTGACAAGTCTTAAGAAGGTTTATGACATTCATCAAATGTAGAATTTGGAAAAAGGTTTTCTTATTTGGAATTGGTAAGTTGTGATGTCTTGGATAAGATAAAGACCAACTAGGACCAATTTTATATGGTGTTTTGTCTTGATAAAAGCTACACTAACTCTTGAGTATTAGTTCGTCAAGAAATGTTTATTGACAAGAGAATCTTATATGTCAATGAGTCAGTGGGAGTCTTAATGGTCTTGAAAAGATTCAAGAACTAATCAAGAATAACCTTATCGACCATCACTAGCACACGAGTAGAGGTTTACAACCTATCGTGTTGACATTATTTTGTTTCTGTGCCGTGCCAATCGAGTTAATTATGCATATGATTCCTATGAGTTCTCATTGAATGAATAAAAGGCAAGGACCTTGATCAATGAAAAGTACATTGATAGGAAAGGTTGAGCTGCTTAACTACTTAGAAGACATGGTGGGCAGCCGTGTTACCATAAGGCAAGAAATCAAGATTAAGAAAGTTCGGTCCATATGAGTTTGAATTTGTCGTAAACTTTGTTTTTGACAAATTCACATGGATAGGAACACATACACCATTAAAATCTAAGTGTCATAAGATTCCCTCCTTCATAGAAATGACTGTGAGGAAATCCTTTCACTAATAGAGATTTTAAGAAGATAGTGATTGTGAAATTGTATTCTCGAATTCGATTATGGTTACGGTATCCCTTTCCATGATTCGAATTGTGAGATTTGGAAATTAGTCTTAATTTTTTAGACACACATATGAGCTATCTAAAGGAAAGGTGTATAAGCTTAGATAAAGGATTATCAAAGCATTAGAAACATGAACTTAAGAAATTCAATATGTATCGTTTTTCTGAAAGTTAAGTTGTTTCTGAATACATGTGAAAGCTAGTGGGAGCATAAGTGTTATGTTTATAATAATCATCATGATAGTGGGAGCATAAATGTTATGATTGTATGATTATTAAGGCAAGTATTGCAAGTTAGCAATATTAATTATAGAAAACAAGAGTCATACTTCGCAAAGTTGTAAGGGTTGAATAGTTGTTTTGCTTTAATTAAGGGAGAGAATATTATGCTTCATTTCAAATCTAAAGGCTTAGGTTGTGGAATATTAATAAATTTAGTCAAGGATACATAGTGTGTTCTTAAATTTCGATTATGATTATGGCATCCCTCTTCAAAATTCGAATTATAAGAACGTAGCACATAAAATATTATGGCAGAAGATTGATAAAGTATTAAATCTTCATGTAAGACATTATGCATCGTGTCCCATACGCTTCGGATATAGGATCGATTGCAAATGCTATAATATTTGACCATTCTAAAATTTTTTCAAATGTCTAGCGCATTTAGAGGAAAAAAGGACAGGAATTGGTTTTGACTAAGATAATCAAACAACTATCAAAGGACAATCCAAAGTTCGCCGAGGATTGATCGCTTGTGAGTAGTTGGAAGTATAGTATTGGATGGACCATATCGACATTATTATGAATAGAAAAGATTCTATTAAGAATGAGTTGTCATATGGAAAATATGGAAATGTTTCCATATTGGGAGTTGGATATTGAGAATCAATGTCTAGATTAGAAACTTTTATGCAAAAGGATGTTCAAAGGAATGTACTTTGAGTGAGAGATATCACATCTAAGGAATTGTATTGTAACAAGTTCCGATAGAGGACTTTGTAATATCATTGACAATAGTCATTGTGACTTTAGTGCAGTAACATTACGAAAAGATCATTGCATAAAATGTTAGAATCTAACATATTCTATAAGTGGCAAGAATTTGATATTCTTTCACTTGTGAAAAGGATTAGGAGTTGTGAAATGAGTATGATTGGAAATGTGTTCGTTTGATCTATTTCACAAAGTAAGAACCATAGGTAAACATTGTGTGCATGCTAAGAGCATGGGACAAGTGTAATAATTCAAGTAAGAAGTTGATTACCCGAAACAACAAATAATGAGTAATCGATATGGTGATAAATAAAAGGTGGTTTATTTATACTCAAAGGATTGAGGCCATATGAGATTAGTATTATCCTTGTATTTCACTTTGCATGTTTTGACTTCCTGAATAATTTAATTAGTTGAGAACAATCAAATTATTCAAACGGGCCACAGTCGTTCATATGTTGGAAGTAGATATGAATGAAGACTGTGATGAATTGGTGTGTGGATGGTCTAAAGAGTATTAGACATAAGAAAATGTTTGCTGCAACGTTCATGAGTGCTTATAAATATGATTTGAGCATTGGATTAAACCCACACTCACTTGGATCACTTCATGGATTTTATCCCGAGTGATTGGTGAGACGATAATATCTTATATTCTTGAAACCGAGATGTGTGAGTTGTATGTTGCGAGTCAGTTGCACATTGATAATATGTAAACGCACCAGTAACTTGGTGTTATAAAACAAATTGTTGTGTGTGATTTGGTGAGTGAGTGCAAGCGAGCATTGAGTCAAAGTTTATCGGTTCCTTTTATCCAAAGTAGGATAAAAGCGATATCTATGGGCCTCTCGATCATTTGGTGATGGCACCTAAGCGCTTGGCCAAGCCGGGACTAAATTGATGAAATTCAATTGTAGTCTGTTGTCAGTCGTCATAAATCTGAATTCGGGAAACAGCACATAGACAGAGAGAATGATTTAGATCCATGTCTCAGTCTATACGATATCTAGAATGGAGGAATATATGATCCCTTATCTAAAGGACACGCGTATCTAATAAGATCAAAGTAGACAGCGGCTTTAGAAAGCTACGATTGCAGATCAGGATCTGAAGTCATATGCGGAATAGTTATTAGACTTATCCAAGTGGGAGACTGTTGGATTAGTGTCTAAGTCCATAACTATTTAGGTATGTAGACCCGATGGTGCATGGTCCTTTTGGGTTGCCTTCACCAAAGCAACTTGATTGGATGAATTATGGAGAGAAAGGATTAATTATGATTTATTAATATATTATGAGAATAATATATTAAAGGAGAAATCATATTGTTCAATTAATATTAGTCGAGAATTAATAAGAATTAAGTTTGTTGCTAAAGGAGATTAATTAAACTTAAGGGACTAGAATTGTAATTATAAGATAATTGCAATTGGGCTATGGATTACCTTATAATATAAGGTTGGATGAATTCTATGGGGAAACGCATTAGAAATCGTCCAAGGCTTATTAAAAAGGGGTTCATGGGTTGCTTAGGGCCTAAGCATCCAAATTAGGGTTTCCTTGTTGGATAAGCCTAATAGCCTCACTATTTAAAGAACCCTTAAGCCCCAAACACGTGGTGAACTTGTTCTCTAGGGTTTCCACACGTTTTGGGCAGCCTCCTACTCTTCTCTTCTTCATCCTCTTGCTCCTGGTGTTTGTGAACCATTAGAGGAGTGACATTTGTGACTCTAAGCTTTCTAAAGTCATTACAAGGAGGATTTGGGATTGTTATTGCTACATAACAATCAAGGTATGATCTAAACCCTAATTCATATGCTGTATTGATTATCATGTACTAGATCTTAGGTTTGAAGTCTTGGATGAATTGCATGTACAATAGAGAAACCTAGATCCAAGCATTAGGGTTTGTATGAGCACATAGGATGTTCTAATGGCTAAAACCCATCAGATGTCACACTAGCAAATTCAGGGTTGAGATGGTGTTTCATGTACAAAAATTTCCTCTATGTAACTTTATAACATCAAATTAGTGAAATTCAAACTACAATGTTATTGGAATACATACGAGCATACATTGTGAACCAAGTTAAAATAGCCTCTTTCAGGCCCAAAAACTTGATCCAATAGCTAAGCTCAATCAATTTTATGCCTTGGTCCATGAATTCTCGGCCCAGTACCCTATTGGGCCAAAAACTCTTCCTTGGGGCTTATTGGGCCGAAAAGTCTTCCTTAGGTTAAAAACCCTCTTATTAGGCTCAATTAAACCTAAAAAGCCCATGCATACCCCGCAAAGGAACACCCTTCTACCTTTGGGCTTTAATGGACCGAAAACTCCTTAATGGGCCAAGCCAAAATCGAAAGCCCATTTAAGAAGCCGTGAAGGCCAAAAACCCTACACGGTTTCGGTTAAGGCTTGAGTAAAACAAAAAAAAGAAAAAAAAGAAAACCAAAAATGCCTTGCCATGTCATTTTTACCCCACATCCAACCAAGCCATGCACCATCATACTTCCAAGCAAGTATCAAATCAAACATCCAAAAAGTCAAACCCGCCCCCTCTTATGTTTGCGTCCGAACATATACACACACACAGCCACCGCATAATTTCATTTCCCCCACTTTGCTCTCAAGGACTTCCAACCATCCCTTCTCTCAAAAACTCAAGCTTCATCACCACAAAAAATGGTCCTAGGCATCTTGGTAAGTTCCTTGAGAAACTCAAAGTGTTTTGTTACATGTTTTTGTTAAGATCATTCCATTTACAAAGTTATTTTTCGTTTGTATGACCCTTAGAACATCAACTTTTCGAGAATTTCACCAAGACCAAGGTAGGCTAGAAAATTTCCTTCTTCTTCTTCTTCCTACAACACAGAATCAAGGTGAGCTTCATACCCTCATATTTTCGTATTTTTCATGTTTTTCGGGGGGTGAATACAAGTTAAGTTTTGCTTAACCAATTGATATTATCATGTACCTATGTGTTATGTGTTTAACCTTTAAATAATTGCATACATCCTAGTTATGTGTTGAAAATGGAACAAGTACTTGTGAAAAAAGGATTTTATCTTCTGTATTGTAACAACCCGAAATTTCATATCACTTCTTGTAATCCAATTTGATCAACCAAACGTCGTTTCCAATTTCGTTTCCGATTTCACCATTTTAATTAAGTCATTAACTTGTACGTATCTAAAATGACTTAATGGGTGTCTTAATACAATTAGAAATCATTTTAACACCCCACTTTAGTGATCGGAATATTCCTAGAATTTACCATATCGGGTTACGGCAATCTAATCGGGTACGACCAAAAGCCTCGCCTAACGCCGGTATCGGGTAGAATTCCACCGTATCCAAAACTTAGACACTATATAAAGTATTTTAAGACTCCATTTGAAGCCTTTGGCCATTTTCTCATAAAACTCTCTCAACCTCTCTCCTCATCCATAATCAAAGGTCCAAAAACAAAGAATTAAGGCTTCAAATCAAAGAGGTATCATCCCTAACTTATTATCCAACCTCTTTAGCCTTCAAATTGATGTTTAAATTAAGTTTTGGGACCAAGAACATGAGTTTACGGCCAAGGATCAAGCTTGGGCCATAAACTCCTCAAAATGGGGTTTTTAAGCCAAATTTACCCTTCCAAATCATAGTTGGGACTTAGATATGACCTTGAGGCTTGCAAATCTAGACTTGGAACACATTAAACATGAATTATAGGGGACAAAAGAGAGTTTACAGCCAAGGCTCCTTCTTGGGCCGTAAACTCCTCTAAAATGGGGATCAAGTGCCTTTAAACATGTCCAAATGCCTTGTAATTTAACCAATGGCCTTGTGGTAAATCCTAGAATCATCTAAAAATGGTTTGGAGACCTTAAACACACCAAATGCCCTACATAAGTGAGTTTACGGCCATAGAACACCTCCTGGGCCGTAAACTCCTATAAGTGTGTCAAATGATGCCTTAAACCACCCCAAAGGTTTGGATAAATTCCTAGAATCACATGTGATTGTTTTAAGCATCAAAAACTAATTTTTCTTACCCATATTAGAGTTTACGGCCAGTGAGTATGCATCTGTGCCGTAAACTCATACAAAGGTGTTAATTGAAGCCAAAAATTGATACCAAGCCTTAGAAAATTAGTTAGAATCACATTTGATTGTCCTTTGTAGCTCAAATTAATCATTCTTGGCCATGGGTGAGTTTACGGCCGTAAACTCCAAGTGTGTGGCCGTAAACTCCCTTTTAAATGGTATAATTAAATTTAATCCATTCCAAGGCAATTTAGAAATCCATTCCAACAATCCCCATGTCCAAACAAGCCATTAAACACCCAAATTCACACCAACATGAGTTTACGGCCGTAAACTCATGTATGGGTGTGTTTTGTGGTTGTAAACTTAGTTAAATGTTTACTCTTGGGGAGTAAACTCAAGTCCCAAGTCCCTAGTGCCAATACATGTCCGTAGACGTAACCCGGGTCACTCCAAACTCTCGTTTTGAGGTGTTTAATCTCGTCAGAGTGTAATATTCCATTTAATTAGTGAATGTAACCCTAATTAAATATATATGGACATTATTTCATTTTACATAGGGACATCACGAATAATCAACCCCCGAAACCACGTTTAGTATTCGAAACAGTTGCGATTCTAAGTCTGGTGAGTTCATACCCCTACCCTTTTTCACCGTTTTCATTGTTTTCAGGGGGGGGGGGACACAAGCAAAGTACAAGGGTTCTTGTACTCAAAAATTATTTTGTGTGTGTGTGTTTCACAATTCATATGCTTTTAATACTGATATACACAACTGATAACCAGTAGAACATGCAGATCCCATAAACATTTATTTGTGAAATGGGTTTTATAAACTGTTATGTTTATATATTTCACAAATGGTTTTCCACATTTTATCAGTTAAAAGCATGATATTAGACATTTGAATATAATTCCTGTACACTGTCTTGTCCTCGGTAACATTCCACATAGATACGCGAATGGAGGATTATCATATTATTACTAGTAAATTTGTTATTCCTGTATGATTGGAGACACGTCCTCGGCGAACACTCCACAGAGATACGCGAGTGGAGGACTACACCCGTAACCAGAATCTCTGGGATTTAGAGAGCGTGACTTGAGTGTATAGATCTATACGGGGCTGACTACCCCACACCTGGCTGCTAGCTACAGCCGAACCGAAATGGTTCAAGGGTGACGAAAGTCATAAGGTTGTGGACTACTTATTGCCACAGGTTCAGTCTCTAGTATGGTTATGGAACTCGCAATTAGGATAACAGAGATTTACTTATAGTAATAATGAACCACTTATTACATTTTACAGATAACCAGGTTTTGGTTTACATCTTTTACATCTTTCACATCTTTTACATAAGGTAACCAACATTCAGGAAAGTATGGGACTTTCCTGGGGGAAAAACAATGAACATAACACGAATACATCTTTTACAATGATAACCAACATTCAGGAAGGTATGGGATCTTCCTGGGAAACCTTGTACATAACCAGGTCTAACATAATACATCTTCTACATCGAAAATCATCATACAGGAACGCATGGGGTATTCCTGGGTAACATATACATAACCAGAAAAGTGTAACAAACTGAATAACATTACGTCGTTTACAATAACTGACATTCAGGAAAGTATGGGACTTTCCTGGGAATACACTGGCACGTAAACAAAATAGTTTAACGAATTGGATAATCAAACTATACTTCACTTTTGTGAAACGACAACCAACTTTTAAGAAAATGTGGGATTTTCTTGGCGTGTGTTACATTTTCAGAAACAGAAAGGAAACATATACATTTTTACAAAACAAAACTATTTATGAACTCACCGACGTTATGCTGATTTTTAAACCGCTTGTGTTCTCAGGTCAACGATTGTACAGGTACCCGAAGACTTACTTGATCCAGGATGGTGTGCTGCAAGCTCGTTCGTTTTGTTTATATCTATACTATGTATCACAACTGTATAAACTGTGTCTTTTGAAACAAATTGTAAAACTTTTAATATGTAATGTAATGTTTGTTTCACTTTACTTACTATGTACATTGGATTTGATACTCAACGTGGAGTCAACGCCGGAAATGTTTCCGCCTTCGGTTTTCGGGGTGTGTCAGATTGGTATCAGAGCCCTTGTTTATAGTGAATAAAATATACCAAACCTTACATGGTATAAAACTATTAACACTAAAGGGCCTAAGTGCTCTGAAATAAAAGTATCTTGAGACTATAAGTATTTTCAAAAGTATATAAGTATACCAAATCGTCGAGATCCGTAACTATAAGTAGAAAAAAAACATAAGTAAATGGGTTTTGTGTATTGTGGTTAAACCTGGGCAGTTATGTAGTCGTGTCTAGGATCAATATAGCCTGGCCAACTATATTCATTCGAGACACGGCCAACATCTGCTTGGGAGTGACTATGGTATAGGGCATGCCTAAAACTTACCTTAAACGCCACAAACATCAAACTTGTATCGTAGCGAATCATGAAATACTATAGGCGTATTTATCGAATCAATTCTTTGTAGAAATTCTCGTTCACGTATAGACCCCCGATCATTCCGTTAGCGATAGTTTATCTGCTTCAATAATTCTTTCCTATTTTATCGCTTATTTGGAATAAATATCTGTCATATCTCTCGATTCAATTCAGAGGACTTATCATCCTCTCTTTCTTGATCTTATTAGATCAAGATGCCTCCCAGAAAGAGACCCAACTCAAACCCTCCGCCACCACCTCCTTGTGAAATTGATCCCGTGTTATTTCAGACAGCTGTTACTCCCGCGGTGGCAGCTGCCATGTCCCAATTGAACACCGGTGGTTCCGGTGGTTCAGGAGGTAGTACTCAAGATCAAGAAGGTAATCAAGGAAATCGAAGTTCCTACAAGGATTTCATGAATGTGAAGCCTTCATCCTTCGATGGCACTGGTGGTGTCATTTCCTTGTCCCGATGGTTCGAGAAAATCGAATCCATTTTCGAAATCTGTGCCTGTGCTGAGTCCGACAAGGTTAAATTTGCGGCTTGTACCTTTCTCGATAAAGCCTTGACTTGGTGGAACGACCGAGTCAAATCCTTGACCTTACCCGTAGCCAATGCCATGGGCTAGGACGCCATGAAAGAACTCCTCCTTGCCGAATATTGTCCTCGTGGTGAAATGCAGAAGCTAGAGCATGAGCTCTGGAACCTAAAGATGAAAGGTTCTGACATTACTGCATACACTTCCCGATTTGATGATCTTACCCTCCTCTGTCCTGGATTGGTCACTCCTTAAAGCAAAGAGATCGAGAGGTTTATTTGGGGGTTAACAAATCCAACAAAAGGTCATGTCTTAGCTGCTCGCCCGGACACATATGATAGTGCTAAGACTTTAGCCCAAGCCATAATCGACTATAGTGATGATGTCACAGAAACCACTGCTACCCCCGAGTCGACTAAAAGCAGTGGTGAGAAAAGGAAATTCTGGAAGAAGAAGAAGGGTCAATCTTCTCAAGGATCCTCCAAAAGACAGCAAACAGTAGCAGTCCATGCTGCTACTACCCCCGTTGCTGCTGCTTCTGTCGCGGGATCCACAACTCCAACTCCTACCAGCCGGTATGTTGGTAATCTCCCTCTCTGTGATAAGTGCAAGTATCACCACAACCTTGGCCCCTGTCGAGAACTTTCCTGTACCAATTGTGGTAAAAAGGGGCACACCGTCCGATACTGCAAAGCTCCGGTCCAATCGGCTAATCAATCTTCGGGAGCAAGCGTTGGTCAAGCTTGTTACAATTGTGGTGAGGCTGGGCACTATAAAAGGAACTGTCCCAAGAAGACTACTGTTGACAACATCGGAAGAGTCCTCGCCATGGGACGGGAGGAAGCGGTCGCTGATCCCACTGTTGTCTCGGGTACGTTCCTTCTCGACAACTCGTATTCTAATATTCTTTTCGATTCGGGTGCTGAGAGGGGTTTTATTAGTCATGCATTCAAACATAACCTAAAACATAATTCCCAACCTTTAACCAAAATATTTACCGTCGAGATGGCAAACGGAGAGAAAGAAAGTGCTAGTGAGGTGTTCGTAGGTTGTACCCTTACCCTGAACGATCATTCATTTCCTATCGATCTTATGCCAGTATCCATAAAGAGCTTTGATGTCATCATTGGCATGGATTGGTTGAGTCCCAATCATGCGGATATCGTTTGTTTCGAAAAAGCCATCCGTCTCAACCTTCCTTCGGGTCAAACTCTAGTAATCTATGGTGATAAACTCAGTTCCAACCTTCATATCATTTCCTGCATCAAAGCTCAGAAACTCCTGCGAAAGGAGTGTATTGCATTCTTAGCCCATGTAATCAATGAAAAGCAAGAAGTTAAAGACCTTGCGAGCATCCCCGAAGTCTGTAACTTTCCTGATGTGTTTCCCAAAGAGCTTCCAGGAATCCCTCCTGAGCGTCAGGTCGAATTCCGTATTGACCTAATTCCTGGAGCTACTCCCGTAGCAAAATCTCCGTATCGCTTAGCTCCAGCAGAGATGCAGGAGTTATCCAGTCAACTCAATGAGTTGCTCAGTAAAGGATTCATTAGACCGAGTTCCTCGCCCTGGGGAGCTCCGATTCTATTTGTCAAGAAGAAAGATGGATCCTTTCGTATGTGCATCGATTATCGCGAACTGAACAAGTTGACTGTCAAAAATCGATATCCTCTTCCGCGAATAGATGACCTCTTCGATCAAATTCAGGGAGCCAGTTACTTCTCCAAGATAGATCTTCGATTAGGGTACCATCAGCTACGAGTTCATGAAAGTGATGTGTCCAAAACAGCTTTCAGGACTCGATATGGACACTACGAGTTCGTAGTGATGCCCTTTGGTCTAACCAACGCACCGGCAGTGTTCATGGACCTGATGAACCGGGTGTGTCGTCCTTATCTGGATAAGTTTGTCATTGTGTTCATTGATGACATACTCGTCTATTCCCGAAGCGAAGAAGACCACAAACAACACTTGAGGCTAGTGTTGGAGACCTTGCGATCGGAGAAGTTGTACGCGAAATTTTCCAAGTGTGAGTTCTCGATTCGGAAGGTAATTTTCCTCGGTCATGTGGTAAGTGAGGAGGGTATTCATGTAGATCCTTCCAAGATAAAGGCGATAGAGAATTGGTCAGCACCGAAGACACCTACAGAAATCCGGCAATTCTTGGGTCTCGCTGGCTATTATCGAAGATTCATCCAAAACTTTTCGAAAATCGCCAAACCTTTAACCACTCTAACACAGAAAGGTGTACCCTTTTGTTGGGGTAATAAACAAGAAACCGCATTTCAGACGCTGAAAAGACCCTTGTGCAGCGCGCCTATTCTATCCCTACCCGAAGGGACAGAGGATTCCGTTGTCTACTGCGATGCGTCTAATCAAGGCTTAGGTTGTGTGCTTATGCAAAGGGGAAAAGTAATTGCCTATGCTTCTAGACAGTTGAAAGCACACGAGGTCAACTATACGACACACGACTTGGAGCTAGGAGTCGTAGTCTTTGCATTGAAGATTTGGAGACATTACCTCTACGGAACCAAGTGCACAATTTTCACTGACCACAAAAGCCTGCAACACATCTTTGATCAGAAAGACTTGAACATGAGGCAACGGCAATGGGTAGAGCTACTCAGTGATTATGAGTGTGAAATTCGTTACCATCCCGGCAAGGCCAATGTGGTAGCAGATGCCCTTAGCCAGAAGGAGAGTGCAGGTCGTAAAGTGAAGAACCAGACAATGACCATCCATTCTAACCTACCCATACAAATCCGAGAAGCCCAATTAGAAGCCCTCCAACCCGAGAACATACCGACCGAAGCCTTAAGAGGAATGGAAAAGAAACTTGAGATCAGAGGTGACGGAGTCCATTGTTTCATGGATCGGATTTGGATTCCTAAGTTCGGAGGATTCAGAGAGATAGTTATGGAGGAAGCACACAGAACTAGATACTCAGTTCACCCGGGCTCTAACAAGATGTACTTAGATCTCAAGAAACAATATTGGTGGCCAAACATGAAGGCTGAGATAGCTACGTTTGTGGGCAAGTGTTTGACTTGCGCCAAGGTAAAAGTTGAGCACCAGAAACCCTCGGTTCTGCTCCAGCAACCCGAGATACCCGAATGGAAATGGGAGATGATTACCATGGATTTCATCACCAAACTACCCAAGTGTTCGAGTGGGTATGATACCATTTGGGTGATTGTCGATCGTTTGACAAATTCAGCTCACTTCATTCCGATCAAAGAATCATACAAAATGGAAAGACTCGCGCGAATTTATATCCAGGAGGTAGTCCGACTGCACGGTGTACCTGCATCCATTATCTCTGATCGAGATAGCAGGTTTACCTCCCGATTTTGGCAGTCTCTTTAGAAAGCTCTTGGAACCAAATTAGATGTGAGCACGGCGTATCATCCTCAAACAGATGGACAGAGTGAGAGAACAATCCAAACTATGGAAGACATGCTTAGGGCATGTGTCATTGACTTTGGAAAGTCGTGGTACGCACATCTACCTTTGATCGAATTCTCGTACAACAACAGTTATCACACCAGCATTAGGACTGCCCCGTTCGAAGCCCTATGCGGTCGTAAGTGCAGATCCCCTCTGTGCTGGGCCGAGGTGGGAGATACACAGCTAGCCAAAAGTCGAGTCCCCGATAGTGCTCTCACTGGTCCTGAGATCATCCGTGAAACCACTGAGAAGATCATCCAAATACGAGAACGACTGAAAGCTTCACGTGATCGTCAGAAGAGTTACGCTGATAACCGTCGGAAACCACTGGAATTCCAGGTTGGAGACCGTGTTCTGTTGAAGGTCTCGCCTTGGAAAGGCACTGTACGCTTCGGTAAGCATGGGAAACTTAATCCGAGGTACATTGGACCTTTTGAGATCCTCGCCAGGATTGGTCCGGTAGCCTATAAACTTCGTTTACCTCACGAGCTCAGTAACATCCATCCTGTCTTCCATGTTTCAAATCTCAAGAAGTTCCTATCTGATGAAACCTTAGTGATTCCGTTAGACGAGATCGAGATCGATGAAAACCTAAACTTCATGGAGGAACCGATCGAAGTCATGGATCGAGAAATCAAACGTACGAAACAAAGTCGCATCCCGTTAGTGAAGGTTCGCTGGAATGCCAAGCGGGGACCGGAGTTCACTTTGGAGCGAGAAGACTCGATGAAACAGAAGTATCCACAACTCTTTCCAGATCCATGATTTGTATTAGTCTTGTATCTTGTCTTAAATTTCGGGACAAAATTCGCTCTAACGGGGGGATAATGTAACAACCCGAAATTTCATATCACTTCTTGTAATCCAATTTGATCAACCAAACGTCGTTTCCAATTTCGTTTCCGATTTCACCATTTTAATTAAGTCATTAACTTGTACGTATCTAAAATGACTTAATGGGTGTCTTAATAAAATTAGAAATCATTTTAACACCCCACTTTAGTGATCGGAATATTCCTAGAATTTACCATATCGGGTTACGACAATCTAATCGGGTACGACCAAAAGCCGCGCCTAACGCCGGTATCGGGTAGAATTCCACCGTGTCCAAAACTTAGACACTATATAAAGTATTTTAAGACTCCATTTGAAGCCTTTGGCCATTTTCTAATAAAACTCTCTCAACCTCTCTCCTCATCCATAATCAAAGGTCCAAAAACAAAGAATTAAGGCTTCAAATCAAAGAGGTATCATCCCTAACTTGTTATCCAACCTCTTTAGCCTTCAAATTGATGTTTAAATTAAGTTTTGGGACCAAGAACATGAGTTTACGGCCAAGGATCAAGCTTGGGCCGTAAACTCCTCAAAATGGGGTTTTTAAGCCAAATTTACCCTTCCAAATCATAGTTGGGACTTAGATATGACCTTGAGGCTTGCAAATCTAGACTTGGAACACATTAAACATGAATTATAGGGGACAAAAGAGAGTTTACAGCCAAGGCTCCTTCTTGGGCCGTAAACTCCTCTAAAATGGGGATCAAGTGCCTTTAAACATGTCCAAATGCCTTGTAATTTAACCAATGGCCTTGTGGTAAATCCTAGAATCATCTAAAAATGGTTTGGAGACCTTAAACACACCAAATGCCCTACATAAGTGAGTTTACGGCCATAGAACACCTCCTGGGCCGTAAACTCCTATAAGTGTGTCAAATGATGCCTTAAACCACCCCAAAGGTTTGGATAAATTCCTAGAATCACATGTGATTGTTTTAAGCATCAAAAACTAATTTTTCTTACCCATATTAGAGTTTACGGCCAGAGAGTATGTATCTAGGCCGTAAACTCATATAAAGGTGTTAATTTAAGCCAAAAATTGATACCAAGCCTTAGAAAATTAGTTAGAATCACATGTGATTGTCCTTTGTAGCTCAAATTAATCATTCTTGGCCATGGGTGAGTTTACGGCCGTAAACTCCAAGTGTGTGGCCGTAAACTCCCTTTTAAATGGTATAATTACATTTAATCCATTCCTAGGCAATTTAGAAATCCATTCCAACAATCCCCATGTCCAAACAAGCCATTAAACACCCAAATTCACACCAACATGAGTTTACGGCCGTAAACTCATGTATGGGTGTGTTTTGTGGTTGTAAACTTAGTTAAATGTTTACTCTTGAGGAGTAAACTCAAGTCCCAAGTCCCTAGTGCCAATACATGTCCGTAGACGTCACCCGGGTCACTCCAAACGCTCGTTTTGAGGTGTTTAATCTTGTCAGAGTGTAATATTCCATTTAATTAGTGAATGTATCCCTAATTAAATATATATGGACGTTATTTCATTCTACATAGGGACATCGCGAATAATCAAGCCCCAAAACCACGTTTAGTATCCGAAACAGTTGCGATTCTGAGTCTGGTGAGTTCATACCCCTACCCTTTTTCACCGTTTTCATTGTTTTCAGGGGGGGGGGGGGGGAACACAAGCAAAGTACAAGGGTTCTTGTACTCAAAACTTATTTTGTGTGTGTGTGTTTCACAATTCATATGCTTTTAATACTGATATACACAACTGATAACCAGTAGAACATGCAGATCACATAAACATTTTTTTTGTGAAATGGGTTTTATAAACTGTTATGTTTATATATTTCACAAATGGTTTTCCACATTTTATCAGTTAAAAGCATGATATTAGACATTTGAATATAATTCCTGTACACTGTCTTGTCCTCGGTAACATTCCACATAGATACGCGAATGGAGGATTATCATATTATTACTAGTAAATTTGTTATTCCTGTATGATTGGAGACACGTCCTCGGCGAACACTCCACAGAGATACGCGAGTGGAGGACTACACCCGTAACCAGAATCTCTGGGATTTAGAGAGTGTGACTTGAGTGTATAGATCTATACGGGGCTGACTACCCCAGACCTGGCTGCTAGCTACAGCCGAACCGAAATGGTTCAAGGGTGACGAAAGTCATAAGGTTGTGGACTGCTTATTGCCACAGGTTCAGTCTCTAGTATGGTTATGGAACTCGCAATTAGGATAACAGAGATTTACTTATAGTAATAATGAACCACTTATTACATTTTACAGATAACCAGGTTTTGGTTTACATCTTTTACATCTTTCACATCTTTTACATAAGGTAACCAACATTCAGGAAAGTATGGGACTTTCCTGGGGGAAAAACAATGAACATAACACGAATACATCTTTTACAATGATAACCAACATTCAGGAAGGTATGGGATCTTCCTGGGAAACCTTGTACATAACCAGGTCTAACAGAATACATCTTCCACATCGAAAATTAACATACAGGAACGCATGGGGTATTCCTGGGTAACATATACATAACCAGAAAAGTGTAACAAACTGAATAACATTACGTCGTTTACAATAACTGACATTCAGGAAAGTATGGGACTTTCCTGGGAATACACTGGCACGTAAACATAATAGTTTAACGAATTGGATAATCAAACTATACTTCACTTTTGTGAAACGACAACCAACTTTTAAGAAAATGTGGGATTTTCTTGGCGTGTGTTACATTTTCAGAAACAGAAAGGAAACATATACATTTTACAAAACAAAACTACTTATGAACTCACCAGCGTTATGCTGATTTTTAAACCGCTTGTGTTCTCAGGTCAACGATAGTACAGGTACCCGAAGACTTACTTGATCCAGGATGGTGTGCGTACAAGCTCATTCGTTTTGTTTATATCTATACTATGTATCACAACTGTATAAACTGTGTCTTTTGAAACAAATTGTAAAACTTTGAATATGTAATGTAATGTTTGTTTCACTTTACTTACTATGTACATTGGATTTGATACTCAACGTGGAGTCAACGCCGGAAATGTTTCCGCCTTCGGTTTTCGAGGTGTGTCATGTATCTTCATAAAAATCGGGGTGAATGTGTTCGTTAACTTATATGTTACATAAAAACTTGTGGTCATGAGTTGTACACTGGAAAGTTTCGAAAACATGGCATGTATATATTCATGCATGTTTAACTCTTGGATATGTACATACTATTTTGCTTATAAAAACCACACAAAAATTTGGATAAAATGAAAATTTTATCATTGGTGATAATTTAAAAATGGTGACTCCATAGAGTCAAATAGACATGAAAATATTTTTGACTCAAAACTTTCAAACCGGTGACAAGGTGCAAAACGTAAATACATAGTTTGATATTTTACTAAAAATATTTATATTTGTAAAATAGTGGTAAACTTGTATTCACTATTTTAATGGATTAAAGCCCAATATATTATTCTATTTTTACACCATATGTTACAACTAGGCACGCTTAATGATGACTATTTTTTTAATGTGTTATAAATAGATTTACCAAAATGGTGTACAAAACAGTTCATGATAGAAACATTATCGTGTCGTAAACTGTGTGTCATAAAAACTCTTAAGGCATGGATAATAATATGCATGTCATAAAATCGGTAAAACGCGCGTCATATACTGAATAATATGAAACCTACCAACCGCGTGTTATAAAACATCTATCACAAGTTTGCAATAGAAAAGTTATTTCCTTAATCGATAAAGGGACTTGAAATTTGCGTAAATTCGTTAATGCTCTAGTGAGACACTACCTTCATCGTACCTTCCTGGTGTACACCTTAAGTCCCATAGTTATAACTAGAGTCTCGTAGAGGGAGAGTGAGGTAATTGTGTATAGATCTATACTGGGAATGACACCCCCACACCTGAGCTGTTCGCTACAGCTAGACGGGGCCAGTCTAGGGTGACAAATATCTTACCGAAACCGACGCCTGAAGAACGTCATGACAGGCATTTTAGTCATATCAAGCATGGTTATAATGACTCACATAGGTATTAACATAACTCTTTTGGATCTACAAAGAATATACGCTTCATTGGTTTTATAAACTACAAAACTACGCTCTTTTTTTCCTACTAGTACACTATTATCACCACTCCCACCTTAGTGTTTTAAGACTACAATTTTTCATACAACAAAACATATTGGATTGTCTGGGAACACACTTTTTACAATTTCGAACAATAGAAAACAAAGGGCATGCATGTAGTTATTCACAATTTTGCAACGAGACTTATAAACCATTTTTCACAGAAAATATCAGATTTTCTGGAGTCCTACAAATTATTACAAACAAAAATTTTACAAATATTTTCATACAAATATGCTTATGAACTCACCAACATTCAATGTTGATGATTTTCAAATGACTTGTATTCTCAGGGAACCAGTATGCAGGTACCTAAGGACTGGATTCGCTGCATTTTGAAATTTCATACTTTATGTCATTTTTGTGTAATTTCATGAACATATAAAATATGTAGACATTGCAAGTGTGTTATCTCAATGTATGTTATTTGGTTGCTATGTTTCAATCATATTCAATTGTTGTGATACTATACAATGACGTCACATGCCCCAGAAGTTTCTGCCATCCTGGTTCGGGGGTGTGATCGATACCGAGGATTACAAACAAGGTGTGGATAACCATGAAAATATGTGTGGTATTCTTGATGACATTTATCACCTAATAAATATGCCAGTGAGCCACACATGCTCCACTGATCTATGATAAACATCGAGCTATCCTTTTCCAATTTTTTTAGTCCAAATTAGTGTGTCAGAAGACCACACACACTCAACTAAGGACTTGCCAAGGTGCAAAGTGAAATTTCATTGAATCACATCATTTTGATATTTTTTCCTAAAGTAACTAATATTGAGAATTTAGAAAAAATTTAGTCAGGCAATGGACTCATTGAGTTGGCTCGACTCGTCGCGTTCCTTCATAGGACTCGTTGAGTCCACCAGGCAGAGAGCAGATTTCATTTGCTTAAACTTTGAATAATTAACCAATGCATCAATATAACAGAAAATACCCAAGGCTCTGATACCACTGATGGGTTTTAAGCACTATAACACTCTTATGGTGCACATACAACCCTAATGCTTTGGATCTAAGTTTTCTCAAGTTATATATGCAATTTTATTTTTATACAAAGCATAAAGCCTAACTAGCATACAATTTTGAGATTTACAACATAAAACAAGTTAGATGAATACCTCTTTGTTGTAGCTTGTAGAACTAGGCCTTTCAAGAGATTAGTACCTCAAATGTGATACCTCAAATAAGTCACAAACACCAAGACAATGGTGGATTATGAGAGAGAGGATAGGAGGCACAAAAAATCGGATAGGGATTCTTCTTCAAAGACTTGGCTGACTTTTGGAGTGTTAGGGGTTACATTTATAGAGTGGAATTTTGAGGGTATCATCTTGTAAAGCCTAATTCATTCACTAAGGCCTTGAATCCAATAACTCATTTGATAGCCTTTTGGACCAACTCTTCGTGGACTCTCACATAGATTTAGTCCATCTCTAATCAACATGCATCATTGGCCCAAACTATATGTATCACTGATTTACTTAATTAGTCCCCATTAATTTAATCAGTCTCTTTTGATCAATAAATTAATTCCAAATTAATTCCTTATCAATACAAATTAAATAATATGATTTCTCAATTAATATATTATTCTTATAATATATTAATAAATCTCAAATAACCTATTTCTCAAATACCCATCCTATCAAATTGCTCATGTGACGGCTGTTGGATTAGGTGTCTAAGCCCATTACTATGTTTGATATGTACTTGACCCGGTAGTAGCATGGTCCTTTTGGGTTGCCTTCACCAGAGCAACTTGACTACATGATTAACAGAGAAAAAAGTTATTAAAGTTCATTAATATATTATATGAATAATATATCAAAAGACAAATCATATTGGTTAATTAATATTGGTCAAGAATTAATTAAGAAACAGATTTTGTGATCAATAGATATTAATTGGACCTAGGGGACTGGAATTGCAATTATAAGATAATTGGATTTTGGGCTGATGATTTTTAGAAAAGGGGTGGGCGAAATCAAGGAGGGAAGCCCACCTTGAATTCATCCAAGGCGTTATTCTGGAAGGTTCCTTGGACTGATTAAGGCTTAAGCTATCCAATTAGGATTTTGACCGAAACCCTAGTAGCTCACCTATATAAAGGTCCCTAGGCTTTGCATTTGCAGCTACACCTTGAACCCTAGAGATCAAGAGCCGATTTTGTGCGCCCTTACCCTCTCTCCAAAGAGCGTCTAACTTGCCTTGGTGTTTGTGATCTATTAGAGGTATTACCTTGTGATACTAAAGCTCTCAAAGATTGAAGATTTTGCTACAATTGAAAGGTAATCATCTAAACCTGTGTTATTTATTGAATTCGATTTATGCTAGTATTAGGGTTTATAAGCTTTGGATGATTTTCATGTAAAATTAGAGAAACCTAGATCCAAAGCTTTAGGGTTTGCATGTGCATTATAGGATTAATGTAATGCTTAAAACCCATCAGTGGTAAAGTACACACTTATAAGGCGTGATTGGTTGACAATGTGCCAAGTCATAAGACGGTCAGGTTCAAATGGATCTTCAAGAAGAAGATCGACATGGATGGGAAAGTACATACTTATAAGGAACGATTGGTTGCTAAGGGATTTACTCAAACTCCTGTAGTTGACTATGATGAGACCTTCTCACTAGTAGTGAGGATAATGTCTATAAGGGTTATGCTAGCAATAGTTGCGTTTCATGATTATGAAATATGGCAGACGGATGTCAAAACCGCTTTCCTTAATGGGAAGTTGGATGAGGATGTTTACATGAGTCAGCTAGAGTGTTATGTCGATGCTAAACACTATAATAGAGTGTGTAAGCTTGATAAATCCACATGTGGATTGAAACAAGTGTCTTGCAGATGGAATCTTTGCATCAATGAGAAAGTCAAAGAGTTTGGTTTTGTGCGAAGGGATAATGAGTCCTCTGTATATGTCAAAGCTAATGGGAGTATAGTTAGCTTTCTCTTTTTGTATGTAGACGACATACTGCTCATAGGAAACGACGTTCCAACCCTATAGGAGGTTAAGTCCTGGCTTGGGAAGTGCTTCGTTATGAAGGACCTCGAAGAAGCTGGCTATATTCTAAGGATAAGGATTGTGAGAAACAGGAGTAAAAGACTAATATAACTTAGTCTAAGTACTTACTTGGATAAGCTACTAAATTGTTTTAGTATGGAGAATTCTAAGAAAGGGGAGTCACCAATCCAAAGCAATACCATGTTGAGTAAGACTCAACGCCCGAGTACCGAATCCAAGATAGCAGAGATGAGTAGAGCACCTTATGCTCCCACAGTTGGCTCAATCATGTATGATATCACTTGTACTCACCCTAATGTGGCCTTCGCGTTGAGCAAGGTCAGCAGATATCAAGGGAACCCTGGTAGAGCACATTGGACCGCAATCCATAATATTCTTAAGTACCTTCGGAGGACTAAGGAATGGTTTCTTATCCTCGGTGGGAGTGATGACTTGATAATGCGAGGGTAGAGTGACGCTAGTTTTCAGACTGACCACGATAATTTCCGCTCTCAGTCAGGCTGGGTCTTTACCCCGAATGGAGGAGTAGTGACTTGGAAAAGTTCCAAGCAGGAGACTATAGCTAATTTAACGTGCGAATCAGAGTACATAACAGCGAGCGAAGCATCGAAGGAGGCAATATGGTTGAAGAATTTCATCCGAGACCTTGGAGTTGTGCCAACCAAAAAGGAGCCTATGGAGATTTTCAGCGATAACAAAGGTGCTATTGCCTTGACCAAGGAACCGAGGGATCGTGGCAGATCCAATCATATCGACATAAAATATCATTTGATCAAACATCTGGTAGAAGAGGGACTCCTCATGGTTAATAGGGTATCGTCAGAGGATAACCCGACAGATCCCCTTACAAAGGGACTGAGTAGGGTTAATCACTTGCAGCACACTAGGAGCATTGGGCTGAAGGACGATATTAATTTTAGTGATTAGATAGCCATAGAAACTTGTAATAGATAAATGGTAATTGACATTTTGATGATTAAATAAAGGAGTATTATCTATAAGTAATGTTATTGTCTTATGTCAATTATTTACTATTGTTTCACTTTGCATGTTTTGACTTCCTAAATAATAATATTATTTAAACTATCTATAGTTGATCATACTTTGGAAGTAGGTATGAAAGAAGTCTTTCATGAATTGGATTGTAGACTGTCCAAGCGTTTAGACACAACAAACGTTTGCTGCAATGTTCATAAGTGCTCTTGAAATAAGATTTGAGTATTAGATTAAACCCACACTCAATTGAATCACTTCATTGATTAATCAAGAGTGATTGTGAGATGATAATATCATATAGTCTTTGAACCTAGATATATGGTTTATTGTTTACGAGTGGGTTGTGCATTGATAGTGCATAAATGCATCAGTAACTTGATTTTATAAAACAAATTGTTGTGTACGATTTGATGAGTCAATAGTAAATGCATATAAGTCTAAATTTATATGTTCCTTTTATCCTACGTGGGTAAAAGCAATATCTTGGGCCCCTCGATGATTTGGTTTGACATATGTGCCAGGCCCGATCAGGACTTGATTGATGTGTTCAATTAAGTTCTATGTCAGACGAATCAGAGATGAAGAAACAAACTGCTGGACAATAAGTATGACAATGTTCCATGTGATTTTCCACACGATATCTTGAGAATGGAGGACTATATGATCCCTAATCTAAAGGACGTGTCAGAGTTTGACAGCGGCTTTTGAGAGCTAATATTGCTAATCAAAATTTGACGTCGTACTTGCATCTATAGTTATTAAACTAATCCAAGTGGGAGACTGTTGGATTAGGTGTCTAAGCCCATAATTGTATTTGATATGTAATTGACACCATTGTAGCATGGTCCTTTTGGGTTGCCTTCACCAGAGCAAGTTGACTTGATGATTTAAAGAGAAAGAGGTTATTATGTTTTATTAATATATTATAAGAATAATATTTTATTAGAAGAATCATATTGGTTAATTAATATTGGTCAAGAATTAATTAAGAAATTGATTTTATGATGAAAAGATATTAATTGGACCTAGGGGACCGAAATTGCAATTATAAGATAATTGGATTTCGGGCTGCGGATCCCTTAAAAAATGGGTGGATGAAATCAAGGAGGGAAGCCCACCACGAATTCATCCAAGGCCTTATTTTGGAAGGTTCCTTGGATTGCTTAAGGCCTAAGCTATCTAATTAGGGTTTTGACTGAAAATCTAGCAGCTCGCCTATATAAAGGACCCTAGGCTATGCATTTTTGGCTACACCTTGGACCCTAGGGAGCAAGAGCCAATTTTGTGCCCCTTAGCCTCTCTTAAAAGATCATCCAAATTGCCTTGGTGTTTGTGATCAATTAGAGGTATTACACTTATGATACTAAAGCTCTCAAAGGCTGATGATTCTTGCTACAATTGAAAGGTAATTATTTAACTTGTTTTAGTTATTGATTTTGATTTTTGTATGCAAGTACTAGGCTTTAAAAGCTTTTGATGATTTGCATGTACAATTAGAGAAACCTAGATCCAAAGCTTTAGGGTTTGCATGTGCACCATAGGATTGATGTAATGCTCAAAACCCATCAAAGGAAACCTAAAAGGACCATGCCACTATTGGGTCAATTACATACCAATTATAGTTATGGTCTTAGACACCTAATCCAACAAATCACTAGTCATTCCCCTAAGTGAGGTGAGTGCATCGTTAATTTCAAACTTACACATATTTACATGGATTCTAAATTGCTTAAATTCTATGTATGTTGTCTTGATGTATTTAGTATTTATGTACAACACGATATAGTTATGAATTAATTAAAGCTTATATATATATATATATATATATATATATATATATATATAATCATATTTAATAATATGATTGGGTAGTCAAGGGTTGTGTAAGATAAAAAATGAGAGGCAGTGATAGGGTTGTGTGGGATAATAGCCATGATAGGTTAGTGAGATTTGTATGAAATGATAATTCATGCCTTGTCGTGCCTAACCAAGTACTATTCTGCTGTCTTATCTATTAAAATTACTATTATACTGACGTGCTTATCCCAAATACTACTATGCTCTTGTGCTTACCGTGGTTGTCCAAAGTACTATTTTCCTATTGTACTTATCCTAAGTACTATTGTGCTGCAGTGTCTACCATGTTTATCCAAAGTACTATTATACTGTCATGCTTACCCAAAATATCATCATATTGCTCTGCCTAATAATCAATGAAATATAGATGTCTTCGGAAAAAGGTCCTTTAGGAAAGATCCCTCAAGATCATCATACTAGTATTAAAAAGTGAGGATAACAGTAATGGGATAATTAGTGTATTTGAATGTTGAAGAATATATAATTAAATATTATAATATTCTGGTTTGAAAACCATATGTACACACCAGGTTTCCCAACTTAACCCACTCAGTTTCTTTGTATCAAATATAGCGATACGAAGGTATTGATAGATAATGTAACTATCTGCTGAGAGATTAAAGGAGTTTGTAGGCTTTTAATGTAAATATAGTAAGGTGTATAATATTTTGTTAATGCTTATGTTCCTGTATTGAAGAAGACATCTCGTGTTTTATAAATAAATCACATTTCTTGGAAATGTTTCAATAATGTTATTTTCATGTTTTGGGACCAATTCTGTAAAATCAACCTTTCTAAAAGAATATTTTGAATTAATAAATATAAAAAAATCGGTCCTTTGTGGATGTAAAAATAAGGATGTCACATATAAACATCTATAGGTTGCAAGCCTTTCCATGTTTGACCCAAATTGTCTAGATTAGAGTGTGGTCGTCATCAATTCCCTACTAGTTGACTATAATGTTAGTCCGGTAGTACTTTAGAAGTCCCGACCTCTCATCTTTATTTTCATTTCTCTTTACCATTCACCAACCCATATATTATGAGTATAAAAATACATATACGGTTAAATAAAATAAAATCGTATAATTTCAGATAACACATAAGGAATTAATCACAGATAATAGGCAACACATGACACTTAATTATATAAATACTTTGTAACTATGTGTAAGATGAAAGTAAGTATGCACAAAATTGTTAAAAGTGGATGAATCGAAATTTCGGTATAATTTCGCTTTCGTACTTAAGCTTTTCTTCTGACGTGACCTAGGTTCATATCACTAAGTCTTAGTCTTATATTCCTGGAGAATAATGATAGTCTAGATTCCCCACTAATCCCAATGTTTACATCTAGATCAATCAAGTATGGAAAGACCAGGTAGGATCATATAGGAGGTAGGGTCCATTTGGTATACAATGTATACTGTTTAGAAATCCCCCTTTAAACACCTCACTAAATACAACTTAGACATCATTCCCGTCAGTAAATTAATTAGTATAATGACTTAGAATCACTGATAAATCTTAACTATAGGTTCATAATAATGACTATGACTGTAACTGAAAGTTACACTTGAATAAAATAAGTGTAGCTTAACTTACAAAGCTTTTTAATGAAAATTGGGAATTAAGCAGGGAGAACTCTAATCTGGGAGCTTCTAATTGATGATAATCTAACACCGCGGATGCTGTGTTGTCCAGAGAGAATCATAGGTAATGAGTTGAAAAACGCGGAATTTATAGGGTTGAAAAAATAGTTTGCGACGCGCATTCTATTTGGGTGCTTTGTTCAAATTTTTGGGGCACGGATGCTGTGTTGTCTTTGTGGTGATATTTGTTTTAAATCTAGTGGATGTCAGATGCGCACCGCACACCTTGTTTGTGCATGTGACTGCACCAGGTTTTTTATAAAACATTTAAAAATTCATATATTACTCATAAGGTCTCTGCTTCTACCCGTTTTGTGCCCATGTGTAGCTATTGGCGAGATCTAAAACTTTAATTTAGACTACGTTGGGTAATTTTGACTTTATTTTTGAAGTTATATTTTAAGAAGCTTAAACCGTTGAAGTCCATTAAAAATTCACAACCCTCTCATACGATATCCATTCTCAAATGTCTTTATATCATCATATAGGTATTGGAGAGATATTATAATCACGTTTACATTGTTTCGGCTAAAAATCGACCAATCTAAAATTTGATTTTGTGATAACACAATTGCACTGAAACTTTGGAAAATCACAACTTCCTCTCACGAAGTTAGATTTAGATGTTCTTTGTATGCATGCTCTCGGTTATATGAATACTATGAATTTTGTTTAGATCACTTAGGCTAATAGGTAATCTATCAAAATTCCACTTTTTA
Organism: Lactuca serriola; assembly: GCF_051521515.1. Taxonomy (NCBI): domain Eukaryota; kingdom Viridiplantae; phylum Streptophyta; class Magnoliopsida; order Asterales; family Asteraceae; genus Lactuca; species Lactuca serriola. The sequence goes on from NC_136415.1 coordinate 156,223,770, forward strand.
TGGTACGTATAGTCATGTCGGTTAAATCGCCAAATGTTGAAGAAGCATAACTTATTTATACGTAGTTGGGTGTCAGCGTTCTATATATGTATTGAATTCTTGTTACATATACTCTATGTTTGTTTACGGTTATTTAATCTAAATAACTTCTATAAAAAATTCATTTTTATAGCTTATTTTTTCTTCTTCGTGTAGTCCAAATCTGCGGACGTTACAATTATCTCCCGTTAGAATGATTAAGTCGCAGGATGATCAACAAATAGGGCTTGTATGATGACTCCACAACTTCCCCTTCCATCCTAGGTAAGAATCCCAATTCTTATGTCCTTTTAAATGAGTTTCTATTTTTTTTAACTTATTGACTATTGGCGCTGCTCAATCTTGCACCTGCTATTCATTCTAAATTCAATTTATATTGGAGACTCTTTCTCCTACAAGAATAGACTTAACCTAGGATAAAGTCTTTTACTACAATTACTAGAACATACTGAATGGTCATGTTGTAATGACCTTCTATAGTATAATGGTTAGACTCAGGTTTCTTTTAGACAGACTCTAGCATGCGATATACCTTTCTTCATGTTTTAATGTGATATAATCACATTCTAGCATGTAGCACTTCTAGCTATGGGTTACTTAATCTTAACGATAACTGCGATACTTCTATTGATTGCTTTGATTTTCTTTTCCATCAAGCTAAAGTTGTATGATTCGTTAAACTTACTTCGTAGATTAGTCTGACACAATTCGATATGACCACTAAGTTTAGAATAATATTTATCTTAGTAGTCATTACTGAAACAAAGGTAATAATGGAAGTAAAAATCATAACTCAATTACTTAGAGACTTTTTAACCTTGTCATTTCCCATATCCAAGTACGAGTCCTGCGCTTCATGTTGTATATACTTAACCTAAGATAAAGTCTTTTACTATGACTACTATAACATACCGAATGGTCATGTTGTAATGACCTTCTATAGTATAATGGTTAGACTCAGGTATCTTTTAGTCAGAATCTAGCATGGTATATACCTTTCTTCATGTTTTAATGTGATATAATCACATTCTAGCATGTAGCACTTTTAGCTATAGGTTACTTAATCTTAACGATGACTGCGGTACTTCTATTGATCGCTTCGATTATCTTTTCCTTCAAACTAAAGCTGTATAATTTGTTAACCTTACTTCGTATATTAGTCAGACACTTTTCAATATGACCACTAAGGTCAGAATAATATTTATATTAGTAGTCATTACTGAAACAAATGTAATGATGGAAATAAAAAACATAACTCAATTACATAGAGACTTTGTAACCTCATGGTTTCCTAGATTGAAGTACGAGTCCTGCGCTTCATGTTGTATAGGCCTCTACTACCTTACACACCTACTTATACTTGTCCCAAGTATTGCCTCTCGGTTCGCCAAGTCATCACACAAGAAAATCATATAGCAACTTAACACATCGGATAGTGTAACATAAATAAGGATTATATTACTTCTTAAAATTATTAAGGGTTAATCAAGTTCATCCCACACTATGCCTCTTACTTTAGGCTACATCATTTAACACTATCTATATGAGATGTTTGCATTATATATTGTACTTTGGATAAGCAGTTCCCTATTATTGATCTCTTGCAGCATTGTCTGCTCCATCAAGGATCCTATGGAATGCTCTTTCCTTCAGTATTGGCGACATATTCGTTCTTTCTGCTTCATTTCTCTATGGGCAACCATTCTTGAGATGCCCTGCTTGTCTGTAACGCCCGTAGATCCGGGCTAGTCAAATTAGAGGCAATAAGGGTCGAAAACGACTTTTCGACAAAAGATTATTTAGAATAAATAATCTTAACCAAGTTGTAGATTATGTCACAAGGTTTCCATACATATAAAGAACGTCGAAATCCGAGTTATAACGAAGAAGTTATGACCCGTCGAAGTTTCGCGACAGAACCGGCACGATACCGGAAAGCATAAATAATGAATTTACGATAGAGCGAGATTTAGCCTTAGCAATCTAAACGGAAGTCGTAGAATATGTTAAACTAAGAACATCGATAAAAAGAACGCCCAAATCTGACTCCGTATGAAGACGTTATGATTTTTCGAAGTTTCGGACTAGTAGTGTACAGCCCGAAATTCGAATATTTGATCGAGCAGTTTTTAGCTGACACGACCTAAACGAGAATCGAAGATCTCGTTGAGAGTAGCGTAACGAGAAAAAGATGGGCGAAAACGGATGTCGGATGAAGAAGTTATGAGGATTTGACGGACCAAATCGTGTCCAGGCCCGTTAATAATATAAAATTTAAAATCGAGCCAAAATTAGCCGACGAAGTCTAAACGAAAGTTGTAGAGTATGTTCCCACCTTCGCGTGGATATAAAGAACGTCGAAAACGGAGCTTGTATGCGAAAGTTATGATTTTTAGAAGTCGAGAATGCAATTTGCGAAGGCTGATAAGGAGCTGATGACGTGGCGCATTGTGGGCCGTCCATCGCTGATCAGATCTCGCTTCGGATGAAGAACACGTCGCCCTCGCTTACGCCCCGCGTCCGAAGCCAGTACGCGCCGCGTACCCTCGCCCTGATCTATTCCGAGTGAGAGACAGCTGGAACCTCGCTGGAGCTCTTATCCGATGACTACGCCCCACGTAGGTCCGAGGTACGCCCAGCGTACCGAGGCCTCGCAGGGCTATAAAAGGGGGCCGATTTTCCTTCATTTTTCACACCTTTCTTCACTCTCTCTCTAACTTCTTTCTCTCTCTAAGTGTTCTAAACATCCCCAAACCCTAGGGAACCTCCCTAGCACCCTAGGGAAGCCCCGAGGCTCCCGGAGTCCCGAGAAAAAGGAGTTTTTCGGTTTCGAAACGCTGCTCCAATTAGGTCCCGGTTTTCGATAAAATTCGCTGTAAGTGTGCTACGCTTACGCAATTTTTAATATAGCTTTCATATAATTATAGGAATGTTATTAGGTCCTTAAAATAATTATTTGGGCTATTAAAATGAATTATATCGAGTATTATTAACACTTAATAATACTCGGACTAATGAATTTGTCGCGGTTATCGTTAAACTAAACCCTAGTGGTATTGGTACTAGGTTTTATCGAAGGAATATCGTTTTAAGAGTATCGAAGCGTTGTCCGAGTACTGAGTCACCACCTACTCAGGTGAGTGCATAGTCCCTTTCATCTTACACATAGATATGAAGTATTTTATATAAACTACGTGCTATGTGTACATATTATCTGAATACATGTTGTCTATGTTGGATGAACGTTTTATACATGTTTTAAAGGATTTAAACTGTATACGTATTTCATAAATACGAATATGTTGGGTATGAGATGGGTAGATGAATGATGAGAGATAGAAGATGACGTGAGTATACATTGGCGGCTATAGACTTAGTGCCTATGGGACAAACACCGGTAGCTATGGACTTAGTACCACTTAGACGTTGGTAGCTATGGATTTAGTACCTGTTAGAAATTGGTAGCTATGGACTTAGTACCTATTAGTCAGACGCTGGTAGCTATGGACTTAGTACCTGTTGAACACCGGTAGCTATGGATTTAGTACCTGATGAGTAGGATATAGCAGCTATGGAATTAGTGCTTTACGAACGAACATCGGCAACTATGGATTTAGTGCCAGTCCTATAACCCTGGAAGTAAGGGACTTCGGAATAAACGAATGCAGGATAGATGACTCTTAGGTTAAATCCTTAAGAGTAAAGAAGATAACGGGGATGGGTAATGGGGTTAATTGTTTGATGATTAAACATAACAATTATATTATTGTGGGTTGAAAACCCTATGTACTCACCAGGTTTCCCAACCTGACCCACTCAGTTTATGTATATCACAGGTGACGAAGTGAAGTGACATTACACTGAGAGATTTAAAGAGATATAGATCACTAGTGTAAATCATTGTAAGTTCTGATTATGCTTATGTTTCGGTATTAACGATGACATCCCAAACGTTTTAAAATGAAATAAATACGTTTCCTCGAAAATGATTTAATAACATATTTACCATGTTTTTCTGGGAACAAATTCCGCAACCTTTTTATAAAATGAAGTACTCTGATTTTTATAAAGCATAAACAAAATCGGTCTTTTCTGGCCGTGATTTTGGGGATGTCACAGTTGGTATCAGAGCATTAGTTTAAGCGAACTAGGAATATGGATTTATTTCTAGACTTAAACTTAGAATGCTAAGCAATGATTGTAAGGTGTGAGCACTAGCTTATTTTAGGAATGATGCCTAAATTGCTTTTATGTGCTAAATGCTTTGTGCATGATATGTTGTTAATTGTTCGGATCTATGGTCTGTTGCCGACCGGATCTGGAAACCTTATGTGTTTAGGATTCTAAACGTACGACTACGGTATTAGGACTAGCATGTAAACGTTTCGGAGTGATAAGGATGATTTAGACATCAAGTAAAGGTCTAAATTCACCTTATTCGGTGTATAGATCGAGATGGTAAGGACTCGTAGCGGAAACGTAAACGCAAATGGGAACAGGAACCAACCCCCAGTGGTTTAGCAAATACCTGTTGTAGAAGAAGTTGCGCCTGAGCCAGTCACCATGGCTGGAGTTCAAGCCATGATTCGGGCTATGTTGGCTGAACAAAGGGAAGAAATGAGACGGATGTTGAATAGGGACGAACCTACCGTACATGTTGAACCGACGGAGCCAGTTCCCGAGCAATCCGAGGAAGGGAACTACAGCCGCCAAGTGAGTCAAGTAGGGACTCAAGGTGAGCAAAGGGATGGCCCAGAAGGGAGAAACAACAAGGATGGGCGGATGTACAAGAATTTATTGGGTGCGAAACCGCCAAGTCTCTCAGGAAGCCCGAAGCCGATTGAGATTATGGATTGGATCTCTGAGATGGAGATGGTGTTTGAGAGCTGCAGCTGTAATGAGAAACAGAAGACTGTCTTCGCAGTAAGACAGCTGAAAACTGGAGTCTTGAGCTGGTGGAAGCTATTGGCAGATACGATGCCACGAGGAGAAGCCTTAAGGATGTCGTGGGAAGAGTTTTTGGAACAGTTGAAAATGCAGTACTGCTCGGAGGTAGATCTGATAGACCTAAACAACGAGTTTCAGAACCTGAAGAAAGGGAAGATGAGTGTTGATGAGTATGCCACCGCATATACCGAGAGGATGAAGCTATTTCCCTACTTGGTGCCTACTGAACTCTCCAAGATTGATAGGTTTGCTAACGGACTGCCCACTAACTTTGGCCCAATGGTCAAGATGGCAACTACCTTGAAAGCAGCTGTTAGGGCAGCTAAGAACGTAGAGGCCCAGATAAGAGAAAAAGGTCTAGAAAAAGATAAGGCAGGAGAGAAGCGGAAGTTTGAAGGATCTTCGAGGTCGAACAAGGAAAGAAAATTATCAAAGCTTGGAGGAGGAGATGGAGGTGAAGCAAGATGGTGTGATAGATGCAAGAAGAAGCATGGTGGGAAGTGCAATGAAGAAGTGACTTGTTACAAGTGTGGGAGGACTGGTCACTATTCCAAAGACTGCACACATGATGATAAAGTATGCTACGGATGTGGAGGCAAGGGGCATATGTCCAGAAATTGCCCAAAGAAGAATAAAGCAGTAAGACCAGAAACGCCACCAAGGCCAAGGGCATTTCACATGATCCTCGACAAAGCAGAAAACCGTGCGAGGAATCAAGGATGAGGACTTCATATTGTAACAGCTCAAATTTCCAAATAAATTTTTCATTTAAAATAAGACAATTTCACTCAACAATAGTATTTATTCCAAATTTCATTTCAAAATACAATTTAAAGGATTCCCAAGATCTCCAACAATGGCAGTGTGTACGCGTCACGCCGGCGCCTTCCCACGGTTCTCGCTAGTACCTGAAACACGTACATACAACTTGTAAGCATAAATGCTTAGTGAGTTCCCCAGTATACGACTTATACACATACGCCTTTCCAGGCCCTGACCCTCCGGTCCACAATACATTGCCTTCCGGCCCGTAACATAATTGCCTTCCGGCCCATGACATATCGCCTTCCGGCCCGTATCATATTGCCTTCCGGCCCACAGTATATTTACAACACATAATACATTTAACTTAACACACATAACACGTAGCACATACATCATACCTGACCTTTCTGCCACATAAAATATCGCCTTCCGGCCCACATAAACATACATATCTTGCATAGCATCTATCTTTCTATTTATAACATAAATAACAAATATCATATACGACCTTCCGGTCTCACAGTCAAACCCTTCCGGGTGGAGTATAGTGAGAAAACTCACCTCGTAGTATGTAGGCTAGAACTCTTGAAACTACTCGCACTCAATCCGCCAAACTGCAGACTCCCTATAATACCACATACCCTTATCAACAATCTTATCAAACAAGACAACTGACCCTACGAAATTACATGCAGGTCAACTCTGGTCAACGGTCAACTTGACCTGACTCGTCGAGTGCAAAGGCGACTCGGCGAGTCTAGACGTCCTCCCCAACTTCCCTGTTGTTCCCCTTTCTACCCGTCGAGTATCCCTCCTGACTCGACGAGATCCTCGTGGAAGAATCGCGGGGCCACCCCGACTCCACTCGCCGAGTCTAAAGAACAACTCGGCGAGTCCCAGTGAACCTTCAAGATACTCGCCGAGTCTGAAGAACAACTCGGCGAGTCCCAGTGAGTCTTCAAGCTACTCGCCGAGTCTGAAGAACAACTCGGCGAGTCCATGCCATGCAGTCGATCAACTGCCTCCTGTAATCCGCATGGTTCCGATATATATATATACATGGGACTTCCTGGACCTCTAACATACTATTACTGGGATTTAAACGCTTGGTAACAACATTATAATCTATCTAATCACCAAATGGGTTTCATAAACCCTAGATTCGTGCTCACCATCAAAACAACAGAAATGGGCCAAGTATTACCTGAAGAACGTGATCCCTGTGTCCCTAACCTTCAGAACTCAATCCTCTTGATCTTCCTTTGACCAAAACCTTGCCTCTTCTTGTCTAACAATCTCCTCAAGGTCCCCAATAGCCTTCCCTTCACCTCTAATCGTCCACAGATGCTAGGTGCTTCACAATCGGCCAAAAAAACGTACAGTGACGGCCTAAGAGGCATTATATACGCTCCAAACTAAACGGCTAGGGTTTCTGCTGAACAGCGTCGACTCGCCGAGTCCATATCTGGACTCGTCGAGTCCAGTCGCGCATCCGCGACCAAGCCTGTGGTCCTACTCGGCGAGTCAGGTACCAACTCGCCGAGTCCCTTCCTAAAATGTCCCCAAAAATAGTTTTAAATCAATACCTGAAATACCGGGCTGTTACAATTCTCCCCCACTAGAACTAGACTTCGCCCTCGAAGTCTCACTCTGCGAATAACTCCGGATGTTGCTCCCGCATTTCACGCTCCGGCTCCCAAGTCATCTCCGATCCCCTCCGATGTTGCCACTGAACCAACACCAGAGGTATCTCCTTGTTCCGCAGAACCTTGATCTTCCGATCCCTGATAACTATTGGTCTCTCGGCGTAATTCAGGCTCGCATCCACCTGAATATCCTCTAACGGAACCACTGCCGATTCATCGGCTATACACTTCCTCAATTGTGATACGTGAAAGGTATTGTGAATCTGACCCAACTCTGCTGGCAACTCCAACCGATAAGCTACCCGACCTACCCTTGCAATTACACGAAATGGACCTATGAACCGGGGCCCCAACTTGCCCCTCTTTCTGAACCGGATCACTCCTTTCCAAGGAGAAACCTTTAGGAGGACGAAGTCGCCAACCTGGAATTCGAGCTCGGACCGGTGTCTGTCCGCATAACTCTTCTGTCGGCTCTGGGCGGTCAATAACCTCTGCCTAACCTGCTGAATCTGCTCGGTCGTCTGAAGTACGATCTCTGTACTGCCCATCACTCTCTGTCCCACCTCTCCCCAGCAAATGGGAGTCCGACACCTCCTACCATACAACAACTCAAAAGGTGGCATACCAATGCTCGAATGATGGCTGTTGTTGTAGGAAAACTCAGCCAAAGGCAAATGCGCATCCCAGCTACCCCCGAAGTCTAACACACACGCTCTAAGCATGTCTTCCAATGTCTGAATCGTCCGCTCGCTCTGACCGTCTGTGTGGGGATGGTATGCGGTACTAAAATGCAGTTTAGTACCCAGCTCCTCATGGAATTTCTTCCAGAACCTGGAAGTGAAACGTACATCGCGGTCCGAAACAATCGAGATCGGCACTCCATGCCGAGATACTATCTCTCTCACGTATAACTCCACCAACTTCTCTGCTGATGAACTTTCGCTAATGGCAAGGAAGTGTGCACTCTTTGTCAACCTATCCACAATCACCCAAATTGCATCGACTCCTCTGGCAGTTCTCGGCAATTTGGTGATGAAATCCATCGTAATCTGTTCCCACTTCCACTCAGGAATCTCCAAGGGCTGCAACTTACCATGCGGTCTCTGGTGCTCGGCTTTAACCCTACGGCAGGTCAAACACCTCTCAACGAACCAAGCGACGTCTCTCTTCATGCAAGGCCACCAATATTCCTTTCTCAGATCCAAATACATCTTCGTAGCACTAGGGTGGATCGAGAATTTCGATCTATGAGCCTCCTCCATCAAAGTCGCACGCGTACCGCCCACGAATGGTACCCAAATCCGACCCTGAAATGTCAGAAGTCCTCGCCCATCTTTAACGAACTCTGAAATTAACCCGACGACCCGCTCCTTCTTCTGCATCTCGGATCTCACAACCTCGGCCTGTGCCCCACGAATAGCATCTAATACCGGAGTCATCACCGTCAACCTCAGACATATGTCCCGCAACGGAGTGCTCTCCGTCCTACGACTCAATGCATCGGCTACCACATTAGCCTTGCCTGGGTGGTATAGGATCTCACAGTCATAATCCTTAACCACGTCCAACCATCTCCTCTGTCGCATATTTAGGTTGGGTTGATCCATCAAATACTTCAAACTCTTATGGTCCGTGTATATAGTACAACGAACCCCGTACAGGTAGTGACGCCAAATTTTGAGAGCGAACACTACTGCCCCCAACTCTAAGTCATGTGTGGGATACCTCGCCTCGTGAGGCTTCAGCTGCCTCGATACATAAGCTATCACATAGCCCCTCTGCATCAACACTGCACCCAGTCCCGAAATCGATGCGTCGCAATATACGACAAAGTCCTCCATCCCTTCCGGGAGAGCTAACACCGGGGCTTCGCACAGTCTCTGACGAAGTGTCTCGAAGGAAGTCTGCTGCTCGGGTCCCCATGAGAATGTAACACCCTTCCGGGTCAATCTAGTGAGCGGTACCGCGATCTTGGAGAAGTCTCTAATAAACCTCCGATAATACCCCGCCAACCCAAGGAAACTCCTGATCTCGGAAGGTGACTTCGGTGCCTCCCAACTCATCACTGCTTCCACCTTGGCCGGATCAACCAATATCCCTGCCTGATTAACAACATGTCCCAGAAACTGGACCTCCCGCAACCAGAAGTCACATTTGGAGAATTTCGCATATAGCTTCTCCGACCTCAGTACCTTAAGGACCTCCCTCAAATGCCCCTCATGTTGCTCTCTAGACTGCGAATACACCAGGATGTCGTCGATAAATACAATCACTGACCGATCCAGCATCGGCCTGCATACCCTGTTCATGAGGTCCATGAACACTGCTGGGGCATTGGTGATCCCAAAAGGCATCACCACGAACTCGTAATGCCCATACCGCGTCCTAAATGCTGTCTTCTGGACGTCCTCATCCCGCACTCTTACCTGATGGTACCCTGATCTCAAATCGATCTTGGAAAACCAAGATGCCCCTTGCAACTGATCGAATAGATCATCGATTCTCGGTAACGGATAGCGGTTCTTGACCGTCACCTTGTTCAACTCCCGGTAATCGATACACATCCGGTGTGAACCATCCTTCTTCCTGACGAACAGAATCGGTGCTCCCCACGGCGAGCTACTCGGCCGAATAAATCCCTTTCCCAGCAACTCCTGGAGTTGCGAGGACAACTCTTGCATCTCTAGAGGTGCAAGACGATAAGGAACCTTCGCAATAGGCGCAGCCCCCGGAACCAGATCGATACCAAACTCTACCTGTCTCGCAGGAGGTACTCCCGGCAAATCCTCGGGAAAAACATCTGGAAACTCGCGCACCACTGGAACCTCCTCCACTGTCTTTGGTCTCTCGGAAGTCTCCCGCGTATCCATCACATACGCCACAAAACCTTTACATCCCTGCTGTAGGCATTGCCTCGCCCTAGCAGCCGAACAAAAAGCCGATCCCGAACGGGTACCCTCGCCGTATACCGTAAGAACTCCCCCACTAGGGTCTCGCATAGTCACCAGCTGACGCTCGCAGTCAATGACGACGCTGAATCGGCTCAACCAGTCCATGCCTACGATGACACAGACATCCCCCATCGCAATAGGAATTAGGTCAATCGGGAACGCAACTCCAAAAATCTCTAGCACGCATCCCCGAAGAACCTCCGTAGCACAAACCACCCTCTCGGCCGCAATAGAAACGCCCAAAGGCCGACTTAACGGCTCACGACTAATGCCGATATGCTGACTAAAAGCTAACGATACAAAAGATCTACTCGCACCCGAATCAAATAACACTAGAGCAGGCATAGAGTTCGCAAGAAAAGTACCTACACATACATTAATATAAGCATAATATTTCGACTATAAAGTAAATACATGAATGATAGCATACCTGCCACAACATCGGGCGCAGCGCGGACCTCCTCCGCAGTCAGCTGAAAGGCTCTCCCGCGAGCCCTCGGGGCCTCGACCTTCACCGGTCGGGTCTCAGTAGTCCTGGTAGTAGGTGTAGCTTCCTAACGAAGCTGCGGGCACTCGGCCTTCCGATGGTCTGTCTGGTTGCAGTGAAAGCAAACCATAAACCCCTTAGGGCAATCCCTGGCAATGTGTCCCTCCTTGCCACACTTGTAGCAACCACCAGCTCGACACGCCCCCTCATGACCCTTGCCGCACTTCGCGCAAGTGCGGCCCTTCGGACCTCCCATCCTCGAATCAGCGGACTTGATCCGCTTGGCTGCCGGCTGAGACTGAGCCGGCCGCCGATCTACCTGCCGAGACTCGGCCTCCTCCCTCACCTGAGTCTCCAACTCGATCTCGCGCTTCCTGGCGTTCGCCTGAAGCTCAGTGAAAGTACGATAGGTAGAGTTTGACACAAACTCCCGGATATCCCTCCTCAGCACGCCCAAATACCGGCTCATCCGTGACTGCTCTGTAGATACCAGCTCGGGGCAGAACATCGCCCTCTCATGAAACTTCCATGTGACCACTGCAACGGAATCAGTACCCTACTTAAGGGTCAAGAACTCCTGAATCAATCGTTCCCTCTCCACCGGGGGAACGTACTCGTCCCTGAACATCTCGGTAAACCTCTCCCACGTCACCGCTGTAATCTCCGCCAGAGTGAAGTTCGCAGTCACGAACTTCCACCAGTCCTTCGCTCCCAGTCGGAGCTGGTTCAGGGCGAACCGTACCCTCAGGTGCTCCGGGCATGAGCAAGTATAGAAGCACCCCTCAACGTCGGTGATCCACCTCATCGCCGCAATCGGATCCTGTGTCCCATCGAACTCAGGGGGTTTCGTGTTGCTGAATTCTCGGAACAGCAACGAATCGCCCCCTTGCGGCCTGGCAGCGGCCACGGCTGCAGTAGCGGCAGCAGCTGCAGCCTCCGTCAGTGCGGCGTACCGCTCCTCGAATGTCTCCATCAGTGTGGTCTTAATAGACCCAAACATCTCCGGGATCTCGGCCCGGATCGCTGCAGCCACCTCCTCCTGGATCATCTGACGAAGATCCTCGTCACTCACAGTGCTCGAACTCGCCCCATTGCGTGTGACAACCATGATGTCTCTGAAATACAACATAAAATTATCAGAGACTCCACCAAGTACAATTGTACTCGATAACGCACCCTACTCAGTCTCCGATATCCAGGGATTCTTACTTGGGTCTTCCACCGACCCGGTGTCTTCGGTAGTACGGGCCCAATACTACCGACCACACCGTATCAGCATTCGTCCCAAATCTTCCTCCCTAAACCCCGAATAATGAGCACTCTACCTCCAGTATGCACTATCTACTTGCACGCTACCAAATATCTCATATAAGCAATCTCCCTAGACTAAGGCATCACAAAACAGGCCATTCTAGTCCTATCATGTATACCTAGTCTTCTAGCATGCATAACAATTCATAATTCAGTGCATAACATAACATTGTAAGGTATTCTGGGGGTCTTTACCGTTCGGGCGCTGGCTGATCGTACACACTGCTCCGTTCTTGTTTACCGCTTTACCATTTATAAAATTGTATGTCTTTATTACTTTTAAAAGATTTTTCCTCAAATCCTCGGTTTGAGTTCAGTTACACCCGAAGGTACACCCGAATCCCTCAAACCAAGGCTCTGATACCAAATGTAACAGCTCAAATTTCCAAATAAAATTTTCATTTAAAATAAGACAATTTCACTCAACAATAGTATTTATTCCAAATTTCATTTCAAAATACAATTTAAAGGATTCCCAAGATCTCTAACAATGGCAGTGTGTACGCGTCACGCCGGCGCCTTCCCACAGTTCTCGCTAGTACCTGAAACACGTACATACAACTTGTAAGCATAAATGCTTAGTGAGTTCCCCAGTATACGACTTATACACATACGCCTTTCCAGGCCCTGACCCTCCGGTCCACAATACATTGCCTTCCGGCCCGTAACATAATTGCCTTCCGGCCCATAGTATATTTACAACACATAATACATTTAACTTAACACACATAACACGTAGCACATACATCATACCTGACCTTTCTGCCACATAAAATATCGCCTTCCGGCCCACATAAACATACATATCTTGCATAGCATCTATCTTTCTATTTATAACATAAATAACAAATATCATATATGACCTTCCGGTCTCACAGTCAAACCCTTACGGGTGGAGTATAGTGAGAAAACTCACCTCGTAGTATGTAGGCTAGAACTCTTGAAACTACTCGCACTCAATCCGCCAAACTGCAGACTCCCTATAATACCACATACCCTTATCAACAATCTTATCAAACAAGACAACTGACCCTACGAAATTACATGCAGGTCAACTCTGGTCAACGGTCAACTTGACCTGACTCGTCGAGTGCAAAGGCGACTCGGCGAGTCTAGACGTCCTCCCCAACTTCCCTGTTGTTCCCCTTTCTACCCGTCGAGTATCCCTCCTGACTCGACGAGATCCTCGTGGAAGAATCGCGGGGCCACCCCGACTCCACTCGCCGAGTCTAAAGAACAACTCGGCGAGTCCCAGTGAACCTTCAAGATACTCGCCGAGTCTGAAGAACAACTCGGCGAGTCCCAGTGAGTCTTCAAGCTACTCGCCGAGTCTGAAGAACAACTCGGCGAGTCCATGCCATGCAGTCGATCAACTGCCTCCTGTAATCCGCATGGTTCCGATATATATATATATATATATATATATATATATATATATATATATATATATATATATACATGGGACTTCCTGGACCTCTAACATACTATTACTGGGATTTAAACGCTTGGTAACAACATTATAATCTATCTAATCACCAAATGGGTTTCATAAACCCTAGATTCGTGCTCACCATCAAAACAACAGAAATGGGCCGAGTATTACCTGAAGAACGTGATCCCTGTGTCCCCAACCTTCAGAACTCAATCCTCTTGATCTTCCTTTGACCAAAACCTTGCCTCTTCTTGTCTAACAATCTCCTCAAGGTCCCCAATAGCCTTCCCTTCACCTCTAATCGTCCACAGATGCTAGGTGCTTCACAATCAGCCAAAAAAACGTACAGTGACGGCCTAAGAGGCATTATATACGCTCCAAACTAAACGGCTAGGGTTTCTGCTGAACAGCGTCGACTCGCCGAGTCCATATCTGGACTCGTCGAGTCCAGTCGCGCATCCGCGACCAAGCCTGTGGTCCTACTCGGCGAGTCAGGCACCAACTCGCCGAGTCCCTTCCTAAAATGTCCCCAAAAATAGTTTTAAATCAATACCTGAAATACCGGGCTGTTACACATATCAGAAGATCAAGTTATGTAGTAGCCATAGTATTTTATGATGTAGCCTAGTAGAGGCATAGTCTAGGGTGAATAGAAATATCGCGCTCGTTGTTAAAGAAGTTGTTAAAGAAGTTGGTAGCTGGAAATGCCAAATGTTAAAATGTGATTATATCACATTAGAACATGAAGGAAGGCATAACTTGTTTTAGAATTTAACTCTAAGAGACCTAAGTCTAAGTGTTGCAACATACGATGATAGGTCATTAGAATATGACACATCAATCCATAGTAGTAATAGAAGAAATCATCTCAGGTTCGTATCCAGAAAGGATCGAGATTGTGACTTGAAGGTCATAATTGGGAGTCTAGCTTGAGGTAGAGAGCAGGTGCACGATCGAGTACTCTTACAACCAATGAGTTTAAGAGATAGACTTGAAGGAATGTAGAAGTTATAATTATTACCTAGGATGAAGAGATGACGTATAGAGTCATTATACGACCCTGTTTCGTTGATGATTCTGGGACGTAATCATCCTAAGGGGGAGATAATTGTAACGCCCGTAGATCCGGGCTAGTCAAATTAGAGGCAATAAGGGTCGAAAATGACTTTTCGACAAAAGATTATTTAGAATAAATAATCTTAACCAAGTTGTAGAGTATGTCACAAGGTTTCCATACATATAAAGAACGTTGAAATCCGAGTTATAACGAAGAAGTTATGACCCGTCGAAGTTTCGCGACAGAACCGGCACGATACCGGAAAGCGTAAATAATGAATTTACGATAGAGCGAGATTTAGCCTTAGCGATCTAAACGGAAGTCGTAGAATATGTTAAACTAAGAACATCGATAAAAAGAACGCCCAAATCTGACTCCGTATGAAGAAGTTATGATTTTTCGAAGTTTCGGACTAGCAGTGTACAGCCCGAAATTCGAATATTTGATCGAGCAGTTTTTAGCTGACACGACCTAAACGAGAATCGAAGATCTCGTTGAGAGTAGCGTAACGAGAAAAAGATGGGCGAAAACGGATGTCGGATGAAGAAGTTATGAGGATTTGACGGACCAAATCGTGTCCCGGCCCGTTAATAATATAAAATTTAAAATCGAGCCAAAATTAGCCAACGAAGTCTAAACGAAAGTTGTAGAGTACGTTCCCACCTTCGCGTGGATATAAATAACGTCGAAAACGGAGCTCGTATGTGAAAGTTATGATTTTTAGAAGTCGAGAATGCAATTTGCGAAGGCTGATAAGGAGCTGATGACGTGGCGCATTGTGGGCCATCCATCGCAGATCAGATCTCGCTTCGGATGAAGAACACGTCGCCCTCGCTTACGCCCCGCGTCCGAGGCCAGTACGCGCCACGTACCCTCGCCCTGATCTATTCCGAGTGAGAGACAGCTGGAACCTCGCTGGAGCTCTTATCCGATGACTACGCCCCGCGTAGGTCCGAGGTACGCCCAGCGTACCGAGGCCTCGCAGGGCTATAAAAGGGGGCCGATTTTCCTTCATTTTTCACACCTTTCTTCACTCTCTCTCTAACTTCTTTCTCTCTCTAAGTGTTCTAAACATCCCCAAACCCTAGGGAACCTCCCTAGCACCCTAGGGAAGCCCCGAGGCTCCCGGAGTCCCGAGAAAAAGGAGTTTTTCGGTTTCGAAACGCTGCTCCAATTAGGTCCCGGTTTTCGATAAAATTCGCTGTAAGTGTGCTACGCTTATGCAATTTTTAATATAGCTTTCATATAATTATAGGAATGTTATTAGGTCCTTAAAATAATTATTTGGGCTATTAAAATGAATTATATCGAGTATTATTAACACTTAATAATACTCGGACTAATGAATTTGTCGCGGTTATCATTAAACTAAACCCTAGTGGTATTGGTACTAGGTTTTATCGAAGGAATATCGTTTTGAGAGTATCGAAGCGCTGTCCGAGTACTGAGTCACCACCTACTCAGGTGAGTGCATAGTCCCTTTCATCTTACACATAGATATGAAGTATTTTATATAAACTACGTGCTATGTGTACATATTATCTGAATACATGCTGTCTATGTTGGATGAACGTTTTATACATGTTTTAAAGGATTTAAACTGTATACGTATTTTATAAATACGAATATGTTGGGTATGAGATGGGTAGATGAATGATGAGAGATAGAAGATGACGTGAGTATACATTGGCGGCTATAGACTTAGTGCCTATGGGACAAACACCGGTAGCTATGGACTTAGTACCAGTTAGACGTTGGTAGCTATGGATTTAGTACCTGTTAGAAATTGGTAGCTATGGACTTAGTACCTATTAGTCAGACGCTGGTAGCTATGGACTTAGTACCTGTTAAACATTGGTAGCTATGGATTTAGTACCTGATGAGTAGGATATAGCAGCTATGGAATTAGTGCTTTACGAACGAACATCGGCAGCTATGGATTTAGTGCCAGTCCTATAACCCTGGAAGTAAGGGACTTCGGAATAAACGAATGCATGATAGATGACTCTTAGGTTAAATCCTTAAGAGTAAAGAAGATAACGGGGATGGGTAATGGGGTTAATTGTTTGATGATTAAACATAACAATTATATTATTGTGGGTTGAAAACCCTATGTACTCACCAGGTTTCCCAACCTGACCCACTCAGTTTATGTATATCACAGGTGACGAAGTGAAGTGACATTACACTGAGAGATTTAAAGAGATATAGATCACTAGTGTAAATCATTGTAAGTTCTGTTTATGCTTATGTTTCGGTATTAACGATGACATCCCAAACGTTTTAAAATGAAATAAATACGTTTCCTCGAAATGTTTTAATAACGTATTTACCATGTTTTTCTGGGAACAAATTCCGCAACCTTTTTATAAAATGAAGTACTCTGATTTTTATAAAGCATAAACAAAATCGGTCTTTTCTGGCCGTGATTTTGGGGATGTCACATTGTCCATATTTGTAGCACAAGCTCTAGTTGCAGTTACTAGCGCAGTGATATGTTTTTCATGAATTAAAGCAAGTCACTTCTTTTTGGAGCTTGAAGATCCCTCATGCTTCCTTTTCTAACCTATCTATACTCTCTCCAGACCCTTTTCTCTTATCTAGGTCTTTATCTTTTTAGCTGAACATATAGCTTCTTTCAAGGTAGTTGCTAGTTTCACCGTTGGCCCATAATTTCTTGGTAGAACATTAGCAAACTTATTTACCTTGGAAAGCTCGATAGGAACCAAGTAAGGGACCAACTTCATCTTCTCAGTAAAGGATACATCATACTCGTTGATACTCTTGCTTCCTTTCTTTTAGTTCAGGAATTTGTTGTTGATTTCTAGAAGATCGTGCTTGGAGCAATATTACATCTTTAGTTCCTTAAGGAAGTCTTCCCGAGACAAATTCCATGCTTCTCCCTTCGGCATGGATTCAAGTAACAATTTCGACCAACTCACCACCCTTATCTTCAGTTGTCTTACTATTGTGACGGTCATTTGTCAGTTGCTGCAGTCACAACTATCAAATACCATCTCTATCCTGGAGATCCAATCCATCACTTCTACTGGTGTTGAGCTCCTAGATAGACTTGGTGGTTTGGAATCCATGAAGTCTTTGCACTTACATCCATCCCTCTAAATACCTTCATTAGGGTTGTTTCTTCTAACTAATCATGGTCCGACATAACTAACGGTCCGACTTTAATTTCCTTCATCTGACAGATGCTCATTCATCTCAGGTTGCACAATTGGTGAAGTAAGCTCTCTTTTGTTTTATTGAATGAGTTGTCTCATTTTTTCCCTCTTTTTAGCTAACAAATCCCAAATCATTGTCATCGTGACAAACTCAACTATTAGAATTGCTTCAGGTACACGTTCAATCACTCGAGGCTCAGGCTAACAATTTCCATAATTGTTTTCCCAATCTGTTTGCGTCCTCACGATGATGTTTTGTTCACCTAAGAAGACGTTTAATGTACCGAGACAAGAATATAGTTAAGGAAGATTTAGAGACATAATCATCCTTATCACTCTGAAAAGTTACATGCTAGTTCTAATACCGTCATTAATGGTTTAGAAGCCCGAACACATAAAATATTTTTATTCTATGTTATGGATAGAAATAAACCTTTCACCTATTCAAGTATTAGTAATATACATAGGAAACCTAAGGAATGCTATACTAAAAATCAAATTAGCACATAAGAGAAAATTAAGCATTTTATCCTAAGCTAAGCTAATTCTTGTGTCAATTCATGTGTAGTGCTTAAAATATAATAGACACACATCTCACGATCATCGCTTAGCATTCTAAGTTTAAGCTTATAAATCCTTTAAAATTTCTAGTTCTTTTAAACTAAAGTTATGATACAAACTGTGACATCCCTATTTTTACTATTATTTGAAAACTTTTTATTTATGCTTATTTAAAAATGTTTATTTAAAAATGAGGAATTTGGTCCTGTAAAAGTATTTCCAAAGAAATGTTTTTCATTGATTTATAAAATCTTGGGATATCCTGATTGATACAAAATATAAAGGTAAATAGGTCTTACAATATCTTAGACTATCAATCTACATCTCCTAGAATCTCTCATCATTCATGTATATTTGTACTGCTAACTGTGATATAAAGATGCTAAGTCGGTTAGGTTGGTAAACCTAGTGAGTACATAGGGTTTTCAACCCATAATATTAATTTTTTATAATTATATAATTCACATCAAAAAAATTAACCCAATTATGCATTTTGGTTATTCTTACTCCTTGATCCTAACTGATAATCTAAAAGGATCTATTCTAAAGGATCTGTACGTGAACAATGTTTTATTGGGATTCCTTAGCGACATATGCTAACAAAATGATCATGGACTGATACCTACAAGTCCATGATCTACCCGCATAATGATTTAGTAACATCGATAGCTTGTAAACCTTCTCGTGTATGATATACTAACACCTACAGGTGGTAAACCTATCCGTGTATGACGTATAAACATCTAGAATTTGCAAGCATGTCCATGTATGAATCGACATGTCTAGATTTGTCAGTGGTCATCATCAATAACCTACTCATTGACTATACTGCTAGTCTGGTAGCACGACAAAATTCTTGGCTTCTCATCATTATTTTCATTTTTTCCCTTTACTACCCCATATATTATATGTATAACAAAACATATATAGTTAATTAAAATCAACTCGTATAATTTCGTCTAACACAGAAGGTTTTAATCAAATATAATAGGCATACATAGCATTTAGATATCTGAATCATTTATATATATATATATATATATATATATATGTGTGTGTGTGTGTGTGTGTGTGTGTGGGTGTGTGTGTGTTTGTGTGTGTGTATGTAAGATGAAAATAATTATGCCTCAGAATTTGGGTATAACATTGATTTGGTAATTTAGCTTTTCTTCTGACGTGACCTAGGTTCATATCACTAAGTCATACTCTTGTATTCTTGGTTACTAATTGATAGTCTAGATTCCTCACTAATCTCAATATCCACATCAAGATCTATGAACTAAGGATCAACAGGTAGAATCATGTCGGAGGTTGGATCCATTTGGTATAAAAAGTATACTATTTAGAAATTACACTTTAAGCACCTCACTAAATCCAACCTAGAAATCATCCCCATGAGTAGATCAATTAGTATAATGTCTTGAAATCACTAATAAATGTTAATCATAGGTTCATAATAACTATTGTAACTATAATTAAAAGTTACATTTGAATGAAATATAGCTTAACTTACAGGGCTTTATGATGAGAACCGAGAATTAAGAAAGCATAAATCTGACCCGGGAGCTTCCAATCTTTAACTATCTCACAACATTGGGCTTCGCCGAAGTCGTCAGAAACTTGGGAGTAAAAGGACTTATGGGTGGAAAGTGTTCCAAAGATAATAGGAGGTAATGAGTGAAGATATGAGCTAAAAGTGTGAAATTGATAGGTTTGAAAATCAGTGCCCGCTACAAGCTCTTTCGAGGCATTCTACATAAATTGTCGGGGGGCTGATGTGGTGTCTTCTGGCGGCAACACATGTCGAAAACCTTATATCTATGTGCTACTGCTCATAATTTGTTATAAAATACTTAGAATTTCACATCTTCTTGATACGAGCTCTGTTTTTACGCATTGTATACCATGTGTAGGTATTGACGACATCTACAACTTTCATTTAGACTCTATTTGCTTATTTTGAATTTTTTTTAAACATGTATTTTTAACAGGATTGGACTCCGTTAATAATTCCTAACTCTCTCATACGATATCCATTATCGACTCTCTTTATATCGACAGATAGGTATTGACGAGATCTTCAAGTCTCAATTAGATTATTTCTGCTAAAAATCAAATGATTTAAAATTTGATTTCTATGCTAACATTGTTGCGTTGAAACTTAGAAAAAGCATAACTTCCTCTCACGAAGTCAGATTTGTTTGCTCTTTATATGCATGCTCTCAGTTATACGACTACTATGAATTTCGTTTATATCACTTAGGCTAATAAGTAATCTATCAAAAACTAGTTTTACGATATATCGAGTCGTGTCGGTTTAATCGTGAAACTTTGAAAAACCATAAATTCTTCATATGAAGTTGGATTTCAGTGATCTTTTGTATGTGTAAAATTCTTGTCAAAATTACTATAACTTCATTTAAGGTTATTTATCCTAAATAATCTTCTATAAAATTGTCATTTTTATCGCTTATTATTTCTTGGTTGCCTAGCTCGAATATGCATGCATTACACACCACATGTATTAATGGAGGAGGCTCACAAATTGATTTTTTTGATTCATTTAGGTGTGACAAAGATGTATCGGCAACATAGACTTCATTATTGGTGGCCGTGCATGAAGCTGGATGTGGTATGGTACGTGGATAGGTGTTTGACTTGCTGGAAAGTTAAGGCCATACATTAGAGACCTCAGCACAAGTTATAAACATTGGATATGCCCATGTGGAAATAGGAGTAGATTGCCATGGATTTTATCTCCAAGTTACCAAGGGCAACACATGGGGTGTATTTTATGTGGGTCATCATGGACCGATTCACCAAGACAACATACTTTACTGGATCTTTTGGAAAGAAAAGTCCTGGGTCGAGAGTATTCCATAAAGATCACTAAGAAACTAAGAAAAATGAGATTTGAAACATTTAAGGTACCAACTAAAAGGTTATATGTGTTAATTCCATGGTGAAAAATCTAGAAGATTTTAATTGTTCACCATCAATTTCTAAATAGGTTTCGGATTTTGGGTTTCACCCAAATTGTGGTGATAACGACTTTAAGATCATAAACACAGATGCTGTGTAGCCATAAACCTCAGTGGTAATTGTTGAGAGTCTCAAGGGTTATGTTTATGAATGCGAAATTGATGGAGAAATGTTAGAGATGGTTCTGAAGAGAAAAGTCTACCTCTACTATATAAGAGAATGATCAAGCATCATCTCTTAACTCAGCCTGACTGGGAAGAAACAATCAGAATGAAAGTTTCATTAAGGCTTCAAACATAGAGTCTAAGAGGCTTGTGTTAACATGCAACAACATACTTCTATGGACACTTAACTAGTACAAATATTCAGAATTGTATACCTTCCCCATCGTTCTAAATTGAGCTAACAAGAAAGTGTACATGAGACAAGAATGTATTCTGAAAATAGCACACATAAAAATAAATAAATATTTTTTTAATTTTTGGATTTGCTGAAAAAGATAAAACAGAAATAAAGTAAATATTTTTCTGATTTTGGATTTGTAGAAAAAGATAAAACATAAATAAAAAAAAATATATTTTTGTGATTTTGGATTTTCTAAAAAACAAATAAATAAAAAAAAACAGAAAATAAATAAAATAATAAAGAAAATACATTCAAAAGCACAAATGGAAACTAACTTCTGAAGCATTCTGAAGCTCAAAATCAATCCAAAGACACTTAATATATAGAAGGATACAACACATTTTGAAACCCTTAATGAACAGTAGATTCTAAACAATTCTAAAGCTTGGAACCATTCGGAATTTATCATTCAAATCTGAATTATTCCGAAGCTCGGAACATGAATAATAAAATCTGAAGCATTCTGAAGCTCGTAATGTGAAAAGTAAATTCCGATTATGAAGGGGGTTTCGGAACTGAGTCTGATTCTATCACTCCAAGACCTTGTGAAAATCGATTGAAGGTCGTTTCAGGTAGGGCTTTAGTAAAGATATCAGAATGTTGATCTAAGGATCTAACATAGTTCACTTCAACATTTCCATCCTCAACGTGATCCTTAATGAAATGATATCTCAGTGTAATATGTTTTGTCTTAGAGTGTTGTATTGGATTATGGCATATCCAAATTGCGCTTTCTGAGTCACAATATTAAGGAATCCTCTTCATATTTATCATGTAATCTCTAAGATGACTTTGAATCCATAAAAATTGAGAAGTGCATGATGCATCTATGATATTCTCAGCTTCAGCAGTGGCTAAGGAGACACGTTTTTGCTTCTTAGATTACCAACTAACTAGTTTTCCATCCAGAAACTGACATCCTCTGGGTTTACTTTTACGATTAAGACCGCATCAACCATGGTCGGCATCAGTTAATGCTTGCAAAAAGAATCCAGAGTTAGAAGGATACCAAAGTCCAAGAGATGTCGTTCTTTTGAGGTGTTGGAGAATATTCTTCACATCAGTCATATAATGTCCATGTGGATTTGCTTGAAACCTGGCACAATAATAAACAATAAACATTATTTCTGAAAGACTCAGTGTTAGATACACTAAGAACCCAATCATCCGTCGATATAAACTTACATCGGTTGCCGATTTGTTCAAGGATGGTGTAACCTTCGTTCCGAACACCATTGGAATCTTGACCTTTGAATCTCCCACCATTTCGAATTTCACAAGCAAGGTCTTCATGTAGGCTTCGTGGTTAATGAATATGCCCTCTAAACACTGTCTAATATTTAAACCAAGGAAAAAGTTAATAGGACCCGTTGAGCTCATCTAAAATTTAGTTTCCACCAGTTTTCGGAATTTGGCTTTTAATGTAGGATTAGTATACCTGAAAATGATACCATCAACATAAATTTGGATGATCATTAGATGATCACCATCTTTCTTGTTAAAGAAGGTTGGGTCGACCGATGCTTGTTTAAATTTGGATTGTTTCAAAAATCAAGTTAGGGTCTCATAACATGCACGAGGTGCATGTTTTAGACCATACATAGCCTTATCCAAAATATATCAATGATTTGGATATTTTTTTAATTATGAAGCCTGGTAGCTGTTCCACATAGACTATTTCCTCTAGTTCATCATTTAGAAACACACATTTCACGTTCATTTGATAGATTTCGAAAGTTTTATGAGCTACATAAGCAAGGAAAATTCAAACATATTCTGGCCTTGCACTCGATGCGAATGTCTCTTAATAGTGATGCCTTCCTCCTGACAATATCTTTCACAACTAATTGTGCCTTGTTCTAAATAACACTGATTGATTCCAACTCCGAAATATTCATTTGTGGTAGGACCTACATAGCTTGCACCCAATGTGAATGATCAAGACCAATCTTCATAATTTTAGGCTCAATTTTAGAGATGAACGAATTAAACATGCAAAATTCCATTTTTGAAAATAATGTAGTTTGATTCACTTTTTATTGTGGCTTTTTAAGAACTCTTGAAGATGGTACTCTAATTACTTGAGATTTAGGATGATCATTGGTCCATTTAGCCAATGGATGGTAGTTCGGATCGTATGTTGGATCTATTTCTACATTTACGTCTTCAAATTCCGATTGTGCGTCAGAGTCATTATCTTCATTCCTCACTTTATTCAATGTCTTTCTCCCCCAGGAAGTTTTCATGTCACTCTATGTTTGGAATCAGATTCTCCCACTGGATTAGAGATTCAATATTTGTAGTTGAAGAGCTCTCCCCTTGGAATGGAGCATCGAAAGTTGCTGGTTGAGATGGTTGATTGGATGTTTTTGGAGATGGTTTCTCCGGAGAGGTTTCGATGTTTTTGGAAGCTTCATCCCCTTGACTGTCTTTTTCTTTTGATTATGAGGAAATGGCTCTGTCTGGCTCATCGAACAAGTTTAGAAATTCCTCATAAAGATTTGAAAGAGTAATTGTTGAAGAGAATTGTTATCGAGATTGGAGAAAACAAAGTTTGATTTGAGTAATTGAAGATTTAGAACACGAAGAGTAAATATTAATCAGATCTCATATTGATAAAGACTGATTACAACATAAGCAGAAAAGAGATACCTTTTACGAAAAGTCTCTCTTTACTTCTAACCTCAGTCCCTATTTATAGGGAACATGAGTGTACAAAAAATATACTAAGTCTAGACATTTCACTACGCATAAAGATGACTTAGTAAAATAACATAAAATGCGAAACTATACAAAACACTATATTCGACTTTTACAATTTTACATCAACAATCTCCCCCTTTGTAAACAGTCGAAGCTATTCATCCCATAAGCTTTTGAACAGCTGAGTGGATTGTCTTTCGCACATCTCCATACTAGGAGATCACCTTCTTGAGATCTTTCTTGATTGTTAGCACCATTTTGATCTTCATTAAAGACCAAACTTCATCTGGATTCTGTTGGGTTTTGAGCATTCTAACACTCCTAAGTGTACATGCAACCCTAAATACCTTGGATCTATGTTTTCTCTATTATACATGCAAATAAGAACTTCCAAGGTATTATCCTAATCTAGCATACAAAACAATGAATGTAACAAGATAGAATACATACCTCTTTTGATGTAGCTTGATGTCTTCAAGCTTTAAGAGCTTAGCCCCAATAGTGTGGAAGCCTCAAGTGGAATCACAAATCACCAAGACACCTTGGAATACTTTAGAGAATATGGATACTTGGTTTTCTCTTGTGAAATTGGCTAGCCTTTCTTAGTGTATCCACACTAGTGCCAATTTCACCAACCAAAGACATCTTTATATAGTATGGAGGATTAGGGTTAAACCCTAATACCCATGACCTTTCATTTCCTAGGATCCATGGGTTAAACACTCCATGGACTATCCATGAAAGCTTAGCCCAACCCTAAATGAACTTGGCCCATTCCATATATATAAGAGTCCATATTTAATTAGTTCCTTTTGATCACTTAATTAATTATAAATTAATTCTTGATCAATACTAATTAAATAATATGATTCCATATTAATATATTAGAACTTATAATATATTAATATTAATCATAAACATACTATTCTCAAAAGATTATCCATATAAATTGTGTCGGTGAAGTGCAACCCAAATGGACCATGCCGGGTCGGGTCAAGTACATACCAAATATAGTTATGGACTTAGACATTAATCCAACAGTCTCCCACTTGGATAAGTCTAAAACTATTATTGCGTATGACTTCAAACCTAACTGGAAATCGTAGCTCTTAAAGCCGCTGTCGAACTTTGATCTTGTCAACGAACTTGTCCATTAGATAAGGGATCATATATTCCTCCATTCTAGATATCATATGGACTGAGACATGGATTATAATCATTCTCTCTGTCCATTTGTTGTTTCCCGATTTGTGATTTATGACGACTGACTAATTGAACAAATCAAATCAGTCCTGGCCCGGCCGAGCACTTCCATTTGTCATTACCAAATCATCGAGGGGCCCATAGATATCGCTTTTATCCCGAAGGTAAAAGGAACGGATAAACTTCGACTCATATGGCTTGTTCTACTACTTGTTGAATCATACACAAAGGCACGTTTTATAACACCGAGTTACCGTATGCGTTTACGTGCAATCAATGTACTATCAACTCATAGTAACAACTCATATCTCTAGGTTTGAAGAATATAAGATATTATCGTCTCATGATCACTCGTGATAAAATCCATGAAGTGATTCCAATGAGCGCGGGTTGAATCCAATACTCAGAACTTATGAGCACTCATGATTGTTGTAGCCTTGTCCAACACCTTAGACCTCTACAACCCATCATGACAGTCTTAATTCATATCTACTTCCAACATATGACCGACTGTGGATGGTTTGAATAACTTAGTCATTCCGGAAGAATAACCCAGTTTATTCGGGAAGTCAAAATGATGCAGCGCAAAAAAACAACACAAAGATAACCAAGAATGAACCTGTTGATTCTAAAAGAATAGCCAGGACAATCTCTTCAAAACCACGTTGATTCTACGAATACCGTGGGATTGGCTTCAAAATCTGGGTTAACACACAGAATTTGGGAGAAAATCGAAAGTTCATAAAATTGATGATTGACCATCCAAATTACATCAAAAGCAGTTAAATAAGAAGCAGAAATTAAAATGAAACCCTAAAAGTCCATGGGCCAAATACAAACCCAAAAACAAAACCCAAAAATTAAGGAAAAATAACAAAATTGCTCATAACTCCATTTAGAAAGCGATTTATGGACTCAAAAATGGGTAAGTCCCCTTTGGGTACTTATCTAGACGTGCTCCTTGCTCCAAGCTTCGATTTGACTGGTCGTAGGCCCAAAACGGAGATTCGTAGCCAAAGTTATGGCCATTTTCGTGAAGCCCCTTTAGTCACACGATCGTGAGCCTCTAGGAACGCAAGGGCCCGATCCTCCACACTAGGGCCCGCATCACAAAACATGCAAAATGAAACACAATAATAATTGAATCCAATATGGTATCAACCCTTTGAACATAAATAAAACACCTTTTATTTATCACCATATGATTACACATTATTCATTGTATACTATTTCAGCTATCAACTTTATTCTTGAATTTAAAACAATAGTTGTCCCATGCTCCAAGCATGTACACTATGTTTTCTTAAACACTAGTCACGCCATACACCAAGTATGCATACTATGTTTGTCTATGATCTTTACTTTGTGAACTAGATCAATTGAACATAACTTCAATGGTTCTCTTTTCACACTCCCAAATCCTTACTGCAAATGCAAGAATTCCAAATTCATGCCATTTACTGAAATCTGTTAGATTCTAAACTTATATGCATTGATACTCTTGTAACGATTATGCACAAACTCACAAAGACTTGGCAACAATCATTACAGAGTATTCCAAAGGAGATCAACTCCTTGGAAATATTCTTCTTGCATTAGGTTTCCTTAATCTTACACAGATTGAAAATTCTAACTTTGAAACATTTCCAGATTCCATTTTGACTATCACTTCTGAACAAGAGTTGCCTCCTTACAGATTATGTCAATATGGTCCTTCCAGAATTATCACTATACTTCCAATTGTCCTTGAGTAACCAATCTTTGGTAAACCTTAGATTGTCCTCGACAATTGTTTAATCCTTTTAGTCATATCAAGTTCTAAACCTTTTCCCTTCTTAATGCCCCAGGCATTTGGAAAATTTTAGAACGGATGATTATAGCACATGTAATCGATCCTATATCTGAAGCATATGGGACACGATTCATGATGTCTCACATAAAGACTAAAACAGTCTTTTGCTATAATATGTCCATTTCAATTTGCCAAGTTCTCATAATTCAGATTATGAAAAGGGATGTCGTAATCATAATCGAATTTTAGAACGCAAATAATGGACCCGTATACAGAATTTCCTTATGTTGAGCCATTTCAACATGAAATTCATATATATCCTTGACTAAATGATTAAAACCTCACGATCTAAGCTTATAGATTTGAGATGAAGCATAATTTCCTCTCCCTTAATTGAAACTTTTGTTTTCTATAATTAACATTGCTAACTTGCAATACTTATCATAATTATCATGCTCCCACTAACATGATGATTATTAGCATAACACTTATGCTCCCACTAGCTTTGACATGTACCCAGAAATCAGCTGGACTTCTAGAAATCAATACTTCATTGACTTTCTTACCAAAGTTCAGATTTCTGATACTAGATTGTTTTGATAAGACTTTATCAAAGTCATACACCTTCCCTTAGATAGCACACTTGTGTGTCTAAACAATTATGAAGAGGTATGTCGTAATCATAATGGTTAGACCTTTTTGCCATTTCTCACAAGTCCAGGTTAGTGTGCCGGTAAACCACACACGCTCCACTAACGACTTTGAGAATGCAAATATCACAATTGCTATCTAGATAAAATGTACTTAGTGAAAGTGTTTCCTCACCATCATTTTCATGAATCGGAGAGAAACCTTATGCCACTTAGATTTACTGGTGTATGTGTTCTTATCCATGTGAATGGTCAAAATCATAGTCACAAGACAAGGATAATGACAAATCCAAACTCATATGGATTGGACTCAATCTTAATTTCTTGCCACCTGGCAGCTTAAGGGCCTGCCATTGCTTCCAAGTTGTTGTGCAACAAATTGAGAACTCTAAGAACTCATTTGCAAAGCCAACTTTAACTGGAATGGGCACAGAATAAGTCAACACAATAGGTTATAAACCTCAAGTCGTGTGCTAGTGTAGAACTTCAGGTTTTATTCTTGATTAGTTCCTGAGACTTTCAAGACCTTTAAGACTCCCGCTGTCCTCTTGACCTATAAGACTCCCTTGTCAAACATCCAAGAGATAGTGCGGATTTTAATCAAGACAAACACTTCACACATTTAGCCTAAGTTGGTCTTTGTTTTATCCAAAACATCACAACTTACCAATTTCAAATGTACAAGAGTAGAAAACTTTTACTCTTACATTTGACAAGTGTTTTAAACCTTCTTTAAGACATGTCACTCAAATTACAATCTTGGAGTATGACTCTAAGACTTGTATTGGAACGAAGTATGACTCATCTTCTTGATTTAACCATTTCAACAATTCAAGTTCCTCTTCTTAGTCATAAGAATGCACTAAGATTTCCTTTGAGAAATAATTTTGATATGGTTTCTTAATCATTAAGATGATCACAAAACTGATACTAAAGTACTCTCCCATCTTTTCAGACATGAGAAACTTTTATCCTTCTGCCTTATTTGATTCTTCTTATTCGCTCTGCCATACATTGGAACCTTTTCCAATGTCTCAGAGTTACACTTAAGCTTGTAAGTATAATCATATTTACTGAGCTTTAGTAAACTATGACGAATAGTTTTATCAATCTTTTGTGGTGGACTTAATCAGTGCACAAGAATGTGTACTCGATCCCTTAGTCCTTTACTTGACTCACACATCCATGTGAACAAGTAATTAGTCTTAATTTTCCAATACTTGAAAGTTCTCATTCATCATGCTATACAACTTGCATGATTCCAAGTTCCGGTCCAATTGAAACTTCGGTGATGAGAATCTTTCCTTATTTGGTAAATCTAGACATTACCACAAATGAAAGAATCAATTTCATATTTCCACTCTTGCTCTTAATGGAATCACATAAGCAACAATTTTTCCTCAAATGCCATTGTAAGGATATTTTAAAATAAATAAAATCAAAAATTTTCCTTTTATTTTAAAACTTTGCGGAAAAACTTATCCTTACAATCCATATGAAAACTTGTTGTTATCTATTCCTTAAGCAATATCTCATAACTCCTAAGAAGTAGCTCAAGAATCCGATTTTTCAAACTATGCGATAGAAATCCATCTATGCGATCAGATTCAGCATATTCTTTCTTTAAGTTTCTCCACTTTTTCTTTGATTCTTAAAACATCACCATGTGACCCAGTCACATCATGTATCAAGAATCTCAGAATAGAAACTTAACAGAGTTAGATAGTGGAATTTACCTGAAGTAGAGTCAAACTTATTGACTTTAACATCCTTAGGTAAATTTGGCAGCTTTGCAACCAATGCCCCTTCCCTTGGCAACATAAACATATGGACCCTTTGATAATGGTACACGGGACTATCACAGACTTAGCTTTTCTCTTTACCATTTGGTCAACCGAGTTGACTATGGCCGATCCCTTTCCATTGGGAAGAGAATGCTTTTCTGGATTTCCTGTGTCACTATTGTCAATGTCCATCAAGTTTTAAGGAAGTTGACCTTAGATAAGATCATTAAGGGTCTTGTCATAGTCTGTTTCATAGGTGTTCCAAAAGAACTCACTATGTGACTTAGAAAGTGATTGAACCACCAACTTTCTCAAGACTTTGACACCCAACTCTCCCGGCTTGTCAATATGTGACTACATCTCCAAGATGTGATCACACCTAGACCTTTCCTTGCCAATAGGGCTTGAGTGACCTTAAACTTTTCAAGAACTTGTGGGTTAAGGAGATTAGTTGGAGGAGGTGAATGAAGTATGATTTCCATGGGACATCATCTTCATTAGGAAACCTTGTTTCAAAAGATTTGGGAAGATCATAGGTGCCTAAACCAGACATCTTTTGGGAGATATTCAAGATAGTTGATTTTAAAGTCCTTAATATGACACCCAATATGAAATATTAAGGCTAGGACCCAACAAACTATTTTATAACTTAGAAGAGGTATGCCGTAATCCAAGCTATAAAATATTTGAAGGTAGGTGAATGACGTTTCACCAATTTCCACCAAGATAAACGAAATGTATTATTAGGTTTTAATTGGTTTTGAAACTCCTAGATCTTTGAGATTCATTGAACTGTTCAAAGGCATGTTTCAATCTCGAGTGTGCCCTTCAGGTTTTGTGACTGGGATGCCGAGGATCACAAAACAAGGTGTGAAGTAACCATGCAAATCACTTGGTACCCTTAATAAATTACCCCTCAATCGATGTGCCGGTTAACCACACACGCTCCATCGATACTATGATAAATATTAAGTCACCCTTTACCTACCTTGTTAAGTCCAAGTTAGTGTGCCGGTTAACCACACACGCTCCACTAACGACTTAGACAAAGTGTAAAGTGTAATTTCATGGGTTAGCACCTTATTCACATTTTTCCTAAGTAACTAAGATTGGGTATTATTAAGAGTTTAGTTACTTAGTATTATCATTAATACTTTTAATGAAGGAGAATTATAGTCTTGTCAAACCCATTCGGCTAACGACCCTCCACCGGTCAAGCAAGCGGTGGGTGAGAGTGGACACCCATTAAGTTGCCATTTTATAGGCAACAACCTTATACCCACCTTATAGACCGGCTTCGTGAATGAGGCGTACTAGCGGTAAGACTGACTTTACTCTTATACATATATATTATATATATATATATATATATATATATTATTAACTTATAATATTATAAAGTATAAGGGTTGAATTTTAACTTTTAAAATTCTAAGGGCTAACTTGGAATTAAAGTATTCATAAGGAAAACTTTTCAAATTCCAAAACTTGAGGGCAAGTTTTGAAACTATTCAAAACTAATTAATTCCATAACTTATGTGTTTAAAGTAGTTTTAATCCAAAAACTCTTCAAGTTCCATAACTTGAGGATAAGTTATGGAAAACTTTAAACTAATAAAAGAACTAACTTTTTCTTTATTTTATAACTTATGGATTTAATTATGGTTACATATTTTTCTTTTAATGAAGTGACTCTTGAACTTCCATAACTTGAGGACAAGTTATGGAGTCATAAAAATTATTCAATGACACAAGTCTCTTCATTTTGTAACCATTGCCAACTCTTATGAATTTTATGAGTCTTTAATGTGACTCTTCATGTAACTTGAGGACAAGTTACACAAACACATTTTATACTCAACTATTAGATTAAAATGGATTGAAAACAACTATTTCACTCAACATTTCTATTAATCTAAGCAACTCATAAGAACAAGATAATTCAAATCAAACTTTTTCATGTAATTAGTCTAAACCTTAAACTAATACAAGACATGAATCTATTGACAATTATCTTTGAAAATGGATTAGCATGAACATTACCACATCAAAAACAAGTTTATAAGTTCAAAAACAACTTAGGGTAATGTTCCTAGTCCATTTCTAGCCAAAAACCTCGAATATATGTTGTCTGGGGCTCCTACTCGGCGAGTGCATGAACCTACTCGGCGAGTAGGATGATTTTACTCATGTACTCGGCGAGTTCATCAGTGGACTCGGCGAGTACAATGCCCAGAAAGCCAGAAAATCGAGTTTTTCAGCATTTTTCAGCAATTTGCATCAAGTATAATAGAAAACAAGCCTAGGCTCTGATACCACTGTTGGGTTTTGAGCATTCTAACACTCCTAAGTGTACATGCAACCCAAAATACCTTGGATCTATGTTTTCTCTATTATACATGCAAATAAGAACTTCCAAGGTATTATCCTAATCTAGCATACAAAACAATGAATGTAACAAGATAGAATACATACCTCTTTTGATGTAGCTTGATGTCTTCAAGCTTTAAGAGCTTAGCCCCAATAGTGTGGAAGCCTCAAGTGGAATCACAAATCACCAACCAATTTCACCAACCAAAGACATCTTTATATAGTATGGAGGATTAGGGTTAAACCCTAATACCCATGACCTTTCATTTCCTAGGATCCATGGGTTAAACACTCCATGGACTATCCATGAAAGCTTAGCCCAACCTAAATGAACTTGGCCCATTCCATATATATAAGAGTCCATATTTAATTAGTTCCTTTTGATCACTTAATTAATTATAAATTAATTCTTGATCAATACTAATTAAATAATATGATTCCATATTAATATATTAGAACTTATAATATATTAATATTAATCATAAACATACTATTCTCAAAAGATTATCCATATAAATTGTGTCGGTGAAGTGCAACTCAAATGGACCATGCCGGGTCGGGTCAAGTACATACCAAATATAGTTATGGACTTAGACATTAATCCAACAGATTCTTCCCCAATTCGCATTCTACTGTAAAAATTTCGCATTTTCATTCACACCTCTTTCTTCGCATGTTCCACCCAATTAATCAAATAAACCAAATGCGAATGAACAACTTCCAGATATGCGAACCATAGATAAGAAAATACATCGCATCTTAACTCCAAAATTGAACAAAATGCGAACTCACGTGATCTCTATAACCAAATGTGAACTCAAAATTACCAATTTCAAACTCCATTCACACAAATGCGAATTGAACAAACATTTCATATGCGAACCCAAACAAGATCAAATGCGAATCCAATGAAGATCCAGATGCGAACTCAAGACCAAACAAATCAATCATTAACATCGATTCCCATATTTCCTTCATTTCTTGATATTTCGTCATCTGTTCTTCGTTCCCAAACATCGATCTCGCAAAAATTTGACTTGCAAACATCATATTCCAAGTCGATTCCAAAATCGAATCCATAATCCAGACTCACCAACCGAACACAAATGCGAATCCAGACTCAAAATCACACAAATATCGATTTCGCAATCAGCAGTTGTCGACATCATCACAAATCGATCCTTCACATAATCATCGATTATCTATTCCAAGCATACCCTTCGAATATCAAATTAATCGAGCCATCTGTTCTTTACTTAAGCTTTTCTCTCCCCCTTGCACCCCTGTGAAAACAGGTGGGGCACTCCTTGGTAGTAAAGAAGTAATATTGGCGAGTGGAGCAAGAGCTTTCTGAATTGCTTGGTAACTGTCACATCTCCTTGAAATCTGGATAGAATACCAACTATCTTGAGTACACAGCCTGTCAAGTTTCCCGTTATAGAATCTGAACCGTGAAAACCTTCACATGAAGTCAAGGCTCTTTCACTTTTGGGATGTAAACTGAAGTAATATGCCAGATTTGCGAAATCATCAGTCTGAGTTGGTTTTACTCAAAACCTCAAGGATTTCGTGTGTGCATTGTGTCAATAGAATAAGATGGGTAACAAAAAATTTGGAATTTTGTGATGTCAAAAAATTGAATTTGACATGAATGCAGTTATTGATGGGTTTTGAGCATTCTAACACTTCCTAAGTGTACATGCAACCCTAATAACCTTGGATCTATGTTTGTCTAATTATCATGCAAAGTTGAATTCCAAGGTTATATTCCTATCTAGCATACATGGGGAACAATTTTAACTTGAATCATAGATAGAATAACTTACCTTGTTGTTGATTGTGTTCCTTGAAACCTTGTGAGCCTAGCACCCCAAGTGTGATGCCTCAAATGCTTCACACAACACCAAATGCTCTTGGAAAGACTCTTGAGATAACACACACTTCTCAAAATCGGCCAAGCCCTCTAGTTTCTTAGTGTTCAACTTGTGTTGCCAATTTTGTGGAGAATGGGACTCTTATATAGTGTTGGCACATCTAGGGTTACA
Source organism: Lactuca serriola (assembly GCF_051521515.1). Taxonomy (NCBI): domain Eukaryota; kingdom Viridiplantae; phylum Streptophyta; class Magnoliopsida; order Asterales; family Asteraceae; genus Lactuca; species Lactuca serriola. Next base: position 156,258,079 of record NC_136415.1, read on the forward strand.
CCATGTAAACCCTAATGTGTCATGACTCTTCATTTCCATGACCCATGGGTTTGTAACTCCCATGGAGCATCCATGGAGCATCCTATGGGTAGAACCCAACTTGATAATCCATGGAGCCTCTTAGCCCACTATACAAGATATGAACCCATATATTTAATTAGTTATCCTTTGATCACTTAATTAATTCTAAATTAATTCTTTGATCAACTAATCAAATAATATTATTAATATATTAGAACTTATAATATATTAATAATCTCCAAGTGTTATTTCTCTCATTTAGTCTATCCAATTGCATGGTGCCATGCAACCCAAATGGACCATGCCGGGTCGGGTCAAGTACAAGCCCGAAATAGTTATGGACTTAGACACCTTATCCAACAGTCTCCCACTTGGATAAGTCTAATAACTATATCTCTAGTACTTCAGGAACTGACCGGCAATCGTAGCTCTTTCAAGGTCTCTCGGAACTGAGAAGATGATGATACGCCATTTAAGATAAGTGATCATATAATCCTCTGTTCTAGATATCAGCCGGACAAATACATGGAACACGTCTTGCTTATTGTCCAGCATTTGTTTCCCGATTTCCGATTTGTTTGACATAGAACTTAATTGAACACATCAACTTAGTTCTGACCGGGCCCGGTACATGGGTCAAAACAAAATCATCGAGGGGCCCAAATACCAGCTTCTAATCCAAGAAGGAACAGATAAACTTCGACTCATATGTTTGTTCTACCACTTATTGAATTACACACAAAAGTACGTTTTATAACATCGAGTTACCAATGCGGTTTCGTACAGTCAATGCATAACCAACTTGTAAGTAACAAATCATATCTCTAGGTTTGAAGACTTATATGATATTACCGTCTGACGATCACTCGAGATAAAATTCCATGAAGTGATTCCAGTGAGCGTGGGTTGAATCCAATGCTCAGAACTTATGAGCACTCATGATTGTTGTAGCCTTGTCCAAGACCTCTACAACCAAACATGACAGTCTTGATTCATATCTACTTCCAACATATGACCGACTGTGGAGGTTTGAATAATATGTTATACCGAACAAAATTATTCTGGAAGTCAAAACATGCAAAAAGAAATATAGTAAACGATTGACAAGAGATAGCAACACTTTACTCATAAATAAAACATGTTTTATTCATCATCTAATGTCAATTACACTTTACAAATTTCGAGATTATCTAACTACTAAATCTAATATCATCCTTCAGCCCTATGCTCCGAGCATGCTGAAGATGCTTAACCCGAGTCAATCCCTTTGTGAGGGGATCTGCCGGATTCTCATCTGATGATACCCTCTTTGCCACGAAGTGTCCTTCTTCGATCCGATGTCTAATGAAATGGTATTTTCTGTCGATGTGTCTGGATCTCCCATGATCCCTTGGTTCCTTGGCTAAGGCAACAGCACTTTCACTATCACAGAAAATCTCCATTGGCTCTTTAATAGCTGGTACAACTCCAAGGTCTCCAATGAAGTTCTTCAGCCATATCGCCTCCTTTGCTGCCTCACTAGCTGCAATATACTCTGATTCACAAGTAGAATCTGCCACTGTCTCTTGCTTGGAACTCTTCCAAGAAATTGCTCCTCCGTTTAGGGTAAAGACCCAGCCCGACTGAGAGCGGAAATTATCCCTATCAGTCTGGAAGCTAGCATCACTATACCCTACAACTCTCAAGTCACCACTCCCACCGAGGGTAAGAACCCAGTCCTTAGTCATCCGCAGGTACTTGAGGATATTCTTTACCGCAGTCCAGTGTGCCTTGCCAGGGTTCGCCTGATATCTGCTAACCATGCTCAAGGCAAAAGCTACATCGGGTCGAGTACACGTCATAGCATACATGATCGATCCTACAGCCGAAGCATAAGGTGTTCGACTCATTTCTGCTATCTCAGCCTCAGTGCTAGGGCTTTGTGTCTTACTCAATCTGGTGTTACTCTGGATGGGTAACTCTCCTTTCTTGGAGTCCTGCATGCTGAATCTCTTCAGCACCTTATCCAAGTAGGTACTCTGACTAAGTCCAATTAGTCTTTTACTCCGATCTCTCAAGATTCTTATCCCTAGAATATAGGCAGCTTCACCAAGGTCCTTCATAGCGAAACACTTCCCAAGCCAGGACTTTACTTCCTGCAGGGTTGGAATGTCGTTTCCTATGAGTAGTATGTCATCCACATACAATACCAAAAAGCTAACTATACTCCCACTAGCCTTGACATACACACAAGATTCATCTTCACTCCTAGAAAAGCCAAATTCCTTGACCTTTTCATCAAAGCAAAGATCCCATCTGCGAGGTGCTTGCTTCAATCCATAAATGGATTTCTCAAGCTTACACACTCTATTAGGGTACTCGTTGCTGACAAAACCCTCTGGCTGACTCATGTAAACATCTTCAGCCAACTTTCCATTAAGGAAAGCGGTTTTGACATCCATCTGCCATATTTCATAGTCATGAAATGCAGCTATGGCTAACAGAACCCGAATAGACTTAATCTTGGCTACCGGAGAAAAGGTCTCATCATAATCCACTCCAGGAATTTGAGAGAAGCCCTTTGCAACCAGTCTAGCCTTATAAGTGTGTACTTTACCATCCATGTCGGTCTTCTTCTTGAAGACCCATTTGCACCCTACTGTCTTACGACCTGGTACATTTTCAACCAAGTTCCAAACTTGATTGTCATACATGGATTGTATCTCGCTATCCATAGCCTCTTTCCATTTAGCAGACTCGGGGCCTGCCATGGCTTCCTCGTAGCTGTTAGGGTCATCTTGACTTACTAGTGTCCCATCACTAATAAGTGTCTCACCTTCTGCAGTAATATGGAATCCATAGTAATGCTCAGGTGCACTCCTAACTCTCGTGGAACGTCTCAGAGGTACAAATTTGTCAATTGGCTCAACAGGAGTTTCCTCCTCAAGTTGAGGGCTAGAGTTTGAAGTTCCTTCACCGCTTGATTCTCGAATTTCTTCAAGATCAATTTGTCTCCCACTGTCTCCTTGGCTTATAAGTTCTCTCTCTCGAAAGACTCCTCTTCTTGCTATAAAGACCACATTGTCACTAGGTCTGTAGAAGAGGTAACCAAAGGATCGTTGTGGGTAACCGATGAAAATACACCTCTCGCTTCGAGGTTCGAGCTTATCATGAGTCTCGCGTCTCACGAAAGCCTCGCAACCCCAAATCTTGATGTGGTCTAGTTTAGGTACTTTACCAGTCCACATCTCGTGAGGAGTTTTGGCAACTTTCTTTGTAGGGACTAGATTAAGAATATGGGCGGCAGTCTCTAAGGCATACCCCCAGAACGAGATTGGTAGCGTAGCTCGACTCATCATGGAACGAACCATATCTAACAAGGTTCGATTACGCCTCTCAGCCACACCATTCAACTGTGGTGTCCTGGGAGGTGTCAATTGTGAGACTATCCCACATTCCCTTAGATAGTCGAGGAACTCTGAACTAAGATACTCACCACCACGATCGGATCGAAGCATCTTAATGTTCCTGCCCAATTGATTCTCGACTTCCTGTTTAAATTCCTTAAACCTCTCGAAAGTCTCTGACTTATGCTTGATCAAGTAGACATATCCATATCTACTGTAATCATCAGTAAAAGTCAAATAATAACGATTAGCATCCCTTGTGGCATGTTTGAATGGTCCACACACATCCGTGTGTATAAGGTCCAACAAACCTTCACCCCTCTCACACGAACCTGTGAAGGGTGACTTTGTCATTTTTCCAAGTAAGCATGATTCGCAACTATCATTTGACTTTAGGTCAAACGACTCCAAGACTCCATCCTTTTGGAGTTGGCCTATGCGTTTCTTGCTTATATGTCCAAGACGACAATGCCATAAGGATGCTTCATCCAAGTTATTATTAGTAGAATCAATACACAAAACATTATTTCCTAAGTTATCAACAACAGATACAGCTTCATACACACCATCACAAGGTAATGCTTTAAAATAAAGAATATTATTAAAGAAAGCATCAATAGAACCAACTTCATTATTAAATGAAAAGGTAAACCCTTGTTTGTACAAAGCATGAAAGGAAATAATATTTCTTGCCATTCCTGGCGAATAACAACACTTATTCAAATCTAAACTAAACCCACTACTTAGCGATAAAGTATAAACTCCAATCTTGGTAACAGGTATAGCTTTCCTATTCCCCATGATCAAGTTTATCCTTCCTTGCTCCACATCCTCACTTCTTCTTAGTCCCTGCAAGTCACAACAAATGTGAATACCACACCCGGTATCAAGGACCCAAGAATTAGAATGGGGTGAGTTATTAGAAATGATAGTGTAAATACCTGCATGGTTGGGTTTAACTTTCCCATCCTTCACATCTTGCTGGTATTTTGGGCAGTTCCGCTTCCAATGAGCTTTTTCATGGCAATAGAAGCATTCAGCCTCTTTTGGGTCAGAAGAAGGAGTAATGAAACCTTTCTTGGTTCCACTTGAAGAAGAGCCATCAAGGGTCCGAGCCTTGGTACCCTTAGAAGAGCTCTTTCTCTTCCTCCCTCGACTTTTCCCGATTGCCAAAACCGGAGTAGAGTTTTGAGTAGGAGTGATAGCAACCGACTTCCCCTTAAGACCTGATTCTGCGGTCTTGAGAAGTCCCTGAAGTTTGCCGAGGGTGACTTCTTCCTTGTTCATGTGATATGTCATGCGGAATTGATCATAGCACGATGGTAAGGAATGCAAAATAATATCTATTGCAAGATCCTCCGGGAAGTTCACATTAAGCTTCAGCAAATGATCCACATACCTTTGCATTTTCTGCATGTGGCTCGTGACGGATTCCCCGTCCTTCATCATGGTTGTTATCATGGAGCAGATGATTTCATACCTCTCTTGTCTTGCACTTTGATGGTATCTTTCCATCAAATCTTGGTGCATGTCATAAGGGTAGAAATCCTCATAAGACTTTTGGAGTTCTGCTGTCATCGTGGCCATCATGATGCAAGCTACTTTCGTAGCATCCCTTTCATGTGCCCGAAATTCAGCGATCTCCTGAGGAGTTGCAGTGGACTCAACAATCTCCTTAAGCTCCTTTTCAAGGACATATTCTTTGTCCTCGTAGCGGGTAATCATCCTGATGTTTCTGATCCACTCATTGAAGTTGGATCCATCAAAGGTGACTTTCCCACACAAGTTCATAAGGGTAAAGGAGCCATTAGGATTAGAGCCAGAAGCATTATTGAAAGACATCTGAAGGAAAGAGGACAAGATTAGTTTAGATATAAGAGAGTCCTTAATAAAACACCCAAATGTAATATTAAGGCTAGGATCCAATCACAATATAATATAACTTAGAAGAGGTATGCCGTAATCTAAGCTATATCATATTTGAAAGGTAGGTGAATGACGATTCACCAATTTCCACCATGAAAACCGCAATATTTTAGTATTAGGTTTTGAATGGTTCTTAGAAATTCCTAGATTCTTTGAGATTCAATGAACTTTTCAAAGGCATGTTTCAATCTCGAGTGTGCCCTCCAAGTTTTGTGACTGGGATATCGAGGATCACAAAACGAGGTGTGAAGTAACCATGCAAATCACTTAGTACCCTTAAAGTTTATCACTCAATCGATGTGCCGGTTAGCCACACACGCTCCATCGATACTATAATAAACCCTAAGTCACCCTTTACCTACCTTGTTAAGTCCAAGTTAGTGTGCCGGTTAACCACACACGCTCCACCAACGACTTAATCAAAGTGTAAAGTGTAATTTCATGGAATAGCACCTTATTCACATTTTCCTAAAGTAACTAAGATTGGGAATTCAATAAAACATTTAGTTACTTTATAATATTCATCATACTTTGAATGAGAATTAATAAGTCCTTGTCTTACCCGTTCAGCTAACGACCCTCCACCGATCAAGCAAGCGGTGGGTGAGAGTGGACACCCATTAAGTCACCATTTTATAGGCAACAACCTTATACCCACCTTATAGATCGGCTTCGTGAATGAGGCGTACTAGCGGTAAGACGACTTTGTTCTTATACATATAATTATTAAATCATAATAATATAAGTATAAGGGTTGAATTTTAACTTTTAAAATTCTAGGGGTTGGAACTAAAGTTTTAACTTAACTTTACTTGTTCCAAAACTTGAGGGCAAGTTTTGTAAACTTTCAAAACTTTTCATTTCTTGTAACTTATGAGTTTATTAGAGTAATAAAATGAGGACTTTTCATTTTTCCTAACTCTTGTGTTCTTTTAATGGTTTTTAATCCAAGAGACTTTTGGTTTTCCATAACTTGAGGACAAGTTATGGACTCCATTAAAACACATTATGATCATGAATTAATCTACCACATAGGTTACAAATAATTCCTATGATCATCTAAACATCATAAGAACAAGAATATGAATATGAACACTTTCAAGAATCAAAATCACATTTAATCTTTGTAATTTTGATAACTTGTTGTTGTAAATGAGTTAGAAAAGACATTACACCTTCTAAAATAAGTTTTCAAGTACCAAAACATTTTAGGGTAATGATTCTAATCCATTTCCAGCAACTCAAGTCGAAATTCTGCACTCTGTCGACCCTACTCGCCGAGTGCATAAACCTACTCTCCGAGTAGGTTGAAGATACACATGAACTCGACGAGTCCTCCCCATGGACTCGCCGAGTCCATCAGTCAGACAGCAGAATTTTCGACTTTCTTCAACTTTTAAGCACAAATAACAAACAAACAAGCCTAGGCTCTGATACCACTGATGGGTTTTGAGCATTCTAACACTTCCTAAGTGTACATGCAACCCTAATAACCTTGGATCTATGTTTGTCTAATTATCATGCAAAGTTGAATTCCAAGGTTATATTCCTATCTAGCATACATGGGGAACAATTTTAACTTGAATCATAGATAGAATAACTTACCTTGTTGTTGATTGTGTTCCTTGAAACCTTGTGAGCCTAGCACCCCAAGTGTGATGCCTCAAATGCTTCACACAACAACAAATGCTCTTGGAAAGACTCTTGAGATAACACACACTTCTCAAAATCGGCCAAGCCCTCTAGTTTCTTAGTGTTCAACTTGTGTTGCCAATTTTGTGGAGAATGGGACTCTTATATAGTGTTGGCACATCTAGGGTTACACCATGTAAACCCTAATGTGTCATGACTCTTCATTTCCATGACCCATGGGTTTGTAACTCCCATGGAGCATCCTATGGGTAGAACCCAACTTGATAATCCATGGAGCCTCTTAGCCCACTATACAAGATATGAACCCATATATTTAATTAGTTATCCTTTGATCACTTAATTAATTCTAAATTAATTCTTTGATCAACTAATCAAATAATATTATTAATATATTAGAACTTATAATATATTAATAATCTCCAAGTGTTATTTCTCTCATTTAGTCTATCCAATTGCATGGTGCCATTCAACCCAAATGGACCATGCCGGGTCGGGTCAAGTACAAGCCCGGAATAGTTATGGACTTAGACACCTTATCCAACAGTTATACCCCAGGCAAAGGTTGCTTCATTAATCATCAAGAGAGATAATCAACAGCTTGTGTAGTTTGCGGTGAATTACAATCGAATACTTGTAGAGAAGTATCGAAGGGCTTCTTTTAAAAGACATTTTGGATTGGTTTGAAATTTCATTACATATCAGCCTTAACATAAGGTGAGAAATTGTAAATGAAATTACTTGTTTTACCAGTGTAGTCAGTGACAAGTTGGCTTGTGAAAATATTTATCATGACTAGGATTTGCAAATAAAACTTACACAGAAATCATATTCAAAAGAAAATTTGTTCTGGATCTTGTTGGGTAACAAACATTGTTGGTTGTGAATATTTGATCAAGACCACACATGCGATTGAATATGATTTGAAGTTTTGAAATTTTTGATACTGAAACAAAGGTTTCGTAAAAATCTGGAACAAAGTTCCCCATCAGTTCCTTAAGGTTTATGATTTTTGGGTTTCACTTCCATCACGGACTCATGATGTTAGATCATAAACATAGACTTGTGATTTGTCTAGGTTTTGATTGGTTTGATCAAAGACCTCAAGGAAAAATCTCTTAAAAAATTTGGAGTGTAAGAATTGTTTGGTATAGAAAGATTGGATAAGAATCAAAGTGTACCTCAGTTATAATGGACAAAACATAAAATTCAACTCTTGCCTCTCAATTCAATTATGCTGATATTGATGAAAATTCAGATAATGTGAGTGAAATTAGTGAGATAGAAGAGGAAGAAGAGGTAGATTGTTCTCAATTGTTAATCGTTAATATCACATCTAAGACTAAAGGTAAAGAAATTATTGTTGATTCGATAGTAGAGGATGAAATTGATAAACCTTTAACTTCACAACATTGTAAGTTTGATAATGTGGAAGTTGAAAGCTGGAAATCAGATGATAATGAAGAAAACAGAGAAGAAAAGAAAGATTCAGATGAAACACCTCAACGAGTTGTGGTTGATCATGTGTTTGAAAATACAAAAGAATTTGACAAAGTTTTAAATGACAAAGGCGCACATTATTTGAAGAGAATTGTTATCGAGATTGGAAAAAACAAAGTTTGATTTGAGTAATTGAAGATTTAGAACACGAAGAGTATTTATTAATCAGATCTCATATTGATAAAGACTGATTACAACATAAGCAGAAAAGAGATATCTGTTTTCTCTAAGATTTTCACTTGTTCACTCTTTGTCAAACTTTCATTGACAGTGTTAACTAACTCATCAGCATTCAGAAATTCATCAATTTTGACAATACCATATGTATATCTATCATCAGGTATTTTTTTCAAATTGAGCAATTGTACTTTCACAATCATAAGAAATAACATCAACTTTTTCACATTCATATTCAAGAAAAGGTAACAGTTTCCTATGTTGTTCTTTGCTAATGTCAGAAGAATGATGTAAAGCAGTTAATTTTGCATATAGCCGTTTGGCAGAATTACAATATATGTTAGTTTGTTCTAGCAACAACCTAACATCATTTGTAAGATTAGTCCTATCACAATCTATATTTTTGATCTGCATTTCAAGTTTTTCTACTCTACTCCTCTTTATTTCTAATTCTCTCCGTGTCTCACCTAGTTGCATTTTTAATTTTTGAGCTTCAGTACTAGCAGACACAATAACAGAATCAAAATAAGCCACAGTTTCATCAAATGAAACAATTTCAGCATCATAAGCAGATAAAGGAATATTAAAAGATTCAAGTATTGCACGTACCTTGGTTGTCATGGGTGATTTGTCCGTGGATTTGGATACGAAGCACCTTTCTGAAATTTCCTCTTTGCAATCTTCAAAACTTGTGAACATTGCTCCATGTGTGGGATGCCTCATTTTCTCTTCGCAATCTTCAAAACTTGCGAACATTGCTCCATGTGTGGGATGCCTCATTTCCTCATCATCAGATCCTGAAGACCAGATCTGATACGTACCACTTTCTTTATTATCAGTTTCACCTTTCGCAACCAAAGATACTCCTTTGGTCTTAGGACGTATCTCTTCGATCTTTTCAAAGTAGTAAGCTTCATCTTTAACTTTTTCCTTCTTCTCTTCTTTCTTTTGCAACATGCAATCAGCTGCAAAATGATTCGCACCGTTGTAGTGGTGACAGTAAATTCCTGAATCACCGCTCAGCTTCTTCACTTCTTTCGCATCTTTTTGTTTCTCATCAGCTTTCTCTAGTTTCTTCCTCTCCTCCCCTCCAGTTTTTGTGACTACATTCTTCACATCACTAGTCTTTCCTTTTGGATTAAAAGGCTTTTTGAAAAACTTCTTAACTCTGTTGTTTGAATAGAATGCCATAACTTCATCATCAGAGTTCATCAAAAATCCTTCATCATCTGAACCATCTTTTTCATTAACATCAGTTTCTGATACCTTTGAAACAAGAGCCAAAGGACCTCCAATACTTTGTTTTGATTCTTCATACATTTTTGAAACTTCGCATTCATGTGTTTTCAATTGATTGTAGAGATCATTCAATTTACTTGTATCAAAACTCTGTTGATTCTTAATCATCATGGTCACACTTCGCCATTCCTTGCGAAGACCCATAATGAAAGTTAAATTGAACTCCATGAGAGACCTAGTGATTCCATACCTATTGCAGCGAAACATAAGCTCATTTAGACGATCATAGTAATTTTCAAGAGTTTCTGCATCCTTTTGTCTGAATTCCTTCAGTTCAACTAGACATTGCTTCACAGAGTTGATCTTCGTCTTTTCGCTACCTTGATACTTCTCTTTTAGAGTGTTCCAGATCTCCTTGGCTGTTTTACAACTACAGATGTAATTGTAAACCACAGGAGGTAGAGCACCTCTTAGTTCCCTCATGCACCTTTTTTCATTATTCTTCAAACGTTTTTGTTGTTCAGCAACATCAGTAGATGTAATAGATGAACCAATTGATTGAACATTAACTGGAGCTTGCACTGTTCCATCGATACAATTCCAAAGTTCTTCATCAATTCCATTTAAGTAATCTTCCATTATATCAGCCCACTGATCATAGTATTCTGGAATTAACATCGGAATTTTGGTTGAAGAACCAAGCAAGTGAGAGAAGGAAGTCATTGTATTCATATTGAAGTTCGCCATTGATGAACACAAAAATTTTCAGAAAGCTTGAAAAACTTGATGAAATTGAGAATTTGATCAATTGAATTGATCACAAATCACTAATCGATTACTCGACTTAACAATTCAAAGACAGAATCAATTCAAATCTGAAGATCAATTGTGATTTTCAAAACCAAAATGCGTGGAAAATTTTGAGTAAAGTTGCAACTCAAAATGCAAATGATTCTAACACGAAAATCAGATTGAAGCAGTTTGAATCCTGCTCTGATACCAATTGAAGAGAATTGTTATCAAGATTGGAGAAAACAAAGTTTGATTTGAGTAGTTGAAGATTTAGAACACGAAGAGTAAATATTAATCAGATCTCATATTGATAAAGACTGATTACAACATAAGCAGAAAAGAGATATCTGTTAAGAAAAGTCTCTCTCTACTTCTAACCTCAGTCCCTATTTATAGGGAACATGAGTGTACAAAAAATATACTAAGTCTAGACATTTCACTACGCATAAAGATGACTTAGTAAAATAACATAAAATGCGAAACTATACAAAACACTATATTCGACTTTTACAATTTTACATCAACAATTGTCATTGGATTTGTCGAAGGTAAAATCTCCTCAGATGGACAATCAGGTTTCTGATACTTTTTCAGACAATTATCATCAAAAGTGAGATAATAGACTTCCTCGATATTTTTCGACTTTTGTTCAGAACCCTATATGCCTTCGAAGTAAAAGAGTACCCTAAAAAGATTCCTTCGTCTGCTTTCACATCAAATTTGTTCCTTTGATCTTTGGAATTGAATATGAAACACATGGAACCAAAGACATGAGAGAACTTAACATTAGGTTTTCTATTATTTAGAATCTCATAAGGTGTGATGAAGAATCTTTCGTTTATCAGTGAGCGGTGTTGGGTGAAGGAAGCAATTCTGATAGCTTTAGCCCAGAAGTAAAATGGAAGATTCACGAATGACAAAATCATCCTAGCAGCTTTTCAAAGAGAGCGGTTTCGTCATTCAACGTCACCGTTTTGCTGAGGAGTGTAGGGATCATAGAAGTTGTGAGCAACGCCTCTGTCAGTTAAGAATTCTTCAAACGCTTGGTTTTTTATTTCAGAACCGTTATCACTATGAACTTTCTGAACGGGCTTTCGCAATTGAAGCTCAATCTACTTGATAAAATCCTTTATCTTCCGAGTGGCATCTGATTTCTATCTAAGGAAGAAAACCCAAGTATATCTTGAAAATCGTCAATAATCAGCAGAATATACTTATTACCACCAATGCTCTCGATGTCAGATGGGCCAGAAAGATCATCGTGTAACTGTTCTAGTGGCTCGATTACTTTTGTATTGATAATTGTCGAGTGACTTTTACGACTTTGTTTTCCTAGATCACAAGAAGCACATAGATGTTCCTTCTCAAACTTCAGAAGAGGTAAACCACGCATAGGATCACTAAGTACGAGTTTGTTTATATCCTTGAAATTTCGATGGGAGAGCCTTCGGTGCCATAGCCAACTATCATCCAAGGATGCTTTCGGAAGAAGGTAAATGGAAGGCTTCCCTTTGATTGGTTTTAATTTTAAAGGATACATTTCACCTTTTCTTTCAGATTTCAGGAGCACCGCCTTGGATTTATTTTCTATAATCTTAGATCCCTCATTATCAAATTACACCTTCATCCCGATACCTAAAACAATTTGAGACACACTAATCAGATTACGTTGCAAGCCTTCTACATAAGCTACCTTTTGGATATAGAATTCTCAATTAGTAATCATCATGTAGCCTTTAATTTACCTTGTGGCATCGTTTCCAAACTTTACTCTGCCACCATCCTTCAATTAAAGGATTCTCTCAGTTCCTCTCTCCCTCCAGTCATGTGACGCGAACAACCACTATCAGTGTACCATTTAGAGTACTCATATTGTTCGTAACGCATTACCTACAAAATTTATAGAGATTTAGGAACCCAAACCTTCTTGGGTCCTTGTGAGGATTTTGTAACAATAGGAAAAATCTTATTCTTATCAAACCAGAACGCTCTTTCTGTCACGACACTATTCTTCCCTTTTATTGTTTTGAAAACCTCCATTTTATCATCACAAAGATTAATCTCAACAGGAATTATTTTTCTTTGAATAAATTCTCTGTGTTTGTGAGCCATCTTTTTTGCAAATTCCTTTTCTACCTTTTTTAAGTTCGCTTCGAATTCCTGGAGGGAAATCTCTTGTTCTGAAACAACTTTACTTTTGCCTTTAACAACTTTTGATGTGTTAGCAGATTTTGAGACAAATGCTTTTGGAGAAAAATTAGTTTTAGGCTTTTCGATCGGCTTAGAAACTTGTGGTTATGAAAAATATTAAATTCCTGTTTTTGAATTGGAGAAGAATTGATATTTATAGTTGAAGATCTTTCTAAATTAACAGAATTTTGATTGGAACTCTTATGTTTCCAGAAACATTTTCTTACTTGCAAGTTCTTCCTATATCTAGCATCCAGTTGTCACTTCTTAGCACTAAGTTCCTCAACTGACTTATGAATATTAGTTTTAGGTTTCTAATTTCTAACTAGAGTGTTACTCTTTTGAAAAGACGTTTCAGTTGGGACATTTTTAGTGCCACTCGAACCAACATTATCGTAACAAGGGTTAACACAATTCAGTGGTTCTGCAACATATCTCCCTTTCATTTTTCATGAGGTCATTTCTGAAATTCCTTTGGTTTCGATTCCATTGTCAATATGACATGAACAAAATAATTTGTTTCCCTTCTCTATTATCATTATCTACTAGGGATGGTAGTTCTAAAGTGTCTTTTTTGTTCAATCATGTTTTTACGAAAACTTGATTTGGAGTTGTTTGTACATTCAGAAAAACTGTCCTTAACCTTTATTTTCAGCAATACGGATGAAGTCAATAGAATTTTCACATATCATGTTTTTCTTTGGTTTAGCCTCATTTTGTACAAACGCAAAACAATCTATCTCATCCTCTATAGAAATTTCACTCATGCCGCTTTCATGAAATTTAGAAACATTTTCAGTATCAAAAGTATTTTTTGAACTTGATTTTGTGCACAACGAGTCAAATTTTTGCGCAATATTAGATTTAGTTCGTTCTTTATCCTTATCATCCAACATTTGTCTTAGCATATTCTTATATTCTTTGGACTGAATGTATGCTTCTATTCTGTCAAGCCCAATTTTGTACGGATCGGAAACATCATCAGAAGAAACAATAGATTCACACTTATAACATTATGCATCAATTTTGTCATCTTTTAATTCAAGAGAGGGAAAATCATTTTGTGTATACTCTAGCTATTTCACACTCAATATGCAGTTAAGTAATATTGAAATACAAACTCTTAGCTGTTAAGCAGAAAATATTCCTTTGTTTCAAAAGTGCTAAGTTGTCTCCCTTAAGATAAATGATATCATCCTTAGACCTAGTGAGCTCTAATTTCAACTTCTCTCTCTCCACATTCTTCTCTCTCAACTTTTATTTGTTACCTTCCTAATTTGACCAGTTAAATTAGTATTACTAAGACGAGTTCCTTTTAGACTATCACTAAAATTAGAAACCGTAAAATTTAAATTGTCTAGTTCGGTTTCATAACGAGTAATATGAATATTAAGAGATTGGAGTATAAAGTGTAACTTATTGATGACATTCTCACGTTCTTCCACCTGTTCAGAAACAGGCTTCGTCGCAAAGCCATTTTCAACGGTCAGGCCGCCATCAGTCGCATAACCCCTCTGTTCCGAAACTCCTCTCTGAACCATTAGACACATGCCTTCGAACTCCTACCCTTCAAAATTTGCCATAAAACACTTACCATGTGTGGGTTTCCGAACCTCCTTTTCTTTGGAATATGTGGACTACACTTCAACACGGCTATCATCCTCACTCCCTTCCTGGACAATCAAAGCAGGATTTGCATTCGCAACACTCTTCTTCCAAAGCTCCTTTATCTTCTGAAGATAGTAGGCTTCATCCTTCTCAGTTTCTGTCTTCTCTTCCATCCCTCTCAGCATACACTCCTTAGCAAAGTGATTCTTGCCATGACAATAATTGTAGTCATAACAAAAATCTCCAAACAGCTTTTTCACCTTCTTATCTTCATCGTTCCCCGAGTTCTTATAACTCTCATCTCTTGACTTTTATGGACTGAAGTTTCGCTGCTTGTTCCTGTTCTTAAATCAAGCAAAAAAAAAATTTAATGAGCTTTTTGGGATTAGATACCATTAGAGCATACTCGTCTTCGGTAAGTTCACTGTCTGAAAAGTTGGATTCCTAATATTCTTCAGCTACTTTTTTACCTTTCACAACAAAGTATAATGATTCCAAAATTGAGAAAAGCTTCACATCCTTTGAAACCTCATCTTCATGGGATCTAAGAATTCCCACAAGCTTTTCTAGAGAGTAACTCTTGAAATGTTCATGAGCTTTCACTATAGAGACAACCGCTTTCCATTCAGACCTCAATCCATTCATGAACGTAAACTTTTGCTCTATTACTTCACGCTTGAGATGATGCCTTAGCATCCTTCTTAATAGATGATTAAAATGGTTGAAATTTTGATCGAGTTTTTCATCAGACTTCTGAACAAAGGCTCCAAACATAGACAAAAGCAATGTTTGCATGGAGTGTTCCAGATCTGCGTCACTAGAATAAAGTTCCTATAACATGTGCCAAATCTCCTTGGTAGTTGGGCATTAACTCACGAGACTGAAAGTATCTGGGGGAAGAGAAAACGATATAATTCTCATCGTTTTAATGTTGCTCAACAACTTCTCTTTTTCATCTTTAGGAATGTTTGTGTGTTCAACAAGTAGAGCATTGAACTCCGCCTCAGTTTTGATAACTTTCCGTGTTTCAGTGTGTGCAAACGTCTCCTGTGTCATCGCTTGCCATATGGTTGATCCATGTTCTTCAAGACCTAGAACATAGTCTTCGAAGTGCAACGCCCAGACTTCATATTCTTGAGGGAGCATGATCGAAATACTAGTTGTGGATCTGATAGTACTGGAGATATTGAAAGAAAGAGTATGAGGATGTTCGTGCTGCATGAGCACCACCTCAGTACTCCCTATAACCTGCTAAGTGACCTCGTCCCAACAAATTGGGGTCATGCATTTCCTCCACTGGAGCATCTAAAATGGAGGTTGATCAATGCTAGCTTGATAACTGTTGTTATACGAAACTTCCAATAACGGAAGATGCGTAACCCAACTCCCACGATAGTCCAACACACAAGCATCTAGCATATCCCCGAGGGTCTGAATGCTCCGCTCGCTCTGACCATCGATTTGTGGATGGAATGATGTTATGAAATGAAGAAGAGTGCCCAACTAGTCTTGGAAACTCTTCCATAACCTAGAAGTAAACCGGGCATCTCTATCAGAAACCACTCCTGACACCCCATGACATGCCACGACCTTTTTGATCCTTCGCTAGTTTCTCTGTAGATATATTATCCTGAAGTAGAATGAAATGCGTGCTCTTAGTCAAATGATCCATAATAACCCAAATAGAACCTACTCTGTGCACAATCCTGGGAAGCTTTGTGATGAAATCCATGGTAATATCTTCCCATTTCCATAAGGGAATCTCCAACGGATGTATCTTTCCATGAGGATGCTAATGCTCGGCCTTGACTTTCCTACAAATCAAGCACCGCTCCACATACTAAGCTACATGTCGCTTCATGCAAGGCCACCAAAAATCAGGCGGAAGATCGCTTACATCTTCGTCTCCCCGGGATGAATGTATAATTGAGACTTATAGGCCTCCTCCATCAGAACCTGGCGTACAATGACCTCATATGGAACCTAGACTAGCCGCTGCAATGTTAACGAACCATGGTGTAACGTCCTGACTACCAGGTATAATATTTATATGTTAAATATTTATGAGAAAACTGAGCAACTCAATGAGTGGGTGTCCTAACTCGTCTAGTACTGATGAATTGACCACATGAATTTTACAACCAACTCGGCGAGTTGGCACTGTGTGTGGAAACCCTAATTCTCTAGGGTTGAGTCCAATTTAAAGGGCCTTAAGCCCTCAGTATTGCCTCACCAGCCACCCAACTCCCCTGTACGAAACCCTAATCAGCCATAGTAAGCTAAGAGAGAAAGAGGGCTAAGATTTGAGTGTTTTTGTGATACTTTGGAAGAACAGAAGAGAGTATCAAGCTTGGATCAAGAGGAGGCTTTTGGATCTAGATGTTTTTCAAGAGCTTGCTTCAGTTGGAGGTAAAAAGATGCTAATTTGATCATTTCCTTATGAGATTTTATGTTAGGGTGTTTTTAGGGTTTTCTCCCATACATTTTGATGGTATTGAGTCACTTGAGCATATCTTGAGGTTGAAACCTAAGATCTGGACTGTAGGTGGTCTAGTGAGCCCATAGACCCAAACTTTATTGAGCTAGAGGCAAACCTTGGTGCATAGAACCTTTCTTGGAGTTTGTATTGGCATTATGAGCTTAATAGGCCATGCATGGACGTAAAGCGCGCAACTTTACGTGACATTCGAGCCTTAGGGAGCTAGATCTAGAATTTGGGGTCATGGATATTCCTTAAAACGTCTGAATGAGCACATGGACTGAACGAACCCGATGATTATGGACTTAGGTAACTCATTAAGTTGATGAGACAAAGGATGAGTTAATTTGGTTTTTCACAAAATTTATGAGGAAATGAGGGGAGTCGGCGGTCACATAGAAGCACTCGACGAGTCAGGTCAACATAGACTATTGACTCGAGTGTTGACTTCTGTTGACCTTAGGGTTGGTCATGGCAGGGATTATGGGGACCATGGAGGGGTAAAATGGTCTTTTACCCATCCCAGGAGTTGAGAGAGAGAGAGAGAGAGATAGAGAAAATAACTTAGTTTATTTAGAGTTGTGATTTAGGTGTTAATTAGAGATAAATATCCTATGTGTTTGGCAGAGGCGAGTTCGAGTGGTAATCTTTATGTGACCGGAGGGCCTTATGTGCTTATATTGAGTATTGTGATATCCTGCATTATATCTTTTCTTTTGTGCAGTGTTATACTGAGCTTATTGAGTAAGGACCGGAAAGTCTACCCGAGTTGTGGGACTGACGCGTCCCACTGAGACACATTGACCGGAGGATCTTATTTGAGCATAGCTATAAGAGGATAATGAGATATGTTTTTTATTTTAGGGAAGTCAATAAGCTTCATTCTTACCGTGTTATGTGTTATGTGTTTCAGGTAATTAACAGGACAATAGGAAGGCACCAGCTTGATTGTACACACACGAGTTGTAGATATGTTTTGGAGGATCCTGGATTGTGTTATAAATAAGTTTTGAACATGTGTTTGTGATAATTTGATATTTATGGGGATTTTTGTGAATGTGGAAAGGAGATTAATGTGATTTTAAATGAAAATTTTGTTTGAAAATTTACGGTGTCACAAGTTGGTATCAAAGCCTTGCTTTGAGGGATTTGGATATATCTTTGGGTGTGTCTGGACTCAAACTGAGGATTTGAGAAACATTTTCAAAACAAATAAAATTTTCTAAAAATGAGAAAGAGTTTTAAGAGAAAAGCGAGTTGGAGGAGTGTGTACAATCAGCTAGAGCCCGAACGGTGATTTACCAAACACCCTTAGTTATTTGTGTTATGAGAGATTTATGAGAAGTTAGGGATGCATGCTAGAGGATATGCTAGGTATTTCATGTGAGGGCTATAGTTGCCTTATTTGTGATGCCTTAGCCCAGCAGTTGCTGATATCTTTTAATTGCTTTGAGCATATGTTAAGTAGGAGTATCTAACGGGAACTACTTAGAAAGAGCTCTGAGTCGAGGGATAATCTGGGAGAGATACCTAGACAAGCATATGAGGGGTCTACTGAGAGAGTAGTCTGCTATTTGTGAGATATAGAGTGCTTGTGAATTCGCATCCTAGGAGGAGGACTTGGGGTGACTACAGGTCGGTGTGGAAGGTAGTATTGGGCCAGTACTACTGAAAGAACCAAATATGTATGCAACCCAAGTAAGAATCCTTAGGACACTAAGGAGCCGGTAGGGATGGGTGATCGAGTGTGAGTATACTCGAGTGAGTCTCTGATGATTCTTGTGTTGTGTTTGAGAGACATCATGGTCGATACATGCCACAACCCCGGGAGTAGTGGGACTAGTGATAATGAGAGATGATTCATGAGGAGCTGGCCACAGCCATCTAAGAGGCAATATCGGAGAGGTTTGGGTCTATTAAGACCACACTGATTGAGACATTTGATGAGTGGTATGCTGTTGTTACTGAGGCGGTTGCTGCTGCAGCCACTACAGCCGTCAGCGCTGCTATGCCACAGTGAGGTGACTTATTGTTGTTTTGGGAGTTCAACAACACAAAGCCACCAGAGTTTGATGAGACACAGGATCCGATTGCTGCCATGATATGGATATATGACATTGGGGGATGCTTTTATATGTTTTCATACCTGATCATTTAAGAGTTCGGTTTGCATTGAACCAGCTTCGCTCGGGGGCAAAGGATCGGTGGAAGTTTGTGACTACCAGATTTACTCGTGCAAACCATGTTGCAGTGACGTGGGAGAGGTTCACATAGTTTTTCCAAGATGAGTGTGCTCCCCTGATGTAGAGGGTACGGTTGGCATAGGATTTTCTATATCTACAACAGAAGACAAAGTCAATGGATGAGATTACAAGGGTGTTTCAAGATAGGGCGTTGTTTTGCCCTGAGCACGAGTCCACTGACCAGGTGGCATGTGAGTCGATACCTAAGCATATTGAGGAGGGATATACGAGATTTCATGTCAAACTCATCATACCAAATATTGGCTGAGCATCAAACCAATGCCAGGCGGAGGGACATTGAGCTACAGTTACAGACCAGAGAGGAGGAGGAGTCTCGGGATACGGACCGAAGACCAGTACAGTCGCAGCCGGCGACGAAGCGGGCAAAGCCCGTTGATATCAGAGTTGGGGGCCAGAAGGGCCGCACTTGTGGCAAGTGAGGCAAGAGTCACGAAGAATTGTGTTGGGCGGGGATTTGTTATAAATGTGGCAAAGAGGGCACATGTCAAAGGATTGCCCCAAGTGGTTTGCAATTTGCTTTCACTACAACCAGACCGGCCATCGGAAGGCCGAGTGCCCTCAGATCATTTAGGGATCATCATAGGGATCTAAAGCTGCTACTGTACGTGGTACTGAGAGTCAGCCAACGAAGGTTGAGACACTGAGGATTCGTGGAAAAGCCTTTCAGCTTACAGCGGAGGAGGTTGGCGCAACACCTGCCATCGTGGCAGGCACATGTTTGTTTATTTATATTATTTTGAGATATATTGTGTTGTGTATATGTACTTTTCTTGTGAGTTCTGTACTTTCCTTGGTGTTATTTGATTTGGGTGCGATTCGATCCTTCGTGTGTTTAGCTTTTAGTCTTCACATTACGATCCTATGTGAGGCGTTGAGTCGACTTCTGAGGGTTTCTATAGCCGAAGAGCATGCAGTTTTTGCTAATGTTGTGATCTGGGGATGTGTACTTGAGATATTTTTTATTGAGTTCCCAATCGACCTGGTACCAATCGTGACGGGAGATGTCTGTGTCATAGTAGGCATGGATTGATTGAGTCGGTTCAGAGCTGTGATCGACTGTGAGCGTTAGATGGTGACAATACGAGACACTAGTAGGGGAGTGCTTATGGTCTATGACGAGGGTACCAGATCTGGATCAGCCTTCTGCTCTACTGCCGGAACGAGACAGAGTCTACAGAAGGGTTGTATAGGCTTTTTGGCGTACGTGATAGATACATGGGTTGCTTCAGAGAGGCCCAATTCTATCGTCGAGGTTCCGATAGTGTGTGAGTTTCCGGATGTTTTTCCCTAGGAGTTTCCGGGGGTGCCTCCCGAGAGGCAGGAGGAGTTCTTGATCGATTTGGTTCCGGGAGCGGCGCCTATTTCCAAGGCACGTTCTCGGCTTTCACCACCAGAGATGTAGGAGTTATCCTCATAGCTCAAGGAGCTTTTGGGAAAGGGCTTTATCAGACCGAGTAACTCACAGTGGGGAGCACCGATCCTTTTTATCAAGAAAAAGGATGGTTCACACAGGATGTGTATTGATTACTGTGAGTTGAATAAGCTGACGGTCAAGAACCGTTATCCGCTATCAAGGATCAATGATTTATTCTATAAGTTCTTGGGGGCTTCTTGGTTCTCCAAGATTGATATGTGATCTGGATAACATCAGATAATAGTTTGCAAGGAGTATATCCAGAAGACGGCGTTTAGGAATAGTTATGGGCACTATGAGTTTTCGGTTATCCCTTTCGGGCTAACCAACGTGCCGGCCTGTGTTGAATTGATCGGTGCTCGTGTTCATCGACGATATTTTGGTGTATTCAAGATATAGAAAGCAGCACGAGGACCATCTTAGAGTGATTCTTGGAGTATTGATGACGGAGAGGCTTCATGCCAAATTCACCAAGTGTGATTTCTAGTTACGATAGGTCTAGTTCCTGGGACACTTCGTTAATCAGAATGGGATATTTGTTGACCCGACCAAGATTAAGATAGTTATGAGATGGGAGGTGCCGAGATCCCTGACCGAGATCAGGAGTTTTCTAGGTTTGGCTGACTACTATCTGAGGTTTATCAGAAATTTCTCCAAGATTGCCACCCCTCTCACTAGGTTGACCTGAAAGGGTGTTACTTTTTCTTGGGGGCCGAGCAGAAGACCTCATTTGAGACTCTTCGCCATAGATTGTGTGAAGCCTCAGTGTTAGCCATTCCTAACGGAGTGGAGGACTTTGTAGCTTAATGTGATGTTTCTAAATCATGGATGGATGCAGTGTTGATGCAGAGGGGGCACGTGATACCATATGCATCGAGGCAGCTAAAGCCTCATGAGATAAGGTATCCCAACCATGATCTAGAGTTAGGGGCGGTGGTGTTCGCCCTCATGATCTGGCCCCATTACCTGTATGGAGTCCGGTGTACCATATATACGGACCACAATAGCCTGAAGTACCTCATGGACCAGCCGAACCTGAATATGAGACAGAGGAGGTGGTTGGATGTAGTTAAAAACTATGGCTGCGAGATCTTATTGATGGGTTTTGGTCATAAGACATCCTATGTGCTCATACAAACCCTAATGCTTGGATCTAGGTTTCTCTATTGTACATACTTTGAATCCAAGACGTTGAACCCTAATTCTAGCATATGGAAATCAGAATTCACATGTAAATAGGTTTAAGAACATACCTTGATTGTTATATTGCAATAACAATCCAATTCTTCCTTGAATTGACCTTGGAAAGCTGAGAGTCACAAGTGTCATTCCTCTAATGGCTTACAAATACCATAAGCAAGTGGAGAAGGTATAAAGAGAGAGGAGGGATGTTAGAATTCGTCCTTAGGACCTCTTGGGAAGGGTTGGGCGAATTCCTAAGCCCTATGGGGTTTATATAGGTGTAAAGATTAGGGTTTTAGTCCTTATCCTTATCTAGTTGCTTGCCCACCAAGCAACCATAAGATAAGTCTTAGAACCCTTATCCTAGTCGAATTCTAATGGATTTACACCTCAAATTCGTTCACCATATATATAAGATAATCCTTACCTTATTTTCGTTCACCATAGGGCTTAGGAATTCGTCCAACCCTTCTTAGAATGGAGAACCTTTTATCTCTCTGCCTACTTGATTCTTGTTATTCGTTCTGCTATTGATCTAAACCCTTTAATCAATTCAAAATTACACTTAATCTTGTAAGTATAATCATATTTACTAAACCTTTAGTAAATCATGACGAATATCATTGTTACTCTTATGGTTGACTTGATCAACACGCAACATTGTGTGCTCGATCTCTTAGTCCCTCACTTGACACTTTGTCAATGAATTGGTCTAATTTCGAAATATGAAATTTCTCATTCATCGTGCAACCAAGTTGCGTGATTCCAAATTTCTGTCCAATTGAAACTTTGGGCGATGAGAAACTCTCCCTCTTTGGTAAATTCTCAACTTTCCATAAATAACACAATAAGAACCAAATCCATTATTCCTAATAATAGAAAACATTTTAACATCATTTTTTTCATACACGCCGTTGCAAGGATAAAAAAAATAAAATTTAAAATCAAAATTTATTCTATTGCGGAAAAATTTGTCCTTACAATGCAATTCATTGAAAAACTTATGCTAATACATCTTTCTTAGCAATCTAACTCTAACTCTAAGTAGTGGCTTAAGAATCTAATCTTTGAGAAATACGATCGAAATCCATTCCTTCATGGTTAGATTCTGCTCACTTCTTCCTTTAAGCTCCCTTTCTTTTCTTTGATTCTACAAAACATCAATTGTAATCTTATCACATTATGTATTCAGAATCTAGAATGAAGCTTAAAAGAGTTAGTCAATGGATTTTACCTAAATTAGAGCCATACGTTTCGACTCTCCCATCTCTTAGATCTCTTAGGTAAATGGGGCAGCTTCGTCTCCAATGCCCCTTCTCTTGGCAATAAAAGCAAATTGACTCTTTTGGAACAAGACATGGAACTACTTCAGACATCGCCTTTCTCTTATGATCAAACTTTTCGATCATAGCATGTCTTTCGTTGCCATTGTCTATATCCATAGAGGTCTCGAAGGCAGATTCACCAATCAACATTGCTTTTCTATTGCGCCAAATCATTTCTGATTCAGCAGCAATAAGCATATAGGTGAGATCTATAAGGGTCACGTCGTAGTTCATCATATAGTACTCTCTTACGAACTCACTATATGAGTTAGGAAGTGACTGAAGAACCCAATCAACATCCATTTCCTCACAAACAACGGATCCCAACATTCTTAACCTATCAATGTGTTACTTCATCCCTAGGATGTGTGCACACACCGGCTTTTATGTTTACTTGCCAAAAGGGCTTGAGTGATCTTGAACTTTTCAAGTCTTTGAACTTGTGGGTTAGGGAGAATAATTGGAGGAGAAAGAGGAAGTGAAGCATGATCTCTTGTTCCTCGATCAAATCGTGGAATATCATCTTCATGTGGAATGCTTGTTCCACGGGATATGGGAAGACCATAGTTGTCAAACTTTGACATCTACATAACGGGAGAAAACGAATTCAAGTTAGTTGATTGATTGAGTCCTTAGTAAATCACCCAAATGAAATACTAAGGCTAGGACCCAACACAATACGCTACAACCTAGCAAAGGGATGCCGTAATCTAGTTGCAGAATATTTGAAGGTAAGTGAATGACGATTCACTAATTTCCACCATGAAAAATGAAAAAGAAATTTAAGTTTTAAATCTATGAAAACTCCTAGATCCTTTGAGATACATTGAACTTTCAATGGCATTTTAAATCTCGATATGCCCCTCTTGTTTGTGACTGGGATGCCGAGGATCACAAAGCGGGTGTGAATAACCATGCAAACTTACATGGTGCCCTCACATGTTACAGTCACCTATTCGATGTGCCGGTAAACCACACACGCTCCACCGAACTATGACAAACATTGAGTCACCCTTTGCTACCTTTGCTTAGACCCATTTAGTGTGCCGGTTAACCACACACGCTCCACTAACGTCTTCGCAAGGGCACAAAGTGTAATTTCATGGAATTGCATCAATTCACTTTTGCCTAAGTAACTAAGATTGGGAATTTTATGAAAACATTTAGTTACTTTTATACTTCATTATACTTATAATGGAAGGTTTTGTCCTATCCTACCCGTTCGGCTAACGACCCTCCACTAGTCAAGAGTGTGGTGGGTAAGAGTGGATACCCATTCAATCGCCATTTAATAGGCAATTTCCTTAAACACCCCTTATAGACTAGCTTCGTGAATGAGGCCTACTAACGGTAAGACTGACTTTTAGTCATACATATATATAATGTTAGACTTTTAATGTTATATATAGTATAGGGTGTATTTTATAATTTTAAAATATTAGGTGGTCTAATTTAACAATTATACTTTTAATTCAATTAAATTGTAGACCTTAAATTTTATGGATTTATTAAACGTCTTTTAATTATACACCTTAATTAATTAATAAAACCATAAGGGTGTAATTTGAACTTTTTCAAAACTATACTAGAGTTTTAGAATTTAACATTCCCAATTAAACTTTTAATCAACTTTTAAATTCCAAAACTTGAGGGCAAGTTTTAAAACATTTCAACACATTAGGGTTTAGAATTTAAATATACATCAAAATGAAACAATTAATCAAAATTTAAATTCCAAAATTGAGGGCAAGTTTTGAAACCGTTTTCAAAACATTAGGGTTTCAACTATTTAAATTTCAAAACAACAAATAATCTAAAGGGTTCAAATTTAAACTATAAAACCTAAAGGGCAAAATATGAAACTTTTCATAACAACAAGGATCAAATAACAAATAATCTAAACTAACATTTAATTACATAATTATCCATATTTGATTTGTTTAATGATTTCTTGCAAAACAATTTATCAATTTACTCAAAATAATTAATCAATTATCTTATAAGGAAACAATTATCTTATTAATTGATAAATATCCTCAATTAGATCAAAAATATAGTCAAATATATCATATAATCGGATTAATATTGATCTAACATGATAAGGTAACTATCCCAATGCAAAAAGAGCAAGAAATCCCGAGATAAGCTCTATCTGACGAGTTGACTCGTCGAGTCAAGCCTGGACTCGTCGAGTCACCTTGGACTCGGCGAGTTCAGCTATGGACTCGGCGAGTCTAGCCTCCAAAACACCAAAAATCGAATTTTCTAGTCATACAATGCATCAATACCATTGAAACCAAGCTAGGCTCTGATACCACTGATGGGTTTTGGTCATAAGACATCCTATGTGCTCATACAAACCCTAATGCTTGGATCTAGGTTTCTCTATTGTACATACTTTGAATCCAAGACTTTGAACCCTAATTCTAGCATATGGAAATCAGAATTCAAATGTAAATAGGTTTAAGAACATACCTTGATTGTTATATAGCAATAACAATCCAATTCCTCCTTGAATTGACCTTGGAAAGCTGAGAGTCACAAGTGTCACTCCTCTAATGGCTTACAAACACCATAAGCAAGTGGAGAAGGTTGGACGAATTCCTCCTTAGGACCTCTTGGGAAGGGTTGGACGAATTCCTAAGCCCTATGGGGTTTATATAGGTGTAAAGATTAGGGTTTTAGTCCTTATCCTTATCTAGTTGCTTGCCCACCAAGCAACCATAAGATAAGTCTTAGAACCCTTATCCTAGTCGAATTCTAATGGATTTACACCTCAAATTCGTTCACCATATATATAAGATAATCCTTACCTTATTTTGTAACTATAACATAATTACAATTCAGCCCCTCTAGTTTAATTAATTACACTTGATCACAAAATTAATTCTTAATTAATTATTGACCAATATTAATTAAACAAATATGATTTCTCCTTTAATATATAATTCTTATAACATATTAATAAATCATAATAACCTCTCTCTCTTTATTTATTTCTCCAATCAAGTTGCTTTGGTGAAGGCAACCCAAAAGGACCATGCACCATCGGGTCAAGTACATACCAAAATAGTTATGGACTTAGACACTAATCCAACACTTATATCATCCGTGCAAGGCTAATGTCGTAGCCGATGCCCTGCTTCATAGATTAGGGAGTGCTTGAGAATTCGCATCCTAGGAGGAGGACTTGGGGTGACTATAGGTCGGTGTGGAAGGTAGTATTGGGCCCGTACTACTGAAAGCACCAAATATGTATGCAACCCAAGTAAGAATCCTTAGGAAACTAAGGAGCCAGTAGGGATGGGTGATCGAGTGTGAGTATACTCGAGTGAGTCTCTGATGATTTTTGTGATGTGTTTGAGAGACATCAAGGTGGATACATGCCACAACCCCTGGAGTAGTGGGACTAGTGATAATGAGATATGCAGGATGATTCATGAGGAGGTGGCCACAACCATTTAATAGGCAATATCGGAGAGGTTTGGATCTATTAAGATCACACTGATTGAGACATTTGATTATGGTATGCTGCTGTTACTGAGGCGGCTGTTACTGCAGCCACTACAGCCGTGAGCGCTGCTATGCCACAGTGAGGTGACTCATTGTTGTTTTGGGAGTTCAACAACACAAAGCCACCAGAGTTTGATGAGACATAGGATCCAATTGCTGCCATGAGATGGATCTATGACATTGAAGGATGCTTTTATACGTTTTCATGACCTGATCATTTGAGAGTTCGGTTTGCGTTGAACCAGCTTCGCTCGGGGGCAAAGGACTGGTGGAAGTTTGTGACTACCAGATTTACTCCTGCAAACCATGCTGCAGTGACGTGGGAGAGGTTCACACAGTTTTTCCAAGATGAGTGTGCTCCCCTAATGGAGAGGGAACGGTTGGCATAGGAGTTTCTATCTCTACAACAGGATACAAAGTCAATGGATGAGACTACAAGGGTGTTCCAAGATAGGGCATTGTTTTGCCCTGAGCACGTGTCCACTGACCAGGCCGCGTGTGAGTCGATACCTAAGCATATTGAGGAGGGATATAGGAGAGTTCATGGCAAACTCATCATACCGGATATTGGCTGAGCATCAAACCAATGCTAGGCGGAGGGCATTTAGCTAGAGTTACAGACCAGAGAGGAGGAGGAGTCTCGGGGTAGGGACCGGAGACCAGTACAGTCGCAACCGGCGACGAAGCGGGCAAAGCCCGTTGATACGACAGTTAGGGGCCAGAAGGGCCGCAGTTGTGGCAAGTGAGGCAAGAGTCACGAAGAATTGTGTTGGGCGAGGATTTGTTATAAATGTGGCAAAGAGGGCACATGTCAAAGGATTGCCCCAAGTGGTTTGCAATTTGCTTTCACTACACCTGCCGTCGTGGCAGGTACATGTTTCTTTATTTATATTATTTTGAGATATATTGTGTTGTGTATACGTACTTTTCATGTGAGTTATGTACTTGCCTTGGTGTTATTTGATTCGGGTACGAGTCGATCCTTCGTATGATTAGCTTTTAGTTGTCAGATTAGGATCCTATGTGAGGCGTTGAGTCCAATTTTGAGGGTTTCTATAGCCGAAGAGCATGCGGTTTTTTCTAATAATGTGATATGGGGATGTGTACTTGAGATATTTTTTATTGAGTTCCCGATCGACCTGGTACCAATCTTGACGGGAGATGTCTGTGTCATAGTAGGCATGGATTGGTTGAGTCAGTTCAGAGTTGTGATCGACTGTGAGCGTCAGATGGGGACAATACGAGACCCTAGTGGGGGAGTGCTTATGTCCTACGGCGAGGGTACCACATCTGGATCAACCTTCTGCTCTACTGCCAGAACGAGACAGTGTCTACAGTAGGGTTGTATGGGCTTTTTGGCATATGTGATAGATACATGGGTTGCTATAGAGAGGCCCAATTCTATCGCCGAGGTTCCGATAGTGTGTGAGTTTCCAGATTTTTTTTCCCTAGGAGTTGCCGGGGGTGCCACCCGAAAGGTAGGAGGATTTCTTGATCGATTTGGTTCCGGCAGCAGCGCCTATTTCCAAGGCACCTTACAGGCTTGCACCACCAGAGATGTAGGAGTTATCCTCATAGCTCCAGGAGCTGTTGGGAAAGGGCTTTATCAGACCGAGTAACTAACAGTGGGGAGCACTGATCCTTTTTATCAAGAAAAAGGATGGTTCACACAGGATGTGTATTGATTATTGTGAGTTGAACAAGCTGACGGTCAAGAACCGTTATCCGCTACCAAGGATCGACGATTTATTCGATAAGTTGTTGGGGGCTTCTTGGTTCTCCAAGATTGATATGTGATCTGGATACATCAGATGAGAGTTTGCAAGGAGTATATCCAGAAGACGGCGTTTAGGACTTGTTATGGGCACTATGAGTTTTTGGTGATCCATTTCGGGCTCACCAACGTACAAGCAGCTTTCATGGATCTCGTGAACCGGGTGTGCAGGCCTGTGTTGAATTGATCGGTGCTCATGTTCATCGATGGTATTTTGGTGTATTCGAGATACAAAGAGCAGCACGAGGACCATCTTAGAGAGATTCTTGGAGTATTGATGACGGAGAGGCTTCATGCCAAATTCTCCATGTGTGATTTCTGGTTACGATAGGTCTAGTTCCTGAGACACTTCGTTAATCAGAATGGGATATTTGTTGACCCGACCAAGATTAAGATAGTTATGAGATGGGAGGTACCGAGATCCCTGACCGAGATCAGCAGTTTTCTAGGTTTGGCCCACTACTATCTGAGGTTTATCAGAAATTTCTCCAAGATTGCCATCCCACTCACTAGGTTGACCTGAAAGGGTGTTACTTTTTCTTGGGGGCCGAGCAGAAGACCTTATTTGAGACTCTTCGACATAGATTGTGTGAAGCCTCAGTGTTAGCCATTCCTGAGGGAGTGGAGGACTTTGTAGCTTAATGTGATGTTTCTAAATCATGGATGGATGCGGTGTTGATGCAGAGGGGGCACGTGATAGTATATGCATCGAGGCAGCTAAAGCCTCATGAGACAAGGTATCCCAACCATGATCTAGATTTGGGGGCGGTGGTGTTCGCCCTCAAGATCTGGCCCCATTACCTATACGGAGTCCGGTGTACCATATATACAGACCACAAGAGCTTGAAGTACCTCATGGATCATCCTAACCTGAATATGAGACTGAGGATGTGGTTGGATGTAATTAAAAACTACGGCTGCGAGATCTTATATCATCCATGCAAGGCTAATGTCGTAACCAATTCCCTGATTCGTAAATTAGGGAGCGCTTGTGAATTCGCTGATGGGTTTTGGTCATAAGACATCCTATGTGCTCATACAAACCCTAATGCTTGGATCTAGGTTTCTGTATTATACATGCTTTGAATCCAAGACTATAAACCCTAATTCTAGCATATGGAAATCAATATTAACATATAAATGGGTTTAAGAACATACCTTGATTGTTATATAGCAATAACAATCCTAATCCTCCTTGAATTGACTTTGGAAGGCTTAGAGTCACAAGTGTCACTCCTCTAATGGCTTACAAACACCATAAGCAAATGGAGAAGGTATAAAGAGAGAGGAGGGAGGTTAGAATTCGTCTCTAAGACTTCTTGGGAAGGGATACACGAATTCATGACCCTAGGGGTGTTTATATAGGTGTAGAGATAGGGTTTCAGTCATTATCCTTATCGAGTTGCTTATCCACCAAGCAACCAATACGATAATCCTTGAATCCTTATCATACTCGAATTCTAAGGCTATTTATCCTTAAATTCGTCCAACCTATCAATAAGATAACCCTTACCTTATTTTGTAACTATCACATAATTACAAATCAGCCCCTCTAGTTTAATTAATTACATTTGATCACAAAACTAATTCTTAATTAATTATTGACCAATATTAATTAAACAAATATGATTTCTCCTTTAATATATTATTCTTATAACATATTAATAAATCATATTATCCTCTCTCTATATATATTTCTCCAATCAAGTTGATTTGGTGAAGGCAACCCAAAAGGACCATGCACCATCGGGTCAAGTACATACCAAAATAGTTATGGACTTAGACACTAATCCAACAGTCTCCCACTTGGATAAGTCTACCAACTATTATGCGTATGACTTCGGATCCCGATCTGCAATCGTAGCTTTCCAAAGCCGCTGTCAACTCTGATCATATCAGATACGCGTGTCCTTAGATAAGGGATCATATATTCCTCCATTCTAGATATCATATGAGATATGATTTCAAATCATTCTCTTTGTACTACTTCTCGATTTCTGATTTATAATGACAGACTAATTGAACAAATCAAATTAGCCCTAGCCCGGCCGAGCATTTACGTTTGTCATCACTAAACCATCGAGGGGCCCAAAGATATTGCTTTTATTCTACTTTGAATAAAAGGAACGGATAAACTTTGATACAATGCTCACTTGCACTCACGCACCGAATCACACACAACAATATGTTTTATAACACCAAGTTACTAGTGCATTTACATATTATCAATGTGCAACCGATTCACAAGATACAACTCACACATCTCGGTTTCAAGAATATAAGATGTTATCGTCTCACCAAGCACTTGTGATACAATTCATGGAGTGATCCAAGTGAGCGTGGGTTTGATCCAATGCTCAAATCTCATTCATAAGCACTCATGAACGTTGCAACAAACATTGCTTATGTCTAATGCTTTTTAGACAATCCACACACCAATTCACGACAGTCTTCATTCAGATCTACTTCCAACATATGAACGACTGTGGCCCGTTCGAATAATTTGATTATTCTTAATAAAGTCAATTATTCTGGAAGTCAAAACATGCAAATGTGAAACACAAGAATAATACTAATCCCATATGGCCTCAAACCTTTGAGTATAAATAAAACACCTTTTATTTATCACCATATCGATTACTCATTATTTGTCGTTTCGGTTAATCAACTTCTTACTTGAATTCCAACACTTGTCCCATGCTCCTAGCATGCACACAATGTTTACCTATGGTTCTTACTTTGTGAAATAGATCACATTGAACTCATTTCCAATCCTTCTCATTTCACAACTCAAAATCCGTTTTTCATAAGTCAAAGAATATCAAATTCTTGCTACTTATAGAATATGTTAGATTCTAACATTCTATGTAACTATCCTTTCGTAATGTCACTGCACCAAAGTCACAAAGACTATTGCCAATTATATTACAAAGTCCTCTATCGGAGATTGTTACAAGACAATTCCATAGACGTGATGTCTCTCACTCAAAGTACATTCTTTGAACATCCTTTTGCATAGAAGTTTCTAATCTAGTCATAGATTTCTCAATATTCAATTCCCAATATGGACACACTTCCATATGTTCCATATGACAACTCATTCTTAATAGAATCTTATCTATTTGTAATGATGTCGATACGGTCCATCCAATATGGAGACATTTCCATATTTTCCAATACTATACTTCCAACTACTCACAAGCGACCAATCCTCGTCGAACTTTGGATTGTCCTTTGATAGTTGTTTAATTATTTTAGTTAAAACCGATTCTAGTCCCTTTTCCCTCTAAATGCGCTCGACATTTGGAAAATTTTAGAATGGTCAAACATTAAAGCATTTGCAATCGATCATATACCCAAAGCGTATGGGACACGACGCATAATGTTTTATTTGCTATGTTCTTAAAATTCGAATTGTGAAGAGGGATGTCGTAATCATAATCGAAATTTTAAGAACACACTATGTACCTTTGACTAAATTTATTAACATTTCTCAACCTAATCCATTAGATTTGAAATGAAGCATAATTTTCTCTCCCTTGATTATAGCAAAACAACCTTTCAACTCTTACAACTTTGCAAAGTATGACTCTTGTTTTCTATAATTAATATTGCTAACCTTGCAATACTTTCCTTAATAATCATACAATCATAACTTTTATGCTCCCACTATCATTATGATTATTATAAAACATAACACTTATGCTCCCACTAGCTTCGACATGTATTCATAAACATCTTAACTTTCAGAAAAACAAAGCTTATTGAATTTCTTAAGTTCATGTTTCTAATACTTAGTGCTTTGATAATCTTTTATCAAGGTTTCTTGAACTTATACACATTTGCTTTCGATAGTTCATATGTGTGTCTAAACAATTAAGACTAATTGCCAAACCTCACAATTCAAATTATGGAAAAGGATCCCGTAACCATAATTGAATTCGAGAATGCAATTTTACAATCACTATCTTCTTAAAATCACTCTTAGTGAAAGCATTTCCTCACAATCATTTTCATGAAGGAGGAAATCTTATGACACTTAGATTTAAACAGTGTATTTGTTCCTATCCATGTGAATTTGTCAAAACCAAAGTTTACGACAAATTCAAACTCTTATGGATCGAACTTTCTTGATCTGGATTTCTTGCCTTATGGTAGCACAGCTGCCCACCATGTCTTCCAAGTAGTTACGCATATCACCTTTTCTTATCAATGTACCTTTCATTGATTAAGGTGCTTTGCCTTTTATGCGTTCAAAATGAGAACTCATAGAACTCACATGCATAATTAACTCGATTGGATTGGCACAGAATCAAAGCAATGTCAACACGATAGGTTGTAAACCTCAACTCGTGTGCTAGTGATGATCGATAAGGTTTATTTGATTTGTTCTTGAAACCTTTCAAGACAATAAAGACTCCCACTGACTCCTTGACATATAAGGTTCTCTTGTCAATAACAATTTCTTGACAAACAAATATTCAAGAGTTAGTGTAGCTTTTATCAAAAAAAACTCTTCATAAATTGGTCCTAGTTGGTCTTTGTCTTATCCAAGACATCACAACTTTCCACATTTAATGAAAGTTACAAACCTTCTTAATACCTTTCACTCAATGTCAAAATCTTAACTTTAAGACTTGTTATTGGAACGAAGTATGATTGACTTATTGATTTAACCATTTCTTCAATTCTTGATTCCTCTTCTTAGACATACAATTGTACTAAGAGTCACTTAGAGGATCAATTGAGATATGGTTCTTAATCATTAAGACCTATCATAAAGCATAAAAGGTACTCTCCCTTCTTCTTCGAATGGAGAAACTTTTATCTCTCTGCCTACTTGATTCTTCTTATTCGTTCTGCTATTGATCTAAACCTTTTAATCAATTCAAAATTACACTTAATCTTGTAAGTATAATCATATTTACTAAACTTTTAGTAAATCATGACGAATATCATTGTTACTCTTATGGTTGACTTGATCAACATGCAACATTGTGTGCTCGATCTCTTAGTCCTTCACTTGACACTTTGTCAATGAATTTGTCTAATTTCCAAATATGAAATTTCTCATTCATCGTGCAACCAAGTTGCGTGATTCCAAATTTCTGTCCAATTGAAACTTTGGGCGATGAGAAACTCTCCCTCTTTGGTAAATTCTCAACTTTCCATAAATAACACAATAAGAACCAAATCCATTATTCCTAATAATAGAAAACATTTTAACATCATTTTTTTCATACACGCCGTTGCAAGGATAAAAAAAATAAAATTTAAAATCAAAATTTATTCTATTGCGGAAAAATTTGTCCTTACAATGCAATTCATTGAAAAACTTATGCTAATACATCTTTCTTAGCAATCTAACTCTAACTCTAAGTAGTGGCTTAAGAATCTAATCTTTGAGAAATACGATCGAAATCCATTCCTTCATGGTTAGATTCTGCTCACTTCTTCCTTTAAGCTCCCTTTCTTTTCTTTGATTCTACAAAACATCAATTGTAATCTTATCACATTATGTATTAAGAATCTAGAATGAAGCTTAAAAGAGTTCGTCAATGAATTTTACCTATATTAGAGCCATACGTTTCGACTCTCCCATCTCTTAGATCTCTTAGGTAAATGGGGTTGCTTCGCCTCCAATGCCCTTTCTCTTGGCAATAAAAGCAAATTGACTCTTTTGGAGCATGACATGGAACTACTTTAGACATTGCCTTTCTCTTATGATCAAACTTTTTGATCATAGCATGTCTTTTGTTGTCATTGTCTACATCCATAGAGGTCTTGAAGGCAGATTCACCAATCAACTTTGCTTTTCTATTGCGCCAAACCATTGCTGATTCAGCAGCAATAAGCATATAGGTGAGATCTACAAGGGCCACGTTGTGGTTCATCATAAAGTACTCTCTTAAGAACTCACTATACGAGTTAGGAAGTGACTGAAGAACCCAATCAACAGCCATTTCCTCACAGACAACGGATCCCAACATTCTTAACCTATCAATGTGTGACTTCATCCCTAGGACGTGTGCACACACTGACTTTCCTTCTTTATGTTTACTTGCCAAACGGGTTTGAGTGATCTTGAACTTTTCAAGCCTATGAACTTGTGGGTTAGGGAGAATAATTTGAGGATGTGGAGGAAGTGAAGTATGATCTCTTGTTCCTCGATCGAATCGTGGAATATCATCTTCATGTGGAATGCTTGTTCCACGGGATTTGGGAAAACCATAGTTGTCAAACTTTGACATCTACGAAACGGGAGAAAAATCAATTCAAGTTAGTTGATAGATTGAGTCCTTAGCAAGTCACCCAAATGAGATACTAAGGCTAGGACCCAACACAATACGCTACAACCTAGAAAAGGGATGCCGTAATCTAGTTGCAGAATATTTGAAGGTAAGTGAATGACGATTCACTAATTTCCACCATGAAAAACGAACAAGAAATTTAAGTTTTAAATCTATGAAAACTCCTAGATCCTTTGAGATACATTGAACTTTCAATGGCATGTTTATATCTCGATATGCCCCTCTTGTTTGTGACTGGGATGCCGAGGATCACAAAGCGGGTGTGAATAACCATGCAAACTACATGGTGCCCTCACATGTTACAGTCACCTATTCGACGTGCCGGCAAACCACACACGCTCCACCGAACTATGACATACATTGAGTCACCCTTTGCTACCTTTTCTTAGACCCATTTAGTGTGCCGGTTAACCACACACGTTACACTAACGTCTTCGCAAGGGCACAAAGTGTAATTTCATGGAATTGCATCAATTCACTTTTGCCTAAGTAACTAAGATTGGGAATTTTATGAAAACATTTAGTTACTTTAGTAATTCATTATACTTATAATGGAAGGTTTCGTCCTATCCTACCCGTTCGGCTAACGACCCTCCACTAGTCAAGAGTGCGGTGGGTAAGAGTGGATACCCATTCAATCGCCATTTTATAGGCAATTTCCTTAAACACCCCTTATAGACTAGCTTCGTGAATGAGGCCTACTAACGGTAAGACTGACTTTTACTCATACATATATATAATGTTAGACTTTTAAGGTTATATATATAGTATAGGGTGTATTTTATACTTTTAAAATATTAGGTGGTCTAATTTAACAATTATACTTTTAATTCAATTAAATTGTAAACCTAAATTTTTATAGATTTACTAAACCTCTTTTAAGTATACACCTTAATTAATTAATAAAACCATAAGGGTGTGATGTGAACTTTTTCAAAACAATACTAGAGTTTTAGAATTTAACATTACTAATTAAACTTTTAATCAACTTTTAAATTCCAAAACTTAAGGGCAAGTTTTGAAACATTTCAAAACATTAGGGTTTAGAATTTAAATATACATCAAAATTAAACAATTAATCAAGATTTAAATTCCAAAACTTGAGGGCAAATTTTGAAACCTTTTTTCAAAACATTAGGGTTTCAACTATTTAAACTTCAAAACAACAAAACTTTTGGGTTCAAATTTAAACTATAAAACCTAAAGGGCAAAATATGAAACTTTTCATACAACAAGGATCAAATAACAAATAATTCAAAATTAACAATTAATTACATAATTATCCATATTTGATTTATTTAATGATTTCTTGCAAAACAATTTATCAATTTAGTCAAAATAATTAATCAATTATCTTATAAGGAAACAATTATCTTATTAATTGATAAATATCTTCAATTAGATCAAAAATATAGTCAAATATATCATATAATCGGATTAATATTGATCTAACATGATAAGGTAACTATCCCAATGCAAAAACAGCAAGAAATCCCGAGATAAGCTCTATCTGACGAGTTGACTCGTCGAGTCAAGCCTGGACTCGTCGAGTCACCTTGGAGTCGGCGAGTTCAGCTATGGACTCGGCGAGTCCAGCCTCCAAAACACCAAAAAACGAATTTTTTAGATATACAATGCATCAATACAATTGAAACCAGGCTAGGATCTGATACCACTGATGGGTTTTGGTCATAAGACATCCTATGTGCTCTTACAAACCCTAATGCTTGGATCTAGGTTTCTCTATCATACATGCTTTGAATCCAAGAATATAAACCTTAATTCTAGCATATGGAAATCAATATTAACATATAAATGGGTTTAAGAACATACCTTGATTGTTATATAGCAATAACAATCCTAATCCTCTTTGAATTGACTTTGGAAGGCTTAGAGTCACAAGTGTCACTCCTCTAATAGCTTACAAACACCATAAGCAAATGGAGAAGGTATAAAGAGAGAGGAGGGAGGTTAGAAATCGCCTCTAAGACTTCTTGGGAAGGGATACACGAATTCATGACCCTAGGGGTGTTTATATAGGTGTAGAGATAGGGTTTCAGTCATTATCCTTATCTAGTTGCTTATCCACCAAGCAACCAATACGATAATCCTTGAATCCTTATCATACTTGAATTCTAAGGCTCTTTATCCTTAAATTCGTCCAACCTATCAATAAGATAACCCTTACCTTATTTTGTAACTATCACATAATTACAAATTAGCCCCTCTAGTTTAATTAATTACATTTGATCACAAAACTAATTCTTAATTAATTATTGACCAATATTAGTTAAACAAATATGATTTCTCCTTTAATATATTATTCTTATAACATATTAATAAATCATATTATCCTCTCTCTATATATATTTCTCCAATCAAGTTGCTTTGGTGAAGGCAACCCAAAAGGACCATGCACCATCGGGTCAAGTACATACCAAAATAGTTATGGACTTAGACACTAATCCAACATTCGCATCATAGGAGGAGGACTTGGGGGTGACTACAGGTCGGTGTGGAAGGTAGTATTGGGCCCGTACTACTAAAAGCACCAAATATGTATGCAACCCAAGTAAGAATCCTTAGGATACTAAGGAGCCAGTAGGGATGGGTGATCGAGTGTGAGTATAAGAGTGAGTCTCTGATGATTTTTTGTGTTGTGTTTGAGAGACATCATGGTGGATACATGCCACAACCCCGGGAGTAGTGGGACTAGTGATAATGAGATATGCAGGATGATTCATGAGGAGGTGGCCGCAACCATTTAACAGGCAATATCGGAGAGGTTTGGGTCTATTAAGACCACACTGATTGAGACATTTGATTATGGTATGCTGTTGTTACTGAGGCGGCTGCTGCTGCAGCCACTACAGCCGTCAGCGCTGCTATGCCACAGTGAGGTGACTCATCGTTGTTTTAGGAGTTCAACAACACAAAGCCACCAGAGTTTGATGAGACACAGGATCCGATTGATTTTATACGTTTTCATGCCCTGATCATTTGAGAGTTCGGATTACATTGAACTAGCTTTGCTCGGGGGCTAAGGACCGATGGAAGTTTGTGACTACCAGATTTACTCCTGCAAACCATGCTGCAGTGACGTTGGAGAGGTTCACAGAGTTTTTCCAAGATGAGTGTGCTCCCCTGATGGAGAGGGAACGGTTGGCATAGGAGTTTCTATCTCTACAACAGAAGACAAAGTCAATGGATGAGATTACAAGGGTGTTCCAAGATAGGGCGTTGTTTTGCCCTGAGCACGTGTCCACTGACCAGGCGGCGTGTGAGTCGATACCTAAGCATATTGAGGAGGGATATACGAGAGTTCATGGCAAACTCATCATACCGGATATTGGCTGAGCATCAAACCAATGCCAGGCGGAGGGAAATTGAGCTAGAGTTACAGATCAAAGAGGAGGAGGAGTCTCCAGGTAAAGACCGCAGACGAGTACAGTCGCAGTCGGCGACGAAGCGGCAAAGCCCGTTGATATGACAGTTGGGGGCCAGAAGGGCCGCACTTGTGGCAAGTGAGGCAAGAGTCACGAAGAATTGTGTTGGGCGGGGATTTGTTATAAATGTGGCAAAGAGGGCACATGTCAAAGGATTTCCCCAAGTGGTTTGCAATTTGTTTTCACTACAACCAGACCGACCATCGGAAGGCCGAGTGCCCTCAACTCATTTAGGGATCATCATAGGGATCTACACCTGCTACTGTACGCGCTACTGAGAGTCATCCAGCGAAGGTCGAGACATTGAGGATTCGTGGAAAAGCCTTTCAGCTTACAGCGGAGGAGGTTTGCGCAACACCTGCCATCGTGGCAGGTACATGTTTCTTTATTTATATTATTTTGAGACATATTGTGTTGTGTATATTTACTTTTCTTGTGAGTTATGTACTTGCCTTGGTGTTATTTGATTCGGGTGTGAGTCGATCCTTCGTGTGCTTAGCTTTTAGTCGTCACATCAGGATCCTATGTGAGGCGTTCAGTCGACCTCTGAGGGTTTCTATAGCCGAAGAGCAAGCAGTTTTTGCTAATGATGTGATTTGGGGATGTGTACTTGAGATATTTTTTATTGAGTTCCCGATCGACCTGGTACCAGTCGTGACGGGAGATGTCATTGTCATAGTACGCATGGATTGGTTGAGTCAGTTCAGAGCTGTGAGCGTCAGATTGTGACAATACGAGACCCTGGTGGGGGAGTGCTTATGGTATACGGCGAGTGTACCAGATCTGAATCAGCCTTCTGCTCTACTGCCAGAACGA
Source organism: Lactuca serriola (assembly GCF_051521515.1). Classification (NCBI taxonomy): domain Eukaryota; kingdom Viridiplantae; phylum Streptophyta; class Magnoliopsida; order Asterales; family Asteraceae; genus Lactuca; species Lactuca serriola. The sequence continues at coordinate 156,297,092 of NC_136415.1, forward strand.
GACAGAGTCTACAGCAGGTTTTTATGGGCTTTTTGGCTTACGTGATAGATACATGGGTTGCTATAGAGAGGCCCAATTCTATCGCCGAGGTTCGGATAGTTTGTGAGTTTCCGGATGTTTTTCCTTAGGAGTTGCCGTGGGTGCCTACCGAGAGGCAGGAGGAGTTCTTGATCGATTTGGTTCCGGGAGCGTCACCTATTTCCAAGGCACGTTATCGGCTTGCACCACCAGAGATGTAGGAGTTATCCTAGTAGCTCCAGGAGCTGCTGGGAAAGGGCTTTATCAGACCGAGTAACCCACAGTGGGGAGCACCGATCCTTTTTATCAAGAAAAAGGATGGTTCATACAGGATGTGTATTGATTACTGTGAGTTGAATAAGCTGACGGTCAAGAACCGTTATCCGCTACCAAGGATCGACGATTTATTCGATAAGTTGTTGGGGGCTTCTTGGTTCTTCAAGATTGATATGTGATCTGGATAACATCAGATGAGAGTTTACAAGGAGTATATCCAGAAGACGGCGTTTAGGACTAGTTATGGGCACTATGAGTTTTTGGTGATCCCATTCGGGCTCACCAACGTATAGGCAGCTTTCATGGATCTCATGAACCGGGTGTGCAGGCCTGTGTTGAATTGATCGGTGCTCGTGTTCATCGATAGTATTTTGGTGTATTCGAGATACAGAGAGTAGTACGAGGACCATCTTAGAGAGATTCTTGGAGTATTGATGACGGAGAGGCTTCATGCCAAATTCTCCAAGTGTGATTTCAGGTTACGATAGGTCTAGTTCCTGGGACACTTCGTTAATCAGAATGGGATATTTGTTGACCCGACCAAGATTAAGATAATTATGAGATGGGAGGTGCCGAGATCCCTGACCGATATCAGGAGTTTTCTAGGTTTGGCCGACTACTATCTGAGGTTTATCAGATAGTAGGTTGACCTGAAAGGGTGTTACTTTTTCTTGGGGGCCTAGCAGAAGACCTCATTTGAGACTCTTCGCCAGAGATTGTGTGAAGCCTCAGTGTTAGCCATTCCTGAGGGAGTGGAGGACTTTGTAGCTTAATTTGATGTTTCTAAATCATGGATGGATGTGGTGTTGATGCAGAGGGGGCACGTGATAGCATATGCATCGAGGCAACTAAAGCCTCATGAGATAAGGTATCCCAACCATGATCTAGAGTTGGGGTGGTGGTGTTCGCCCTGAAGATCTGGCCCCATTACCTGTATGGAGTCCGGTGTACCGTATATACAGACCAGAAGAGCCTGAAGTACCTCATAGATAAGCCTAACCTGAATATGAGACCGAGGAGGTGGTTGGTTGTAGTTACAAACTATGGTTGCGAGATCTTATATCATCCGTGCAAGGCTAATGTCGTAGCCGATGCCCTGATTCGTAGATTAGGGAGTGCTCTGATCCGAGATGTGTCTATGAGGATGAGAGTGATGACTCCTGTCTTAGATACCATTCGAGAGGCCCAGGTGGAGGTCGTGAAACCAGAGAACTGCAAGAAGAAGCAGGTTATTGAGCAGGATTCCGAGTTTGATATAGATAGTTGCAGGCTTATAACTTTCCTAGGGCGGATTTGGGTACCCTATATAGGTGGAGCACGTCGTCTATTGATGGAGGATGAACATGCAACGAGATTCGCGATCCACCCGGGGCCACTAAGATGTATTTTTATCTGAAGAGAGATTATTGGTGGCCCTGTATGAAGAGGGATGTGACATGGGTAGTTGAGAGGTGTTTGACCTGTCGTCGGGTTACGGGAGAGCACTAGCATCCACATGGCCCGTTACAGCCTCTAGAGATTCCCCTGTGGAAGTGGCAATAGATTTCAATGGATTTTATCACCAAGCTACGGGGGACTGTGCGTGGGGTTGACGTGATATGGGTGATTGTACACTGGTTGACGAAAATTTCTCACTTCCTTGCTATTAGTGAGAGCTCAGAGGAATTAGTCGACATTTACGTGATGGAGGCGGTAGTACGGCATGGAGTAATGACCTCGATATTGTTAGATCGATATGTATGTTGTACTTCCAGGTTCTGGAAGAAATTTCATGAGGAGTTAGGTAACAGGTTGCATTTCAGTACTGCATACCACCCGTAGACAGACTGGCAGAGTGAGAGGATGATTCAGACGCTTGATGACATGCTATGTGCATGTGTTATGGACTTCAGAGGAAGTTAGGACACCTACTTTCCCTTAGCTGAGTTTTCTTACAATAACAGCCACCATTCTAGTATTGGTATGCCTTAATTTGAACTCTTATATGGGAGGAGGTGTCGACCTCCAATCTATAGGGGGAGGTAGGGCAACGAGTGATGAGTGGCACTGAGATAGTGCCAAAGATGACTGAGCAGATTCAACAAGTCAGACAGAGGTTACCGACAGCCTAGAGTCGCCGGAAGAGTTACGCAGACTAGCGATAATCCGATCTAGAGTTATAGGTCGGAGATTTTGTCCTCCTGAAGGTATCCCCTTGGAAGGGGTGATCCGATTCAGGAAATGGGGCAAGCTGGGCACCAGATACGTTGGTCCTTTCATAGTGACCGCCAAAATAGGTAAGGTAGCTTATTGACTGGAGCTACCTGTAGAGTTGAGTCATATTCATTACACCATCCACGTGTCTCAGTTGAGGAAGTGTATAGCCGATCAGATGGCGGTGGTACCATTAGAGGACATTCAGGTGTAGGCGAGCCTAAATTATATCGAGAGGCCGATAGCGATCTTAGTTCGTGATCCATGAATGTTATGAGGAATAAAGAGGTGCCTCTGGTTCAGGTCCAGTGGCAACATTAGAATGGATCCGAGTGGAATTCGGAGCCAGAGTCCGTGATGCGTGAGCAGTATCCTGAGTTATTTCCGGAGCATGACTTCGAGGGAGAAGTCTAATTCTACTGGTGGAGAATTGTAACATCCTGACTCCCAGGTATAATATTTATATAATAAATATTTATGACAAAACTAAGCAAATCCACGAGTAGGTGCCCCAACTCGTCGAGTAGAGTCGAATTGACCACGTGGGTTTTACGACCAACTCGGTGAGTCCAAGAGACAAGCTCGGCAAGTTGGCGCTGTGTGTGAAAACCCAATTCCCTGGGGTTGAATCCTAATTAAAGGGCCTTAAGCCCTCATTACCGCCTCACCAGCTACCCAACTCACCTGTGTGAAACCCTAATCGGCCATAGTGAGCTAAGAGAGAAAGAGGGCTAAGATTTGAGTGTTTTTGTGATACTTTTGAAGAGAATAAGAGAGTATCAAGCTTGGATCAAGAGGAGGCTTTTGGATCTAGAGGTTTTTCAAGAGCTTGCGTTAGTTGGAGGTAAAAACATGCCAACTTGATCAATTACTTATAAGATTTCGGTTAGAATGTTTTTAGGGTTTTCTGCCATCAATTTTGATGGTATTAAGTTACTTGAGCATTTATTGAGGTTGAAACCTCAGATCTGGACTGTAGGTGGTCTAGTGAGCCCAAAGACCAGAACATTATTGAGCTAGAGGAAAACTTTTGTTCATAGAACCCTTCTTGGAGCTTGTATTGGCATTATGAGCTTAATATGCCATGCATGGATCTAAAGCTCGCAACTTTACGTGACATTCGAGCCTTAGGGAGCCAGATCTAGAGTTTGGGGTCATGGATGTGCCTTAAAACGCCTGAATGAGCACATGGATTGAACAGACTCACCGAGTCAATGAGCTGACTCTATGAGTCGGCTAGGGTTTTCCCCATTGAGTCTACACTTGGGTAACTGGACAAGTTGATGAGACAACTCGATGAGTTAAGTTGGGTTTTTGCGACATTTCTGAGGAAATGAGGAGTCTCGGCAAGTCAGGTCAACATGGACTGTTGACTCGAGTGTTGACTTCTGTTGACTTTAGGGTTTGGTCAAGGCAGGGATTATGGGGACATAGAGGGGTAAAATGGTCTTTTATCCATCCCAAGATTTGAGAGAGAGAAAATAACATAGTTCTTTTAGAGTTGTCATTAAGTGTTAATTAGAGATAATTATGCTATGTGTTGGGCGGAGGCTAGTTCAACATTCATGCACGGGGTTTTTTCTTGCTTGCTTATGCAGTGAGTCATCACGATATACTTTACCTAGAGTGGTAATCTTTGTACACACATGAGTTGGAGATATGTTTTGGAGGATTTTGGATTGTGTTATAAACAATTTTTGAACATGTGTTTTTGATAACTTGATATTTATGGGGATTTTTGTGAATGTGCCAATAAGATTAATGTGATTTTAAATGAAAAATTTGTTTGATAATTTACGATGTTACACATGGCTATCATAACTGGAGGAGGCCAACTAACCCACAATATGCTCACTTTTCCAGTGTCTTCCTTAACAACCTCAACGTGAGCCTATCTAATCTGCTCCAACAATGGATTAATCATGGTCATCCATAAAAACATATCTCTGTTCGGAGTCGTAACTGCCTTGCAGCTGAGAGCATTGGCCAACACATTGGCCTTTCCTGGGTGATAGAGTATCGCACAATCATAATCCTTCACCATGTCCAACCACTGATGCTGCCTTATATTCAAATTTAGCTGATCCATCGAGTACCTCAGGCTCTTGTGATCTATGCAAATAGTACATCATACCCCATAGAGGTAATGCCACCAAATCTTGACGGCAAAAACCACGACCCCAACTCAAAATCATGTTTCGGATAATTCGCCTCATGAGGCTTCACATGCCTCGACGCGTAAGCTATCCATGAAGTTATCAACACCCTCTGATAAGTTCGGAATCGATGCATCACATAACCATTGTCGAAGAGTCTCAAAAGCTTCCTACTGCTCAAGCCTCCAATGAAATGTAAGCATCTTCTTTGTCAGTCAGGTCAATGGAACCTCTATCTTGGAGAGATCCTGGATGAATCTCCAATAGTTCCCCACTAAACCTAGAAAACTTCAAATCTCATGTTGAGACATTGGAACTTCCCACTGCATCACGGCCTCAACCTAGGTTAGATTGACCATAATACCCTTCTGGTTGACAAGGTACCCTAGAAACTACACATCGCACAACCAGAACTTGCACTTGGGGAACTTTGCAAAAAGTCTCTCCCTCCTCAGTGTCTCCAGCAGCACCCTTAGGTGCTCCTCATGCCACTCCCGAGTCATGGAATAAACCAAGATATCATCGATGACCACTATCACAGACCGATCCGACATCGGTCTGCACACGTGCTACATGAAGTCCATGAACATGGCTGGAGCATTGGTGAGACCAAAAGGAATCACCACGAACTCATAATGAACCTAAAGACTCCAAAAAGCGATCTTCTTCACATCCTCATCCCTCACCTACATCTGATGATAACCGATCGCAAATAAATATTAGAGAACCAAGATGCACCCTAAAGCTGGTCAAAGAGATCATCAATCCTCAGGAGTGAATAATGGTCCATCATCGTTTTCTTATTCAGCTCTCGGTATACGATACTCATATAGTGAGACCCATCCTTCTTTTTCACAAATAGAATCGGGGCTCCCCTAGACGAACTACTCAGCCAATTAAATCCCTTGTCTAATAGATCCTACAGTTGTGTAGACAACTCCTATATCTCGGGAGGAGCCAACTGATATGGTACTTTGGCTATCGGATCCACACCCAAAACCAGATTGATCCTAAACTACTCTCCCCATGAATTACCAACTCTATCCAGTTGGGGTCCGAACCAAAAAATAACTACTACTCACAATCAATAACATCCCAATTAGGGATCAACCATTCCATGCCCACGATAACCTTGTTCCTACGTAGAGGAATGGGAAACAAATCAACCGGATACTACTCGCTGAATAACTGAAGAGTACAATCCCGATGCCCCCTCACAACTCGAACAGTCCTATCATAAGCAATCTTTACATCTATGGGACAATCCAGCTCCCCCGAAGTACCCGAAAATCTCTTGCTAAGCGCAACAAATACAGACGATTGGGTAGCCCCGAAACAAACAATACTATAGTAGAAATACCGTTCACAATGAACGATACTAAAATAAAACATGTAAACATAAGAATTCAATTCAATATAAATAAATACATCAGGAGAAGATACATACTCATCACCATGTTAGGAACTGCGTGCGTCTCCTCGGACATAAAATGGAAAGCCTTGCTCTTCACCACAGGTATGTCTGTCTGGCCCTGGTAGCCATTAGTAATCCGAAGACTTGTAGGAGCGGGTTCTGACACCGGTCCTACTATAGAGAAACCCAGACAATAGGACTTATTGTGGCCCCTCTGACTCAAATGGAACAAAATCAGATCAGACACCGGGGTGTTGGTGTTGGTAGCAGTGCAATCTCTACTACTATGACCAGTCTGACCGTACCTGAGGCAGCTAGAACCACCCACCATGCATGCTCCATCATATACCTTGCTGCACTTGCCACATCGGCTCCGAACCTGATGGCCTCTCGATCTTGAATCGAATACCCGGGGCCTCTTGCCCGATCCCTACGCACTCGGAACAAAATTAGGCTTCCTCTAGTTATCCACCTCCATATCTATCTCCCTCTCCCTAGCTCTCTCTATAATATCCTCCACCGTCTTGCAGTTGGATCAACTCACAAACTGTCATATCTCATTTCTCAACATCTATTGATATGGGGCCTTTTTCATCTCCTCATCTGCCACATATTGTGGAACCATAAGTGCCCTCTCCCTGAACATCATGGTGATCTCAGCCAACTGTTGTACCTCAATCACCGGTGCAAACTCTGCTCAGAACCTGGTCACGAAATCATCCCATGACATTTCACCAACAACATCATCACCCACAACACGTCCTCCTTCCTCCCACCAGTCTCGTGCCCTTTCTTTCATAAGGCAGGAGACTAATCTGAACTTGTCCCCCTCGAGACAATAAATTGTGCGGAAGGCATTAGTAACATCTGCTAACGACCTCCTACTCTGTATTGGTTCCTTCGCCCCATGATAATTTGGAGCTCCACATGCCCAAAACTCCCTGAAATTTAAAGAATGCATCCCTATCAAGGCCACCATCTCAGTGCGAATGGCGCTCACCGCTCATGTAAAATCTCCAATATACCCTCCTTGACCGTGACAAAGACAACAAAAGTCTACTCAACGATACTACATGTAATCTCATACGATATGAACTCCCTCTTCTAATCATCTAGATGCCCGAATCTAGATCCTAAGCCTGAACCCTCACCAGCACAAGAACGACGAACATGTCTAGCTCTCAATGTCATCATACTGAAAATAGACCATATAAACCATCAGAATACACATCGAAATATACATATATCGGGGAATGACAAACTCGACAAGCTCCATGGTTTCTTCACAGTCCTCCTTGAATCAAGTACATATCCTCTGCTTCCAATAGTATAAACCTATACTACCTTCCATATCCATCGGTACTTTCCTCAAGGATTGTCTTGACTCAACCAAGTCACTCTATATCTATACAATTATCATTCTCAGATAAGGCTCACAAAACTAGATCTCATTCTAGGTCTTCCATGGGCAAACTCCACACGAATCTCCACCATCAGCTATAGAAGGACTCTCGCTAACTTCCTCTAATTAGTTCATGAATACAATTACATATTACTAAACCATATAATTCTTTGAATGAGACGTCTTACACTACAATGGTTAGACTCAAACAAGATTTCTGCAATAGAGTTAAAACCTAACCTTCTAAAATTTATTTGGTTCCCATAATATGTAACTTAGCATATTTGTTTACTAGTTATATGAAATTAGTTAGAACTCCTAAAAACACAAAGCAAGTGACATTCGAGCATGAAGTAACAAAAACCAAGCATAACCTAATCAGGCGATCCAATCACTGATTGATCATTACTAACATGCAAGTCAACAAGATAATAGAATAGGCATAAAAAGGCATCACTCCAAGCATTATATTATGTGAAAACTGAGCAGATCCTTAGCCCTAACTAGAATTCCATTCACAGATTCATAGATCAAATCATATTAGATAACATGTACGAGTAATTTGGGAAAACTTACTTGAGATCCGCTGATTTCATGCACCGTACCCTTTCTTATTTTAGTATAATCCTTTTCTTAAAATATATTTCTTTTTGAAAAACCCTACCAAATACTCAGTTTTGAGTTAATACACACCCGAGAGTGTGCCCAAATCCCTCAAACCAAGGCTCTGATACCAACTTGTAACTGTTGGAATAGTGTCTAAGGCTGCAACTATATTAGGCAAGTATTTGACCCGGTTGTGCATGGTCCTTTTGGGTTGCCTTCGCCATAGCAACTTGATAGGATGATTTATTAAGAGAGAATAAATATTATTGATATATATTATGAGAATAATATAAAGAATAATAATATTGTTATTTGATTAATACAAGTCATAAATGAATTGGTATTAATTTGGGTGACTTAAAGAGATTAATTAAATAAGAGGGTATAAACTGTCAATTGTTTGATAATTAAACTTTAGACTGTAAATCCATATTGGATAGGGGTGGACGGATTCTATAAGCTAGAGATAGCTTCAAATCGTCCAAGGCTATCTAAGGAATGGATTTGGATTTCTTTAAGAGAAGATTATCCAACTAGGGTTTAGGTTGTAACCCTTAAGGAGTCTACAAGTATAAATAGACCCTATGGCAAAGGGAATTCGGCATCTCATCTCAAGTAGAGAACCCCTGGCTGAATTTCCTCCCCTCTCCTCTCTCTCAAATCATCCTCCTTGCTAGTTGGTGTTTGTAAGCCGTTAGAGGAGTGACAATTGTGACTCTAGAGCTCCAAGACAATAACATCAAACAAGAGATTCAAAGGTATGATTCTAGATCTGATTTTGTATTGTTCTTATACCTAATTAGTCATTAGAAGTCTTGGATTCAAAGCATGTTTAATTAGAATGCCTAGATCCAAGCATTAGGGTTTTGCATGCGCACATAGGAAAGTTCTTATGGCTAAAACCCATCAGTGGTATCAGAGCCTGGTTTGGTTTCTATTAAATTCTTGCTTAGTTGATTGAAACTAAACTGCAAAATTCAATTTTTGTGTTTCTGAGTCATGGACTCGGCAAGTTCCATAGTGGACTCGGCGAGTTGGCCTGACTCGGAGATTCCAAGCATCACGAATGGCCAGATTCGGAATTTCTTCATGATTATCATATGGAAACTTACCTTAATCATATTAGATCAACCCTAATCCAATTTTTTGATATATATGACTATAATCTTGATCTAATTAAAGATATTTATCAACTAATAAAATATTTAATTTCCTTATATGATAATTAATTAATTATTTTGATTAATTTGGTAATTATCTTGCATGAAATCTCGATAAAATAAAGATAATTAGGGAATTAATTGTTAATTAAAATTATTTGTTATTTGATCCTCCATGTTTTAAATGTTTAAAACTTGTCCTCAAGTTTTGAAATTTATATTTTGTGATTAAAAGTTTTAATTTAGAGAATTTAAATTTCAAACCCTAGATTTTAAAAGGTTTAAAATACAACCCTATACTAATATAATATTACAAGAATAATATATATATATATGTATGACTAAAAATGCTAGTCTTACCGTTAGTAGGCCTCATTCACGAAGTCGATCTATAAGGTGGGTATAAGGTTGCGGCCTATAAAATGGCACTTAATGGGTGTACACTCACATCCACCGCTTGCTTGATCGGTGGAGGGTCGTTAGCCGAACGGGTAGGAAAGTAACTACACATTTTTTAAAAATTTCCCAACCTTAGTTACTTTAGGAAAAGTGAATTGATGCAATCCCATGAAATTACACATTGCACCCTTGCTAAGAAGTTAGTGGAGCGTGTGTGGTTTACCGGCACACTAATTGGTTCTAAGCAAAGGTGGCAAAGGGTGATTCATTGTTTATCATAGTTCGATGGAGCGTGTGTGGTTTACCGGCACATCGAATAGGTGATCGTTACAATGAAGGCACCATGTGAATTTGCATGGTAATTCACACCCGCTTTGTGATCCTCGGTATCCCAGTCACAAACAAGAGGGGCATATCGAGATTTAAACATGGCATTGAATAGTTTCAATGAATCTCACCCGAACCTATGAATTCTCAATACATTTAGGACTAATAGTTAGGTTTTTGTGGTGGAGAATTAGTGAATCGTCATTCACTTACCTTCATATTATTTACATGTTGGATTACGACATCCCTTTTCTAATATGTAAATATTGTTGTTGGATCCTAGCCCTATTTTTTCTTATTGGGTGATAATTAGGGATTCATATTCTAATCTGTCTTTGTCCTTTCTAATTGTAGATGTCGAACGCAAACAACGCTGCTTCTAGTTCCTTCACATTGATGAGCCTTTGCCAAAAGGTCACCTTCGATGGAACAAACTTTAGCGAATGGATAAGATACATTCGCACCATTGCTCGCTATGAGGATAAGGAGTATGTCCTCGATGAGAAGCTCGAGAAAATCAACCTTGAAATCGCTACTCTAGCTGAAATAACCGCTTTTGAAAGTCATGAGCACAATGCAACGAAGGTACATTGCATCATGATATCCACCATGAACTCCGAATTCCAAAAGTCCTATGAGGACATGTACCCGTACGAAATGCATCAAGACTTATTGGAGAGATACCACCAAAACGCGAGACAAGAGCGTTATGAGATTTTCACTAACATGATTTTCACTAAGATGGGTCTTGGAGAATCTCTTACCGTGCACCTGCAAAAAATGCAAAGGTATGTCGACCGCCTTCGCAAGTTAAATGTTGACTTTGGGGAAGACTTGGAGATCGACATAGTGCTTCACTCTTTGCCTCCGATGTACAATCAATTTAGGATGACCTACCACTTGAACAAAGAGGAGGTCACCCTAAGCAAACTCCAAGGTCTCTTGAGGGTCGCTGAGAGCAACTTCAAAGACAAGTCTATTGCACCAACTCCCAATCCACCCGTTGCTCCTGTCTTCGCTATTGGTCAAGGAAAGGGAAAGAAGAGGAAGGCTTCTTCAAAGAACTATCGCAAGGTTAAAGCCCGAGATGGTGCCTCTTCTAGTGGGACCAAAGTTGATCCTGCTAAGCCCTGCTCTAACCCTAAGGAGGCAGAGTGTCACCACTTCCATAAGATAGGACATTGGAAGAGAAGCTGCCCAGAGTACCTGCAAGCCATCAAGGAAGGAAAGATCAAGCTGTCTTTCGCAGGTATATACACAATTAAATCTAACGATTCTAATCATGCTATTTCTTGGGTTCTTGACACCGGTTGTGGTTATCACATTTGTTCTAATGTGCAGGGACTAAGAAGAAGTAGGGATGTGGAGCAAGGAAGGATAAATCTAATCATGGGGAACAGAAGATTGTCACCTGTGACCAAGATTGGAGTGTATTCTTTAGTGCTTAGGAATAATTTATGTTTAGATTTGAACAATTGTTGCTATTCGCCAGAAATGGCTAGAAACATCATTTCATTTCATGGTTTGTTTAGACAAGGTTTTAGATTTTCTTTTAATAATGAGAATGGTTCTATTTTAGCTTATCTAAATGGTGTCTTTTATTTTGAAGCTATACCATGCAATAGAATTTATGAAACTGTTATGATTGTTGATAACTTAGGAAATGATGTTTTGAACATAAATTCTTCCAATAGTATGGATAAGGCATCCTTGTGGCATTGTCACCTTGGACATGTCAACAAGAAACGCATAGCCCAACTCCAAAAGGATGGATTGTTGGAGTCATTCGACCTTAAGGAAGATGACACATGCGAGTCTTGTTTACTTGGAAAGATGACTAAGTCACCCTTCACAAGTATTTGTGAAAGGGGTGAGGGTCCATTGGACCTAATACATACCGATGTATGTGGACCGTTTAGACCAACCACGAAGGATGGGAACCACTTCTATGTGACTTTTACCGATGACTATACTAGATATGGGTATATCTACTTAATCAAGCAAAAGTCAGAAACTTTTGAAAAGTTCAAAGAATTCAAGAATGAAGTGGAGAATCAATTGGGCAGAAAAATCAAGATGCTTCGATCCGATCGAGGAGGAGAGTACCTAAGTCTTGAATTCCACGATTATCTCAAGGAGTGTGGAATAGTTTCACAATTGACGCCACCTAGGACACCACAATTGAATGGTGTGGCAGAAAGGCGAAATCGAACCTTGTTGGACATGGTTCGCTCTATGATGAGCCGTGCTTCACTATCAATCTCTTTTTGGGGGTATGCCTTGCAGACTGCCGCCCATATCCTTAACCGAGTCCCTACTAAGAAGGTTGCCAAAACACCTCACGAGATGTGGACAGGGAAAGCTCCCTTGTTGGCACATATCAAGGTTTGGGGTTGCGAGGCTTTCGTAAGACGAGATACTCACGACAAGCTCGAACCTCGAAGTGAGTGATGTATTTTCATCGGCTACCCGTAGAAATCCTTTGGATATCTCTTCTATAGACCGAAGGACAATATTGTCTTCGTTGCGAGGAGAGGAGTTTTCCGAGAGCGAGAACTCATAGGCCAAGGAGACAGTGGGAGGCAAATCGAGCTTGAAGAGATTCAAGAGTCGATAGATGAAGGAACCTCTGCCGCTGGCACTCAATCCGAGGAGGAAACTCCGGTTGAACCAATTGACGAATCATTACCTCTTAGACGTTCCGATTGAGTTAGAGTTCAACCCCAGTTTTATGGTTTTCATATTACTACCGAAGGGGACACGTATATTAGTGACGGTACACTAATAAACCTTGATGAACCTAACATCTATAAGGAAGCCATGGAAGGCCCAGAGTCTGCGAAATGGAAAGAGGCAATGGATAGAGAGAACCAATCCATGTATGATAACCAAGTTTGGAGTTTGGTTGATAATGTGCCCGAACGTAAGACCGTTGGGTACAAATGGATCTTCAAGAAGAAGACCGACGTGGATGGAAATGTACACATATATAAAGCGCGATTAGTTGCGAAGGGCTTTACTCAAACTCCCGGAGTTGACTACGATGAGACCTTTGTTGGATAAGGTGTCTAAGTCCATAACTATTTCTGGTATGTACTTGACCCGACCCGGCATGGTCCATTTGGGTTGCATGGCACCATGCAATTGGATAGACTAAATGAGAGAAATAACACTTGGAGATTATTAATATATTATAAGTTCTAATATATTAATAATATTATTTGATTAGTTTGATCAATAATTAATTTAGAATTAATTAAGTGGTCAAAAGAGAACTAATTAAATATATGGGTTGATTATGTAAATCATCCATATCTTGTATAGTGGGCTAAGAGGCTCCATGGATTATCAAGTTGGGTTCTACCCATAGGATGCTCCATGGGAGTTACAAACCCATGGGTCATGGAAATGAAGAGTCATGACACATTAGGGTTTACATGGTGTAACCCTAGATGTGTCAACACTATATAAGAATCATATTCTCCACCAAAATCGGCTACACTAAGGAAACTAGAGGGCTTGGCCGATTTTGAAAAGTGTGTATTATCTCAAGAGTCTTTCCAAGAGCATTTGGTGTTGTGTGAAGCATTTGAGGCATCACACTTGGGGTGCTAGGCTCACAAGGTTTCAAGGAACACAAACAACAACAAGGTAAGTTATTCTATCTATACTTTAAGTTAAAATTGTTCCCCATGTATGCTAGATAGGAATATAACCTTGGAATTCAACTTTGCATGATAATTAGACAAACATAGATCCAAGGTTATTAGGGTTGCATGTACACTTAGGAAGTGTTTGAATGCACAAAACCCATCAGTGGTATCAGAGCCTAGGCTTGTTTGTTTGTTATTTGTGCTTAAAAGTTGAAGAAAGTCGGAAATCTTGCTGTCTGACTGATGGACTCGGCGAGTCCATGGGGAGGACTCGTCGAGTTCATGTGTATCTTCAACCTACTCGGCGAGTAGGTTTATGCACTCGGCGAGTAGGGTCGACAGAGTGCAGAATTTCGACTTCAGTTGCTGGAAATGGATTAGAAACATTACCCTAAACTGTTTTGGTACTTGAAAACTTGTTTTAGAAGGTGTAATGTCTTTTCTAACTCATTTACAACAACTAGTTATCAAAATTACAAAGATTAAATGTGATTTTGATTCTTGAATGTGTTCATATTCATATTCTTGTTCTTATGATGTTTAGATGATCATAGGAATTATTTGTAACCTATGTGGTAGATTAATTCATGATCATAATGTGTTTTAATGGAGTCCTTAACTTGTCCTCAAGTTATGGAAAACCAAAAGTCTCTTGGATTAAAAACCATTAAAAGAACACAAGAGTTAGAAAAATGAAAAGTCCTCATTTTATTACTCTATTAAACTTATAAGTTACAAGAAATGAAAAGTTTTGAAAGTTTACAAAACTTGCCCTCAAGTTTTGGAACAAGTAAAGTTAAGTTAAAACTTTAAGTTCCAACCCCTGGAATTTTAAAAGTTAAAATTCAACCCTTATACTTATATTATTATGATTTAATAATAATTATATATATGTATAAGAACAAAGTCGTCTTACCGCTAGTACGCCTCATTCACGAAGCCGGTCTATAAGGTGGGTATAAGGTTGTTGCCTATAAAATGGTGACTTAATGGGTGTCCACTCTCACCCACCGCTTGCTTGATCGGTGGAGGGTCGTTAGCCGAACGGGTAAGACAAGGACTTATTAATTCTCATTCAAAGTATGATGAATATTATAAAGTAACTAAATGTTTTATTAAATTCCCAATCTTAGTTACTTTAGGAAAAATGTGAATAAGGTGCTATTCCATGAAATTACACTTTACACTTTGATTAAGTCGTTGGTGGAGCGTGTGTGGTTAACCGGCACACTAACTTGGACTTAACAAGGTAGGTAAAGGGTGACTTAGGGTTTATTATAGTATCGATGGAGCGTGTGTGGTTTACCGGCACATCGATTGAGTGATAAACTTTAAGGGTACCAAGTGATTTGCATGGTTACTTCACACCTCGTTTTGTGATCCTCGGTATCCCAGTCACAAAACATGGAGGGCACACTCGAGATTGAAACATGCCTTTGAAAAGTTCATTGAATCTCAAAGAATCTAGGAATTTCTAAGAACCATTCAAAAACCTAATACTACAATATTGCGGTTTTCGTGGTGGAAATTGGTGAATCGTCATTCACCTACCTTTCAAATATGGTATAGCTTAGATTACGGCATACCTCTTCTAAGTTATATTATATTGTGATTGGATCCTAGCCTTAATATTACATTTGGGTGTTTTATTAAGGACTCTCTTGTATCTAAACTAATCTTGTTCTCTTTTCTTCAGATGTCTTTCAACAATGCTTCTGGCTCTAATCCTAGTGGCTCCTTTACCCTTATGAACTTGTGTGGGAAAGTCACCTTTGATGGATCTAACTTCAATGAGTGGATCAGAAACATCAGGATGATTACCCGCTACGAGGACAAAGAATATGTCCTTGACAAGGAGCTTAAGGAGATTGATGAGACCACTGCAACTCCTTAGGAGATCGCTGACTTTCGGGCACATGAAAGGGATGCTACGAAAGTGGCTTGCATCATGATGGCCACGATGACAGCGGAACTCCAAAAGTATTATGAGGATTTCTACCCTTATGAAATGCACCAAGATTTGATGGAAAGATACCATCAAAGTGCAAGGCAAGAGAGGTATGAAATCATCTGCTCCATGATAACAACCATGATGAAGGATGGGGAATCCGTCACGAGCCACACGCAGAAAATGCAAAGGTATGTGGATCGTTTGCTGAAGCTTAATGTGAACTTCCCAGAGGATCTTGCAATAGATATCATTTTGCACTCCTTACCATCGTGCTATGATCAATTCCGCATGACATATCACATGAACAAGGAAGAAGTCACCCTCAGCAAACTTCAGGGACTTCTCAAGACCGCAGAATCAGGTCTTAAGGGGAAGTCGGTTGCTATCACTCCTACTCCAAACTCAACTCCGGTTTTGGAAATCGGGAAAAATCGAGGGAGGAAGAGAAAGAGATCTTCGAAGGGTACCAAGGCTCGGACCCTTGATGGCTCTTCTTCAAGTGGAACCAAGAAAGGTTTCATTACTCCTTCTTCTGACCCAAAAGAGGCTGAATGCTTCTATTGCCATGAAAAGGCTCATTGGAAGCGGAACTGCCCAAAGTACCAGGAGGATGTGAAGGATGGGAAAGTTAAACCCAACCATGCAGGTATTTACACTATCATTTCTAATAACTCACCCCATTCTAAATCTTGGGTCCTTGATACCGGTTGTGGTATTCATATTTGTTGTGACTTGCAGGGACTAAGAAGAAGTGAGGATGTGGAGCAAGGAAGAATAAACTTGAACATGGGGAATAGGAAAGCTTCACCTGTCACCAAGATTGGAGTTTATACTTTATCGCTAAGTAGTGGGTTTAGTTTAGATTTGAATAAATGTTGTTACTCGCCAGGAATGGCAAGAAATATTATTTCCTTTCATGCTTTGTACAAACAAGGGTTTACCTTTTCATTTAATAATGAAGTTGGTTCTATTGATGCTTTCTTTAATAATGTTCTTTATTTTAAAGCATTACCTTGTGATGGTGTGTATGAAGTTGTGTCTGTTGTAGATAATTTAGGAAATAATGTTTTGTGTATTGATTTTACTAATAATAATAACTTGGATAAAGCATCATTATGGCATTGTCGTCTTCGACATATAAGCAAGAAACGCATAGGCCAACTCCAAAAGGATGGAGTCTTGGAGTCGTTTGACCTAAAGTCAGATGATAGTTGTGAATCATGCTTACTTGGAAAAATGACAAAGTCACCCTTCACAGGTTCGTGTGAGAGGGGTGAAGGTTTGTTGGACCTTATACACACGGATGTGTGTGGACCATTCAAACATGCCACAAGGGATGCTAATCGTTATTATTTGACTTTTACTGATGATTACAGTAGATATGGATATGTCTACTTGATCAAGCATAAGTCAGAGACTTTCGAGAGGTTTAAGGAATTTAAACAGGAAGTCGAGAATCAATTGGGCAGGAACATTAAGATGCTTCGATCCGATCGGGGTGGTGAGTATCTTAGTTCAGAGTTCCTCGACTATCTTAGGGAATGTGGGATTGTCTCACAATTGACACCTCCCAGGACACCACAGTTGAATGGTGTAGCTGAGAGGCGTAATCGGACCTTGTTAGATATGGTTCGTTCCATGATGAGTCGAGCTTCGCTACCAATCTCATTATGGGGGTATGCCTTAGAGACTGCCGCCCATATTCTTAATCTAGTCCCTATAAAGAAAGTTGCCAAAACTCCTCACGAGACGTGGACTGGTAAAGTACCTAAACTAGACCACATCAAGATTTGGGGTTGCGAGGCTTTCGTGAGACGCGAGACTCATGATAAGCTCGAACCTCGAAGCGAGAGGTGTATTTTCATCGGTTACCCACAGCAATCCTTTGGTTACCTCTTCTACAGACCTAGTGAAAATGTGGTCTTTGTAGCAAGAAGAGGAGTCTTTCGAGAAAGAGAGTTTATAAGCCAAGGAGACAGTGGGAGGCAAATTGATCTTGAAGAAATTCAAGAATCAAGCGGTGAAGGAACTTCAAACTCTAGCCCTCAACTTGAGGAGGAAACTCCTGTTGAGCCAATTGACAAATCTGTACCTCTGAGGCGTTCCATGAGAGTTAGGAGTGCACCTGAGCATTACTATGGATTCCATATTACTGCAGAAGGTGAGACACTTATTAGTGATGGGACACTAGTAGGTCAAGATGACCCTAACAGCTACGAGGAAGCCATGGCAGGCCCCGAGTCTGCTAAATGGAAAGAGGCTATGGACAGCGAGATACAATCCATGTATGACAATCAAGTTTGGAACTTGGTTGAAAATGTACCAGGTCGTAAGACAGTAGGGTGCAAATGGGTCTTCAAGAAGAAGACCGACATGGATGGTAACGTACACACTTATAAGGCTAGACTGGTTGCAAAGGGCTTCTCTCAAATTCCTGGAGTGGACTATGATGAGACCTTTTCTCCGGTAGCCAAGATTAAGTCTATTCGGGTTCTGTTAGCCATAGCTGCATTTCATGACTATGAAATATGGCAGATGGATGTCAAAACCGCTTTCCTTAATGGAAAGTTGGCTAAAGATGTTTACATGAGTCAGCCAGAGGGTTTTGTCAGCAACGAGTACCCTAATAGAGTGTGTAAGCTTGAGAAATCCATCTATGGATTAAAGCAAGCACCTCGCAGATGGAATCTTTGCTTTGATGAGAAGGTCAAGGAATTTGGCTTTACTAGGAGTGAAGATGAATCTTGTGTGTATGTCAAGGCTAGTGGGAGTATAGTTAGCTTTTTGGTATTGTATGTGGATGACATACTACTCATAGGAAACGACATTCCAACCCTGCAGGAAGTAAAGTCCTGGCTTGGGAAGTGTTTCGCTATGAAGGACCTTGGTGAAGCTGCCTATATTCTAGGGATAAGAATCTTAAGAGATCGGAGTAAAAGACTAATTGGACTTAGTCAGAGTACCTACTTGGATAAGGTGCTGAAGAGATTCAGGATGCAGGATTCCAAGAAAGGAGAGTTACCCATCCAAAGTAACACCAGATTGAGTAAGACACAAAGCCCTAGCACTGAGGCTGAGATAGCAGAAATGAGTCGAACACCTTATGCTTCGGCTGTAGGATCGATCATGTATGCTATGACGTGTACTCGACCCGATGTAGCTTTTGCCTTGAGCATGGTTAGCAGGTATCAGGCGAACCCTGGCAAGGCACACTGGACTGCGGTAAAGAATATCCTCAAGTACCTACGGAGGACTAAGGACTGGGTTCTTAACCTCGGTGGGAGTGATGACTTGAGAGTTGTAGGGTATAGTGATGCTAGCTTCCAGACTGATAGGGATAATTTCCGCTCTCAGTCGGGCTGGGTCTTTACCCTAAATGGAGGAGCAATTTCTTGGAAGAGTTCCAAGCAAGAGACAGTGGCAGATTCTACTTGTGAATCAGAGTATATTGCAGCTAGCGAGGCAGCAAAGGAGGCGTTATGGCTGAGGAACTTCATTGGAGACCTTGGAGTTGTACCAACTATTAAAGAGCCAATGGAAATTTTCTGTGATAGTGAAAGTGCTGTTGCCTTAGCCAAGGAACCAAGGGATCACGGGAGATCCAGACACATCGACAGAAAATACCATTTCATCAGACATCGGATCGAAGAAGGACTCCTCGTGGCAAAGAGGGTATCATCAGATGAGAATCCGGCAGATCCCCTCACAAAGGGACTGACTGGGGTTAAGCATCTTCAGCATGCTCGGAGCATAGGGCTGAAGGATGATATTAGATTTAGTAGTTAGATAATCTCGAAATTTGTAAAGTGTAATTGACATTTGATGATGAATAAAAATGTTTTATTTATGAGTAAAGTGTTGCTATCTCTTGTCGATCGTTTACTTTATTTCTTTTGCATGTTTTGACTTCCAGAATAATTTTGTTTGGTATAACATATTATTCAAACCTCCACAGTCGGTCATATGTCGGAAGTAGGTATGAATCAAGACTGTCATGTTTGGTTGTAGAGGTCTTGGACAAGGCTACAACAATCATGAGTGCTCATAAGTCCTGAGCATTGGACTCAACCCACGCTCACTGGAATCACTTCATGGAATTCTATCTCGAGTGATCGTGAGACGGTAATATCGTATAAGTCTTCAAACCCAGAGATATGATTTGTTACTTACAAGTTGGTTATGCATTGGTTGTATGAGAAAACACATTGGTAACTCGATGTCATAAATCGTGCTCTTGTGTGTAATTCAATGAGTGGTAGAACAAACATATGAGTCGAAGTTTATCTGTTCCTTCTTGGATTAGAAGCTGATATCTGGGCCCCTCGATGATTTTGTTTTGACCTATGTACCGGGCCCGGTCAGAACTAAGTTGATGTGTTCAATTAAGTTCTATGTCAAAAAAATCGAAAATCGGGAAACAAATGCTGGACAATAAGCAAGACAGTGTTCCATGTATTTGTCCGGCTGATATCTAGAATAGAGGATTATATGATCACTTATCTTAAATGGTGTACCATCATCTTCTCAGTTCCGAGAAACCTTGAAAGAGCTACGATTGCCGGTCGGTTCCTGAAGTACTAGAAGATATAGTTATTAGACTTATCCAAGTGGGAGACTGTTGGATAAGGTGTCTAAGTCCATAACTATTTCTGGTATGTACTTGACCCGACCCGGCATGGTCCATTTGGGTTGCATGGCACCATGCAATTGGATAGATTAAATGAGAGAAATAACACTTGGAGATTATTAATATATTATAAGTTCTAATATATTAATAATATTATTTGATTAGTTTGATCAATAATTTATTTAGAATTAATTAAGTGGTCAAAAGAGAACTAATTAAATATATGGGTTGATTATGTAAATCATCCATATCTTGTATAGTGGGCTAAGAGGCTCCATGGATTATCAAGTTGGGTTCTACCCATAGGATGCTCCATGGATGCTCCATGGGAGTTACAAACCCATGGGTCATGGAAATGAAGAGTCATGACACATTAGGGTTTACATGGTGTAACCCTAGATGTGTCAACACTATATAAGAATCATATTCTCCACCAAAATCGGCTACACTAAGGAAACTAGAGGGCTTGGCCGATTTTGAAAAGTGTGTATTATCTCAAGAGTCTTTCCAAGAGCATTTGGTGTTGTGTGAAGCATTTGAGGCATCACACTTGGGGTGCTAGGCTCATAAGGTTTCAAGGAACACAAACAACAACAAGGTAAGTTATTCTATCTATACTTTAAGTTAAAATTGTTCCCCATGTATACTAGATAGGAATATAACCTTGGAATTCAACTTTGCATGATAATTAGACAAACATAGATCCAAGGTTATTAGGGTTGCATGTACACTTAGGAAGTGTTTGAATGCACAAAACCCATCAACCTTCTCACCAGTTGCGAAGATAAAATCTATTAGAGTGATGCTAGCGATTGTCGCATTTCATGATTATAAGATTTGGCAAATGGACGTCAAGACCGCTTTCCTTAATGGGAAGTTGGCTGAGGATGTTTACATGGCTCAGCCAGAGGGGTTTGTGGATCCGAAGCATCTGAATAGAGTGTGTAAGCTTGAGAAGTCAATTTATGGACTTAAGCAAGCATCTCGCAGATGGAATCTTTGTTTCGATGAGAAAGTCAAAGAGTTTGGGTTTGTACGAAGCGAAGATGAATAGTGTGTATATGTCAAAGCCAGTGGGAGTATAGTAAGCTTTCTCATTCTATATGTCGATGACATATTACTCATAGGAAACGACATCCCGACTCTGCAGGAGGTTAAGTCATGGCTCGGGAAGTGCTTCGCTATGAAGGACCTCGGAGAGGCTTCATATATTTTGGGAATAAGGATAGTGAGAGAAAGAAGTAAGAGACTAATAGGACTTAGTCAGAACACTTACTTAGAGAAGGTACTAAAACGTTTTAGTATGGAAAACTCGAAGAAGGGAGAACTACCGATACAAAGTAATGCCAAGTTGAGTAAGACTCAAAGTCCGAGTACCGAAGCTGAAATAGCAGAAATGAGCCGAGTACCATATGCTTCCGCAGTTGGCTCAATCATGTATGCTATGACTTGTACTCGTTGTGATGTAGCCTTTGCTTTGAGCATGGTTAGCAGATATCAAGGGATCTTGGCAGAGCCCATTGGATTGCGGTGAAGAATATCCTTAAATACCTTCGGAGAACGAAGGAATGGTTCTTAGTCCTCGGAGGGAGTGATGACTTGAAGGTGCGAGGGTATAGTGACGCCAGCTTTCAGACCGACAGGGACAACTACCGTTCGCAGTCGGGCTGGGTCTTTACCCTGAATGGAGGAGCAGTGACTTGGAAAAGTTCCAAGCAGGAAACCGTAGCTGATTCAACATGCGAATCAGAGTACATTGCAGCGAGCGAAGCGTCGAAGGAGGCAATATGGCTGAAGAACTTCATTGGTGACCTTGGAGTTGTACATGCCATAAAGGAGCCCATGGAGATTTTCTGTGATAATGAAGGAGCGGTTGCCTTGACCAAGGAACCGAGGGATCATGGCAGATCACGACATATCGACAGAAAATATCATTTTATTAGACATCGTGTAGATGAAGGACAACTCGTAGTGAAGAGGATATCATCAGAAGATAACCCAGCAGATCCGCTTACGAAGGGACTGAGTAGGGTTAAGTACCTGCAGCATGCTAGGAGTATTAGGCTGAAGGATGATATTAGCATAGATTAGATAGTATTAGAAACATGTAACAGATAAATGTAATTAACATTTGATGATTAAATAAAGGAGTTTTGTTTATGAGTAATGTTACTATCTTATGTTAATTGTTTAACTATTGTTTCACTTTGCATGTTTTGACTTCCAGAATAATTGAATTTATTAAGAATAATCAAATTATTCAAATTGTCCAAAATCGTTCGTATGTTGGAAGTAGATATGAATGAAGATTGTCATGAATTGGTATGTAGATTGTCTAAATGGTGTTAGACATAGCAAAAGATTGTTGCAACGTTCATGAGTGCTTATGAACTAGTTTTGAGCATTGGAACAAACCCGCGCTTGCTGGAATCACCTTATGGAATATGATATAAAAGGGTGATCGCAAGACGATAATATCATATAGTCTTAAAATCTAGATATATGGTTTGTTATTTATTAATTGATTGTACATTGATAATGCGAAAACGCATCAGTAACTCGGTGTTATAAAACGCATTGTTGTGTAGAGTTGGTTAATGAATAAGTAAATGCATATAAGTCGAAGTTTATCTGTAACTTTTATCCTAAGAAGGTAAAAGCGATATCTCGGCCGCTCGATGATTTGATTTGACTTATGTGTCGGGCCCGGTCAGAACTGAATTGATGTGTTCGATTAAGTTCTATGTCGAATAAATTAGAGATCGAGAAACCTAAATGCTAGACTAATCATTCCATATAATTGTCAGCATGATATCTAACAGAGGACTGTACGATCCCTTATCTAAAGGACAAGATTGATTAGATCAGAGTTTGACAGCGTCTTTGAGAGCTACGATTGCAAATCGAATTGTACTTGTGCATATAGTTACTAGACTTATTCAAGTGGGAGACTGTTGGAATAGTGTCTAAGGCTGCAACTATATTAGGCAAGTATTTGACCCGGTTGTGCATGGTCCTTTTGGGTTGCCTTCACCATAGCAACTTGATAGGATGATTTATTAAGAGAGAATAAATATTATTGATATATATTATGAGAATAATATAAAGAATAATAATATTGTTATTTGATTAATATAAGTCATAAATTAATTGGTATTAATTTGGGTGACTTAAAGAGATTAATTAAATAAGAGGGTATAAACTGTCAATTGTTTGATAGTTAAACTTTAGACTGTAAATCCATATTGGATAGGGGTGGACGGATTCTAGAAGCTAGAGATAGCTGCAAATCGTCCAAGGCTATCTAAGGAATGGATTTGGAATGCTTTAAGAGAAGATTATCCAACTAGGGTTTAGGTTGTAACCCTAAAGGAGTCTACAAGTATAAATAGACCCTATGGCAAAGGGAATTCGGCATCTCATCTCAAGTAGAGAACCCTAGCCGAATTTCTCCCGTCTCCTCTCTCTCAAATCATCCTCCTTGCTAGTTGGTGTTTGTAAGCCATTAGAGGAGTGACAATTGTGACTCTAGAGCTCCAAGACAACAACATCAAACAATAGATTCAAAGGTATGATTCTAGATCTGATTTTGTATTGTTCTTATACCTAATTAGTCATTTGAAGTCTTGGATTCAAAGCATGTTTAATTAGAAAGCCTAGATCCAAGCATTAGGGTTTTCCATGCGCACATAGGAAAGTTCTTATGGCTAAAACCTATCAGTAACGTCCCAAAAATATGATCCAAAATTTTTATTTTTAATTTAAATAAAAATGTATTTGAAAAACATTATCTATACAACTCAATCGAAAATAAGTATCTGAACATCATAACAATCATAGTGATATCTCAAGAGCGGAATCCATGTAGTGTGTGCGATACTATTAACCCGAGCTCTTCTCTTTTGAAACTGGAAGTACCTGAGACATAAACTAAAGACCATAAGCACAAAGCTAAGTGATTTCACCAAAATACAATATACCATGCATAGGTAACATATAATTGGCTCCGCCCGTCATCGGGCCCCGTCCGGAATCGAGCTCTACCCAACATTCATATTACATATAATAAATTAACACATACACATGCGATAATCAGAAAGATACATAACATATAACATGATCATCGGGCCCTGCCTGACATCTGTCCCTACCCGGTAGTGAGGAAATAACTAGCATACTATCATAGCATAATCATGGGCCGACCTTGGTGCCTTTGACCTGCTAAACATAGTGAGGAAACTCACCTCGCAATGCAGAATTAAACGGATAATACCTGGCTGCTGATCCACCAAATCCCCGAGCTATCAATATCAAATAAAATCCAATTAACATTTGGGTTCCAAATCATAACCACAAATCCATACTTGGGGTAAAAAGAACATTTTACCCCTAACCTAACTTGGTACAAGACTAAAGCCCAATCTCCCAATCTAATAGGCCCAAAAGTCAAATAATCCACCAAGGCGCAATTATGGTTCAATTTTCGAACTGGGCCCAATCCCTTCTCATGGGGCTTAACCCAAGGCTCAATAATGTTCCTGGCCCAAAACTCCCAAATTCAGATGGCTCGATTAATCCCAACCTTCTAAGTCCAAAACATGGCCGAAACTCAAAGCCTAAAATCGAAAAGCCTCGTGACTGCGTACACGGGCCGTACTCAGCTTGTACGCTAAGCGTATAAGATCAATTGCTTGTACGCTGTGTATATAGGCTTGTACGCCCAGTGCACTCTTCCAGTTTTTGCGACCTTCTAATTTTTGCTCTTAACCCATTAAGACTTCACTCCAGAATATAGATCTGACTTTCTTGAGTTGGATTACCACGTAAAGTTCCTAAATTTACATCCATGCATGGCTAAACAAAGATCTTAAGATAAATAAGGACTTAATAGTTGGCTTAATGCATATATGAGGCCCTATACTCCATAAATTTGGCACCTTTATGCTTACGGAGCCCACAATAAACCTAGATTTGAATGGATAAGTACTTAAGATGTCCTAACTCAACAATCCACCTAACAAAGGGCAAAAGCATGAAAATTCAGTCCAAAAAGAGATCTAAGCAACTAGAAGTTAATATGAGAAACCGATACCTCAAAAGCTTTGCAAAAGAGTGGTGATTCTAGATCCAAGACTTTCTCACCAAGCTAATGAACTTCAAACTTCTCTAACTCCGTCAAAATGCACAAAATAAACACCAAATTCTCTACAAGGGCTCAAACACTCAACAATGGAGGCAAAGACTCATTTCTAGGGTTTTAGGGCTTTAGTGGCTGGTAATGAGGCCAACCCTAATGAATAAGGTTATTTATATAGGGTTCAAAACCCCTAAGCAGGGTTTCACTAAAGTCCATGTACGCCCATCATACGTATACATACGCCGCTCATACATGAATGGGGTCCTGACTCACCATTAACTCAGTATGCTAAGCATACAAAGTGGTACGCCCCGCATACTGGCTTTTGAACTAGTACGCTAAACGTACCAAGTGGTACGCCCTGCGTACTACTCCAGGGACTAAAATTCGCATTTCTAAAAACAAAAGAGACATAAGGTATATACTTGGGTACAAGTGTCACAGATGTGCTCTAGCAACTTTTGGTATTCTTCAACATTTGTATCTTGTCTTGCTCTACTGGGAAAGGGCAGCGGTCGATGGTATGGCTTAACGAGTTTAGTAGTTTTTTTAAGATGTTTACCACATCGTGGTGACTATTCAGTATCTTTTTTTGACTTGCTTCTCGCCCTTCCTGCTCATCATCCGGGATGTTGCTACTGATAGGAGTCAGATGGGTAACAATTTTCCCACTTCTAGTTTTTATGGCTTGGATGTTAGCTCCTCTTGGGTTTTGTTCAGTGTTTCGCCATGGTGATGCTATTGCTCAAATCTTGATGTTTTTTCACAACACTTGAACCCTCTTGCACCATCCATATTCCTTTTTTCGCCATCTGGAGATGTTGTTGCTCCATTGTAGATGCTGTTTCACCATGATGGTACATGTTGGACCATCTTGCTCCTTGACGAGCCAAGTATGCTATGAAGTCCTCTATGATGCTCAAGATCGCTCAAGGATGCTCTGTAGTTGGTATTTCTAAAGGATTACACCATGTTATGCCACCATGATGGTTGTTGGGACAATAGTGTTCATGATACACCACTTATACATCATATTGCTCCACTATGGCATAAGGTGCTCCATCAGGTGTGTTGCATATGCTCATGGGTATATGACATGGAAGAATGTTACAGAAAATGTTGCATAGCTGATTATGATTAGTTGACAACTTTCATACACCTATGTGCCAATGGGCTTGGCCCATTAGGGTTTTAGGTTTGATCCCTCAACTATAAATAAGGATGCATGCTACGTCATTTTGTATATTGATATCTGGAGTGATAGGCTAACATCTATGAAATTGTACTTGTAACTTTTATTTGATAGCTCTGAAAGAAAAATACTCTCCTCTTGCCCGTGGATGTAGGTCACCTTGACCGAATCACGTAAATACTATGTCTTGTGTGCATTTGGTTTTGCTAGTTATCCACTTTACTTCCTGACAAGTCGTATCAGAGCTACGTTTTGTATTCCTATGATTGAAGATGACTACTCACAAGTTTGATTTCGAGACGCTCAATGTTTCAAATAACTTCACTCTATGGAAGGTGAAGATGAGAGCTTTTCTGGTTCAACAAGGATGTGTGGTGACACTGGAAGGAGAGGAAAAAAATACCAAAGGACATGGCGGCTAATAAGAAGGTGGGCATTCTAATGGAGGCACATAGTCCCATTCTATTGAGCTTGACATATGAAGTACTGAGGGAGGTCGTGGATCAAAACACTGCTTCTGGGATTTGGGATAAACTTTGTGACAAGTACCAGAACAACTCTCTGATGAACAAATTGTATTAGAAGCAAATGTTGTATACTCTTAGAATGTCTGTAAGTACCCAAGTGAAAGATCATCTGGATAAATTCAATCACATTATCTTGGATCTACAAGGTGTTTATGTGAAGATTTAAGATGAAGATCAGACACTCATTCTGATATGTTCTCTTCCTAACTTATATGAGAATTTCATTGATATGATGCCCTATGGTAGGACAACGAGCACTGTGAATAACGTGAAGGACTCTCTGATATCCAAGAAACTAAAAAGAAAAGTTTCAGATCGAGAGGAGGTGTCTAGCTTCGGTTTTTTTTCAGGGAGAGGGAGAAAAGAACAAAGGAAAGGGGGAAGCGGAGGGAAATCATGTTCAAAATCCAAGTCTAAAGGTTCATCGATCATGAAATATTATAACTGTAACGAGAAGGGGAACTTTAAGTGAAATTGTCCAAAACTGAAGAGTGGGAAGTCCAAAAGTTAATCAAGCAGCAATAACGCCGTTATTGTGGTTCAGGAAAGTTCTGATGAAGGAGAAGATGGTGATGTACTGACTGCAAGTACATCAAGTTCTGTTGATGCTTCGGTCTTGTATTTTGGAGCATCCTATCACATGACGTATAATCATAACTGGTTTGATCATTCAAAGAGTGGGATGGCACAGTCAAGATATGTGAGGATTGGGTGATCAGTGTCAAATCTAGTGGCACGGTGCCTATCAAGATGCACGATGGCATGGTCAAGAAGTTAGATTGATGGTATGTTCCAGAACATTGGAAAATCTAATTTCTCTAGGCGTAGTGGCTAATAATGGTACGAGGTACGTTAGTGTAGGTGACTGGGTCAAAGTAACCAAAGGCTCTCTGGTTATAAGGAAAGGGAAGATGAATCATGGAGGGATCTATATCTTAGAAGGCAGTACAATTATGGGAATGGTGGCTATCTCCGAATCCTTGAATGAAGGTAATGAGAAGACAGAGTTGTGGCATCGTTGGTTAGGGAACATGAGTGAGATGGGAATGTCAGTTCTAAGTAAACAAAGACTGGTTGGTGGCGAGGCTACTAGAAAGATAAAGTGTAGTGAAGCTTGTGTCAAGGGAAAGCATCGAAATGTGAATTTTGGTACCAGTCAACACAGAAGCAAGGAAATATTGGTGTATGTTCACTTGGATCTTTGGGGTCAGGCACAAGTGAAGTCTCAAGAAGGATACTCATAGTTTGTGACGTTCATTCATGAGTATTCAAGGAAGGCGTGGTTACACTTTATAAGAACCATAGTTAAGGTGTTTGGGAAGTTCAAGGGGTGGAAGACCATGGTTGAGAAAACGCCTAGAAAACTGGTCAAGACTCAGAGGACTAATGTGACAACCCGAAATCTATTCTGTCACGATATTCCATTTCTATTAGTAAAACCGTTCGTATTTCAATTTTTCCGTTAACGTTCAATTTAAATTAATTAAAGTGGGACTTTTATTATGACCTCATGAGTATCCAAACCCATTAGAAACACATGAAAACATCCTAAATTATTATTTGCAAAATTAATAGTTTCGACCACGTCGGGTTACAACAACTTAATCGGGTGCGACCAAAAGCCTCGTCTAACATCAGTATCGGGTAGATTTCCTCCGGGCCATAAACTCAAGCCTTATATAAAGGATGAGTGGACCTTCATTTAAATCCTTTTGCCCATCTCATAACTTTCTCTCACTACTCTCTCTCTAAAACTCGACTTTGATCCAAAAACATCCCCTTTCAAGCTTCAAATTGGTAAGTAATTTATCCTAGCTTGTTTCTAAGCTTGTTTTTCGTTCAAATTCGTGTTTAAACCATCCAAATGCACCAAAGACATGTGTTTACGGTCTAGGGACCTCCCAAGACCGTAAACACCCATAAAAAGGGTTTTGAAGCCCCAAAACCCCTTAAAACCACTTATAGTGCTTAGTTATGACCTTCGGACTTGCAGGAATGGACTTAGAGCACCAAAATCTTACCATTTAGGGGGTAAACATGATTTTATGGTCCAAGAACATGCTTGGACCATAAACCCTCATTCATAGACCTTAAACACCTTTTAAAGTGTTAGATTTCCCCTTAAACACCTCCAAGAGCTTCCATGAGCTTCCATGAGTGCATAGAACCTTAGATTCCTTCATGAGATGCACCAAAACACACACACAAATGATTCACACTTGATTTTATGGCCCAAGAACATTCTTGGACCGTAAACACCCCTTCTTAGACCATAAACTCCTCCAAAGACCTTGTATGGCATAGAATTGGACCTAGAACTTTGTATGCTTAACCTACAACCACCAAAACACATGATTCATGGAAAAAATGAGTTTATGGCCATAAACTCATGTGTTTAAGTTATTAAAATCACCAAGAACATCTTCTTAGACCGTAAACTCCTTTTCCAAGGTCAATTCAAGTCCCGATCACTTCCTAAGCCATGGAATCAACCCTAGAACCTTCCTTTGTATATTGTAAGACCATTTAGCACCCAAGAACACTCCAACCATGAGTTTATGGCCATAAACTCATTGGGATATGGTCATTAGGCTTTAAACTCCTTAAATAGTTTACTCTTGAAGAGCAAACTCCATAATTAAACCCTACACACCCTTAGATGCAACCCGGGTCACTCCAAACACTTGAATTGAAGTGTTTTCGCGACTAGAAGTGTTTATTCTTATTTAATTAATAGATCAAGGTCCAATTAGATACAATTTATGTATCTCTTCATACTACATAGGAACCTCGCGTGTTTTCAATCCCCGAACTAACAATTAGCATCCAAACGGCACACTTCTCGACTGGTGAGTTCATAACCCTACACCTTTTTCCGTGTTTTTTTTCAATGTTTTCAAGGGGGAATACAAGCAAACTATAAATGATTTCGAAACCTAAAACTAATGTAATTCTATAAATATCTGGCAAACTTTTAGATATCATTACCCCTGTTGTATCTTGCGGAGCATAACGGATCTTTTACTGAGTATAACTAAGTAGATTTCAATTACAGTAAAAGAAACAATCAAACCAATCAAATTATTATGGGAATAATTTGAGATCTTTAGTTCTTGTTTACGAGCATAGATTTATATAAAGTTAATAGATAAATTATGTCTGATTCAGTTTATCTCTGTTTAATTTAGAGTATTATGCCAGATAATTTCATTGTACTAAACTATTTTTACTGTATTATGTTTCAAAACGATTAGTATGGTTGATAACGTCCGAGAACACCGTGAATAATTTAATACTAGCTTGTGAGATTATCTTCATTAAACCCTTCGGGTCATCAGTAAATCCTCCCCGGAAGTGTAACCAGAGTCTCCTGGAGGGAGAGCGTGGAATTTGTGAATAGATCTATTCGAGACTAACAATCCCACACCTAAACTGCTAGCTACAGTTAGGCGGGCACGCCTGGGGTGACAAATTTTGGATATCATCTGACTCCTGAAGAACGTCAAGGAGGTCTCGTTGTCGTATTAGCATGGTTACCCGACTCACAATACATATTAATATAAGTTTATTCACGAATTTTATTTTCATATCTATCTTTGATCTATAGAATTTATATCTAATACTGGATGGTATTCCCATGGTCTTTATATCTAGTACGGGATGGTATTCCCATGGTATTATATCTAGTACGGGACGGTAATCCCATGGCTTTCAATCTGTAGTTTTTGTGTATTAAAACTATCTTATATCTAGTGCGGGCTGGTATTCCCATGGTTTTTATATCTAGTACGGGACGGTAATCCCATGGCTTTCAATCTATAGTTTTTGTGTATTAAAACTATCGTATATCTAGTACGGGATGGTACTCCCATGGTTTTCAATCAATATGTTTATGTATCAAAAATATCTATTGTTGTACTGGATGGTATTCCCAGTGGTTTTCAATATATACTTTTATGTATAAACTATACACTGTTGTATTTAACGGAAATTCAGAACTTTAACTAAAATGTCTTTATAAGAAAATATGGGATTTTCATGGATAACAACTTTTCAAAAAACTAAAGGAATCATTTTCAGAAAACAAAACACTTATGAACTTACCAGCTTTATGCTGATTTTTAAACTGCTTGTATTCTCAAGTTCTCCTTAGACAGGTATCCAACGTTCTTTTGCAGAAGACGGAGCATATGGAAGTTACGTCTTACTTTTGTTTAATGTTATGTATCTACAAAACTTTTATTACTTTACTTTCAAACAAATGTAATGAACTTATGTAATGTAATGTTTTTCGTTTACTATGCTTACTATGTACATTGGTTGCGATACTTCATGACGTCCTCCGCCCCGGAACGTTTCCGCCTTCGGTTTCGAGGTGTGACAGATTGGTATCAGAGCCTTGTTTATAGTGAACTAGTATACCAAACCTTACATGGTATAAGACTATAAACACTAAGGGGCCTAAGTGCTCTGAACTAAAAGTATACTTTAAAATGTAAGTATTTTCAAAAGTATACAAGTATACCTAACCGCCAGAATCCGTAATCCCGAGTAGAACAAAACATAAGTAAATGCGTGTTGTACACTACGGTTAAACCTGGGCAGTTATGTAGTCGTGTCTAGGGCCAATATAGCTTGATCAACTATATTCATTCGAGACACGGCCAACATGTGCTTGGGAGTGACTGTGGTATGCAGCCTGCCTAAAACTTACCCAATACCCAAAACAACGAGTCGTCGTCGCAGCGAAAAATAAAATACTATGGGAGTATTTTAGCCAGAAACCGATACATTGTAGAAATTCATTCCGAGTATTGCTACTCGTTCCTTCTTTAGCGATAGTTTATCTGCTTTGATAACTCGTTCCTGCTTATCGCTTATGGAACCTTATATCTGTCATAAAGAGATATCCCCTGTTTCATATCTCTTGATTCAATTCAGAGGACTTACCATCCTCTCTTTCCTAATCATTCTAGATCATTATGCCTCCAAAGAAAGGACCCAGCTCTAGCAACAACAACTCTCTGCCACCATATTATCCTCCGTTCGACCCTGTCTATTTTCAGGCAGCTGTTACTGCTATAGTGACAGCTACAATAACGTTATTTTACCCTAGCAAGTTCAGTATTGTCCTAAAAACCATGAAAATGTTTAGGAGCATCAGACTGAGCATAATGAGAGTAAAAAGGTTATCTGGAAAAGGAAGCGAAAGGATCAGAGTTCACAAGGATCCTCCAAGAGACATGAAACTGTGGCAGTTCAAGCTGCCACTAATCCTGTTGTCGTGTCTAGAACTCAAGCACCTATCACCAGGTATGCGGGTAACCTCCCTTGGTGCATTAAGTGTAGTTATCATCATCTCGCTTCCAGCCCATGCCGAGAGAAGTTTTGTAAAACTATGGCCAGGAGGGTCACCTCGCGTGAAGTTGCAGAACACCAACCCAATCGACCAGTCAAGCTTTCGGAGCAGGTATCAGTCAGGCCTGCTATGGTTGCGGCGAAGTCGGGCATTATAAGAGAAACTGCCCCAAAGTAGCAACAACTAGCAACGCTAAGATAGCTCTGGCTATAAAGCCGGAGGAGGCAGTCGCCAATCCCTCCGTCGTCGCGGGTACGTTTCTTTTTGACAATTCTTATACTCGTATTCTTTTCAAATCTAGTATTAAGAAGTTCATAGTAGCCTATCATTCAAACGTCTTCTTAAACATAGTCCTCGTCTAGTGACTGAACCATTTACCGTCGAGATAGCTAACGGTGAGAAAGAATACGTCAACGATTGATTCATAGGCTATACCCTTACCTTGAACGATCATTCCTTTCCCATCGACCTAATGCCAGTTTCCATAGAGAGATTTGATGTTATCATTGGCATAGATTGGATGAGTTACAATCATGAAGATTTCCTTGTTACGAAAAAGCCATCCATTTAAATCTTCCCTCTGGTCAGACTCTCATAAATCTACGGCGATAAACTTCGTTTCAGCCTTTGCATCATTTCGTACATCAAAGCTCAAAAAGCTTCCCCGAAGGGAGAGCCATAAATTCCTAGCTTATGTGACCATCTAGAAACAGGAAGTTGCATCCCTGAAGTCTGCAACTTTCCTAGTGTCTTTTCCCGAAGAGCTTCCAGGAATTCCTCCCGAGCGTCGAGTCGAGTTTTGCATCGACCTAATCCCTGGAGCTACCCTTGTAGCCTAGCTCCTGTATCGATTAGCGCCAGCAGTAATGCAGGATTTATCTAGTCAGTTTAATGAGCTACTCAGCAAAGGATTCATCAGACCAAGTTCCTCGCCCGGGGGAGCCTCAGTATTGTTGTGAAGAAGAAAGATGGATCCTTCCGATTGTGTATCGACTACTGCGAGTTGAACAAGTTGACCGTCAAAAACTGATATCCTCTTCCTCGAATAGATGACCTTTTCGACCAATTTCAATGAGCCAATTATGTCTCGAAGATAGACCTCAGATCAGGGTACTATCAGCTTCGAGTTGGCGAGAATGATGTTTCCAAGACAGCATTCAGGACTCGATATGGACACTACGAGTTCGTAGTGATACCCTTCGACCTAATCATTTTCCTTGGTCACGTGATAAGCAAGGAAGGCATACATGTGGACCCATCCAAAATTTAAGATGATAGAGAGTTGGTCAGCACCGAAGAGACCCACAGAAATCTGTCAATTCATGGGTCTCGCTGGCTACTATCGCAGGTTCATCCATAATTTTTCTAGAATCGCCAAACCCCTAACTACTCTGACACAAAAAGACTTAAACGTAAGGCAACAACGATGGGTACAGATGCTCAGTGTTATGATTGTGAAATCCGCTACCATCCCGGCAAGGCCAATGTGATAGCAGATACCGTGAGTCGAAAAGAAGAGTTCAAGCTGCAAGATGGAAAGACTCACGCGAACCTACATTCAAGAGATAGTCCGACTGCACGGGGTGTCTGCATCTATTATCTCCGAATGAGATAACCGGTTTACCTCAAGGTTTTGGCAGTCCCTTCAGAAAACCCTCAAAATTAAGTTGGACTTGAGAACGGTATATCATCCTCAGACTAACGGACAGAGTAAGAGAATTACCCAGACCCTAGAATATCTACTAAGGGCATGTGTCATCGATTTCGGAAAAATCATGGACCAACAATTTACCCTTGACTGAATCATCATAGACCTGCATTAAGACTACCTCGTTCGAAGCCCTCTACGGTCGCAAGTACAAGATCCCTTCTATGTTGGACCTAGATAGAGGACGCGCAGCTAGTCAAGAGACCATTTCCCTGACAGTGCCTTCTCTGGTACTTAAAATCACCCGTGAAACCGTCGAGAAAATCATCCAGATCCGAGATCGACTGAGAAGCTTCACGAGACAGACAGAAGTGTACGCCGATAAACTACGAAAACCCTTAGAATTCTATATTGGAAACCGTGTCCTGTTGAAGGTCTCGCCCTGGAAAGACATCGTACGCTTTGAAAGCACAGAAAAACTTAACCCGATGTACATAGGACCTTTCGAGATCTTTTTTTAGGATCGATTCCGTAGCCTACAAACTCCGACTACCTTCAGAACTTAGCAACATCCATCTTGTATTCCATGTCTCTATCCTTAAGAAGTGCCTACCCGATGAAACTCTAGTGATCCCTTTGATGAAACCGAGATCAACGAAAACCTGAACTTCATGAGAGAACCAATCGAAACCATAGATCGAGGGATTAAACGTACGCAACAAAACCATATCCCGATAGTGAAGGTTCGCTGGAATGTCATGTGAGATCCCGAGTTCACTTGGGAGCGTGAAGACCCGATGAAACAGAAGTATTCGTATCGCTTTCAAAATCCTTGAGTCGTATCTAAAGTTTGAATTTCGGGATGAAATTCCCTCTAACGGGGGGATAATGTGACAACCCGAAATTTATTCCGTCACGATATTCCATTTCCGTTAGTAAAACCATTCGTATTTCAATTTTTTCGTTAACTTTCGATTTAAATTAATTAAAGTGGGACTTTTATTATGACCTCGTGAGTATCCAAACCCATTAGAAACACATGAGAACATCCTAAATTATTATTTAGAAAATTTATAGTTTCGACCACGTCGGGTTACAACAACTTAATCGGGTGCGACCAAAAGCCTCGTCTAATGTCAGTATCAGGTAGATTTCCTCCGGGCCACAAACTCAAGCCTTATATAAAGGATCAGTGGATCTTCATTTAAAGCCTTTTGCGCATCTCATAACTTTCTCTCACTACTCTCTCTCTCTCTAAAACTCGACTTTGATCCAAAAATATCCCCTTTCATGCTTCAAATTGGTAAGTAATCTATCCTAGCTTGTTTTTCATTCAAATTCATGTTTAAACCATCCAAATGCACCAGAGACATGTGTTTACGGTCTAGGGACCTCCCAAGACCGTGAACACCTCTAAAAAGGGTTTTGAAACCCCAAAACCCCTTCAAACCACTTATAGTGCTTAGTTGTGACCTTTGGACTTGCAGATTGGAATTAGAGCACCAAAATCTTACCATTTAGGGGGTAAACATGATTTTACGGTCCAAGAACATGCTTGGACCGTAAACCCTCATTCACAGACCTTAAACACCTTTTAAAGTGTTAGATTGCCCCTTAAACACCTCCAAAAGCTTCCATGAGCTTCCATGAGTGCATAGAACCTTATATTCCTTCATGAGATGCACCAAAACACACACACAAATGGTTCACACTTGATTTTACAGCCCAAGAACATTCTTGGACCGTAAACACCCCTTCTTATACCATAAACTCCTCTAAAGGGTGTTAAAGTGCCCTTAACACCTTGTATGGCTTAGAATTGGACCTAGAACTTTGTATGCTTAACCTACAACCACCAAAACACATGATTCACGGACAAACATGAGTTTACGGCCGTAAAATCATGTGTGTAAGGTGGTAAACTCACCAAGAACATCTTCTTAGACCGTAAACTCCTTTTCCAAGGTCAATTCAAGTCCCGATCACTTCCTAAGCCATGGAATCAACCCTAGAACCTTCCTTTGTGTATTGTAAGACCATTTAGCACCCAAGAACACTCCACCCATGAGTTTACGGCCGTAAACTCATGGGGATATGGTCATTAGGCCGTAAACTCCTCAAAGAGTTTACTCTTGAAGAGAAAACTCCATAATTAAACCCTACACACACTTAGATGCAACCCGGGTCACTCCAAACACTTGAATTGAAGTGTTTTCGCGTCTAGAAGTGTTTATTCTTATTTAATTAATAGATCAGCGTATAACTAGATAAAATTTATCTATCTCTTCATATTACATAGGAACCTCTCGTGTTTTCAATCCCCAAACTGACAATTAGCATCCAACCGACACACTTCTCGACTGCTGAGTTCATACCCCTACACCATTTTCCGTGTTTTTTTCAATGATTTCAGGGGGGAATACAGGAAAACTAAAAATGATTTCGAAACCTAAAACTAATGTAATTCTATAAATATCTGGCAAACTTTTAGATATCATTACCCCTTTTGTATCTTGCGGAGCATAAGGGATGTTTTACTGAGTATAACTAAGTAGATTTCAATTATAGTAAAGGAAACAATCAAACCAATGAAATTATTATGGGAATAATTTGGGATCTTTAGTTCTTGTTTACGAGCACATATTTATGTAAAGTTAATAGATAAACTATGTCTGATTCAGTTTATCTCTGTTTAATTTAGAGTATTATGCCAGATAATTTCATTGTACTAAACTGTTTTTACTGTATTATGTTTTAAAATGATTAGTATGTTTGATAACGTCCGAGAACACCGTGAATAATTTAATACTAGCTTGTGAGATTATCTTCATTAAAC
This sequence comes from Lactuca serriola, assembly GCF_051521515.1. Lineage (NCBI taxonomy): Eukaryota > Viridiplantae > Streptophyta > Magnoliopsida > Asterales > Asteraceae > Lactuca > Lactuca serriola. The sequence goes on from NC_136415.1 coordinate 156,333,973, forward strand.
CCTTCGGGTCATTAGTAAATCCTCCCCGGAAGTGTAACCAGAGTCTCCTGGAGGGAGAGCGTGGAATTTGTGAATAGATCTATTCGGGACTAACAATCCCACACCTAAACTGCTAGCTACAGTTAGGCGGGCACGCCTGGGATGACAAATTCTCGATATCGTCCGACGCCTGAAGAACGTCAAGGAGGTCTCGTTGTCGTATTAGCATGGTTACATGACAAATTCACGGATTTTATTTCATATTTATCTTTGATCTATAGAATTTATATCTAGTACGGGATGGTATTCCCATGGTCTTTATATCTAGTACGGGATGGTATTCCCATGGTTTTATATCTAGTACGGGACGGTAATCCCATGGCTTTCAATCTATAGTTTTTGTGTATTAAAACTATCTTATATCTAGTGCGGGATGGTATTCCCATGGTTTTTATATCTAGTATGGGACGGTAATCCCATGGCTTTCAATCTATAGTTTTTGTGTATTAAAACTATCTTATATCTAGTACGGGATGGTATTCCCATGGTTTTCAATCAATATTTTTATGTATTAAAAATATATATTGTTGTACTGGATGGTATTCCCAGTGGTTTTCAATATATAGTTTTATGTATTAAACTATACACTGTTGTATTTAACGGAAATTCAGAACTTTAACTAAACTGTCTTTATAAGAAAATATGGGATTTTCTTGGATAACAACTTTTCAGAAAACTAAAGGAAACATGTTCATTTTCAGAAAACAAAACACTTATAGCTTTATGTTGATTTTTAAACTGCTTGTATTCTCAGGTTCTCCGTAGACAGGTATCCAGCGTTCTTTTGCAGAAGACGGAGCATATGGAAGTTACGTCTTACTTTTGTTTAATCTTAGGTATCTACAAAATTTGTATTACTTTACTTTCAAAAAAATGTAATGAATATATGTAATGTAATGTTTTGCGTTTATTATGCTTACTATGTACATTGGTTGCGATACTTCATGACATCGTCCGCCCCGGAACATTTCCGCCTTCGGTTTCGGGGTGTGACAACTAACAATGGGTTAGAGTTCTACAATGCTCCATTTGATAATTTCTGCAAGGCAGAAGGTATAGGGAGGCACCGCACATTACAAAACACTCCACAATAAAATAGAATGGCAGAACAAATGAATCAAACACTCGTGCAACGTGAAAGGTGGATGCGGATATTTGCTAACTTATCCAAGCAATTCTTGGCGGAAGCAGTTAACATTCCTTTCTATCTAGTGAACATATCACCAATAGCTACTATTGACTTGAAGACACCTCAACAAGTATGGTCCGAGAAACCCTCTGACTATTCTAGTTTATGTATATTTGGATGCCCCGCATATTATCATGTGAATGATGGTAAAATCGAGCCAAGGGCAATGAAGTGCATATTTCTTGAATATGCGATAGGCGTAACCAGGAAGGAGGTGAAACAAGTCAAGCATGAAGGATCTAATACAAGTGACGTTTGATAAACCTGCCATGGGTAACCATGATGATGGTGATACAAGTCAAGCAGGGAACAAAGATCAAGGTTCTAGCTAGAAGGTGGATTTTGCACCTCAAACTCTAGAAAGAGTTGTTATAAGTGATAATGAGCAAGGCGATAGTGAACAACCTGGAAAATATGAAACCCAAGAGCAACGCATGGGGTGTTCATCAAGTTGTGCTGATACCGGGAAAGATGATGGGTCTGAATCTATAGCAAATATAAGATCAAAGAGGGTTATTTGACAAACTGATAGATATGTGGGATGTGTGAATTTAGGTGAACTTGAAGCCATTGATTTTGCTTTAGTAAATGGAGAAAACATTGCCACTGAGCAACCTCAATCGTATTAAGAGGTTGTGGCTAGTAATGAAACAAATGATTGGTTAATGGCCATGAATGAAGAAATGCTATCTTTAGATAAGAATGAAACAAGGGATCTTGTCGCATTACCAAACGGAGCAAAGCCAGTGGGATGCAAGTGGATCTTTGAAAAGAAGGAAGGGATTCCGGGAGTTGAACCAACTAGGTTCAAGTTAAGGTTGTTAGCAAAAGGGTTTTCTCAGAAAGAAGGAATTGATTATCACAAGGTGTTCTCATCGGTCATGAAGCACAAGACAATTTGGGTTCTTTTGGCCATGGTAAGTACGCTTGATTTGGAGCGTGAACAGCTTGATGTGAAAACCGCATTTCTTCATCAGAACTTAGAAGAAAACATTTATATTTCCCAGCCGGAAGGGTTACTTGATTCTAAGAAGGATCATGCATGTTTATTGAAGAAATCCGTATATGGTTTGAATCAATCTCCAAGAAAATGGTACAACATAATTGATTCATTCATGATCTTGAATGGCTACACTCGGAACCAGTTTGACAATTGTGTATACTCAAAGGAATTGTCATCAGATTCCTACATATATTTGTTGCTATATGTTGATGATATGCTGATCGCAGCTAAAGACGTGGCTGGAATAAATGACTTGAAGGCGACCCTGAAGAATGAGTTTGAGATGAAGGATTTAGGAGCAACAAAGAAAATATTAGGGATGGAGATTCAAAGGGACAGAAGATCTAGGAGGTTATGTATTCTCAACAAATGTATATTTAGAAAGCCCTACAGGCCTTCAATTGTGAACAGTCCAATCCAGTTGGAACTCCTTTGGTGGCTCACTTTAAACTTGGTCCAAGCGCTATGCCCACTACTAATGAAGAGAGGAAATACATGACTAGGGTTCCATACACAAGTGATGTTGGAAGTCTCATGTATGATATGGTCTATACCATACATGATTTGGCTCATACGGTTAGTGTGGTTAACAAGTTTACGAGTAATCTAGGGAAGACTCGTTGGGAAGTTGTAAAGTGGATCTTGCGATACTTGAAGGGAACGTCAGATGTCTACTTGATGTATGGAGCAAATACGAAGAGTGACTTAGTGGGATATGTTGAATCTAATTATGGTGGTGACTTCTTGAAGCGTAGGTCACAGATGTGTTATATATTCACTTTATTCGGATGTACCATTAGGTGGAAGTCAACGTTACAAGATACCATTGTTTTCTCCACAACTGAATCCGAGTATATATCCATGAAGGAAGGAATAAAGGATAAGATATGGTTGAAAGGGCTTATTTAGAATCTTGGTTTGAAGGTGGAGAATCATGTATTAAATGGTGACTGTCAAAGTGCTTTGAGACTTGCATAGAACCCTGTGTATCATGAGAAGACGAAGCACATTGATGTCATGCTGAATTTCATTCGGGATATTCTGGAAGGAGACAATTTTTCAATACTAAACCAAGGTCATCCCAACATATATGTTGACAAAGTTGTTGCCAATGGAGAAGTTCAAGCTTTTCTTGGACTTAGTTGATGTTCGCAGGAGGTAATTCCCTTTAGGGACGAATGAAAGGAAGTGAGAGGAAGTTCTTATTCAAGATGGTGTGCAGAGGATGCTCAAGTCAAGGTGGAGATTGTTAAATGTGACTCAACCTTTTGGATCATGTTCGTGGAGCATTTTGAGGACTTGGAACTCAATAGAGCACAAAGGGTTCATGGAGGATGTTACAAAGGAATGGGTCATTTGAGAATGGATTGGATTTCCTGACAATGGAACGGATCTAGTGCCAAAGGAATGGATCATACAAAACAGGGTTTTGAGCTACTAGAAAAGGTTTAGAGCACTTCGGCGTGATATGGAGCAACAAATGAACCTTATTGTGCCATATGATAAAGGGATGAGCTAAGAGTGATAGTCTTGCGACATGGCACTCCCTCTTGTGCCATTAGCTAACGCTATTGCACCATGCTGTTGGATAAAGTGTCTAAGTCCGTAACTATATTTGGTATCAACTTGACCCGACCCGGCATGGTCTATTTCGGTTGTACTTCACCTAACAATTTGTATGGATATACTATTTAGAATAAGATGTCTATGTTCTATTAATATATTATAAGTTATAATATATTAATATGAAATCATATTATTTAATTACTGTTGATCAAGAATTGATTTTGGAATTAAGTTAGTGATCAAAAGAGGCTAATTAAATATGGACTCTTACATATATATGGATTGGGCTAAGATTTATTTAGGATGGGCTAAGAGTATATGGAAGTCCATGGATAGTCCATGGAGCTTTTAACCCACGGATCCTAGGTAAAGGAAGAGTCATGGGTATTAGGGTGTAACCCTAATCCTCCATACTATATAAAGAGGTCCTTGGTTCTAGAATTTGCACTAGTGTGTGTGAGAAACAAGAGTGGACCGATTTTAGTGTGCATCATATTCTCTCAATTATTTCCAAGTTGTCTTCGGTGATTTTTGACACCACTTGAGGCATCCACACTATTGGTGCTAGGCTCTAAAACTCCAAGAAATCAACTACAAAAAATTGTATGTTATTCTACTTAAAGTTTTGTATAAAAGTATCCCATAACATGATAGTTAGGTTGTAAACCTTGGAAATCAAATTTGCATGTATTTTAGAGAAAACATAGATCCAAGGTTTCTAGGGTTGCATGTACACCATAGGAGTGTTAGAATGCTCAAAACCCATCAATAGTATTAGAGCATAGGCTTGTTTTCGTGATACTTGATGCAAATAGTTGAAAAAACTCATGTTTTATGCATTTTTCTTAGTGGACTCACCAAGTCCATGGGGGGACTCGACGAGTCCATGCCTATCTTCAACCAACTCACCGAGTCAGTTCATGCACTCGACAAGTTGGCTTTTCTGAATGCATTTTTTTGACTTTTGCTGTTGGAAATGGACTAGAAACATTATCCTAAACTGTTTTGGTGTTTTAATAGATGGTGTAATGGTTATGATAATCCATTTACAATGGCTAATATCAAAATTCAATGTTTTATATGTGTTAATATGAGTCTTGAAATTTTGATATGAATGTTCATGTTCTTATGAGTTATTGTTAGATCATAAGAATTATTTGCTTAATTGTTTAACGATTAGTTCTTCATCAATTATGTGTTTTAATGGAGTCCATAATTTTTCCTCAGCTTATGGATTACCAAAAGTCACTCTATTCAAGTCCATTTAAAACACATAGGTTACATGAAATAAAAAGTCTCTCATTTTAATAAACCATTAACTCATAAGTTATGAAGTTGAAACGTCTTGAATAGTTTCAAAACATGCCCTCAAGTTTGGAATTTGTAAAGTCTCACACATTAATACTTTAATTCCAACTTGAACCTTAGAATTTTAAAAGTTTAAAATTTAACCCTTATACTTCTATAATATTAAAAGTTTAATTATTATTATTATTATTATTATATACATATATATATATATATAGATATATGTATAAGAATAAGTCAATCTTACCGTTAGTAGGTCTCATTCACGAAGCCGGTCTATAAGGGGCGGGGGGGTATAAGGTTACTTCTTATTAAATAGTGGTTTAATGGGTGTCCACTCTCACCCACGACTTCCTGTAATGGTGGAGGGTTGTTAGCCGAATGGGTAGGATAGGACCTTAATCCACATTAAAAGTATAATGAAATTACAAAGTAACTAGACCTTTATAAATTCCCAATCGTAGTTACTTTAGGAAAATGTGAAATAGGTGCTAACCGATGAAATTACACTTTATACCTTACAAAGTCGTTAGTGGAGCGTGTGTGGTTAACCGACACACTAACAAGGACTAGTAAGAGTGGCAAAGGGTGACTTAAGTTTTATCATAGATCGGTGGAGCGTGTGTGGTTAACCGGCACATCGATTGGGTGATAAAATTAAGGGTACCAAGTCAATTTGCATGGTTATTCACACCTTGTTTGTGATCCTCCGCATCCCAGTCATAAACTTGAGAGGGCACAATCGAGATTTAAACATGTCACTGAAAGTTCAATGTATCTCAAAAGATCTAGGAGTTTCATATCCAATTAAAACTTAATAATTTATTTTGTTTATAATAGTGGAAATTGGTAAATCGTTATTTACCTACCTTCAAATATTTTATAACTTGTATTACGACATCCCTCTTCCAAGTTATGAAATAGTTTGTAGTGTCCTAGCCTTAATATTTCATTTGGGTGATTTATTAAAGACTCTTTATCTAATTAAAACTTGTCTTTCTTTTCTTTAAGATGTATTCCAACACTACTGCTGGCTCAAACCCTACAGGCTCTTTTTCCCTCATGAACTTGTGTGGGAAAGTCACTTTTGATGGTTCTAATTTTAATAAATGGATTAGGAACATCAAAATGATTACCTGCTATGAAGACAAGGAATATGTCCTTGACAGACAGCTTAAGGTTATCAATGAGTCCACTGCTACTCCTGAGGAGATTGCGGAGTTTGCTGCACATGAGAGGGATGCTACTAAAGTGTCTTTCATTATGTTGGCTACTATGACTCCCGAACTCTAGAAATCCTATGAAGATTTCTACCCCTATGAGATGCACTAGGATCTGATGGAAATGTACCATCAGAGCACGCGTCGAGAGAGGTATGAAGTTATCTCCTCCATGATAACAGCCATAATGAAGGATGGTGAACCCATCACCGGTCACTTGCAGAAAATGCAAAGTTTCGTGGACCGGTTGCTAAAGCTTAATGTGGACTTCCCTGAAGACATGGCGTTTGATATGATTCTCCATTCCTTAACTCCAACTTATGATTAGCTTCGTATGACTTATCATATGAACAAGGAGGAAGTAACACTTAGAAAACATCAAGGACTTTTAAGGACCACTGAAAGTGGCCTTAAAGGTAAACCGGTTGTTACTTCTACTCCTACTTCTACAATAGCCCCTATTCTGGAAATTGGGTAGGGAAAGGGGAAGAAGAGGAAGAAGCCTTAAAGGGTACCAAGGGAAAGTCTCTTGATGGCTCCTCTTCAACTGGGACCAAGAAAGGTCCCATTCCACCTTCTTCTAACCCAAAGGAAGCACAATGCTTTTACTGCCACGAAAAGGGGCACTGGAAGTGAAGCTCCCCTAAGTACTTACAGGATGTAAAGGACGGGAAAGTTAAACCCACCCATGCAGGTATTTACACCATATTGTCTAAAAACTCATTACATGCTAATTCTTGGGTGCTTGATACAGCTTGTGGTATTCACATTTCTATTGATTTGTAGGGTCGAAGAAGTAGTGAGGAAGTGGAGCACAGGAAGATAAAGTTAATCATGGACAATAAGAAAGCATCACTTGTGACCAAGATTGGAGTTTATTCTTTATTTCTTAATAATGGGTTAACTTTAGATTTGAATAAATGTTGTTACTCGTCAGAAATGGCAAGAAATATTATTTCCCTTCACAGTTTGTACAAGCAAGGATTCAAATTTTAATTTGATAATAAAATTGGTGCTATTGACGCTTTTTATAATGACGTGTGCTATTTTAAAGCATTACCTTATGATGGTGTATATGAAACTGTGTCGATTATAGACAACTTAGGAAATAATGTATTTCATATTGATTCTTCAATTACATTGGATAAAGCATCCTTGTGGCATTGTCATCTTGGACATGTCAAGAAGAAGCGCATAGGCCAACTCCAAAAGGATGGAGTTTTGGAATCATTTGACCTAAAATCAGATGATAGTTGCAAGTGTTGTTTACTTGGAAAAATGACAAAGTCACCCTTCACTCGTACTTGTGAGAGGGGTGAAGGTTTCTAGGACCTCATACACACAGTTGTGTGTGGACCTTTCAAAACCGCCACTATGGATGCTAATCGCTACTATGTGACTTTTAGTTATGATTATAGTAGATATGGATATATCTAATTAATCCAACATAAGTCAGAAACCTGTGAAAAGTTCAAAGAGCTTAAGCAGGAAGTGGAGAATCAACTGGGCAGGAACATCAAGATGCACCAATCTGATCTGGGAGGAGAGTATCTTAGTATTGAGTTCCTTTACTATCTTAAGGAATGTGGGATTGTCTCACAATTGACACCTCCTAGGAAACCACAGCTAAATGGTGTGCCTAAGAGGCACAATCGAGCCTTCTTGGACATGGTTCGTTCCATGATGAGTCGAGCTTCGTTACCAATCTCATTCTGGGGGTATTCCTTAGAGACTATCACCCATATCCTTAATCTAGTCCCTACCAAAAAGGTTGGCAAAACACCTCACGAGATGTGGACTAGGAAAGTTCCCAATCTAGACCACATCAAGATTTGGGGTTGCAAGGCTTTCGTGTGGTGCGAGTCTAATGACAAGCTTGAACCTCGAAGTGAGAGGTGTATTTTCATCGGCTATCCACATAAATCCTTTGGTTACCTCTTCTACAGACCCAGTGAAAATGTGGTCTTTGTGGCAAGGAGAGGAGTCTTTCTTGAGAGAGAATTTATAAGCCACGGAGACAGTGGGAGGCAAATTGACCTTGAAGAGCTTCAAGAGTCAAGCGGTGAAGGAACCTCAAACATTAGCGACTAACCTGAGGAGGAAACTCCTGTTGAGCCCATATATGAGTTTGTATCTCTGAGGCGTTCCACTAGAGTTAGGAACACACCTGATTTTTATTATGGTGATCATATCACTACTGAAGGTGTTACATTTTTCAGTGACAGTACACTGATATATTTGGATGAACCTAATAATTATAGGGAAGCCATGGCAGGCCTCGAGTCTGCTAAATGGAAGAGGCTATGGACAGCAAGATCCAGTCTATGTATGACAATCAAGTTTGGAAGATGGTTGACAATGTACCAGGTCGTAAGACAAATGGGTGCAAATGGATCTTCAAGATGAAGATCGACATGGATGGGAAGGTGCAAACTTACAAGGCGCGACTGGTAGCGAAGGGCTTTACTCAAAATTCGGGAGTTGACTATGATGAGACCTTCTCACCAATAGCAAATATTAAGTCTATTAGGGTTCTGCTTGTCATAACTGCATTTCATGATTATGAAATATGGCAAATTGATGTCAAAGCTATTTTCCGTAATGGAATGTTGGCTGAGGATGGTTTGTCGATGAAAAGTACCCTAATAGAGTGTGTAAGCTTGAGAAATCGATTTATCGATTGAAACAAGCATCTCGCAGATGAAATCTTTTCTTCGATGAGAAAGTCAAAGAGTTTGGCTTTTCGAGGAGCGAGGATGAGTCATGTGTATATGTTAGGGCTAGTGGGAGTACAGTTAGTATCTTGGTACTATATTTGGATGACATACTACTCATAGGAAATGACATCCCAACTTTGCAGGAGGTTAAGTCCTGGCTTGGGAAGTGTTTCTCTATGAAGGACGTTGGAGAAGCTACCTATATCCTAAGGATAAGAATACTGAGAGATAGGAGTAAAAGACTAATTATACATAGTCAGAGTACCTACTTGGATAAGGTGTTGAAGAGGTTCAACCCGGAGAATTCCAAGAAAGGAGACTTATTGATCCAGCACAATGCTAGACTAAGTAAGACTCAGATTTTGAGTAAAGAGGCTGAGATAGCTGAGATTAGTCGATTACCATATCCCTCCGTTGTTGGCTCGATCATGTATTCTATGACTTGTACTTGTCCTGATGTGGCCTTTGCCTTGAGCATGGTCAGGAGATATCAAGGAAACCCTGGCAAGCCTCATTGGACTATGGTAAAGAATATTTTCAAGTACCTACGGAGGACTAAGGACTGGGTTCTTACCCCTCGGTGGGAGTGATGCCTTAAGAGTAGTAGGGTATAGCGATGCTAGTTTTCAGACTGATACAGATACTTTCCGCTCTTAGTCAGGCTGGGTCTTTACCCTGAATGGAGGAGTAATTACTTGGAAAAGTTCCAAGCAGGAGACAGTAGCTAATTCTACTTGTGAATCAGAGTACATAGCAGCGAGTGAAGCGGCAAATGATTCGATATGGTTGAAGAACTTCATTGGAGACCTTGGAGTTGTACCAGTTATACAGGAGCCTATGGAGATTTTCTGTGATAGCAATAGTGCAGTTGCCTTAGCCAAGGAACCAAGAGATCATGGAAGATCTAGACGCATTGACAGAAAATATCACTTCATAAGACACAAGATAAAAGAAGGACTCCTCATGGCAAAGAGGGTATCGTCAGAAGATAACCTTACAGATCCCCTCACCAAGGGACTGACTAGGGTTAGACATTTGTAGCATGCGAAGAGCATCGGGCTGAGAGATGATATTAGTTTTAACAATTAGATATCTATTTCTGAAACTTGTAAAATGTAATTGATGTTTGATGATTATATAAAAGTTGTTGTTTATTTATAAGTAAGTTGTCACTATCTTATGTTAATCATTTACTATTGTTTCAATTTTCCATGTGACTTCCAGAATAATTATTTTATTCAAAACTCTCGACAGTCAGTCATACGTTGGAAGTAGGTATTGAATTAAGACTGTCATGAATTTGGCTTGTAAGATTTGTGTAAGGTGCATTAGACATGGCAATGGTTGCTACAACATTCATAAGTGCTCATAAGGTCTGAGTATTGGATTAAACCCACGCTAACTTGTATCACTTCATGGAAATTATCTCAATTGATCATGAGACGGTAATATGATATATATCTTCAAACCTAGAAATATGAGTTGTTGTATATGAGTTGGTTATCCATTGATTGTACGAAAAGACATCAGTAACTTGATGTCATAAAATGTGCTTTTGTGCATAATTCAACTAGTAGTTAGTACAAGCATATGAGTCGAAGGTTATTTATTCCTTCTAGCAATAGAAGCGATATCTGGGCCCCTTGATGATTTGGTTTTGACTTATGTGTCGGGCCCGGTCAGAAGCTAATTGATGTGTTCAATTTAGTTTACGTCAAACTAATCAGAGATGGAGAAACAACTGCTGGACAATAAGCACGACATTGTTCCATTTATTTGTCCGACTGATATCTTGAAAACAAAGGATTATATGATCACTTATCTAAAATGGGGCTTCATAGTTCAACCGAGTTTTAAAGAGTAACCATTACTGGTTGGTTCCTGATGTTATACTTGAAACTATAGTTATCATACTTATCCAAGTGGGAGACTGTTGGATAAGGTGTCTAAGTCCGTAACTATATTTAGTATGAACTTAACCCGACCCGGGATGGTCCATTTTGGTTGCACTTCACCTAACAATTTGTATGGATATACTTTTAAGAATAAGATGTGTATGTTCTATTAATATATTATATGTTATAATATATTAATATGAAATCATATTATTTAATTAGTGTTGATCAAGAATTGATTTTAGAATTAATTTAGTGATCAAAAGAGGCTAATTAAATATGGACTCTTACATATATATGGATTGGGCTAAGATTTATTTAGGATGGGCTAAGTGTATATGGAAGTCCATGAATAGTCTATGGAGCTTTTAACCCATGGATTCTAGGTAATTGAAGAGCCATTGATATTAGGGTTTAACCCTAATCTTCCATACTATATAAAGAGGTCCTTGGTTCTAAAATTGGAACTAGGGTGTGTGAGAAACAAGAGTGGGGCGATTTTATTGAGCATCATATTCTCTCAATTATTTCCAAGTTGTTTTGGATGATTTGTTACACCACTTGAGGCATCCACACTAGTGGTACTAGGCTCTAAAACTCCAAGCAATCAACTACAAAAGAAAGGTATGTTATTCTACTTAAGGTTTTGTATTACAAGTACCCCATAACATGCTAGTTAGGTTGTAAACCTTGGAAATCAAATTTGCATGTATTTTAGAGAAAACATAGATCCAAGGTTTCTAGGGTTGCATGTACACCATAGGAGTGTTAGAATGCTCAAAACCCATCACATGCATGACCTTGCTGCACCATGGTGATGCTATTACTCAAATCATGATGTTCTTGCGCCACACTTGAAGCCTCTTGTGCCATCTATATTCCTTGTTGCGCCATCTGGAGATGTTGCACCATTGGAGCTAGCTGTTGTTGCACCATGATGGTTCATGTTGGACCATCTTCATCATTGATGAGCCAAGTATGATATGAAGTCCTGTATGATGCTCAAGATCGTTCAAAGATGCTCTGAAGTTGGTATTGTTGAATGATTACACCATGTTGTGCCACCATGATGGTTGTTGGGCCATTAGTGTTCATGATGCGCCACTTATACATCATGTTGCCCCACTATGGAACAAGGTGCTCCATCATGTGTGTTGTTGATGCTCATGGGTGTATGATATGGAAGAATGTTCCAGAAGATGCTGCATGGCGGATTATGATTGGTTGACACCTTTCATAGGCCTATGGGCTAATGGGCTTGCACCATTAGGGTTTTAGGTCAGATCCCTCAACTATAAATAAGGATGTATGTTAGGTCAATTTGTATCTTGAATTCTAGAGTGATAGGCACATCTATGTGGAATTGTACTTGTAACCTTTTTTTGATAGCTTTGAAATAAATAATTCTCCCCTCCTGGCCGTGGATGTAGGTCAGCTTGATTGAACCATATAAATAGTGTGTCTTGTGTGCTTTTGGTTTTGCTAGTTATCCACTTTACTTCCTAACAATTTAGTTCGAGTTAAATTAGACTTATAATAGATTGATCAATTTGGTTTATTGATTACATTCAATATATGATTGGTCATCGTATATAAGCTCCTATAATTACTTACCCACTTTATTATTTAACCTTAGGTTTTTGTTAAAACACCAGTCCTACAAATTTCCAATTCACAAATATCATAAGATTCAATTTTAATAAATAATGATAGTCATGTAAACTAAATTAAACTCAACAATAAACAGAAAAGTAGTGCTCATGAGCATAGAAGGTTCATTAATTAGCTAAAGTAACAAATAACCACCTACCTATAATCCTAAACATAAATCAAACCATAAAAGTCAAGAAATCTAATCTAAACGAGGTGCATAGGTTTTTACACCATGATTTCATAAAGTAAACATAGCAAAACGAAATTTAGCTTACCATTCATGATTAAATTTAAGAAGAAAAACGTAACTGGAAGTTATATTGCGTCCAATCTCTCGAATCCAAGCTATGATCAACCTTCTTTAACTCGAACTTCAAAGGGTGTTCTTGACCTTCAAAAGACGATAATAGCTCTTAGAAAAAGTTGTTTTTTTGGAGGGTTATGTCTTCTATTTATAATTTTCCCAAAAACAAATCACCATTATGCGATAACTCCACCACATCGTGGCCTTCATGCTTATCATGTATTCAACAAGTCTTATAGATCCGTCGGGGAAATCCAAAACGCCACATCGTGGGAATGTCACCACGACGTGGTAAATGTATTTTTCTTCATTTTAACTTTTGGTCCAAATTCCTAGCTCCCAACTTCCTTTTTGCTCTCAGCATGTCTTTTACCACTACAACTCATCACATGATAGATTAAGTATCCTTTTTTTTGAAAATGAACATAAAAACGACTAGAAATATTAATATATGATGTTATATATATATATATATATATATATATATATATATATATATATATGACATCCACCATTTTCACGGCCAGAAAAGACCGATTTTGTTTATGCTTTATAAAAATCAGAGTATCTCTTTTAGTAAAAACGTTGCGGAATTTGTTTCCAAAAAAACATGATAATTTCATTATCAAAGCATTTCTGAAGAAATGTATTTTTATTCATTTTAAAACATTTGGGATGTCATCGTCAATACAGAAGCATAAGCATAAACAGAACTTACATTCATTTACACTAGTGATCTATATCTCCTTAATCTCTCAGTGTAATGTAACTTCACATCGTCACCTGTGATACAAGTAAACTGAGTGGGTCAGGTTGGGAAACTTGGTGAGTACATAGGGTTTGTAACCCACAATAATATAATTATTATGTTTAATCATCAAACAATTAAGCCAATTACCCATCCCCGTTATCTTCTTTATTCCTAAGTACCTTCCCTAAGGATTTGTCCTAAGGATCGTCTCCTACATCATATTTACCTTTCATCTCCTTACATCGCATTTCCTTATATGTTTGTTCCTAAGGACTCTCCCTAAGGATCATCTCCTACATCGCATAGACAATATTGATTCAGGGATTACTCCCCTCAATACGTGCCCAACAAGGGTTAGGGCATCATCGCATGAATACGTAGTTACAACATCGCCTGAACTCGTAATTCATAGTAAGGGTTAGAGTATCGTCACATGAATATACAGTCACAACATCACTTGGACTCGTAATTCATCACCTACAGGTTATACGTCTGCTGGTGTTTCCACGGGTTGTCTAGAATAGTTCGTGGTCGCCATCTATACTCTAGTAGACGACTACATCTCCAAATTGTCGGAAAAGGTTATAGTATCTTTCATCTTAGATCACCGATTCATCATCACCTATCCATCACCTAACTATCATCACCTTCCTATCATCACCTATCACTCATCATTTTATTTCATCACACACCAGCTATTTCATCTACCCATGTTTTATCCCAACATATTTGTAGATATAAAATAAATATTAAATCATTTAAAACATGTATAAAATCACTCATCCATCATAGACAGCAAGTACTCAGATAATATGAACACATAGCACGTAATTTAAATAAATACTTCATATCTATGTGTAAGATGAAAGGGACCATGCTCGTACTTGATTAGGTGGTGATTCCGAACTCAGACAGTGCTTCGTTATCTCAAAACAATTTTCCTCGACAAAACCTAGTATCAATACCACTAGGGTTTAGTTTTTAACGTTAACCGCGGCTATTTAATAGTCTAGCTATTATTACTATTATATAAGCATTAAATAACACTCAATATAACTCATAATAATAGCCCAAATACTCATTATAAGTTCCTAATAACGTTACTATATTAAAACATAAGCTATACTAAAGATAAGGTAGGTATAGCTCACTTACAGCGGTTTCCTTGGAAACCGGGCTTTGCCGGAGCAGAGTTTCTGAGCCAAAGGCTCTTCCTTTCGGAGCCGTCAGACGCTCCGGGGCTTCCGCCTCATGCTAGGGGCTAGGTTTTTTTTTTGGGGGGGGGGGGGGTTAGGGCTTAGAGAGAGAGAGAGAGAGAGAGAGAGAGAGAGAGAGTATAGACAGAGAAAGAAGTGGGGAAAGGTGTGAGAAAAAGAGGCAGCCTCGAGCCTCTATTTATAGGCCTCCAGGGGCGTCACCACGTTGTGGTGCCTCTCACCACGTCGTGGTGTTGCGTAGGCTCCAAGTTTTCACCTGGTGCTGACACGTGGCATCGCACACAGGGTGGAAATCAGCCGATTTTCAAAAATCCATAACTTTCACATATTCGACGTTCTTTATATCCACGCGTAGGTAAAAATAAGATCTACAACTCTCATTTAGACTCCGTCGGCTAATTCTCGACCGATGTTAAATTTAACAGTAGGAGGATATTATATTCTTAAATGTCCGCGTAAAATTCATAACTTCTACATACGGACTCCGTTTTCGTCTATGTTTTTATCGTTGAGTTCCTATTAATGAGATCTTCAACTCTCATTAAGGTTGCGTAAGCCAAAAGCCGCTCAATCTAAAATTCGAGTTTCGACTTGTACATTGTTAAGCCGAATCTTAGAAAAATCATAACTTCCTCATATGCAGTCAGATTTGGGCGTTCTTTTTATGGATGTTCTCGGTTTAATGTATATTACAACTTTGGTTTAGATTACTAAGGCTAAAAAGTCCTTCATCGTAAATTCACTATTTACATCTCCCGGTGTTGTGCTGATTTTGCCGTAAAACTTCGACGGGCTATAACTTCTTTGTTAAAACTCGTATTTCGGTGTTTTTTATATATACGGAACCCTTGAGACATATTCTACAACTAGGTTAAGATTATTTATTCTAAATAATCTTTTGTCGAAAAGTCGTTTTCGACCCCTATTATCTCTAAATTGACTATCCCGGATCTACGTGCGTTACAATATATATATATATATATATATATATATATATATATATATGTGTGTGTGTGTGTGTGTGTGTGTGTGTGTGTATTTTTTTCAATAAGGTTAAGAAGCTTATATATCAAGAAGAACCGAAAGAGAATGAACCATAAAAATTGACCTACACCCTAAGTGGGTTTTTATATGCTTTTAAGGAAAGTATATAATGAAAAAATTATTATTAATTTTTTTTTGCTAACATTCTAACTATTTTTTATTTATTTGTTTGCAAACATTTAGATATGGATTCTTGAGACTTTTCTGGTGAGCAGTTTATTTGGTACCTGACAGCAGAATGTGATTCCAGGGTCTGTTGCATGGTAAAAACTAAGGCTGTTATAATTGATTCACTGCTACCATTTTTTAAAAATAGACAAGGTATGGTTACTTATTATTTAAATATTTATTTGTTTTACAATTTTATAATTTTGTTAGCAAGGTATTAGACTCGTATCGAAGTTGAGGCCGATGGAAGTTGAGATGTGTGCTGAATGGTGAGTTCTTAGCTCTGCGTGGATTGATCGCCCTGATTTTCCCAACACTGAAGTTCAAAGGGCACATTTCCTAACAGCATCACCAAAAAACTTCCCTACCCATTAGCAACAACATAAGAAGGCACGAATAGATGATATATCTCACCCACCACCACCACTGGATGCTGACCCATCAATTGACAATGACCAAATTAGTAGTGACTTGCAGAATGAGTTCGTTCAATTAAAAAATGAGGTTCATGAATGTCACAAGTAGTTGTGGTCTTAGAAGAAGCGTTTACCAGAGCTTTAGGTTACTTTGGTCATGGTTCTAAAACTTATGAATAAGACTCCCAGAGATGATGTTGGTACCTCGAAGGGGATGATGATCCATTTTTAATTATTTCATCATTTATGGTCGTTATGACATAAGTACCCCCGAAAAGCCGCTGAATGTCAGCCCTGAACTGCCGCTAAATGACGGCCCTGAACAACCGCAGAATGTCGACCTTAAGAAACCGTCTTCGGTTATTCGCTCGTTGGATGTAACAGAGATTCCATTGGATGAATACAAAACACTAGCACAAGCACCTCATAGGCATTCTAAATGTCAAAAAGTTATGGCCATATGATATAAGTCGCGATGGATACACATGAAGAGGAAAGGTGTTGCACTACAACAACCAACACTGTTGGACAATCTTGTAGATCCTACCGTACACATGATATATAAAAAAACAAGATGGTTCGTTGTTGTTTGCTAACAATTATTTGACTGATTTTTCTATGCTTGAGTTTTGGACACGGTTATACACGGATTGTCATATAGGATGGTTGTCATGTGATGTAGGTAGTATAATTAATTGCTTATTACATACTACGCTTCTAATAATAATACTTACATTACCGCAAAAAATAATAATTGGCGGCACATCATGATGTGGATCTCATTGCTGCTAGAGCGTAGAGCGGATGAAAGTCGGTGGACGATTGTGTTGCCAGCTTTCAACACTGATACATATGACTGGAATGACATGGCTGATGGATCTGTTTACAGTATAAATTTTTTGGATTACATTATGTTAGTATTTAAATACTAATTAATTGTTTCCTAACCTTTTTTGTAGTTTTACATCCCAATCAACATACCACAAGCTCATTGGTTTTTAGGTTATTTGGATTTGAAAACATTCAAAATGACTATATACGATTGTCATTGGAAGGGCGACTACTTTTCGGAAAATGAGGATTGGTTTATAGGTCTGAAAGCCCGCATCCACAAACTGCTAGTGGGAGTCAACTACTGGGTTACCGAACCAGTTGATTCAATCTCAATTGTGAGCCTCAAGGTGACCCTCGGAAAGTCCCCATACGTACCAAAATTGATTGACAACAGAGGGGATTGTGAAGTGTTTTTGTGTTGGTTTTTGGAAGTGTTGATCACCGAGAAATCGATTTCTATAGAAGGTAAAACCACCCGTTCATGGGCTATGATTTATAAACAACGGCTAATAGAAATATTTTGGGGTACAAGGACAAATATAATTTGAACATCGGATTTATAATATGACCTACAGACACATCCTTTAGTTAGTTTATGTATTTATTAGTTTGTTCATTTTAATTGTATTTTATATTTTATAAAACCAAAAGTTATACAATTTATAAAACCAAAATTTATACATTTTATGAAAGCAAAACACATGAAAAAAAATCAAATCTATTCCGAAATCGTGGTGCGGAATCATACTCCGGAATTCCAGAGACCTCTCCGCAACGTGTTCCGGAGAATATTGTTACTTTACCAAAAAAAAAGTATGGTCATTTATGTCAAAAAGATGGTTAAATAAGGGTTAGTTACTCGATTACCCTTTAAATGTTAATAAAGGCGTTAATAGTAAACTTTCAATTTTGATAATATTTAAAAAAAAATGAATCGCTTGGAAACAAATATATTAAGACAAGAAAAGCAACAGGATGTCGGAAATGATGCAAGGAATATGAAACAGAACAACCACCACACCCTCTTATAGTAGAAGAAAAACAACACCTGACACAAACTAGTAGAGGAAATGCTAACCAGCCAAACAGACGACCATGCTAGAAATAATACAATTAGACAACTAATCTCCTTCAACACACGGAATTAACAAGAAAAATCAAACACCAATAGCACTGCAGTACATAATTAACACCTTCGTAACCCAACCACATTCTACAAAGGTAACAGTAATGCAACCAATCGGAGGCAACGCCAAGAGAACCAACTATCAGCTAAACTTCAATAGCAACCAGATTAAAATGACCAAAAGTATCCCTAGAAGCAAGAACAAAAAACGGAATATGTAAGCTCAAAAGAAATTTTCAAAACCCAACAAGTTCAG